>NC_088814.1:9134088-10570928 GCF_011386835.1 Chrysemys picta bellii | reverse complement strand
CCTTGCTAGCTGCGACTCCAAGTGTGATTTGGCCTTCCTGATTTCACTCCTGCATGACTGAGCAATATTTTTATACTCCTCCCTGGTCATTTGTCCAATCTTCCACTTCTTGTAAGCTTCTTTTTTGTGCTTAAGATCAGCAAGGATTTCACTGCTAAGCCAAGCTGGTCGCCTGCCATATTTACTATTCTTTCTACACATCGGCATGGTTTGTTCCTGCAACCTCAATAAGGATTCTTTAAAATACAGCCAGCTCTCCTGGACTCCTTTCCCCCTCATGTTATTCTCCCAGGGGATCCTGCCCATCAGTTCCATGAGGGAGTCAAAAGTCTGCTTTTCTGAAGTTTTCTGTATTCTGCTGCTCTCCTTACTTCCTTGTGTCAGGATCCTGAACTCGATCATCTCATGGTCACTGCCTCCCATCCACTTTTGCTTCCCCTACTAATTCTTCCCAGTTTGTGAGCAGCAGGTCACATTGTACAGACAAAGGCGCTTCTGTCCTGTGGAAGAAAACAAACATGGCACATCCTGTGCAGGTCACAAGAGCTGAGCGCTCACCATCCATATCACCTTCCTTCTAAGAGCTTCCTCAGCTGTTGCAGGAACTACTCAGAGAAGCCTGTAAAATGGAAGCCTCAGTGGGCTCCAGGGCCGGCTCCAGCATTTCTGCCGCCCCAAACCAAAAAAAAAAAGCCGTGATCGGCAGTGGCAGTTCAGCGGCAGGTCCTTCGCTCCTGGATGAAGTGAGGGACCTGCCGCCCCTGAATTGCCGCAGGTGCCGCCCCTCTCCCTTGGCCGCCCCAAGCACCTGCTTGTTAAGCTGGTACCTGGAGCCGTCCCTGGTGGGCTCTCTTCCTATATCTCTTCCTACACCTGGCAGTTAGTGCTTGGCTTATGCCCTGAAGCAGGAGGGTTGAAACCCTGACCCCCAGGTCTGTTGTGAGAGGCTACCGGTGTGGTGCTTCTGCTTTCTCCTGTTGATATCACTCGGCTGCGTGCGTGTGTTCCCTCTGTGTGCTGCCCCAGCTCTGCGCAGATAGCTGACACAGCAGACCCGACGAAAATCCCCAATAACCACAGAGTCTACTAAGATACAAAGGCCCCTCGGCCAAGTTTATTGCGACCCTGACACAATTTCAGTTCCCCGTAGATTACTTAGTCTACCGGGCATACTGCTAGAAAGTGCCGCTCGGCAATGGACTCAGCTCAGTGGCGGGACTTTCCACTGCCCCCTCAGCCGGACAAAGACACCACCCCAGGGACACATTCTTATACACAAGTACAAACAAGTTACACATCACTCCTGACGTATTGAGGTGCAACCCCTCTACGTAACAAGGTACAACCCCTCTATGCAGTAAGGGGCCGCCTCGCACCTTGTACCTGTTGGTTCAATCAAAACATCTCTATCCATCATTTTACCCTTTTGCCCCTGTCATTGGGATGGGTCGGTCTGTTCCCTGTTATCTGTGGAATGTTCCGGTATGGTATGTCTTGGTACCATGTTTATACTGTAACTATGCTAAATGAATATGTATTTCTGCAACATCAGCCCTTTCCTTGCCAACTTCTGTGAGCAGGGCCTGCCTTTTGCTCACAGCTTACCTTTGCTTTCTATGCTAGCAAAGCCTTGACCATTACTTTAGTTTGGTTCAGGCTTCATACTGGGCCTTCATTAGGCCTTTACCATGTTGCCTTCACTTACTACATTCCCCCACTTTTTGTCTTTTTTAAGGGGAGGATGTTTACCCATCGTCCCGGAAAAGCATAATGCATGGACTGAAGATAACCCAGTGGGCTAAACACTGTGAGGTGGTTACCCTATTTTTACCATCCATACACTCATGCCCCATCCGTCTGTCCAGTCTGCACATTCCCTCGTACGACTGGCAGACAGCTTTTATGATCCAATTAGTTTTTCAATCCCATATGGTGGGCCTGGGAATGTTAGGCCCGGGACCACACATATGTGGGGTTTGGCAGTCTCTCGGATATCTATCAAGGGCTTTGTGGGGACATACAAACTATGCCCGGAGTAGAAAATTACATGGCAAAATATATGACATATATAACTTATCTTAACTTATCTATTCCTAAATGGGAATATATATGGATATATAGATTTAATTACTATATCTTAACTCCTTACTCTATGAAACAACTTATTTACTGATAAATGAAAACATGCATGAATATATGTATTTAATTCCTGTGCCTTAACTCCTTACTCTGTGAAATGACTATTTGGGTGTACAATCACAGTGTTGATTGCCATTTCCATTCCCTTATTCACTCGACTTTGTAACTTGGCGCGTCTTGTTTGACGGATCATATAGCAACACATTCCTATTAAAACCATCACAGTTAGGGCCTGGATTCCCATGAGGATGATGCTTAGAGTACGAACTACTGGGTGTAAAGTTACATCCTCGGGGATTGCCCACCAGGGTGTTTCCACTTCCTGTTGAACCTCGTCCACTTCACGCATTTGCTGTTGTATTAAGTGGGCTATTGGTATTAGGGACTCCTTCGTCCTGGTTACTAAGTCATGTATGTCCAACTGTAAGAACTTTACAGGTGGAAACAGATCAACCAGTAACTTTTGCAGGTGTTCATGAATGATGACCGTTTCAGTGACAGCCTTACCCTTTTGCCCCTGTCATTGGGATGGGTCGGTCTGTTCCCTGTTATCTGTGGAATGTTCCGGTATGGTATGTCTTGGTACCATGTTTATACTGTAACTATGCTAAATGAATATGTATTTCTGCAACATCAGCCCTTTCCTTGCCAACTTCTGTGAGCAGGGCCTGCCTTTTGCTCACAGCTTACCTTTGCTTTCTATGCTAGCAAAGCCTTGACCATTACTTTAGTTTGGTTCAGGCTTCATACTGGGCCTTCATTAGGCCTTTACCATGTTGCCTTCACTTACTACAAGGTCATTTATCCTGTCTCTGGGAGAAGAGTTGGGGTTGTTACCTGCTCCTGCAAACCTGGCAGCTTTTCAGTTTGAAACTTTTGTTTCTCCGCTCTCCTAGGACCAAGCCCCAGAATCTGTCTCTTAAGGAGGCCTGTTAACTGCTTCTGCCTCCAAACCCTGTTGTACCCAGTTATCTTTAACTGCCCCCAACTCAGCCACCCCGCATCCCTCCGGGTGCCCTAATGCTGCCCCCATTTTCTTCTTAATCTCATCCCAGATTGATCCCTTAACTGGAATGGGCCCTGATTTTTCCGTATCCCTTAATCCAAAAAATCCATTACCCCTGCTTGCCAGAACCCACAACTACCATCACGAGAGTCCGCCATAATAACCCCCTCCAAGCAGCTGTGCGCACTGTTGGGGAGAGGGACTTACAGGCTGCCACGCACCTGTCTGACGCAATGCATGTGAGTCATGGCACCAAGATGTTCGAGGGTTTATCCCTTCACCCTCCACTCCCTGGTTCTTCTCACGTAAACAGGGAGCTGCAAAACTAGAAGTCCGAAGGTGCAGACAATTTGATGTTTATTGGGCTTAGATTCCAGCAAGCAATGGGTCCAGTTTCCTTTTGTCTTTTTCCCTCGACCTACTTCCTGTTTGCCCCCAATTTGTATAGTAATAGTCTCAACTATACCTTAACCAATCATTTTATGGAAATTTAACTAACCAATCCTAACATATTGTAACATAATTATCTAACCAATTATATCCCACCACCTTAATTGGTTTACACCCAGCAAAATTAATTCTACAGCAGACAGAAACAATCAAAGAACCAGACAGATTCCATACAGTTTAACAATGGAGAAGTGGGGACATAAAGACAAAATAACAAGAAGTGGGGGTTTCACAATCACAACTATTGATAGGTGAGTTCTTGCCAGACAGGATGCTGTGAAATTAAATTTTCTTTAACCATCTTAAGATTTGTCTCTTTACCTGGCGGTGATGGGCACTATTGGGACAGAATCGCCTTTCTAACAGCCCAATCCCCTCTGATTTCAATGGGAGCGGCGGTGCGGCACTAAATAGGCTGCGGCCGCGCAGCTTAGAGGGAACTGAGATGTGCAGTGGTGCAGAATTCCCCCAGGAGTAAAGTTCATACTGCTGGCTTTGCTGGCGCCACCACAGTGTCTGTTGGGCAAATGGTGGAACTGCAGCACTTCTCGGTGGCCTTTCTGGAGATCCCGGCAGCTGTAGCCAGCTTCTTGGTGGCTATTTTCCTGCTGAGAGCCACTGGCTGGTTCTTGTGGCTTGTCCTGGGGCCCAGCTACTGCTGGCTGACTTTGAAGGAGCCAAGGTGCCAGTCATCTCTGCTAACCCCTGAGCCCCAACTGGATGTGGTTCTTGTTCTTCTGCACAGCATCGCTCGTGGAGAACAAGGACCTGCAAATGTGCATTCATATTCTATCATTGTTTGAACAAGGAGGAGTCCTGTGGCACACTAAAGACTAACACATTGATTTGGGCATAAGCTTTCATGGGCTGGAACCCACTTCATCAGATTTACGGCACTCCCAGCTATCTCCGTGACACCACAGATTTCCTGAGAAAACTACAATGCATTGGTGACCTCCCAGAAAACACCATCCTAGCCACCATGGATGTCGAGGCTCTCTACACAAACATCCCACACACAGATGGAATACAAGCTGTCAGGAACAGTATCCCTGATGATGACACAGCACAACTTATTGCGGAGCTCTGTGACTTTATCCTCACGCACAATTATTTCAAATTTGGTGACAATATATACCTCCAGACCAGTGGCACCGCCATGGGCACCCGCATGGCCCCACAATATGCCAACATTTTTATGGCTGACCTGGAACAACGCTTCCTCAGCTCTCGTCCACTCATGCCCCTTCTCTACCTACGCTACATTGATGACATCTTCATCATCTGGACCCATGGGAAGGAGACCCTGGAAGAATTCCACCATGATTTCAACAGCTTCCACCCCACCATCAACCTCAGCCTGGACCAATCTACACGGGAGGTCCACTTCCTAGACACCACCGTACAAATAAGCGATGGCCACATTAACACCACCCTATACCGAAAACCCACCGACCGCTACGCCTGTCTTAGAATCATAGAATCATAGAATATCAGAGTTGGAAGGGACCTCAAGAGGTCATCTAGTCCAACCCCCTGCTCAAAGCAGGACCAATTCCCAACTAAATCATCCCAGCCAGGGCTTTGTCAAGCCGGGCCTTAAAAACCTCCAAGGAAGGAGACTCCACCACCTCCCTAGGTAACGCATTCCAGTGTTTCACCACCCTCCTAGTGAAATAGTTTTTCCTGATATCCAACCTGGACCTCCCCCACTGCAACTTGAGACCATTGCTCCTTGTTCTGTCATCTGCCACCACTGAGAACAGCCGAGCTCCATCCTCTTTGGAACCCCCCTTCAGGTAGTTGAAGGCTGCTATCAAATCCCCCCTCATTCTTCTGTTCTGGAGACTAAACAATCCCAGTTCCCTCAGCCTCTCCTCATAAGTCATGTGCTCCGGACCCCTAATCATTTTTGTTGCCCTCCGCTGGACTCTTTCCAATTTTTCCACATCCTTCTTGTAGTGTGGGGCCCAAAACTGGACACAGTATTCCAGATGAGGCCTCACCAATGTCGAATAAAGGGGAACGATCACGTCCCTCGATCTGCTGGCAATGCCCCTACTTATACAGCCCAAAATGCTGTTAGCCTTCTTGGCAACAAGAGCACACTGTTGACTCATATCCAGCTTCTCGTCCACTGTGACCCCTAGGTCCTTTTCTGCAGAACTGCTACCTAGCCATTCGGTCCCTAGTCTGTAGCAGTGCATGGGATTCTTCCGTCCTAAGTGCAGGACTCTGCACTTGTCCTTGTTGAACCTCATCAGGTTTTTTTCGGCCCAATCTTCTAATTTGTCTAGGTCCCTCTGTATCCGATCCCTACCCTCTAGTGTATCTACCACGCCTCCTAGTTTAGTGTCATCTGCAAACTTGCTGAGAGTGCAGTCCACACCATCCTCCAGATCATTAATAAAGATATTAAACAAAACCGGCCCCAGGACCGACCCTTGGGGCACTCCGCTTGAAACCGGCTGCCAACTAGACATGGAGCCATTGATCACTACCCGTTGAGCCCGACGATCTAGCCAGCTTTCTATCCACCTTACAGTCCATTCATCCAGCCCATACTTCTTTAACTTGGCGGCAAGAATACTGTGGGAGACCGTATCAAAAGCTTTGCTAAAGTCAAGGAATAACACATCCACTGCTTTCCCCTCATCCACAGAGCCAGTTATCTCATCATAGAAGGCAATTAGGTTAGTCAGGCACGACTTCCCCTTCGTGAATCCATGCTGACTGTTCCTGATCACTTTCCTCTCCTCTAAATGTTTCATAATTGATTCCTTGAGGACCTGCTCCATGATTTTTCCAGGGACTGAGGTGAGGCTGACTGGCCTGTAGTTCCCCGGATCCTCCTTCTTCCCTTTTTTAAAGATGGGCACTACATTAGCCTTTTTCCAGTCATCTGGGACCTCCCCCGATCGCCATGAGTTTTCAAAAATAATGGCTAATGGCTCTGCAATCTCACCCGCCAACTCCTTTAGCACCCTCGGATGCAGCGCATCCGTCCCCATGGACTTGTGCACGTCCAGTTTTTCTAAATAGTCCCGAACCACTTCTTTCTCCACAGAGGGTTGGTCACCTTCTCCCCATGCTGTACTGCCCAGTGCAACAGTCTGGGAGCTGACCTTGTTCGTGAAGACAGAGGCAAAAAAATCATTGAATACATTAGCTTTTTCCACATCCTCGGTCACTAGGTTGCCTCCCTCATTCAGTAAGGGGCCCACACTTTCCTTGATTTTCTTCTTGTTGCTAACATACCTGAAGAAACCCTTCTTGTTACTCTTAACATCTCTTGCTAACTGCAACTCCAAGTGTGATTTGGCCTTCCTGATTTCACTCCTGCACGCCTGAGCAATATTTTTATACAATCCAGTGTCTTGATTAAGTCTGGGCAGGAAGGAGGCATATGGCTGATGTCCCACACACAGTGGCACTGCCGGGGAGGGCTAAAAGACCTTCACAGAGACAGGCACATGAAAGCTGGGCCATTTCACCTCCATCCTTTCCCAATGAAATCTCAAATTGATTATTCAGTATGAAAAATGTCCTGGGTATTTCAGCGTGACTATGGCAATGGACACAATGCAAGTCGGGATTCCCAGGAGGAGCAATATCACCATGTTCACTGTCAAAGCAAACTAACGCGCACACCCTCAGTTCAGAAAGAGTGAGGACATCGCTGGGAAAATTTGTTGGGTTTGGGGGAAATCTGGGAGGCAAACTGGGAAGGGCACAAAAAAAATCAAACCATTTCCACCCTGGGTTTCAAAGGACAACAAAAGAAATATGTCCCCAATGATCTAAACCTAGTAAATATCCCAGCTCTAAGCACAGGGACAGCGGCAGCTAGCATCCTGGATGCTTCCCATGGTCCATCAGTCCCCAGACACGAGACTGCATTGTTCGACAGCTGTTCTTGGTACATCCCTGTCCTTGCTCCTCAGGGCGTCTCGCTCAATCCCATCTCTTGGGTGGTGCTCTCAGCCTTGGATTGCAGGTTGAGCTCAGCCTTTGGTCCCTCCTGCAGCATGGCCAGCCACTGGCGGAAACCGCTGCCTGTCGGGGCCAGTACCAGCTCATTGAGAATGGCTGCAGCCAGACCCCCGCCAAGTGGGCCCAACCAGAAGACCTGAACAGAGAGCAGGAGCAGAGATGTTAATGAGAGTGGGCAACTCTGGGCCTGCCTCGCTTGCAGGGGAATCGGAACAGGGGGGATAGGGCTATGCCCTCCCACTTTTTACTAGCCATAAGGGCAAGCAATGGGGGAGGAGAGGAGTGAGCAGGGGGCGGGATCTTGGGGGGGGGAAGAGGCAGTGTGGAGGCGGGGCCTTAGAGAGAAGGGGCGGTACAGAGGCAGGGCCTCAGGGAGAAGGGGCAGTGTGGCACAAGGAGGCAGGATCAGTTTCGGCACCTGTGGCCCCGCAACTTTTCAGGCACTTACGCTGCTCCTGGTTACTTGCCTGGAGCAAACTGTCCAGGTTGCTAAAGCAATCTCTTTCTCTGGGAGCAAACTGATGTAGGATATTCTCAAATGCATTGATAGTTCAAACTCATTCACAATATAATCTTAGTGGGTAACTCATGGTCTGAAGCAGAGCTAAGTGAATAACAGACTTGTTGATTTGTTGGCAATTCTGAAAAATTGGGGGAAAAAAACAACCCAATCCCTTGTTTCAGGTTGAACAGAAAACAAATCTTTTTCAGAATTTTTGTCAAATCAAAAAGTGTAAAAAAATTTCATTTTGGATCAAAATGAAATGTTCTGTTTGACCCGGGGTCTAACATTTCGGTTTGACTGCAAGCATTTTTAAACGTTGTTGATTATTTCATTTAAATAAAATGAAATGAAATTTTGAAAGAAAAATCTTTTCGAACTGAAAAATTGAAATGTTTCATTTCAAAAATGTCAAAATGAAATATTTCCGTTTTTCAGAATTTTCTTTTTTGTTGTTGTTGTTTCAATTAAAACAATTCCGTGAAACCAACGCAAATTTGCTAACAGTTTCAGTGTCACTGAATCTGTCTTCTCACCAAACAAATGTTTGGTATGAAAAATGTCACCCTTCTCTCAAAGGTGCTGGAATTAGGGGTGCTGGGGGCTGCTACACCCCCTGGCTTGAAGCGGTTTCCATCGTATGCAGGATTTAGAGTTTGGTTCAATGACTCAGCACCTTCACTATAAAAAATTGTTCCAGCCTCTGCCCTCTCTAGACCACAGCCAGGCACTGTGAAGATTGGGACTCAGCAATCCAAGCAGTGTTATCTCGTTTAGATTGACCCTACCCATCTATATTAGAGGCAGAGATGCTAGCAGTGCCTATAGTTAAGGTTGCCTGACACTTCCCATTATAAGACCCTTTAGTGGTTACAGTTGCTTATATCTTTGCCAAACATTAATTGTTCATGCTGACTTTCCCCATGTAGTATGGCTGAATTTTGGGGGGGAAGTTTCAGCAAAAAATGGTTCAGCCCTTTCTAAGAACGAAATTAGGGGGAAATACATTGCTTGGCCCATGTTAAAACAATTCCCAGCGCCGTCTCATTGAGAAGCTCCAGCGCCTCCATGCTTTGGAGCAGGGCCTTGAAATGGGCACTGTTTAATGTCCTTTTAACATAGGTTGGTGTGTGTAACTGTGGCCACAGTCGCCATTGAGGGAGAATCCAGGATCATCATCACTGAAAATACGAGGCAAGATCCCCAGCTCGTGTAGATCAGCCCAGCTCCGTTCAAACAAATGCAGAGGTGCCTATTTGCACCGGCTGAGGCTGCAGCCCACAGGCATCTACCACTTCAGCAGAGGGAATTGCTCTGTTTCTCTCATTGTAGTTGCTTGGGCCAACTCCTAGTGGGAAGTATAATCACACCCACCGGTCACTTTGTGAGGGGTTCCCCAGCTTTGGAAGTTCCTTCACCTGCCCCCGACTCAAACATAGAACATCTCAGGGCCTTGAAGTCAATAACAAAACTCTCCTTGAGTCCAGCGGGGTCAGGGTCTGAGATTCTCTGAGAAAAGGCAATGAGATTCACAACAATTGGGTGTTTTGCCTTTTTTTTTTTTTTAAAAATCCCCCCAATTCCATTACAAGTTGAGTCTTTTTATGGAGACATGAATAACCGGGGAAGCCTGCACAGGATTGCGCTCTGCACGTAGCCTGATTAAGAGCTTTAATAACCCACCGTGCGGGAAGCACATTCCATCGCCCTCATAAAGCAAAGAAGGAAATTGGCGTCATCAGTCTCAAACAGAGGAAGAAAAGTTAGGCAGAATTGTCAGCAATGGTACGAAAAACGCCACGCTTTGCCCAAAGCAAACACAATCCTCGCTGAAACCGTCCGGCATTTCATCTCCCAGGGAGCTGGGGCCTGATTAGGCGCTCCCCTATACCATTGTAAATCAGACACGACCCATTGGACTAAGTGGAGTGACACCGGTATGGAACCGGCGTGAGATCAGAATCAGGCTCTGTTCTGAAGGCCAGCTGTGGTTATTCTCTCCAATGGACCTAATTCTGCCTTTATTACGGGGGATAATGCATGAAAAGGAGAGGACTCAGCTTGACCTGCAGATCCCAGGAGTCTCTTGCCAGGGGGGTAGCTAGAAATTACCGATCGTTTTACTTGGAACCTGGGCACACTTGATCTGAGTAGTCGATAAACCCAGAGACCCCTTTGTACAGTCGCTTGCTGGAAAAGAACCGTACTTGAAGCACCGCACAGTCTAAACCCGGCTTGGAAATTGCTCACTTACCCAGTGATTAGCAAATTCAAAAGTAATCAAAGCGGGGCCCAGTGACCGGGCGGGATTCATGCTGCATCCGGTGTAACCGATCTGGAGAGAAAGAGTGACAGAGACACGAGATAAATACGGAGGCTGCAGAAGTTGTCAAGGGGGAGGGAAGCGCCAGGATCCCAAGTAGCAGGATAATTTCTACAGATGCATCAGCCCGACGCCGTAGGGTGCAATAAAACCCCTGCAGCAGGCCTGCGTCTGCTGACTCGGGCGTGGACTGCAGGGCTGTAAATTGCAGTCTAGACCTTCGGGCTCAAGCTGGAGCAGAAGCTGTGGGCCCCATGTGAGCAGGAGGGTCACAGAGCCTGGGCCCCACATCTACACGGCACTTTTACAACCCGGCAGCATGAGTTCCGTGAGTCCAAATCCAAAGACTCCCAAACGTGGCCTGCAGGACCAGGCTTCCTGAAAGGGACGAGCTGCTGCCAGCTTGAGGTGACCAAAGTACTCACGGCAGCCAGGTGCCCCAGCATGACCGAGAGCCCGATGACCAGATGCCCGCCCTTGGCAGGGTCTCTCTTGCTCCCGGACGTGGCGAGGATGCAGAGGACCAGCTGGAAGGAGACGATCACCTCTATGCCGAGGGCTTGCAGGATCGTGACCCCCGGAGCCAGCTGCGCTTTCAGAACCAGAGACACAACAACAGCATTACAAGGTGGAGAGGTTCGGCTGGGCCAGGCCCCGGCTTCTGCTTGGCTATGGGGAATGGCAGGCACCAGTGCAGATAATGACTCGGGAGGGTTCCCAGCCCAGCTCAGGGGTGTTCACAGCATAGGAGGACAGGGCAGGCTACCACAACACAGGCAGCTGCCGGCCAGAGGAATTTCACCGGTAGTTCTATTAAGGCCAAAGCCCTTCATGCCCTGGCAGCAATGGTGGGATGTGCCTTACTGTCCCTCTTTTCTTCCACCCTCATTTACAAACAGGGTCGAGGGCACTGGACTGGCATGCAGAGTTCAGTTCCCTGCATAGCCACTGCCTACTGGGCTGCCCTTCAGCAAGTCACTTCCCTGCTCTGTGCCTCAGTTTCCCCATCTGTACAATGGGGATAATGAGACAGACCTCCTTGTAAAGGGCTTTAAGCTATACTGATGGAAATCCCTAGGTATTAGTATTATTATTATCACCAGAGACGTCAGGCAACCTGCACCTACAACCATAAACCAGCGTACAAGTGTGCGATCCCATAGATGCAACACCACTTCCCCTCCATATAGTGCAGTTCCACACTCACTGGCCCCATGCTCTGAGAGACAGGCACACACACACATACCCTCAACCATGCACACACCACCACCCCCAAATTCACACCCACACACCAGCCCTTTGCCCAGAGCTGTATGGGCACACCCGGCCAGCACATTCCCTTGCACCTGTACAGATGATCACAAACACACCGCATCCTCTATCCCTTCCCTTTTTTAAATTCTTACTCATGTTTATCATATCAGTGCCTAAGGACATGAGAACGGCCATACTGGGTCAGACCAAAGGTCCATCTAGCCCAGTATCCTGTCTTCTGTCAGCGGCCCATGCCCGATGCCCCAGAGGGAATGAACAGAAGTGATCCATTCCCTGTCGCTCATTCCCAGCTTCTGGCAAACAAACAGAGGTTAGGGACACCATCCCTGCTCATCCTGGCTAATAGCCATTGATGGACCTATCCTCCATGAATTTTTCTAGGGTTTTGGGGTTTTTTTAAACCTGTTATAGTCTTGGCCTTCACAACATCCTCTGGCAAAGAGTTCCACAGGTTGACTGTGTGTTGTGTGAAGAAATACTTCCTTTTGTTTTAAACCTGATGCCTATTAATTTAATTTGGTGACTCCTAGTTCTTGTATGAGAAGGAGTAAATAAAACTCCCTTATTTACTTTCTCCACACCAGTCATGATTGTATAGACCTCTATCACACACACACACCCCCATCATCTTTTGTCCAAGCTGAAAAATCCCAGTCTTATTAATCTCTCCTCATATGGAAGCTGTTCCATACCCCTAATCATATTTGTTGCCCTTTTCTGAACCTTTTCCAATTCCAACATATCTTTTTTGAGATGGGGCGACCACATCTGCACACAGTATTCAAGATGTGGGCGTACAATGGATTCATATAGAGGCAACATGATATTTTCTGTCTTATTATCTATCCATTTCTTAATGATTCCCAACATTCTGTTCACTTTTTTGACTGCCGCTGCACATTGACTCTTTCCTGAGTGGTAACAGCTAATTTAGACCCCATCATTTTATATGTACAGTTGGGATTGTGTTTTCCAATGTGCATTACTTTGCATTTATCAACACTGAATTTCATCTGCCATTTTGTTGCCCAGTCACCCAGTTTTGTGAGGTCCCTTTGTAACTTTTCTCATCTGCTGTGGACTTAACTATCTTGAGCAGTCTTGTACCATCTGCAAATTTTGCCACCTTACTGTTTACCCCTTTTTCCAGATCATTTATTAAAATGTTGAATAGGACTAGGCCCAGTACACACCCCTGGGGGACACCACTTTTTACTTCTCTTCGTTCTGAAAAAACTGACCATTTATTCCTACCCTTTGTTTCCTATCTTTTAACCAGTTACCAATTCATGAGAGAACCTTCCCTCTTATCCCATGACAGCTACTTTGCTTAAGAGCCTTTGGTAAGGGAACTTGTCAAAGGCTTTCTGAAAATCTAAGTACACTTTATTCACTGGATCCCCTTTGTTCACATGCTTGTTGACCCCCTCAAAGAATTCTAGTAGATTGGTGAGGCATGATTTCCCTTTACAAAAACCACATTGACACTTCCCCAACAAATTATGTTCATCTATGTCTCTGAGCATTCTGTTCTTTACTATAGTTTCAACCAATTTGTCCAGTACTGAAGTCAGGCTTACTGGCCTGTAATTGCCAAGATCACCTCTGGAGTCATTTTTAAAAATTGGCATCGCATTAGCTATGCTCCCGTTATTTGGTACAGAAGCTGATTCAAATGATAGGTTTGTAACCTATCATTTAGTAGTTCTGCAATTTCATGTTTTAGTTCCTTCAGAACTCTTGGGTGAATGCCATCTGGTACTGGTGATTTATTACTGTTTAGTTTATCAATTTGTTCCAAAATCCCCTCAATCTGGGACAGTTCCTCAGATTTGTCACCTAAAAAGAATGGCTCAAGTTGGGGAATCTCCCTCACATCCCCAGCCATGAAGACAGATGCAAAGAATTCATTTAGTTTCTCCGCAATGGCCTTATCGTCCTTGAGTGCTCCTTTAGCATCTCGATTGTCCGGTGGTCTGAGTGGTTGTTTAGCAGGCTTCCTGCTTCTGATGTACTTAAAGAAAATGTTGCTGTTGCTTTGAATCTTTGCTTCAAATTCATTTTTGGCCTTCCTAATTATATTTTTTACACTTCACTTGACAGAGTTTATGCTCCTTTCTATTTTCCTCAATAGGATTTAACTTCCACTTTTTAAAGGATGCCGGTTTGCCTGTAACTGCTTCTTTTACTTTTTTGGTTTAGCCATGGTGGCTTTTTTTGGTCCTTCTAAAGCTACAGTGTACATTTAATCTGAGTCACTATTATGGTGTATTTAAACGTTCCAGGCAGCTTGCAGGGATTTCACTTTTAGCGCTGTCCCTTTTAACTTCTGTTTAACCAACTGCCTCATTTTTGTGTCATTCCCCTCTCTGCAATTAAATGCTACCACAGGGGGCTGCTGTGGTGTCCCCCCCCCCACCACACACACCTGGGATGTTAAATTTTAATTATGTTGTGGTCACTATTACTAAGCCATCCAACTATACTCACCTCTTGGACCAGATCCTGTACTGCACTTCGGACTAAATCAAGAATTGTGGGTTTTAGGACTAGCTGCTCCAAGAAGCAGTCATTTAAAGTGTCAAGAAACTTTGTCTCTGTATCCCATACCGAGAGGATATGTACCCAGTCAATGGGGGGGTAGTTGAAATCCCCCATTATTATTGAGTTGATTTCTGTAGTCTCTCTCTCCCTGAGCATTTCACAGTCACTATCACCAGCCTGGTCACTGTCAGAGGGGCCACTCACTGCAAATGGCACCCCCTGCTGGCTGCCCTGGGGGATTAGCTCTCCAGCTTGCGCTCTCCCTTCAGTGAGGTCTTCCCTTGACCTCTCTTGCTCTGCTGTCCTGCAGACTCCCAGGCCTACAGCTTCCTCTCTGTAGCTTAGCCCTACAGCAAAGTCACTAAAATCCTCCCTTTCCAAGGAATTCACAGGCTTTCCAGACCTGCTGTCTGGCTGATGCCTGCAATGCTCTGGCTACTCCCCAGTGGCTGGTAGGGGAATCCAGGCCTGCTCTCTACACTGGGGTCCAGCCCAGAGACCCTATAACAAGCAGCCAAAGTCCTAACTCTTACTGCTGTTTCCCTGGGCGTCTTCCTACATCTCCAGCTTCCCCCTGCCCCCAGGTTTGCCAGCTTACAACTCCCTCCACTCGGGGCATGACTGCAGCCTGTTTCCCGTCAGCCTTTCCAGCAGCAGACCCCTAAACACACCTCCCTCATCCCAGAAAGCAGCTGTCCTATTTCAGCAGCAGAAGCCCCAACATGCAGCTAACTACCTGGCTTTATACAAGCCCTGCCTCTTTGTGCACAGGTGAGTCTGTTCCTAATCAGCTGCCTCCAGCCTAAAGCTCCCCCTGTTGGCAGTCTCATTAGCTAATTGGGTCCAGTTGGCCTAATTCAGTTCTTGCTGGGCTAGTGTGAGGTGCTCACGCTATCACAAATGGAGGGAGGGACAATGAGAGTTATTTACAGGGTGAAAGCAGGTAAACATACCCACTAATGAATGACAGGCTTAGGTTTCAAAAGCTTAGCTGTTGTACATGCAATGAAAATGATCAGGGGGCTGGGACATATGGCTCTTGAGGAAACTGGGTTTGTTTAGTCTGCAGAAGAGAAGAGTGAGGGGGAATTTGATAGCTGCTTTCAACTACCCGAAAGGGGGTTCCAAAGAGGATGGAGCTCGGCTGTTCTCAGTGGTGGCAGATGACAGAACAAGGAGCAATGGTCTCAAATTGCAGTGGGGGAGGTCTAGGTTGGATATTAGGAAACACTATTTCACTAGGAGGGTGGTGAAGCACTGGAATGGGTTCCCTAGGGAGGTGGTAGAATCTCCATCCTTAGAGGTTTTTAAGGCCTGGCTTGACAAAGCCCTGGCTGGGATGATTTAGCTGGGGTTGGTCCTGCTTTGAGCAGAGGGTTGGACTAGATGACCTCCTGAGGTCCCTTCCAACCCTGATATTCTATGATTCTATATGCAAGCTCTATATGTGCTTTAAGGTTAACCCAAACTAACCAGCTTAACAATCCTGCACTTATGCTTACAAATATTGCCCTCTCCAAATTCCAAGCATCATAGTGATGATAATTTCTCTTTATGTGTTTTTTTATTTCCTTCCCCCAGCTTTCAAGCTGGGATAGGATGAGATCTTGTGCACAAATCCTCTTCATGAGGGTGTGTGTGGAGTGGGAAATCAACAAAGTCTTTTGTCCCCTGATGTTCCACAATGGTTTGTCTGGTGTCTTTAGGCCTTCTTTTGTTAGGGAGGAGATGACACCTCTGGTGGTGAACTAGTATTTCACATTTGCTGATGCATCTCTCCTGACTGTGGGGTTTTACAGTTATAGCAAACACTTTCCTAGTTACAGAGCAGACACTTAACTATTGCCTTCTGACATGGGATACAGCTCGATTAATACATGCTGCATCTGACAAGCATTTCATAAAGTCTAAACACTAAACATATTCTTATAACTCTAATGTCAATTTTAACAATACTAACACACAGGCGAGCCAGACTGGTTTCCAGCTATGTTCAGCGAGGCCCAGGGACCATGGCATGAGCTGGTACCTGCTCTGCCAGCGTCACAATGTCTACACTACAAATGCTACAGTGGCACATGCCACCTCTAGGGATTTTACTTCCTTTACTCTTAACTTTAGGGCCTTTTTGACTAAGCTTCTCATTGTATTACAATTTTCCTTCCGTACGGATCAGAGCTCAGTTGCTGGTGTGTGTTAGCAACGAGTCCTCTGACCGTGTGGTGGATTCCTCACTTAGTAAGACATGTGTTGTGACAGCACCTCGCTCCCACTGTAGTGATGTAGGCAGGAATTCTGCATTTTAAACACAGGGCCAACCTAGCAGAAGTAGGTCAGCTACCCGCCTGCTGCAGGAAGGACCAACCAAGCTTGAGGCCCCACTGTGCTAGGCGCTGTACAGAGTAGTAGATGGCCCCTGCCCTGAACAGCTTAGAATCTAAATAGCCATGACAGGCACAGGGTGAGGGAAAGGGGCAGACCACTGGTTTCACCCGTCTCCCACTCTCATTCACCCTGATGCGCTGGGTGCTGTGCAGCTGGTCATTGTCACTAGTAGCTAATGCCACCGTCCTTGAGAGTTCAGTGCCAAGTGAGAGCAGAATCAGGGTGCTGTCCCGGAGCAGCAAACTCGTGCAGTGCATGTCAGTCAGCACCATGGGCTCCCCCGTTCAAATCCTTGCCTAACCCTCATTCACTTCACTAGGAGTTTGACCTGAGTCAGGACCTCAGATCTGGGCCCTTGAGCTGGAAAAGTTCAGCTGGGTCAACAAGTCCATCCTGCCCAGTCCCCCAAAGCCGTCAGCTCAGGATTAAAACTGGAGGACATTTTTTGGACAAACCCTTTTTTTTTTTTTTGACCCCCCAAAAAATAAAATGCAGATTCAGATCGACCGAAACATTTAGTGAACTCATGTCAATTTCACAGAATTGGGAAAAAAAGCTGAAACAATCAAACTGCTTCGGTTTTTCTATGCAAAGCAACTTTTGGTTTTGAATTTTCTTTTAAGTTTATTTTAAAAGGTTAAAAAAAAAACCTCACGTGAAACAAAACATTTTTTTTCCCTGACTTTTTTGGTTCACCGAAAAAGAGAGAAACAAAAAACCAAAAATTGATTTCCAGGGTTGATTTTTTTTTTTCCAGATTTGTTGGTTTATCCAATGAACCAAAAGAAATGTTTATTCACACGGCTCTATTCAGGCTCGTCCCCCTACAGTGCATTTAGTTTCAAGGGCAGACAAGACTAGACTTTTTAGTTGGGGTTGGTCCTGCTTTGAGCAGGGGGTTGGACTAGATGACCTCCTGAGGTCCCTTCCAACCCTGATATTCTGTGATTCTATGACTACCAGATTGAGATGGCAGGGAAGTCCTGCCCCATTGAAGTCACTGGGGAAAAAACTTCTGTTAACTTCAGTAAGGCCAGGGTTTCACTGGGTGTATTCCCTGACAAGACCAATACTCTGGTAGCTATTCCAGTCAGTTCCTTTCCCATGTCCTAGCCTGGAGAGGGGTATTAATCCCTAGATCTGCAAAGAGTCTCGTATCAATCCCTTGTGATGTGGCAATTAACGTAAAGGTCACTACAGCTTTATAGAAATGCTAAGAACAAGCGGATTACGTCAGTGGCATTTAGTTTCATGGGGCTGTTGGGAGCCAGCAGCAGACTTCATGTACGTCCCGACTTTCTTTCCAAAGTGTTTGGTCCCAATTTTGGAGATTTTCGTGAGAGGGGTTTGCTGCACTGGTGAGAACCAGGCACCGTGCAGATAAATCTTGCTCCTCCCCATGTGGTCCTACACCACTCTGTGATGAGCTTCCTATTGCTAGGGTGACCAGAGGTCCCGTTTTGGCTGGGACCATCCCTTTTTTTAAGCCCTGTCCCGGATTTTTTGGCCAAGGTGAGCGTTTGTCCCATTGGCTCTCATCAACTCGATCAACAACGTTTTTTTGTCAAAAAGTGGGATGCGGTGGAACATGCGGGGGCAGGACGGTGGCGAGCGGAGATCCCAGCCCCGCATGGGGAGGAGGCAGGGCTCGGGCGGGTGGCAGGCAGGGCTCAAGCGACGCCAGCGCCAACCTCATGGGGGAGGCCAGGTAAGGCTTGGGCGAGCAGCAACGCCAGCTCCCTGGGAGGGGGGCTCAGGTGAGTGGCTGGGGCCAGCCCCATTGTGGGGGCAGGGAGCTTTGGGCTAGCCCCGTGTGGTGTCCTGTTTTCCCTTTGGGAATGGTCACCCTACTTATTGCAATCCTGAGACCTCGCACATTTCTGCTAACATGCCTCTCTCCTGGCCTGCGAAACCCCCTGCAATTCAGGTGAGACCCCACCTCTGCCAATGCTCTGAATCCTGATGTACAGCTCCCCCTGCCCGTGCCTGTCTTGAGGCCGTCCCCCCGACCACCACCCCCATGCTCTTCTCTGCCAAACACCTCAGCTCTGGCCTGGCCCTGAGGATGGGGGCTGGTGGGGGTAGCAAATTGTGACTCGGGCAGCAAAAAACAGTACCTGGCTGTCAGTAACAGCTGCTGGTGGGGGATTGGGACAAGGGAGTGCCCTGGATCTCTGCGTTGGCAGGCTGCTGTATTGCCAATCCGCTTGGCTGGGGGAGCAGGAAGAAGAAGGGTGCCAGGGGCCCAGGAGTGGGCTCTCTACTCAGGCAGGTAGCTCGGCAGGGCAGGCGATGGGGGAACGGGAGCTGTTTTCACAGCCCTGGGACCTGCCCTGGCATCAGGAGTCATGTGGAGGGGAAAGGTAGGAGGGCGGGGCTGGGGCTGAGGGAGGGGAGAGTGGGGCACCTTGCCACGCGGCGCGTGGGCCAGGAAGAGGTGGACCGTGCGGTGGGGGTTGGTGAGGGAGGACACTGTGCCCCGGGAGGGGATTCCGGTGGGTTGGAGGGGGGGGCATTTAGTAACAAGACGTGAAGAGCTGCCCAGCCCCTCAGCTTGCAACCCCGTCTGCCGTCACTCTCATGTTAGGAGACTAGGGCACGGACTGTGTCTTCCCATGGACGCCCCCAGCAATAAGAGGTTCCCCCTTGCAAACCCGGAGCCTTCTAGCAAATGGGGGCCAGAACCTGCCTGCAAACCTAGAGGCAATGCCAATGACTGCTGACGTATCTGCTCTAGGAATTATTCTCTGGCCTGTGTTGTGCGGGGATCAGACTGGATGATCGCAGCGGTCCCGTCTCACCTTGGAATCTACGAATAGCCCCCTCTGCCTGTCCGGTCCTCACCCTTTGCCCTGTGTGGTGCCTAGTCTGTCCCTCAGCGCTATCCCAAGCTCCACGCTGAGCCGCGACTGATGGATGGACTGAAGCAGCCTGGCAACACTCAGGCCAGGTCTACGCTACACACATACATCGGTAGAACTATGTCGCTCAGGGGTGTGAAAAATCCACCCCCCTGAGGAATGCAGTGACACCAACCTAGTCCCTGGTGTAGACAGCGCTGCGTTGGCGGGAGAGCTTTCTAGCACATTCCACCATCCTTTTCCACACACCGCTGCACAGAAGGGCTCCGAACCAGGGGGACAAAACCACATCTGTGGTGTGACAGGCCGTATCGCAAGAGTTGTTACTGGAACTGGCTCTAACACCCGCAGAACACAGGCAGTGCCATGGCAGGAGGAGACCCCTCCCCCAGCCCAGTTTCCTGTCCCATCCAGGAACAGATGAATCTTCAGAGGAAGGTGCACACACTTTATTTTTACCCAAACAACTTGGTGAAACTGGCATGAATTTGCAAAATGTTTTGGTGTTGTGCTGACTCTGCCCTTTTCACCGAAAAAAGGTTTTGGCCAGCCGAAAAATGTTGCCCAGCTCTATCTTAGCCCTGGTCTACACTACAAATTTACTTCAGTATAACTACCTCGCTCAGGGATGCGAATGCACGTGGCTACATGAACCTAAGCACCAGTGTAGACAGCAGGTGGATTAACTAAGCTATCAGAAGTTCTCTCCTGTTGGCTTACAGCATCTTCCTTAAAAGCGCTACGGCAGTGCGGCCGCATGCCAATGCAGCGTTTTAAGTGCAGACCTGTCCCTAACCCCAGTTTTTGTTCTGCCCTCTTTGGAGCTTTCCTGTCTGCAGTGACAGGCATCCTTTGTGTGCTGAATTCAGTGCAGATTCTCACCCCAGACACACACACCGCGCTCTCTCCCCTGGAGATGTTAATTTCCGATTGGTTTCCTTAATCTAAAATTCTTTTCATCTGGAACTGAAAGTAACTGGCTCGTTCTTTGTGTCTGGAAACAAACGACACACTAGAGCTGAGCAAAGGATTGGTTTTTTCGGTTTGGTCACCAAGGCAAAAAATCCGGGGGGGGGAATTATTCGTTTTGAACCGAAACTGGATTTTTTTTCAGTTGCTCTGACTGAAACAACAAATAAACAAAAACAACAACAAAAACTTCTTTTCAGACTGAAAAACACCTGAACCAAGATGGGGGGAAAAAAAGGAAACCAAACTATTTTTTTTCAGCTTTTGCATTCCCCTTTGGGTGTTTTTCAGCCTCTGGTTTTTGATTTGGTCGGTTGGTTTGTAAATCGAATTCAATTTCAAAACGAAACATTGTTTTGAAATGAAAAGCCAAACCGTGTCATTTCGAAAGGGTCAGAACAAACTGGTTCCGACACAAAGTTCAGAGCCCCTTTCCCACCCAGTCTAGGGCCGCACAGAGTTGGGTTTGATCCAGGCCCATATCTAATGCCCATGGCCCACCTCCTGCTTGGGACCTCTCCTAGAAGAACCAACTCCCCAAAGCCCTGGGACTCGTTACTCACCTTGTTGACACCCATCTCCCCCCGGGCATGTTCTGGAGTCAGCCCGTAGAGGAGAGCCGAGGCGGTGATGCCCCCGAGCAGCTGTGCCAGGATGTAGCACATGGCCCAGGCTGGCCTCACTTTCACAGCCACCAGCATGGAGACGGTCACCGCCGGGTTCAGATGACCACCGCTCAGGGGCAAGGCACAATAGGACATGAGAGCCACCGAGCTCCCGAAGGCCAGCGACACGTGGAGCGGGTTGGGGGAAGCCAAGCTGCAAGGAGCCTGCGTCCCCACGTCCCCCAGGCTGGGGGTGGCAGCAACGGCTGAGTACATGGTACCGCTCGGCTCAGAACCAGCCCCGGAGGACTGGCTCTGGCCAGTGATGCCCGGATTCCCTGGGTCAACTGCAGGCTGAGTCCAAGGAGTGATGGAGGCCAACCCGGTGAAGAGAAAGATCCCGGTGCCCATAAACTCAGCCAGCAAAGCTTTGAGGAGACAAACGTCCCAAGCTCTGCAGGGCACCCGGGGCAGCTCCATCCTAAAACACGGCGAAGGATCCCAGGGCACGAGTGACGTTCTAGGGCTCAGTTCTGTCCCCTTCGCATTTATAACATCGCCCCCTCCCTCTCCCCTTCTGCAGCAGGTGCTGCACGGACGTCAGCGGGAGGCGGGGACTGGCTTGACTCCGGCAGGCTTTCCAGGAACGGGCTCCAAAGTGGGGCAGTGTCAAGACCAACCACTAGGGGCCTTGGCCAGAGCATGGCTGAGGCCGATTTGACCTGGCTTGGGCAAGAGGGCAGAGGTTGTGGGGAGCATGGCCCGGGCATGTACCCCTCCTGCAGACTGCAGCCTCCTGCTGACCAACCAGGAGGGATGCAGGATTCCCTTCAGCCAGCTCCCCTTATGGATAGGAGATGATCCGGCCTCCAGCTCTTGCGTGGGGAAAGAAGCTCCTTCCATCTTCCCTCTCCGACGCTGCACAGGGCAGCACCCATCCCAGGGCAATGGAAATATTTACCTGCCTAGTGTCCAGAGCTGTCAGGCGGCTGAGGGCTGGCCTCTGTATGAGCAGAGCGTTTACTGTCTGAGCCCTCCCGTTGACCTCCGCCGTCTGCAGGCTCCGCTGCTCATTCCATCCTGTGGGATAAACTCTGCTCCCTGCTGCCAACCGGGAGGGACCCCACCGAGTTCCCAGGAGCTAGTCTCCATTTGCTCCGGCCCTGTGGGATGATGTTATGCTGGCAACCACTTAACAGAGCAACCGAGGGGAGATTAACCGGCGGGTTCTTTGATCTGGTTTGCCGGCCCCGCTGCGTAGAGCGAATACCAGGATCCAGCGGCGGTGGGAAAATCCACCAGGGTCAGAGGCTTTTCTAACCCAAACTTGAACTCTGATCATTTTACGGCGTCCCCGTCACCTCGCTCTCTTCCTCCAACCACCCCCCACCCATGGGACAAGGGACGCCCCTGGGGTTAACCCCCCCTTTGTCTCCATCCCACAGGGGTCTCATGGGCCCTCACTCTCGTGACTGTGTGCTATGGATGTAGCAAAGGCTGACTTCTGAAGCTGAGCGAATACACCACGGGCGGCAGATGCCCTGAGGCCATATACAGCTAGCAGGTTAGCTCAAATGGCAGGGACTTGATCTTTTAGAGCCGCGGAAGGTAAATTCTCCATCTGCTTAACTTCTGAGCCGCGGCGGTGTCTGGTGGTGGTGATTGACACATCCCAGGCTTCTTACAAACAGCCGGGCGTTGAGCACTTTTTCATGAAATAGACTTGCAAGGGGGCAGGGGAGATAATCAATTTGTCAACAGGACCTTATGCATCCAGCAAAAACCCCTCCTAACCCAGCTGTGGAACTGTATGCAAGACAGGCTGGAGTCTCAAAGGTCATCCTAGAACAAAGAGGGTACAGAGACTGAATCAGATTAGAAACGGAAAAACTGGAACATAAGCCAGGGAAAATGTAAAGTATTTAATCAGAGTTATTAATCACAGGCTGAGTTGTTGAAATGAACCTGCCAAAAATACTGACGGCTTCTAATATACCTCTGTGTATTTTATCTAAAATCCGAAACCTACAAATACAACAGAGATCAATTGGCAGGCCTCGCTGTTTGGGGAGAGGATTAATTTGTTTGGGCTCCGTCGCAGGGCCTCAGCGTGTGCAGAGATGCCCAGGCGTACAGAGGTTGTTTTAAACCAGGCATTGCTCGTTGAGGTACATGCACAATGAAATTCACAGGATCCGAAGCGGGTTCTGTCCCACTGAATTCCCAGGGCTGCTGTCCAGTCCATGCCAAATTGGCATTCACCGGGGAGCATTGACATAGGATTTGAAGTTTCTTTTATTGCAATAAATATCCTTGGCTTTCTCTAGGAGAGGGGGAAACGCCCAGTAATCAGACATTCAAATAACTCTGTCATGTGCAAGGGTCAACTCATTCAGCAGGACAGAAGGAGGTCTAGGCATCACTTCTCCCAAATAGCAATGCTCTCTCAGGGCCTCCTGGGTATTATCCATGCCCACTTTGCAGTCATGGCAATTTCTCCCTCTCTCCTACTGCCAAGGTAAGAATCCAGTCACTGGCACTGTGGCGTCCTTGTCTACCTGGTTTTGCATAGGGCTTTTATTTTATTTTTAACCATGGGATCTGTAAACAGGAGGGAGCTAATATTGTGACATCTGGTCTTCTCAATCCCAGATGGTGGAAATAGTGAAAAGCCCAGATCTTGTGTTATTTCAAGACCACGACAGGATCGCTCGGGCAAGATCTGGCCCATAAATAAACCATAAATAAGCATCAGTCCTGAGCCATTTAGATTCCAGAGTCCATATGTGAATCCATCTCATTACTGCTCAGGGCCATTCACACAGCCCTGAAAAACAAGGGGCTTGAGGAAGTGTTTATTCATTCAACTTTGCAATTGTTTGTGTGAATGTGATCCTTACAGTCATCTGTACTTCTCTGGCCCCGTCACCAAGGTATCAGAGCACCTCACAATCTTTAACATATTTATCCTCACAGCACCCCTGTGAGGCAGGGCAGGGTTATCAGCCCCATTCTACAGAGGGGAAACTGAGGCACGAAGCCAGGGTACAACATTCAAAAGTGCCTAAGTCTCATTTTCAAAACTGATCAAGAGGGGTAGGAGCCTAGGTGCCAGTGAGAGTTAGGTGCTTCCTCAGTGCCGACGTCACTTTTGAAAATTGTATTCTAAGTGACTGCTCACGGGCACACAGGAAGTCTGCGGCAGAGGTGTGTGGGGGGTCTCCTCAGTGTCCAGCCAGCCCCCTAACCTTACTCTCTGCCCCACTGAAATCAAAAGGAACTCGACAGTTGACTCCCCCGGCCCAGTCTTGGGCCCTTCAGGCTGGCAAAGGCCTCTGTTTGCGGCACAGGTGCCATGACACCATGTGCCTCACCTCTGATCGGGAGGGAGTCCCCTTACGGGTGACAGGGGACTTCACTCACCCCAGCTGATTCATTTCAAGCCCAGAAGGGACCACCTGCAAAGGTGGCTCCTGGATTTGAATCAGGGACCTCTTGGGAGATAGTCAAATGCTTTACCACGGAGCTACATGCCCTGTAGAAGTCTGTACGGTCTGTACTGCGGGTGCCAACTAATGCCAGTTGATTTTTCCATGTGCACACTCAGAATCCATCCCAGAGCAGGCGTGTTAGTGCTGTGGGCTCCCCCTGCTGTCTCTGCAGTAGCAGCTCCCCAGGTCCTATCACTAGCAGAGCGCGTTCGGGTTAGTTTCTCTGTGAGCGAGTGCAGGGTAGAACTCCAGACAAGCCAACATGGTTTCATGAGCACATGGGCTATTTCTCACCAGTTCGGAGCCCGGTTCTTTCCAGACTGCCAGCTAAACCTACGCCCAATAGGCGCTGCTTTTATCTGCAGCCTGCAAAGGGTCACGGTTGGTGACATTCTGCTGCTGCAACCCAGCAACCAAATTCCATTCTGCTTTCCCTTGGGCAGGCCCTTCCTGCGATTCGATAATAGACGGCGTCTAATTAAACCTGATGGAAGCCAATGTGTTTTGGGGACCGCCACTGAAAGATGACGCATTTCTCATGACACCCACTTACCTGGAAACCATCTCGGTTTCTTTGCACCAGTTCTCGGTTTCTTTGCACCAGTTTGACTTCTGATTAATTCTGTCTGCCCCCCAGTGACGGAGCTGGCCCTAAGGAGTGGGGTGGGGAAGGAACCAACACTTCGTAGGCCACGTTTCTGGGCTTCAAATGTTTCTGCCTCGCTTGGCACTAGCAAAGCAATCTGCACCCAGCCCCCATAGCTTGGTCTAGCGCCGTACGGACCTTGTGAGCATGACCAGGCACCCCACGCCCTACAATAGAGCCCCATGGTGATGGACTGATCCCCATATCCGCTCCCCAGGGGAATCACAGCGCCCGCAGGACGCATCTTTCCTGTCCTATCCGTGGGAATTTTCTGACGAGACTTTTTCGTCGGAAAATGTCAATTTGTCAGAACCAAACCTGTTTGCAAGAGAAGATTGTTTTGGAGCGGTTTCCCCATTGGAATTTAGAGGTTTCAGAGTTGTTCCAATGCTCCATTCTGACATTTTCTGAATGAAAAGTCTCATTTTTTTTTATTTGAAACAATTTTCCATTCTGAAATTTCAAGTTAAGTCATACCTCAAAAAAAAAAAAGTTAATTTTTTTTCAGTGTCAACACTGAAACAAAACATTCCGGCTGACTCACTCCGTTCCTCCTCCCCCCCCCCCCCCCCCCCCGATTATCGGTTTGTGAATATTTTCCAGATTTTTTGACTTTTCATCAATGTTGGGACAGGAAACATTTTTGAAATCTCGAAAACTCTTTCAGGACAGGAAAAACCTTTCCCACGCAGCTCCAGTATTGATCAGCAATAATGAACACTGGGATTCCCCTGCCCCCCAGACCCTGTCAGCGTGAGCAACCATCTCCTTCCTAAACACTGGCCTTGCGCAGCCTCTGCTGGACTTCTCCACGAGGCGGGGGAAGAGGGATGCGTGCTGCAGACCTGACAATGCACCCCCTTCCATGCACCCCTGCCCAGAATTAGCACTCTGTATCCCTTCTACCAGAGTCCCTTATCTGTGCGCATCGCTCTGTGCCAGCCTCTGAGTCTACCCCCCTCTCTGCAGCTGGCTGGCATTTTGCAGCAGACAAGACCCAGAGCAGAAAGGTCAGCAGTTTTCTGGCAAGTCAGGCTGCATTAGAAACCAGAAACAGCAGAGATGAGACCCAGCTTAGCTCCTCAAACTCAGTTCCCGAGACTCAACAGCTCCAGAATGGGGATGCTTCCAAACCTCAGCGCTGTATGTCGTTAGCATCCTGCGGTGCCTGTTGCTTTCTAGATGCAGCTCCTTGAATGGCCTAGCTACCCTCCCTGCATGCAAAGTTCAGCAGCCAGGCTGTTCCCTGAGCTGATGCAGCCTGCTAGAGGGGAAATGTACACACGGTGCTGTCTCCTGGGAACTTTACGTTTAGTCTTTCTTGTTGTTCTTTAAATAATGTTACACCTTTTTAGCCCATATTTGAGGTCTTATGGATTGTTTCTGTTGAGAGGAGAAATGGATGATGGAGTCAGATGTATTTTGATGCAACCCTGTTTATTTACAAGGACTGTACAAAAAGGCCCTGCCTAAAGGAGGAATCAAACAACATGGAGCAGATTCTTTGCTCAGAATTTCAACCTCTTTCCAGCCAGCACTCTGCCCAAAAGACTCTCTCTCTTGGTTTTCTCTGAGCATCATCTTACCAATGAGTGTGTTGCCATCTCCTGGCAAGGAATTGAACCCAGATCTCCAAAGTCCTAGGCTCAGTGCTAGAGTACCAGTATGCTACCTGCTTTTGACACACACACACACACACACACACACACACACACACACACCCCTACCTACCTACCTACCTCTACCTCCCCTCCCCTCCAACTGCATGTGTCAGCTCCTTTCTCCAGCCTTGCCATGCTGGTCTGTGATTTGGGCAGTGGCTTCTATCATTCCAGCTGTCACTAAACAAAAGGAGCATTTAGATGCTCCTTTATATAGCCTGCACGGAAGATGGCTAGCACGCCGTCAGCTTCAGTGAGGTTGGTGACTGCCTGCCCATCGATCAAAGACACACTCCCTGGAAGCCAGCCTCCAGCATAACAATCAAATAAAGTTTGTCTTGAGAAGCTCATTAGTTGTCCAGCAAATTTAACCTTTTTTTTTCCCCCCTCTCCCAGTGACTCATTCTTGAACCGATCCTGATTCCTACGGGCAAATTCTTTACTTGTGTTTGCTACAATTTCCAGCCACAGAGCTAAATTAGAGGGCTGGGGCACATGACTTATGAGGAGAGGCTGAGGGAACTGGGGTTATTTAGTCTGCAGAAGAAAAGAATGAGGGGGGATTTGATAGCAGCCTTCAACTACCTGAAGGGGGGTTCCAAAGAGGATGGAGCTCGGCTGTTCTCAGTGGTGGCAGATGACAGAACAAGGAGTAATGGTCTCAAGTTGCAGTGGGGGAGATTTAGGTTGGATATTAGGAAACACTATTTCACTAGGAGGGTGGTGAAGCACTGGAATGGGTTACCTAGGTAGGTGGTAGACTCTCCATCCTTAGAGGTTTTTAAGGCCCGGTTTGACAAAGCCCTGGCTGGGATGATTTAGTTGGGAATTGGTCCTGCTTTGAGCGGGGGGTTGGACTAGATGACCTCCTGAAGTCCCTTCCAACCCTGATATTCTATGATAGTCACAAATGTTTGCGTTGACTCTATGTGATGTGTAGTATGCAGCAAATCACATGGCATTGTTCCAGCTCCCTGAATGGATGAAACACATGAAGCGAACAAAGAATGAGGCAGCGTGTGCGCTACAGAGCCTATGCTGGCATAGCTACGTCTGTCCCCGGTGTGAAAAACACACCCTGAGCAATGTAGTTATGCCAACAAAACTCCCCGTGCAGATGTAGCTCTGCTGACAGAAGCGTGGTCTGTCAGCAGAGCTAATGTTCAGGGAGCTGGTGTTACTCTGCTGGCAGAAAAACTCCTTCTTTTGACGTACACTGCGACTACCCTGGAGCTAAGTTGGCATAAGCTCTGCAGGGTAGACACAGCCTGAGTGAGGAAGAGAGTCCCCGTGCTCACCTGGAGCCGTGGAACGGATGAGCTTATGTAACCCACAGATCAGTGTGTGTTTTGGGTCTCTCTCTCGCTGCCCGATCCATAGAGTATGTACATCTGTTCTAGCCCCAGCCGGAGAGAGACTCATGACTTCAACTCTGACGGCTCCCTGCTTCAGTCTCAGGTGTGGGCCAAAATGACCTAAGGAGGTGGTGGAATCTCCATCCTTACAGGTTTTTAAGGCCCGGGATGATTTAGTTGGTGCTGGTCCTGGTTTGAGCAGGGGGTTGGACTAGATACCTCCTGAGGTCTCTTCCAACCCCAAGCTTCTATGATTCTATGACAAGCCTCATGCTTGTTCTTCGTGGCTGGAGAAACATAACGCGCTCCAGTGAAACCTTCCTTTGGCATCACCCGTTTTCTCCTTCCCGGAGTGTTCTAAGGACGGGGTTTACGGGCAGCGTGTGGGCAGGAAAAAGCCAAGAATACGAGAACAGCAGCGCTTCGGGAGCATCTGTATTCACATGGGCAACCCGACAGGGAGTTCTGTGCACGGAGAGGGTTGGGATGTGGGCAGCGCCCCCGGCCTTGCAGGCTCAGCGTCGCCCGCGGGAGCAGAGTCTGTGCAGGAGTGTTTGGGGAACGTCTCTGCACCCTCCGTGGTCACGTACCAATTGGGTGATTTGCTCTTCATTATTCGTCCGGGTTTCAGCCATCCAGCCAGGGAACCCCAGCAACATCCCGCGATGTAGGAAACCGCCACCCGCCCTCCACAGAGAATGGGCAGCGTGAACCTATAGCCCTGCAACCGGAGAAGAATCCGGCAAGTATTCAGGAGTGATCATAGAATCATAGAATATCAGAGTTGGAAGGGACCTCAAGAGGTCATCTAGTCCAACCCCCTGCTCAAAGCAGGACCAATTCCCAGCTAAATCATCCCAGCCAGGGCTTTGTCAAGCCGGGCCTTAAAAACCTCCAAGGAAGGAGACTCCACCACCTCCCTAGGTAACGCATTCCAGTGTTTCACCACCCTCCTAGTGAAATAGTTTTTCCTGATATCCAACCTGGACCTCCCCCACTGCAACTTGAGACCATTGCTCCTTGTTCTGTCGTCTGCCACCACTGAGAACAGCCGAGCTCCATCCTCTTTGGAACCCCCCTTCAGGTAGTTGAAGGCTGCTATCAAATCCCCCCTCATTCTTCTCTTCTGGAGACTAAACAATCCCAGTTCCCTCAGCCTCTCCTCATAAGTCATGTGCTCCAGACCCCTAATCATTTTTGTTGCCCTCCGCTGGACTCCTTCTAATTTTTCCACATCCTTCTTGTAGTGTAGGGCCCAAAACTGGACACAGTACTCCAGATGAGGCCTCACCAATGTCGAATAAAGGGGAACGATCACGTTCCTCGATCTGCTGGCAGATGACCGTATCTGTAGGATTTGGGGCCAGTTTGGAAATGATTCCTGGAGAGAGAGAGGAAGCAAGGAGCAAAATTCGCTGGATACTGGGGACAAATCATTCAACCAGCTCCAATGGTGACTTTAAGCACATCATCAAGAATAAATAAGTGCAGTTCCAGTGTTTGTCACTAGATGGTGCTGTAGGCTAAGAAAAGGGGACAGCATTGCTTTCTGTGGGGCTGGTTGTAGTAACCCAGCACTGTGAGTGGGGGAAGTAGGATGACCAGACAGCAAGTGTGAAAAATCGTGACAGAGGCTGAGGGGTAATAGGAGCCTATATAAGAAAAAGGCCCAAATATCGGGACTGTCCCTATACAATCAGGACATCTGGTCAGGCAAGAGAGGAATGGGGTATAGAGCCTTGCACCTCTAGGTCACCAGGATGTTGGGCTATGAGTGGCAGCCCCAGTCCACTTGTTCGTGGGTGCGAATTCACATCACCTGGAGCCAGGAGGCCCGGCCCTGACAGGCTCAGCAGAGAAGCCAGAGCTGAGCAAGGATGGAGCCAGACCAGCCCCTAGAAGAGGGCCCTGCAGGACTGGGTGGAGGTGCATAGCCGAAGCAGTGTGAGAAAGCCCATGCTCTCATAGAGTCATAGAATATCAGGGTTGGAAGGGACCTCAGGAGGTCATCTAGTCCAACCCCCTGCTCAAAGCAGGACCAATCCCCATGCTGCACCCGACCTGTGGCAGGGGAGTGACACCTCCTGGGATGTCGACCCAGCACTGGGCACATGCCGCTCAGAACAGTGTCTGGGCATTAACAGTGCAGAGCCTGCAAATGGCGAGAGGGGACTCCAGTGGGCCACCCCCAGGCACAGGTGGTGCCAATCCTGCAGCCGCCCTCAGTGCCCACTCAAAGCGGTGGCAGCTTTGCCCGAGCCAGGGCCTGAACGCTCTGAACACCACTCACTTCTTCCCTAGGAGCAGCTCACAGGGTCAGGCCCCGAACTCCAACCCCATGGGAGATTTTCCCGAGGTTCTTTCATGCCGCTCCCCGGGGCGGGCGTGGGGTTTTCTTGCACGCTGCAGGCAGCTGAGCGCTGAGTGCCATCGGGAAGCTCTGCGGACCTCCCTTTGCTTTTTCCCTGCCGTGCTGGGGCCCAGCTTCCCTGGGTAGAAAGGAAGCCATGCTGGCAGCTTGCCTGCTCTCGCTTGTGGCTTCTCCAGGTATTTTCCCTCTATGTTTTGCACAAATTAAATCCTCCGCCCCTCACCACGCAAGAAGCAATGGGCTTAAATTGCAGCAAGGGAGGTTTAGGTTGGACATTAGGAAAAACTTCCTGACTGTCAGGGTAGTTAAGCACCAGAATAAATTGCCCAGGGAGGTTGTGGAGTGTGTGTGTTTGTGTGTGTGTGTGTGTGTGCACGCGCTAAGAACAGGTTAGACAAACACCGGTCAGGGATGATCTAATTATTACTAGAATTCAACCCGACCATGGCCCACACACCCAGATAGTAAGAGCTTATATGTACAAACCAAATGGGGCACTCCCTAGGCGTTACTGTAATACACCTAATAAATAATGTACAGCACCTAGCACACTGGGGCCCTGGTCCATGACTGGGTGCCTATGTGTTACTGTAATGCACCTAATAAATAATGTTGGCTGACTTGAGAGACCACGCTGGCCTTTAAAGAGGAGCTGTGTTCCCCTGCGCACTCACAGGAACTCACCGCTGGGCAACAATGAACCTCAACGCCGCCTCCTGGTCTGAAGGAGTCGGGGGAGCCGTGCGCTCTCCTCCCAAACCCGTAAGTCTGCTAACTGACTTCACAGAGCTGGCCACGGAGCTGCTATCCAGGGCACCAGCTCCCAGCTTTGCTGCATGCAGACACGGATCGATCTGAGAATGAGTCTTCAATGTTCCATTAATCTCACCTTGGAGACGGGGCCGGGGAGGGGGGTCCGTTTCCTTCCAGTCAAAGAGGCCAGTGGCAAGCAGAGATCAGCACTCTTATTATCGCCCCAGAGGAGGCTCTGTTTCACCCCACCGATCAGGGTTTGTATGTACCAGGGTTCAGCTGCTCGGAGATGGATTTTGTGCAGGACCTGTGAGCTCCTCCCCTCTTGGCCAGCAAACGGAATCTGTAAGAAGCCATTTAGATCCATTACAATCTCACTTTTTTCCATCGTGGGCCTGGTTCTCCCCCTGCCTTTCCCCTCGTGTTGTCAGTTACACAATGCAAAGCGCATGTGGAACTCTACCCTGGGCTGTAAGAGCTCAGGGTCCTACCTACAAAATGGCAAGAGGAGGGGATGTTCTTAAGCCTCTGGCTGCAGAAAGAATTTGGGGCCTGGGATCAGTGATTTTCTGGTGCCCGGCGGCGAGAAGAGCAGGGTAAACTGTATCCAGAGGACAGCATCAGTGACTCACTCTAGGGGTTGGTTTTCAAAGGCACAGCTCGCACTTAGGTGCCTCGTTCCCAGGCGCTTCGGTGGAAAATCCACCCCGTCATCTGAATTCTTTTGCATGTACAGACAATGAAGCCAGCTGGTGTTTTCTTTCAGCTGCCTGCATGAACCAGCGAGAACTATTTCCTTCAGAATGGAACAACATCCACCTTCGCCCAATGGAGATTGTCAGGATTAGCGATTTGCTGTACATGGACTGAAGGGTCCAGGGATCTGTCTCTTTCGTAGACATTTATAGAAACAGGCTGACAGCCTACAAACTCTTCCTCCCACTTCCCCTGCAGGGGGTCAGCAATCCCGGAAACCCAGGAGATGAATTTTAAAACTAACCCAAAAGCTGAGAATGATTGGAACACATGGTTATGGCCACGCACGGAACCTTAACGCTGCCTCTAGATGCCTTTAGACAAACGTATCAAGCCGCACCAAACAATTTCATCTCATCAGTGGCCGCAACTGCTAGGTTGCTCTCCTCAGACGCACGCTGCGGCTGTATCATTTCTGGCGGTTCTGCGGCGATCTGCTGCCCACAGAAAAAGCATACTTCACAAAGGCCTGGTTAGGCAAACTGCAGTCTGAAGGCCAGTGTTCCCCTGGCTCTGTAGGCCAGACTTGCAAAAATATTCCTGTGCCTGAAGATGCCGCTAAGGACCTAGTGGGATTTGCAAAAATGCCTAAACAGGTTGAAAGTCAATGGAAGTTCGGTGCCTAAATCACTTAGGTAGCTTCCCCCTTGAGGGAACCTACCTATCAAAGGCAGATGTGATGTGCCTCTGTCCCTGTATAAGGCAGTTAACCCATCACCAGAGGGAGCACGACTGCAGAGACAGGAAAGCAGTAGACGGTTACATGAAATGAGCCAAGGTCTGAATAAGTGAGAACGTCCAACCAAAGCAACTACCCAGGGGTCTTTATCTGTCTCTGTCTACTCAAGCTCCCGCCGCCCCCCTCGCCCTGTCTAGCCTACGTTTTTCTACAGCATCTTTAATCTAAAAATGATTAAAACCCCAAGAATGGGAGCAAATGGTCCATCTTCATCCTGGCAAAATGGTCACCAGCAGATGCCTCGAGGTTCTGTGCTAGCACCGACGTCGCTTTGTGTTACAGAAGGGCCACTTGCGGTCCCAGCGCTGAGGAGAAGTTGAGTTTCGCACAGAGGCCGGGACTTCCACCCCAGTGTGATGGGAACACTGTCCCCCGTCCAGAATTACAGCTCTCGCTCTCAGACCAGAAGAGGAGCTCTGGGTGCCCCAAAAGCGTGTCTCTCTCGGCAACAGCAGTTGGTCCAATAATAGACATTCCCTCACCCACCTTGTCCTGTAGTACTTGCTCTTGGAATACTGAATGACTTCCCCGAGAACTGACAAGCTAAGCTAATGTGTGAATTAGCTGATGAGTTTAAATGAATGAAAAGATGGTGCCCCTGGTGTCAGATCTTGTCCAGCTTCTGTAGAAGATGTGGCCATGGTTTAACCTCAGGGTGACAGAAGAGCTGGCACCATAGAGGCACAGAGGAGAGGTCACCACATCCTGACCAGCCACGTAGGGATGAAAGCCTCCCTCCCCCCACGGCCTTTTTCTGGGGGAATCTGCCGAAGTCCTGGAGCTCTCCTCAGCTGGTGTAAATGGCCATCGCTCCACTGACAGAGCAGATGGCTCCCGAAGACAGTCCCATGCCCTGCTCAGCGGGGATCTGTAGGCGAGCGTATTGTTACTCATGGGCCATTCGAGTCCCTCGGCCCAGCTCCTGGCATCCCCCCGAGCCCCTGGGTACTACGGCATTCGGTCTGAGCCAGCTCCCCGATCCCAGCTGGGTGGGGGGGCCAGGCCCAACTCAGGGGCTTAGCTGTGGCCTTAAATTAAGCTCTGGTCCTGGTGCCACCTTATGATTCAGCTCCCTTCCCTCCCTGGCGGTGGGTAGAAACAGGAGCAGAATAAGGTGACCTTGCCCCTTCCCTAGCACAGCAAGGACTACATCCCTCTCTCCGCCCGGCACTCCTGCCTAGCCCTCTTCCCCGGGTGACCTCTGCTGGGGGGACCCACCTGTGCACTCCCCACAGAGCCACAGGGGACCCTGTCCAGCCCATTCTGACCGACAGGGGGAACTCATGGGCCCACCCCACAAACCCCGGACGGCTCAGTGGGAATGGAAGCCTCTGCAGTAGTAGTTTTGTATCAGCCCAGCAGAGGGCGAACTCGGCCTGTCTCAGACAAGCCGCAGGTGAGGGGTTCATTCGTACAGGGCAGAGCTTTGGGGGGAGGTTGAACCAGCTTTTCTGTCTATCCATCGAGCCGCATGCAGAATCGGAGCCCCTGGCAAACACTGATGGATTTTAACGTATTTATCTGTGTTACGGCAGTGGGTCCTTGCCCCAGGCCTGGCCCCGGACCCCACCACGCTAGGTGCTACCCAGACACCGAACAAAAAGATGCCCCCTGCCGTGCTTGAACTGGGGGAGCTGAGAAACAGAGACATTTCAGACCCGCATCTTCAAAAGCAGCCTGTAATGGGGAGTTGGGTGCCCGGCTTTGGACCCCTGGGGCCCGATGTTCGTAGTGTGTGGAGCACCCCCAGGAGATCAGTAGTGATGGGGGCTCAGAGCCAGAGCTGGTGGAAGTTTCCCAGTGGAACGTGCCGACATCCCCGGCATCCCACCTCCTGGCTCCCAGGACTTTGAGGCTCCCTGCTCTGCGGCAGGGAGCCTGGCCACCCTACCAACAGGTCCGCAGGACGAAGATGGCTCCCCACCACATCGGCCATGCCTGTCCGCCTGACAGATGCGCTCCTAGGCGTGTTTGCAAGCTGCCAGGTTTTGCATTCACGCCACCGGCTAGGGGCAGGGAACAATTTGCTCAGTGCTAGTAAAACTGAAACGGGACTTTGCCGAGCTTTTCAGAGTCAGGATCCGAGAGGTCAAGTTACCGAGGGCTGAGCGACCGGCCGGGAGAAGATCAGAGATGACAGCAGGAGCGAGCGCTCGCTGCATCTCTGACAAAGAGACGGCCTGTTCCGTGTGCTCCCAGATGAGAGGCTGGAACTGTGAGGAGAGAGAGAGGAAGACATGGACTTTGCTCCCTTCACGTGGAGTCAAGCGAGATGCACAAGGTACAGACCGGATGAGCTGCTTTGGAAAGGCCTTTCATTGGGGCTGCACATGTTGCCCGCTCCCCTCTTTGTGCTTTAACCCTGCCCGTCCCGTCTGCCAGCTCGCACGTCCACCTGCCCGTCCCGTCTGCCAGCTCGCATGTCCGCCTGCCCGTCCCGTCTGCCAGCTCGCACGTCCGCCTGCCCGTCCCGTTTGCCAGCTCTCTCCCATGAAGCAGAAGGAAATTGGGCGCAGGCGTACGAGTACAGATGGTGGTTTGTCATTGCTTGTGAGTGCTGCGGGCATGGCCTATGCACCCACCCGGGCACTCCCCCAACTCTGCTCTGACTGGTCCCTCCCGTACACACCCGTCCGTTCGCACACCCCTCCGTGCACCCCTGGCCACACTCACTGGCCTTCCAGGCGCTTCTGCGCCCTCCTCCCGGGCATGCCTCACTGGCAGCCCTGGGGGCGGGGGGCTGCAGGAACTCCCATCCTCACCCGTTCGGGTTCCTGCCTCTTCCTCAGTTCTTTAGACTCTTGACATTTTTCTGTGTTTACAGGAAAGCGCCCCCCACCCCCGCCCCCCAACCCTCCTGCTTCTCCCTCCCCCAAGACTAAGGAAAAATCCCATCCCAGCTTTAATCGAGCCGCGCCATCTCCAAATCCCAGCCCTGCTCCAGCTAAGCCAATGCAATTGGAGCTTGGTGCCTGGACATGTCCAGGTCGAATGCTAATGTTCCCGACGTCCCCTGGGCCGCTCTAATGCAGCCAGGAAACCAAGCAGCCACCACCCAGGCCTGCAAAGCCCTTTTCCTCTCTTAGCAGCAGGGCTGGATTACATTATGCACGCCCTGGGAGGGTGCCAGGCCCTTGCTGAATATCAAAGAGGGATTTTCACAACGGGATTCGTCGGAAAGAACAATTTCTCCAAGGAGCACCGGTGAGCCAGGCAGGTGTCTGTCAGAGGCAGGGGGCAATCAGGCTGCGCTGGGCGTGAGGATTTACTTGTCCTGCCTGTATCTGGAAGGACTGGCAAAGAGGACAAGCATACAATTAATTATATCCAAATCCCCACTGATTTGGGGGACGAGACAAAAACACTGACAGGTCTATCTAGCCCTGAGCCCGGGGCTCTGCTACTTCTGACCAGCCAGACATTCACGGATACTCCTACGGGGAGCTGGGGAGGCAGGTTTTCGACACATTATTTTTTTGCCGAAAAATGCATTTTTCAGGGCCCAAATACAGCCCGGGTTTGTTGGTTTTTTTCAGTTGGGGGAAAAATATTCAAAAGAGTCTAAATGTTTCGTCTCAACTTTTCAATTGGAAATGGCGTCCCGATTTCAAATGTGGTCGTTTAAGGAAAACCCCAAAACAACTTCACCCATAAAAAGGGTGAAAAACACCCAACATGGCCGATTGAAAATAAAAAACAACTCAAAAACTTTCCGTTTGACTCCAAACCTTTCTGTCAGTGGGACACAAAACGTTTTGGAGTTTTTTGATTCAGGAAAAAGAAACTGTTTCGGTTTGAATCGGATTTTTCAGTTTGCGCCCCACGCCGCGGTCCAGGGCAGCGCTTCACTTGCCAAATGCGCCTAAATGCCATTGACTTCAGTGCGACGTAAGCACATGGTGACGTGGTTAAGTGCTGTCCTGATTAGGGATTGGAGGTCAAATAGTCATTGCAGCCAAAGCCTGTCTCTTGACTAGTACAACGGGTCACACCACCATCTCTAGACACCCCCTCAGGGTGCCGTGAGAAGGCACAAATCCAAAGCGAAGTGACTTTCCCCAAGGGGTGCAATCAGAACCCAAAAGTCAGGCTGCCAGGCCCTAACATAAACCCTTTCAGTGACAAGAGTCACTTCAAAACACAAAAGTAGCCCAACATCTTTTTTTTTTTTTTAATGGCAACATTTCAAAGATGAGCATGGTCGGCAAATCTGGCTGCGGCACGGGATTTCTCTCCTGCCATCCATCTCCACCCGCTGACAAACAGAGACTAGGGACACCATTCCTTACCCATCCTGGCTAATAGTCATTAACGGACTTAACCACCATGAATTTATCCAGTTCTCTTTTAAACCCTGGTATAGTCCTAGCCTTCACAACCTCCTCAGGCAAGGAGTTCCACAAGTTGACTGTGCACAGTGTGAAGAAGAGCTTCCTATTATTTGTTTTAAACCTGCTGCCCATTAATTTCATTTGGTGGCCCCTAGTTCTTGTATTATGGGAACAAGTAAATAACTTTCCTTATCTACTTTCTCCACATCACTCATGATTTTATAGACCTCGATCATATCCCCCCTTAGTCTCCTCTTTTCCAAGCTGAAAAGTCCTAGCCTCTTTAATCTCTCCTCATATGGGACCCGTTCCAAACCCCTAATCATTTTAGTTGCCTTCCCTGAACCTTTTCTAATGCCAGTTCAGAAATTGATACCAGGGATTGCAACTGCATATTTTTCTAGGCTGTCCTGCCAATTTTCGCTGACATTTTTTTTGAACAAGAGTCAATTATTATTTAATATGTATTTAATACTGCCCGTAAGTGCATCGCCTACCAGCCCCACCTGAAACACACAGTCTGGGAATGTCCCGTGGTGGCCGTGCAATGGAATTTACGGGTTAAAGTCAAGGAAGCAGCCAGAGGTCTGTGGATCCATTGGTCAATGCGCACGGGTGGATGTCCCTGACAGCAGCTCAGGTGCTGTAATGTTCTATCATTGGATGGCTTGATTGCAGTGTAGTCGCTCGATGTCTCCCCCTAGTGACTGATGCCAGTCGCTATAACAGACAGTTCACGCTGACGTGCTGCTCTTTCAGCTCTAGGCCTGGTCCCCACTAAGTCCCCACTTCGGACTAAGGTACGCAAATTCAGCTACGTTAATAACGTAGCTGAATTCGAAGTACCTTAGTCCGAACTTACCGCAGGTCCAGACGTGGCATGGAGGCTCCCCCGTCGATGCCGCGTACTCCTCTCGCCGAGCTGGAGTACCGGCGTCGACGGCGAGCACTTCCGGGATCGATCCGGGATCGATTTATCGCGTCTTAACCAGACGCGATAAATCGATCCCAGAACATCGATTTCCTGCCGCCGGACCCTCCGGTAAGTGAAGACGTACCCCAAGAGGCTGTGGCTTGGGTCATGGGTTTAGTCCCCATGGCAAGCGTGGTCTGTTTATATAGGCGAGCTCAGTTTGCTAGCCATGCATTAGGAACCCCACCCCACCCTCTTGTTCTGTCCGTGGCTCTCTACTTTGGATAACGGCTACCATCAGCAGGATGGGTTGGCGTGTTAAATATTGGCCGTGCTTGGTTTAGAGGTGAAGTTGAGTGACGTCACCTAAACGCTTGTCAATGAACCCAGACCGGAATGTCTCCCATGTTCCAGTCCACGTTCACTTATTATAGTAATGATAATAACCCCGAGCTTGCTAGGGTCAACGTAAGCAGCAATACCAGCTTTGGGGATCTATCTGAGCAAATTCATCGCAGCTCCGGAGACACCTGTTAAATTGAAATGTTCTGCAAGTACCTTTATTCGGCGATTCAGAGTTTAAAGAAGGGAGGGACCATTAGATAAGCTAGACCATAGGTGCTGGAACGAGGGGGGCTGCCACCCCCCCTGGCTTGACGTGATTTCCATTATAGCCAGGGTTTACCGTTTGGTTCAATGGCTCTTAGCACCCTCATTGTTCCAGTACCTCTGGGCTAGAGCATCTAGTCTGACCTCCTGCATAGCCCGGGCCAGAGAATTGCATCCAGTTACTCCTCCACCCAGCCAAAAAACTTATGTTTGGTTAAAGCGTCTTGATTTGAAGATGTCAGGAGGTAGAAAATCCATCACTTCCCTTGGTTCAAGGGATTTGTTCCAGTGGTTAATTCCCCTCCCTGACTAATTTCTAATTTGAATTTGTCTGGCTTCATTTCCAGCCGTTGGCTCTTTGGATTCCTTTCTTCGCTAGATTTAAGAGCTGGTGTGTTTTCACCCTGGGAAGGCGCCTGTGTATTTTGTCCCCGGTAGCTGCGATTAGCTGGCGCAGGGAGATCTTAGGTGTCTCAAGTTAGAACATTTACAGTGAATCAATATTCACACATGCGTGCAATTAAAACAAACAGAAACGCCTAATTAATGCAAAGCCCTTGTGGAAAGGGAAAACCCAGAGTTCAGCATCTCTCTCTGCCTGCTGGCTTGGTAGTTTTGCATGAATTTGCCACATCAGGCTTTTTATAATCACAATTGCTAGTGATGTCCAAAGCTCCAAAGACCTGAGGGTCAGCTCATGTAAGCATCCAGCAGCTCGGACATTTCTCCGCCGCTTATTACACAAGCTAAGCAGTTTTAGGCTGGGTTGCTAAGTGGATGAGAGCTCGCCTGGGAATGCTGATGCGTGGTGAAGGCAGTAGGACACGTCTTTCCCTCTGATTCTGTAAAAACTAACTGCCCCAGAGTGGAGTTCTGGTGCAGCCACTGTGAAGAGAAATGTCAAACTGAAGCCCCGGCTATTTGTGGTTCTTCAAGATCTGGTGGCACTTTTTGTACAAGTTTGGGATATTAAGTCCTGACCAAATTCACACTTGAATGATTACATTCTGCTGACCTAAGCTCCCATAGAGGTTGCAAATGGATATGGGATTCTTTGTCACTTCCTCCCCTAACCTGCATGTTGCTGTGTGCTGTTAAACAGGGGCTATGCTCCACCCCAGATGTGACTGCATTGCCGTGGTCGGGGACGCAATCCCATTATCTGCCTTACACAGGGTGTTATCAAGCTTAATTCACTCACATTGCAAGAGCCTTGGATGAAAGAAGCAAGGCCACTACATTGGTTCTGTTATTACTCCAGGCCAGAAAAGACCACAAGAGCTGTTATTCCTGAGATATTTCCCCAACTCACACGGAAAGGGGTCAGAGGCCTCCCCTGAATCCCACAGAGGGCTCTCCATAGGTCTGATGGTCCATTCAAGGAGACAGGGCAGGCCATGGCAGGGGTTGGGGATTCCAGAACCAGCCTGACGGCCCAGGGCCTCCCATGGATCCTGGGTTAAATCTGAACCCAATGCAAATATCAGTTTCTGAAACGCACAATACGTTCCAATTGTGCATCATAACCCCTATACTGACAACCAATAAAGGAGATTCTCCCTACCTCAAGCGTGAAGATCTGTGCCTTACTTCTGAGTCCTATCCCTGCAGTTGCTGAGGTGTTCGGAATGGAGTTGGTTGGGAATTCTGCAGTGAATTGTTTTTTCATCAAAAAATGTAAATTCATCAAAGCTAAAACTGCTGGTGAACCAGGGTCGGTTCGATGAATTTCCCAACTCAAAAAAAAAATAAAAAATTCAAGGAAGTGTCAAAATTTTCCAAATGTATTGTTTTGACATTTTTAAAACAAAAGAATCCAGTTTTCCAGTTCAAAGCGATGTTTCATTTTGAAATTTAAGGTCACTAGGCTGAAAAAAGGTTTCCGTTTCAATCTTCTTAAAACAAAACAAAACCTCTGAAATGATCTAAACAAGATGTTTAGTTTGCCCTGAAATGGGGAAAAAAAAATCAAGTTTCCAGTTTGCGATTAGTTTTGAGATTTTGATGGCTCGTCCTGATTTGACACAGGGAAAAATGTTGAACTCTGGCAAATATTCACAAGATGGGAAAACTCTTTCCAACACAGCTCCTGATGTGAGTGACCAGCGCACAGACAGCTGGGGAGTCACAGGGGGCTCCAGATTGCTACCAGTGTATTGTGAGACATTTGGGATTGTGCACGGCTGGCTGAGAACCTCTCCAAGTATCCATATCTCCATCTTCTCTGGGGCTTCATACCACCTTCCCAGGCCTGCCCTCTATGCTGGACTCCAGCCCAGGGACCCTAGGACAGATAGTCAAGGTTCACTCCACCTGACTCCTCACTACCACCTCCCTCAACTTCTTCCTACCAAATCATAGAATATCAGGGACCTCAGGAGGTTATCTAATCCAATCCCCTGCTCAAAGCAGGACCAATCCCTAGACAGATTTTTACCCCAGTTCCCTAAATGGCCCCCCTCGAGGATGGAACTCACAACCCTGGATTTAGCAGGCCAATGCTCAAACCACTGAGCTATCCCTCTCCCCCATCCTAAGCCCTCCAGGTCTCTCCATGTCCAACCACCAGGAGAGTGACAGCAGCCCATTCTGTGCCACGCTTCCTCCTGGGATAGCACCACCCAGACCCTCCCCAGCTTGGTCTCATTATGCCAGGCCCACCTTCCAGCTGCAATCAGCGGGGATATAATTAGCCACTCTGGCCCATGTTAACCCTTCCACCCCCTGTGGGGTAGGCGCTCTTCATAGTCACTTCCCTGATGACTTCAAGAAGTCCTGGGCTCCCAGCATCCCAGGGTACCAGCGATCTCCAAACAGAGCAGATACAGACAAACCAAGCCCGCAGCTTGGAGTTCCGCTTGCTAGAAGCACATCAACTCTCAAAGATCAGTGCCGTGGATAGAATTCACTCACTCTGCTCTCAGGTTATGCCTGCACTGCGTTTTAAAACCCATGGCAGCCAGTCTCCGAGCCCAGGTCTACAGCCCACGCTACGGTGCTGTGCCCACGCTCCGGCTCGGGAACGTCTCCACAGCTGTTTTTAGCATCAGAGCGCCCCCTTGCAAGCCCTTGTCTGCAGACCTGGGCTCTGAAATTCACAGCCGTGGGCTGGTAACACAGTGTGTACATAACACTAGTGACGGTGGTATGAATCAGGGACCGGTAGAGTTGCTGCAGAAGTAAAAGAGAAGAATTTGGCCCTGGAATGTGTGCTTGTGCAAGAAGCTCTAGTCAGCCGAGATGGTTTTGCAAACAGATGCTTTTCTTTTGCAGCTAGTTTCCCTCTTATGCAAACTCCCTGCCGGAATACAGCTACTTCTCTGATAAAGGGTGTTCCAATTGACCGTTCTGCAGGTGCATGTGGAATACAGAACAAAACCACCGCCTTATTACCTGCTCCTTGTGATGGCTGGAACAGGTTCAGCTCAAAATGCCTGGCGAGCTGCTGGAGAGAAATACAACCAAACAAGTATTCCCAGTCCCTTCTGCATCACAGCCCCAGGCCCGGGCTCCCAGGCACTTAGGGATCAGAAGCCAAACTTTGCAGCCTGGTGACAATGACTGTACGCTTGGCTTCTCGTCATGCATTTGCTAGTTTGGATAATGGGCCAGGATAAATGCAAGCGGCAGGGACCCACTCTGAAAGGGACGGTGTTGACACAGCCTAGCCCAGCACCGGGAGCCACACCGGGGCTGCTGAGAACGAGGAGATTGCGTGGCTGGGAAAATGAGGCGGTGGAATGGGAGGTGGAATATCTGGCAGGGGTATAATTGACTAGGAACTTACAGCGATCAGTGATGCATGGGCGTGCGGGGGAGAGGGAATCTGGGAGGCAGGAACGTGGCTATGCTGCCAAATACAGTCCCAGGACGACGATTAAATTACGCCGAGGCAGTGCAGCATCTGTATGCAGAGGCGGGCTCCAGCCCTCTCAATCACCTTCCAATTTATGTCCCTGCTAAACCCTGCATAGGCCTCTTGGCTGGCGTCTTATCTGCCTAGCTACCGGTCGCACGCTCGGCTCACGCTGCGGGAGAACAGCACCAGACAACGGACTCCATGGGGCTCTCTTCTGGCTCTTTGTCTCGTACAGAGCCAGCCTCCCAGAACCACTTTGTCCAAGGCCCCGGCAGGGCTTCCCTTTGCTTCGCCTCCCTCCAAAGCTGCCCTCTCAGCTCCCGTGCACCAGCCTCCCACGCCCACCTCCCCATCCCGCGGGATGCCCTGCGGCATTCCCCTCTCTGCAGTTACCTGGGCTGATGTCTAAAGGTGCCTGAGGTTCCCTTGGGTGGGATTAACTCCCCTTCATGGAGCATTGGAGCCAATCCATCTCTCTGGCTCATGGAGCCGCTGGGTGGGACTCGTCCTCGTCCTGGGGATGCTCAGAATGGCCAGGGGATTTCAGAGAGGAAGCCGGGACCAAACTCCATTGGGCTAAGGGAAAGTTCAGATCTAGGTCGGGATCCAAATGTTGCCCCACGGGCCTAGGGCTAATCCGAACTTCTCTGATCTGGATGGAGTACCGGGGCATGCACATGGGGGAGCAAGCAGGGGCACAGGCCCCCCAAAATCAGCAGGGTCACAGAGTTCCTCTGGGCAGGGCTGCTAGAACAATGTGTATAATGGGAGTGCTGAGAGCCATTGAACCAAACTGTAAACCCTGTATAGGATGGAAATCACTTCAAGCCTGGGGGTGCGGCAGCCCCCCGGCGCCCCGAGTTCCAGTTCCTGGGGCCACAGCAGGGTTACAGAGCTCCCCCAGCCCTGGGGCCAGAAGAGCTCTCTTTATTTACCTGCTGCAGCCCTGAGGCCAGAAAACGTGTCAGCTCCCACCGCAGTAAGATGAGGCCCCTTGGTATCAGAGGCCTGGTACGAGGCCTGAGGCCTGAACTAAAGTAATGGTCAAGGCTTTGCTAACATAAAGCAAAGTTAAGCTGTGATCTAGAGGCAGGCCCTGCTCACAGAAGTTGGCAAGAAGACGACTGCTAATTGGACATATACACACAGCTAAAAGGTATCAAGTACTAATAGGATGAACATGTGCCAGGATGGCACCAGAACCTTCTGGTACAAACACATTCCACAGAGATAATGAGGAACAGGTTGACCCATCCTAAAGACGGGGCAAAAGGGTAATATGATGGATAGAGTTGTTTTGTTTGAACCAACATGTACAAGGTGAGAGGCAGCACCTTGCTGCGTAGAGGGGTTGCACCTCGATACGTCAGGAGTGATGTGTCACTTGCTTGTACCTGTGTATAAGAACACATCCCTGGGGCGCTGTCTTTGTCCAGCCTAGGGGGCAGTGGAGTATCCCGTCACTGACTGAGCTGCGTCCATTGTCAGGGAGCACAGATGTACTAGCAGAACTGTAGACATCTGACCCGGGGAGCTAAAGATTGTTTTATTTGGCAGTAAACCTGGCCGGGTGCCTTCGTACCTTATCAGAGTCTGTGGTCATTGGGCATTCTTTCAGAGTCTGCTGAGTCAGCGATCCACAGAGCCAGGGCAGCACAAAGAGGGAACACACCCACGCAGCTGATTGTTATCAGCATTGAACAGAGTAGAGCACCACACCGGTGGCGTCTGACGACAGCAGCCTGGGCCCAGAAGAGCTCTGCACCTCCGCCACGGCGCCAAGGCCGGATGATCTCTCTGCCCACTGCCATGGCTGGAGGAGCTGTCCCGTCATTGCTTTTGCTCTAACGAACCCCTGGCTATAACGGCCAAATGGCTTGGCTCTCCCGGGTTCGTTATGGCGAGGCTGCGCTGTATTTCCTCCTAACATCATGTTTTTAACGAGCCCCTCCAAAAGGGGTCAAATTTAAATTCCTGCGCGCACCCGTTTGCACGGGATTTCCAGCACTTCCCACGCTCAGCGCAGGCGGCAGGGGGGATAAAAAAAGTGAAATCTGATTCCTGGTCCTGTCTGCCTCCCACACCTGACTCTGCAGAGAGCTCATGGATTCATGGCATTAGGGTCAGAAGGGCCAATTATGATCATCTGGTGTGAGCGCCTGCAAAACCCAGGCCAGAGAAACTCCCCCGGGGATTCCTGCTTGCCGATGGAGCCATGTTTTCCCCGAGGACATTTACAGACGATTTCCAAACCTCAAGGTAAGTGGCGTTTCCTGTCACTTGCAGGTGCAGATCAACCAATGTGCTGCTCATTCTGTGAGACTGCAGGGCCATACCCATGTCTCCTAACCAACGCTGCTACAACTGCCCAGCAAGAGGTCGGTGTGACGGGTCACTCAGGTCACATGGCAAGGCTTCTGCTCCTTGATTGGATGACACCGCCTTTATAACCAGGAGCAGTGCCATCAGACAGCTCCAGGGCATTGAGTTTCTCAGAGCGGCAGTGCAGGGAGAGAGATGCAGCAGTGGAATGTGAGCGTATTTAAATCAATTCCTCTCCTCTTTTTGCACAAGAACGAGCATGAGATCTGGCTGCCTAGGCAGAGCCGAGATATAAAAACAGCTGCATCCCTCCTTCCCCGATGGAGAGGGAGGGAAAGCGCAAAGCCAGACCTCCCGTTCGGTGCTCCCTCACCACCTTCCTACCACGCAAGCTGAGCGTGCTCCAGAGCGAATACGGCTCTGTGACTAGCCCACAGTCCCTAAAACTCTTATCTCCTGTTGCATCCATTGAAGTCAATGGGTCACACAGGGGCGAGCCAGGACAAGATTTGCCCCAACGGATTGGTTAGCGGAGCTAGGAACAGAGCCCGGGTTTGCTGACTCCCTATTCAAACCACCGCACGTGTGATGGCCAGCGCAATGGAGAGTGAACAGGGCCTCTGGAGCTAAAAGCATGCACCAGCGTAACCCTGAAGCTACCTAGGTGGGAACAGAAAAAGGCTCAGAACCTCTATAGGTTTGGCAGAAACGGGGGGACCCTGGGAGATACGCTCCCCAGTGGGTTATACATCTACTCCCTGCTATTTCCCTCTTCCAGTCTTGGGTCTGTGCATTCAGAAACACCTTGCCTTGCATGGCTGTGCAGACAGACAGAGGATGGCTTTATGGCTCGCAGACTCGCCAGGCAAATGAAGCACGTTATCAGGCCAGATGTCCTCCCCGATGCGAGTGGATGGAATCCTCTGAACCCAGCCATCAGGGGACCGATATCCCACTAGTCTCTGTCATAGAATATTAGGGTTGAAAGAGACCTCAGGAGGTATCTAGTCCAACCCCCTGCTCAAAGCAGGACCAACCCCAACTAAATCATCCCAGCCTGGGCTTTGTCAAGCCTGACCTTAAAAACCTCTAAAGAAGGAGATTCCACCACCTCCCTAGGTAACCCATTCCAGTGCTTCACCACCCTCCTAGTGGAAGTTTTTCCTAATATCCAACCTAAACCTCCCCACTGTAACTTGAGACCATTACTCCTTGTTCTGTCATCTGGTACCACTAAGAACAGTCTCGATCCATCCTCTTTGGAACCCCCTTCAGGAGTTGAAGGCTGCTATCAAATCCCCCCTCATTCTTCTCTTCTGCAGACTAAACAACCCCAGTTCCCTCAGCCTCTCCTCGTAAGTCATGTGCTCCACACCCCTAATCATTTTTGTTGCCCTCTGCTGGACTCTCTCCAATTTGTCCACATCCTTTCTGTAATGGAGAGACCAAAACTGGATGCAATATGCCTCACCAGTGCCGAATAGAGGGGAATAAATCACTTCCCTCGCTCTGCTGGTTCAGTGATTAACCAGAGGCTGGTGCTAGGAAACCTGGCAGCAAGTGATGATTGGACGGCACTGCGGGGTTCCCCTGTCTTGGCCAAGTCCATTACACCGACAGCAGCTTTTCAAGTGGCAGAGGTCTTTGAAAACCATCTGGGGAGACCTCAGGTGCTGCTGCTTTCATCATGAGTGGCACACAGGCGAATTGTGCCTCCTTGAGTGGAAAGGAATCCACCCACCCACGAGCTGCTTGGAGACATTCCCGGTGTTTCCCACGCCTGGAGCCAGATCCACCAAGGCCAAAGACAAGACAGAAGCCAAACTGCTCTGCCCAGAGTCACACATCACTCCCGGCGCTTGGAAAGGACACGGTGGTTTTGCAACAGGGTTCCACCAGAGAGCATCGAGGACGCACTGGGGTTGGTAGCAGCTCCGAGCTACAATGCAGCGCCTGCAGGTGTCATGTTGTGTGCAAACTGCATCCTCAGGCTTGCTCAGTGCTCTGAGCTCCACGGTGGTGGAGTCGGGGACACGGTGCTGCAGGAGGCGTCTGATTAGGAAAACCCAATGAGCACTTTTCTTTTCTCAACTCCGGATGCCTCCCTGTCCTCTGCTGACATAAATAACCCCTGCAGTCTCACTTGAATACAATATTCTCCTTCACTTCCTGTCCCAACGTCTTGTGCTGCTCTGCACTGTTAAACAGCTGCTATGTTTCACCCCAGGGATGGCTGCATTTGAGAGGTGGCTAAAGCATCTATAACATGGACCTATCTTTGTTAGGCTGGTGCAGTACATTGGGATGCCCAGGATGGAGGGCGCTATATTGCTGTAAAAGGCCAGAGCCTTGCACTTTTCATGCAAGATTCACAGAGGGCTTGAAGCCCTAGTTAATTCACGCTCATGACCTCCCTCCCCCCCCACCCCCATGGGCAGTGGTTAAGTCTGATGAAGCCCATTTAATGGACTGAGAAACTGAGGCACACAGAAGCCACACCACGTGCTGCATGTGACAGCCAGATGCTCAGCTCATGCAGATGTTGTCGGGTGGACATGGCCAGAGCATGGACTCGACACAGGGCCGGGTGCCCCCCGGTAACAGCCCCTGCCTCTCAGAATGAGGCTGCCATGGGGAAGGGCTGAAGACCCCTTGAGGACCAGCCCCGGGTCAGCACCTCTGCCACAGCTGCCTTTCCTGCACAAGCTAAAGGCAACTAGAGCAGGGTTGGCTGTCAGCGCAACGGCAGGAACTGAATCGATTTCCAGAAGCTTATCAGTCCTCGCACTCGATAGCACTCTGCCGGCACATGGCTGAGTCTGTGGCCTCGGATAAGCTAGAGGGGAGCTCAATTCTCCACCCGCCTGCCGGGCCCTTCACTAATCCGTCTGCCCTGGCCAGGGGCCAGGAACTCGTCAGGAGAGCGATGCAGAGACAGGGCGGCCCTGGGTCTTATCACTCCTTCGGCAGCAGGCCAGGGATGCCAAGGGTGTAATTGTCTCTGCCTATCTCCTCTCCCCACTGCGGAGCATGCCCGGCGCCGCGGCTGGGCAGGGTTCCCCTCTGGGGGGAATGAAAGAGCAAACCTATGGGCTCCTGCTCCGTTCAGGCCGGGGAGGCTTCTAATCCTTCTCAGAGACTGCAATGGGGCAGAGCTTTTTAACGCCGGGGGCAGGAGGTTCACACCAGATCCCTGTGTCAAGGCCCCTCCCTTCCTCCTCCTCCTGGCGCCAGCTCCAACAGTCCCAGAGCCCCGAGGAGGCGACTCTGTGGACCCAGGCTCAATCCCCTCCCAGTGAATGCTGCATAAAATGGTCCAGTAAGTCAGCCCGGCCAATGCTGCAGTGCCCTGGGTGCGGGAGTGGTCTCTACCATGGCGAGGGCCCTGAGCAGTGCTCTTGGGAAGCCGGGATAGAGCCGTAGAAGGCCAGGCGCCAACGCAGAATCACAGACCCCTTTGCCTCGAGCAGCCCTGGAGATCTGTGCGTGGGGGTCTGCAGGGCTGGGGACTGACCCACTGTTCTCCTGCCGGGGACACTCCACATCCCAGGGAAGGAGCCTGGGGGAAGGGACTGGAGAATGAGTTTGTGGAGAAGACAGCACTGGGGCATTGTGGGTGCATGTGGGGAGCAAACTGGACTCCAGGTGTACCTGCAGCCCCGCCTCTTCCTCTGGGCCCAGCAACCCCGGCCACACCCTCTTTGCCGCCGGTGATCCCGGACACGGGGGCGGCCCGGGTCAGGCACTGCAGCTTGCAAAGCACCGGGGGCTCCGTGGGGGTGAGACTCGCTGCAGAAAGGGCTGAGCGGGGCCTGCTCAGGGAAGGGGCAGCGTCTCTGTTTGCACAGAGGAATGAGCATCTTGCAGGCACAACCGGAGTCCGGACTCCAGGGCATTTCTGATAGTTTCCTCTGTGGCTGCTTGAGTTGTGCTAAGGCACTGAGGGGCTCCAGCAGTGACCTCTCCAGCCTCACCAGAGTACTCCTCTAAGGGCAGTGCATGGTTCCATAGCTCATGGGGGTTAGCGCCGCATATGGGGATGTGGGTTCTAGTCCTGGCTCTGCCACAGATCAGCTGGGTGGACTTGGGCAAATCATTTTGCTTCTGTGCCTCGGTTTCTCTCCTTCTGTCACATAAGTAGGGCCCTACCAGATTCATGGTCCTTCTTGGTCAATGTCACAGTCATAGGATTTTAAAAATAATAAATTTCATTATTTCGGCTATTTAAAGCTGAAATTTCACAGTGTTGTAATTGTAGGGGTCCTGACCCAAAAAGGAATTGTGGGGGGTCGCAAGGCTATTGTAGGAGGGGCTGCGATACTGCTACCCTTACTCCTGCGCTGCTGCTGGCGGTGGCACTGCCTTCAGAGCTGGGCAGCAGCTGGAGAGCGGCAGCTGCTGGCCGGGAACCCAGCTCCAAAGGCGGAGCCGCCACCAGCAGCATCACAGAAATAAGGATGGGGTATGGTATTGCCACCCTTACTTCTGCGCTGCTGCCTGCAGAGTTGGGCCCTCAGTCAGCAGCTGCTGCTCTCTGGCTGCCCAGTTCTGAAGGCAGCGCAGAAGTAAGGGTGGCAATACCGTGCCCCCCTAAAATAACCTTGTGATGCCCCTGCAACTCCCTTTTGAGTCAGGACCCTCAATTTGAGAAATGCTAGTCTCCCCTGTGAAATCTGTACCATATAGGGTAAAAGCACATAAAAGACCAAATTTCACGGCGGGAGACCAGATTTCAAAGTCCATGATGCATTTTTCATGGCCGTGACTTTGGTAGGGCCCTACACATAGGATAATCTAGTTGAAAGCTTTTCTATGACTGCCATCAGCTGTTAAATACAATGCGATTGACCCTGCCTGTGAAGAAAATTAAGCATTGCAGCTGATCAAAAAGCCTGGAAGAGGTGGAGGTCCACGTAAAATTTCAAATTTTCATCAAAAGTAATAATCTTTTTTCAGCCAACATGGTTCCATTTTCGGGTGTTCAGGGCTGTTTTTTGTTTGTTTGTTTGTTTTTAACAAAAAGAGGACATCTTCAAAAACCAGACACTTTTTTAAATAAATGTGTTTATTTGAAAACCCCAATTTTCCACCCAGTATCTTATTGACAGGAAAATTTCAATCAGCCCTAGGAAGTACCATTATCTCTATAAATGTTTACCATCAATCCAGTTCTAGGAGAACAAACCACATCTCTGGATCCTCTGCTGGAGACATCAGGGCAACGCAGGTGCCTCTGCCGGGACCCCATTTGAACCTTATTGCTAGCAATGATGTATAAAATATGAAACCAGCTTGACTCCCAGATCCCTGGTTAAGTTCTCAGGGATGGAAGTTAATGAAAAGATAATAAATGGAGCATATTTGATCTGGAGTCATTGAGAGACAATGAACGTCTAATGCCGTTTCAGAGTAAACCCACGGTGGGGCAAGAAATAAAGGAACTGCTCTGGTAATTTCAGTGCCACTCACAACACACAAGGAAAAACAAGGGCAGCACTCCTAAAGAAGGAAGAGTGGCGCCCCCTACTGAGTCCCCTGCTCCACTCACTGCAGCACCACGCAATGGCAGTGTTTCAGTACTCATTGTGATGGGACAGCACCACCACAAAGTCTTCCAACACAACTCCTCACAGTGGAAAATGTGGCAAAACACCCTTGAAGGTCTACATATATATAACTGTCACAGTGGAGGAAATTGCATTTCAAATCAGAGAAATTCAGGATTTGATCTTGTTGGGAATTACAGCCCTTAGGAAGCATTTGCAGAATCCAAGTGGAGGAATTTATCCTGATGAACATGAGATGCAGGGCCTGCGGACTTTCAGGAAAGCCAACTCTGAGGGCTCAGCTTTAATTGGAGGAGTAAATCCCCTGTTCACGGCAATGTTACACCCAACCTGAATTTGGCCATGTGTGTTCCCCATTTTATGGAAAGCACTAGTGGACCAAGGCAGATAGACATAAGGGGATGTGTCTGACAAGTGCTTTCATGAGCAACTGATGGTTACGAACAGGCCTGAGATTCTGAACATTTCACGATGAACAACACAATTACTGTGATAGCTGATGCCTCCCCAGCCGGCTTCCATTCTGTTCTGACAAAGTCAAACCAATAACAGTCACTGAATCAAAGGCAAAACTTGGCTGATTAGACCTACGAAAATCAAATGCAAACAAGCAGGAAATTTGTCATGATGCTGTTTGATGCTGGATGAATTTACTGGTCCATTTGAACGTGTGAGTATGCAGCATCCCGCACTGGTCAGCGAATTGAATTGCCTTCCTGCAGGATATTCTGATATTTCAAAAGTTGTAGTCAAAATTGCTCATGGGAAAGAAATTGCAAAAAAAAAATTGAATTGGAAACATCAAATTGTTTGACTTCAATATTGTCGAATCGTTTCATTTTGGTTTAGTCAAAATGTTTTTTAATAAGGTAAAACCACATTTCAAGAAGGTTGAACCATTATCTGAGTTGAAACAAAATAACAACGAAACAAAATGTTTTCATCTTAATGAAACACGTCAACATAATTGAAACAAAATAAGTACGTTGAATGAATCATTTCTACTTTTTCCCTTTAAAAATCTTGCTGAATTTGACACATTCCCCAAAAATGTTTTGATTTTGACAAAACTGCATTTTCCGACTGAAAACTTTCCCATCGAATGTTTTTTAACCCGCTCTGCATATGATGCTGAATTTGAAATCTGTATAATCAATGACAATGATTCTCTTTCGTTGTGCTGCATGAGCTCAGGTCAGTCAATTCACCTTGTTCCTCCCTGTCAGAAATGCAGATAATAATTCTTATCGATCTCACAGGGATGATCGTTGCAACTCTTCAAATACTTAAATTTAAGCTGAGTAGTAGAACCAGTTAGATTTTTTTGGCAGAAGATTTTGACTTTTTGTCAAAAAACTTAAACCCCCAAAACATTTTGGCTTTCCCCAATCAACACACAAAAAATTTCAGCCAAAGCCATAACACGTTTACCCCCAAATTACTGAAAACCAAATAATTTTCAAATGATGATTACCACAAAACGTTCCTTTTCCAGCCAAAATCTTTTTAGTGTTTGGTTTTCTGATGGAACATCTAAAATGTTTCAAGAGAGGAGATATTTTCTGAGAAAAAAATTGTTGGGTTGAAAACTGAATTTTCTGACCAGAAAAAAAAGTTTTGAGAGAATTTTTTCAATCAGCTGTAGTGAACAGGGAGAGCCTCACCTACTCAGAGTTAACCATCAGCTTCAGTGCTTTTATAATCTGACCCCGATTCCTTGAGATCTTGGGAAGAAGGCTTCCTACCCCACCTGTAGATGGATGCAAGTGGGGTAGGGAGCTATGCAATTGTTATGATTTTCTTTTCTGTGTACCGCATCTTTAAATTTCTAAGAAGTATGTTGTGTTCAGAAAGTGGCTGCCATTTTAATTAACAAAGCATGTTGCAGAATGTCACATGCTGTGCTCGCTCTCGCTGTCTCGTGGAGACTTTACTTTTGTTCTTTCTTGTTTTCCTCATCTGAAATCTATAAGCCAGTCGTGGTTCAGATGTCTTGCTCTGTGCATATAGAGGTGTAGGAGGAGCAATGTTATTTTCCATCACAAAAACCCCCTTTTGGTTTTGAGAAAAATGGACAATGAGAATGCAAAACACAAATCAAAGCAACATTGTACAGAGGAGCAGCGGCGAGAGCTCATCAGCTTAAATGCTTCTTGTATCCTGCTACCAAAAGGATGCCTATCTGTTACCTTGTACAAACTTTAAGGCAGCTGCACACAAGGGGTCTGTTCCTTCACTCCCCTAGTCCTTGATTCAGCAAAGCACTTGCAGAGAGCTGGTGGAAAAATTTTCTGCGGAACAGTTTCCCATCCAAAAATGTAGTTTCGTGAAAATCAAAGCAGTTTTGGGGAAGTCTCAGTTTTGAGGCCCTTTTCAGAGGGCAAAAGCCAAAACATTTTGTACCAACTTTACAATTTTGATTCATTTTGTTTAAACTTTTAGATTATATTAAAATATTCATATTATGTTTGAATAGTGTAAATATATCTTGTAAAACTCAAAATGAATTGAAACGAAACAATTTGACAGTGTAGATAGAAGAAAAACGTTTAGCTGGCCCTGAATCAAATTTTGAGGAATTGTCATTTCGGGGAAATCTTGAAACTTTGGCTTTTCGGACCAACTTAGAACATTTTTTCGAAATGTTGGAATTTCCCGCAGAAGAGACATTCTGGTTCCCAACCTGCCTCCCATAGGCCCATTCAAAATCCCACCCATATGGTCTTTGGGTCAGGGATTGTCCTTTTTATGTGATGTTTGTACAGCACCTTGCACAATGGGATTTGCTGTGGCTGCTAACTCAATGCAAATAATAAATCCTCATCATTATAATCAGTTTGCAAAGCAGGTAGTAGGTTTAACCCAGGGCTTCACATCTCACCAATTCTTTTACTAGCTTGGTCTCTCACAGCAAATCCCAGTACCGGAGCTAACCACGTGTCTCTTGGCCCAGTAGCTGCCCTCTCTATGCCTCCCACTATTAATTACACACAACCAGCAGGTGAAGATGAACATTACATGCCCTGCTCACCGGCAGGCTTACACCTTGCCCGAATGAAATCATTAAAACAGAAAATATTACAATGCCACTATATAAATCAATGATACACCCACACCTTGAATACTGCATGCAGTTCTGGTCACCCCATCTCAAAAAGGTATATTAGAAATGGGAAAAGTACAGAAAAGGGCAACAAAAATTATTAGGGGTCTGGAACAGCTTCCATATGGGGAGATATTTAATAGACTGGGACTGTTCAGCTTGGAAAAGAGACGACTAAGCGGTCTATCAAATCATGATAGACAGAGGTCTATCAAATCATGACTGGTGTGGAGAAAGTGAATCAGGACGTGTTATTTACCCCTTCCCATAACACAAGAACCAGGGGTCATCCAAAGAAATTAACAGGCAGCAGGCTTAAAACAAACAGAAGGAAGAACTTATTCACACAACGCACAGACAACCTGTGGAACTCATTGCCATGGGATGCTGTAAAGGCCAAAGGTATAACTGGTCTCAAAAAAGAATTAGATAAGTTCATGGAGGATGGATCCATCAATGGCTATTAGCTAAGATGGTCGGGGTGCAACCCCATCCTCTGGGTGTCCCTAAACCTCTGATTGCTAGAAGCTGGGACTGGATGACAGGGGATAGATCACTTAATGAATTGCCCTGTTCTGTTCATTCCCTCTGGGGCACCTGGCATTGGCCACTGTTGGAAGACAGGATACTGGGCTAGATGGAACATTGGTCTGACCCAGTATGGCCGTTTTTATTATGCTCCGTCCCACAATAACATGTTCCTTTCCCCTGCTGGCTTTTCCAGCAGCGAGTTTTCCACTCCTGTTCTTATGGGGGGAAATATGTCCAGAGAGGGCTCACTGGGAGCGGTGACAGATTACATCTAAACCACACGGGATGGAGCAGAACGACTGGCGAGACTGAACGATAAGAGGGATGTGACACTGGTACATGCAAAAGCAGAGGAAGCCACCTGCAGCCTCCAAGACACTTACCATGAGCCAGCTGGGATGTTAAAGGCACGGGCAGGCCTCATTTAGAGCTTCTCTGTGTGGGGAAATCGGCCAGAATAGCTTCCCGTGTGGCTGCTCAGTTCCAGATTAAAAGTGATTTTATTCCAGAATAATCACTCCACTTTGGAAGCACACTCGTTAGAGTGTTCACACAGGGAGCTAATCCAGAAGAGCTATTCTGGGTCAGTTTTCTGGTGCAGACAAACTCTTAGATGTACATTTGGGATGATAAAATTAACAGATTATGTGGCCACAAGGGACCACTGTGATCATCCAGTCCAGGGGTGGCCAACCTGTGGCTGCGGAGCCACATGCGGCTCTTCTAGTCTGACGTGCGGAGGTGGATTATTGTGAAATCCAATTTCAAAGGATTTATTTCTTGAGCTATAAATGACACTCAGCAAAAGACCCACCCTGTCCCAAGCTCTGGGTGTCCCTGGCAAACACTCAAAAATACACCTCATCAAGTAACAGTAATTGATTAATGCTCTTATATAGCATGTTTCATAGGAGGTTGAAAAGCACTTTACAAAGGAGAATAGTATTGTTATCCCCATTGGGGAAACTGAGGCACAGACAGGCAAAGTGCCTTGCCCATGGTTATTCAGTTGGCCAGTGGCAGAGCATGGAACAGACCCCCAGCTCTCTAGCGTGCTAGTGCAGTACTTTAAACCCCTTGAGCTCACCTGGACTTGGAACAAAACCATCAACCAACCCAGGTGTGCTTGAAGTTGGGCTCACGTTCACTTGAAAGCCTGTGACCCTAGTAATGAACACTGGCTGGGAAACGTACAACTGGGGGAGTTTTGCACGGTTTCAGGTTTACTAGCTGTGGTCCCGGGGGGAGCCAGCTGAGGTCACTCAATGAGGGTGAACTGCAAAGAATGGGGCAGACAATCCCCAAAGCTGGTGGATATTCCAATACTTAGATTTACCCAGCCAGCACAAAACAACTTCTGTTATACCTCACTGGTTACTCAGAAGCCAACACCTCAGTTCCCTTAAAGAAAACCCAGCCTCAGGCCTCCATCTAGTTACCCAAGTCAAATATGATGAGGATTAATTAAAATCTTTTTCATCATACAAAAGAAAAGGTTCTACCAATCCCAAAGGATCGGACACATTACCTCCCAGGTTAATGAATATTCCAGATCTTACCCAAATACACGCATACAGCCGATTCTTATTAACTAAACTAAAATTTATTTAAAAAGAAAAGGAGAGAGAGAGAGTATGGTTAAAAGATCAATATACATACAGACATGAGTTCAATTCTTGAGGTTCAGATTCATAGCAGAGATGGTGAGCTTTGTAGTTGCAAAGAGGTCTTTTAGAATTTAGTCCATAGGTTATAGTCCAATGTCCAATATCATATTCAGGGAGTTCCCGCTTAACTGGGATCTCAATCTTGCGACTCAAACTTCCCCTGATGAAGCCTAAGCAGAGCTGAGATAAAAAGGATTGGGTCCCAAGGGTCTTTTATACCGTTTTCTAGCAGCCACTTGACCATACAGTCCTGGGTAACAATAGGCTTTTGATGTAACCATGTGTTTCCTAAGCACCACCATTAATTAGTTGCACAAATTAACATCAGGTAATTTATCCATTAGGCAGTCTATCACAAACTTCAGAGACATATAGACAATGACATTATTTCACCCAAGATTCATCTTAATGTTAATGTTCCCTTTTGATCTCTGAATTAATAGTTACAGTGACAGACAGGAACTGTCTGTTTACATGGTTAGCATCTAAGATACACACAATTAGTATCACCTCTAATCTTCCAATAATACAGGTTTGCACTTCAAAGTTCTAGCCTATCTAGCATCGAATGGCCCTAATTACCATTCACATACTTTCTAACATGTCTTTAAAGGTTGGCTTTGGGTCATTCAGCCTGCAAGCTGTTTAACCCTTTTTGGCCACAAGTTATATTTTGTACAAGAATCGTTGCAATTATACAACGGTGGTAGCAATCATGATTTGCATGATAATATTTTAAGTAGACAACGTCACACTAGCGTTTCATCCGGCTGTGCTCCTGAGTCAACAGCCATTGCACTGCCCCACTGGAATCAGCGGCAAAGCTCCTATTGACTTCCACAGCAACCAGCCAAGCCTCATTTTAAATCAACGCCACAACAACACACAGCTGCAAATATTCCACTGCTCTGCTCCATGGCTGCAATGCGATCCAAATGCTGTTCAAATCAATTACAGCCCAGCGCCAACCACTGTACCATAAGATTTAGCACAGGCTGGTGGCTTGACAGTTGTCTCATCCACCGCCAGATTTACAGCACAGGCCCAGTCAAGCACCCCCTTCTTCTATTTTTGCACATGGCAATTCCTGGGGTGATTTCTTTCCCCTTTTTGTTCGCACGCCTGCAGCCTCGCCTGTGGGGATTTATTCTAACCAGGCCAAAAAACGAGTCACAAAGGAAAGAATAGCTGTGACCTACTTGCTGAGTCCTACCAAAGGGGAACCTTGTAATTCATGGCTTCTCTCGACTTTATGTCCTTAATGGGTTGTGCTGAGTTGACTTAGCCGCCGTCAGCCTTATAGTGAACCTAACAAATGGGTTCTTTGCAGGGCAAAAATGCTACGGCAATCGTCTGTGTTCTGAGATGGAGTCGCGGAAAAAGTTTCCCTGCTTCGTCTGCCGCTGGCAGACGATTCTGCCTGCGGCTGCACTTGCTAAAGCACTGGTACGTGCGATATGCAAGCTGTGGGTGTGCCATTACATTAGCAGTCTGTCATAGAATCATAAAATATCAGGGTTGGAAAGGACCTCAGGAGGTCATCTAGTCCAACCCCCTGCTCAAAGCAGGACCAATGTCCTTGCATTGCTCCGGGGAACAACCTCTCCTTTAACGAGGGGGTCCATTAGCGGTGTCATTTGCTTCCAGTGCAGAAATGCCAACCATCACTGTTTGCTGGGCACACTGGAGTGAAAGGGAGTCTGGCCGCTGACATCGGGGGGCACTGGATAAGAACAGAGGAAACACGGAAGAAGAAGGGTCTTCTCCTGAGTCAGGACTTCAAACGGCCATCCCCATGGTCGTGCTGGGCTCTGTCAGTGCAGCTGCTCTGCAGAATGATGGTCCCGATCCGGCATGGAACAGGGTTGGGGTCCCCTGGGTGCAGAGTCTCTACCGTTGTCACGGGCTGCCGGCTGCAGCCTGAGGAGGTGAACGAATGCGTCTGAAGAAAACCCGTGCCAGTGGCGTCTGCTTCGGGTGGCATTGGAAAGGATGAGTCTCACGCGTGTGCCTACAGCGTGCGGCTGATCCTGCCCCCATTGAAATCAGGGGCCATAGGAGGAGGGTTTCTTGGCTGCCATGGAGGGCACAGAGATAGGGCAGGACTGGTCATACTATGCCATGTGCAGAGCCCAGAAGCGCCGGGTGCTTTAGTGACACTGCTGTGGCTACGAGACAGACAGGTGCTTGGCAGAATGGACTGTGATTTGCTCAGCCTCTTCTTGGGCTTGACTTTGAGGTTTGGTTGGAGCAAACCCCAAGTATTCAGCGGAAGCTGCCAGGTTTTCTCCAGTGACGCATTCCAGCATGGAGCCACCAGCCAGCCCCACAGATTCGTGAATGTGGGGGGGTGGTCTTTCGCTGGACCCCGATCCAGAACCACTGCTTCGCTCTGGCTGCTTTCGCTTTGCTCTGAAGCCCCCGTTATAACTGGGCTCGTATTAGTGAGAGGGGCCCCACAGATCCGAGTTTGGAGGCTGTCGGAGAGCCGTTCGGGGGCTGCAGGCCGCGCTCCAAACACGTTGCAAAGTTCACTCCTCAGTTTCCAGGGACATCCCTGGGATGAAACCAACCAAAACGGACTCCAGCTTCCTCGCTGTTTTTAGCACTGGCTTTATATTTTATTCAGCAGGCTAAATGTCTTGCCAGCGGCGTGTGTCATGCTGCAGAGCGTGGCTGTGAGCTCTGTACCTCATCAGCATCAACACCCGCCCTCCCAAGGCATTTGCTCTTCCGAGTTTGAGTTTAATTGCAGGGATGTTCTCGTGTGTTTAATTAACCGAAAGCTTTTGTGGCTGCGACCAGAGAAGGGAGATCGCGGGAGGCACTGCACACGGGTTGTGGTTCCTGGAAAGAGGGGCTGCCTGGGGACAGGAGAGAAGAACAGCTGAGTTGTATCAGGGTCATGCCGCCCATCTAGAATGGGCTGTGGGGACTGATCAGCCTGGGGCTTCTCCAATCTCGCTGCCTTTTTTTTTTTTTTGCAATGGAAAATGGGGTTTTCCAGACGAACAAAAACTTTCACGGGAAATGTCTGCTCTCCTCGAGCAGTTCAATCCTTGAGGGGGCCATTTAGGGAACTGGGGTAAAAATCTGTCTGGGGATTGGTCCTGCTTTGAGCAGGTGGTTGGACTAGATGACCTCCTGAGGTCCCTTCCAACCCTGATAGTCTATGATATTTGATTTGGCATCGACAATCTGCGGTGACTCTCCCTGCTGCCCTCAGGGAGAGCAATGGGGTGAGCGAGGCAGGAATAAAGAAGAAGTCAGAGCCTGCTCTCGTCTGCTCTTGAGTTCTCCCCTGCCAGGTGAGGGATCGTAGAGGCAGAGGAGTTTGAACCACAACCGCCCCCTGGCGCTGGCCCTCAGAGCCCCACACATCCCCCTTTCCAGGGAGGGCTGCTCTCCAGAACTCTGCCCAGTGGAGTGCCGTACGTCCCAAGGGCCGGGGCTTCCAGCCTTTCCCTTGGGAGACATGGAGCCTAGATACCACAGTGATGGGCATGTCAGACACAGCCAAGACAGAGGAGAGCTGAGGGGATGGAGCAGGACGAGTTGAATCCAGTCCCTCTCGTTGCCACAGTCCGAGCGTATCCGCTCACTGCGACCCACCCTGCGTTCGCTTTCATGGCATCACCCCTAGTAGCGCCCCAGCGGCTCCTCGCCTCGACTCATGCTCCCTCCTCCGGCACGCGGGCCCGTCCCTCGTGGGTAGGGTGACCAGACAGCAAGTGTGAAAAATCGAGACGAGGGTGAGGGGAGTAATAGGAGCCTACATAAGAAAAAGACCCCAAAATCGGGACTGTCCCTATAAAATCGGGACAGCTGGTCACCCTACTCATGGAGCACCCACCCTGTGACATGGGGTGGGCTTGGCGTAAAACTGGCTCTGACAGCACCGGTCATGGACACGTGCCCATTGCAGACGGCAGCAAGTGCAGGCAGGTGAAGCTGGGGGGGCTGCCAGGCTCATGCCAGGACATCGGAGGATGGTCAGTGAAAGGGGTGGGGGGTCTTTGCCTGGAGCTGAGCTGGCCCCTCACAGCTCAGGAGAGGAGATAACGGTGTTTGCCTGGGTCGCAGCAGGGCACCCAGCTTCTACGGCGCCAGAGGTGGGGCAGGCAGCCCCGAATGGCCCTGCCTGTGGAGACGGAGCAGACGAGCTCCCTTTGGGGGCTGGGGGGGTGCCCGAGTGCCACACGACTCAATGAGGAGGAAGCTCTTGTGGCAGAGCGTGGAGGGAGGTGACAGCGAGTGGGGAGCTGGCATGGAACCTAGGCCTAGGCTTGCCAACTTTCTAGTCACACAAAAATCGAACACCCTAGCCCCACCCCCTTCCCTGAGGCCCTGCCCCTTCCCTGAGGCCACGCCCCTGCCCCACCCCTTCCCTGAGGCCTCTCCCCCCACTCGCTACATTCCCCCTCTCTCAGTGGCTCACTCTCCCCACCCTCACTCACTTTCACTGGGCTGGGTGAGGGCTCTGGACGGGGGTGTGGGCTCTGGGGTGGGGCTGAGGGGTTTGGGGTGCAGGAGGGGGCTCCAGGCTGGGGGGTGGGGCCAAGTGATTTGGAGTACAGGAGGGGGCTGCGGGTTGAGGCAGGGGATTGGGGTGCAGGAGGGGGTGAGGGCTCTGGGCTAGGGCCAGGGATGAGGGGTTCAGGGTGTGGAAGGGGGCTCTGGGGTAAGGCAGGCAATTGGGGTGTTAAGCGGGTGTGGGCTCTGGACTGGGGCCAGGGATGAGGGGTTTGGGGTGCAGGAGGGTGCTCTGGGTTTGGGGAGCTCAGGGGTGAGGCAGGGTGTTGGGGCTCGGGCTTATCTCAGGCGGATCCCGGTCAGCGGCACAGCAGGGGGGGCTAAGAACCAACCAGCAGGTCTGGGTCCTAGGCGGGGGGGCCAAGAGGCTCCACGCACCACCCTCTCCTGCAGGCACCGCCCCCCGCAGCTCCCATTGGCTGAGTGCAGAGCCGGTGTTTGGGGCAGGGCAGCGTGCGGAGCCCCATGACCCCCCTTACCTAGGAGCTGGACAGGCTGGCTGCTTCCGGGGCGCAGCGCGGTGTCACCCAGGACAGGTAGGAACTAGCCTGCATGAGTGCCGCAGCACCGCCGGCTGGACTGTTAACAGCCTGGTCGTTGGTGCTGACCGGAGCCGCCAGGGTCCCTCTTCGACCAGGTGTTCACGTCAAAAACCGGGCACCTGGTCACCTAGGCTAGGGCAGATGCACCAAAGACTGCAGGCCACATATATACCTGGTACAAACAGCCGCAACCCCACCTGCTTCCAGCTCACCTGAGCTGGTCCCCGGAGGCTCGTGCCGGGTGTCTTGAGGCCCAGGCAGTCAGCGAGTCTGGCCCGTGCCCCCATCCCCGGATCACACCACCTTGCAGGAAGCTTCTCGCCTGCACGTTACTTTCCAGCCCGGCCGGGCTCATCCCAAACGCCCAAGGGGCGGTGCCAAGAGATTCCACGGGAGCCAGCTCCCTGGGGTTCTGCTCTTTGCAATTACAGATCCCACGGCCTGCTTGCGGCCCTGCCCTTTTCCACTCTCTCCCCCAGGGAACCTCCGCGGGGTAACGAGACAGGGTAACGTGGCCAATCACCTCCCCGGGCGAGGGCCGGGCACCTGCTCTGTCCTTTGAGTTTGTGTCAGTGCCAGGCTCCGGCAAGGAGAGGCTGATGGGGTTAAAATCCAGCCTGGCTAGCAGAGGCTGCTACGTAAACCACTAGCCCCCTTTCCGATGGCAAAATGGGGCCCTGAGCTAATGTAGATGGGAAGGTGCCAAGCAAAACATAGGTTGAAATCAGCAGGCGCTAACTGGGCCCCGATTCCAATTCTCCTGCCTGAATCTGTCTGCATTTAGGGACCTGATATAATTGATCGATTGTTTATTTCCAACAGCGCTCACTATGCGCTAGCCAATTTCCAAACAACCTAGGGCGGTTACCCGCTCCTTGGAGCTCCCAGCCTAAGGACCAGGAGACAGCGGGCAGGGGAGTAATTGAGAGCCAAGGTCTTGCAGAGGAACTTAGACCTGAACAGGCTCAGGACCTTACGGGTGAGGCCAGGGAAGGCGCGTTGGACACGGGGGCCCATTGAAGGAGGCCCGGAGACCATGGCACAGGGAGCCGACCGACGGGTGGGTGAGGTTGGGGGTGGGGAAGTAGAGGAGAAAGAAGGGGCAGGATTCGGAAATGGCCTGTGTGAGCAGGGCAGTCAGAAATCCCCCTCCCACAGGCTGTGGGTCTGAGTGAGGAGAAGGCCGGAGGTGCTGGCGGTAGGGGCAGAGAAGAGGAGACAGGGAGGAGGTTTGTGGGGGGGAGGAGGGAGGAAGGTCAGGAGTTCAGATTTGGCCCTGCCCGGACAAGATGCCGCAGAGGAGCTGTCAAAGGGACGGGCTGAGGGGCGGGATTGGATGGAAGGAGGTCATTTACGGGTCGAGAGGAATTCGCGAGGTATTGGCATTGAGATGACGGGCAACCTCAATCCTGACCCGCAACACCAGAGAGGGGCCAAGATGAGATGAGCGAAAGGCTGAGGAAAGAGCCTTAGGAAACCCCATGAGCCAGGACATTCAGTGACCACCACCTCTGCCATCACTGAGCCCATTACCTGGGACCTGCACCAACCACCAGCTCTGCCGGTGCCAGGCCCGGGAGCCTGGCAATGATGTGGGCACAGAACCAGAGTTGGAATCGGGACCCTGGGGATTTATTCCCAGCTTGGCCACTGGCTCAGTGTGAGAGTTTGGGCAGATTCCTCCAGCTTTCTGTGCCTCAGTTTCTCAGGCGGGTCTGCCGTCGATCACACCAGTCTCACTCCTGCTCAGGACAGACTTTCTGAGCCTCTCGAGTGGGGTCTTTGGATATTACATGGTATTAGGAACGGTGAAATGCTTTTAAAGTCGGTGTCAGCTCCCCTGCCTCTCACTCAACACCTTTCTGGTACAGATGAGCCCAGCAGGTAGTACCGGGATCCAGGCTAAGCTTGGGATTCACGGTATGAGCCAGAGCACAGAAATCCTGGGAGGTCACCGCTCTGGGGAGATTTGGGTCCCACTGAAACCAGAAGCAGGAAATGTGTCCCTTCCTGGTTGGGAACCAGCTTGGAACCAGAAACTGGACAGATGGTTTCAGATCAGGGGAGTCTGGCACAAAGGGGAATTTATCAGTGGTGCCATTCCCCTCCTAGGCCATTTCTGCATTTTTCTTACCCATAAGATGTTTGCTTCACCCGTGAAGCTTTGTGGATTACTTTCCTTATTAAGAACCCCGTCCGCCTTGACCATCTCGCCTACAGACTCAATCTCATATTGCACAAATCAGCGCTGGTAAGCTAATCACAAATTAAAGACCCATTCATTGAACTTTAACGATTAAGCCGCCGATAAATAGTTGCTACTCTGTCTTAAGCCTCTGTAAATACAGTTTGTTAACGAGCTGCTTTGAAATAAACACACCATGGAAACGGCATCTTCGTCTTTCCCATGGGACTAATCAGAACACGGAGTGGGAGTTATTAGAATGCCAGAGCAATTCAGAAAATCCCAGCGACGTCGCTGAAAGGTTTGACAGCTAATGGCCGGATTCCAGGAGAATCTTGCTCCTTGCTGAAGGTTGCATAAGGCTTTCCAGTTTGGCAACTGATAGTTTGTTTACCATGTGTTAGGGTCAGATTCAGATCTCACTTACCCCAATATAAATCTGGAAAAAAACCATTAAGGGGAGTAGCAGTTACTGAGCATTAACACTGCTACCATGTGGGCTGTAATTGTGAGTGCCGGTCAAGATTCCGTAGGGCTGGGTTTGGGTCAAAGAAGAGTCCAAGGTTGGGGAATGGTGCAAGTACTGGCTTTCTTGAAGATCAACAGCACATTTGGGCTTTGCGTGATCTGAGAATTTCCCTGTTCTTCATGCCCATCCACGCCCAACCCCACAGGGCCATAACCACGAGGGCAATCTAAAGGAAAGGAGTTAACGGAAATTTTTTCAACCCAACAAGAGGGTTTGAATTTGGGAGAAGGTTCAAACTGGCTCCTGTTTTAGCAGAAAAAGCTCATTCAGCCCTCGTAATTATTTGTTCAGCCTAAAGCACCTCAGTTTAGGGAAGGTCCTCGTTATCATCGTACATAGACTCGGAGCGCCTCAGAATTAGGGCTGACCGGCTAACAGAATTTTCAGCTGGCTGGCAATTTCAAAAAGTCACAAGAAACCGTTTCCTTTCCATTTTGACTATTTGTAAACTTTTTTTGCATTTTTAAGAAGAAATGTAAAGGCAACACAGAAAGGCAAAGCCGTTTCCAACCAAAACATGGAAACATTTCATTTTGAAAAGGTTTAAACAAAACTTTTTGATATTTTTTTCTGATTTTTTTTTTAAACAAAACAAACAATTCAGAGAAATTGGCACAAATTCATGGAACATTCTGGTGTCAAAAAAATCTGCATTTTTTTTTTTTGCAGGGAAAAAAAGAATGGCCAAAACATTTTACCCAGATCTACTCACAATCTTTAATGGCTTTAACCTCATAACCCCCATAAGACAAGACAACATGGACAACAGGACAGAGCTGTTGTTCCCACTGCAGATATGAGGACCATCTTTTCCACTGTCTGTCTTAGTGCTCTAACCCCTGGACTATCCTTCCTCTCTGCATTAACATGTGCGAATGCCCTCAGCTAAAGAGAGGGGCTTTAGATCAAAGCAAAGCAAACCAGCAAATAAACAGCATTATGACAAGTCCAGGAAAGTCAATCAAATGGGGCAACTATCTTCCAAGGTAAAGAGCCCCGATGAACGAAAAGTCTGCGTTTTCCAAAACTCTGGTCAAATAGAACTACTCCAGAAAGTGAAGGACAGAGGGGAGAGTGATAGGTTCCCCCTGGGGTGCCACCTGAAACTGGGGTACCACAGAGCCCCCGTGACCCACCGGCCTGGGCTCCCTTTACACTATACTGCTGTGACCAGCCTGCCAAGCCCTCTCCCAGGTTCCAGCACACATACAGGTAGGGACACACATACAGACGCTGTGATCAGCCCTGCATGGGGATGCTACAGCTAAGGAACGGCCCAGATGCTCAAGTGCACGCCCCCCAGAGTGTAAACTCAAAATTATACCACCTTGCGCTGCACAGAGATCTGTACAGCGTAAGCTCATGAAATTCGCCCCCTCCCTCAATGTGGAGATGCAATATACAACAGCTTTTTGCCCCACGTTATGGCTCCCAAACACTGGTTTATGATAAAGCAAAAACAAATGTATTAACTACAAAAGATAGATTTGAAGTGATTAGAACAGCTCCAAACCGATTACCTAGCAAACAAACAAAAACACAACCTAAGCTTAATATACGAAAGAGATTGGATATAAGAAGCAAATTCTCACCCTAAATGATGATTTAAACAAGCTGTAGAGATTCTTAAGGAGCCAGCTGCACTTGCTTTCAGCTTTAAAACCGCAGGTATTCTCTTCACAGGCTAAACATTCCTTCAGCCTGCATCCAGCACTGCCCTCCAGGTCAGTCCTTATTCCTCAGGTGTTTCCGAGAGTCTCCTTTGGGCCAGGTGTCAGTGAAGAACCATGATAATATCACTCCCCTGCCTTAAATAGCTTTTGCATATGGCAGGAACCCTTTGCCTCCAAGCTTGTTTCCCACACCAGTCAGTGGAAAAACACTGGTATTCCAAGATGGAGTCCAATACCAGGTGACCTGGTCACATGTCCCTGTAGGGTCCTAGCAGCCATGAGTCAGAGGCTGTTTACAGTGTCCTCAGGAAGGCTCCCTGGTGGGAGATTAGCATCTTCTAAGATCTATTGTTTTCTCCAAATGGCTCATTGACCTGAAAAGACCTGTGTGTCTTTGGCCTAGTGGGCGTTCCCCAAGTGCAAACACATTTGTAATAGATGCATAGACAATATTCCTAACTTCCAATACAAAAATGATAACTCAGTGGCTTGAGCTTTGGCCTGCTAAATCCAGGGTTGTGAGTTCAATCCTTGAGGGGGGCCATTTAGGGAGCTGGGGTAAAAAAAATCTGTCTGGGGATTTACCCGGCTTTGAGCAGGGGGTTGGACTAGATGATCTCCTGAGGTCCCTTCTAACCCTGAGATTCTATGCATGCAAGTAGGATAATCTAAGTCAGAACCTTTTCAATAGTTTACATGACCTATCTTGCATAAAATATATCACAGTTATGCCATAGTCATATCTCTCTGAAGGATCATAGAATGTCAGGGTTGGAAGGGACCTCAGGAGATCATCTAGTCCAACCCCCTGCTCAAAGCAGGGAAAATCCCCAACTTTTTTTTTTCTCCCCACATTGCTTGCCCCATATCCCTAAATGGCCCCTTTAAGGATTGAACTCATAATTCTGGGTTTAGCAGGCCAATGCTCAAACCACTGAGCTATCTCCCCGCCCTGGATATGAGGTGCAGTGTCACAGGGATATACTAGGCCTAGCCCCTCCTCCATTCCATTACCGATCAGAGAGACCCTCCGTTCCAGTCTAGATCACATTCTCCTGGGTGTTCTGGCACTCTGATTATCAGAGAAAGACTTCAGCTTAATCAGACTCTAAACTATTACTCTTCTAATTTTCTGCTGGCTCCAAGTTTAATAAATACAAGGGTTTAAAAAAAATGCAATATCTTGTTGCTATGAATAGTGCAGTCTGTTTTCAGTAAGGCACTTGAGAGCAACAAGAATCAATTGCCTAGAAGTTGTTGCCTGTTAAATTGAAGATGTATTGGAAACCTTAGGGCTGCTGTGGGGAAGTTAAATGACATACTCGCTCTCGGCCTCAGTTTCCCCATCAGTAAAAGAGGGATACAGATGCTTCCTGCAGCATAGGCAGGTTGTGAGCATAAATCCATGGATGTTCATGAGGCAGTCAGATACTCAGGCACTAGAGGCTCATACGTTAAGATCTAAACTCTCACCTTCAAACCCCACTGCCAATGACCCAGTCAGGGGGCACCAGCATGACAAGTGGTGACCCCTATGGGAATTTAACTGGGAAGTCCCTGAAGCTTGGGACAAACTTCTCCAGCAGAGGAGTTTTTAAGCCAAACCTACTTGGGGTGTGTGACGGGGTGCTGGCTAAGGAACTCTGAGCCAGGCCTCTGTCCCACCAGCTCCAATCCAGAAAGGGGAATTGGAGCTGGCTGAGTAAGCCCAGGCCTGAGGGGCAAACAGGGAACAGCTGTCGGCCTCGTTAGCCAGGGACTACATAAAGGCTGGCAGGAAGGAAGCCAAGGGGGGAAAGAAGGAAAGGGAGGAGTCAGAGGGAAGGTCGTCTCTGCTGGCTGCAGGTGTTAGCAGTCCCTGGGGCTATGACACCGACGCTGTTTGTAGCTAAAAGGCGGTGGGGAAGCATACTGTAATTTACGAGCGCAGGTGACTGCACCAATGCACAGGTCTCTGAGTGGTTTGTGGAGCAGAGCAGAGACAGGAGTAAATGGGGCTAGGGTGACCAGACAGCAAATGTGAAAAATCAGGACATAGAGTGGGGGGTAATAAGAGCCTATATAAGAAGAAGACCCAAAAATCGGGACTGTCCCTATAAAATCGGGACATCCTAAATGGGGCCCCGCTATGCCCTGTTACAAGGTGGTGCTCTGTCCTCCTCTGGGCACAGGCCCGCATTCTCAGCTCTCTTATACTGGTGTGAATGTTGAGCAACGCCCTGAATTTTTGGTAGAATGGCTTTGGATTGACTCTGACAACCTGGGTCCGAATTTAGCTTGTGCATCCCTGGCTTTCCACAACTCCAGCACTTTCAACAATTCTAGCGGGCATTTGAAATTCAGCCATGTAAGAAATGGTTTTGGTTGCACATCACGATACCTCTGAAAATCATGGGCTATGCCTGGGCAGGGTATTTTGCATGGAGTTCATTGCTAAGTGTGTCGGGCTAGACAGCTGCCTTGCATTGCAAGAGCAACACGAAGCAATTGGAGAGACTCAGTGACAGAGCTAATATATCGAAAGCGCACAGCTAAGGGAGGCTGAGCCAGTCGTGTGTGTGCAGCTGTCGTAGCTGCATGAAGAAAAGTGCCGTTTGATTGCATGTGGGCTGATGTATGGGGTCTCTGGGGAAATGAATTGTATGTCAGCGGTGAGAAAAGTATTAAAATCCACCCCTTAGTGGGAAGAGAACTGATATGCAAAGACTAAGGCAATAAAGGTGTCAGACAGCGACAGCATTACAGATAGCGTACGTAAAAAAGAATGAAAGAACTATTCCAAGGCCCTCTACGTGCATTGTATCTAAAGTTCCACAAACAGCCTATTGTGGGATGGTCTATTCAAGAATAAATGCCTATATATGGTGTATTACTTGAGAACCAGTATGTGACGATGTAATTAAAGACCGGACCCTAGTGTAGAAGCACAAGGGGGCAAAGTGAAGATTACGTGTCTGACTCAGGCATTTCCTGGCTTCTGAACGTTTAACCGTAACATCCTCTTGTTGCCTCTTTTTGATGGAATTGTTTTATTAATTATTGATTATTGTGGTAGCTCCTAAAGCCCCAATGAGGGATTAGGGCTCCATTGTGTTATGTGCTGTCCACACGGGTCATTAAAAAGATCATCTTAGACTCATTTCAGTCTTCCACTGTCTGTCTTCCCTTCTGCCCCTCTGTGTATTTTTCTCTGCCTGTTCTCTCTTGCCACATGCTCTTTGGTGTAATCCAGGCATAGGCAACCTATGGCACGGGTGCCAAAGGCGGCACGCGAGCTGATTTTCAGGGGCACTCACACTGCCCAGGTCCCGGCCACCAGTCCGGGGGACTCTGCATTCTAATTTAATTTTAAATTAAGCTTCTTAAACATTTTAAAAACCGTATGTACTTTACATTCAACAATAGTTTAGTTATATATTATAGACTTAGAGAAAGAGACCTTCTAAAAACATTAAAATGTGTTAGTGGCACACGAATCCTTAAACCTGGGTGAATAAATGAAGACTCGGCACACCCCTTCTGAAAGGTTGCCGACCCCAGGTATAATCAGTAGCAGGTTCAGTGCACTGACTTCCGAGCCAGTGTCAAGGTCCTGCAAACGCTTTACATGTGTTTATCACCTCTCGTTGCAGAGCTGAGTTTGCTTCATCCACCGTTTCTCAGGCCACAAGGGACCATCTTCTCTGACCTTCTGCGCAACACCAGCCAGAGAATTTCACCCAGTGATTCGTTTAGTCCAGCTCTGTAACTGCCCAGGGCTCCATTCCTCATGGTTCCCCAGTCAAAGGCTCCCCCAAGATTCCATTTCCTGGAATCTCCAAAGTGGGGCTAAGTCTCCTGCAGACATGCTGTGTTCATCTCGGCTGCCATGGGCCATCTTGAGTCTCTTGGGCCTTTCTCCCCTCCCACGGCTTCGCAGAAAGCATGCCGGAGACCTGTGAGCAGCCGGGTGTGTACAGTCTGGAGAAGGCCCAGCCTGAGAGACATAGCAAAACAAATGGAGTGTGCAAATGGAGCAGCAAGATAGACCCACAAACCAGCTCGGCAGAAGAGGGGAAGGTTTATTCCAACCAGAACCGAACTGATAGCTCCAGTTTTTAGTAGAACAAGAACATTCCCAGGGCTCCTCCTCTGCTCGGTGAGGAACTGTGAGAAACCCCAGAGAGCAGATGGGCAGAACCACCTGCATTTGTTGGATGACCATTAGGAAAGTAATTAGACTCCTGGACACATTGATGTCAGTGGAGTGACTCTGGATTTACACCAGTGTAGTGGCAAGAGCTGGCCTAGCTTGTCCTTCTGTTACCTTCAGCCATGCACATTTAGTAGACGAGTCCTCTCCTTCCCCTCTCTTCTTCTGAGGTCCTGCATGGGCACCACTTTTGGAATAAATCCGGTGGTGCTGGGGAGGGTGGGCATTACAGTGGTGCAAGGGGACTGTGCCAGGTTCTAGGTTTGCATCCCACTGGGTCCGGACTGGTTTTGTTCTGAAAGGTTTTCTGTCCATTTTTAGTTGAAAAAGACCCCTTCTTGCAGATCCAGAGTTTGAAATCACAGACGCAACTTTGCTTTCTGCAGAGCAAGGGGACGTTTGTCTAGAAAGTCCGCATTTACAGGATTTATTTCTTTATTATGCTGAGAATCTCTCCACTACACTCGTGCCGGGTCAATGCTCGCTAGACGAGGTCCATACTTTCCTGACACAAACTGGTTGAAACTATATTAAAGAACAATATTGTCAGACATATAGATGAACGTAATTTGTTGAAGAGTCAACATGGTTTTCGTAAAGGGATATCATGCCATATCAATCTACTAGAATTCTTTGAGGGGGGTGGGGATGAGTCAATGTCTGTACGGGGACCATGGCAGCCAGCTAGACCACAGCATGGAGAACAGAACCACCACGCAGGATCCCCAGCTTGCATCGCAGTAGTGCCCCAAGGCCCAATCAGGAGCGGAGCCCTATTGCGCCAGATGCTGTACAAAACACATATGAGGCACAGGGCCCACCTCAAAGAACTGGCGGTCTAGGAAAGCAAAAGGAGAGTCTCTGTTCAGGGCTGTTGGCGTTATGGCTTATGGCTTTGTTTAGTGTCTAGCCAGGCACATGAGAGCATCATGCTGGAGCTGTAAGTCAGTGGCGTGGTCGTCCTACCTGCTGGGCACGTGCCCTGCAACTCCTGCATCCATCATGCCCCTTTGGCTACTGTTGAGATGGGAGAGCCCCAGTAGAGGAGAATGGGATGGTGGCTAGCTGCCTTGAAAGCGAATTGGCAGCTGGAAACAAGGAGGAGGAGGCAGCACCAAGTGACCAGCCCAATGTCCACGGACTGCAGTTTGGGTACCATCGGCCTGGTGGGATGCATGGGACGACAGGTAGCTCTCCTACGCTGAGTCATGGGGTTTAACCACACGTCCACCTTTCCTCTCCATGCTCGTTCGAAGACAATGAGCAGCCAAACTGACATGACACCAGAAGTGAATCTGGCCCGCTAGGCGTCTGGTCTTCCTGCCCCAGAGAAGCCAGATCTTTCCCTAGCCTCCTAGTCAGGAATAGAAAGAGTTAAACTGCCTGGATTGCGAGGGGAAGTGAGGCACCGGCCTTGGAAAAGTGGCAGATCTTTCCAGGGTGATGCAAAGAAGCTGGCATCCAGACTCTCTCTCTCTCCTGACAATTCAAGTCACACGAAGCGCCAGGCACGTGACCCGGCCGCCTCCAACGGAGATAATTAGAGTCCATTTAGTGTAGCGTCTGCTGCTTTCCTGACCTCACACGGTGCCTCGACCCAGGGCAGCGAGGGGATAATTCTGCAATTTCCATAGCTAGATATTTGCGTTGTGGCCGATTGGGGGAATAGAGTCGAGGCGGCGGTATTGAAACCACAGGGCATTAGTGCCGCAGTTAAGGAAACAAATCTGACAGCATAACCCTGAGACACCTTTCATGTTTTAATTAAACCTATATATAGAAATCTGCAGGCAGGCAAACTGCAGTAAAAGTTTCTCACTTACTGAGTATTTTTCCATCCAATTTCCCCCCCTCCCCAATGTAGAGAAGGGAGGGAAAAAATCCCTTGCACTCATTTTGACAGAGAGAGAGAAATGCCGAGGAGATAGAGATCAGTAGCATTTAAATTCTCCAGGACCTGTCTGAATGGCACAGGCCCTGCTGACGCTCCCTGATAAGACCGAGCTGCGCCCTTTCGCCCCGATAAAGCGAGGCTAACACAAGCCACACACAATGAGCTGAGGTATCCATTTAATCAGCCTGTCTTTGCTCTTTGTTGAACCGGGAGGGAATGCGGGGTTTCAGACAATGCTCCCGGGGTCTGGGGAAATCACAAAGGGTGTCCAGAGGAATTACTGTTGTGGGGGGGGGGTAGAAGTGGGCAGTGTGATTTTTACTGCTTTTCGGCCTTGGAAGGACTGCAGGGGCGATCATCACCAGGGATCATAGGAATCTGTTTGCCATGGAAAAACGTGGAATTTTGCATTTTTACAGAGGATCTTTAGTTTTTCCATTTTGCAAAAAAATAAAACCATATACAGTGGAACCCTGAATATCCAGTCTAATTGGCACCAGGGCCAGATCGGGTAAGCAGGAGAATGGGCAAAGCGCTTTCTATCCCTTATTTGAAGAGGGCTGACAGCCCCCGAGCCCTGCCGCTGTCAGCTCCAGGCGTCTGGTGGTTCAGTTAATACAGAGAGACGGATAACGGCGGCTCGGCTAAATGGGGTGCTGCTGTATATCAATAATACACTGTTTAATGGACCTGTCTATACTGTAGGAAGGAAAACTAAAGTTCAGCATTTCATTTTAATCCTGGGAAAATGCGGATTATTGTGATTTTTTTATATCTGAGAATTTTGGGGGGGTTATCACGGAAAACTAGAATCCCTGATCATTAACATCGCCTCCTCGCTGACTGAGCGCCACATGGCCTGATCACTAGCGATGCCCTTAAATTAGTAATGAAAATACATTGCTCTGATTCCAGCATCTTTCCTGGGTAGTTCTCAAACCGCTCACAAAGAAGGTCAGTATCATTATCCCCATTTTACAGATGGGGAAATTGAGGCTCCCAGAGGCAAAGTGACTTGCCCAAGGTCACACAGCCCAGGAGAGAAGAAGGCAAAAGGTTTCCATCTCGTTCACGCTCAGTGAAGTTGTCAAAGTGGCTGGAGCCTGAGGGGGTGTAAGATCTACGATGCTTTATAGCAGTTCAACTTATTTCGCTTTGCTGAAGTGGAAGCACTTAGATACCTGTATTACTGCATCTACACTGCGAGAACTGCCACTTTAACCGCGCTGCAATAACTACAATGACAACCCTTTTAACGTTTCGACAAGGCCTTGAGCTTTGTTGTCGCTCAGTTTAAAATAAAAGCTACAGCATCACCAAACCTCCAGGGCTCAAAAAGCACGACCCAGGCCTCAAAAAAATCAAGGCATTTTAAAATCAGGGGCTTTGCTAAAAAATACATCTGGGGTTGGCTTTCTTTGTTTGTTTTGTTTTGTTTCAGTCTTTATGTTGCCTTTGGGCCATGCTTTCTGCAACTGGGAGTGCTAGAAACCTAATTTTCCATTTTTAAACAACAGAGAAGAGACTCCCCTTTTGGGCCCCTGGGAGGTCCAGGTAGGGTGACCAGATGTCCTGATTTTATAGGGAGAGTCCTGAATTTTGGGTCTTTTTCTTATATAGGCTCCTATTACCCCCCACCCCCATCCCGATTTTTCACACTTGCAGTCTGGTCACCCTAGGTCCAGGACAGAGTCCTGCACCCTTGACTTCCTTGGCAGCAGGTGGGAAGTGGGGGGGGGGTGCAACCCCCCCCCCCCAACACACAGTCACCCTGGCAACCCTATTACCTTTGCCAAGGGGAGGAGTGGAGACAGCAGCAGTCCCCACCAGGCAGACTGCAAGCAATCTCTGACCCAGTGCAAAGCCCAGCATGCCCAGGAAAGCAGGAGGGAGGCCGTGAACGGCCTGGCATTCACAGCACATGGCAGAGGCCAGCCAGAGAGCGAAGGCGAAAAGAGCTCTCGCTGCAGCCTGCCAGCACAGCAAACCCAGGCCCGGCAACCTCGGCCTGCAGGAAAGGCTCAGGAGGGGACAATCCACTCCTGCCCACGCCAGGAGGAGGCAGCCCATTCTTCCTGCCACCCTGCAGCCAGCCCGCACCGGAGTTTGGATCCAGAGACCCAACCCGCTTATCGTCAGTACCATTCCAGGAGGGAGCAGCTGGTTAGTCCCCCTCCAGAGATCCCCGGGGAGGACCTGCTGGCCTGCACAAGTCTCTTGGCTGCTCAGCCAGAAAAGAAACCTGAGTGAGTCCTCTGTAGTATAGGTAGATGTTGGTAGGATTCAATCTCGCAGCATTAAGGCACATGCATCTGCGAAAAGGCTTCCCTCTCCCTGGATCATCAAGCCCTGCATTGCTAATTCCCAGTGCAATAAAGCATCTCCTCACAGGCCTGCAACATACCTCCATGTGCACCACTGGGGTACCTGAGACGAGGGGGACGGACAGACAGAGCCGAGGAGGGAGACACTGGTGTTTAGGAACACTCGGGGAGTGTGGGCTCACGTGACCTCCTGTGCTTGCCAGCATAGCCTTCAGTAATTAAAAAGCATTATTAATATCTCTATTCATTTAATCTTTTTACTGACTGTGTATTTCTCTTTAATCAAATCCGCACATACTGATTTTAATTGTTTGCTTGTGCGAGTTTGAATTATTTGTGAGGCCAAGCGTGGCAGCCCTGGCCTCAGAATGGTCAACCCCTTGTCTCACTGGAGGCACCTCCAAGTAGCTTTATTCTTTAGCACACCAGGAGGAGGAGCTGGGCATCTGAAAGGAGCCCGGGCAACAGAAACGTTGGAACTGACCAAAGACTGTGAGCTGCCCGTCTCCTGTTTGCACATGATACGGGTAGTAAGCCAGTGGTGAAAGTGGGGTTGAATACACCTTGGGGAGTTCATCAACAATTCATTCTGGGATGGTCATTTGATGCGGCCAGACTATATCAGGAATTGAATTCTGTTTTTGACAGAAGTAGAGTCCTTTGTCATCCTCATAAGAATGGCCCCACTGGGTCAGACCAAAGGTCCATCTAGCCCAGTATCCGGTCTTCCGACAGTGGCCAGTGCCAGGTGCCCCAGAGGGAATGAACAGAACAGGTAATCATCAAGTGATCCATCCCCTGTTGCTCATTCCCAGATTCTGGCAAACAGAGGCTAGGGACACCATTCCTGCCCATTCTGGCTAATAGCCATTGATGGACCTATCCTCCATGAATTTTTCTAGTTCTTTTTTGAACCCTGTTATAGTCTTGGCCTTCTCAACATCCTCTGGCAAGGAGTTCCACAGGTTGACTGTGCGTTGTGTGAAGAAATACTTCCTTTTGTTTGTTTTAAACCTGCTACCTATTAATTTCATTGGTGACCCCTAGTTCTTGTTTTATGAGAAACAGTAAACAACACTTCCTTATCTACTTCCTCTACACCGGTCATGATTTTATAGACCTCAATCATATCTCCCCTTAGCCATCTCTTTTCCAAGCTGAAAAGTCCCAGTCTTATTAATCTCTCCTCATACAGAGGCTGTTCCATACCCCTAATCATTTTTGTTGCCCTTTTCTGAACCTTTTCCAATTCCAATACACCTCTACCTCGATATAACGCTGACCTCGGGAGCCAAAAAATCTTACCGCATTATAGGTGAAACCGCGTTATATTGAACTTGCTTTGATCCACCGGATTGCGCAGCCCCGCCCCAGCGGAGCACTGCTTTACCACGTTATATCCGAATTCATGTTATATCGGGTCACGATTCATGTTATATCAGGCTGGATTCAGGAGGGGACGACGCAGCCAGCGTCAGGTACTTTATCTGACTAAAGATACTGAAAATGCATTGCAATGAGGAGAGAAAGTTGGTGCCGTCCGTACTGGTCCGACAGCAGCCTACAATACTGTGTGGCATGTTTTGCTGATTGCCTTCTGCAGGCTGCTGGTAAGGATTAGCAATCAAAGCTTCATCCTGTACACTGGGGAGAAAAATCGGGCACCTAAAACATCTCCACAATGGCCTTTCATGAGGGTCCATTTTGACTCCCCTTTTGTTCAATTCATATACATACGACCTTCCTGAAATGCAGGCCGAGAAGTATGTGAATGCTGATGACGTCTATATTGCTGAAACTGGAAACGATGGAAGGGCATCTCAGTGACAGTATGGGAATTTGGACCACTTACCTCCAGCAAAGAAGACTAATTCTCAGTGAAACCAAGATAGGGGCAACTAAACAATCATCTTGCCAATCATCCCATCCTGATCAGCATCCAAGGATGGCTACTTCCCTTCTATCCAGTTGTCACATATTTGGAAATAAAACTCAACCCTAGTTGGACATACCGGCCTCCCCTGGAACACCTGAAAATGAAGATCTCTTCCCGTACAGCCTTGAGATGAAAACTATCAGCGATCTCCTGGAGAGAGGCCCTTTGGACCTTCATACATTGGCTCTGGTGTTTGTTCCAGCTCTGTGTTTTCATCTGCTCTGTGGTTTGGGGGCTCGGCTGCCACACTCAGCTTGTTGCCACGGAGCGGAATCCGACCACTCGGATTATTAGTGTCTGCTTGAATTGCCCCGAGCCTCTCCTCTGCATGCGCTAGTGCGCATAGCTCTGCCAGACCTTTGGAGAGATGCCACTACCGTTAACGCTGCCTGGAGAGCTGTGACAGGTGAAACCAACCTACTCCATCTCCAGTTGACTGATGCTGCATTTTCAGACCGGAAATAACACGCAGCGCCAACATGAATGTCTGCTTTTTATTGAGAGGAGGAATTCCACTCCCGCGGACCAGGGTGTGACACCGTGCCTGATCTCTTGACCCCCCCTTTGCTATGGTAGCGCTCACACTCCTGGACAAGGATGCTACTGGCATTTACCATGCACAAGTGATCCGCACTGCCAGGGAGCTGAAAACCACATTCTTATTAGGCAGACGCCTCAGTGGAAAAGAAAGTTATCAACACTAAGTCAATTCAGGGGTCCACCCCTGCACCTGCCTCCTTGTGCACTCAATCGCAGATCCTGGACTGGGCTCAACAGGCTACTCTCTGGCTCACCCAGAGTTCCTGCAACGATGCAGCGGCTTGGCCTGGTGTTCTCTTCGTGCCGTGATTGTGGGGCAGCGTTGCAGGCAGTTTGCCAGCTGGCCCAATTCCACCTCTGGAGGGTGGTTTACAGCGCCTGGCCATCTCTCCTCTGGTTCTGGAACCCGGGCAGTGAGCTCTGACACCTGCATACAAGAGGAAGGTCTCTCCATGAGACTCCACGGGCAGCGATGGGGCTCCTGGCACACAGAATCACAGAGAGCTTCAGGGATCCATGCTGCTCACACCCCTGCATGGTTCACTGCTTATAAAACCATGCTCTTAGAGGGAATCACCTCCAGTAGCTAGGATCAAACCGGAAACCTCTGGTCCTTAAGAGCCCTTGCTGCCAGAGCTAAATGACCCCAGTTCTGGTATCATTGCTGTAGTAGGCTCATCAACCCCAATTATGTGGCCCAGTCACCACCAGAGGGGGACTGAGTTTCCCACTGAGTGGGCGTGGGTTACAGATTCAACACACATGACTGAATCACAACACCGGGGTGATAGGACTGCTGGGCTTAGGGTTACCATACGTCTGGGTTTTCCCGCACATGACCTCTTTTTTTGGTCCTCCAATCTCCGTCCGGGTGGATTTTTGAAATATGAACAAATGTCCGTGATTGCCACCCTTACTTCTGCACTGCTGCTGGCAGCGGCGCTGCCCTCAGAACTTAGGGAGAGGAAGTTCCCTGGGACTGACTACATAGGTCTGGGGCATTGCTGTGGAAGGGGATATACGTGAGGCAGAAAAGTGAGGAGAAAGCCAGCAGACAGCGAGAGAAGCAGGTGAGTGTGGCCACCAGGGAGCAGAGACCCAACTCCTGGGGGCCTGGAACTGCATGCAGGGGCAGACCTGGAAATGGCACAATAGGAAGAAACGCGGTCGGAAGGGACTGGCTGCCTGTAAAGAGGTACATTTAAACTTGATTTACATTTATTTTTGAGGTCATTACACTTGTTATTTATAAATATTAGCTATCCAATGTAGAAAGAAACTGTACAGTAGAAACTGTGCACCCCCTTCCCCCGCCAGCTCCCCCACCCCCCGGCAGTGTCCTCTATTTGGGAACTTGAAATATGGTAACCCTATCTGGACCTCCCCAATGCTTCCACCTTGAACAGTTACCAGAAGAGAGGAAGACAAATGCCAAAGATCAATGCCTTATAGAGAACGCAAGCAGGGAGCTAGTCACACACTGCTGTGGAGTCCCTGGGGTCTCCGGCAATACATGCTTCCCCCATTAAAGCCAGTGTATCCTTGTAGCTGGTGCCCTGGTCATGAACTCAGCAAACCTAGGTTCTAGTCCTCGCTCTGCTGCTGGGTGACCTTGGTCACTTTAACGTTGCCATACTTCAGTTTCCCCATCTGTAAAATGAAGATAACACTTCCCCCCACTGACAAAAGGGGCTACATAAATGCCAACTGCTCTTATAATATAAATCCACTTTGCCTGCAAAACAATGGGAATCTCTGCCTTTCCCTGGAACTGCCCTTCTGTCTTCTTTGGTCATGCCGATGCTGTCTGAGACAGAGTCTTTCTCGTTTCCCTTCTGTGTGTCCACTTCAAGGACAGCAGCCAGGAACATCTTTATTCATAAGGGAGCGACACGAAGGGATGGGCCTGCTCTAGCAGTGATGAAATGAGATGTTCATCAGCACCGGCTCTCTGCAAAGCCATCCTTTCCCCAGCAGGGACCATTGTGTAATTAACATAGAGTATAAAGCGTATTTAATTAGGCATTGAAACGCTCCAAGCCATATGCCCCTGTTTTCATTTGCAAGTGACAGGAGTCTTCTTTTCCTCCTGCTGCAAGATATTTTCAAGGTTCTTTCCTCTCGTTTTCAGCCCTCAGAGCTCTCTCTATTGAGTTAAGACCATGGGGGGAGGGATAGCTCAGTGGTTTGAGCATTGGCCTGTTAAACCCAGGGTTGTGAGCTCAATCATTGAGGGGGCCACTTAGGGATCTGGGGCAAAAATCTATCTGGGGATTGGTCCTGCTTTGAGCAGGAGGTTGGACTAGATGACCTCCTGAGGTCCCTTCCAACCCTGATAGTCTATGATTCTATGGATGAACAGCTGGGCCCAAAATGTGACTTTTCACCATGAGCTGAAAGAGATACTGTTGCATCATGTTGCATTCAACACTAATCTATCTCCAGGATGCTACAGAGGCTGGGAACAGCAGCGGTGAGAGTGTTACATTGAATCCCACTTTCCTTGAAATCTAACGGCAACCCCTCAAGTCCTGCTGAATACTACACCAAAGTCTTGATCATGAACTACAGTAAGAGTCCAAAAAGGAGAAAGTCATCTTCCAGGTTAGCCCTGCCTCTTGGTGAGTTTTGAATCCCACTTCTCCAAAGGTATTCCAAGAACCAGAGAAAACTATTAATCCCTTGCTCCAATTTTCCACCCCATAAACTACATGAGATTTGTAAATTATGCACGGAACAGTCCTCTTTTCTAGATTCCACATTTCCCTGCAGCTCACGCAATCCCGCCATTGCCCATGACGGATTGCTAACACTCATTCCAATCACCCCTGAAATGCTAACTCAAGACAAAGGCTAGAGAACACTTCCTATGTTTAAAAGAAAGTCAAAATCAAAACGAAACCTTTGGAAATAATTGAAACAAAACCTTCTGATCAACATGATCTATTTTTTTTAATCAGTCCTTGAAAATTTGCATGATGGATATTTTGTCCGATTCTGGGATGGAAACATTTGTTTAAATCTTGAACACACTCATGGGATGGGAAAAACATTTCCCATCCAACTGTAGATCAAACAAGGAAGAGTGGCCAAGAAAAAATGGTGAGACCTAACTGAGAAAAGAATGGCTTTCTGCTTCATTCTGATACATCCCTCCCTGTGTCTTCCAGTTTGAATCTCTTTCTTTTCTAAGTCATAAAAGAGTTGCTTCCCTTTTCAATTTTGAAGCATGTTCTGCCCCTTTCCCAGGGCTGCATCAGGAATCCAGGATGAGACAGACCTGTTCAAATGAATTAAGAATCAGTAGACTCGTCTTCTGAACTGAATCAATGTGTTGCAAAGGAGAGTTCTCAGCTCTGCTGAGTAATAGATTGACAGAGGTGAGGCCCTGGCTGCTACACACATACTCACAATCTATAAAGCTGCCTTTCGACAGTTCCACTTGACCCTGAAATTTATTCTGTCTCCTCCAGCAGCTGAGTATAGTAAATTGTGCCTTTCGCCACAGTTCAGGGCAACTGCATCTGTATTAGAATCAATCATAGAATCATAGAATATCAGGGTTGGAAGGGACCTCAGGAGGTCATCTAGTCCAACCCCCTGCTTAAAGCAGGATCAACACCAACTAAATCATCCCAGCCAGGTCTTTGTCAAGCTGGGCCTTAAAAACCTCTCAGGAAGGAGATTCCACCACCTCCCTAGGTAACCCATTCTAGTGCTTCACCACACTCCTAGTGAAAAAGTTTTTCCTAATATCCAACCTAAACCTCCCCCACTGCAACATGAGACCATTGCTCCTTGTTCTGTCATCTGCTACTGAGAACATCTGAGAACAGTCTAGATCCATCCTCTTTGGAACCCCCCTTCAGGTAGTTGAAAGCAGCTATCAAATCCCCCCCTCACTCTTCTCTTCTTCTGCAGACTAAATAATCCCAGTTCCCTCAGCCTCTCCTCTTAAGTCATGTGCTCCTGCCCCCTAATCATTTTTGTTGCCCTCCACTGGACTTTTTCCAATTTTTCCATGTCCTTCTTATATTGCCGCTCTATGGTCTAGCAACGGCACCCACTCTGCCTCTTTTGGGTGAGACACATGTCATTCTCCCTTCTGGTTGGAGTATTTCCAGGCTGAACAGTTCCCTGACTATACCATGATATTCCCCAGCAAGGCAGCCTGCCTACATGGCCAACATCCGCACCCTGCTTTCTCTTCAGAGGCTAATCACAGAGTCATTGCCACCAGTTACAAGTAACAACACAGCTCTTTCTAAGCATGAACATTTATTTTTCAGGTACGAGGCATGCAGAGAAAACAGATTAAAAACAATAAAAGAACCTACACGCATGCTATAATGCTTACCAAAGGTCACCACAGCTCCAACATGGCTCTGGCAGGGGAGCAATCCATCTAACCCCACTCGGAGGTTCCTTGGTTTCAAGTTCATCACCCCCTTTGCTCAGAACAAGAACCCAATTTATGGAGCCTCAGAAGGCCAAAGTCCTTCCAACCCTTACCCAAGGATGGGAGCCCTCCATGCACTGGAGGTCCTGTCCATTTGCTGGATGAGAAAAAAGCCATTGGGTCAGGATACCACCAAAAATCCTCTCTTTGTCTATTTAGTCCCTGGAGCAGAGGGAATTGAATTAGATTATGCGACCCTCCCCAGGGCATGGCTTCAAAAGGTCTCCCAAGTATCTCCTAGGAAACCCACTTCACAGGTATTGTCCCAAAGAGTTCTTTGACATGCATAGTGCTTCCCAGAGATTGCACGAATCATGTCTGCCTCCCAAATAAGTTCCATGCAGTCCCACAATAACACATACACTTTTGCATTTTTAATACAAGGAACTCCTAACCTACTTAAGCTTAATTCAATGAAGCTTAATTTAATTCAATAAGGTTTGCCCAGGATATTGCAGGGCATTCCCAAAACAGTCACACCTTCCTTTTTCTTTGTTTGTGGAAGTATAGATATGTCTACACTACCCGCCGGATTGGTGGGTAATGATCGATCTATCAGAGATCGATGTATCGCGTCTCGTCTAGATGCGATACATCGATCCCCAAACGCACTCCCCGTCGACTCCGGAACTCCACCAGGGTGAGAGGCAGAAGCGGAGTTAACGGAGGAGCGGCAGCCGTCGATCCCGCGCTGTGAGGACGCGAAGTAAGTCAATCTAAGTCGATCTAAGATACGTCGACTTCATCTGCGCTATTCTCGTAGCTGAAGTTGCGTGTCTTAGATCAACCCCTCCCCCAGTGTAGACCAGGCCTATGTCACATTGCTGTTTTCTCCAAAGCCTAGTTCAATGAAGCAGGCTAGATTAAATTCTGGGCCTGATGCTGGGCTCCCACAGAAATCCCCCTGGACAGGTTAACCCATAAGGCACCAACCCAGGAAAGAACTTGCTTAGTTTTTAAGCTTGTCACTTTGTCCTATTGAGTTAAATGTTTTGCAGGATCAGGAACTATGAGGGTTTCTTGTACCTTCCTCCATATCATCTTTTACTGCCCTGTACTAGAGACAGGACACCAGACTTGATGGACCTATGAACATTTCTGATGCTATGTCACTTGCAAGAAGAGAAAAGCAACCAGGAGAAATCACTGTGACCCTCCTGCTCCTGCTTCCAAGAGTCTGTGGGGAAATCAGTAGGCAGGAAACAAATTTTCTGTCCTGCAAGAATTTTCAAGGCTGAAAAAAAAAATCCTGTTCAAAATCGGGACAAAAAGTCAAAATCTCAAAAAAAATTGTGAACCAAAACACTCAAAAAAAATTGAATCACGTCAAACAAAATGTTTCTGTTCAGTTTAGAAAGACAAGGTGGGTGAGGTAATATCTTTTATGGGACCAACTTCTGTTGGTGAGAGAGACAAGCTTTTGAGCTACACAGAACTCTTCTTCATTTTAACTTTTTTTTACTACGAATTAACTTAAATTTCAGAATAAAAAGTTGACTCGAACCATTTTCATTCTGAACCAACAAATGGAACTTTTCATTTTGAAGCTGTCAAAAAGGGGCATTTCAAGCATTTTGTAACATTTTTTCGTTCCCCAAACAATTTTTGAAACAGGAAATGTGTTGAAAGTGACCTGTTCCCACAACTGCTTCGGTTTTGGAGAGTCGGCATTTTCCAGTGAAAAAATGTTTTGTCGAAAAATCAAGTTCCAGCCCAGGATTCTCTCTAGGTCCCATTTCTGGCCCAGCAACATGGCTTCATGTAGCCATTGGTTCTCCCACCGTGACCTGCAGGAAGTCCACACACCACCATGGTGAGTAACTGTCGGATGAAAACCTGCATGGCAATTTGCTGTGGTACTCCATCCCCTTTGCAGGGCTGACGTCTCCATCTTTGAATCCCAGTCAGGCGGCAGCCATAGGTTGCAAATGGGCTTGGGGGCTGGGAAGCTCACACCAGACAGTCTCCACCCCCAGCCTCTATTGTTGTCTGCACCGCTTCTGCTCTCTGGCTCCCCCTACAGGCATAACTGGAAGCACTGGGCCCATAGACTGCACTAAGAGAGGAGTGGTATTCACCAAGATCACAGTCACAGGTCAGACCTGGAGAGGAGCATGTCAGTAGACACGGATCTGGTGGGCTCTGGTTACATTTACACCTTCCACTGTCCGTGAACATTCATGAGCATGAAGCTTGTTTCCACCAATGCTGGGGGGAAGCAAATTTGGGGCCTGTCTCCAAGAGTCCATGAGTCACAAACGGGAATTACTATCGCATGGAAGTGGAAGGGGTTTCCATAAGTTAGGTCACCAGTCAGGGAATGCGAGCAGTGCCTATTTCAAAACAAATGTCAGGTATAACCATGAACAGGTTGCAGGTGTTTGCCCTGTAATTGGGAGATGCTGCTGCTGAGAAAGGGGTTAAGTGCATTCTGCTGAGTAGGCAGGTAGCTCACTGCCCCACATAGATGTAAAGGAAGTAGGAGTGGTTCTGGAATATAGAGGATCTAGAGTGTGGGCTGAGCAGTCCTCATGGAGGAATCCTAGGCACAGCCCAGCTGGGGAGAAAGGTGTTTTGAAGTGTGTGGACAGTGTTTGAACAGCATATTGTGAAAGCTACCAGCTCACAGCTTGCTTTTAGTGAACCTCACCCCCTTCATACAAGCCCACTTGCCCCATAGCCACAGGAAGCCAGTTAACCAGGAAATGCTTAGTGTGCACAAGATGCATTCACTCTGTCGATGTGCTGATCACAGTCTATTCCACAGGGGTTTGTTCAACCATGCAGGTTGGCCTTGGCTGGAAAGCCACAGCCATGACCCTGTCTACCAGCCTTGTTCCTCCCCAATGTTCTGTTTCCCTTTAAGCATGCCAGGTGAAATCAGACACCAATCCTGGAAGGGATTGCTCACACATGTGAAATTAAGCACGTATGTGAGGCTCTGCAGGATCAGGGTCTATCCAGTAAGCTCTTTAGACCAGTGGTTCCCAAACTTGTGCAGGGAAAGCCCCTGGCAGGCCGGGCTGGTTTGCTTACCTGCCGCATCTGCAGGTTCGGCCGATTGTGGCTCCCAGTGGCTGAGGTTCACTGCTCCAGGCCAATGGGAGCTGCTGGAAACGGCGGCCCGTACTGCTTCCAGCAGCTCCCATTGGCCTGGAGCAGCGAACCACAGCCAGTGGGAGCCCCGATTGGCTGAACCTGCGGATGCAGCAGGTAAACAAACCGGCCTGGCCCGCCAGGGGCTTTCCCTGCACAAGCGGCGGAACAAGTTTGGGAACCTCTCCAAATCCCAAAGTATGAGGCACCAAGCACTTTTTCAAATGACATATAATAATAACAGTAGCAGTTTGCCAGGGATCCATAAACTGAAATAGGTTCATAAATATATTAAAATATTTATTTCAAACAACTAACAAATACATTTTTAAAAATCTCACTCTGTTTACAACCTGCAAACGGAAGTACAGGGTGTATCCATCTGATAAATTACCCGCAACAAATAATTCAAGCAGCTCTCGTTCCGATCTGATACTCCACATGCATATTCAGGCAAACTCCATTATTTTGTGCATGTCGCTGGCTTATCTGCTAATGTTTATTCATTTATTTATTTTCTTTACAGGAGGAAACAATTAATTTTTCATCAGCTGGTTATTAGGTTTCGGCACGGAATCCTCGCATCAAAAACGCCATCCGGGGCCGTATCAACGAGAAATGATTAAGTGCAAAATAATGAGAAAATTAGGCAGTCCACGACAGTCAGGCTTGAAACAAACGATCCCTTACTCCAGCCCTGAGGCAGCTCATGAAAATAAAAATAAAATTAATTAATTAAAAAGGCAGCTGAGAGAGCTTTCTCTCTTGAGAGAGGTTTTTGCAAGGCCCTTTTCAATGTCTGTCCCAGTGACAGCTTCAAGAATCAATACGCAAGAGGCGAACACAACATGTCAAGGTATTTTGGGAAACAGGCAAGACTCACAGGGAAATTCCTCTAGACAAAAACAAGATGTCTGTTGCTGTTATTTTATTTATGCTGGTCTGCTCCAAGCCACCAGAGGTTCTTGACTCACTGGATCTGGATATGCAAGAATTGCCACATAGACCCAAAAAGATATGCTCTAGTTCACACAGGAATTATTCCAGTAAGTCCTATTGCCTGGTGCTATACAGGAGGTCACACTAGGCGATCACAGCTATCCCTTCTGGATTTGGAATCTATGATTCTTTCCCAGGGTTGGATTCAAACCCAAAGCCATGGAACAGTTCAAAAAAGGGCTCAAATGATTCCGCTTTCATTTTATGGCACCTGTGGAAAATATTAGCAATGAACCCAGGGGAAACTTGATGTTTTTCGGGTTTCATTACCAGCCCCAGACTCAGATCGGCATTACCAGAAAGTCTGCGGAGGTTCCCAGCCTGGAACTCAAGTTTCTTGGGAACCTAGAGCCCAAGTTTCAAGCCAGTCTGAGAAGTTTTCCGTGCACCTGGGAGGATGGGTGACAAATGCATCTGAGCCCAAGTTCCAAGCCAGGCCAAGCCTGTATTTTCATGCAAGCCCAAGGTTAGATTCTGGGCAGTCCGTGGTTCAGTCCTGTTGCAGCCAGACAAACCTGTCGCACCGTTTTGCGATGTGAAAGTCAGCAGGTGACCCAGGCTCCACTTTAATTTGAGCCTGGAGACTCCAGGGGAGGTTGGATGGTGTTGCAAACCACATGAACTGACATTAAAAGGGAGCTTCCCATGAGGCTGAGGTTTCATCTCAGACCTTCTGGTTCTAGCCCAGCCTGGTGGCAGGAAGCATTGGGAAGCTCCTCGATGTGCGTGTTTGTATGAGCTTTGCAGCCTGGCATGGCAGACCCAAGAAGAGTCTTCAAGTTAACTGGCGACATAGGGCGGTGCTGTTGGAAGAAGGGGCATCTACCCATGCGCTCCGGTGCATCTCACGTTCACGCTGCTGTCAGAAGGGCACAGGGGTGAGTTTGTGGGGTTCTGCCAGGCCACTTGCTCCCCTGATACCCATCAGATGGATCAGCAAGAAGCCAATTTCCCTTGCCCCACCCCAGTGTCTGAAGCTACAGGGCAGAGGGAACAGATGTCTCTGAAAAAAAATCTGAAGCTGAGCACCCGCAGCAGAAACAATGGAGAGATGGGTAGAAGACACCATGGACTCTCCCCTAGAGGCTGGCTGCCAGAGATCCTGGCGGTTGTTTGGAGAAGAAGGGGGTCCAGTGTGGCAGGGATCAGCCCTGGTGGGACTAGCTTGGTCCCTCTGGGGGTTGAGGTTTCGATTCCCAGTGTGGATCTTTGCTGGAGGGCACTGGTGGAACCATGGGTCCCAGGATGGGAACTCAGGGGATGGAAATTCCAGAGGACTCGGCAGGCATCCACGCCACAGCTGCCTGGGGCCTGGCCCAGTTCAGAACGACCTGAGCACTGGACGGCTGCTGCGGTAGCTGCTCTCCCAGTCATCCATTAAGGAATAGGCAGTACAAGGCAGCGCTCCCATGAATACGGGCTGGAAACATGCGGGCATTACTGGCCTGCTGAACACAGCCAATATTTCAGCTATTTCAAAGTCTCACGGTTCAATCCCTCTGCCCTCAGCCCGCCCTGGCCCCTGTCGCCCTTCTCCGATAAACCCCCATTTTCCTCCCCTGTCACGGCTCCTTCTCTCACGTCTTTGTTTTGCTTCACTGCTGTGCTTGCTTCGCACGAATGCCTGGAGGGGGTGTTGAAAAGAACAACACACTCCTCTTCGTTGTTGTTGATTGTGCGACAGGAGCGAAGTCTCTGGGGCGTGACGTGGGGCCTGGAAAGGTCACCGCTCAGTGGGTTTCTCTAGCAAATTAAGCGGCATAGTGGGGGAAAAGGGACTCTCTGCATCCGCTGGCAAGGCCTTGGTGTTTGCTGCGGCTTATTCATGTGATTAGCAGGGGAGATAAAGGCACCTTCCCTCCAGTCACATGGCTCCTTGCGAGGATCCATACATGGAAGACTGCTGTGCCTGCTAGAGAACCAGCGGGGAGAGGGAATGCTCAGAAAGAGGGTTTGCGGAATGGGCTGCTCTCCATTTTCTTCTGCGAGCACCTACAAATGGAGAACACACTTGCAGGGCCCGATCCTGCAAATGCCACCTGTCATGTGACTGATAAGCTATCCCTCCCCCCAAACTCTGCCTCCACAGGTGTCATAACAGAGGATCTGGCAGAGTTTTACTGGCGGATACAGGTTCGTTCCACACTATTCCATTTAACAGCTATGTGGAGATTTTGCCATGGGACTATTTCATTACACTGCTGGTAAAGCGGTATATGACAGAGAGGGAGGGAAATCCATTCACCACTTCTTCTGTCACCAACTCACTGCATGATCATGGGCAAATCATTCAGGCTGAAATTTTCCAAGTGGCCGCAATTTGAGCACTCAGTTTTTAGGTACCAAAGTCCATCCATCCATCCCCAAATGCCCCGTTTATCTATCTAAGGGTTTTATCCTGCCACCCATCATTGGAGCATCTGGGCACCTTCCACATCAAATCAATAGAGAAATCTCTACTGCATTTCACAGAGTCTCTGGCACATCTCCCCTTTTCTGGGTCAAAACGTGGGCTAGGTAAAGGTTTTTGTTTTGATGTTTTGAGTGTCAGGGTTGGGGGGTAGGAGTTGTAGGTGGTGTCAGGGCTGTGAATGTTATTATGGAATAAAGGCTTTTTCAAAGAGGTCGGTTTTGCAGCGTTTCCTAAAGATGTCCAGACTCTGGATTCACCTGATCTCCCCTGGAAGCTGGTTCAGGTCTGGGTCCCCTGAGCTGAATCTGGTTTGTCCCAAGCTCTCACGCATTTCATCCTGGCCCTTGTGATCTGCATTGTCCCAGAGGAGTGCATCCAAATAAGTGACCTCAAAGTGGACACCCGGATATTAGCACACCCAAGATGTGTAAAATCTCAGGCGTGTCCATCCCTCTGAACTCCCATTTCCCTGTGTGGAGCAGGATCTGAATGCTCACCTTCAGAAAGGGGATAGATAATGACAGAAAATATCCTATTGCCTCTATATAAATCCTTGGTACGCCCACATCTTGAATACTGCGTGCAGATGTGCTCGCCCCATCTCAAAAAAGATATATTGGAAAAGGTTCAGAAAAGGGCAACACCAATGATTAGGGGTATGGAACGGCTGCTATATGAGGCGAGATTAATAAGACTGAGACTTTTCAGCTTGGTTAAGAAACAACTAAGTGGGGATATAATAGAGGTCTATAAAATCATGACTGATGTGGGGAAAGTTATTTACTCCTTCTCATAACACAAGAACTAGGGGTCACCAATGAAGTGAATAGGAAGAAGGTTTAAACCAAACAAAAGGAAGTATTTCTTCACACAACGCACAGTCAACCTGTGGAACTTTTTGCCAGAGGGTCTTGTGAAGGCCAAGACTGTAACAAGGTTCAAAAGCAGGGATTGGTCCTGCTTTGATCAGGGGATTGGACTAGATGACCTCCTGAGGTCTCTTCCAACCTGAATCTTCTATGGTTCTATGAAAAAAGAACTAGATAAGTTCATGGCGGATAAGTCCATCAATGGCTGTTAGCCAGGATGGGCAAGGATGGTGTCCCTAGCCTCTGTTTGCCAGAAGCTGGGAATGGACAACAGGGGATGGATCACTTAATGATTACCCGTTCTGTTCATTCCCTCTGGGGCACCTGACATTGGCCACTGCCGGAAGACTAGATACTGGGCTAGATGGACCTTTGGTCTGACCCAGTATGGCTGTTGTCATGTTCTTATGTACATGCCTTTCAAACGCACACAGCATGGGCCATATTCTGCCCCCAGTGAAGTCAACTGGAGTTTTACCTTGGACATCACTGGCGGCAAACTCAGGTCAACGCCGAGAGCTTTTAAAATTCCACCCTCAGACAATGACAGTTTGCAAAGTGCTGTGAGCTCTTCCGATGAAGGCCAGTATTGGAGTCCCAAGCAATTGCATTATTATCTTGCAGAAAGTATATTAGCCCTTTCCTTTGGGCACAATTATAATAAAGCAGCACCTCACTCATCCACCCTTCGCTAATTCGCACACTACAATTCAAACATGTTAGTTTCCTCCTTACTTCTCACAGCCAGGATTTCACAGCAGCGTTCTGTAGCGAGCTCTCGGGAGGTTTATGAAGGGCTGTGAAATCCGTGAATGGAAGGTGCTATCCGAGCGTGGTGTATTGTACTGCTAAGACTTCGCTTGTTTTTACACAGTTGCTACAGCACATTCTGCAGCACACACATTACGCAGGGTGATGGTAAACAATTAAAACTCAGTGGCACTTGTCAAAGCAAATGAGCAAAGTACATTCTGGCGAGGTGGAGGCCTTGCTATTTTCCTTCGCAAAGTTCAGCCCTTCAGAGATTCAGAGATGTTAAGATCAGAAGGGATCAAACGCTCTGATCATTTAGTCTGACTTCCTGCCTAACACAAGCCAGAGAACCTACCCAGTCATTTCTGCATCAAGCCCAATGGGCCATCTTGATTATCACTACAAAAGTTTTTTTTTTCTCCTGCTGATAATAGTTCATCTTAATTAATTAGCCTCTTACAGTTGGTATGGCTACTTCCACCTTTTCATGTTCTGTATGTATATATATCTCCTTACTGTATGTTCCATTCTATGCATCTGATGAAGTGGGCTGTAGACCACGAAAGCTTATGCTCAAATAAATTTGTTTGTCTCTAAGGTGTCACAAGTACTCCTGTTCTTTTTGCGGATTCAGACTAACACAGCTGCTACTCTGCAACCTGTCATATTGGGTGTTGTGATACATGAAGGGGTGGGGGGAAGGGAGTAGCTCCCTTTGATGGACACCCAGCCAGCCAGTTAGCTGTAAAATCCCTCTTGGTCTGTTCTCTGCTTGCTTGACCTGTAAAGGGTTAACAAGCCCACAGGTAAAAGACAAGGAGTGGGCACCTGACCAAAAGAGCCAATGGGAAGGTAGAACTTTTTAAAATCGGGAAAGAAACTTTCCCTTTGTCTGTTGTTCTGGGCTGCAGGGCCGGAGCAGCAATGCAGTGTAAGGCTTGAACCAGGTATGAAAATTCATCTTCCATCCCTAGAAGGGATTATTTGGATAGGGAATGTTTAGTTAGACACAATCAGGTTTATTTTTTATTTTGGCTTGTGGATCTCCTCTGTGCTAACCCCTGATGCTTTTGTTTGCTTGTAACCCCCAAGAAAGCTGAACCCCCAATAAAGCTGTTTTGGGTGCTTGATTTTTGGAATTGCTCTTTTAAAATCTAGCAAAAGCCTAAGTTCCAGATGTAATTTTTTCCTTTTTGTTTTTAATAAAAGTTACCTTTTTTAAGAACAGGATTGGATTTTTGGTGTCCTAAGAGGTTTGTGCATGTTGTTTGATTAGCTGGTAGTCACAGCTAATTTCCTTTGTTTTCTTTCTCAGCTGTTCTGCAGAGGGGGGTGAAAGGACTTGAGGGTACCCCTCAGGGAGGAATTCCCAAGTGCTCTTTCCTGGGTTCAAAGGATGTTTTTTTTGCATTTGGGTGGTGGCAGCACTTACCAAGCCATGGTCAGAGAGAAGCTGTAACCTTGGGAATTTAATACAAGCCGGGGGTGGCCGGTATTAATTTTTAAAATCCTTGCGAGCCCCCACTTCTGTACTCGGAGTGCCAGAGTGGGTATGCAGCCTTGATGAGTGTATTTGCTCCAAACTCATTCAAAGTATTAGAATCATAGAATTCTAATCATAGACTCATAGAAAATCAGGGTTGGAAGAGACCTCAGGAGGTCATCTAATCCAGCCCCCTGCTCATTCCGATACCAGAGCTATGGGTGCATAAAAAATATTGAGAGGGACACACAGACAAAAATGATATTGGTTAGAGATTTCTCATAATGGGAACAGTGGATTTGATTCACTCTCCTAGAACTATTTGCAATGGTGCCCCCAGCCGCTAAAGCTTCTACTATTCATGACACTTATTTGGTCATTTTCATCCAAGAATTCGACAAGCTCATAGACGCCAGGTTTGTATAACTTTTGGTGGTGCCCAGAACGAGTCCAAGCCCCTCCCCCCCCACCTGCCTTGTACGCCGATATATATCCTTACCCCTGTCCACATCCCCCCCCCAGCTGGGGCCGGGAGCAGGGCCATGTCTCCGGGAGGGGGGACCTGGACAGGGTTAAGGAGGCCAAGGCTGGGGTCGGGCATGGGGCTGGGAACAGAGCCCCAGGTGGCAGCCAGGACCCCGCATAAAACATGGGTGTGCTGCAGCACCCCCCGCACCACTAGTTCCCATGCCTATGAAAATAAGGTTAAGCATGCCCTTCAAGTTGATGTTCAGTGGACAATTGTTCGCATCAAAATGTATGTAAAATATAAGCCCAAACTTTGGTGGAGCCGGGTCCATGTTCCTGAATATTGGTGGAGCACAGGCACTACGGGCCCATATAACTCATGTCCATATGGCCAGGCTGATCACAAGCTCTGGTGTTTACTGCTAGAGTCCATAGAGACAGCTTTTTCACAGAACAGATGTGGAGCTATGTCATGGCAGCACAGACGGGCGAGTGGCACATGGACTAGCTGCCCCAAGTACGTACTCGCACGGCCCAGGTGTAGATGCAGCCTGTGTTATAGTTTGGGACAGGAAGTGCTTTGTCAGTATTTCTTCCCCAATTCTTTTTTTCACATATTTCTGTATCTGAAGGATAAGGAGGTGGGATGTCATTTTGAGAGTTGAGCTATTTTTTGTTTGTTGGTTGGTTTGTTTTTGGACAAATCAATGCTGAAAAAAATATGACCAAACCAAAATGAAAAAATGAAAAATGTCATTTTCACTAGAACCAAAACATTTCGGTCCATTGGACACTGATCTTTTTCAATTCAACTAGAAAAATTCACCTTTGAAAAAAATTGGGTTGAACTGAAGCATTTTGTCTTTTTGTTTTTGGAGTTGGTTTCCCTGGATTTTTCAGTTCCACCTCCAAACCGAAAAATCCATGATTCGCTCAGTTCCCACCAGGACCAACCTCCTCGTCTTACAAAAATGCTGTGAAACCCTTAATGGCCTGGACTTTGTTCTTCTGCACCCTTCAACACCACAGTGCCCCCTAGCACCATGTAGCAGGAAGCTCTCTGACCAGGAAGGAAAATAACCACCTACCCCATTCCACCAGGGTGTTCTTGATCTCGCTTCCAAGTGCAAACCAGATCACACTCTGCCTAGCTTTGGAAAGATCATTAATTCACTGGCACACAACTGGTACTGATCTGCAGGTACTATTACTACACATCCAACAACTCCTCGGTTGAACCTTCATTGGAATGGGTTACCTAGGGAGGTGGTGGAATCTCCTTCCTTAGAGGTTTTTAAGGTCAGGCTTGACAAAGCCCTGGCTGGGATGATTTAGTTGGTGTTGGTCCTACTTTGAGCAGGGGGTTGGACTAGATGACCTCCTGAGGTCCCTTCCAACCCAGATATGCTATGATTCTATGTCACTATCTCATCTGCAGCTAACTCTCTGCTTTGTAAAACATACTGGGAGACTCGGAGCATGGAAACCCCCACAGTAGGCCACCTTCTATTGTGTGTCACTCTAATTTGTGCTTCCAACTCCAGACCAAGGCGTGCAGTGAACTATGCCGATTGTCTGGTGGAGAAAAATACAGGCTGGGGAATGAACATCAATCCCACGCAGACCTTGTCTGATGAGCACTGTGCTGGTCTTTGGAGTTGATTTGCATATAAAAGCATTTGACTGCTTTTCAGAATCCAGGTCCCCGACGCCTTTACATAGCTGGGCTCCTATGCCTTGGGTGCCACTGGAGTAAATAGTGGGAGCTTCTTCACAGCACGGGGCTATGTCTAAGCTAAGAGCTAGGGGTGTATTTTACAGCTCAAGTAGACATACTTGTGCTTGCTCTAATCCAGCTAGTGTGATAAAAATAATAGTGTAGCCCTGGTAACACAGACGGGGCGAATGGCAGCATGGACTAGCTGCCCCAAGTACGTGCTCACAGGGTGCAGGTGTAGACACAACCTGGGTTACAATCTGGGACAGGGAAGTGCTTTGCCAGCCTTTTCCCCCAATTCTTTTCATCCGTGGCCAGCATAATGGCTGTGCAGGTGAGGGTCACAGATTGGCATTGGCTTGAGCTCTGAGAGTTACAATGATGGGGCCCACTGGACAGCAGACTGGAGTACTTTGTTTGAAATGTTTAGAGGGTGTTGGGTTCCAGTCCGCTGTGTGGATATGCCAGGTACTCTGCTGATTCAGTTTGGCAACCAAACCAGATGACTTCTAGCTCTGGAGATCCTTGCTTCCATCCCTGGTGTGTCTGCCTAGCTGGGACTTTTGCATTCTCTGGGGATAGGGTACAGGGGGACTCGTACATCTGGGTGGGAAATTGTTCTCCTGTCCCACACAAATTGGAGATTTTGAAAAGTTTTCCTATTCCCAAAAAGTCAAAAAGACCTCAAAAATATTCATGAACTGATAATCCGCAAAGAATTGGACTGGGTTGATCGAAATGGTTCGGTTTGACCTTTTTGAAGCATTTCATTTCAATTTTGACTTTTTGAAAAAACTTTTTCTTAATACAGTAACTCCTTGCTTAACGTTGTAGTTATGTTCCTGAAAAATGCGACTTTAAGCGAAACGATGTTAAGCGAATCCAATTTCCCCATAAGAATTAATGGTCCTCATAATCAGGGCTGCAAGGACCTCAGCCACCACATGATGGCTCACTAGAGACACCTCTCCAAACACAAGGAATAAGAAGTAGGTGAGAGATCACAGCATGGATCAGACCGACCCCTGGCAGGGGCCATGCACCCTGGCTATTTACATTCTGCAAGAAGCAAAGGCAGGGGGGTGTCTCAAGCTAACATGGCTCAGGGAGGGTTATTATTACGATGGTCTGTGTTGTAGACCCACAAAGTGCTGGGTGCTTTGCAGCCGTACGTGATGGGACAGTCTCTGCCCTAAGGAGCTCACAGCTGAGAGACAAGTGGGACAGACAGGGGAGGGAAGTGGAGCCACAAAAGGGGTTTTCTCTATAGGATCAACAAGGTTTGTGATCTGCAGCTCAGCCAGAATGGGATCTGGAAGAGGGATGAGATGTAGGGAGCTGCATAGAGTTTAAGGCCAGACCTCATCAGGTCTTATTTCTTATCAGACTTCATCTGGTCTGAGCTTCTGCATAGCATAGGCCATTACATTTCACCCAGATCTCCATGTGACTTCAGTTAGACTCAGGAGACTAAGCAGTTATCTGTAATGGGAGAGAATAGGAAAGACCGAGAGGCCACCGATGCCCATGGTGATTAGGTGAGACATGCCCAGAGGATGGGTTGAGGGAGGCGGGGCCATCCGTGAGGGCGGACATGTAGAGTACAGGACGGAGGGAGATGTTGATCTTTTACATTCTCTGTGTATTCGGCATAGCTCCGTGGGTAATGTCATCTTTCACTGATATACCAAACATCCACTGTGACAGGTAGGGCAATTTCCTGCCATGTCTTTAGGAGATCTTACTGCGTGAAGTTACTTTATCATTGTGGGCCCGGGACTGTCTGTAATTCCTTAAGGGAGGGTGACCACAGTTCTCCTAGGAACTAAGCACAGGTGCACTTGCCTCTTCCCTCTTAAAGGGACCATGTCACCCTGTGACAGTATCATTATGCCCATTTTTACAGATGGGGAAACTGAGGCACAGAGCTGGGGGGGAGGTTGACTTGCCCAAGGTCACCGAGCAAGCCAGAGGCAGAGCCACGAATAGAACCCTAAGTCCCAAGCCAATGCTCTACCCACTGGGAAACTCTCAACAACTTTTGTTCTTCCTCTACATTCCTGCCACCCTTTAAATTGTTTAAATCTCTCTCCTCCCCCATCTCCCCAGTCTCATGCACGTGACAAATCACCCCCATTCCCACCACGCATGGACTATGGAACAGCCTCTAATTCCTTACCCTCTTCAGCCAGAAACACCAACCTTTTATCTCTTCCCTGCCACACCCAGACCAGACTTGACCCTCCATCATCCCAGCTGTTATGTCGGGAGACTCCAGTGCTTCTTACTGTCCCTGTATTGTTTTTTGTGGAAAATTGGGGTTTTGACTGAACATATTTTTTCACTAAAAGGAATGTGCTTCCTGAGGAAAAACTATTTTTTGGTCAAAAAACTAACCCACCAAAACCAAAATGTTTGTGTGACAAACTGAAATATTACAATTCAGCTAGTTTGTCATGGGTGCCTCATGGGAGTTGTAGTTTCATTGCATTATGGTCCCCATTCTCCTCTCTGAGTCTGGCTCCCCAGCCAGCCTATATCTCCCATGATGCAACATTGGCCCCGCCCTGACATCACTGCCTCCCCTTACCCTGAGGCGAGACAGTGGTGCATCGTGGGAGATGTAGTCCAGCTATAGCGCCCGGCCTAGAGAGGACAATGGGAGGCACCCAAACTACAGCGCCCACAAGGCACTGCGGCAGCATTTTCAAAGCAAAGTATTTTGGATTTTGATTAAAATATGTCTCTTTTTGCCTAAAATATTTTAATTTTTGAATTTCCACCGAAACATCTAAATTTTCCACAGAGAATTGAGATGAAAACAATTTTCAAGGGAAAAAATGTTTCTCACCAGCTGTGCCCATGAGGCCCCTGACCACTGTGAGGGCAAAACCTCCCAGAGAAAGACTCCATGTCCACCCAATGCTGGCTAGTTCTCAGACCTCCCCTGAACCTCAGCCCAGGCTAGGATGTTGTTGACGTACCATGGAAGAGAGATGGAACATTACTTTTATCATTTGCTTGATTTCAGAGCTGTCTATTGTTGTGGTTGTCATGAGAGCTGCATCTCCCTGTTGGATGGCTGGTGGGCGGTTGTACGGGGGCAGCGTTAAAGTTGTTTGTGGAATAGGCAATGCGATCTTATACACACGTGCAGTTAGCTCATATTTAGCTGCCTTCTTCACTGCTCATTTCCTTACGTTTAAATACAGTATCACCTACTCCCAGCATTACAAAGTCATGAGTCAGGCCCACCCGAAAATCATGAGACTGACTTAAAAATCGTGGGATTTAAAATATAACCACCAAACTCAGGGGTTCTGTATTCGCCTTCTGCTTTTTCTTGCCTTTAGGGATCATGATTTCAAACTTTTCTCACAACCAGGAAGGCTAGAAACTCCCTTCTTTTTTTGAATGAAAGCTGAAAGTCTCTCATCAGTTTTAAAAGAAACGAGGTACAGCTCCTAGCCCCCTATTTTTCCAGCAGCATGGCTCTTGGAAGCCTGGGTCCCTGAACCCCCAATGCCCTGCAGTGCCCATGGGCTAGGTAAAGCTCCCAGTTCTCCCTGCTGTCCCCTGGTACCACTGCCCTGCAAAGCTTATGAATTCCCTAGACTCCTCTGTTGCAAGCTTGGCAGACCCCCTAGCTCCCAAGCTTAGACTGCCCTGCAGGAAGACAACCCAGTGGGCTAGTGTGGGACTCAAGAGATCATAGAATCATAGAATATTAAGGTTGGAAGATACCTCAGGGGGTCATCTAGTCCAATCCCCTGCTCAAAGCAGGGCCAACACCAACTAAGTTCAATCCCCTGCTCTGCCACAGACGCCCTTGGACGTGTCACGTAGCCTCTCTGTGCCTCAGTTTCCCCCTTTTGTAATAGCCCTGCCTTGCCCCACAGGGGGGCTGTGTGGATAAATACATCAAAGACCGTGAGATACTCAGATCCAGGCTTCCCATAGTTTATTGCTGGGCGATAGTATTTAATGGCGTGCGTGGTTTGAAGTTGCCCCATCCAACTCCTTTTCATTTAAAGGGACCCCTCGCCCGCAGCAAAAAAATAAATGTTGAATCAAATTTTGAAAAGGTGTCATTTCGAATCGAGCTGGTCAGAAAACGAGGGGACGCGATGGAGGGAGGGGATGAGGAAGAGGAGGGGGGGTGAGGGGAGAGGAAGGCAGACAGATGCATCTCAGTGATGCCTTCTCTTTCTACCCACTCTTTTTGGGCCTGACCCTGAGCAGCCACCAGACCTGCACCAGACGCCTTCACTCAGGCAAAGCTCCCGTTGACGTCCATGGGATGGCTGGTGCTCCGCTTCTCTTCTGTGCTGAGCTGGGGCTCTGGGGCTCTGTCCAGCGTGCTGAATCCTGAGGATTTGGGTACATCTACACTGCAAAAAAGCCAACCCCATGGCAGCAAGTCCCAGAGCCTGGGGCAACTGACTAGGGCTTCGTGGGGTTCACACTGGAGGGCTCTATTGACGTCATTGCAGAATGATCCCGCAGACACCATGACAAGAGAAAGGGGAGGTTAAAGCCAACATAGACAGCGAGCACCAGCTGTACTCCCAGGAGAGCTTTCCATCGCAGCCTGACAGCTGATGCACAGGGCTCGGGGCTCTATCCAAGCACTCGTTGCCCGTAAATTGTACCCCCAACAGAAGCGATCGTGAACAGTTAGCACTTCCCAGAGATGTTCTACAGCGGGCAATGCATGGAGCTGTTTCATCAGAAAGCATTGGGCCAGGCGGCGATTGGTTTGAAGGAGCTGAACGGGTATATAGGGGAGTAGCACAGGGGGAATGAGGCCAGTTGGGTGCCGTTCATGACCATCCCTAGCATCATGCGCCTTGGGCAAGTGCCAGCTGGTCATGGAAAGGTTTGGAGGTTTCGCCCATTTTAGCCCAAATGGTCATTTGGGTGGAAATCTGAACCTGAAAGTGGTGCTAGCCATATTCAGTAGTTGTCCTTCTGCTATTTTAAGAGCATCACTGGAGCACAGACAATCACGTGTGGCTATTAGAGACCAGGCTGAGACCTAATGTGGGGGCAGATTATGCCACAGTTGCCACTGCAGGGTTCTTACGCCTGCCTCTATAGCATCTGTCCGCTGTCGGAGACAGGACACGGGGCTAGATGAAGCTTGGGTCTGATCCACTCAGGCAATTCCTATGACCCTCCAAACACCATGATCTATGGATGCTCGGATGCTCTGGTGACGGGTACTATGGGAAACAAACCCAGGCAAAGGAAATCAGAATTGGTTCACGAGTGACATTTAAATAGGCAGTAGTGGGGGCTGATAGACAGTCTTGGGATTCCCAAGAACCCCAAAATCATGTTCTATGCCTATGACATTAGCTCTTAAACATGATAATGATGGTCACTATAGAAAACCCTGGGATGGATGGATGGATGCGTGGGTGGGTAAGGGGCTGGACAGATAGATTGATTCTCGTACAGTCATTCTGGGGAACACTGAGAGCTCGGGGATCCTACTTTTTTGGGGTTCCAGAGGGTTTTTTTTTAGGTTAAGTAAAATGAGAATCATCTTATCCAAGCAGGTATGCAGGTAGATGGAGTCATGTAGTTCTATGCTGCATCTTTTCTCCACCAGACTCCCCTGGTTACTGCAGGATGAGTTAATACGTGGGGGCTGTCAGATTTCTGGGATTTTCTTTAATGTCCCTGAAAAGAAATGAGGGGATGCTTGGAGTTTGGTTTAATTGCATGTGTTTCTTCTTCTCATCTCATTTATTTTTCCTGGAGATTCAGTTTCTCGCATCCTGTGCTATAAATGACCACTTGGGGCTTTAATGTGTAATTGGATTCTTTCCAGAACCGGAGTCAGAAGTTGCTGGCTTTGGTTTTGCTTCCTTAAAATGACTTTAATGAATAGCTGCATTTCTTACAAAGAGGGATTGCTATTTTTTCAGAACATGAATTTGGGGTTTTTTCAGTCTACTCCCTTGGGGACGTTTCATTCCTCTGCACAGCTCAGAAGCAACACGGATTGGCAGTATCTGGAATTGCAGGAGTGAGGTGCATTAGCGGATCTGTGTTTGAGGATCCCAGGACCAGAATAGCAGGGGTGGGGCTGCAGGTCAGCATTGAGGTGCGTGAGCAGAGCTGGGAATGGGGAGCCCAGGACTGGAACAGCAGGGAGTTGTGGGTCAGGAGTGAGGTTCATTGACAGAGCTATGAGGATGGGGGGGTGCCCAGGATTGGCATAGCAGGGGGGCTGCGGGCCATGGGAACGTAGGAATTGCCATTCTGCACCAGAGCAGTGATCCACGCCAGGACCAGCTGCGTCAAAGGAGGAACGCTTGCAGCCGGCAGTGGTGGGATACCCTTCCACCGACTCCCGTAGCAGGAGGCTGGCTCATGCCCTGAAGCAGGCGGGTTTATAGCTCTTCCAAAAAGTGACTATGAGAGAAGGAGAGAGAGGGGGGCTGGAGGCAGCAGCCAGTCAGCAGAGGGGTGGTAATGTCCGGACATCATTAGCGTCTGAAGGTGCCTGTCTGCTCCTGCTGGCATGGGTCTGGCCAGCTCTGCACTGGGGGTTTCTCTCTTCCCTGGAACCAGGGCAGGGAGTGAGGGAGGGAGTATAGGTCTTCATGGGGTCTGGTGCCCCACCCGCCCTAGAGGGGTCTGCCCTGCACTGTTCTGGGTCCAAGGCTGCTGGCAGGGAGGGGTCGCCCCAGTCAGGTCCCAACTCTATCCACTACTTATTTGCTTTCGTGGCGTTTTGTGAAGGACATTGTCAAAGGCCTTTTGCTATCTACATACACAGCCAGCTGCTTCTCCTTCGCCCATGTTTATAGTGTCCCCTTTAGAGAACTCAAATAGCTTGGCAAGGTGGGAGCCCTTTGCAGAAGCCACACTGGCTACACCGTATCAGATCGTGTTCCTCTGAGTGCTTCAGAATTCAATTGGTGTTTGTCATCCCCACCAGCGCTCAGTAATGTCAGGTTCCTCGGCCACTGCCTGGCACTCCAGGTCATCGGTGTTTGCTCACAATTGTACCAGGCACTTCCCTTTCTTATTTTTAAGCATGTGCTTATGTTTATGTAACTCCTGAGCCAGGGTCCATCTGCAACCCATACACCTGCTGGGAGTGGTGGTCTGTCCCGTCTAGTGGCACCAAGACCACTTAGAGAGAGAGATGAAATGAGTCTGTGCTACAGCCTTACGGCGAGTTGGCTTTTAGCTCATGCGGTAGAGGCTCATGCACTAAGCTCCAGAGGTCCCCGGTTCGACCCCGCCCACCGACGACCGGGGTCTGTCAGTGTTACACATCGACCCAGCAATAAAGGCCCAGCAGCAGTGAGTCTCAGCACCCAGGTTAGCTGCCGTGGACTCGCACTGAGGGACTAAAAATAGCAGTTTCGACGCTCAGGCTGGAGCCCAGGCTCTGAAACCCCGTGAGGGGCTCGGAACAGAGTCAGCTGACCTGGGCTCTGAGACTCGCTGCTGTGGGTGTTTGCCGTGTAGACGTAACCGAAGACACCTCGTTGATTAAACAGAAAGGAGGTGAGTGATCTTGAGCGATCCATTTCGGTCCCATCTGTCACTGGATATAGAGAGAGCTTTGTGTTACTGTTGTCCCTAATAATAATACACAGCTCTTGGCCAGCATTTTACATCTTTAGATCTCAAAGCGCTTTACAAAGGACATCAGTAGAATTATCCCCATTTTACAGATGGGGAAACTAAGGCAAAGAGCTTTGCTCATGATCGCCCAGCAGCAGAGCCAGGAATTGAACCTGAGTCTCTTGACCCCCGCACCCTAGCCACTGTAGTGTCCTACATTGTTAAGAATATGGAATAAACAGCCCGGCTGTGGACATATTGGAATATAAATACAGGCAACCATGTTTAAGTTGTAACACACACTCACAGGACCGAGAAATTCACATGACACACAAAGCATCAGAGACAGGATTCCCTGCTTTCGCTTCTTCCTAACCAAGACACTGAGTAATTCCAGGAGTCACACTCAGAAAGCTCTCCCAGAACCAGGTGTCTTCCCAAAGTGTCTGAGAATAAATCCAGGCTGGCTGGCTGTGAATGAGTCATTCTGAGTGGGAGAGCATGTACTGACTACATGGCCGGGCAGGGGATGAGTCACTTTAGGTGGCAGTGCAAGGAACAGCCAGGCATTTGCAGATTCCTAGGTGCACATGGAATGGGGGAGCCCCAGGAGATATGCCCAGCCACTTCCCGGATTTAATTAAAGGCAAAACAGGCCAGAGTTCAACACCTGGAAACTGAAGCCTTCTCCTCACAGCCTGTGCCCCCCACCATCCCACCCGTGGACCCCCACGCAAATGTGGAGAGACTGTGTCAGGAACCCATTCAACTCCACCCACCGCCCACCAGGACATCTCTTCTTTGCTCCGGGTGATGGTGATTCCCCCATGTCTTGCTAGGGCACCTTTAACCAACCAGCCAACGATTCCTGCAGCCTCAATCCAGGGGACCCACCAAAACAATGCAGCCAAACTAGGCACTCTGGCATTCTGGGAAAACATCCTTCCCGGCTAATTCTGTCTGTTTAACCCTCAGCCAATGGCCCTGTGGATACCTGCCTAAGTATCTCTTTGGCTGGCAGGTGGGCAAACGGCCACGCTATGAAAGTGAGTCATGGTAAATCCATCTAAGCCATGCTAGGAATAACCCCAAAACTCCCCAATTAGCCAATCTCCCACTTCCCAGAATGCAGCTTGGTTTAAATGAGATTTCGCCTCTTGATTCAAATGCCTTCATTCATCTCATAAACACCCTGGAATTGGTTTGCTTGCGGACTGACATTTGTAAGAGTTCGTCCCCCCAGGGATTCGGGCTGATTGCGTTTAGCATTGCATTGTTGCGAGTTCAATGTGGTGAAACGTCTTCCAGCCAGCTGGGAACCTCGTTTATATAGTAAACAAACAAACAAGCAGACCTTTGCTTTGTGCTCATGCCACCTTCATGATCCACCCACGCTGAGGGCAAACCCACAGACAGCTCAGGAGACTGGTAAGGGGATCCTACCCATGGCTCCCTCTGCCCTCCCGTCTGGACTTCAATCCTGCTGGAAGTGACTGTGGACGGCTAGATGGGGATGATTTGCAGGCATGGCTAGCTTTGGCTGTTAAGTATTCTAACCTCAAAGTCCAATCATGCCGGCCCTTGCACTTCAGCTGTGATCAGCAATGCTCCACGCATTACAAGACACAAAGATAAAGGCAGCCCCGTCCCCGAGGACCTTCCAGTCTAACGGACAGACTCGGAGCAGACCTGGCAGTGTGGAGACTGGACAGCTCCCTTCCATGTCTTGGCCTGGGGCTGAGCTGGGGAATGAAGACTACCCCACCTCACCTTCCTCTCTCTGCAGGGCTGTCCTTTAATACGAGAATCAGGTGATCTGTGGGCAATCACCTGACCCCTGGCCTCAAACCCCATCATCTGGAAGGCACAGTCACAGCTGGTGGCTAAGCCCACCTCCCTTAAAGGGCCATCCCACCCTAGGACAAGTACATTTTTGGGCAGAAGAGAGTGGCAGGCAGGGGACAGCACGTAGGTGAGCGGAGAGGAGGAGGCTGCAGTAATCATGATGGGAGATGGCGCAGGTGAGGTCAAGGGACGGAGAAGAAGGGACAACTCAATTTGGATGCAGCCGGGGAGTGATGGATGGGGGAGGGAGGAACTTGGGAGAAGACCAGGGGATGGCCCTGTTGATGCTCACACACACACACACACACTCAAAAGGGGAGGAGCTAAATATGCAATCGATGTTCATGGCATTGGGTATCCCGGACAGCCCGAGCGTAATGCTGGTGAAAGGTCTGGACCAGCGTTTCTCAACCTTTTCGGCTGGTGACCCCTTACTCAGAGTCAATCATATTTGTGACTCCCACACCCTGGACAATGCAGCGATGCTAACAACGTTAAGCCTGTGTAACTGATTTGTGTGTTTGTGTATGATGGGGTGTACAAACCCATACTGGGCAACAAGGAGTTCAGGGATTATTTGGGGCTCAGCCAGCCAGCCATAGAATCATAGCATATTAGGGTTGGAAGGGACCTCAGGAGGTCATCTAGTCCAACCCACTGCTCAAAGCAGGACCAATCCTCAACTAAATCATCCCAGCCAGGGCTTTGTCAAGCTGGCCCTTAAAAATCTCTAAGGAAGGAGATTCCACCACCTCCCTAGGGAACCCATTCCAGTGCTTCATCACCCTCCTAGTGAAATAGTGTTTCCTAATATCCAACATAGACCTCCCCCACTGCAACTTGAGACCATTGTTCCTTGTTCTGTCATCCGCTAGAGGAATTAAAAGATGGGGAATTAGCTCATTTGGGTGGCCGAGCTGGAGGTGAGCAGACCTGCACCCACAGCTCCAGCAGTGCAGAGCAAAGGAAGCCTAAAGGCTCTGACACAGCTGCCCAAAGGGGCCCTCCCTGAGGGAAGGGAGGACCCATCCCAGAGACATCCCAAGAGGGAAGGATCCCCCTCTCCCCTGCCTGTCGACCCTGCACCCCCTCTTACTTATTTTGGTTTGGACTTCACCAAGAGGGGAAGTCTTGGACGAAGCTGACCCCAGGGCGGGGGAAGAGGCCCTGGGAGCCTTAAGCAGCCTGGGTTGCCAGACCACTGGTAGCACAAAGGACCCTGGTTCGGAGCCCAATGGAGTGAGAGGGCCTGGGCTCCCCTCCCCACAACCCCAATGGCAGTCAGGGGTTGCGGCCATGACCACTAGGCTACATTCCCCAGCCAGACCCCGAGTGAGGACTGTTACAGTGTGTTTCAAAGGGCTGACAGAGAATGGAGGGGGAAGGGTGTGTGGAGAGCGGGGAAGCCATATTTTCTTTGCTTTAAGGTGTAGGAAAATGTTCAATGCCTCGCAACTCCCCCACTCGCCTTTCGTCACCCCCTCCCCCAGATGTTCTGAGCCCCTGGTTGAGAGCCATTGCTCTAAAGCCATGAAGACATGTCAGACAAATCAACAGGCTCACTTAATGCAGCACAGCTGGGCCCATTCCCAGGTCTTTGCCTTTTGCACGTGAACGACGTGTCCTGCATCAGGAACGCAGGTGCCCATGGCCCCGCGGGATCGTTTCACAAGAAAGTATTGATGCAGGGAAGCCACAGCACAAGGCATTTCACACCAGCTCCCTTCGCCCCCTCGCTTCGCCCAGCTCAAATTCACGCCGGCATGGCTAATCACGAGACGCCACAAGAATGCATTAATTTAAATTACGATCGTTCTGATAAGGCCCATAGACTCATCACTCCCTCCCCCCAACCCGCACTCATTTTGAAAGGCAAAGACTCAATGTATTCCCGCCGCGGTAACAAAAGCTCTGAGTTTGCATTCTCTCTCCACTGAGGCTGAGAGCCATAATGAGAAAGGGGGAGCCTTGTTAACCGAGCTGACAGAATCCCTGGGGACGGTGGCACAGTTCTGAGGGTAATGATATTTCGGGGATGTCAGAAAGGAAAATCGTTGCTTGACTTGAGTGGCAACCAGCTTAGACAGCTGCAGAGATCTGCCTTGCGTTCAAAGGGCAAGGCTCCGTGGTCATTAGTAAGGGGCTAGGTCATTGAGTGGCTCAGATAATGGACACGTGTCTGCCATGTAAATCACATCCGTGTGGCTCGCGGGGGCTGGAATAGTCAGGGGAGGAAGCAGACCTGAGGGGCATCAGCCGGCCTGCAGGGAAGCCCAGGCTTAGAGTAGCAGGAGGCTGCGGCTGGCTAGGTCTGCGGTGCATTGGAAAAGCTGGGGAGCCCAGGGCTGGAATAGTGGGGAGGGGCTGCAGATCAGGACTGAGGGGCATCAGGAGAGTTTTGTGTGTGACTGGGGAGCCCAGCAGGGGCACTGCAGAGCAATACAATGGCTGTGGGGTACCCAATAGAGAAGGAAAAGGAAGAAGCTGTGGCAGGAAAGGTAGGAGGACAAGGGTGGGCTGGTTTGCTTGTTGAGTTCGGTGCTACCCCCAGTAACATCAACTGCTCTGTTGGGCCTGCAACATCTTCCAGCCCAGCCTGGTTTTTATTTCCATCCATTAGCCAATCATATTCTTTCCAACGGGCTGGGATCGGGGCTCTCTACTCCAGGGACCAGTGCTGCGGCTGAGCTGAAACGGGAGGAGGGGGGAACTCAGTGCACAGCGAAGGTTGCAACAGCTGGTGTGAGTTCAGTCCCTGCGTTGCAGCTCTCCTGGGTCCAGCATAGGAGGCAAGCATCTTTCCATTCGTATCCACCTAAAGGAGCTTTAGAAACTCAGGGGAGACCTAGCGCTGCTGCTGAGTTCCCCACATTTCTAGTCCTAGACACTAGTGATGGGAAAGCCAGGCTGTCTCTGTGCAGTCTCCTAGTGCCCCAGGGGGGTTGCAACATTCTTTACTAGTGGATGCACGGATCCAAGGAAGAGGTAGGTTCAAGATGCCCAGACTACCATGACATGAAGGAGAAAGGTCAAATCTGAGAATTTACTGCAAACCTATGGGGCAATGATCTTTCCAATGAAACAGAGCCCCATCTCCAACTTCTGTGGCATGTGCATTTACTAGGCGTCCATCGCTGTAGTGTCTGGTCATTCTTTACCTGAGTTAGATGAAGGATCTGCAGTATTTCCCCATCAATGGCATGCACATGTGCACCCATCCTCTCTCTCCAGCTGCAGACGGCGTACACACACCCCGGCATGTGCACCCCCACATTGCAGCAACATCAGACTCCAACATGAAAAGGCATTTGCTTCTAACTCCGACACATCAAGAAATAAGGTGGGCGAGGCAGTATCTTTTATTGGGCCAACTTCTGTGGGTGAAAGAGACAAGCTTTTGAGCTGCGCCAAACTTCTCTTTCCCCAGCAGAAGTTGGTCCGATAAAAGAGATGACCTCACCCACCTGGTCTCTCTAATATCCTGGGACCAACATGGCTACAACAACACTGCAAACACCGAGAAATATCAGCCTTAATATCTTGACATTATTATTTATAGGAAAGCTATTCCGCTGCAGAGAGCCGCAGGAAGACAGCTCAAGAGTTGGAATATTAACCAAAAAAAAATAAAAAATTACACCAAAACCTCCTAAGGCTAAAGCAAATAATTGTATAAAGCCAAATAAAAATGTCCCAGAACAATGAAAGCCCGCTTCTTTAAGCCACGGGGGTCAGTGGAGAGACAGACCATGCTTGGTCATCCACACGTGAGCTTCAAAGACACTACAAAGTGGAAGTGCTCTGTAACAGAAATGCCATTGGATCTTGCTTCGCTGCATTAGCTAGACTCAAGAGCCCTCTAGTAGCTGATATCTTCTCCCTGTGCAGGTCCTCCTAGACTGTGATCAAGTTGCCTCTTAACTGAAGCTGATTGGGAATTTTCTGACAAAATGTTTTATCATCAGAATCTGTTGACACATTGAAACGGCAACTGGTTTTGAGACAAATCTCCCTATTTGAAAAAGTCTTTAAACATTTTGAAACCGTTGAAATGTCCTGTGTCAACATTTTAGAAATGAAAAGTTTTGTTTTCCCGTTCAAAATGGCTTTTCATTAAAAATTTTTAAATTTATACTTTAAAAAAAATTACTTTGAAAGGGTCAGAAAATGAAACATTTCAAAAGAATCAAAATGAAATGCTTTGATTGATCCGATCAGAAATAAATTTCAGGTGATCCCTTCAGGAAAAGTTTTGAGATTTTCAACTTTTTGGCCCATTTCAGGCTGGGAAACATTTATGAAATCTCAAAAACTCTCACAGGACAGGGAAAACCATTTCCTGCCCATTCTACTCTTAACCTTCTCTTCAACGTGCTAAATCGATTGAGCTCCTTTAGCCTTCCATTAATCATCAGATGAGTTTTCAGCTGGTGGAATTGCTCATGTAGCTATTTTTGGAACGCTCCCCAAGTCAGGATAGTGGACACACCTCGAATGGAACTAGATTAGGAGCCATTTCGGATTATTCTCATTTATTGTTCAGATGGAGGTAGCACCTAGGTGATTCAGAGATCAAAACCCGAGTGTGCTAGACACCGCACACACCTAGAGCGGAAAGGTGGTCTCTGCCCCAAGGACCATAAATCCTATGAATACAAAGAGAGGCAACAAGGGTAAGGAATGGTGTCCCTAGCCTCTGTTTGTCAGAGGGTGGAGATGGATGGTAGGAGAGAGATCACTTGATCATTGCCGGTTAGGTTCACTCCCTCTGGGACACCTGGCATTGGCCACTGTCGGTAGACAGGATACTGGGCTGGATGGACCTTTGATCTGACCCTGTATGGCCATTCTTATGTTCTAAGGCAAAAGGTAGATAAGGCAAACAGGGGAAGTGGGGCAGCACTCAGTAATTTGTTGGGTCCTGACAATGTCCTCTGAGCAGCAATATTATGAAGGATGCCAAATGTGCCCCTTTCTGCACTGACAGGCAGCCACGCAGAAGGGAAGGAAGGAATTTCTTATGGTGATACAGGATTTATAACGGAGAGAGCAAAAGAGGGGGCTTGTTTTCCCCTTCCTAGCCCCTGGTCCACTATAAAAATAAACAAATCACAGAGAGTGCAAAATCCCCCAGGCCAGAATTTTGTAAAGACCGCATCGACCCTGCGGATGAATTAATGGTGAACTAGCACCATGGTCCTTCTCTCTCTGAAAATTGCTAAGCTTTAGTGCTCAAGTGTTATCCTGACTTGTTCTGTATCTAGCACCACCAGTGCCTGAGGCACTTACAGACAGTAAGAAGATAAGCTCCCGGCCCTGAAAAGCTTAGATGAGTAGCAGCAAAGCTGAGCGTACAGGGAGTGCTGAGGGTAGGAGGCAAAGCACAGCAGAGCCGGTAGGCAGTGAAATTCAGCGTGACATTTGCTAGCTCCTCAGTGTGGGGCTAATGGCTTTTTTCCTTTAAAGAGCATTGCCTCTCCGCAGTTTCGTTATCACTCTGGGAGAAGGTTTCAGAGGGGTAGCCCTGTTAGTCTGTATCAGCAAAAGCAACGAGGACTCCTTGTGGCACTAACACATTTATTTGGGCATAAGCTTTCGTGGGTTAAAACCCACTTCTGCTGGAGGAGCAGAGGGTGTACTCAGCTTGGGTGCAGTGAGGGAGCCAAGGGAAGGCAGCAAACAGAGACGAGAGCAGAGGAGGAGGGAGATAATTTAAGCAGGGTCTTCTAGGGGAGGACAGCCAGGGCAGCTCCTCAGTTGGTGTTAATCAGCGTCGGCTTCCCATGGACCTGCCTGGCCCAAGGAGATGCAGGCTTGAAGGGGTGTGTGGCTGGAGTGGAAGGGATGTGGGGCGCTTTTTCTGGCAGCTGTGCAGTCTCTTGGGGCTAACCGCTGAGCAGTGCGGAGTAATTGCTGGGAACAAGCAGCCTGCGTTGACTTTGACAGCAGATTGAGGGGGTGCGAGCTTGGGAGGTCAGGGAAGAGGAAGAAGCTGCAAGAGCTGGGGGGAGGCTCGCCATGGGAAGAAGGCAGAGGAAGGGATGGATTCTGGAGCCGTTGGGGAGGAAAAGCCAGCAGGATTTAGTGAGAGTGTCAATCAGGGGAGGAGAGGCAGACAGAGGAGTCCAAGGGGACACCAGGCTGTGAGCCTAGCCAGGCTGCCAGGAGCAGCTGAGGGCGGCAGAGAAGGACTGGTGGGAGAGGAACTTCAAGGAGGCCAGCCTTCACCATCTTTTCTCAGGCCGAACGCAGCGTTTCCTTTAGGGTTCAGGTGTTTTTTACCCTTTTTTTTAAAAAATTACATCCCGTTGCATTTTAAACTGAAACACACAATGCCCAGGAAAACAGGGGGGCTTTGAAACTTGCCGACTGAAGTGGAGAAGCAAACTCCCGAGCCAACGCTTTGGCTCTATAATCCCCCCAGGCCTGCGCACCCACCCACCCACAGACAGGCTCACTGTATCTATGGAGTGGATTTCTCTGTCTTCCTTCCAACCCAGTGGGGATTTGGCTGCTGAAACCCCTGTCACTAGCACATGCATTTATATCATTTATTTTATGTATTTTGCAACTGCTGGCATCAGCACCACCAAATTTGTCTAGCTTTGGAAAAAGCCCGTTAACAGGGGGAATACAAAGACAGCAATTAACGGCGACGCCCCTGCATGCAGCAATTAGACGCTTTCAAATCAAAGGATGCCGCTGAACACTAAAATTTCACTGGCAGGTTCGTAGAGTTGAATGGATTAATGTGACTTCCAAAGAATTTAGAGGCCGGGATTATTTTTATTTGAATTTCTTTTCAGTCAAGTTTTTGTTCCGAGCGCGCCATTTAAAAAGATAACAGCTTGGACGGGGTGAGGAGGTTTGCAGTCAAAGCTGGGAGGCGGAGAACCTCTAGCACTGGGCAGCTCCTCCAGCACTGGGCAGGGCGGAGGGCTTTGAAGACGCAGCTGTCTGGTTGCAGCCATAGCTGGTGTCTTCAGCCATTGCGCAATGCTAGCAGAGCTCAACAAGGAGCCCCGAAGGCCCTATGCATGTGTGTGTGATTTCAGCACCTGTACGCTCGGATTGGGATTTCAAGAGGCCAGTGAGTTAGTGGATTTTCTCATGGATCCCCTAACTGGGACAGCTGTGAAAACAAACCCACTGGAACTCTACTCTTCATCCTCTCATGGGTTCACTAGGCGTGAGGGTCTGAACACAGGGGGAAAGCTTTTGATTTGTGCTATGGAGTAGAAGGGAAGAGATGGGCTTCTGGCTAAGATGCTAGGCTAGGGATCAGGTGTCTCGGTTCCACTCTCCATTCTTCCACAGACTCCCCTCCTCATTTGTACAATAGGGAGAATGGTGTTTCTCTATCTTGAGGAGGTATGGTGTTTCTCCATCTTTGGTATGAGGATTAATTTACTGACGTTTGTCAGGCCTCAATATATGCGTGATGGCCTCTACAGAAGTTCTGAGAAGGCGTTTGTGATCCATCTCCTCATACAGCTTCCTTCTTTAAGGACATCTTATGTGTTAAGGAAGCAAACCGGGGAGGATGGTCAGCACGGATGCTAGAATGTCTGTGAACTTGTCTATCAAGTCTATGAACTTGTCTATCATTGGAAAGTGGCTTAAACAGAAGGTCGCTTGTTCCATTGCCAGTTGCATCATGGTTAAAGACCTCAAGATGTTTATCTTTACTCACACTTAGGTGTCTGAATAGTAGTTACTATTCAGGAGGGAGCAATGCTGCCCTGGCATGGAGATGATCGCTTCCACTTCTAACTTGCGGTGGTCTACGTTTCTGACTGAACCACTTTACAGGAGCCCCACATGACCATTTGCGATGCAATATCAACAGGCTTTTGCAGAATTCCATTGTGGGATTTTTTTGTAATTTCAGCAGATATCAATTCTTATTTGTAAGCATTTTTTTGTAGCTTTTTATTCATGTAAATTTTTACCGTTGCAGAAAATGATGAAGGGAGCAGACAGTGGGGGGGGGGGAGGATCAGTCATTAATTATTAAGCAACAGTTGACATTGAGATGCAAAAACGTAAAGCTTTATAATTGTTAAACCACAAATGGTCAGCATCACATGTCAAAATGTACAAAGTAAATATCCTGAAATCAAATTCTAAGAAGTTCTCAAGCAGCATTTTTCTGACCTTGTGATTATTATTGGCAGAAATATTTTTTTCATTGTGTGGGTGTGTGTAGCGTGAAAGCCGCATTTATGGACATTTGCTGATAAAAATCGAGTCCTTCCAAGCCTATAGATAAATGAATACTCTATTTTAATGACTGATGCAGAGTGGCTTTGGGCTCCAGCCCTAGAGAGGGTTGCATTTCAGTGGCTTTCTGCACCCCCTTTGCAGTGCACTTTGGGATCCTTCAGGACAGACGTGTTATAGATGTCTTAGATTTTAAGGCCAAAGGGCACTGTTTTGATCATCTACTCCATACAGGCCAGAGAATTTCTGCATCCAGCCCGACAATTTTTTGGCCCTTTTTAATTAATCCCGGTGATTTTTAATTGGCTCAGGATAATAAACAAGAGAAACAAAACAACAACAATGCATGGAGTTCACACAGCGGATGGGGTTAGGTCCAGTCCCACCTAAGTCCAGCTGGACTAGACTGCGAAACTCTGCAATCGAAATCATTCTAGACCTTCACCGTGCAGTAAGCACCCACACTCAGTGCAGCTCTTTAAAACACCACCCACCACAGCCCCACTGGACAGGGCCTCAGTTAAGGCTTTCTCAAGGTCCATGGGGCCAGAATCCTGAAGTCCGGACTCAGTTTTCACTTGGATAAAACTCTCCACAACTAGAACAGGAGAGTCCCTGAATCAGGTCTCTGAGTGAAAATTGAGGAAAGGCTTTAGGCCTGTGTACAGAGGGCATGTCTGTCTGTCTGTCTGATCTACCCCTCTCTCTTGCCTCCTTCTAGACTTTCTTCCCACCTCCATCTCTCTCCAAATCCCCCCCTTCTCTCCCTCTCTCATCCACTTGTCTTTTCAACCAGTCTCTTTCCTTCTCTCTCTCTCTCTCCACCTTATTCGCTCCCCATCCTGTCCCCCTGCCAACATCTCTGCCCCTCTTTCTTCCCCACACACGTGCTCCCAGCTCTCAGGACTCAGCACCGGCAAGCTGCAGCCTCTGGTGCTATCTCCTCGCTAGACAAAAATCATTTTTATTTCATGTCTAAATGATTCCTAAATTGCAGTAAGGCCAGGAACCCACGTCAAATTGAAATTGCTTTTCAAAAATGTTTCCTCAGCTGAAATATTAACCTGGAAAGACGTCACAAGGGCGAAAGTGTCTGAATTAGTGGGAATGGAGGTTTTTTTAAAAGATAATGAGGTTAAATATCCAAAAAGCCCAGAAGTCAGACTGAACCAGGCTCCAGTTGGTTCAGAATATTGGGTCAAATTCAAGGCTTTGATCCAAATCTTTGAAGATCTCTCTGTAAAGGACTGGCCCATATCATCGAAACGATGCCCTCGGCTGGTGTGGCCTCCCATGGCAACTGTAGAACCTTCTAACCACCCGTACCAGCTGTCTTAGTGGCTCCCTTGTGACTATGGGGGTCACTGCTGTGAGAAATCAATGACCGAATCCCACCACCTTCCAACTGGAAAGCTCATTTCTCCAACACAACTTTCCCCCAAAACAGAGGAATTCTGCCCAGGAGGAGGGAGAGGGAAGCCACAATGAGACCACTTGCTAGAAGATGGTCTGGCATCACGTATAGTCTACATTTTAGTCACAGGTATTTTTAGTAAAAGTCATGGACAGGTCATGGGCAGTAAACAAAAATTCACGGCCTGTGACTTGTCCATGACTTGTACTTCATACCCCTGACTAAATATTGGGTGCCTGGGGCAGGGGGCAGCCTGGGGGCACCCTGGCGTGCTCTGGGGGGGATGGCCCAGGGGTGCCATGGGTGCTCTGGGGGGATGGTGGCAGGCAGCCCAGGACCCCTGCTGGTGCTGGAGTGGGGATTAGCAGTGTGCCGCCGGGACCCCCGCTGCTGCTGGCCCGAGCCAGCAGCACGAGCTGCTGCAGAAGTCCCGGAGGTCCCAGAATGTCACGGAATCCATGACTTCCATGACCTCTGTGCCAGACTCGCAGCCTTGCTCATGGTGACAAGAGCATGCACAAGGGTTAGCCGGGGCTCGACCCTCTCCGGGCTGGCGGGGAGCCACACCGGCTCACTACATACAGTTATTGTTCAGGGAATTAGTCTGTCCGCGGGGGTCTCCCTCGGCAGCCCTTGCAGTAACTGAAAGACGCACAGTAAGCCCAGGCCCTCTGAGTAGTGACAGTACAAGCAATAGGAAGCCCAGGCCCGGGTCCGGGCAACAGTGAGTCGGGGTCTCAGGCCCTCAGGCAGGGCTGAGCAGTAGCAGTACAGTTAGTAGCAGGCCCAGGCCCTAGGGCAGGGCGGGGCAATATGGAGTCAGGAGCTCAGGCCCTCAGGCAGGGCTGAGCAATAACAGTAGGCCCGAGCCTCCTCAGGTCTGGGGGTAGGGAGAGGCGGCCACCCACAGGTTGGATGGCAGGGGGGACGCAGGCCCCCCCACTCCACGGCGTCCCAGCCCGGGCCCTAGCAGCAGCAGAAGACCCGCTGCTGTGTCAGTGGGGATTCCGGCCGCAACACACTGACATGGGCTCTGGCAGTGCTGCAGCCAGACTGGGGTCGGCTGCCCCCGGGCTACTTCCGGACTCCCCCTCGGGTCGTACCTGGGTGCAGGTGTTCTCCTCTGGGGGGTCCAGCACTATGGGTGCCTCGGCGAGCGGCGGGTCCGGCAACTCCCCCGGGTAGTGGGTGCCAGGTAGGCCTGGCAACTCCTCCGGGTAGCGGGCACAGGGCAGGCCCGGCCAGTCCTGGCGGGCATCTTGGGCCGTGGGGTTTACCCAGTCGCAGGCTAGGCTGGAGGCGTCTGGTCTCTCCGGCGGCTGGGGCCTGACTGAGTTCTGAGGGCGAGCCTTTATACTTCCGGGTCACCGCCTGACCCCCTGAGGGGCGGGCTCAGAGCTCCCTAGCTCCGCCCACTCCAGCCTCCGGACGGGCTCTTCCCTCTACGGGGCGGCGGGGAGCCACACCGCCTCACTACAGAGCAGAACAAGGAACAGTCGGAGTCCTCTGATTTCCTGCTCTCGTCCCTGTATCCCCCCTCGCATTGCTCAGTAACAGGAAGAGTTGCCTTGCTTCGAGGAGTCTTTCTCTGCAACGGGGTGACAAAGAGCCAGTGACGCTATGCTTTGAAGTCTGCTGGCCCCCTCTCTCCATCTGTCTCTGCGGTGCTGGTGCTGCTTGGAAGAGAAATGGCAACAGTGTAAAGGCTAAGAAAATTGAGATTAGCTGGTTGGGCTGCATCCTGACTCAGCAGCTGCTATCAATCCTGACCTGTGTGCTTCCTTCTCCCTCCCAGTTTGGAAATCTCTGTCTCTTTGAAGACAAGAGGATGCGCCATGCTGGTGCACCCTCCGCTCACCCATTGCAACCTGTTAACGCTGATCTGTGCAATCAATTTAGCTTTCAGGGCTGATACCTAGGAATTAGAGGGGGCTGGTGTTTGTAGCACTGAAAGCTCCTCGTCGTCTAAAGTTTGCAGCAGGTCAGCCCACTGATCGAGAACCTTCGGCTCTCCTCCGCCTGACGAGGTAGATTTCAGTATCCTGTCCACACCACCATCCACTTACCGTTTTCACTGCTTCATGCTCACTTAGCTCGTGTCACTATGCAGCACGCCACAACGGGGACAGGACCCAGTCCTTCAAGCACAGGAACCCATTACATGAGCTAAAGGAGAATTTCCATCTGATGCCAGCAGGGAAGGGTCTATGGTACCCATGTCATCCACACCTACTACTGGGCTGTTCTGTTCCCTTCTAGCTTTGGCTGCGGTACTTATGAAGGTTGATGAGTCCACTACCAACTAGGCAGGGCCATACAAAGGGGGGGCCAGGAGGGCCGTTTGGCCTGGGCCTCAAGCTCAAAGGGGGCCTCAAATTTAGACACTTGTTAATTTTTTGGCATTTAATACGTTTTGCAACTTGTTTTTATGCACATCCCTATCGGACCAAAATGTGACCCACTCTCTCAGCTCAGAGCTGCAGATTTAAGCAAGTAAGAGATGTGATTTGGTAAAGGACATAATTTTTTTGTTAACCGATATAGATTTTGTCATATTAAAGAGTTAAAAATGTTCATAAATATTAATAAACATAAATCGGTTCTGATAGCACAAGATTAGACCGTGATGAACGTGTCCTCTCAGATCAGCTGATTATATAAACAAACCACTACTAGTGGCTGGTGCTGGATCAAGTGTGTGTTGAAAGGTAGAGAATTGTTACATTTTAGTGTCTTTATAGTTTTACGTCTAGTTGACTAAGGAATTATTTATGTGTGAGAATTCTCATTATTATCTTTATATGGTGGCTAAAAAAGGTGACTGGTTGGTTGGTTGGTTGGTAGCTTGGCCATCATCATAGGCTTTCTTAGTCTATAGGCCCAGATTCAAGGTGAAAATTTGTGATGACCATCTTGTACAGTGAGTTTCGTGAGGACACACGTTTGAAATTTTTGGACATTATCCCTCTGTCTGTATCCGTGTCTGTGTTTACTATATATATATTTCATTCCTTTCTCTTCAGTTCAGCCTGTTATATTATACCTTGCATGCTTGAGTTTTGATTCAGTGCTAGGGATAATATCCTGTTTCATTTTGTGTTCTTAATTAGTATTCCTTTGTTTTAAGTCTTTTCAGCATTTGTTTACCATTCAGCTTTGTGTACATGTCTACAATAGAAGATTTCAAGTGTGGATAAGCTACATATTGACCAGACGGATCACTATGAAGAGGAGATTTGAAAGTGGTGCAAACAAGAGACGGCAAAAACAACTGAGTGAAGCAGCAGCTAAGAGCTCAAAGCCAATAACTTCATTTCTCAAACTACTGGAAAACACGCCTTACCCAACAAACAATGCTACAGATAATGAAAACTCCGCAACTGCAACAGGTGATATTTCAATGCCAGTACGTGAACATGAGGACAGTAGCCAAGAAGGATATGTTCCAACAGTAACAGATGCAGCAGAAGATCCTGTGTATGATCAAGAAACTCAACAGAAACAGGAAGATGTAGATCTTACACAGCAAGAGTAATTCATGAGTACTACAGGTTTGACTGTGACTGACATTGGAATTATTGACAAGAGCAATGCTGCCCAACTGCAAGCTTTTCTTCAAATTACTTGTTTTGAAATTCCAAGTAATATTCCACGAGATGCTGATAATCCTGCTTTCCCTACTCGTCTGCTGACAAAAACTCTTCCAAATGGTGAGACCTGCACAAGAGACTAGTTATGCTGGAATACGGAAAAACAATCTCTGTACTGTGCACCCTGCTTCATTTTGAACAAAAGTGCTGCAAATGCATCAGTTCTCTCTGATCAATCAGGAAGGAGCATCAACAGAGGTTGGAGGAAGTTGAAAGACTGAATACCACCATATGAGAGTTCAACGTCACACAAAGGACACTATGTTGCATGGAAATCAGCCAGTAGGGCAGCATCAGCTGAAAGTTCAGTTGAGAATTTACTCTTGACTGAACTCTCTACAGAAACTAATAACTGGAAAAAAACTTCTCGAGCGCATCCTGAATGTCATCCTTTTTCTTTCTGAGCGGGGATTGGCTTTCTTTGGTTCCAGTCAACGTATTGGTGATGGTACAAATGGAAACTTTGCAGGCATAGTTGAGCTCCTCAGCAAATATGACCCGCTTTTATCAGAGCATGTTAAACGTGTTCGAGAATCACAAGAGAGTCGAAAGCGCATGCAAGTCCATTATCTCTCCACACGCATACAAAACGAGTTTATTGAGCCATGTGGTTAATTCGTACAAACAATCATTCTTGATGAGATTCGAAATGCCAAGTATTTTTCAATCCTTGTTGATGCCACTCCAGATTGTTCTCACAAGGAACAGACTACTATGGTTATTCAATATGTTAAGATTGTAGACAGCTCAAAATTTTCAATTGAAGAAAGGTTTATTTTGTTTCATAATTTCATGAGAAAAACTGGAAAAGAAATTGCTGCTCAAGTACTAGCAATTCTAGAAGGTTTTAAGTTAGATGTTCATGTCTGCATTGGTCAAGCCTATGACAATGGATCTAATATGGCTGGGAAGTACAAAGGTGTACAAGCAGTTCTGCTTGAACATAATTCAAACTGTATTTTCTCCAGCTGTGGAAACCTCACACTAAACCTTGTAGGCGTGAACTGTGCTGAATCATGCAAGGAGGCAATTACTTACTTTGGAACTGTTCAGCAAATGTACAATCTCTTCAGTAGCAGTCCACAAAGGTAGGAAATTCTGAAGCAATCTCTTCCTGTTTCACTGCATGGTATGTCCAAAACTAGATGGTCTGCCCAGATTGATGGTGTTCAACCAGTTGTGCAGCATTTGAATTCAGTGAGAAAGGCTTTAAATGAGCTTGAATCTCTCAATCTCACTGCACAGGCTCAAACTGAACTTCAGTCTATTCAGAAGCACGTGTCCAAATTTGAATTCATTCTGATGTCATCTTTGTGGATGAAGCCACTTACAATGATCCACCAAACTAATCTGATAACTGCAGCACGCAATGCTATACTTGATGTTGAGAGGGATAACTTTGAAAGTCTTATCCATGACATTCAACAGATTCGTGAACAATGGGATGCGATCTTGACTGAGTCCAAATTAGTAGCACAGAATATTGGCGTTTCATCTGAGTTCTCCACCAATCGCAACTTACCTACTGAATCCGATGCCGAGCAGCATTATAGGGTCAATGTCTTCCTTGTCATCATTGATTCTATTCAATCAGGTCTTACACGTCGATTTGAGTCACTGCGACTAATCTGTATGCTTTTGGGGTTTCTCTGGCATTTCAACAGATTGAGTAATGAAGATCTACTTTCTGCAGCTGAACAATTTCAGCAACAGTACAACAACGAAATCTCAAAAGATCTCGGGGAGGAGGTCATCTTCCTCAAACGAATATATTCCACAAACTTTAAATTGGATTGCAAGCCAAAGGAATTGCTTCAAGAAATACTCAAACTTGGACTCCCTGGGGTGTTTCCTAATATCACAATTGCATTGCGAATTTTTGTCAGTTTGCCTGCATCAGTGGCTTCAGGTGACTGCACCTTCAACATGTTGAAGCAGGTAAAGAACTATCACCGTTCAACTATGGGACAAGAGCATTTGAATAGTCTCACCAACTGTGACACTGCACAAACGCTAGATTTTTTCCTCACTATTTAGTGCATTTGCATAGCAAAAGGCTAGAAAAGTTTTTTTGAATAAAAAAATATTCAAATTATGTCTCATTCTTTTTTTGGTGCCTTATTTTGTTTTCATGTGTCGTCATTTTTTATTTTTTGTTATGGCTAAGGGCCTCAAAAGCTGGAAGTGGCCCAGGCTTCTCTGGACTTCTGAGAGGGCCTGCAACTAGGTAAGTCTTTTAGATTCAGAGGTCCCAGGCAGGGGGGTGCAGGTCCGGAGAGGAAGTGACGTCACTTCTGGGACCGACCGCACCAGGGGCAGGTAGGGGAGGCTGGGGGAGGCGGTGCCTACCCAAACAGCCAGGCATGGCCCCGCCCACACTCTGCCCCCCCCCCCCCCCAGGGCCCTGTTTCAGCGGCGCCACTGCACTCCAGGGGTAGTAGGGTGTCCAGATGTCCCGATTTTATAGGGACAGTGATGATTTTGGGGGCTTTTTCTTATATAGGCACCTGTTACCCTCCACCCCTTGTCCTGATTTTTTTCACTTTCTATCTGGTCACCCTAGGCTGGAGCCACGCTGCCTGCCTTCCTGGAGCTGGGGAGGCTGTGGTGACGACGCCACATGCTCCCCTTCCCGGCGCGCTCTCCCTTCCCGCATGCTCGCCCTCGGGTGGAAGGGATGGGGGTAGCCTCCCCCAGCCAGCGGTTCACCCACAGCCCATGCGGCGCTGGCCCACGGGGCCCTCAAAGCACGGGGCCCGGGGCAGTCACCCCAATTCACCATCCCCTAGGGACAACTCTGGTCCCAGGTACACTCCCTGCTACCAGTGACCCACCCAGGGGTGTGGTGTTGTGCGTACAGATACGCAGTTCTTATTCCATCCGGTAAAGGGCCATAGTAACACACAGGCTTCTAGACAGTTATTTACAACGCTACGTCTCGATGGCATGGGAAGGGCAACCAGGAGTTTGGGTTTGGTTTCCCCAGATGTTATGCTCTGAGCTCATGTTTGCATGAACCATCATCGAGCTTAGCTACTTCCAAGCTCGCTGGCGCCCTGTGCTGGATGGGCTGGTGCCAGAGCTGGTCTCCCCAAGGGCAAGGAGCCCGAACCATGACTTGAAATCAGTGGAAGCATTGCACCCAGCCCGTGGCGAGAATGCGTTAAAGAGCCCACCATGTTGAGCCCCCTCTGACACGGTTTCATTGACTCATGCTAATGTCCAGGTGCTGTGGCGGCCATCTTGGCCCACACACTGGGGATTGAACCAGGCCCCTCCAGAGCTCAAAGCAGCCTTGGCTATTGTTTGAGGTGGGTTATAGCAGGCTCACACCCTGGTGGACCATCCCAGCGTCAGGACCAGGAAGAACATAAGAACATAAGAACAGCCGTACTGGGTCAGACCAAAGGTCTATCCAGCCCAGTATCCTGTTTTCCAACAGTGGCCAATGCCAGGTGTCCCAGAGGGAGTGAACCTAACAGGTAATGATCAAGTGATCTCTCTCCTGCCATCCATCTCCACCCTCTGACAAACAGAGGCTAGGGACACCATTCCTTACCCATCCTGGCTCATAGCCAGTAATGGACTTAACCTCCATGAATTTATCTAGTTCTCTTTTAAACCCTGTTATAGTCCTAGCCTTCACCACCTCCTCAGGCAAGGAGTTCCACAGGTTGACTGTGCACTGTGTGAAGAAGAGCTTCCTATTATTTGTTTTAAACCTGCTGCCCATTAATTTCATTTGGTGGCCCCTAGTTCTTATGTCATGGGAACAAGTAAATAGCTTTTCCATATTCACTTTCTCCACACTAGTCATGATTTTATATACCTCTATCATATCCCCCTTTAGTCTCCTCTTTTCCAAGCTGAAAAGTCCTAGCCTCTTTAATCTCTCCTCATATGGGACCCGTTCCAAACCCCTAATCATTTTAGTTGCCCTTCTCTGAACCTTTTCTAATGCCAGTATATCTTTTTTGAGATGCGGAGACCACAGCTGTATGCACTATTCACACTCACTCACCAGTGAAAGAGAGATTTTACACTGCTGCCCCCAAAAGGCCGAGCAATCTCTCGTTTCCCACCCAGCCCCTTGGCCACCCCATCCCCTTTTTCAGTAGCCTGTTAGGCCAAAATCATGAGATGCTTAGCATTAGATTCCATTTTTTAATGAAACAAAAAGGCATCATCCTTTGAAATAAATCCCAAAGCATCACAACTTGTCTGTGACAGCCACTCACTGCTCTCTTGTGATACCTAACATCCCCCAGGGCTCGGTAACCGGTCCCACGCTTTAGTCTTGCCTGGCTTCTGTCATTCACTATTCAGTATTACATGGCTGATCCTTTAGGTTCATTGATTGCCTGGGGCAAATCCTTCAGCAGCAATTCCTGTGCTGTCAGCCTGTCCGGCTGAGATGAGCGAGCCGAGGGCTCAGCGCTTTTAGAAAGGCAATGCCGGCTGGCTTTAAGAGGCTAGTGGACCCCAGCACCGCTGATTCCCCCCGGAATAGGAATGGCCCGGCCTCCCCAGAGAGCTTCTGGAATGCAAAGCTAAGAGGGCATTGCAAGGCCCATACTGACTGCATTCTTTGCACTTGGGGGAAATCTAATGACTGATGGGGTGGGCTGATTGTTAGTGAGCTCTCACAGCTCTCATTGGTGCCCAGCCTCTCCGGAAATACAGCTTCTTATTTAGGTGCCTAAAAATGGATGTAGACACATGTCCACAGGTACTGGAATTAGGGGGGCTGCCGCACCCCCTGGCTTGAAGTGGTTTCCATCCAATACAGAGTTGACAGGTTGGTCCAATGGCTCTCAGTACCCCCACTATTCAAATTCTTCCAGCCCCCTGCACATGTCTTTAGCCAAGCGTGATGACGATGGTGTTAGTTCATAGGGAGTTTAAGCAGAATTAATCCTTTCTCACTTATCGTTTTCAATGTGCTTTAGTGTGTTGATATGGGAGCTGACTGAAATTAGGGTGACCAGATGTCCCGATTTTATAGGGACAGTCCCGATTTGGGGGTCTTTTTTTTATATAGGGTCCTATTACCCCCCATCCCCTGTTCCGATTTTTCACATTTGCTGTCCGGTCACATTACAAATCATATCTGTCAGGAATTTAGCCTCTTTTTATCATTGATGCACTTTCCCTGAGTCTCTGTGCCTGTCTTTCTTATTCCTAAATATCCGCCAAATAGGCTGAATGAATAATGTTCCCCCGAAGGTCTGTTTGCTTTACGTATTCTCTGCTTGTTATGGATGGTGAGCGGTGGGGTCACCTCAGTGACAGAGCAGCATCCCCGCTCCTTGATCAGAGATAAGAAACTTAGGTAAACAGCCAGATAACAGGGCTTGGAAGGATTACATTTTTATCGGTAAATGTTAATAAACGCCAATTTCACTGTACACACACAAACCAACGGGAAAATATTTCCTTTGGTAATATTAGAAATGCACAGATAGGAAAAGCAAGAACTATGCTGCCTGAGAAAATATTGGTTTGCTTGAAGGTTATTTACTTTGGCTATTTTGCCATGCCGTGTTGACAGTTTGTGTTTGAATGGTTATAAAGCTTTAACTTTTTTGAATTTCAGCCTCTACTGTCATTAAAATTGGCCGACTTTAAAAAGTTATAATTTAACTTTTTAATTTAAAAAGTGAAAAGCCCATAATTTGGGGCAACGGCGAACAGTGAAATCAATAAAAACCTAAAAAAAATGCTTAAAAATAAACATGGCTATTAGCCGTAGAAATGACCACAAAATAAAAATCCAATTCGCCCAAGCCTAAGGCTACCCAATAACATGCTGTGCGATATGAATGCTCATCTCTGCAGCTTGCAGGATTTATACGTATTTTCATGAACACACTGCAGCCTTTCGAATACTCATGAAAAATGAATGTGATGCTACAAATCATAGCAAAACAAAATCTTTTTTTTCTTTTTGCACAAATCACATTTTGTCATTTTTGCTTTACTATTAACCAGTTCTTAAATCCCTCAGCGAGAAGAGGTATACAGGGCCCACCCAGACCAAGACAGGGTGAATAATGAGGCCCTGTGGACCCACCCTCCTGGAGGAAGCATGCGGCTCAGCGGTGGCTGACTAGGAGAGGGAGCAGACTTGATCTAGATTCTCCTCACGGTCACACCTCTGCAGCTCCCTTGAAAACGTTGGTGTCGCTGAGACCGGGACTGGGCCTTGTGTGTCTGGGGTTCTTCTGCTCCAGAGATCAGCAAACTCTTAACGGCTCTACAGCCGCCTCTAGCTGGCAGCAGCAGGGCCAGAGGCGTTTGCCAGCTAGGCAGCTGAGTTCCCCTGGTAGCAGTTTTAATTTACTCCTGGGAGATTTTGGCAATTGCTAGACACTTGGGCAGCCAGAAACTCCCAGAGTGAGGGTTGCCAACTTTCTGTTTGCAGAAAACCAAACACCCTTCCCCCGCCCGTTTTCTGAGGCCCCACCCCTGCTCACTCCATCCCCCCTTCCTCCGTCGCTCGCTCCCCCCCCCCCTCGCTCACACGCACATTTTCACCGGGCTGGGGCAAGGGGTTGGGGTGCGAGAGGGGGTGAGAGCTCCGGCTGGGGGTCTCTGGGGTGGGGCTGGAGATGAAGGGTTTGGGGGGCAGGGAGTTGGGGTGTGGGAGGGCTGGGGTGCAGGCTCCAGAGTGGGGCCAGAAATGAGGGGTTCAAGGTGTGGGAGGAGGCTCCGGACTGGGGCAGGGGGTTGGGGGGCAGGAAGGGGGGCTCCAACTGTGGGTGCGGGATCTGGGGTGGGGACAGGGATGAGGGGTTTGGGGTGCAGGAGGACGCTCCAGGCTGGGGCGGGGGAGTTAGCATGTGGGGTGCAGGGAACGGGCTCCGGGCGGTGCTTACCTAAGGCACCTCCTAGGAAGCTGCCAGCATTTCCCTCTGTCTCCAACATGGAGGCACGGCCAGACGGCTCTGTGTGCTGCCCCTGCCCGCAGGCGCCGCCCCACAGCTCCCATTGGCCGCAGTTCCCAGCCAATGGGAGCTGCAGAGCCAGTGCTGGGGTGGGGACCAGCATGCGGAGCCCCTGTGGCCACCACTAAACCTAGGAGCCAGAGGGAGATGCCGGCAGCTTTCTGGGAGCCACGCAGAGCCGGGCAGACACCCTGCCTGCCCCAACCGGACTTTTAACGGCCCCGTCAGCGGTGCTGACCAGAGCCGCCAGGGTCCCTTTTCCCTTTTCGACCGGGTGTTCTGGTCTAAAACCGGACACCTGGCAACCCTACCAGCAGCCGGTCCCTGTCTGATCTCTCCCAGCCGTTGCTGAGCGCTCCCTCCCTCTCTCTCTCTCTCTCTCTCTCCTTTGTATTGCATTTAAGCACAAGGACTTATTAAAGTGTTGTAGTACAGAGATTGTCACAACATATTAGCAGAGCATCTCTGGATAATTCCCCTCCATAAGCTAAACGACTCCTCATTTCAGGGGAAGGTTTTAGGAAATTCATGCATGTGTTACACAAGGCTCAGCAAATAGCTCTGATTTGCTTTATGGGGCTTTAACGCAGCATGTCCGATCCTTCACTGGATATTTTTCATGCAGTTCTTACTCTCCAGCCGGTGACAATTATTTTTTACTCTCTTTTCGCTTGGCCTCGGCTGTCTGCAAATCTGCTGGCGATATGTTCCCTTCCTGCACAGTGACCGTGCTGGGAGTCAACAGGACGCTTCCTGGGAAGAAGCACTAACTGGGTGAGTGAGGGTGGCCGGGCTGGGCCCAGTACACCACACGCCCGCTTATCCAAATAGCAGGAGGGACACAGGTTTTATCCAGATAATTGGGAGTTTGGATCATTGAGAGGGCAGGCGCCATTCAGTCAATCAGCAACGGTGTGGCCTTCCCCGTGGCCAGGAGCTTGTCCTCTTCCTGGCAGGGGGTCTCTGCATTATTATCCACCCCCCGGCATTATCCAAATCCATTCCTTGTCCCCCAGTGTGCTGCGGAGCGCGCGCATCTCCTGTATCTCAGGCTGGGGGACAAGGAAGGGATTTGCATAATGCGCGGGGGGTTGGAAAACAGGGTTTCAGATAAACGGGAGCAATACCGTACACAGAATTCCTGACACACGCTCTGCAGCATGGCTGAGATAATGTTGCTCATGGAACCCCAGCCTTTGCGATCCCTTCAAACTGGCCAACTTAACGGTGTCCGGGGCAGCTCACTACTGAGAGTGCCAGTCTCAGGGCAGTGACCCCAAACAGGGCAGACGCCCCAAACTGCTGAGCTGTTCTCTAGTTAGATTTCACCAAGCCAGTAACAAGCTCAGGAACTCCTGGATTACTATATTCAGGGCCGGCTCCAGGGTTTTTGCCACCCCAAGCGGCAGGAAAATAAATAAATAAATAAAGTCGCGATCGGCGGCAATTTGGAGGTAGCTCCACCGCGCCGCTTTCTTCTTTGGCGGCACTTCGGCGGCAGGTCCTTCCTTCCGAGAGGGACCGAGGGACCCGCCACCGAATTGCCTCCGAAGAGCCTGACGTGCCGCCCCTTCCCCTTGGCCGCCCCAAGCACCTGCTTGCTGGGCTGGTGCCTGGAGCCGGCCCTGACTATATTAATCTCACCATAGAGTCACAAACTGTCCCCCTTAGGCTCTCCAGCGCAGCTTGCCACCCAGACAAGCTGGGCTAAGTGACGACAGGTTATTAAAACCCAAAATCATCTCACATTAAGTTACTACCCGCCCCAAAGGGCCAGTCACTTACCCCAGGTCAAGGGATACTCAGGAGCTCACACCAAAGACGACGCTGTAGCCAATTTCTCTAGTAAACTAACTAAAGATTTATTAGCTAAGAAAAAGAAATGAGAGCTAATGAGAAGTTAAAGCATGTAAATAGGGTGACCAGACGTCCCGATTTTATCGGGACTGTCCCGATATTTGCTTCTTTGTCCCGCGTCCCGACCGATGTTTGGTCGGGACGCGGGACAAAGAAGAAATTTTCCCTTCCGCTCCGGCTCCGCCCCCTTCTCCCCCCATTGGCTCCCTCCTCAAATCCCCGCCCTGGCCCCGCCTCTTCCCCAGCATTCCTCCTCCCTCCCAGGCTTGCAGCATGGCGGTGCAAGCCTGGAGGGAGGGACTGGCGGCGGCGGTGCCTGGATCCTGGAGCTGGTAAGTCAGCTCCAGCACCCGGGCACCGGGCAGGCAAAGGGGGCCTGGCAAGGGAGGGAGACGGTGGGCTCAGCTGTGAGCCCCCCCGCCGCGCCAGAGGGCTTCTTTTCCCGCGGGCTGCCTCACCCGGGGCCGGGAGTGCAGCCTGGAGGCTGCTCCAGCCCTGCAGCCCGCGGGGCAGCGCGGTGGGTCCGGGCGGGGGCAGCGCGGTGGGTCCGGGCCGGGGCAGCGCGGAGCGGGCGGGGGGTGGGTGGGTGGCGCGGGCTGAATCCCCGCTGCTGCTGGGGAGCCCCGCGCCTCTCCGTCCCGCTCACGGCCGCGGCTCCTTCCTGGCCGGACGCGCCCCCCCCCGGCTTGCCCCGCGCACATGCGGCGCACATCCAGCTGCTCCTTCCCGGCGGGAGGGAGACTAGGCGCGGGGGACGCGCGCCGCATGTGCCCGGGGCAGCGGGGGGGCGCGTCGCGTCGGGAGGGAGCCACAGCCGCGAGCGGGAGGGAGAGGCGCGGGGCTCCCTGGCAGCAGCGGGGATTCGGCCCCTGCCACCCACCCGGCTCCTGCCCGCTCCGCGCTGCCCCGCATATGTCCGTGGCGGGCCAGGGGGTGGGAGGCTCCGCGGGGAGGGCAGCGCGCGGGGCCTGCTAATGCCCCAGGCCCCTTAAATTTTTGGCCCCGCCCCCTTTTTTGGCTCCGCCCCCGTCCCGATATTTTAGGCTTGTAATCTGGTCACCCTACATGTAAACTACTTTACAGGTGAGTCTATGTTTACAGTCCAAACGATAGCAGAGACGTAGTTTCTGCGAGTTTTCCAGAAGTCTCCCAAAATGGTTTTGGGGACCTCAGTCCAATCGCTCAGAATTCCCCGTCAGAATTCATCAATCCAGAGATGCAGAATCGCTCCCAGGGCTCCTTCCTATAGTCGAAAACAGCCTGGCAAGTGTTCTCCACCCAGCACGGGCCCTCGCTTTGTTGACTAAATGCAGACATCGTTGTGGATTTCCATTGCTGAACACAAAGACCCATGCTTTGAAGTTCACATGCTACTTCATTTACAGTTCCAAGGCTCCAGTCTCGTTTGGTGGGCAGTTATACATAAAACGTTTAGTTAAGGCCATCCAGACAATCCTTCATTCGTTTTCAGGAAGTTTTATACATTAAGTGAACTCACATCTAAACTAGGGTTACCATACGTCCTCTTTTTCCCGGACATGTCCAGCTTTTCGGCAGTCAAACCGCCGTCCGGGGGGAATTGCCAAAAAGCCGAACATGTCTGGGAAAATGGCGGCTCTGCTCCTCCCCTGACTCTTCGGCTCTGTTTAAGAGCCGAGCTGCCCGAGCGCTATGGGCTTCAGGCAGCCCCCTTGCCTCTGGACCCCAGCCACCGGCCGGGCACTTCCCCTCCCGGGCTCCGGCGGCGCAGGGTCCGGAGGCACGGGGGCTGCCTGAAGCCCATAGCGCTCGGGCAGCCCGGCTCTTAAACAGAGCCGAAGAGGAGCAGAGCCTCCAGCCGCGGCGGCTCTGCTCCTCCCCGACTCTTCGGCTCTGTTTAAGAGCCGGGCTGCCCGAGCGCTACCGGCTTCGGGCAGCCCCCGTGCCTCCGGACCCTGCGCCGCCGGAGCCCGGGAGGGGAAGTGCCCGGCTGGGGGCGCAGGGTCCGGAGGCATAGGGGCTGCCCAAAGCCCGAGCGCTACCGGCTTCACGGTTTGCCGGGCAGCCTCCAGACCCTGTGCCCCCGGCTGGGCGCTTCCCCTCCTGGGCTCCAGCTGCGCTGGGGAAGCGCCGGCCGGGGGCGCAGGGTCTGGGGGCTGCCCGGCAAACCGTGAAGCCGGTAGCGCTGGGGCAGCCCTTTCCCCGTGGCTGGGAGTGGGAGGGAGGAGGGGGCGGAGTTAGGACGGGGAAGGGGCGGAGTTGGGGCGGGGCTAGGGATGGGGAAATGGGCGGGGCCAGGGCCCGTGGAGGGTCCTCTTTTTTTATTTATTAGATATGGTAACCCTATCTAAACGCTAATGCAGCCCTTTGGTCTAGGCCTCACTAAGTTCAATACGTTTCAAAGGAGTGAAGGCGATGCATTAGCATTTCACTAGCTTCCATGCATTTAGAGCAAATGCAATTACCGGGCGTATGCCATGTACCAGAAATGTGATACCATTCCCTTTTGTTCTGTGCCTGTGCCTTTGATTTGAGCTGGCTCCTGGGTAGGCAGGTCACACATGCAAACAGCCATGTGCATTGTGCTCCCTTGGGCCGTGCAAGACGCTCGGTTGACCGCAGCAGAGCCTCTGGCCTGTAAATGAGAGTGGAATCTGGCCAAGAGTTTGTCATAGGATTTTTGTAAAGTGCCTTGGGGCCTATTTGGATGAAAGGCGCTAGGCGGAGCTGTGAAGAAAACAGAACTTCGGCTCTGCAGGGAATTCTGACATTTTGAAACATCTTTATACTCTGAATCGGAACAAATGGCAAAAAGTCTGAATTTAAAGTTTGGAAAAATCTCCACTTGGGACCATTAAAATGGTTCACTTTGATAATATAATATAATAAATAAAGAAGTAATAGCTCTATAGCTTTCTCCACCATGGGGGCCATTTAGGGATCTGGGGCAAAAATCTGCCTGGGGATTGGTCCTGCTTTGAGCAGGGGGTTGGACTAGATACCTCCTGAGGGCCCTTCCGACCCTGATAGTCTATGATTCTATGTATTTTTGATAGGTGTCCAAGCCCCCTACAGCAAAACTGCACCAATTAGAACCCCATATTGGCATACTCCTCCTTTTGCCCCTCCCCTTTTTTTGTCCAATCAGCAGGCTGTAAGGTTTAGAAGTCCCTCCTACTCTTTCCTCCCTTTCCAAAGGCCCTAGGTTTCATTTTTGGACACATGAATTTTTGGTGTCATCAGCCATTGGTGAGGGGAGGGAGGAGTTGATGTTTTTTAAATTGTATTTAATTTATCCTTCCTGGAAATGATAAAATACATTAATAAATATAGATTTCATGCCTTTTCCTTATTTTAAGAGGCCAGTATGCTTTTTACACAGTCTGTGCTTTTCCAAATAAAGTCTGTTAAACAGGTGTACAAAGCCTTCATGTCAGAAAAATAAAGGAGAAATGTTGATACACTTAACTCTCTCTCTATATATATTAATATATAGGATCATGCTTTTTAGATGAAAATATGCTTTTTATGCAATTTTTAAATAAATTCATTAAATAATTGTACAAAGTCTTAATGACAGAGGAATAAACGAGAAATGTTCATGTGCATGCGTGTGTGTAAATACATATGTATCTAAAATTAGAGCTGGGAGAAATTTTTTGGACAAATAGTTTGTTTGTCAAAAAACACAGTTTCAGGGCAACTGAAACGATGCACGAATTTGTGCCAAGTTTGCCGAATAGTTTTGACCAAACTGAAAAAAAGTTTCAACCCAAGATAGTTGATTTTGACCCTCATGTGGTAGGATTCAGACAATGGCTGGAGGAGAAGCCATGGCGGTTACTGCCCTTATAAGCTGTTAACCAGCGGTTAGGGCACTCACCCGGGAAAGCCTGGTGCATTAGCTTGTTTGTGAAGTTTTGCCTAAATGAATTACCCAGCATGCAAAAACAATCTCAACCAAACAACAAAGTCTCAACGTGTAATTTCTGAATGGAGGACAGAGGCTTCTCAGCAGGCTCATCATCTGTAAATGGCAAAGCAAATTTCAGATTCCAGGGTACCGTAGAAAATCTCATTACAGAGGGGCTCGAAAACAAAATGGTAAGACAAGTCATCCGACTGCATGAAGGGCAGAGATAAAAGTCTGTAGTTGCTGACACTGTTATCTGAAGAAAAGTGCCCCCCATAGGCATCCTCTTATTTTCCTGACTTTTTTTAAAGCTAAAACATCCATCTTTTGCTAAACCTTCTGTTTTAATCACATCAAATAAAGTTTTGAAAAATAAGCTAGCCTGTACTTTTAAAAGTTGAATATGAAAACGATATGGCCAGGGGATAAGAGAACGGCCTGGGTTTTAAGGGGACCCTGACGACCGACTGAAATCTTTTTTTGTATCCATTTTTTGTTAGTTGTCATACACTTGCATGGGCAAGCGTGTGTCATACAGCTGTTCTCCCCAACTTCAGGAGGCAGGATCTCTCCTGATTGTTTTGCCAGTCTCTCTAATCACTTTTTCTCTAGCTATCAAAAATAGTCAATAAATAACCTTAACAAAAACAGTAGGTGGATTACACACTGGGTGATATTTTGCAGAGGTCCCTGCAAAGCAACAGTTACTTTTTGTTGGTTTGTTTTATTTTTTATTTTTCATCACATTGAATCCATTTGTCGGTTCTCTACATTTGACTTTTATACAAGCTGTAACCCGAGATGCTTTACAACATTAAATAAAACAAGACTGGCAAAGATAGACCTGAAAAATTGCTGAAAACAGAGCTATTATGGTGAATCAAGCCTGAATGCCTGGGCGCTAGGGGAGGATTAAAAGGCACAGTTGAAGTGGAAGAGGGTGTGATTCCAGGGAGGATTGGAAGAAACAGGGAGCTGGGTGGTTCAGGGATACTTTGTGGTGGCCCAGGCGCCCCACTGCCCGTGTACCAACCATATACGCACAAGTACACAAGCCCCTGTCAGACACATGCTGTACGTCTTTGGGTTTTGATAAACTGTAACCACAGTTGCCAACTTTCACGCGGTAAATAGGCACCCCGACTTTCACAATAAGCCAAAAATCAAGCTGATCCCATTTCAAAACAAGCCAATCCCTAAGAACCCCAACACTCTATGTGACTAGATCCCCCTGGGGTGCAGTCTGGAACCGTGGTGGGCCTGCTGTGCACCCCTGACTCTCTCCCCCTTGCCCCTGCTTGCCGGGAGCCGATCAAAAAAAAGAAGCAACAAGCTACAAGCCAACCAAGCAACAAGCTACAAGCCAAAAACTAGCCAACCAGCCACTCACAAGCCAATTAAGCCCAAACCGAGCCCAATTTCTGCATTTTTCCCCCCACGGGTTTGGTATGTCTGACTGTAACCCACCAAGAAGTAAAAAATATAACAATAATACCTACCTCCTTCCCTCGTGGCCATCCTGCTGGGTCCCGAACAGAAGTTCTTCCTTACCTAGAGAAGGAGACAAAATAACTTTTGAAGCATTGTCCCTATGCTATTGGCTAAAAAAATATTGCACAACCACTGCATAAAAGAAGACATGCCATTCGAAAAGGCCTTTTTGGGTGCATCTAAACACTTCTCCATTCCTCTGCGATGAAGCCATTGTACAATTGGGATAGCTCAGTGGTTTGAGCATTGGCCGTCCAGAGTTGTGAGTTCAATCCTTGAGGGGGCCACTCAGGGATCTAGTCGCATAGAAAAATCAGTACTTGGTCCTGCTAATGAAGGCAGGGGGCTGGACTTGATGACTTTTCAGGGTTCCTTCCAGCTCTATGAGATAGGTATATCTCCATATATTTTTTAATTATTGAACAACTTTATTAAAAATTGCACTAAAGGCATAAAAAGCATGTTTCCCCCTTAAAATAAGGGAAGGATAGGACATCTCTATTTATTCATTTATTTCATTGTTTCCAAGGAGGATAAATTAAGTTTTTTTTAAATATAATTTCCCCGCAAAATAACCAACCAGGCCAAAAATGCACATGTCCAAAAATGATACCTGAGGGCCCTAAAAGGGAGGGGAGGGTCGGAGGGACGTCCAAACCCATGTAGCCCGCTGATTAGACAAAAAGGGGGCAGGATAAAAAGAGGGGCTCACAGTCTAATACAGGGGTGTCGTTGGCACAATACAATGGTAGGGGGCGTGGATGTCTGTCAAAATATACACAGTGTGGAAAGCAATAGCGTTATTACTACTAATATAAAATATAATATCTACTTGTAGAATATTGCAATTTAGATTTTAATATACAGTAATATTCACGTTGACATGATATTATTTGCATCGATCGTTGAAACAAAATGTTTTCACCTTAATATCTCTACTTTTCGATCTCCTATTCGCGAAATGCAACTGGGAAAGTCAAACTGATTCATTTTAACATTTTCCCATCGAAAAATGTCCATCGAAACTGACGCGTTCCTGCTTCAGTTTCCACAAAACCACCGTTTCCGATGTAAAAGGGCTCCGTCAGCCAGCTGCGAGGCTGAGCAAACACAGGCGTCTCGTTACCAGTGCTGTGAAATTGCAAGCCAGCCAGCACACACGGATCAAGCTCCTTAAGCCCTGCCAGTGTTTGAAGTGATTAAATGGAAGATCTATGGACTGTGTAATATTCACAGAGCAACCGTTAAACTGACTGTGGGCTGATCCAGATCTTTTGGCTGGAATAATGAGGTTAATCATGCAAACTCATTTCATGACTATTAGTTTTGCTACGCTGGTTCTCCACAAGTTTCCGTCGGCACAGCGTTAGCATGGGAGGCGAGGGTTCTCGGACCCATCAGAAGCCCCAGGCGTGGCATTAACCTAGGTCTTACCGCTCATTTGCATGGAATTTGGCATTAAATTTGCATCTTGGGGAGAGTGTGAAGGTTTCCTGCCAACCATGCCTGAGTTAGGATGGGTTAGTGCCCTGTACTCATGCAGCAGTGCAATAATACCTCGCTCCCCTATAATACTCTTCATGCGTAGATTTCAATGTTTTTTCAAAGGAGGTCAGCATGACTATCTCCATTTTACAGATGGGGAAACAGAGGCAAAGAGAAGGAAGTGACTTGCCCACAGTCCCCCAACAGCAGAGTGAGGAATTGAATCAAAGTCTCTTGAGCCCTAGGCCAGTGCTCTGTCCATTAGGATGCACTGCCTTCTCCCAGCACAGGAGCAGTGTTGAAAGGGATCCAGCGTTACCCAGCCACTGGGGCCAGAAAGACGAGGATCACACAGAAATCCCCATTGTTCACCTCAGTGGAAGTCAGTAGGCCTCACTCATGCGGGTGTGACTCCAGAGTGACTGGAGTCAATTGGATCACAGGAGAGTAAAGATGAGGGCAGAATCAGGCCTGGTGGACTCTTACAGATGTGCATTTACATAATAGGTAAACTGAGGCACATGCAGACTAAATGACTTGCCCAGCATCTCGCAGCTTTAAGAAGCAAGAGGGGGAAGGCTGGGCTTGTGGACTGGGACTTATCGGGTCCAATCCAGTTCCTCCATCCAGGATCCTGGTTTTCCAGAGGCTTGGTTTTCGATTGGCATGAAGGAGGCTGGGTTTGGAGCCTGGTCTGCAACTCGAGTGAGAAATCTTGATGGTGCTTTCAGATTATTTTAATCAGGACAAACTGGGCCCAGGTTTTACAGTTTGCTGGAACGTGAAATTCCTGGACCCCAACCAGAAGAAGGAAGCCCCTGCAAAGAGAAATGGAGGAGTTTCCCAGGGCTCTAAAAATTAGGAGCAATGGGTCTGATCCAGCCCCTCAAATCCAAACATCCCTGACCCTTAGTGGATTCCAAATCTGGACCCTCATTTTGGACCCATCCCTGATGTTAGGCGTTTATTACCAGGCACTATTGGGAAAAGAGAAGGCAATTGAATGTGTCTGGCCCCTAGGTGGCACCTCTGCACTGTTTTGCCTCCCTCAAGCGTGATCTTCTTTCATCACCAGCCCCGCCAGACGGGCAAGGGGTGGGCAGAAACTCTTGACATCTCCAGCAGGTGCTGGAGGCTTGTGACATCACACAGCAATCGCCACTGAAAGGAGCTGTGAGGTCCTGAGGACTGGAGAGGACCAGCTAACATAGGAAATAGGGGAAATTCCACAGTCAGGCACAAATGTCTGGAATGTCACAGGGAAGGTCCATTTTTAGTCTGTTCTTGGTGTATGGCCCTCTTTTGCCCTCGGCCCTGAGGATGAGAATTCAGTTAGGCTTTCTGGAAATACACTGAACTGACCATTGACTTCTACCCCATTTCAGAGCATTTACAGACGTCCACTTCACAATGCTCCTGTTGCTCGGGTATTAGCCCCACTTTACAGAAGAGGAAACTGAGGCACAGTGAGGGGACGTGACTAGCCCCAGGACGCACAGCACATCCGAGGCAGTGCTGGGAAGCAAACCGAGGAACCCCAGTCCCCTGGTCTAACCAATAGACCACGCCCCTTTCCCTTGCCTCTGGACGAAAAGTGATGAATGAAGACCTACTTATTGATGGTTCATGGCCAGGAGCAATGATCGATTTCTCTCGTGCGTTGTTTGGAATGATAATTTGGTGTTTTGCTAATCTACCACTCAGTAATTGCCTTGCTGATTCTAGTCCATTAAATTCCATAACGCAGTCGTTACATTATTTCTCTATTAATGGATGGTTTTTTGAAAGCTCTGTACCCACTAGTAATGAAGCGGCCATAGATACAAAATCTGACAGCCTCTGTGTCCTCTGCAAAGGAAGCTGCGTGATGTGCTCCTAATGCCTATTACCTAGTTGATTCCTGAAATAATAATCCCTGTCTCCTAGCGCCTCTCATCAGCAGAGCTCCAAGGACTTTAGTCTTTAGTGTGTTTATCCTCACAGCCCTGTAGGCAGGGCAGTGCTATGATCCCCATTGTATAGATAGGCAAAGAGAGGCTAGGGCCCGGATCCTCAAAACTATTTTGGTGTTTATTTCAGTGGGTTTATTTCACCTAAATACCTTTCAGCCTCCCCAAAGAGCCCTGCGTGGCCCTGCCCACCTCCTGCTTCCCACCGGCGCTCTTCCCCCGTGACCAGGCTGGGGCTAGGGGGGCCGGCCTGCGGCCTGGGACTCTGGAACTAGGGACCCTGGATGGTGTCCCTAGCCTCTGTTTCCCAGAAGCTGGGTCTGGATGACAGGGGATGGATCACTTGATGATGATCTGTTCTGTTCATTCCCTCTGGGGCACCTGCCATTGGCCACTGTCAGAAGACAGGACACTGGGCTAGATGGACCCGTCTGGCCATTCTCATGTCCTTATGAAGGAAGGAATGTGGGGTGCGTCGCTGGGGGGGCGTCTCAGTCCGGAGGATGTGTTGCTATGACTAGTTACAGTCAGAGCTGAGCCGAGGGATTCGGAGGCGAGGTGGGAGCAGGGGTGGCTGGCGGCTGGAAGCCGGGGGTTGAAGGAGCTGAGCAAGGCTGCTTGGTGCCGTGGCGGTGGGAGGCTGACCTAGCTGATGCGAACGGCACCGAGTGACAGGTGCCCAGCTGGGAGCCTTTGAATTAAATCAAAGCTAAGCCCATGAGTGATTCACAAGGGGATGCAGATACCAAGATACAGGCAGGGGAGCTGCTGCAAAGAGCCAGGGCTTGAACCTGGCCTGGGAGGAGACAGGAAGGCAGCAGAGGGCCAGAGGGAGGGCGTTCCAGGTCCCCGACCCACAGCTGCTGGATGGTTCCTTTGCTCCCTGGGCCCTTCGCCCTACCCTTGCCCCAGGTCTCCAGCAGGTCAATCAGAGGCCGATGTCAACGTCTGGAGAGGTAATAGGCAGAGCGGGGATAAGCCGTGAAGGATGTTGAAAGTAAAGACAAGCAGCTTATGTTTGACGTGCTCGAGGAGGGTGATCCAGCGGAGGGATGCAAAGAGAGGGGTGACATGGGAAAATGATCTTTGCTACAGCTCTCTGCATGGAGATGAGCAAAGCAAGACCGCATTTGGCCAGAGACGAGAACGCTGCAGTGACTGCGAGGTGAGATGTTGAGAGGGTTAGCTGTGAGGATGGAGCCGGAAGGCTATATGTTAGCGATGTGATGCAGAAAGAATCAGACAGACCCTGGCTATGAGTTACAGTGATGCTGACGCCAAATGACACCATTCCCGTAGGTTCCTTTAGTGTCCAAATCTCACTTATTTTGCACACCCACTGAAAGCTGGAGTGGAGCAAATTATGTCACTGACACCCGTTTTCTGATCAACTCTTTCCTGACGTGCGGCTTGGCACCTCCTTAAATCCCCACTGAATTTGGCCCAGAGACTTTCAGGGGAGCTGTACACCCTACCCAACTCATTTGGCTCAAGGCCTGGAGTTGATATCAGGCACTTCTGTGTTTTATCTGCAGTATCCGCAGGGCAGTCACTTTACGGATCACTGCCCAGATCACCCAAAGAGAGCCAAATAATGCAGAGGGACGTGAAAAGATTAGAACTAGGGCCAGTCAATAATAACATGAGCTTGAAACTAAGGCTGTGAAATTTCCCCTAGGCCAAGAGCAAAACACGTTCCTCCAGCGAGAGGCCTTTCATTTCCAATGAAGGACGAGTGCAAAGGAAGAAAGAACAAATATAAAGCGAATCCCCTTAGTGAGTGAGAGACCACAGTGTTCGTCACTCTGTAGCATCTGAATTGAAAGTGAAAATGGAATTCTAGCCCAGCTTTACAAACACTTGGTGTAGGAGTCCATAAGAACATAAGAACAGCCCTACTGGGTCGGACCAAGGGTCCATCCAGCCCAGTATCCCGTCTTCCGATAGTGACCAATGGCAGGTGCCCCAGAGGGAATGAACAGAACAGGGAATCATCAAGTGATCCATCCCCTGTCACCCATTCCCAGCCTCTGGCAAACAGAGGCTAGGGACACCATTCCTGCCCATCCTGGCTAATAGCCATTGATAGACCGATCCTCCATGAATTTATCTAGTTCTTTTTTGAAGCCTGTTATAGTCTTGGCCTTCTCAACATCCTCTGGCAAGGAGTTCCACGGGTTGACTGTGTGTTGTGCGAAGAAATATTGCCTTTTGTTTGTTTTAAACCTGCTGCCTATTCATTTCATTGGTGACCCCTAGTTCTTGTGTTATGAGGAGTAAATGACACTTCCTTATTTACTTCCTCGACACCACTCATGATTTTATAGACCTCTATCATATCCTGCCTTAGGCGTCTCTTTTCCTTCCTTGCCATTTAGCATGCTTGATGTCTAGGAATTTGCCTGGGCCTCTGCCCTGCAGCACGGGAACACCTTGCAATCGCTCGTGGATTTTGTCCACCCAGCCTCTTGCGAGATGGGGATCTATCCTCCCTGCCTGACAGGCTGGAAGCTGAGGTAACAGACAGACAAACTGACTTGCCCAAGTCCTACAGGAAGACAGAGTCAGGAATTCAACCCAGCCCTCCAGAGTCCCTGTTTGGTGACTTAAACACTCAGAAGAGCTTTGATTGTAGGCTCTTGAGGGCAAAGTCATTTCTTCTTAGCTGGAGGCAAAGCACCATACAATCAGCGGTACCATCAAAACAAGGCAAGGGCCATCTTGTTGTTCTGGGTTTGTACCGCGCCTAGCACAATGAGCCCCTGGTAGTGGCTAGGCCTCGGGAGATCTGGGTTCTGTCCCTGGCTCTGCCACTACCTATCTGGGTGACCTTAGTCAAGTCACTTCCCTGCTCTGTGCCTCAGTTTCCCCAGTTGTAAAATGGGGATCATGCTACTGAGTGGTAAAGGGGTAAAGCACTTTGAGATCTACTGAGGATAAGAGCTAGGCAATTCCCAGATGCTACTGTCAGACAAATATGTGATAGTAATAATAATATTAAATATCAGAAAATTACAAGCTAGCTGGGAGCCAGTGGAAATAACTTGAGCTTCCCTCGCGCCTAAAGTGAAGTAGGCGTCACTGCTCTATTTCCCTTAGGTTCTTCCGTTCCCATCCCCACTTTCCATTTTCTTCCTGGCCCTGGATTCCAGGCTCCCTCCCTACCTGACACCACTCACCTCCAGACTTCCTTCTCCCCTGCTTTGCACTCTGCTCTGACTCCTTGGGTTCCTCTGGTGCTGCCTGTCACCCAGGTATCTGAGCCTCTCGGGAAAGGGAATCACCACTGTCATGCTGGGCCCCGCATTTATTTTTTCTTCCTTTCTCCCTCCTTCCCTAGGTTCCCCCCAATCATAGGCGCCAACTCCATGGGTGCACCGGGGCTGGAGCACCCACGGAGAAAAATTAGTGGGTGCTGAGCACCCACTGGCAGCTCCCCATGGCCCTGCCACCCTGCTCCAGCTCACCTCCGCCTCCTCCGCGAGCGTACCGCCTCATCCTGCTTCTCCCCCCTCCCTCCAGCGCTTGCACCGCAAAACAACTGTTTCGCGGGGCAGGGAGGGGGAATGCGGCACGCTGGGGGAAGAGGCGGGGCTGGGGTGGGGATTTGGGGAAGGGATCCAATAGGGGCAGGGAGGGGTGGAGTTGGGGCGGGGACTTTGGGGAAGAGGTTGGAATGGGGCGGGGCCAGGGGCGGTGGGGCGCAAGCACCACCAGCACCAAAGAAAGTTGGCACCTATGCCCCCAATCTCTCCTCCCCCCAGGACTCCCAGAGCGTTGTTCCCTCCGTGAGACCTGCCCCCCTCTTCCCTTCCACCTCACTATATGAGACTGGTGATGCTGCTCCGGGCACCTCCACTGTGTGTGTTCACGTGTCTCTGTGTGTGACCGGATGTGCACGGATCCGTGTGCATGTGTGGATCTCTGTGTGCATAAGCATGTGTAAAGCAGATGCATGAGTGTGCGTATGGCCCTGTGGCCATCAGACTATGCATGCCCGTGAGTGGATGCATGAGTGTGCATGTGCCCGTCGATACGTATCTTTGTTTGCATGGGTGTGTCTCCAGGGGTGTATGCGCTTGCATGTCTGCAGATTTGGGTGAGCAAGCGCATGGCTTCGGGCCTAGCAACAAAGTCTTGACTTTGACAAGATAAGCCCCGCACAGATCCTCCCCGCTGAGACACATTTGTAAGTCTAATTTCTGCCAGGCTCCAGTGCGCCGGCTCCGCTCCTGACTCCTGTCAGTTCCAGTGTGAACTTCCCATCAGCTCAGCAGCTTAGCGGATTAGCAATGCCGCCGAGGAGCAGGAGCCGTGGGCTCCAAACGCGATGCCAGATTCCCTACGTAGGTCAGAGGGATGGAGACGCCTCTGAACTGTCGAGATTTGACTTGCCGCCCCCCTGGGGGAGCCCACGGATTTATCTCAGCCCCACGCGCTGTGCGGGGCACATTTCAAATTGCTTGGAAAGAAGGAGATTGTGTCAGTGCCGTGTGTGTGTCTGGGGTGGTAGCAAAGTCTAGTGCGGGGGGGGCGACCTGTGGCTCCGGAACCATATGCGGCTCTTCAGAAGTTAATACGTGGCTCCTTGTATAGGCTCCGGGGCTGGAGCTACAGGCGCCAACTTTCCAATGTGCTGGGGGATGCTCACTGCTCAACCCCTGACTCTGCCACAGGGCCTGCCCCCTCCCCACCCCTTCCCACCCCCTCCTGAGCCTGCCAAGCCCTCACTCCTCCCGCTTCCCCCCAGAGCCTCCTGCACGCCAGGGAACAGCTGATCGGGAGGTGCGGGAAGGGAGGGAAAGGGCTGATCGGGTGAGCCGGAGGTGCTGGGGGCAGGGGAGCTGATGGGGAGCTGCTGACGTATTACTGTGGCTCTTTGGCAATGTACACTGGTAAATTCTGACTCCTTCTCAGGCTCAGGTTGGCCACTCCTGGTCTAGTGGTTAGGCTGGGAGTCATAGAATCATAGAATATCAGGGTTGGAAGGGACCTCAGGAGGTCATCTAGTCCAACCCCCTGCTCAAAGCAGGACCAACCCCAACTAAATCATCCCAGCCAGGGCTTTGTCAAGCCGGGCCTTAAAAACCTCTAAGGACAGAGAATCCACCACCTCCCCAGGGAACCCATTCCAAGCTTCATCACCCTCCTAGTGAAATAGTGTTTCCTAATATCCAACCTAGACCTCCCTCACTGCAACTTGAGACCATTACTCCTTGTTCTGTCATCTGCTACCACTGACAACAGTCTAGATCCATCCTCTTTGGAACCCTCCTTCAGGTAGTTGAAGGCTGCTATCAAATCCCCTTCACTCTTCTCTTCTGCAGATCTTGGCTCCTTTCTGTGCCGCCTTTGTCTATTTAGAGTGCAAGCTCTTCAGGTTAGCGGCTGCCTGTCTCTGGAGGTACAGCGCCTAGCGCAATGAACTCCCAGCCCTGGCTGGGGCCTTGGGTTGCTACTGGAGCAACAATACGTTTGGCTAGGTCTCCATGCACGGCACTGTTACACATCTAGGGGCCTTGCTCTGCACATAGACATGTTGGCCCAGACTGTCTAAGAGGGAGCACACATGCCATGCTCTTTCATGGACACTTTCCTCTCGCCAAGGTGCTAATCTGGCCCCCCATCGCCATAGTATCTGAGCAGCTGCCCGAGGCCCAGAGGAGCTAAGTGTCTTGTTCCGATTCCCAGAGGACGTTTGTGGCAGACCCGGGACTTTAACCCAGATCTCCCATGGCCTCGGCGACTGCCCTAACCCCTGAACCATCCTTCCTCTCTTTGCTTTATTTTTGTTCTTTCTTGTTTGTTATTTGCAATTCAAATATAGGTCATTGAGGCTATTAGTACCTGGTGCATAGAGAAACATAACAGTGTGGGCTGCATTACCTTCTAAAATTTGAATGTGTTTAGCACATATGCAAAACTCAAACATTTTAGGCTAGTTCTTTTGCAACAAAAAATCAAAAATCCAGGCATGGCACCTTGCATTGTCCTGGACCTAGACTATCTTTCATTCTTAATCCAAACCAGGATAGGAAATTTGCAATGTGTTTTCCCAGCTTTAAGCCACTTTAAAAGTTCGTTCCTATACATTCCATTTTAGATCTGCCACAATTTGTTTTGGATTTTCTCCTAAATCATTGGCTTTTATTTGGTTCTTTGACTAATGAAGCGATTATGAACGCTAAGAGCACAGAGTTCTGTGCAAACGGACAACGTTGTGTAAAATTATTGGGGACTTTGGGAGTCATTACTTGGTCTTAAAATTGTAATAGGCTATTTAAAGGATACAGAGGATGGCCCGGGGATTAGGGTACTAGTTTTTCATTTAGGAAATGCAGGTTCAAGTCCAGCCAGGAAACTGCACTGTGCCTCAGTTTACCATCCATTAAAATGGGGACAATATTACTTTCCTGGGGGTGTTGTGAGGATTGTAGCAAAGAAGTCAGATAAGTAACTTAGACAGACATTTTTTCCTTCCTCAGCGTGCTGTACTGTCCTGGCAACCTGTTTCTGTCTAAATGAGTGCACTCAGAACTGAAGCAATTTAGTACTAGCTGGTGTCTGCTACAGACAATCAAATCACACTAGAAAACAAGTTGACTGGCTCCTTAAGCACTTATCTGTGGGGGCGGGGAGAGTGGGGGGAAGCTGTATCATCAAGGGGACTTCAACCTGAGTGACATATGCTGGAAGTCTCATGCTGCCAGTACTAAAACAGCCCTAGAGTTACTGAATAGGATAGATGACAATTTCCTCACTCAAAAAGTGTGGAATTCTATAGTAGACCTCAACTTAACAGATAAAGAGGAACTGATCACAGAACTAAAAGTTAGTGGTAGCTTGGGTACAAGTGATCAGGACTTTATCACATGAGTTATGTGCGAACAGGATAAAGTCCAAATCAGTAATATAGATACTTGGTGCTTTAAAAGAGCCAGTTTCACAAATCTGAAAACAATTGTGAGCCAATTCAGAAGAAAAATATGAATAAATGGGAACTGTTGAACATTTTATTAGATGCCCAAAAAGTCACAATCAAGAGAAAAAACAACACGGAGTCCTTGTGGCACCTTAGAGACTAACAAATTTATTTGGGCATAAGCTTTCGTGGGCTGAAACCCACTTCATCAGATGCAATCAAGAGAGAAGGCCATGCTGGTAAAAAAAAAAAAACAATCTGGCTTAGAAGGGAAGAGAAACTATGAAAAAATCTTTGTGTGTGTGTTGGAAGCAATTGGAAGCAAGGGGAAGTTGACAGGAATGAATATAAATCGGAAGCTAGAAATGGTAGAAAATTGATAAGGGAAGAGATACCACTGACACCAAATGATCTGGACCACTTGATAAGCTGGGTGCAAGGAAGCAAGATGAATTTTAATGCAGCCAAATGTAAAGTCATACATCTAGGAACAAAGAATGCAGGCCCTTATAGAGGATGGAAGACTCGATCAGGGGAAGCAGTGACTCTGAAAAGGTCTTGGGGGTCCTGGTGAATAATCAATTGAACAGGAGCTCCCTGTGGAGAATGTTAATAATGATCAGGAATAACGATCCTGACCTCCTTTGTAAAGCGCTTTCAGATCTACTGATGCAAAGTGCCAGATCAGAGCTAGTTGTTGGGCCTGTTTTCCCCCCTAGAGGAAATTCTGGGGGGAAATATAAATTTCCCACAAAAATATTTTGAGGCTTTTTACAAAACCCCCCAAATCAAGTAAATAAATTGAATTTTTAAAAAAAAGTTTTTGAAAATCATTTTTTCTTTTAAAAAGTCAGTTTTCATAAACTGAAAATTTGTACCAAATACCAAGTTTTTACTCACTTGTTTTTTTCTATAAAAAATTTCAGTTTGGTCGAAGAACCGTTTTTCATCAAAAAGAAAATAAAAAGAAAAAAGGCCATGACAAATTCTCAACCAGCTGTCCATGGCACCCAAGTAGGGACACCAATGCACGTCCTCGCAGTGCCGTGCTCACGACAATGCCTGTGACATGTGGGCGTGCGTTCACCCAGCACAGATGATACAAAGCACTGGCAAACTCCCAACGCTGATTGCATGCCTTTGCTCTGGATATAATGCACCAATTAGCCGGATCATCTGAGGCGCTCGATTGAATGAAAGAGGATCCTTTCCCTTGAAAGGGCATGTTCCATCTTTAAGCCCGACTAAAAATAAAAAGAAAGCCAGCTATATGCTCGTGCCATCCCCGGAGTATCGCGTCCCCTTCCCCTTCGTTCCTGCAGCGCTGTGCAAATGGAGTACCCAGGGGGTGCTCGTCAGGGCAACCACGCATATAGCTGCTTGGAAAGCACGTCCTCTAGTAACGAACGAGGCATCTCGGCCCTGCAGACCCAGTGCCCTAGAGATGCAGTTCTTCCCAAGCAGGGCGGAGGGAAAACTGATCGCTGCTGGAGTGATATTGTTCAGATTCTTCCCTGGGACCACAATAGCAAGTGACAATTCTTTTCTCCCTGCACTCTCGTGGTGCGCAGCTGTAACTAGACACTGAATTCCACCTGACCATAGAGGCCGGAGATTTCTGACAAGCAGAGAATGCTTCCACTCCAGCTCTCTGTGCCAGGCATGCCAGTGGGACATAGCCTCACAAGGTGACCTTGGAGGGGAATGTGAGGGTGGGGGAAGGCAGGTTTCCTGTTTAAAGAGAGAAAAAGTGGCATATGGGATCTCCGGGGAGCTGTCAGAGGAGTACAGACGAGTACGGTGCAGGACTCCAGCCTTTACCGCTGCCCAGATGCAGGCAAGACATGGGAGGCCAGTTTCCCAGTGCAATGTGACAGGTTCATTCTTAAAAAACGCATTGTCATATGTGCTCCTGCAGTCAAGAGTAGAGCTGGGTGAATAATGGAGTTTTCGTTGCACGGGCAATTCTGAAAAGTTGTTTCTAGGTGGAACCAACAATGAAAAAATATGGATGACTAGAAAAGCTGACAAACGTTTTGGCTTGGGGCGAATGGAGTGAATTGTTTGCAGACAATCAGGACACTTCAGTTCAATGTTGAGCCTTTTTAAATGGGGTTGAATTTTTAAAAAAATAACGTGAAAGTCAATTTTGAAACGGAAAAGTTGTCTTTGACTTGGAAACGGACACATTTGGTTTTGTCGATGTCACAATGAAATGGTTCAGTTTTTTCAGATTTTTGTTTGTTTTTTTCCCTATCAAAACAATTTGGCAAAATTGACATGAATTTGCAAAATATTTTCGTGTTGTACTTTTTTTTGGCCAAAAAAAAAAAAAACAGCTTTGGATGAAAAATTTTACCCAGTTGTACTTGAGTATGCAAATGCCTTGGGCTTGATTCTGCTCGCACTTGGGGCCTGATCCAAAACCCACTGAAGCCCACGGATGCTTTTCTATTGGCTTCAGAGAGCTTCGGATCAGGCTCTTACAGCAGCGTGACTTTGCTGGAGATACCCCTGTTCAAGCATTGGCATGTGTCACTTTCCTCTGGGTGTGAAAAGGTCTTTGCAAACCTGTGGGCCATGCAGGCTTTGCAAATTAATTATGTTTTATTAGTATTAACTTGCAGCGACAGCATTACTATTTCAAATGAGCTTTAGCCAAATCAATTACACAATGTTAATTCAATTTTTATTAGCATGCTAATTAAGCCTCATCTACTCCTGTGATAATGATCGTCAGCCTTCTTTTATGGATGGGGAAACCGAGGCACGTGGCCATGATGTGACTTGCCCAAGGGCACGCTGTAAGCTGGTGGCAGAGAACATGGGAGACTTAGCTCCCTTCTCTAACACCTCTCCCTTCCACCCCCTGCTGTGACACCTTCCCTGAGTAACTGGTCAGCTGCAAACCAATCTAATGATGTCCACCTTGTGTCTTGACTGTGTCCCTTGTCCCCAGGGTACAGATGGGGAAACTGAGGCATGGAGCGGTAAATTGCTTCGGCAGCTGTGTTTACCACAAACTGGACCCAGGGATTCTTGCATCCGGCTCTGAATTACACTCACCTCCCAGGGAACACTGGTCTGCTTCTCAGAAGTGTATCCCTGCGCCTTGGGCTAGAAAAGCTAGGGAGGTCATCTCTCCTTCCGGAGATTCCCAGGAAGGGGCTTTCATAAGGTGTTTTTAAGACTGTCCATTCCCAGCTCAAGGTTACCTTTGTCAGACTTAGCTACTACTATGGCCCTAATCAACTTAGTATCTGAGCACCTCACAATCTTTACTGTATTGATCCTCAAACGGCCCTCTGGAGCAGGGCAGAGCTATTGTCCCTTGTAAAGCAGGATGGAGTGACTCCTCCAAGGTGACACAGGGAGGCGGTGCCAGGGCAGGGAATTGAACCTGGCCTCCCAGGTTGCAGGCTGATGTCCTGACCGCTGGAGCGTCCATCTTCTCCCGGCGAAACATCCCGAGCGAGCCAGCCCGCTCTGAGATTGGGATGAATTGGTGTCAATCATCTTGATAACTCACATGCCACAGGAGAACCACAAGAGGCTTTTTCAGAGACCTTCCCCGCCAGACAAAGCGCTGTCCTGTTCTTACACTCTGACCTCCTCCTCTCCCCCACCCCATGTCCTCGCTTGCTCCCCGGTTGGGCTGTGATTCATTTGAGGTGGTAAGGGCAAGCACCGTGCCATTCATCTGGCTGTAAATCCTCTAGCATGCTCCAGGTGCCGGGTAAATACCAGTAATCTCCAAGTGGATTCCCAATGGGAAACCCAACAGACTATGAGGCAGGTAGAGTGGCAGCTCCAGCAGGTCTGCTCAGGAAATCTGGTAGCCACATAGAGGGGCCACTAGGGGGCAGCATGTCCTGGACCTAGCGCCACACCTTTCAGGGCATTCCCATGCCACACATTACTCTGCTTTGTTGCTCTCTATCATATCTCCCATTTGAGGGGTGAGTCAGGGCTCCGTTTAGCAAGTGATGACAGATTGGCAACCCTAGGCGTGCAAAATGCATGTGTCCGGCCCTCCAAAATTGGCTTACAACTCATGAGCTTTTATAAAAACAATAGAATCAGAGACTATCAGGGACCTCAGGAGGTCATCTAGTCCAACCCCCTGCTCAAAACAGGACCAATCCCCAACTAAATCAATACATTGGGGGAGGGGGGGGATTGGTCTTTTTCTTTGCCTTCTGGACCATTAGGGTGTTTTCAGGCTGTTCTTCACAACTATGACAGCTAGACATTTTTGGAGTTTTTTTTTTAATGACAGCTGAGATTAGAGCTGGGCGAAATATTTTTTGTCCAAAAACTTATTTCAGCTGAACAAAACTGTAGATTCGGGTCGACCAGAGCATTTCACAATTTTGTACCAAATTCACCGAACAGATGAGGTCGAAACGAAGCCAAAAAATCCCCCACCCCCCGCAAAAAATCAGTATCTTTCATTTTAACATTTTCTAAGTGAAAGGTTTCAATTTTTTTTAATTTAAAGCTGCTTTTTGCTTAGAATTTTACCTTGCTTTTATTTATTTAAAAATAAAAAACTCTCAAAAACAAAACAAAATGTTTCATTTGACCCAAAATGACTTTTTCCCCCCAAATATTTGGGTTCCACCAGCGAACGAAAAAATCAGTTATTTGCCCAGCATCAGCGGAGATACGCCCTTATTCCAGGGCTGCCTGAGAGGGGAGGGGAGGGACAAAAGGAGTCGTTTGCTCCAGGTCCCCCATTTGTGAGGGCCCTCAAACCTGAGTGGCACTGCAATTCTGTGTACTAGGTCAGGGAGCCAGCCCAGCCCCGTGGGACAGGCGTCACCACTGCAGGGTAAGTGTGATGTGGGCTCACTCTGCCACGCCCCCCACACTGCCCTGGGATTCCCTTCAGTGGTAATGTGTTTTTAAAGATGGGGGGTTGTTTCTTATTTTGCCCTGGGTTCCCCAAAACTTCTATGCAGCCCTGCCTTATTCACATGACTCCAGGAACTTGGGCTTCAAGTAAACCACACAAAACTTAGAATCATAAAACCAGAAGGGACCGCAGGGGTCACCTAGTCTAACCCCCTGCCACGATTCAGGATTTGTTGTGTCTAAACCATCAAAGACAGATGGCTCCAGCCTCCTTTTGAAAACCTCCAGTGAAGAAGTTTCCACAACCTCCCAAGGCGTCTGTTCCATTGTCCTGCTGTTCCCACAGTTAGGAAGTTTTTCCTGAGATTTAATCTTGTGAGCGTTGGCAACACCGTGCTACTGCCATGCTTGGAAGAATAGAAAGAGGAAAGAGAAAATTCTCTTCCGTGGGTGAGGAATTCTGGAAGGTGGAGATGAACTGGTTCGTGATAGCAAAGTACTCTGAAGATGCAAAGTGCAAAGGGCCAGACAGTGTCCTCAGTCTCTGCTCAACCCCTAACCCTGCAGATCTCCCCCTGAAGTAAAATCTGAGCATGGACCTTCAGGTTTGGGCCATTGATCCATTTGAGACAGGACAGGATGAGAATATTTCTCAGCCTTGTACTCACTGCTGCTCTGGGGCCATTTTGGATCCAGTTGAAACCAGACTCATCAAGGAAAACTACTGGGGTTTCAGACCAAAGGAGTCTGAATACTTTGCAGAGCAGCACCATCCCTGTGGGGAACTCAAAGCCTTTTACAAAGGGTGACCAATTCACCCGCACTGTTCCTTCTCCCGCTGTGAGGCCGATCATTATGATTACATACGGCTTATTCTGACACGGAGAGGTGAAGGCCAATAAATGCAACAGTCTAATTTAGGTGGCACCCAAAATTACAGGACACGTGAATCAAACAAGTCATCAGGTCAACCTGGCCTAGAACCCAGTTGTCCCAAGTGCCATACTCCTGTTCCAGGCACTACTGCAAATCTGGGCCAAACTCTGGAACCAACCCTGCAAACCCACCAAGAGACTTTCAGAACTAACTGTAACTGTAGCTAATATTCCTCTCTAAGCACCTAGGCATCGGCACATCAACTATGAGCTGCTTCCAGCCATGGACCACTGTCTAGCTGCATTCCAGTTCTCAACCAGAAGGTCACCTGTAACAGAATCATAGAATATCAGGGTTGGAAGGGACCTCAGGAGGTATCTAGTCCAACCCCCTGCTCAAAGCAGGACCAATCCCCAACTAAATCATCCCAGCCAGGGCTTTGTCAAGCTTGACCTTAAAAACCTCTAAAGGATGGAGATTCCACCACCTCCCTAGGGAACCCATTCCAGTGCTTCACCACCCTCCTAGTGAAAAAGTTTTTCCTAATATCCAACCTAACGCTACTGCGGCCAATTTCTGAGACACGTTCCTGGATAAAGGTCACTTGCTGAAGGAAAATGCAAGTGGTGGGGTTGACTGGGGAGTATATTACTTGTTGCTGTAGCTGGGCTCAGTATCCGAGTACCCCCTGCTGAGTAACCACCCTCCCCGGGAGTTTGTCACCCAAAGGGTGTGGCACCAGGTAGGACTAGAAAAGCGGAGGGAACCTGTACAATGGACACGTCTCACTGTTGTCCTGTGCATGCTGCTGTGTTTACTATCGAGTAGCATGGGTAAGCCCTGCTCTTCTCATCTGTGGATATCAAACTGCTTTACAAAGGAGGAAAATGTAATTATACCCCTTCTACATATAACAAAATGAAGAGGGGAGATGACTTATCACTGATCAGCAGGTGCAGGATTAGAACCCAGCTCTGATAAATACAAAGCAAGGGTGCTCACTACTAAGCCATACAATCTATGAGCAAGGTGGCCCCTCCCTTGGGTACCTACAGGCAACAGCACTGCCACCTGCTACTGCGTCTCCAGTACGCCTCCTGCAGCACAGCGCCCTCGCCTCTCCTTGGAGCTATCATGCCCAGACACTGCCTCTGGGTCTGTCCACACTGCAGTCAGAGGTGTGATATCAGCATATGTAGACGGACCTGGGCTAGCTTTGATCAGTAATGGCAGTGAAGCCGTGGCGGTATGGGCTAGCCACTCGAGTACGTATCCAGGGTCCCAAGCAGGGTTGTGCTGCCCGTGCTGCCGCGGTTTCGCTGCTATCGTTACTGGAGCTAGCCAGATCAAAGCTAGCTCAGGTCTGTCCACATGGGCTGCAGCCACCCCTGTGATTGCATTGGAGACTGATATAGTTAATATAGGCCATGGCCAGAGCCGCAGGAAATGTCTGTCAAACTACCGTTGACAATGCAGTCAAGTTCCCTACAGGCTTCTGGCTCCCTGAGCCTGGGGAGATACCTGCAGGACAACGCGGTGGGTCCAGTCAGACTGAAACACAGTCCTCTCCAGCCGTCCCCCGGAGCAGCTTTCCAAATGGTGCACTCCTCTGCAAGATTGATGAACGCTGTATTCCAGGAAGAAACACGACACCAAAGCAGGGCTCGGCTGTCTCGGCGCGAGGACCAAAGCCTGGCGGAACAGTTGAAGCTTGCACTAAATCATTGTAATGAAGCGAGTGTCGGAGGATCCCGTGCTCACAACCATTGCCGGGGGGAGTCAGTGCTGCAGGGAATTTCGCAGTCACCTCCGGATGGATACGTGCATTGCAATGGACACGAGGGAGCCTTAGAAGGGGAAAGCAAAGGCTGGGTTCGCCCGGCTTTGCAATTCCAGAGAGGTTTAGAACCATCATTGACATGAGTTCCGTGGGCCGGTCCCTTGCATTGGGGAACGGACGGTGTTGAGAATCAGGCAGCCATCCTCAATGCTTTCTAGGGGAAGGGTTGAGTGGAGAAGGGGGTTGAGGTTGGGGTTGGGGTTGTTCTTACCAACCCAGTCCAATTTGCAGCCAGGTCTGGTACTGCTACTGAGATTCGACTTTTCTATTGCTGAGGGGCAGAACCACCCCATTCAGGCGCTGATCGGATTACCTAAACTAGGAAATCTCCTGGGCCCATCTTCTTAATATAAGTTGGCATCCCTGGGCAGGGGTGGAGGACAGCAGTAGGACTTGAACGCAGGACAAGGAGCAGCTGGTGCTTGAGCTGAAGGACACCCCTCAGCTGTAGCAAATTCATCAACCTCTATATATGAGCCAGCGACCAGTAGAGGGGGACAGAGCGCCATACTGAGCGGGTGTGGGTTACCTTAAACAAAGGTGGGGTCAGGTAGTGGAAGACCCGGTGGTGTATTGGGTTGAGAGGTTCTCCAAATCCGGTCTGCACAGCTCCAGCTGCCGAGAGCTAGGAAGAGAAGAGGAAATGAAGGCCAAACGCACAGCACACGCTCAACTCTTTTCAGCAAATGGAAAAACGCTGCTGTAAAAGCCACTGAAAATACGGCCACGTTTCCCCGGCGTCACTGCTCCACAGAAGCAGCTGCTGCAGCAATGTTCTGGGACTTCGTACAGGAGAGCAGGTCCCCACAGGACAGCTTCCTACTAAGATATGGTCCCCACCATGAAGACATTGAGAATTTGGGCAGTAGGAGGTGCTCCACTCACTGAGTTTGTCTGCATGGGAAGTTAGCACACAGTAAGCTAGGCTGTGAATTTAAAGCATGCTAGCTACTCCGCATTCACTCCTGGTGTGGACACGCTTACTGCCCCCGAAGAGTGGCCTCGGATGGTTTAGCTTAGTACACTTCCAAAGCGCATTAAGCTAATGCACACCAAGGCGTTCTTCGTGCACAATAAGAGTGTCCGGGCAGGGAGTTAGTGCAGAGTAGCTAACACGCACCAGCAACGGCAGGCTTTTTCCTCATATCGACAAATCCTGAGTCAGTCCTGAGCTAATGCCCAGCATTGCAATGCCCTGTGCTGCTAGAGGTTCTGTCCTTCAGATGAGACAGAAAGCTGAGGTCCTGACCATTAGTCATCCCATTGAGCTACTTGTGAGAATTAAGGAGTCAGCTCTGGTGTCCTGGACAGATTCCAGCTGAGGAATGACATTCTGCCTCCCCTTGCAGCCTTTTATATCGGAGCTGGTCAGATTCACTGTCTGCCTTGAAGTGTAGCACTGCCGAGTGCTACTCAAAGGTGGGCTCCTTCCACCCCAGGGGCAGCTGCATTCCATTGCTTGGTCCTCACACCGTTTTTAATCACTCCCAACTCAGGCAGATTCTGAATGACGTCAATAGACGTTTGCTCGAGCCAGGACTGAGTAAAATATGTGTAAGAGTCGCCGTTTGCAAAGTCAGCCAAGCATCTGGAGCTCCAGGGGTTCTGGCATGTCTACACGTCAGTCATCTCTATGCTTCTGACACTGCACTGCAAGTCCCCGGCCAAGAGGGCCTCATCCACAAGATGACAGGCGAGGTCCAAAGAAGCCTAGCAGTGAAGGAGTGGATAGTTTTCTCCAGGAAGTGGTGGAAATCTCATCACCAAGGCTGGCCAGATATTTTTCATCAAAACTGTTTTTCAATGGAAAATGAGGGGGGGAGGGAGGGCTGACTAACTATTTTTCATAAAACATGGAGGGTTCCTATGGAAATGTTTGGCTTTTCATAAAAAAAAAAATTAAAAACCTCCTGAATACCAAAATATTTCAGCCGAAAACCAAAATGTTTCCACTTGGAAATCTTACTGCAGCCCCTCATGGGAGTAGCAGTTCTGTTGCCTCATGTCCCCATTCTCATCTCTAGGCTAAGCGCCCCCAGCTGGACCTCATCTCCCAAGGCACACCATATCCCATGATGCACTGCCTCCCCTCTCCAAGTGATGCATCATGGGATATGTAGTCTGAGCAGGGAGCCCCACCCATAGAAGGGAATGGGAGCATGAGACACCCAAACTACAACTCCCATGAGGCATCGTGACAGTATTTCCAACCCAAAATAGTCCAGTTTTCAGCTAAAATATTTCACTACTTGAATTTCTGCTGAAAAATTGAAATGTTCTGTGCAAAAAATAAATAGTTTTCAAGCAGCTCTACCATATCACTTTTGTAATTTTCCCACTGGAATGAGGAAAGCCCTGGAGAATGTATTGTAGATTATATCCTCATATAAGCCACGGAAGAATGGACAAGAGATAGCCTGGTAAGTATTTACTGTGCTGAATTACTAAGATTTTCTGAGTGCCTAGAATGTTTCTTTTTCCAATAAAGGTTTAACCCTTTCCATAATTCTCCCAACTGGAACAGTGAAGACCAGTTCAAAGGAAGAGAAAGGAGCCCAAAAACAGTCATAGAATCATAGAATCATAGAATATCAGGGTTGGAAGGGACCTCAAGAGGTCATCTAGTCCAACCCCCTGCTCAAAGCAGGACCAATTCCCAACTAAATCATCCCAGCCAGGGCTTTGTCAAGCCGGGCCTTAAAAACCTCCAAGGAAGGAGACTCCACCACCTCCCTAGGTAACGCATTCCAGTGCTTCACCACCCTCCTAGTGAAATAGTGTTTCCTAATATCCAACCTGGACCTCCCCCACTGCAACTTGAGTCCCATCACTAAAAATGCAGTCCTTCAAACTGCCCCATGGAGAACCCCAATGAAAACCCTGCGTGCTCCATGATCTGTCGTCAAGGCAGTAGCTTACGGGATCATGGTTTAGGCATGCCTGGACGAAGAAGTGTTTGGTACAAAGAGAACATTTGGTACAGGTGCAAAATATCTTTCCCTCTGCAGGCAATAGCAGAGGTACAGCACCATTGCCACTTCACCAGAAATTCTTAGATACACCCAGACCCAGATGGGGGAACCGAGTAAGGTGGAGTGGTCTGCAGGACCTAATCATGGAGGAGAACTTGAGATGATGGGCAAGAGCATTAACTAACCATATTATTGCAAAAGCAGATGGAGATATTCTGAGTGGGTCAGGCACCTGCCTGCATCTTTGATCTATGAACTCTTCCACAGCAGAGACTCTTGCAGGAATTCCATGCTAATCAGACTGAAAGTCATCATCTAGTGAGATGCTCTGGTTGCTAGGCAATAACAGCTGGTGGTAACCTCTAGACATCTATCCCTTTGGATCCTGCAGATCTCCAAAGTGTTTGATTTTTGGCCGGCATCCTGACAAATGCCAGCCTCCTAATTAAGGCATGAGATAAGTAGGGGGAAATCAGCAAAGAGCACACCAGGGGACGGGAAAGGTGAGTTCCTGACATATTTGCAGGGGGCAAGGGCAAGAGGGAGGGATAGTGGTTTGAGCTTTGGCCTGCTAACCCCAGGGATGTGATTTCAATCTTTGAGGGGGCCATTTAGGGATCTGGGGCAACAATCTGTCTGGGGATTGGTCCTGCTTTGAGCAGGGGATTGGACTAGATGACCTCGTGAGAGTCCTTCCAACCCTGATAGTCTATGATTTTGTCGCTATTATATTTAGGGCCCAACCAAATTCATGGTCATGAAAAAGACGTCACGGACCATGAATTCTGGTCTCCTCCCCTGTGAAATCTGGTCTTTTGTGTGCTTTTACCCTATACTGTACAGATTTCACTGGGCAGACCAGCATTTCTCAAATAGTGGGTCCCAAAAGGGAGTTGCTGGGGGGTCACAAGGTTATTTTAGGGGGGGTCGCAGTATTGCCACCCTTATTCTGTGCTGACTTCAGATCTGGGCGGCCGGAGAGTGGCGGCTGTTGGCTTGGTGCCCCGCTCTGAAGGCGGTGCCCCCCCAGGCAGCAGCGCAGAAGTAAGGGTGGCAATAACATACCATGCCATGATTACTTCTGCACGGTTGCTCTGCTTTCAGAGCTGGGCTCCGGGCCTGAAGCCGCCGCTCTCCAGCTGCCCAGCTCTGAAGGCTGCGCCGCGGCCAGCAGCAGCGCAGAAGTAAGGGTAGCAGTACCGCAAACCCCCCTGCAATAACCTTCCAACCCCCCCCCACTCCTTTTGGGGTCAGGACCCCTACAATTACAACACTGTGACATTTCAGATTTAAATAGCCGAAATCATGAAATTTATTACTCTTAAAATTCTATGACTGAGAAATTGATCAACAGACTGTGACTTTGGTAGGGCCCTAATTATATTGCAACATGGCACTTGCAAAATCAGGGGCCGGCTACATGCAATGGCAAGGCTAAGCCATCGAACCATTGTTGCATCCCCACCTGGCTCACCATCTCCTGCAGTGCGCATCGCCTCTTTATTATTTTGCAAACAAACGCCGCATTGTGAGGTCGGTAAAGTGTGATACTGCCTCTTCCCAGCCAACCAGTGCCGCAGGCGGACTCCGTTCCATCTATCCCATGGTTGGATCTGTGATCAGGGCATCCAGGATCATTACCCTGGGTTTTTTCCGGCTTCATTGACCATCCGTTCTTGGGATTCCAGGTCTGCTTTTAATTGCGTGCCGTGTTTATGCAGCTGAATGTATAGCAAGCGGCAGGACAGCTGAAAATAGAGCCGGTTTCAGTCGGGGGAACAGAAGGGAGGAGGAAGGGCGGGCCTGTCCAATATCATTCTACCTCCTCAGTGGAGAGTGATGTGTCCCACCCCGTCCTGCCATTCCCTTCGTACCAAGCCATCTCAGCTGCATTCCAGACAGGTCTCCTCATCACTAAAGCCATCACAGCTGATAGTAACTTGCCCCTTTACTGAGGCCTCAGCAGAGAGGCCAGTGAATTGTGCAGCGAGTGTCAGATTGGATCAGACCGGAGATCCATCTGGTCCAGGATCCTGTCTCTGACAATGGCCAGCTCCAGATGCAGCAGAAGAAGGAGTAAGAACCCTGCAGTGGGATAATCTGTCTCCCATATTAGGTTGCATAGAGATCATTTTAAGCCCTGAAGCACAAGGCTTAATATCCCTTCCAGAATTGTTGTTAGCACGAAAACTCTGGATGTTCTTGTTACCCATAGAAACGCCCAATCCTTTTCTAAACCCTTCTCTCACTCCACAGTTGGTGCTTTGGGCTCAAAGCTGGTGGTGTGGAGTTATGGGGGCTTTTGCACTACCCCAGTTCTGTGCAGAAAGGACTGATAAAACCGATAGACGGCAACGTTTTTTCCATCAACAGGTAATTCGACTGTGGGACTCACTGCCACAGGATACTGCTGAGGCCAAGGATTTAGTAAGAGCCAAGAGAGATCGGATGTTTACATGGATGACAAGACTATCCAGGGTTATCATACGTTAACACTGAAAGAATAACTATTAGGGATCAGGATGAGTGCTTCATAGGGGGCAGATTATCCCACATCTGCTACTGCAGGGTTCCCACATCTGCACATCCAACTGCAGCATCCGGGCACTGAGCTAGACTGATCTTGGCTCTGACACACACAATTTCCATGTTCCTAGAACACCCGTATCCAGGGCTGTCGAGCTGGCCGCTTTGACCAGCACTGGACCGGGAGCCAGATGAACTGGGTTCCATTCCCAACTTTATCATTGAATCCCTGGGTGAGTTTGGGCAAGTCACACACACCCCACCCCCCGTGTGCCTCAGTTTCCCCATCTGTAACACTGAGGTAATGACATCAGCCTCCCTTTGTAAAGCGCTTTGAGCTCTCTGGAGGAAAGGGGGCTATGGAAGGGATAGGTGTTACTATTCAACCTCAGCTGAAACTCTCCCGTCCTGGGGAGTTATTTTTAAAAAACAACAACCAACCCACCACGGCAAAGCAACATTCCTCACGTGTAACAAACACACTCCCTGCGCTCCCAGCACGTCATCCACCTCCGGGTATCACAGTCATCCAGGTCTAGCCTGCCGCAGCCCTTACTCACCCATGCCAGGGGCGGTGGAATAGGGTGTACGGACTCCGTGTGTTGGAATTGTTATTAATACAGGGTATCGCACGACACCAATTCAACCATGAGTTCCTTTATTAAATCTAAAGGCCGAATGGTATTTGTACAAAGAGAACAGGAGTACTTGTGGCACCTTAGAGACTCACAAATTTATTAGAGCATAAGCTTTCGTGGACTACAGCCCACTTCTTCGGATGCATATAGAGTGGAATAAATATTGAGGAGATATATATACACACATACAGAGAGCATAAACAGGTGGGAGTTGTCTTACCAACTCTGAGAGGCCAATTAAGTAAGAGAAAAAAAAAACTTTTGAAGTGATAATCAAGCTAGCCCAGTACAGACAGTTTGATAAGAAGTGTGAGAATACTTACAAGGGGAGATAGATTCAATGTTTGTAATGGCTCAGCCATTCCCAGTCCTTATTCAATCCTGAGTTGATTGTGTCTAGTTTGCATATCAATTCCAGCTCAGCAGTCTCTCGTTGGAGTCTGTTTTTGAAGTTTTTCTGTTGTAATATAGCCACCCGCAGGTCTGTCATTGAATGACCAGACAGGTTAAAGTGTTCTCCCACTGGTTTTTGAGTATTATGATTCCTGATGTCAGATTTGTGTCCATTAATTCTTTTGCGTAGAGACTGCCCAGTTTGGCCAATGTACATGGCAGAGGGGCATTGCTGGCACATGATGGCATATATAACATTAGTGGATGTGCAGGTGAACGAGCCCCTGATGGTATGGCTGATGTGATTAGGTCCTATGATGATGTCACTTGAATAGATACAGACTAACACGGCTGCTACTCTGAAACCTGGTATTTGTACAATTGCTCCATTCACATCTACCAGCTTAAGCAATAAGCCAGCACTACCTCCATGCAATGAAACACACTCATGAGGATTTGATCAGAATCACGAACGGGACCCAGTGATGCTCCAACAACCTTGGTGGGCACCAGGAATTCGTAACGAACCCTTTAGGAGCTTCCTCTCTTATAGATTCATAGATTCTAGGACTGGAAGGGACCTCGAGAGGTCATCGAGTCCAGTCCCCTGCCCGCATGGCAGGACCAAATACTGTCTAATACTCTTCAGACTCTTTACCAAACAAGCGATGTCAGATTGACTGTTACTAGCTTAGCTGAAAACCAGGCTTTAGCTGGCTTGGGGTCCCGACTGGTTTAAGAAGCACAATCCTTTTTATTCTTCGAAGTGATCGGAACTATCCCTGATAACTGTCCCAAGGACTTTTTCACCTATCTTACCAGTTCCCTTTTGGGTCTAGTTTTTTTCCAATGAAGCCACATTCTAAGCCCAGTCCTTCCCTCAAGCCTACCTTCTTTCATGTCCTTCCTTTATTTTACTTAAATTACAAAACGCATCTATTTCCCAACATTCCTACCCCAGGCTACACTGGCTACTGAGGGGTTAACTGGGAGACTCGCTGGCGTCTCAGCTGAGGCTAATTGCTGCCCTTGCAACAGCTGAGGGATCAAAAGGCTGCAGGCCACCAGCAGCCAGAGGCAGGACCGGCTCCAGGCACCAGCCCAGCAAGCAGGTGCTTGGGGCGGCTAAGGGGAAGGGGCGGCACGTCGGGCTCTTCGGCGGCAATTCGGCGGCGGGTCCCTCTCGGAGGGAAGGACCTGCCGCCGAATTGCCGCCGAAAAAGAAAACGGCGCGGTGGAGCTGCCTCGCGATCACGGCTTTTTTTTTTTTTTCTTCCGCCGCTTGGGGCGGCAAAAACCCTGGAGCCTGCCCTGGCCAGAGGTGGCTGCTACAGAGATGGGATCCCCTCAGCAATGGACTGGTAAGAAGCTGCCCAAGAGTGGGAGAATCGGAGCACGGGTCTGGGGAAAGCCTGATTTAGCTGGAGATTGGTCCTGCTTTGAGCAGGGGGTTGGACTAGATGACCTCCTGAGGTCCCTTCCAACCCTGATAGTCTATGATTCTATGAAGAACAGCCAGATGGGAAGCAGCGAGGGAGTGGGAAGAACTGGTTTCAGCTGCTCCATACAGGGTCCTTGGGCTGGGGAAGCAGCGGGTGGGCCGGGGTTTCCTGCCACAGCGAGCAGAGGGGATAGTGAGGACTTTGGAGCAAAGAGGTCAGGGCCCTGTTGGGCAGGGATGGTCAACCCTTTGCTAGGGTCGCCGGCCTGCTGCTCCGCCAGACTCTTTATTGCCCTCCATGGGGAGAGGCTATAAATGGCGTGGCTGGAGTCCTAACAGGAAAGCCCCAAACACAGAACGAAGCGATTACTGGCAGCGGGGTGGGTGGATTGAGTCAGACTTGCAGCAGCCTCCCACACAGCCAGGGAAGGCAGGAGCCGGGGAAGGCAGCCCCGAATGAGACAAGCAGCTGGGCCCTGCTCGGATAACTCAGTGAGAGGAGCAGCAGGGGCTACTTGTCTGATACTCCCTGTGGCAAGCAAGCGAAGGGGTGGAGAGTGGGAAGAATCTTGGCTCCCACCCACCCCACCAAAAAATCACCAGCCAGGATCGCTGCCCTGGTGCCCTGGAGAAAGGAGCTGCCCCCGAGCAAGGGGAGGAATTGGGACTTTCAGGGTGCTCCAGGGGTGATGCTGCGACACGCCACCCCATGCCCAGGGCAGACTGGGCAGATCAGTGCTCTCCCCATTTTCCAGATGGCGGGGTGGGGAGCGAGCCCCAGAGGTACCACTCAGTTTGAGTAAGGGCTCAGTGCGGAGGCAGGGATGGGCCCAGCTCCCAGCCCCGCTTCCCAGTTTGCTAGACACCTGCCCTTTTTTCCCATTGCTCTCTAGTCCCTTTGTGAGACCTCTGGGGGTTGGAGCTGCGGAGCAGAGAGGCTGGGTCCCCAGCTGCAATCACAAATCTAAACCTAGCGGGGTCAGCCCCTCTATTTGATTTCAGCATTTCTGGCCCTTTTCCCAGCAGTGCGTAAATTGGATTCCCAAGGAAGCAGCCCTAAATAATCCTGGCATTGCTTCGCTGCTGTCCTGGCTAGGGAAGAAAACACAGAGCTTAGAGTGCCTCAGGGGATATGGTGCCTTCCTCTTATGGGCCGTTCTCTCTGGAGCCATTACCTCTTAGACCCATTCCCTGTCCGGAGGGAGTCGGGGGAACAGCCTCCACCTCTGAAGAAAACAATTGTACGGGCGAAACCCTAAGGGTAGGGCTGGGCTCCAGGCCCTGGGGGCATTGTTTTGGGAGTTCTTAGCCTAGGAATATTGTGTCTGCTGCAAGGAGAAGATGAGGGGTCAGATCTAGGCAGGTTTGGGCTGAGCAGTACCCAGCTCTGTAGGGCTCCCTCACTTGGCGGGAGAGCTCGGGATCAGGCAGGGGAGGGAGACCAGGTGCCTGACCCACAGCCCATTGAAGTCAGTGGGAAGAATCCCATGGGATCTGAGGCCACAGGAGGGGGACTGGCTGGGAGAATCCATCCCAACTGGAAAGGCTGGGCTGGGGATGGGAGCTGAAATCTTGGGAAATTAGGGGGGCCCTTTACCCTCTCCCTTAACCTGTGTCACCTCCCTGTTCAATCAGATCTGTCTCCTCTCCCTCGCTTGGGCCAGTCACCACCCCCACAAATGGAGAAGATCCCTCCCCCCACGTAGCACTGTGAAACCCCTCTCTGCCCCAGGACTTGGCACCAAAGCCCCCATGTCCCTGCTGCCTGTGTCCTCTCCCCCCCCGCCCCCCCCCCCGGTGTCTCTCTGCCTGGGGGGGGCAAGAGTTGGCAGCCCTGGGGGGCAGGTGACACAGAAAGCTAGTGGAGTCGGAAGGGAAGGTATGGACAGAGCAGGGCAGGATATGTGCCTCCCAGCACCAAGAAACCTGCCCTACCACCTGGCACAGTAACCCCTGGGAATGAGCCTATGTCCAGATGCCATCTCTCCAGGAATGAGCCAAGCATTCCTACAGAACCAAGCTGCGTCTGGTCCCTGTGACATGTCACCCCACCCCTCCACCCCAGCCATGACCATTTCCATGTCCGTTATGCCTCGGCACTAACCCAGTGGTGGCTGATCTGGGGAAGGTGCCTGATTTACTACAATTCTGGGATCCATTGCTGTTGCCACCAGGATAAGAGGGAGAAGAATCCGGGACAGAGAATGAGAGGGGTAAAAAAGGAGAGAGGCGGAGAAGGGAGAAAACGCAAGATGAGGCGACAGCGGCCACCATCCGTTGACTAAGAGACAGGAGCTCGGACAGATCTTGGAGTTGGACACCGGGATTTCCCGACTGGTTAGTCACCCTGCTGCGTAATGCCTGGGCTCGGCTGGGGAATATCTCTCCATGCCAGCTTCGGGTAGTTCCAATTTCCCCAGCTGTCAGTCAGTACAACGGCAGGGCGGCCCCTAGCATGGTCCTGGGGCTGGCTCTGAGCACAGAACCAGGGCTGCCCAGAGTGGGGGCAAGTGGGGCAATTTGCCCCAGGCCCCGGGCCCCACAGGGGCCCCGGGAGCCCTGGCCCGGCGGCTGTCTGGGTCTTCGGCGGCATTTCGACGGCGGGTCCTTCAGTGCTGCCGAAGATGCGGAGCGACTGAAGGGCCCCCGCCACCGAAATGCTGCCAAAGACCCAGACCGCCGCCGGGTGAGTACAAGCGCCGCAGCTCCCCGCTTTGCCCCAGGCCCCCTGAATCCAGCCCCCCGCTAATATCGACCTGATGCCCATTCCCAAGGGGGGCAAACTGCAGCAGCCCCATTGAAAGAACCAACGCTTTTGTGACGTTGCAACATTTCACACCCTGACTCGCCGGTTTGCAGCACAAATGCAACGAGTTCATCCTTGAGGACACATTGGGACCAGAGGGCTCATTGGGGAAGTAAAGAGGGAAACTCACAGGCCTGATCTTCCTCTCGCATTCATGTAAATCAGCATTACCTGCAGGTGTCCGGATGAAGCTGCGAAGAAAGTGTCTTCATTCCTCATGTTGGAATTAGGCCAGTCCGCGGCTGGCACCCCGACCCTTGCAAAAGAAGGCCCCAGGATGTGGTGTTAGTATCAGCCGTCAGGGCCTCTGTTGTACATCCAGTTGAAAGAGGCCACCTTCAGCAGCTGTGTCCCTATGATTCTTTGGCCGCCTCAACTCCTACTGGCACACAGGGGACCACGGCACTTCCTCAGTCACCAGCATCGGTACCTGAAAGCCTGGTGCCCCCCCCCCCCCCCCCCCCCCGTGAAGGAAAGCAAAAACACACAGGTTGCACAGAGCATAAACGTAAAGACGCAAGGTCAGGCTTTACATTTCTATAGGAGCCAAATTCTCTTTTCTAATAGAGGTCACCTAGTGCCTTTGAATGGTTTCCAAGCATGCCCTCTGTCCAATGGATCCAGTGCTTCCTGGGCAGCACCCTGCTTAGAAGCTGGCCCTCAGTTTCTGGAGGCAGTATGTTCCACAGGTTAATTATGCCTTGGGAAAAGGTCTATGCCCTTTCCAGCCCCTGGGCCAGGCTGTACTCCCAGTACTTTTTATGCTTTGACCTGAGCATTTTAACCAATATTCAAGGCCTTGCAGGTTTTTTGTTTCAATTAGGATGAAAAATCAATATGAGTCAGATCTAGTCTTGGCCTGATCTTGTTTATTCATAAAGTCCTGTTTCCCAGAACGCAGTAGAAACAAACAACAGCAGGGAGCATCCTTGCTCAGAAATCCCCACCCCTGCCCCTCCAATGAGTTCTGTGCCCAAGAAGCCCCGTCTCTCTGCTTCATCTCAGGACCAAGCTCACAATCCCTTCTGGCTTTCTGCCTTCCACACACACAGCCTGCACCTGATAGCCTAGCCCTTATATTTGCAACCAGGGAAAACCCCGTCAATCTATCTGGTTTAGCTCTGCTCTACCTTTCGGCCTGTTGCCTTGGGCGGTCGCCCGCATTGCAACTGTTTTTAACCACATAAATGGGTTTTAATTGCTCCTTCTGTTGAGCCTGAAAGAGAGCACTTGGCTCTCATTGGTTTTAATGGGGTCTGTTAATGGCTTTGCCTCCAAGCACCTTACAGCGTAACACTGTTATAAATACTAGTACAAAGACGTTTTCACACAGGGCCACTCTTGTGCTTCTCGAACTTTCCACGATTTCTATTGATTTTATTTCCAAAATGTGTCTTTTTTTTTTTTTTGGTAGCCTTTGACCAAATTTGAAAATCCAGCTGAGTTCTTGTTTGCTCTTGAAAGTACTTTCCCTAATTATTGGGAATAATCCCTCAGTAAAGTAATAACGGCTGAAATGAAAGGCCAGCTGAGATCTACATTGTACCCCATGTGTTTCCAGTCATTTGCATATCTGTGCTCTATGACTTAGTAGAAAGGGGTGGGGGAGGGTATAGAATTGTCCACTACCCTGGGGAACTTTTTGTTGGTTTCTGCTTCTTTATGCTTAGCCAGTCAGCGCCTCATTTCTTCTAGGCTTCCAGTCGATTACTTTTTGGAGAAATGGAGATTCATTTTTCATCCAACGCAAGTAAAATTAATAAAACGCGTTTCCACTTTCCCACAGTTCAGCTCCCACTTAAGGGCAATGTATAAGCCCAATTATTACAACCCGTGGCACGGATGAGCCTGAGTCCCAAACTCCTTATAGGGACAGCTCACCACAATGCCCTTAGCCCATAACTGGGTGCGTTCTGCACTCCCTTCCCTGTTTAGGGGCATGACACCCTGAAAGTGGGATTTGATTTCTTTGTGTTGCACGTGGATTCCACCCTGATGAGACGCGCCGATCATCTCCCTCCACGGTGGCCTTGTACAAGTCACTGAGCATCTCAGTATCCCCTGAACACCCAAGTGCTCCATTTACCCAACCCTGACCTGGAGGAATTAACTCTGAGGCTGACAGGTGAGTTTGGTCTCCATGATCCCTTAAGTCTTTGGCCTCAAAATGGACATGTGCTGAGAGAGATGGTGATTTTCAAGAGATGGATGGATACCTGTCCACTGGGATCTGAACTGAGATCCTCCAAACTCATGTCCGATCAGTCACTGGGTATCCATCAAATATGGTCAACTTTTAGAACATTCCTGGGCTTGCTTTGGTCCAGGGTTCTAGCAGAGAAAGGCTCTGATCCCATTACCACCACCTGGAGCTATCTGGTTGCCCTGAGCGGTTGCAAACTTTTTTAGTTCGCCTTTGAACTCCAGCCCACGCATAAAGCCCGAGGAGAGTAACAATATATGCTACCAGGACCTGTCATCGCCTGGTCCCCACGCTCCTCCCCAGCACCAGCTGTCTCGGGGTGAGGTTTTCAGGTCAGACGTTACTAATCCCCACCACATGAAAAGCCGGGTGAGTGGCAAGGACATGAAGAGCAGCTGGCTCGAGCGGAACCCGGGCAAAACATTGTTGGGAAAGGGGAAAGAACGGTCGGGGAGGTTAGCTTCCTCTTCCATTGTGCATGAGTGTGGTGGGAAACCTCCGGCCTCTGCTTGACTCCCCACGTAGAGCTTGGGTGATCGAGTAGCATCAGTCTCTAAAAGGGCTTTCTTTCTCCTCCCGCTCGCCAGGAGACTTTGTTCCTTCCTGCCAGACGAATAGCTGGCCACTGCGATCCTTGCATGTGGCACCTCCAGGCTGCACCATTATAACTCCCTGAATAGGAAGTTGTATGTGAAGACAATGCACAGGCTGGTACAGGATGCGGATGCCCGGCCTTCTCCAGGACTTAGCTGCTATGAGCTCGTCAGGTCCATACTCCAGTCCCTCCACTGGCTCCCAGTCACTTCTGATGCCCGTTTAAGGGCTGGGTCCTAATTTTCAAAGCAAAGAATGCACCAAGCCCCTGCTCCATTGAAGACCACATTTTGATCCATGAACCACTGCAAGAGCGGGCATCCCTGGGATGATGCGCATCCGAGGCCAGGGTGACACAGGTGAGAGCTGGTGGAAAAAAACATTCTCACCCAAGCAGATCCACCCACAGAACCACTCCCAGGTGACTCCAGAGGTCTGGAAGTCTGGACTGAAGAACCTTCCTCTTGGGAAAATTTTCCCACCATAGGAACAATACAAACTTGACAGTCCTATCTATAAACCCTAACCCAGACACCCCTCCTGCCCCTAGATCCCCTCCCAATCCAAAGAGGAAATTAAGAACCTAAGAATGGCCATACTGGGTCACACCAAAGGTCCATCAAGCCCAGTATCCTGTCCTCTGACAGTGGCCAATGGCAGATGCCTCAAAGGGAATGAACAGAACAGGGAATCATCAAGTGATCCATCCCGTCGCCCATTCCCAGCTTCTGGCAAACAGAGGCTAGGGACACCATTCCTGCCCATCCTGGCTAATAGGTCCATCAATGGCTATCTTCCATGAATCTATCTAGCTCCCTTTTGAGCCCTGTTATAGTATTGGCCTTCACAACACCCTCTGGCAAGGAGTTCCAGAGGTTGACAGTGTGTCGCGTGAAAGAATACTTTCTTGTGTTTGTTTTAAACCTGCTACCCTATTGATTTATATTAATTCATATTAAATTAATAAAATCTACAGCCAAAAACCCTCCTGCAAACAGAGTTTTGAGCTGAAAAAGGGAGCCAGGCCAGAGACTCATGAAATCTACAAGGGATTTCACTGTTGCTATTGATTTTATGTAGAAGACCGTCAGATACTAGATAGATAGGCAGGCCGGCCAAGAGCACTTTGCTAGCCTGGCTGCTCAGAGTGGAGTATTTAATTCATACCAAGAGCAAAGGGGCAGTTAAGGAAAGAGCCAGCCAGCAGCGAGCGGCGGGCAGAGCCAGCCAGCAGCGAGCGGCGGGCAGAGCCAGCCAGCAGCGATCAGCTGTGAATGTAGTTTACATGGCACAAGCTGCCTGTGTATATGAACTGGCACCTCTGTGACATGCCTAGGTTTCGAATGCACCTGCTCACCCCCTCCAGCCCCTTCTCTCTGACTTTGCTCCGGGAAGCCTGGGTCCATCGTACATCGGCCAGTTTATCAAATGTGTTTATAAGCCACCCCCCTGCTGGGGATAATGGAGGCTCCCCGGGGGCACAGGTGCAGCCTATATACCCTGTCCATGGCAACAGTGCTGTGTAAATAGGAGCTGGCACGGAGATTTAAATGCCACATTCTTTCCATCCTCTGGGCCGACGAGTTAATGGACAGGGCACGGAGGAGCCTGGCAGCATGGTTCTAACCTCAGTGAGGCGGGCGACACTTCAGGAGCGTGTCAAGCAGACATGCATCCCGCAGAGTCCAACTCGGACGCATCCCAGGGGGAACACAGACCCAGCCGGGGCTGTTTCTCTCCGGCAGGGAGCTCCCTCATGAGTGATCAAACTCACTTTTCTCCCCATGGGTGCACGTGGCCTGGGGTAAGTGCCTGGGGACTGAGAGCCAGGGTCCTTGGGCTCTGCTCCCCGCTCTGGCAGGCAGTGGGGTCTAGTGAGCAAAGGACTGGGAGCAAACACTCCTGATTTTTCTGCCCTGAGTGGGGACAGTCTCACCCTCCCTACTGGCACCCCCACTCCAGCACCTGTTAGACACATGCATGGGGGTAGGGGGCATTGCTCCCCCAAACTGCAAGCCTCGGGGAGGTGCAGAATTTGCACACACAGCCCCACACAGCCCCACACAACCCCGTTAGCCTGACTGGAGCTGCCCCCCCGCACCTCCCAAATACAGAAGTCAGACTACACCTATGGCCACCTGGTGATAATGAACTAGACAGGACAGATTGGGGGGGGGAGATAGCTCAGTGGTTTGAGCATTGGCCTCCTAAACCCAGGGTTGTGAGTTCAATCCTTGAGGGGGCCATTTGGGGATCTGGGGCAAAAATCTATCTGGGGATTGGCTCTGTAGGGGGTTGGACTAGATGACCTCCTGAGGTCCCTTCCAACCCTGATAATCTATGATCTGCCATCAGCACAGAGGTGGGAACTATGCCACAAGTCACATTACGTGGGGCAGACAGTGACATTCCTTTGTGGGGGGTTAGCCAATGTGTGGAAATAGCACATGGAGTTGTATGACAGCTCTGTTCTGCAGCTGAGAGTTTGTATATAAAGCCTGAGCAGGGACCAGAGCCCTTCTCCATCCTTTACAAAGCCAGCTCTCTGTCCCCTGAGCAAGAGAGAACCACCTTGGCCCATCCTTTGTTTCCTGGGGCAGCCCAGCCATGACAGGTCTTGTGGTCCAGGCACTGGGCTGAGGTGCAGGAGATCTGGGGTTAATTTCCCAGGTCTCCCTATACGACCTTGAGCGAGTCCTTTCTTCGGGCATGAACTTGCCAGAGATTCGGGTGCTGGTGCTCGGAGACCATTGCCCAGCGTGCTGACCGATATGGGTTCATTGTTTCTGTCCATGTCTACGGGGGTGGGTTGTGACTCACTAACTGTGGTTCGGGTGCATTGAAATGACCTGCATACACTGATACAAACCCTTCCCACGCAGCAGTTCCACACTGAGCATATATAGTATAATAGGCTTGGCCAGCGTAGTGCATTCACTCTGGATTGAGCTAGTGTGAACGAATGTTCATGTGCACACATCATTCATTTGCCTTGGTTTGGCTGTCCTCCAACAGCTATCCCACACCGCTTTGGGTGTCGCTGTGACCAACCTGTCTGTTCACCAGGGGCCCTCCACTGCTCCAGGTTGAGGGGATGTCACATTCCTCTTTAGCAATGTAGATTGTCAGCTCTCTGGGGCAGGGACCATCTCTTTGTTCTCCCTACAGGGCCTAGCACAATGGGATCCTGATCCATGACTGAGACACCTTGACACTGCTGCCACATAGATAATAAATTCATCTGTACCTCAGTTTTCCCATCTGTACAACGGGAATAGCACTTAATGATCTCGCAGGGTAGGTGTGAGGATAAATTAGTTATGTTCATGAGGCGCTCAGCTCCTACAGTCATTCATACAAAGGTAGGCCGGTAAACTTTAGTTAGTCACCTCCCCTCTCTGCGTTTCAACCCTCCCCTACGTACAATGGGGCAAACACTATTTCTCTATCTCCAATGGCCCTGATGAGGCCCAGTTAATTAATGCTTCTAAACCAATTTGCAAGAGAGAGCAAAGCATTTGGATTACGAAGAAATAAACTTGCAGTGTATGGCGCCTGCCTGCGCTGCATCATGACAAACCCTGCAATGCCAAGGTACGTAAATAGAGGATGAATTAATAGCAGCATCCGTTATAATCTCCTTTCCAGAGCCTCCCAGGATTATGTGGCAGGGAGGTTGATTTGGAACTTTTGGACTGTTTGAAATAGATCCTCTAAGAAAACAAAACCCTTGTCTTTTTTCTGTACCCGCCTGGTTTCCGGGGCTCTGGGGTCACTGCTGGGTTGTCCCCTGGCCAGTAGGGCAAAGGTCTTCCAATTCATCCAGTCCTGGACGTTACGTTCACGGCATACACACAGAGAGTAAGACCCAAAACAGAAACACTTTTCCGGAAAGGCTGCGACGTAACATTACTTCATGGCTTACAATCCAGAAATCCGACATACAGCCACCAAAGACAGAGAGAAACAAAGCAAGCTGTGAACTCAGCCCACCTTCCTCCAGACTGGCTAAGGACCCAGATCACATGCTTCCCTACAGAGCCCCCCTTGCTGGCCAGCAGGACCAGGACACTTTAGAATGTCAAGTGGTCACTTGTAATGTTAACACCGTTTTCAATGCACCGCCTTCAGCAACAGTTCAAGGCTCAGGTGCGCAGCTGCAGGAAACAGACATTTGGAGCAGCTGTTCCAGTCCCAGGCCCCTTAACACTGAGAAACCCTGGTGGTTCTGCTCAGCCTTTCCACCCCTGAATCCTGCTGCTTTCTCCCCCATGCACAAGGAGCAGACCTGGTCTTTCATGCTTCAATGTCCTGGGTCATCCATGAAGAAGACAAGTAAGGTTTCCCTGAGATAGCAAAGTGCCTCTTGCAGAGTACTGGAAGAGGGATGCAACCTAACACCCTTGTGCCGGTCATCCACAGTGGGGCCTGGGACCGCGGCATCTTAATCCATTAGCAGTTACTGCCTCAGCTGAAAACCCCAATGCTGCGCGAAAATGCTGTAGCAGGATCCTTGGTCTTTAGCTGGCCCAGCCACCCGTCTGGAAGGGGACAGTACACCGCACTGAGTGGGCATGGCTTTCACGTACTTTCTCTCCTGGATGTTTCTTAGGGCCCTTGGGTTTGGTTGGGTCTGATCTGTTTCCATGGGGATTTGAACAGCGCTGACCTTCCTGAGTCTGCCTGACCACGTGCTTCGGGAACAAGCTTTCCGCTGTGCAATGGTTTAAAATCTTCTCAGGCACGGGGGCTTGTTCCTGTTATTTCCGGGCTGCCCAGGGAACTGGTTCGAAAATGGGCCGCAGCTACAGACTCATCGCAACAGCCACCGACTAGCAGCCGAGGACCAAATGAGCCAGGCAGGCGTCTCCATCTCCCCCTGCACCTCCTTCCCCAGCCTCTCTACAGACTCCATAGACCTCGTAAGGAAGCGAGTTGCTTAGGAGAAGGGTACCAGGGCGAACAGACTTGCAGTGTCCGATCATCCTGTCAAACAGGTGAATCCAGTAAATTTCATCCCAATTGACTCCTGCTGCCTGCTGTCAAGGTGGGCGTCTGGCCAAAGGTGTCAGGCAACCGTCTGAATGTGACACCGGGCGCTTTGATTAAATTGCCTCTTCATTTGCAAACTGCTTGGCTGATTAACTTCAGCTTTGGTTAGGAATGTCTCCTTTTCCCATCGACTAGACTTCCGCCCCCAGGTGGAGAGCTTCCTGATGCCACCAGGCAGAGGGCACGGGGTGCGTAGGATTTTATGAGGATCAGATATATGAATATTAGTTCACCAACGGTGGCCTGTAAGATCTCTACCAAGAGCCAGTAGCCTGCTGGTCACTATAATCATTGTGAGATGAGGGTAACGATCATATTTAAGCAGATATGTATCTACACTAAAAATTGTCTTCTTCAGGTATTGAAGGTAAATAGGTCACCAGGAGGTGACATGCCTCGGACAGGCCCCTCTCTTCTCTCCCTGCCTGGTCATACATGTTCTGTGTATTGTTCGCTTCCTTGGAGGCCTATTTGCAGACTGAGCCAGATGCTGATTAAGAAGTGATAAAATCTACCCAAAAGGTATATACAGGAAAAACCAGCCCTCAGGGGAGCGTCCTGTTATGAATGAGGCCAATGGATTGTTCTGATCTATCTGGGGGTGCTGCAAACAGACATGCGGGATCTGTCGCCGAGTCTGGCTGCAAAATGCTGGAAGGATACTGGCTCGATAAGACATGAAATGATCCCGTTAAGTGAGTCTGGGTTCTAGAATGCGTCTTAGGGTTCTATTTTAGATGGAGCCATTGGTCTCCAATCCTCCTTCTCACTATCCCTGGGATCTCTCGACACTGTCAAATCCACACGTGTGTGTGTTCACCGGACGCCCGTCGGAGTGCTGCGCGTCGGGCGGAGTGGGGCGCGGAGGGAAATGGGGACCCTGGGCTGCACTGCCTTTTTGGAAGCAGCAAACCGGAAAATACTGCGCGCGTCCAGTGCAACAGGGGCTGGCCACTCCAGGGAGATAACCACAGAGCTCCGGGTGCCTGTGGCTAGCTGGGAGAGATAGCAGGGCCTCCCTTGGCCTAGAGAGCTAGTGGAGCCTGGTGGAGCTAGCGAGCTGACCCACAACAGGCCCAGACAAGGCTCCTCACACTAAGGGCAGGTGATAACGAGGTGCTACCCAATGCTGGGTGCCCCCGGGAAGCATCACAAGGAGGAAGGATGGTCCAGTGGTTAGGGCTCTAACCTGTGCTCCCAGAGACCTGCCCCAGACTCGCTGAGTGACCATGGGAAGTCACTGAGCCTGTTCCCCAGTGAGGATAACAGCCCTGCCCTGCCTCTCTAGGGAGCTGGGAAGGTGAATGCATTATAGACACTATAGTCAGAGGGGGCGGTAAAGAGGCCCGAGCAGCACCCAAGACAGACAGCAGCTGTGCAAGAGTGGGCTTCAAATGCTACTCCAGCAGACTAGGTGTCACTGACCCAGGTGTCCGGCTGCACCCACTCAAGGGCTCGTAGCTCGTTAAGGCCACCAAGCCATTCCGACCTTGCTGCTTGAAATCTTAACTTTAAAACTACACGTTAAATCAACAAATCTTCGGCCTCGCGCACTGGATCACGCCCAGATGAGTTCAATACACGACATTCTCTCTTCCTGCTTCTCAAGTTGTTTTGCAACCAAGTGGCAAAATCTATTAGCCTGTTTGAACTCTGGGGAGCAGCCTGTGTTCCTTGGCCGCCAGGATGTGAGAACACCTTGTTCAGTAAACCTCAGACCCGGGAGAAAAATTCAACCTTTGCCTCTGGCCTAATTTATCAGTTTCGATGTTCAACGTGTCTTTGCCTGTGGATTTTAGAGACAGGGCCAGTCAGAGGCTCATGCCAGAGACTCATTGAGACTCATTTCTGTGGAGTAATGACCAGCACTCCACACAGCACTCACCACGGGCATTTCATCCGCACAGCACAGAGCACTTTATAAAGGGTCCCAATGTACAGATGGGGAAACTGAGGCACCGAATTGACTTCACCCGTGCCATTTTCCATGCCTGCCCCAATGCACCATGGGGCTCCGTGTTTATTGTCTCTTAGCGATCCCAGAACAAAAGTGCTCAGCTGCCGACTAAAATGAATTCAAACTGGGGACTTCCCATCGCATACGTCATCCCTAGGAATAAAGGATCTGCAGGGCAAAGCAGGCCCACAGTGCAGTCCTGTTACTGTCAGCGGGCGTGCCCAGGTGTCATTGACTGTATTTCAGTACGTAATTCTGCAGACAGTATCCGAGCAGAGATAGACTCCATCTTCCTTCCCCTAGCCGAGCTGCACAGCAGTATGGAGCACAGGCCAAGAGTCCTTTTAGTCGCTAGAGCCAGCAGGTCCGACTCGGATGTACACAGGGGGGCAGCTTGGCTGAGTGAGACGACGACATGAGCTTTGACTTTGGGGTTTCATAATAATCCCCCCAAATAACAGACACTGCTGGGGACCCAGAAACATCAGGAGCTCTTACAGAAGGGGGGGGGGGAAGAGTTTAAAGGCATAAAAATCTAGTTCAAACTTTCCCCCAGTGTGATCTTTCAGCAAAGCTTTTTCTCTTCTTTTTACCCTTCCCTAATACCAGCTCCTGCCTTAGCCTCTCCGCCATGTAAAGGAATTTGAGATTAACTATGACGAATGTACTGACTCCCTTTTCTCAGGGACTGTTTTATTTTTCCTCTGCCGCATCTGACAAGTTGCATTTTGCCATAAATCCCTTCAATTAGGCCTTTAAAACAGCTCTGCAGTCATTTCCTTGATGCATGGGGTTGGAATTAGCTTAATGTCCCTGGCAGCCAGTTCCTTGACTAAAAATAGTGCCGGCTGGCTTCGCTTCCCCTGCCTCTCCTTCCTTTCTCCTGGCATCTCAGATGTGCTGTCATTGAGGTCCTCCTTCCCTGGGACTCACGGACAGGCTGGACGGCTAAGAGTTAACGCCCAGACCTAGATGGGAGCCACTCTGCTGCAGGCTGTCCTTTGCATGCACAGACAGTTGCAGTGCTAGAAAATCCTCATTCCAGGTGGCAATGGCTATAGTGTATTGGCTTTGTGTGGAGGAGTGCGGAGGTGACTTGAGGAAGGCTAAACCCTGCTATTGAGGGTTGTTACACTAGCCCTGCTTTAGCTCAGGGAAAGAGGCCTGTGGCTGGAAGACTGTGGGGTACAACCCCAGCTTCTGCCCCCAGCCGGACGCTGTGTTGATCCAGCATGTGTGCCTCTCTGCAGGACAGGGATCCCTTCCAGTGGGGGAGAAGGGGCAAAAGCCAATCATGGTTCTGCTAGATGATTTTAAAATTGGGGTATGGTCAAATCTGAGGTTGCCATGTGCCCCCTGCACAGCATTCCCCTGCCCTGCTATCATGCCACCGGTGTGTGCTGAGCTGTTCCAAGGCCAGCAGTAGGAGGAGGAGAGGTGAATGGGATAAATCATAGACTCATAGAAGATTAGGGTTGGAAGAGACCTCAGGAGGCCATCTAGTACAATCCCCTGCTCAAAGCAGGACCAATTCCCAACTAAATCATCCCAGCCAGGGCTTTGTCAAGCCGGGCCTTAAAAACCTCTATGGATGGAGATTCCACCACCTCCCTAGGTAACCCATTCCAGTGCTTCACCACCCTCCTAGTGAAATAGTTTTTCCTAATATCCAACCTAGACCTCCCCCACTGCAATTTGAGACCAGTGCTCCTTGTTCTGTCATCTGCCACCGCTGAGAACAGCCGACCTCCATCCTCTTTGGAACCCCCCTTCAGGTAGTTGAAAGCATCTATCAAATCCCCCCTCACTCTTCTTTTCTGCAAACTAAACAAGCTCAGTTTCCTCAGCGTCTCCTCGTAAGTCATGTGCCCCAGCCCCCTAATCATTTTTGTTGCCCTCCACTGGACTCTCTCCAATTTGTCCACATCCTTTCTGTAGTGGGGAGGCCAAAACTGGACACAATACTCCAGGTGTGGCCTCACCCTTGCCAAATAGAGGGGAATAATCACTTCCCTCGATCTGCTGGCAATGCTCCTACTAATGCAGCCCAAAATGCTGTTAGACTTCTTGGCAACAAGGGCACACTGCCGATTCATATCCAGCTTCTCATCCACTGTAATCCCCAGGTCCTTTTCTGCAGAACTGCTGCTTAGCCAGTCAGTCCCCAGCCTGTAGCAGGGCATGGGATTCTTCCATCCTCAGTGCAGGACTCTGCACTTGTCCTTGTTGAACCTCATCAGATTTCTTTTGGCCCAATCCTCCAATTTGTCTAGGTGAGTCTGGACCCTATCCCTACCCTCCAGCGGATCTACCTCTCCCCCCAACTTAGTGTCATCTGCGAACTTGCTGAGGGTGCAAGTAATCCCATCATCCAGACCATTAATGAAGATGTTGAACAAAACCGGCCCCAGGACCGACCCCTGTGGCACTGCATTTGATACCGGCTGCTAACTAGACATCGAGCCGTTGATCAGTATCCGTTGAGCCTGAGGATCTAGCCAGCTTTCTATCCACATTATTGTTCATTCATCCAATCCATACTTCTTTAACTTGCTGGCAAGAATACTCTGGGAGACCGTATCAAAAGCTTTGCTAAAGTCAAGATATAAAAACAGCAACACCTGTGCAATGTACCATGGGTACATAAATGCAGCTGAGTCCAATGGAATGAATATCCCAGGGGCCGGTCCTGGACTGGAGCGGCTACCTCATTGCTTGTGGAGATACAGATGAGCCGGGCTTGCTTTGGCACTCTGTTAGGCCTGGTAACGAGACCCTTACCAGCTGGGGCCAGGGGAGGGGGCTGGAGCGGCAGGGATGGGGGAAGCAGCGGGATGCAAGAGGGGCAGGCAGGGCTTAATCATTTCATTGGTGTAAAGCATTGGCTAAAGCGGGCTGTGTAGCCCTCCGGTGTCAGGGTCAAATAAAGGATAAAGAAGAACAGGAGTACTTGTGGCACCTTAGAGACTAATAAATGTGTTAGTCTCTAAGGTGCCACAAGTACTCCTGTTCTTCTTTTTGCGGATACAGACTAACACGGCTGCTACTCTGAAATAAAGGATAAGAGCTTATCACTAGTAGCAGCTGGTTTCGCAGCCTTGTACTTTGGGGCTGATAGTGGTGGGAGTTGTCCCTGTTCCCAGCTTATGGGTGAGTCACGTGAATGACACCAAAATGAAAACAGGGTGCATAATTAAGCCTGCTTGAGACTATATTAATGAGAATTAATGTAGGTCATGTAAGAAGAGGTGCAGTGAGACAAATACATGGCTCAGGCCTGGTCTACACTGGATAACGTAGCTGAAGTTGACGTACTTAGATCAACTTACCATGGTGTCTCCACCGCGGTGAGTCGACTGCTGCCGCTCCCCCGTTGACTCTGCTTGCGCCCCTCACGGCGGTGGAGTACAGGAGTTGACAGGAGAGCGCTCGGGGGTCAATTTATCACGTCTAGACTAGACGCGATAAATCAATCCCCACTGGATTGATCGCTGCCCGCCAATCCGGCGGGTAGTGTAGACATACCCTCAGGCTTGCAGCCCTTACTCAGGTACAACTCCCCTTTAGAGATGGTTGAAATCCTGAATTTCAATCCCGGAGGAAATTCCAATATTTGCTTTCATCCCAAATTAGGACCAAAAGGGAAAATCTCAGAATTTGTTGCAAAATGAAATATACAGCGAATATTTTGTTTTGACTTTATCAGAATGATATATTATATTATATTATATTATATTATAAAGCAATGAAGTCAGAACAAAACGTATCAATAATTTCCTGCAAAAATGCTCAAAAAATGGATCCATTCCTGTGAAATGTTTCAATTTAATAAAAATCAGCATTTTCTGGCAGAAATTGGTTTTCTCTGAAACTTTTTGACCAGCTCTGCTCCCATGATAACCCAAGTTCCTGCCTCCCAAGGTAGCCGATACCAAATGCTTTAGAAGACAAAACCAAAACATAATGGGCCTTATTGTATATAACTATCTGAGGCATTTCTTCCTGACCTCAGTTGGGAGTTACTCGGGCCATGAAGCTTGAGGATTGCTACCCCATGTAATTTTTATCCTAGTTAGTATAATTCCAGTATGGAGGCTCTTCTTATTCCTATGAGTCTAACATTTTAAAAAACTCATATCAAACTGCTTGTTCCAATAAAATCCTGCCACAATGAGTTCCGAGGCTTAATGTATATGTTTATATAGGGTTGATATGGAAGCTGTTGAAGTAAAACAGAATTGGACTGTAAAGACTGCTATCTTGTTTCACTACCTGTTGGTGCTCTGGGATGTTATGAGACATAAGAAACAAAAAATAAACGGCTTGAATTTTTAAGGCTTTTAATGATTTTCAACTATTTTCTTGGCTAAATACACGTCATAATATTTGAGGAATTTAGTTTGTATTATATGTTTTAATGAAAGTGCCTAGAGCATGTGCCCTTCAGAAATTGAAAGAATCTGTTCTATTCCTACAGTCCCTTCCATACCAACAATCCCAAAACAGCCATATACAAGGGTTTGCCGGGGCTCGACCCCCTTCGGGGCGGTGGGGAGCCACACTGGCTCACTACACACAGTTGCTGGTCGGGGAATTAGTCTGGCCGTGGGGTCTTCCTCGGCAGCCCTTGTGGTACTGGAACAAATACCGTAAGCCCAGGAGCGCCGCCAGCTTTTCTGCCACCCTAGGCAGCAGAAGGTCCCGCCCCGAAATGCCGCCCCCCACAGAGGCAGCGGAAGGTCCCGCCGCCGAAATACCACCACAGTCGCCACCCCCAAAATTGTAGTGCCCTAGGCGACCGCCTAGGTCGCCTAATGGGTTGCGCCGGCCCTGCGTAAGCCCAAGCCCCGGGTCAGGGCAGTGCAGAGTCAGGGCTCAGGCCCTCAGGCAGGGCTGAGCAGTAGCAGTACAGTTAGTAGCAGGCCCAGGCCCTAGGGCAGGGCGGGGCAATATGGAGTCAGGGGCTCAGGCCCTTAGGCAGGGCTGAGCAATAACAATAGGCCCGAGCCTCCTCAGGTCTGGGGGTAGGGAGAGACGGCCACCCACGGGTTAGGTGGCAAGGGGGACGCAGGCCCCCCCACTCCACGGCATCCCAGCCCGGGGCCCTAGCAGCGGCAGTGCTGCAGCCAGACTGGGGTCGGCTGCCCCCGGGCTACTTCCACACTCCCCCTCGGGTCGTACCTGGGTGCAGGTGTTCTCCTCTGGGGGGTCCAGCACCATAGGTTCCTCTGCGAGCGGCGGGTCCGGCAACTCCCCCGGGTAGTGGGTGCCAGGTAGGCCTGGCAACTCTCCCGGGTAGCGGCCGCAGGGCAGGCCCAGCCACCTTGGGGTGCGGGGTTTTCCCAGTCGCAGGCTAGGCTGGAGGCGTCTGGCCTCTCTGGCAGCTGGGGCCTTACTGAGCTGTGCGGGCGAGCCTTTATACTTCCGGGTCACCGCCTGACCCGCTGAGGGGCGGGCTCAGAGCTCCCTAGCTCCGCCCACTCCGGCCTCTGGAGGGGCTCTTCCCTCTCCGGGGCGGCGGGGAGCCACACCGCTTCCCTACAAGCCTACAAATATAAACAGTAATCACTTCACTTGTCACTGAAATGCAGCCACCACTGGTGTGGAACGCAGCAGGTGTTTTATCAGTGCACAGCAAAACTAGCCAAGAGTTAGTTCAGGAAGCGAAGAGGAATTCTGACTCCAACTGCAAAGGCAGGCAGAATTCAGGTGGGTGGAATTTAATTACCCAGGCTGGAATTTGATCAGAAAATCAGATATTAAATTTTTCTTCTTTTTGAGTAAGGTGATTTGGGATCACTCATGTTTGGTACCTTGCTGGTTTTATGTCACATCCATCACTGAACCTTCTAGCATCTAAGTGCCTTCTTGTTATATTAGAACAACGCTAGGCCTCATTCTCATCTACCTCGGGGGGAGTCATCCACTGAAGTCAATGCATGTCCTGTGAGAGGAGAATCAAGCTTTGTGTATATCTGTGATCCTCTGCTTCTGTTGCCCCATCACCTGTCGCTGGTCTATGAACCCCACTTCGGAAAATTAGGGAAGACTAAGTCCAGTGGCGCTGGGGAAGGTGGCTGAGGGATGGACGTGTGGAGGTCTGGACTAGCATAAGACCCACCCAGACTCTGGTACACGGCTGCATAGGTGCCGACTCCATGGGTGCTCCGGGGCTGGAGCACCCGTACCCAGCAGCCACAGCTGTTTGGGGGCTTGGGGAGGGGCTTGGGGGAGAGCAGCAAGCAGCAGGCGGGCGGGGGCCTCGGGGCGAGGGCTGGAAGCAGCGGGGTGAGGGCGGGGCTTTGGGGGAAGGGGTGGAGTGGAGTGGGACGAGGGGGGAAAAAAGTCAGCGCTGATGCACTGATGGGCAGGGGGTTCAGCCACATCCCCACGGCACCTGCCGGATGTACACGATGTACTTCCCTTCTGGTGCTGGGCCGGGCTAGAGGGGTTGGCAGAGCCATAGGCACAGACATGCTCTGCCCAGGGGCGGATCCTTGCATCACTTCTCCCACGGGAGCACTGTTGGGGGAAGGGTTCCCAGAGCCTCTCTCCCGCTACAAACACCTCGGCTTGGGACGCAAGAAGTTGACCCTTAGAAAGCACGTAGCTCAGGGAAAGAGGCTACGGGGTCTAGCCCCAGCTTCTGCCCCCAAAAGCAGAGATGCAAGGAGAGCCATCGCTTCCCTAGAAGGATGAGCCCCGAAGAAAGGAACCGTCCCTTCCTGGGTCCAGGAGGAACTGCGGTCTGGCAGGTAGCCTGAGACGAGAGGAAGGGTGGCCAACTGGGGCCGTTCCTTCCTCTACCACAACCTGTGTGACCTTGGGCGAGTCACTTCGCCTCTCTGGGCCTCGATTCTCCAGCTGTACAATGGGGCTGATGGAACTGCTCTGACTCACAAGGGGAGTGTGAGACTCAATGTGTGAAAGATTGTGCTGTGCTCAGGATCATGGAGACAGGGGCCCCAAAAGGGCCTTAGTTTCCTCATGGCAGCTCTGAGGGTCTAATCCTGACTCTGCCACTTGCGCTTTGTGTCACACTTCCCTATGCACAAAATGGAGCTAATCATCCCGGTTTAGCCCATGGGGAGAGGAGCTGTCAGGCTGAAGTCAGCAAAGGGCTTAGGGAGCCAGATAACAGGCAAGGCCCAAGCGTTGCTGTTTGGGTCCTGTGTCAAACTGCTGACGCATCAGCCCCCGCTGGCATGCTTGGGATATGATGTGAAACCCTGGGGTTTCTGAGAGGGACGGTTGCCATGGAAATGTGACCGTGGGTGGGGTGGTCAGATTTGAAAACGTGTTGGCGGGACATCTTCCCCCCACTCACACACACCACACTTGGAAAGGATCACCAGATGAAGGCAAGAGACGTGAACAAATCAAAGGGCAACTAGGGCCCCGGAAAGATGAGTTGTTACTATTTCACAGTTGCTCAGGCATCAAGGCCTTTTAGACAGCTAGAACCGTGGGCTAAGCGAATAAAAACCCAGGGTCTAAAGGCTAGATCTCTTCACTAGTCTAAGAAAGCTCTCTCTTGCGGCAGCCTTTCGCAAGAACGTACCTCCGGTGCCGCTAAAGAGACATCCCCCTTTTTCCCCCCTTCTGTGAATAAGTAAAAGAATTTTAAATCCTGTTCAATTAATAGCAAACACTGATATCATCCGATATGCCAGATACAGTAGGAAAATGGGGAAGCTGATGGACTCTAATATTATAATTAAAATGTGCAGGAAAGGGAAGTCAACTCTAAGTGATACAGCTTTGGGCCAAATATTGTAAACTTTAATGACCGGTTTTACCTCGGGGGCAATCCGGTTAGGAAAGAAAGGGGCTGCATTCATAGGGGTCACTTTTAGTTTAAATGATAAAGTGAAGAAGGCGTATGCTGTCAAGTTAGTGAAATACACCTGTGCTGAGAGAGGTGATAAATAAAATGAATTGAAACCAAATAGTGTGTTTATAAGGACACTTGACCACAGAGTGGAATAATCAGAAATATAATGTTTGGTTAATAATGCACAGACACAGCTCAGCCAAGCATACCAAGGTCCCACCATTGTTGTTAGAACAAGGAGAACAGAAATGGAAGATTTATACAGTTGTTCCAGCCAGAAGGAGAACGCCAGTTCTTGAAGTGACTTTGCAGAATGGCTAAAACATGTTTAAAGAGCATCAAAGAATATGGAGAGAATTTGTATAAATTATATGAACTTTAAACTGGCTCTTTCGGCAGTTAGCAGGGTACTGATGGAAACGCTGCAACGTGAGCAAACATTACTGCAAACTTGGGCAAGGGATGTACCACAAAGGGGCCCACAAAAAGTGACTTGTGGAGGTAAGTGGCTGACCGGAGCAAAGCTGCCAGAGTTCCAGGTATGTTCCAAGATGGTTATATCAACAGTTCCGGACTACCTTGCCTTACACGAGGTGGTGTCATAAAATATGTTGCACAAACAGACTGGAAAATTCCAATCCCAGTTGCAAGATCTCAAAAGCTGATGTCTCCTTCCCAGATTGGATTGGTGAGAGAGGACGGCTCTCATTTTGGTTGGACATTTTGAATCTTCAGAAGATGTATGGGTCACCATCTGATTGGTCCATGCCTGCACCTCCAAGAAGAAGAACCAAGTTGGACCACCCAGCAGAAACAGGATAAAACGGCCTATCTCCTTCAGCACATCACTTCCTGAAAGCCAAAGACACCTGGAAGAGAGACGACTGAGGTCCTGGGCTAGCCACCTGGGCATCCTGGTGACATCAAGTACTTGGATAGGCACCTTTAACTGTCTCGTTCTATTTTCCAGCAATTCAGGTTGCCCACTAACGCACTGGGAAAAGATTATAGTCCTGTCTGTCCTTCGCTCCACCCTTGTTTGCAGCGTCAACTCCTGCTGTGAACAATAACAGAGCTAAAATTGATGGCTGAGCAAAGATCTGGTGATAAGCAGCACAGACACTTTCTCTTGGGTGATGACCCAAATCAGTCAATTGACTGTTTTCTGAAATTGAGTACCTTATTAATAAGGACGCATATATGCTTGTTTATGCATTTTAAAGGTTGTCAGAGAATTACTGTGTCTTTGTTTTATAACAGGTTCCAATCAAGATTGTTGTAAAACGGAACCAGTTGTTGTTGTTAACTAAGAATGTAGTATTCTGTACACGTGGTTCATGGTCTCACCTTGCCGTTCACGTTCTAGGGGTGTAGAGACATAAAATGAGACCAGCTGTGCATGCTTTTTGAACTGCACTAAGTCTGTAATAAATGTAAGAGTTTAGTTTAGATAGTTAGGAGTGTTAGATGCTGAGGCTAATATAATTCATGGGGAAACAGGTAAGAAGGGTTGAATACTATGGATCCACTGGGAAGGAGACCTTGGTAAACTGGCAGGAACTGACCAAGCTGTCAGTGACCTAGCATTGGACTCTTTTTCATATAGTCTGTTAGCAACCCCAAAGCTGATAACCAACTGGCACAAGTGAGGTCATTCTAAGGGACTCAGTCAAAAATGTAAACAAAGTCACCCTCCCTCCAAAGTGACTGAGTATCTGGCATATGTTCTACTGTGGTTGTGTAATTTGATTCTGAAAACCTAAATGGTTATCTTGACCAGTTTTCTAGTTGATGTTAGCCAAGTCATAGTCCAATACATAAGAACGGCCAGACTGGGTCAGACCAAAGCTCCATCTAGCCCAATGTCCTGTCTTCCAACAGTGGCCAATGCCAGGTGCTTCACAGTTAATCATCGAGTGATCCATTTTTGCCTTCTTATATCCTATACTATGAGTTACTGTTGTTAGGGATATTTTACAAAACTCTGTAAAACTAAATTCAACTCTTGGGTCTTTTCTTTAGTTAAGTAATTGAAATTCAAAGACCCCTGAGAATGGTGGTATGAGGAATCAGATAAGCAGTTGCTTAACTAAGGTTTGTTTTATACCCTAGCTTTCTTACAATACTGACCTCCTCTTTATCTGTCCAGGATATTTTGAACCCCAGGGTTGCTCTTGGTCATAATAACTGGCAGAAGCAGTGTTTGAACTGACGGGGATCTGACGTTTGAACTGACGGGGACCTGCCATTTGAGCTGATGGCAGGGGATGGCTAACTCGACGATTGGCTGTTCTGTTCACTCCCTCTGGGGCACTGGCCACTGTCAGAAGACAGGATACTGGGCTATATGGACCATTGGTCTGAACGAGTATGGCCATTCTTATGTTCTCTTGCTTCTGCTGGAGGCTGACTCGTGCCACCATGGCTTCAATAAGAAGCAAATGCCTTGTCTTTGGAATATACCCAGAGAACCAAGTGGAGTAGGAGAGGGAGCAGGGGGGCAGTGTGGCCTAGTGGACAGTGCACTCAATTGGGACTCAGAAGCACTGGATTCTGTTCCTTGCTCTGGCCTCCTGGGTGATGCTGGGCAAGTCGCTTCACTTCTCTGTACCTCAGTTTACGCGCCTGTAAAATGGGGATAATACTGCTGCACTTAGTGATCCACTGATGAAAAGCAGTACATTAAAAAGCAGGCATTGGTATTATTACACCGTTCCTAGTGAATAAAGGCTGAATGTCAGCGCAGGTACTGCTCCCTTTGTCCCAGTTCAGGGAGAGGGATAGTAGTCGGCCGGTCCAGAGAATAAGGGGAAGCTGGTCCCCATGTGCAGGGTGATAGGATTGGGGTGAACCTGCAGGCAGGGAGTTTGCCATTAACTCCTTTTTGCTCATGCCACGTGCATGCACCTTGACGTCTTGTGATTGCTTACAGAAAAGGACCTTGCTGACTAGCTGGTTTTTTCCTGCTGAGTCATTCCAGGCAGGTATACTCCCAATTCATTTTCCTGGGGCTGGCTAACCCCAATCACCCTTCTACAAGACAGCAATCCTTCTACAAACCTGCAACATACTCTATCGCCATTGCCCCGTCCAAGCCTGCAGAAGCAGTTCTGGAAGCAGCGGTGTGGAGGGTCACTTTACACAAGGCAGGATAACCCCGGGTCCCATTAACGGAGAGTGACCCATAGGAAAAATGCTACAATATAACAGCCCTGAACACTTCAGTAACGCCTCTGTAAGCGACAGGGTCTAGGACCATTAGGGAATATTGCATCCGTCCAGGTAGCCCGAGTATTATGACCCCCAGAAATGCAGCAATGTTATTGCATTGCAATGCTTTGAACCACTGCTTTACCTTCTTTATAAAGGCAACCCCTTCCTCTGCCAGCTTCCCCTGGAAATGACTCCGTCCAGGCACGCTAGGCAGCCAGGAATAAAATCCTCTACCCGATCTATCCCTCCTATCCTGGAAACAAATTGAAAACTGTACTGTGGGTCCAGGAACGCCAAGAAACAAAAAAAGCGGTGGCTATTTTGTCCTGACTCTATCCCCTAGCGATCCCGGGAAAAGTGACCGTGGGGGCTGTCATCCCCGGGGGCTCTCTCTTGGTGCCACGGTTGGACAGCACTTCCCAGGTCCCCCTGGAGTGGCAGTTAGAGCAGGGGAGGTTAAGAGCCAGGACTCCTGGATTCTACTCCTGGCTCTGCCACCGACTCGCTGTGTCCCCTTGGGCAAAGTCACTGCCCCGGTCCGTGCCTCAGTTTCCCCTGCTGTAAAATGGGGATAAATTACACTGATTTCAATTCCGGTTCAAAGTTCACTGGAGTCCGAGTTCGCAGGACTTGCTCTGAAGCTCTCACGTTTCCGGGGTCAGCCAGGGACTGGGGGGGTGGGTAGGAGATGGGCCATGTGCCTGTAAAAACACCTGTGAATTCAATCTGGGGATGCCAGGTTAGCTCAGGGCTGTCACAGAAGGAGACAGAAGTGGGGGGGGAACCTGCACTGGGCTGTGGAGGGGGATAATCGTCCTAGGAGTGGGGGGGGGGCAGAGTCCGACAAGGCCCAGGGCCGCTGGGACTTTCCTAAAATCCCCTGCATCTCCCCCAGCAGAGCCGGAGGACGGGGGAAGGCGCCAGGGCGCAGTACCGCCCCAGAAACACCAGAGGCGGCTGCTGGCACAGGCGTGGATCCCATTCCCAGCCCCGCTGGCTGGTGGCAGGCGGCAGAGAGCCACCCCCACCCGGGGACAGCTCCCACCCACCCCCACCCCCCAGCCTTTGTCCCGCTCCCTGCAGCCAGCTGCCCCCCTGCTCCGCCGTGCGCCCTGCGCCCCAGCCCGCCTGGTGCGCTCCAGCCGGGCTCCTCTCCCCGGGGCGCACGGTCCATGCCTTGCCATGTCCGGCCGCGCCGGGCGTCCCACCGGCTCCGCGCCTGCAGCGCTGCAGGAGTGAGTTAAAAATACCCAGGATCCTGCCTCCTCCCCCGGCCTCAGTCTCCCCCCTGCAGCCGATGCGCCGGGCTCAGCCTCTGCATCACCAGCCTCGCTGCTGGCATCCGCCGGCTGATCCGCTGCTGCAGGAGCAGGGACTGGCGAGGGCTTAGGGAGCCGCTGGCCCGGGCGGGCTCCCCAGGCAGCCGGCTGCAGAGAATCGGGTCCTCCCCTGGGCTGGGCAGGTTGGAAGTAACTGTTGCAAAGGGCGGGGGAGTGGGAAGGCGAGGGGGGAGGGCTGTGGAGGAGGAGGAGAGAAGCTGGTGGGAGGATGGCGAGGAGAGATGTAACCCAGCCCCATCCGAACAGGGGAGCTGGAAGGTGGCGATCCAGGAGCCGGAGCGGAGCGAGATTATAAAAGGAGGACACGGGCTGGAGCAGAGGGACAGCGCCTGCTCCCAGAGACCTCGCTTCGCAGGCTGGGAGACCTTGGCTTCCTCCCAACTCCTTCTCCTTGAGAAGAGCATCTGAAAACAGCCCAGCGCCTTGCTCCCAACCCGCAGAAGGGAGCATGCCTGGGACAGCTGGGCCAGGGAGGAATTAAAAGCCCCAGGATGGTGCTGTGGGCATGTCCTCATATCTTCCTTCAGGTAAGAGCCTCTCCAGTTCTCCTGCTGGGTTTGTCAGCCCTGTCCCCCGCCCCAGAGATAGGGCCCCCTTGGGATGTCTTATCCCTGGATTGTGGAGTGAAGGGGAAAGTGAAAAGCCGTGCTGGGAATTTTGCTGGGTGACACTGTAGTTTGGGGAGAGTGGCTGTATTTTTGTTTATAAATAGAAGTGCCCTGAAAAGAGACATCGGTGCACATACCAGATGAACTTCCAGCCAGGAAGCAGAGAGAAGTGGAGGAGCTACATGGAGGTAGTTTCTGCATGGCTTTCCTTTTACGCAGATTAGAAAACCCAATCTCAGTATTGCGAGCTGGGCACCCACAAGGAGATGGGCTTAAAGGACATGCTCTGGTGTCGTAGAGAGTGAGCCAGCAGTGAGAGAGTGTCAGCCTATCTTTCCTCCAAGCAAATCCTCTGGCATGATGCTCCGCACCTCTCTTGCTTCATTTCCTAGTAAAACCATCTGCTCACCGGTTTCCTTAAACTGCAGGAGAGGAAGGTCCCCCTCTGTCTTGGCTGGGATGAAGCAGGCATGGCAAATACATGTCATGCCCTCCCCACCTGCATTTCGAAATAAACATTCTTTTCAAAGGAATATACTTTAAAAACAATTGCTCTGAATAAAGCAGTAGCCGCCTTTCATTTTTCGGAAGTGCAGAAAATGCAACATTCCAGCTGCTCAGGAAATGACATTTCTTTTTCTCCCATGAAAATGTTCAGGGTTTCATTGAGAAACCAAACACTTACAAACCGAACGTTCTTCCGTTGCCTAATGGGGAGAGGGGAGGATTGTTTTTCGATGAGCATCTGAACGTTTTTCACAAAACCGGACATGTGGGTTGAAAAATGCCAGATTTTTTCTTGACAAAAAATGTATTGACAGAAATGTGTTTGACCAGCTCTATGCAAAACGCTGCGTTAACGGCACAGTAAAGGCTGCATCCTTCAAATGACAGTCAGCAAATGCAGAGGTTCAAGTTCTATCATCCCTTTTAGCACAGTGGCAGTTTGCACGCTGTGTGTCTGCGTGTTAGGTTATACGTTGTACAACAGGAACAGTAAGAAGTATTTAGATGCTCATTTTAAGCAGCAAAACTAGGAGTCGAAAGTGCCAACATTTGCTAATAATTGTTCATAAGTGTTAATAAGCTGTTGGAAGTTTCTGTCTTGAATGACCTGAGTTTCTGATTTTTAATTGGGCAACCACTCTATTGCATTAACAGAGTGTTTTGTAGCTAAATTCCGTGGTGGTTTTTTTAACAAAAATAATGGGAAATATTGCCTGTTTCGAGTTAGAATTTAAATGGTCCTCTACATTTCCACTGTCTTTGATCGCAGAAATAGCTGAACCTTTCCCCCATCATTCTTTCAAAGCTTAACTCACCCTTGGGCAGAGACCAGTTCTGGAGAATTCCATCCCGAACGATTTGAGAAATTATGATCAGTTCACAAAGTGGGGTAGAGGGATGAGAACGGAAGTAATTGAGCAGCCTGTGGGTTCGAGATCTCCTAGTATATAATGTGTGTGTAAAATAATCAGTAATACACCAGACTCACCATAGTAAATTTACATGTCAACGCACCACATAGGGTCATGGAACTGTAGGGCTGGAAGGGACCTCGAGAAGTCATCAAGCCCCGCCTCTGCACTGAGGCAGGACCAAGTAAACCTCGCCCATCCCTAGACCATCATACACTTTGCTTCCTTCCCCAGACCTGAGGAAGAGCTCTGCGTAGCTTGGAAGCTAGTCCCTTCCACCAACAGAAGTTGGTCCAACCTCTCCTACCTTGTCTCTGTCATATCCTGGGACCAACATGATTACAACAACACTGCAAACTAGAGCATCCTTGACAGATGTTTGTCCAAGCTGTTCTTTAAAACTTCCAAAGGCGGGATTTCAAAACCTCCCTTGGAAGCCCGTTCCATAGTTAGAAAGTTTTTCCTAATATCTGACCTAAATCTCCCTCACTAGAGTCCTGGTTTAGATGGTTATCTGAACTAACATACAGTGTACTCAGCTCTGATGGATCACACCATGCCCCATAGCTCCCTTCCCACACCAATACTTTCCTCCCAGCACCTCCAATCAGTTCCTCCCAGGTGGGGCCTCTCTGGGCAAAGGCTGGTGGCTTCCTACCGTCCTTTGTCTATGTAGAGTAGATGGACTGTTCTCCAGTGTCTTCAGGGGCAAACCAGGCATGGCCTCAGTGTTGCTGAAATCCTGGTCAGTCTTTGCAGGGCTTGGGAGAACTAAGAGTCCCTCCTACGTGGCAACAGAGTGGAACAGAGATGTTCTGAGTGGCTCAACCAGGGGCCCCTGAGCCAATGAGCCAGTATGGCTTCTGCTAACTCTGTTGACCACCCAAGTGAGTTCAACCAGTCAGAGAACCAGAACCAATGTCACATGATTTACACGACCAATCACAACCATGCAACCCAGCCTGAAAGAAGTCAACCTAGAAAATTAAACCCCTCCTCCAAGCGGAGTTTTTGCTCCAAAAAGAGAGAACTGCCAGAGAAGCCATGAAATCCCTAGGGACTTCGCTATTGCTATCAATTTTGCGCCGATACTATGATGATGGATGGCAGTAAAAAATCCAGAGAGAGATGTGAAAATTTGCTGCAAAAAGTTCACCCTTATCCTACAAGTGATTAAAAAACCCGAAAATGTTCATGTGACATTTTGTCAGGAAATGTTGACATTTCATACAATTACTGCAATTTCCAAATTGTTTTACCAGCCACAAAATTGACATGTTTTGATGGGAAGGGAGGGGGGGAAGAAACCTTTTGCTGCAAATCTTTTGCCCGGCTCTAATAATAGTAATAATGAAATTCAAAACTGAGACACCTCTGCTCAAAAGCCTGAGGGAAAAGTGTGTGTGTGTGTGTGTGTGTGTGTGTGTGTGTGTGTGTGTGTGTGTGTGTGTGAACTAATCACCTGGATCATTTCATGTCTCCAGCGAACGAGATAATAGTGCAATCAGTGCTGAAAGTAGTTGTTCCATTGCTATCAGATGGCTGTACAGAAATACAATCTGAGAAGCCCATGGGAAAATCAGAAACTCTGTGTAGAGTCCCTCATATGTTTACACAGATCCATTGGAAGGTTTGTGTCCTAAAAGCCTCTCTTGAGTGGCTAGTCTTGAGTGAATAGACGTGGAGTTATGCATCACCTGCATTTTTTTCACCGCGTCTGGGAAAGATTTAATCTACCAGACAAAGGAATAATGAGATCCAGTGGTTGGAAGCTGACACTCGGCAAATCTAGACTCAAAGCAAGGCCCAAATTCCTAACAGTGAGGACAATTAACCATTGAGACCAGGACAAGGTGGATTCTCCATCTTTTGAAGCCTTTACATCAAAGCTGGATGTCCTCCTAAAACATACGCTCTAGTTCACCTGAACATTACGCTCTGAGCGTGTAGGCCAATTTGAGTCTCTCTCTTTGAAATGATGCAAAAGATGAGGACCACACTAAAAAGACCTTCGATAAACCGTGACTCAATCCCCCTTGGAAGCTTATTTCTGTGCAGTGAAAGGTTGCCCTGGATTTAGGGGCTGGCTCCTTTCCCTTAGAATCAGAATTCTGCTTTCATTCATGTACTTATTGATTTTTGGACTAGGAAAAAGCCAGAGCCGGTGAAAATAACAGAAATTAAGCTACAAACAGGCTGGGAAGGGGAGCTGCTGCAAGAAGCAGAGCAGTTTTCAGTTAATCGACAGGTTCGTTGGCGTGACAGCGACTGGAGAGGAGACTGAGTGATGAAGAAATTCACTCAGAAGGGCCATTTTTCTTATGCTGCAATATTAGACTCCTCTCTAGGCAGTCATGTTCTGAGGAACTCACCTGAAAAGTAGCTGACGCACATAAAGTTGAAGCACTATTCATTTTTGGCTTGTGTCTTTTTCCTAGTCAATCTCCCTAAATCTGGGCTCTGCGTTATGTCCCCCGTCATTCTCACAAGCGCACACAGAGAACAGCTCCCTTCGTACAGTGCCTACTCCTAGAGGGTAGGTTTGTCTTTCTTTTTCAGGTACAGTCCTTCCCCAGTCTGCTTGTGTTCATAGCTAATGCTCTGGGTGAAATCGTGGCTTCATTGAAGTCAATGGTAAAACTCCCGTTGACTTCAATGAGGCAAGAAGTTCATCGATTCTCTGGCAGAAGGAACCAATGTGATCTATATATGGAGATATACCTATCTCATAGAGCTGGAAGGGACCTTGAAAGGTCATCGAGTCCAGGCCCCTGCCTTCACAGTAGGACCAAGTACTGTCCCTGACAAATTTTTGCCCCAGATCCCTAAATGACCCTCTCAAGGATTGAACTCACAACCCAATGCTCAAAGCACTGAGCTATCCCTCCCCCTATCTCATCCGAGCTCCTGCAAAACACCTGCCAAAGAACCTCACCCAGATAGTCCAGCAAAACTTCTCCCTTTACATTGTAGAGCTCAAAGTGCTAAATGAAGGGTGAGTATCATTATCCAATTCTATGGATGGGTAAACTGAGGTGCCCACAACCACTGAGTGAGACAGTAGCAGAACTCAGGTCTTGTCCCAGGCAAGAACCACAGTGGTCCCAGTTGCAAACTCTCAGCTAACTAATTATATTTGCACATCCCGTGCTTGTTAGAGGACTAAAGCTGCATGGTTGAGCTGAAAAGGGGATATGTTACGACCAGAGATGTTCAGAAAATGGAATTCCCATCCCATGGGAGCCCTGCATTTCAACGCTCGTTTTTGTCCTGAAACGGGACCAAAAAATGTTGACATTGTATTGCCGCGCAAAAAGCCCCAAACACTTCCAGATCTGCAGTGTCCGAGCATATCATTTTTGACATCGTCACTCAAAGCAAAACATTTCACTTCCAAAACATCGGTGGTTTGGATATTTTCCAAACAGCGATGTTTCAAAACATCAATATGAAATGAAATGTTTCCATTTAGAATTTTCCCATGGGAGAAATTGAAATTGACATTTGCCCACGAAAAAGGTGGTTTGCTGCGCTATGTTGGGAGAATGCTTTGGTCAAAGAACGTTGACTGGCTCTAGCCAAGAAAGACATTCACAGCACAGGAAACTTACAAAATACTGTTACCGGGGCTGTATTATTATAATTAGCTCCCATTGCACTAGGTGCGGTAAAAACAGAACAAAAAGACAGCCAGTGCCCCCAAAGAGTTTACAATCTAAAGAGACAAGACCGACCCCGGGTGGGGGAGGGGAAGAGATAAAAACACAAGCAGAGAGAACAACGTATAACACTGTATAATCTGTAACAGGGCAGCCTGCCCCTTTAGGCAGGGCAGCCTGCCCCTGTTCATTTAGCCCAGCCCTGATATGCATGTCCAGGGTGGTGCATTTCAGAGGAAAGTCCAGCAACTGAAGGCTGGCTGGGGAGGAGAAGAAGGACTGGGACAAGAATTTGGGCCCATGCTTGGAACCGGCTGAGGCCTGCCAGGGGTCACTGGGAGGAGGGTGCCCCTGATCTGGATGGTTGGGATGACTGGAGCCCAGGAGTCCGACTTCAGACTGTGAGACGGGCTGTTGCAGCTGGGAACCCTCCTGTAAAGAAAGAGGGCTGAAGGCTGAGCCCTGTGGAGCTGAAGACGCTTTTGTTTTGATGTTGTTGGGGACTTGGAGTAAAGGATTCTGCTGTCCTGGAAGGGGTGGAATGCTTCTATGATTCTCTGTAAATCTAGAGCAAGTGAGAGCGGCATGTGGACCAGAGCGAGACGGGGCTTGGTTCTCCCATCTTGGGTCCCCTTTGGAACCTATTGGTGGGACACACCCCGCCGGCATGACCCAGGTGATCTGATGTTTTGCGCTGCCTTTCCATAGGTGTAAATGAAGCGAGTGGGGAGCCAGGGAGACACAAATATCTGCACCCATGGGAGCAGGGGAGCTGAACGGGACCAGGCAACTCAATTGTGGGCATGGGAGTCACCTCTTTTACCAGGAGGAGCCTGCAGAGGGAGAGGCACCATGGTGTGCATAGGAAAAGGGGGGGCAGCTGGAGAGCTAAATGGGGCTTAACAGCAAGGACAGCAGTACTAAGATTAAAATGTTCTTCCGGCTTCCTTCTGCCCCACCCACCGAGCGCCCCGGAGGCCAGGGGTAGCCTCACGGAGACCCACAGGCCTTCAGGCCCAGGCCCTCAAAGGTATGAACTAAAGTTAGGAGCTATGCCCTGCCTTCCCCCTGCCGCTGCCAGCCTTGCGCTGTATGGGTTATTGCATTGTCTCAGCACACCAAGAGCTATGTATTAAGCTACAGGTTTAACCAGAAACACAGGACTGGGTCTATGCACTGATCTGGACCTCAGGACCCTATTAGCCACGCCTCTGGCAGCCATTAACCCTACCCATGCGGTGGTTCGGAAAGGCACAGCTAACAGCCGGACGACCGTACCTCTGCTCACACCATGCCGTAACCATAGGACTGTGGCTTAGGCCACTGGAGTTTGTGGGCCCAGCTTAGATAAAGGGAGGGGTAGCTCAGAGGTTTGAGCATTGGCCTGCTAAACCCAGGGTTGTGAGTGCAATCCTTAAGGAGACCGTTTAGGGATCTGGCAAAAATCTGTCTGGGGATTGGTCCTGCTTTGAGCAGGGGGTTGGACTAGATGACCTCCTGAGGTCCCTTCCAACCCAGATCTTCTATAAAAGCTGATTGTGAAATATTGCTGAAATGGCAAAGAGTGAGATCAAACCCCATGGGGTGATGCCAAGTTGGGGTCATTGGGGGGGAATCACTGAACAAGCTTGAACCCTGTTGTGAGCAAAAATTAATGATAAGGACTGGACACGTTTACAGTCCTGTTTTATTTAGGGCACTGTATCTTGGGAACCCCTTGGCCAAATGGCCTCAAATTTGTATCACCAAGACTACCCTGGCCCCTGATGAAGCCTGGGAAATTTGGGGACAAGCTGAGCATGCACGTGGATTTTAGGGCACTTAGCGGGCAAACAGCCAGTTCCTGAACTGTAGCGGTGCTACTGCCCCACTCTGCTCACTTAACCCTATATATATCGCTCTATAGATCACTTCCTCCCTTGACTACGCCAAGGAATGACCGACTGAAATCTAATCCAGCAGCAGCCCCGGCAGGCCCTTCGCCCTGCTTGTTCTCGGGGGCTCTCTCAGCCAGGGCCCCCGCTGACTTGCAAAGCTCAGGGCAGCTGTTGTGCTTCTGGGGCCGTGGAAGAAAGTCACCCGGCCGTCAGCTTGGCAGCTGGGAGTCACCCCGGCAGGCGCCGCCTGGCAGGTCTGCCTGCCTGCTGAAAATCCTTGCTGTGCGAAGGCAGCGCGGCGGATCCAGGGAACTTCCAGCGGTGAAAAGGCCTCATCTGGAGTATTGCGTCCAGTTTTGGTCCCCCCACCACAGAAGGGATGTGGACAAATTGGAAACAGTCCAGCGGACTGCATTAGCCTGGCTGGGAACTAGTGAGCACCCCTGGCTCTGTACGTGTCCAGCCGGCCTCAGTACAGGATCCCTTTGATGGTCATCACTGCTTCCCCCTGAAAATGAATTGCGGTGGCTGCCGAAAGCTACTTCGCAATTAAACACGCCTCGGCCATCACTGCCTGGGCACGTGCACACGAAAAGTGAGCTGATGGGGCGGAGGCGAAGGGACCAAACTCTTTGCAGGGAACTTCCAGCTGTGAAAAGGCCTCATCTAGAGTATTAAGTCCAGTTTTGGTCCCCCCACTACAGAAGGGATGTGGACAAATTGGAGAGAGTCCAGCGGAGGGCAACGGAAATGATTAGGTGGCTGGGGCACATGATTTACAAGGAGAGGCTGAGGGAACTGGGATTATTTAGTCTGCAGAAGAGAAGAGTGAGGGGGGATTTGATAGCTGCTTTCAACTACCTGAAAGGGGGTTCCAAAGAGGAGGGAGCTCGGCTGTTCTCAGTGGTGGCAGATGACAGAACAAGGAGTAATGGTCTCAAGTTGCAGTGGGGGAGGTCTAGGTTGGATATTAGGAAAAACTATTTCACTAGGAGGGTGGTGAAGCACTGGAATGGGTTTCCTAGGGAGGTGGTGGAATCTCCATCCATAGAGGTTTTTAAGGCCCGGCTTGACAAAGCCCTGGCTGGGATGATTTAGTTGGGGATTGGTCCTGCTTTGAGCAGGGGGTTGGACTAGATGACCTCCTGAGGTCTCTTCCAACTCTAATCTTCTATGATTCTATTAAACTTCCCTGTGTCTCCCAGCGCTTGTCACTGACACCCCACGAGGCGCTGCTGAGAACACAGACACTAACGCAGCTGCCTGGCATGTCTTTGTTCTGAAACGCACGGAATAGTTTGCTTAATAAAGCTTAGTGGTTCGCTCTCCAATTTCAGCCCCGCTGAGAGGGGGAAACCCACGCTCCACCGCCCATTGCTAATTAAGCAGCTGCCCGTCCATCTTTCTGCTCTGAAGCTGTTGCAGGCCTTCCTGCCGCACCGCTCAGATCTTGTCCGAAGCAGGAAAATGCTTGGACTTGGACGTTAATTAATTAGTTAATGGCTCTGGAGCCCTTTGGAAATGGAGCAACGCTCGGTGTTAATCCTGATGAATGAGGATTTCGCTGTCAGGTCACTGGCGGGTCAGGGGTGGTCACACACACACCGTGTCTCTGCGTCCACCGTTCACACACCTCTTAGCAGCAGTCACCACCAGGGCTCTCCTGCCAGCTGCTTCGTGCTAACACGTGCTGACAGCTTATCTCTCAGCCGCCACCTTTCTCTCCAGCAGGGAGGAGACCGGCCCACAAAGCGCGTGGTCAAGGCCACATTCTTATCTGAGGCTTGGGAGGAACTGGAAAAGCAATGCACAAAATCGGAGATGCACGCCGGCCTTGACCGGGCTGGGAAGTGTCCTACCCGGGAATGGTCTGCCCAGAGTGAAGAGGTTGGGCTTGGTGTGCGTGGGTGCAGGGTGGGGCTGGTAGGCCTATGATATCCTGGGGATCAGACCAGCTGATCTGTGCTCCCTTTCAGCCTTAAACTCCATGAGGGAGACGGTGCCAGAGACTGCATTGCACAGGGGACTTTATAAAACCGAACAGGGGCGGCTGTGGGAGCCCTGACTTCTTGCTGGCAGCAGGGCCTGATCCTGATGTCGCATCGGAGGTCGTAAAAGAGGAGTAAGTAACTCCGCTGCAGCCAGTGGATTTACACTGCAGGGAGGTCATGGCGTGAGACCAGATAGCGCGCACTAGGTAGGGTTGTTTAGGGTTTTATTTAGTTTTGAAGTCAACGTGGGTCTGTCTACACTGCAGTTAGGCTCCCACGGCTGGCCTGCGCCAGCCGACTTGGGCTTGGGTTAAGGGGATGTTTAATTGCTGTGTAGACGTTCCGGATTGGGACCCTCTCCCTTGCAGGTCCTAGAGCCCGGACTCCAGCAGCACATTCCACCCCATTCCACCCCAGAGATGGCTGCATTCCAGCGTGCCTCAAGGAGAAAGAAATGGCTGTAAATCCCTTGACATTGAGATAACTTCCCTGTGGATCAGGGCTTCAGCTCCCTTGTGGGGAGGATGTTTTATCCCAGGGCTCTGCCTCTCTCTCTTAAGCAGGATCCCTTGAGGCGGGATAGATGAGATGTTCATTTATAGGTCCCCCAGCTTTGAAACCATGGCATATCTAGCTGGTGGATTGACCCAGCCTAGATATTACAATCCTCCCACTTGTGACCCTCCAGCTAGCCAGCGAGACAGGCTGGGGCTGTCCCTTTGAAAAATGGAGTGGGTTGTCTCCCACTTCCCACATCCGAAGTGCCATCACTTATTTTTAGACAGGAGACAATGAGCTTTTCCGATTAAATCCAGGCAGCGGCAGCAGCCATCAGATAGCATCCAGGTGGATTCAGCCTACACAGTCGATATTAATATCGAGCCTGTCCTCAGAGTCAATGTTCAGGTTATTACGTCCGGCACTTCGGGGGCAGGGAGGTGGTGGTATGTCCTTCCTGAGTGTCAAGCAGCCATGGCATTAATGGGAGTCCAGGCTCCACTCCCCCCCCCAAACCCACTGGCTTGGAAAGGTATCCTGGAGACAAAGGGAGAAAAAGGAAATCAATTGCTAGGGCAGCCGTGCTGGAGGAAGCCACCGTGTGGCGAAAGAAGCTGCCGTGCAGAATTGGCAAATGAACTTCCGTAAGGGGTGACATCTCCGGGGTGGGCAGACCGATCCCTTTACATCCTGCTTTTGGATAGGAAGACTGAGACTTCGGGTAAAAGTGCCAGAAATGCCGAAGTGACTGTGACACCCTGGCACCCCAATATTCACCACTGTCATGTAATTAGGATCTGCCTTATACACAGTCTGCCTGGTGAGGTGTCATTCTAAAAGTCTTGATCTGCTAGACGTTCATATCTTGTTGGATTGTATGTGCTATTGTCGAGTGTGAAGTTATGAAGTTTGGCTATGTAGGTGTTGCTGAAACATGTCGTGAGGTTGAAAACACCCATAAGCAGCCTTTCAGGTACGACAGTAAAAAGGCCAAACAATGTGAATGGCTTATTGAGGAAATGCAAACAAGCACCAGGATTACCCCAGGAACTGTGTGCAATAGAAACCTCTCAGAGAGAGCACTGCACAATGGGAACTGTCTGACCCAGCTCACAGCAAAAGAGCTTTCCAGCAAGTGCGGAGAAGATATAAAAGGGGGAAAATGACATTATAGGGGGACCTCACTCTTCCAACAACAAACCTGGAAACACCTGAGGGGCAAGGACTGAACTGTGGGAAATGGTGGTCCCAGACTAGAGGGATTTTTAGCCTGGGTGTGAAAACCTGGGAAAGCCAAGGCAACCCATGCCTTAAGAGTCTGCTAGTCTGTTTATCATTCAGGGTGAGAATTTGCTAATTTATATCCTACCTATCTAGTGTGTTAAGCTCAGTTTGTGGTGTTGTTTAAGTACTAAGGTTATCTGCACAATGCAGTTGCAGCGTCTTCAGATACTAATAGCCAGCTCTTCTGTAGCACTTTTCCTAAACAGAGCTCAAAACTCAACACCGTCTTTACTCCTCACCGTCGGTGAGGCAAGGCAGGGACATTACCCCCATTTTGCAGCTAGGGAAGGTAGGCACAGGGAGACCGAGTGACTTGGCCAGCATCACACAAAAGAGCTGTAGCAGAGCAGGGAATTGACCCCTCATCCTCTACACTAGGGCCCAAACCACTGGGCCTTCCTCTCGAAAACAGCGGCTGAGGAACATGCCGATGCTTCGCAGCCTAGTGCGGAGAAAAGCCCGTTAATCCAGCCTCCCCAGCTGGCCTGCGGACAAAGAGAAGGCTGGAGCGTTCTTCATTCTCAAGAGTCAGGAACGTCCCAGGTGTAATTCTATTCCTAGCATCCCGCTATAATTCCCAGAGGCTGGGCAGGGATAGCCCAAGCTCCTGTCCGGCAGGAAGCCGGCGTTCCAGGAGGAACATCTGAGCCCCAGCTTGGGGAAAACAGGCCTGGAACCAGGACTAGAGGGGGCCCTGCTGGCCGCTAGCTCCGGTAAGGGCTGCAAAGCAAACTTCATTCTAACCCTCTGCTCCTAACTCCCAGTCTGCAATTGCCCGTGGCTGGGCCTACGTTTTCCAAAGTTACTAGTGAGTCTGCGGGCTTCTATTCTGTTCTGTCCAGATTCTTGTCCCACGCTCATCACCGCAGTATCTGAGCGCCTGCCAGGAGACGAGCCTAACCTCTGTGTTTGTTCTTATCCTAAAAGTGCGTGCAGGGGGAGGGTCTCGTGTTGATAGGAGATTTCTAATTATTTTTAGGGGGTGAAAAGTCTTCAATGTACTGGGGCCCAACAGGAGACCTCTCAAAGGGGCCAGACTTTAAGAGAGGGCTGAACACCTAGCACCCTGAAAATCAGACCCCTTTTAAAGGTGCCCCCAATCTGAAGTCCCCAGGATCACTAACCACTTTGGATAGCACGGGCCTCGGTCTCTGCCCAGCGATGAAGCTGATCTGCCGTCCTGGAGGATGAGAAGAGAAAAGACACTTTGCCCTCTGAAAAATATTCTTGCCGTTTATTCGCCATCTCTAAAGCCAAAGCGGTGAAGGGCTGAACACTGCAATCAAAGGAAACAAGCCCTCAGGATGGACCATGGCACAGCCTTCCCCTGGAGGGAACTGGCTTTGATTTGACTGAGCGAGGAATGTTTGGCTTTAAATGGGAGGCTGAAGGTTATGGCAGGCCTGGTGTGCCACACAGGAGCTAAGTCTGATGCAAAGAGAGGAAGGGGTCCAGTGGGAGGGACTGAGATGGTGGCAGAAGTGGGATCGTTGGGATAGGACAGCGAGTGTTCTGAGCTGTGCTGGGAGGAGGAGGAGGTCACATGCATTGGGGCAGCAGGGACTTTGGCAGTTGTGCTAAAAGCTGTACGAATTTAAAAAAAAAGCTGGGGCAGGAGACAGGGACTGAGATGGCCAGAGCTGCCCTTCTCTGCCAGCAACTCACAGACCGGCCGTGTGGTTCCCCAGCTGGCGAAATAACTCCCAGTGCTGGAAGTGTGGGGTGAGAAACCAGGCTCGGGCCAAGTACCGGCAGCATTCCCTAGCCCCGCTGTAGCAGGAGCAATTCAGAGATTCCGACATTCCAAGGCCAGAAGGGAGCACTGGGGTCATCCAGTCTGACCTCCTGCGTAACACGGGCCAAAGACCTGCCCCAAAATAATTCCTAGAGCAGGGCCACGAGAGAAACAGCCCATCTTGCTTTAAAAAATTGTCAGCGATGGAGAATCCCCCACGGCCCTTGTTAATTGTTCCAATGGTTAATTACTCTCACCGTTAACAAATTACACCTTATTTCCAGTCTGAATGATACTCGCTTCACCTTCCAGCATTGGACGGGGTGATACTTTTCTCTGCTAGTTTGAATAGCCCATTATTAAATACTTGTTCCCCCATATAATACTTATGGGCTGTGATCACCCCTCCCTTGGCCTTCTCTTTGTTAATTGAGTTCTTTGGGTCTATCACAATAACGCATGTTTTCTAATGCTCTGAATCATTCTTGTGGCTCTTCTCTGAACCCTCTCCAATGTATCAAGATCCTCTTGAACTGCGGGCACCTGAACTGGACACAGGATTCTAGCATCAGTCGCACCAGTGCCCAATAAACAAGATTGCCCCATTTACATCTCCCAGGATCACATTAGCTCTTTCAGCCACAGAGTCACATTGGGAGCTCACGTCCGGCTGATTATCCACCACGAACCCCAAATCTTTTTCAGTCAGGTCTTCCCAGAATAGAGTCCCCCCCATCCTGAAAGTGTGGCCTACATTCTTTGTTCCTAACTACATACATTTGATTATTTGCCCCCAGGTTACCAAGCAATCCAGATCGCTGTGATTCTGTGTCCTGTCTTCTTCAATATTTACCACTCTCCCAATTTTTGTGGCATCTGCAAACTCGATCAGTGATGATTTGATGGTTTCTTCCAGGTCACTATAAAAATGTTCAATAACCTACGGCCCGGATCTGATCCCTGTGGGACCCCCCTAGAAACAGACCCACTTGACGATTCTCCATTGATGGTTTCATTTTGAGTAATATCAGTTACCCAGTTTTTAATCCATTTAACCTATGCCATGTTAATGTTATATTGTTCTAGTTTTTAATCAAAATATCGAGTGGGACCAAATCAAACACCTTACAGAAGTCGACATGTATTACGCCAACACTGTTACCTCTATCAATCAAATTTATAATCTCATCAAAAAAAGATATCAAGTTAGTTTGAGAGGATCTATTTTCCACAAACCCATGCTGATTTGCATTAATTGCATTATCCTCCTTTAATTCTTTATTAACCGAGTCCCCAATCAAGCGCGGCATTATCTTGCCTGGGATTGATGTCAGGCTGACGGGCCTATAATTACCCAGGACAGACTTGATGGAAGGGAGAGTCAGCCGGAGCATCAGGACTGTAATAAAAGCCTGGAGCCTTTCCCAGCGGACCGGCCAGTAAGAGTAGCCTTCGCACGCGCCGCAGGCACTTTTCATCCTGAGGGACCCTGAGATCTTAAGAGTGACACACAAACCAGAGTGGGGGATTGCCTCATCCACCTCTGGGGTGGAACCTCTGGCAGCGTCACAACCCTGAACCAGAATTTAGGGCAAGAAGCAGATCCTTGGTGCTTATCGTACACAGCGTTTCACTAGCAGTCGTCAAAGCATTTTATAGGCCCTAATTACCTACCCTTCTTAACAACCTTCTGAGGGAGAAAAAATCATTATCGTCCTGTTTATATAGGTGGGTAAACCGAGGCACGGGCAGTCAAATTCTGTCCTGGTTAGTGCAGCTGCACCTGGGATGAATTTGACCCAGTGACTTCCCTAAGGTCACACTGTGAGCCAATGACCTTACTAGGAATAAAACCCAGGAGTCCCTTCTCTATAGGGTGACCAGACAGCAAGTGTGAAAAATCGGGACGGGGGTGGGGGGTAATAGGAGCCTATATAAGAAAAAGTTCCAAATATCAGGACTGTCCCTATACAGTCAGGACATCTGGTCACCCTACTTCTCTATCCAATAAACTCCTCTCCCCAATCTAAAAATAGAACCCAGGAGTTCTGACTCTGGTTCCCTGCTTTAACCACTAGTCCCTTCTCCCATCACAGACCTAAGAACCCAGGAGTCCTGACTCCCCTGCTCTAAGCACTAAACCTTTCCACTCCCTCATTTTAACACCAGGCAAACCCACGCAGCGGGCTCCCAATGGAACACGACTTAAGAACACGTGCCCTCGGACAACCCCCTTCATCACAAGTGACTGAGGACCGAGCCCATGCTGGTTTGCAATTAGCAGAGCCCGCCACTAAACGGCCTGCAGCGAGGGGAGGGCTTCGCGGGCCATTTCTGACACGCATCCCAATTATTTCTTTTCATCAGAGGGAGGCGGTTTTACTCCGGGGGCTTGGAGCTCAAATCTCATCTCAACAAACCGCACGACAATACGGCAGGATGTAACACTGCCCCCGAAGAAATCAGAGGTGCTGCCTCTCTCCACCAGCGCTGCAGTCGAAGTACAGCGCTTGCCTGGCATCTTGCTTTAACACGGGCGAGAATTTTCCCAGGTGCCCATAAATAAGGCAGGAAAGACGGGTCAGTGGCAAGGGGACTAGCCTGTGTGTTAGGAGACCAGGGTTTAGCTTCCGCTGTGGTACATACTCTCTGTCTGACTCGGGGCGGGTGATTTTATTCCAGAATAGCGACTCCATTTTGGAAGCACCCTAATCATTTCAGAATAAAAGTGACTTTTATTCCGGATTAGAGTGTCTACACAGGTAGCGGTGCCAGAACAGCTCGTTCGACAATAGCAATTCTGGGTGATTTCCCCAATCAGACAAGCTCTTGGCCTTTGCTTTGGACAGCCATCAACTTTAACCAGGTTTGGGACTGTCTATAGTTCAAAGACCGGCTTAATGGAAGCCATTAACATCTTCCAGCGTAACAATGTAGTAAAAGTCTGTGATTTTATTAGCAGTAGTATTTATTATCTGTCTTCCATAAGGTAACAGGGTTTGAATGTGAAGACAGCTTTGCACGCTTTCTCTCTCGGCTCCGTGGTACCTGCAACTGCTAAGGCTGAAAAGGAAGATGATAATTGTTGTGCCATTGCTAAATAGGGTCAGAGTAGGTTGCAATGTGATTCCTGGGGCTGTGGTGGGTCGGAGTAGGTTGCAGTGTGGTTCCTGGGGCTGTGGTGGGTCGGAGTAGGTTGCAGTGTGGTTCCTGGGGCTGTGGTGGGTCGGGGTGGGTTGCAATGTGGTTCCTGGGGCTGTGGTGGGTCGGGGTGGGTTGCAATGTGGTTCCTGGGGCTGCGGTGGGTCGGGGTAGGTTGCAGTGTGTTTCCTGGGGCTGTGGTGAGTCGGGGTGGGTTGCAACGTGTTTACTGGGGCTGTGGTGGGTCGGAGTAGGTTGCAATGTGGTTCCTGGGGCTGTGGTGGGTCGGAGTAGTTGCAATGTGATTTCTGGGGCTGTGGTTGGTCGGAGTAGGTTGCAATGTGGTTCCTGGGGCTGTGGTGGGTCGGAGTAGGTTGCAGTGTGGTTCCTGGGGCTGTGGTGGGTCGGAGTAGGTTGCAATGTGTTTACTGGGGCTGTGGTGGGTCGGAGTAGGTTGCAATGTGGTTCCTGGGGCTGTGGTGGGTCGGAGTAGGTTGCAATGTGGTTCCTGGGGCTGTGGTGGGTCGGAGTAGGTTGCAATGTGGTTCCTGGGGCTGTGGTTGGTCGGAGTAGGTTGCAATGTGGTTCCTGGGGCTGTGGTGAGTCGGAGTAGGTTGCAATGTGTTTACTGGGGCTGTGGTGGGTGGGAGTAGGTTGCAGTGTGGTTCCTGGGGCTGTGGTGGGTCGGAGTAGGTTGCAATGTGATTCCTGGGGCTGTGGTGGGTCGGAGTAGGTTGCAATGTGATTCCTGGGGCTGTGGTGGGTCGGAGTAGGTTGCAGGGTGGTTCCTGGGGCTGTGGTGGGTCGGAGTAGGTTGCAATGTGTTTACTGGGGCTGTGGTGGGTCGGAGTAGGTTGCAATGTGGTTCCTGGGGCTGTGGTGGGTCGGAGTAGGTTGCAATGTGTTTACTGGGGCTGTGGTGGGTCGGAGTAGGTTGCAATGTGGTTCTTGGGGCTGTGGTGGGTCGGAGTAGGTTGCAATGTGGTTCCTGGGGCTGTGGTGGGTCGGAGTAGGTTGCAGTGTGGTTCCTGGGGCAGTGGTGGGTCGGAGTAGGTTGCAATGTGTTTACTGGGGCTGTGGTGGGTAGGAGTAGGTTGCAATGTGGTTCCTGGGGCTGTGGTGGGTCGGAGTAGGTTGCAATGTGGTTCCTGGGGCTGTGGTGGGTCGGAGTAGGTTGCAGTGTGGTTCCTGGGGCTGTGGTGGGTCGGAGTAGGTTGCAATGTGGTTCCTGGGGCTGTGGTGGGTCGGAGTAGGTTGCAATGTGGTTCCTGGGGCTGTGGTGGGTCGGAGTAGGTTGCAGTGTGGTTCCTGGGGCTGTGGTGGGTCGGAGTAGGTTGCAATGTGTTTACTGGGGCTGTGGTGGGTCGGAGTAGGTTGCAATGTGGTTCCTGGGGCTGTGGTGGGTCGGAGTAGGTTGCAGGGTGGTTCCTGGGGCTGTGGTGGGTCGGAGTAGGTTGCAATGTGTTTACTGGGGCTGTGGTGGGTCGGAGTAGGTTGCAATGTGGTTCCTGGGGCTGTGGTGGGTCGGAGTAGGTTGCAATGTGTTTACTGGGGCTGTGGTGGGTCGGAGTAGGTTGCAATGTGGTTCTTGGGGCTGTGGTGGGTCGGAGTAGGTTGCAATGTGGTTCCTGGGGCTGTGGTGGGTCGGAGTAGGTTGCAGTGTGGTTCCTGGGGCAGTGGTGGGTCGGAGTAGGTTGCAATGTGTTTACTGGGGCTGTGGTGGGTAGGAGTAGGTTGCAATGTGGTTCCTGGGGCTGTGGTGGGTCGGAGTAGGTTGCAATGTGGTTCCTGGGGCTGTGGTGGGTCGGAGTAGGTTGCAGTGTGGTTCCTGGGGCTGTGGTGGGTCGGAGTAGGTTGCAATGTGTTTACTGGGGCTGTGGTGGGTCGGAGTAGGTTGCAATGTGGTTCCTGGGGCTGTGGTGGGTCGGAGTAGGTTGCAGTGTGATTCCTGGGGCTGTGGTGGGTCGGAGTAGGTTGCAGTGTGGTTCCTGGGGCTGTGGTGGGTCGGAGTAGGTTGCAGTGTGGTTCCTGGGGCTGTGGTGGGTCGGAGTAGGTTGCAGTGTGATTCCTGGGGCTGTGGTGGGTCGGAGTAGGTTGCAGTGTGATTCCTGGGGCTGTGGTGAGTCGGAGTAGGTTGCAGTGTGGTTCCTGGGGCTGTGGTGGGTCGGAGTAGGTTGCAATGTGGTTCCTGGGGCTGTGGTGGGTCGGAGTAGGTTGCAGTGTGGTTCCTGGGGCTGTGGTGGGTCGGGGTGGGTTGCAATGTGGTTCCTGGGGCTGCGGTGGGTCGGGGTAGGTTGCAGTGTGTTTCCTGGGGCTGTGGTGAGTCGGGGTAGGTTGCAATGTGGTTCCTGGGGCTGTGGTGGGTCGGAGTAGTTGCAATGTGATTTCTGGGGCTGTGGTTGGTCGGAGTAGGTTGCAATGTGGTTCCTGGGGCTGTGGTGGGTCGGAGTAGGTTGCAGTGTGTTTACTGGGGCTGTGGTGGGTCGGAGTAGGTTGCAATGTGGTTCCTGGGGCTGTGGTGGGTCGGAGTAGGTTGCAATGTGGTTCCTGGGGCTGTGGTGGGTCGGAGTAGGTTGCAATGTGGTTCCTGGGGCTGTGGTTGGTCGGAGTAGGTTGCAATGTGGTTCCTGGGGCTGTGGTGAGTCGGAGTAGGTTGCAATGTGTTTACTGGGGCTGTGGTGGGTGGGAGTAGGTTGCAGTGTGGTTCCTGGGGCTGTGGTGGGTCGGAGTAGGTTGCAATGTGATTCCTGGGGCTATGGTGGGTCGGAGTAGGTTGCAATGTGATTCCTGGGGCTGTGGTGGGTCGGAGTAGGTTGCAGGGTGGTTCCTGGGGCTGTGGTGGGTCGGAGTAGGTTGCAATGTGTTTACTGGGGCTGTGGTGGGTCGGAGTAGGTTGCAATGTGGTTCCTGGGGCTGTGGTGGGTCGGAGTAGGTTGCAATGTGTTTACTGGGGCTGTGGTGGGTCGGAGTAGGTTGCAATGTGGTTCTTGGGGCTGTGGTGGGTCGGAGTAGGTTGCAATGTGGTTCCTGGGGCTGTGGTGGGTCGGAGTAGGTTGCAGTGTGGTTCCTGGGGCTGTGGTGGGTCGGAGTAGGTTGCAATGTGGTTCTTGGGGCTGTGGTGGGTCGGGGTAGGTTGCAATGTGGTTCCTGGGGCTGTGGTGGGTCGGAGTAGGTTGCAATGTGGTTCCTGAAGGCTCCTTAGGCAAATCTGTTTCCTGGCTCTGTGCCTCAGTTTCCCCATCTGTAAAATGGGGATAATAGTACTGACCTCCTTTGTAAAGGGCTCTGAGAGCTACCGATGAAAAGTTTTATAAAAGTGGCAGCTATAAATTAATTATTAGTGTAGATGAAAATCAGCCCCTTAGAGGAGCAAAGGGAGTTTATTGCAGAGTCTCACGCAGAATAATAATAATAATAATAATAATAATTAATACTCCTAGACAGCTCTTGGCCTGGGCCTCCGAGAGTAATTCCTCTGGCTCCAGGGGCATTACGCCAGGGATGGATTTGGCTCTGAGCTGCTCATTGGGCCAGGATCAGGTGTCTTTGTGCACAGTCCTCACCCAGAGAGGGCTGCCACAAGGCCCCATCAGGAGGCCGGGACAATGTGACCAAAGCAAACCTGAGTTACGTACTGTGACGGCCACCCACAGCCCTAACAGTGTTTGCTTCCTCCTCTTCTGTCTGCAGGTATTTATCCTCTGGATTAGCCCCACCTCGGCTTCCATCCAGGATCAATACTGTGAGAATTTACCTCCAAGCAGTAACACCACTGGTAAGCACGCTACCCACCCTCCCCTGCACCAACCTCCCTGTCCCCTCTAGCTTTGTTCCTGGAGTTGCGGAATGGACATTAGCGACCTGGTTCTCCACCGGGGTAAGGGCTAGTCGGGCTGAAGGGCTCTGGGGTTCCATCACCCATACTGCAAACGTCAGGGAGTTTGTCTCCTGGGCGTTAAAACCTGACTCCCAGCTCTGACCTCGCCCCAATAGTTACAAGGACACCCCGAGACAGATTCTGTGCTGTGTCTCTAAGTGGTGCAGCATAGAACTCCCAGCCTGCCGTTCTTGGCGCTTGGAGACTGTAATCCACCTTTATGCCCTCCTAGGCCTGGGGTGCTCCATGGGCCGGAGAGGCCCTCAATGTACCTCAGCTAGCCCTGGGGGGGCTTTTAAGCTCCTTTATGCTACTCTGGTCCTTGTACACAGGGGACTGCATGGCAGCTGAGAACTGGCGGAGTGCAGACATGTTCCATCTTGCGCCCTCCTGCCCCCTGCACTAGAGGGGCTCCACAGCTTTGTGTCCGCTCAGCGCTCCCTACAATGGGGGGGGACATCTCTGCTGGCCAATTAGAGCCACATTACGTCACTCATATTTCGGGTGGTCGTCCTGCATTATTGATCATCAGCCTCATTGTCAGTAGAATGGCAGAAGGAAGAGGTGATCGGCGGGTGAGAGCTGTCTCAGAGCAGGAGACACAGGGTGTGTCCACACTGCACACTAAGTCTGGGCTGTGACTTGGGTTCGAGCCCAAGCCCCCACTTCCATCCACACACCTATCAGTCTGACTGGCACTAAGGACCCGGCTCCTAGGATCCTGCTTGGGGCGTGGGTCAGAGCCCAAGTCCTGCTGGGACTCGGGCCCAAGCAGTGTGGACGCAGGCGAAGCCACAGACCCGAGTCAGAAGGTCTGCGTAGTGCAGCGCGGATGCATGAGCATGGCTGTGAGACCCGGATCCTGCCATTGTAAACCCAGATTTACCGTGCAGCATGGACGTTCAAGCTTGAGCTTGGAAATGCCGAGTCCCACAGACCTGGGCTTGGGTTGCAGTGTAAATGTACCCGCAGAAACCCGGAGAGTCAGCCCCTGAGAGGACCCAGAGACAGAAGGCAGAGCTGGCGGGAGCTGAGTTTGAAGGGAGAGCAGTAACTGGGCAGGGAGCTTGGAAGAAAGCTGTTGGTGAGAACGGAGCAAAGCTCGGGACCCCCAGGGAGGAGAAGGCTCAGGCAGTGGCCCCTCGGAAAGGGGAGGCTCCAGCTGGGTCAGTGGAAGCCAAGCCCAGAAGCCAGGAGGTTCTTGTGGGACGGTGGATCCCGCTGAGCAGGGGTACAGGCATGGAGGAGCCGGACACTGCAGGAGGGGAGCTGCCTGGGGAAAATACTGGACAACGGGGCCCTGAATTAGGGCCAAAAGGAACTGGGAACAAAGTGCCACTATTGACCTTCAGGTGGATGATTTGGAGGTGATATCTCTAGAGAGGGGAATGGGAAAAAACCCTGCAGTATCTTTCTTTATTGTGGGAATTGGAGAATGGTTTTTATTACAAGGTTGGGGGTGGAGGGAGTTGCTGCACTGTGTGTGAATAAATTATACCCAGAGGCAGGCTTTGTGTTGGACACAGAGAGGTTATGGTCCTTTCTTGGGCAAACAAAAGGGGAAACTGAGGCAGGCCCACTGCTTGTGCCGTGGCCTGATGCTGGAGGGTGCCTCAGGTGGGGGCTCGCTCTATCGCAAGTTGGAAATGTACTTCTAAAAAAAATGAAAGCCGAGATTATCACATAATCCCATGACTCCAAGAGCTGGGGCTTTACAAAAAAACCCCACTAAATGTCATGAGAGTTGTGATACCACCGGATGAGCTGTCAACACTGAGTTTGGGCCAGATCCTCAGCCAGCGTAAGTCAGCATAGCTTGGGTGAAGTCAGTGGAGCGACACTGATTTACACCAGGGAAGGGTCTCCTGGCTCTCCCGCTTCAGTCACTGAGAAATCCCTCCAGCGGACACAGCTAACCTTTGGTTAGGTGAGAGCCAGCTAACTGGGCCGGCTGTATAGCCAAATGATTCTCCACTCTATAGCCTGCAATCGATTTTGAAAGCAGAGCTGGGCAAATCACAATTTTTCCATTCACTAGCCATTAAAAAAAATCATTATTTGGTCGTCGGTCAGAAAATGAAATGTTCACAAGCGTTGGCAAATCAAAAAGATAAAACACAGGTCAAATGAAATGTTTCATTTTGATTCTGACCATTCTAAACTTGTTGGATTTTTTTTTTTAATACAGTCAGAGAATCATAGAAGATTAGGGTTGGAAGAGACCTCACAAGGTCATCTAGTCCAAGCCCCTGCTCAAAGCAGGACCAACACCGACTAAATCATCCCAGCCAGGGCTTTGTCAAGCCTGACCTTAAAAACCTCTAAGGATGGAGATTCCACCACCTCCCCAGGTAACCCATTCCAGTGCTTCTCCACCCACCTAGTGAAATAGTGTTTCCTAATATCCAACCTAGACCTCCCCCACTGCAACTTGAGACCATTACTCCTTGTTCTGTCATCTGCCACCACTGAGAACAGCCGAGCTCCATCCTCTTTGGAACTTCCCTTCAGGTAGTTGAAAGCAGCTGTCAAATCCCCCCTCACTCTTCTCTTCTGCAGACTAAATAAGCCCAGTTCCCTCAGCCTCTCCTCGTAAGTCATGTGCCCCAGCCCCCTAATCATTTCTGTTGCCCTCTGCTGGACTCTCTCCAATTTGTCCACATCCCTTCTGTAGTGAGGGGCCCAACACTGGACACAATACTCCAGATGTGGCCTCAGCAGTGCCGAATAGAGGGGAATAATCACTTCCCTCAATCTGCTGGCAATGCTCCTACTAATATGCCATTAGCCTTCTTGGCAACAAGGACACACCGTTGACTCATATCCAGCTTCTCATCCGCTGTAATCCCCAGGTCCTTTTCTGCAGAACCTCTGCTTAGCCAGTCGGTCCCCAGTCTGTAGCAGTGCATGGGATTCTTCCGTCCTAAGTGCAGGACTCTGCACTTGTCCTTGTTGAATCTCATCAGATTTCTTTGGGCCCAATCCTCCAATTTGTCGAGGTCACTCTGGACCCTTTCCCTATCCTCCTGCCCCCCATATCTACCTCGCCCCCCAGCTTAGCGTTATCCACGAACTTGCTGAGGGTGCAATCCATCCCATCATGTAGCCAGCTTTCTATCCACCTTATAGTCCATTCATCCAATCCATACTTCCTTAACTTGCTAGCAAGAATACTGTGGGAGTCCGTATCAAAAGCTTTGCTAAAGTCAAGTTATATCACGTTCACCGCTTTCCCCATATCCACGTTGACTGTTCCTAATCACCTTCCTCTCCTCCAAGTGCTTCAAAATTGATTCTTTGAGGACCTGCTCCATGATTTGTCCAGGGACTGAGGTGAGACTGATTGGTCTGTAGTTCCCCAGACGCTCCTTCTTCCCCTTTTCAAAGATGGGCACTATATTTCTCTTTTTCCAATCATCTGGGACCTCCCCCGATTGCCACGGGTTTTCAAGGATAATGGCCAATGGTTCTGCAATCACATCAGCCAACTCCCTCAGCACCCTCGGATGCATTAGATCTGGCCCCATGGACTTGTGCATGTCCAGCTTTTCTATATAGTCCTTAACCTGTTCTTTCACCACTGAGGGCTGCTCGCCTCCTCCCCATACTGTGCGGCCCAGTGCAGCAGTCTAGGAGCTGACCTTGTCCGTGAAGACCAAGGCAAAAAAAGCATTGAGTACATTAGCTTTTTCCACATCGTCTGTCACTAGGTTGCCTCCCCATTCAGTAAGGGCCCCACACTTTCCCTGACCTTCTTCTTGTTGCTAATGTACCTGTAGAAACCTTCTTGTTGCCCTTCACATCCCTTGCTAGCTGCAACTCCAGTTGTGCTTTGGCCTTCCAAATGAAAGGACATTTCTAAACAAAGTCATTTCAGACTGAAAAATCATTTGGAAAAAGATGAAATGAGCTGTTTTGCCTTTTTCTAGGGTTTGTTTTTGGAGGGGGGCAGTTAAAGATTCTCTCGGGGTGTGGATTTTCCACACTCCTGAATGACATCTCTATGTGGATATAGCCTTTCATTGTAGACAGGGCCGGCTCCAGGCACCAGCCGACCAAGCACGTGCTTGGGGCGGCACCTGGTAAGGGGCGGCCAATCTTGGGGTGGCGGGGGGTGCTCAGGGTTTTTTGTTTTTGGGGGGGGGTCGGTCAGGCGGCGCTGGGGGTGGGGTGGGTTGTTTTTGTTTTGGCGGCTGGGGGGGATTCGGCAGCAGCGCTCTGGGGGGGGGGGTGGCGGCGCGGCGGGGTGCTCCAGGGTGTTCGGCAGCGCGGCTCAGCAGTGGGGGTGTTTAGTGGCGCTCGGCGGGAGGTGTGTGTGGCGGCAGGAGGGTTCGGCGGCACGGCGCTCCGCGGTTGGGGGGGGTGGTGTTCAGCGGCGCTCGGCAGCACTCTGTGGGGGACTGGGGGGGTTTGGCAGGGGGGTTCGGCGGCGCTCCACGGGAGGTGTGTGTGGCAGTGGGAGGGTTCGGCGGCGTGGCGCTCCGCAGGGGGTTGGGGGGGTTCGGCGGGGGGAGGGTTCGGCGGCGCGCCGTGGGGGGCTGGCATGTTCCGCGGCGCTCCGCGGGGGGCTGGGGAGGGTTGGCGGCGCGGCACTGGGGGGGTTCAGCGGTGTGGCGCGCCGCGCGGGGGGGGGTGGCGGCGCAGTGCTGAGGGGGTGTGTTATGGCGGCGCTATGGAGGGCGGCACTCTTTTTTTTGCTTGGGGCGGCAAAAAAGTTAGAGCCGGTCCTGATTGTAGACCAGCCTTTAGATGCTGGTCTCTGTTTCTCTGTGAGAGACCATGACACTCTCAGCCAGCCAGTAGAGGGCAGTCACAGACACACAGTCATTCGCCTGCCCCAGGAGAGCACAGTCGGCGTATTAGCATGATACCTGCAGGACAAAACATACATAAGCTAAGCAAAGGCCATGAGGAACAGTGTGTCTATTTGACGAGCCCTTCTAAGTGCCTTTAATACTTGGCATTCATTTCTATTAATTAAATACTCACAAGTAGCCCAGGCATGGGCTTTACTGGTAGAGTTTCTCCTGCATTACTTCCCCTTGCATTAGATCTGTGTAGGAATTAAAACACTGCCTGTAATTTCTGACCTGATTCATAGCTAGCTCCAGCACCTGGGTGGGTCCTGAGCTGTTCCCTTGGAACAAGGTGGCAAGTTCGCCTCCCCTTCGAGCGCAGGAGAGTCACTGCCATTTGATGGCCCTTTGGTCTCCCAAGTGGAACGAGTTTGGCAGGTCTCAATGTTGGAAATTTACACCTTGAAGCCAGAGGTGAAATAGGTCATCCCTTCTCAATGGGGAATGGGGGGGGCAGGGGTGTCTTGTCATAGTCTCCATGCTGTGCCTATCCAATGCCCTGCAGGCCTGTCCGGCACCTCTCGCCACGCTAGGTTCCCATCCAAAACCAAAGTCTTTTTTTTTATTTTCCCCACCAGCAATTAAAACTCATCAATATTTCCCCCTGAGGACAACAGCATCCCTGCGTCACGTAGCCAGCGGGGCTGGGGGAGGATGCAAAGGAAGGCAAGAGCCTCACTGCTCTCTTGCATGAAAATGCTGGAAAGGTTTATTTTCCAATTTGCATGAAAGAAACAGTGGCCTCTGCGAAATCTCCTGGCCTGACACAGCCCCCTGTAATCGGCGCCCGCTCAGGGTGACTGATGGACTCAGAGGAGCCGTGCTGATGGATGAGCCCTGCCACGCAGCTCCAGTTAGCACGCCTCGCAAACTACTTTCTGAAATTAAATATTGGCACCGGCGCAGGGCGACTCCCTCCCTCTCCGGCTGGCGGCTGCTGGAGCGTAACGAGCCTCCAGCCGGCAAAGCAAACACGCTGCACGCCTCGCACAGCGGGGGGGGGGCGAGGGAACCCCGCATCGGGGCCAGGCTCGGGAGAAAGCTGGCCGCAGAGCGAGCCGTATGGCTGCGCTCCGGGATCGCGGCTCGCAGCACAGCCGTCGGGAAAGGGCCGGTGGCACAGTGGCAGCAGCTGGCCCCTTCCTTTGGGAGCCCGAGTTCAGGCCGTGCGTGTCCGGAGCAGGATGGGAGCTGGGAGAAACACAGAAGGGACGTCTACACTTGGAGCTCCGGGAGACGTACCCACGCTAGCCCTGATCAGGAGAGTGCACTAAAAATAGCGTAGCCACAGCAGTGCAAGCGGCGGGAGGGGCTAGGCACCTCATGTGGGTACCTGTCTGAGACCCCAGGCATGTCCTCAGGGTGGCCAGCCCCTCCTGCCACCTGCTGTGCCACGGCTACCCTAGACACATGCATGGCTCCTGGGAAGTAGGTGCCAGCGGTTTGCATTGCTCTGCAGCAATCTCTTTGGCTAAGGCATGGAGGGGTGTCGACAGGCATAAATACCCTGGCCACCTCAGCTTCCCCTAGGGCACAGCACCTCCCCTGAGGTTCTCCCCTCCCATGTAGGGTTCTGCCCCTATACGCCCCTGGAGGGCCCCAGCTCCCATGGGCCCCTGCTCCCTCTGAGCCCCATACCCAGACCCAGCTCCCATGAGCCTCTGCTCCCTCTGAGCCCCAGACCCAGCTCCCATGAGCCCCTGCTCCCTCTGAGTCCCACACCCAGACCCAGCTCCCATGAGCCCCTGCTCCCTCTGAGTCCCACACCCAGACCCAGCTCCCATGAGCCTCTGCTCCCTCTGAGCCCCACACCCAGGCCCAGCTCCCATGAGCCCCTGCTCCCTCTGAGCCCCATGTCAGCATCCTGCTCCCTCCAAGCCCCAGGCCTCAGCTGCTCTATTTCTTCCAGCCCCGAGTTAAGGCTCTGATTCTCCTGCCCCACACCCCAGGTGTCCTGCATCGGCACTACGCCTGTGCTGCCCAGCAGTAACTGAGCAGAATCAGGCCTTTCACAGTTACGAGGAGCAGACATCTGTATTATTATTATCCATTGCTAGGACTCTCCGGGTTAGCAGCTAGAGGCCTTGCTCCAGGGATCAAGACCATACTGTGTCAGGCGCTGTACAAACCAGTATAATAGCCAATATTCAAAAATAAACTCTAGTGCAAGAGGGTATCGGCCAACCGCCCCAGCTACTGGGGATCTGGAAGACATTTCCCTGGAGGGAGGTTATCCCAGAGCAGTCTGCTTCAGAGTTTCTTGGGTCTTCTTTCGAAACAGCTGGTGAGGATGTCGTGCTGTCTGGAGTAGCTCATATCAGCCTTAGGCCAGGCTGTCAAAAAGCAGGGCAGAGACCCCAAACTGGTGGTGCGTTCTATGATTAGATTTCACCAACCCAGTACCAATTCTGAACTCCTGATGCACAAAACCAGTCTTACCATGGGGTCCCAGACAATTCCCTTGAGCACTCTGGCCTATCTTGCACCCAGGCCAGCTGGACTTAGTGATAGATTGTCACTTATACCAAATATCACAAAATATTCAGGTTCCTTCCAGTCCCAAGAGACCAGTCACCTACCTCGGGTCAATTTGTACCTTAGAGCTCACAGCAAAGACAACCCTTGTAGCCAATCCTGTAATAAACTAACGAAGGCTTTCTTAACTAGGAAAAAGAAACGAGAGAGTTATTTACCGATTAACGCCAGCAATATACCTTACCAATGAGTTACAGACTATGGTTCCAAAAAGCGACAGAGTTGTAGCAATCTGTCAGCACTCAATGGCCTCTCGGGCTAATCCAGGTTGACCTGGGGGATCTTTGCTTTTGTTTCTTAACCTCAGGCTGAGGGAGTCCAAACAGGAAAAAGATGAAAAATATTCCTGTCAGCTATTTTTATTTCGCTCTTCCGGAATCCAAACGGATGGGACGAGCCCCTCAGCACATAGGCCGGGTACGGCCAATTAGCAACGTCTTTCTAACGCGATGTGCCACCATGACCCATTTAGTTCCGATAATCCTCCCTCGGGGGGGACCACGCCTCCTGCCTGAGTTCACAGGTGCAGAACAGGCATTTGTACAGTTACAGAGCAAAACTTACCTCTTACCTTCGAGCATGGGATACAGACATTACAAGTCCGATTAACGCAGGCAGCAACTTACAAGCCTTCTACAGCGTCTAAACACTAAACACATAGTTCCCAGTCCAACACCTATCTTGAACAATATTAACATATTGGTTAGTCTGGTTTCCAGCAATGAGATTGTCAGTACTCAGCTGACAGCTACAGCCTTGGGACGAGCTGGCACCTGGTCTACCAGCATCACAGTCAGAGACAGGATATTGGTCAGTGTTCTGACCCGGTCTGGCAAGTCCTATGTTCCTAATGAAAACAGACAGTGCTTGCCTCACAACGCTCCCTGTTCAGGATTATGACAAGGTGAAACAGACAAAAGAGGATGGAGAAACGAGACAATGGCTGAATAAAGTGAGGCGTAAATGAGGGCTCTTGGTAGTCACAGGTTGAGTGGGGCCAAATTTTTCACACGCAACTTTTTTTGGCAAAAAATGAAGGTTTGGGGCCATCAGAAGGTTTATCAAATACGATTTCATAGAATATCAGGGTTGGAAGGGACCTCAGGAGGTCATCTAGTCCAATCCCCTGCTCAAAGCAAGACCAATCCCCAGACAGATTTTCACCCTAGATCCCTAAGTGGCCCCCTCAAGGATTGAACTCACAACCCTGGGTTTAGCAGGCTAATGCTCAAACCACTGAGCTATCCCTCCCTCACCCAATTTTTTATCAGTGGGGGGAGGGAGGGGGAAAAACTTCTAAAAAATTCCCCCCAAAATCTATTGATGTTTTCGAAACAAAACATTTCTCTTTTTCAGTTTGAAACAACTTTTCATTTCAAGTGGCTTTCATTTTATTTGTATTTATATTCAAAGATGTTTAAAAACGGTCGCAACAGAAACAAAACAAATTGTTTGACCTCAAACATTTTTTTTTCAAATTTTCAATTCGCTGACAAGTGTTTTCAGTCTAACCCAAAGTGAATGTTCCCCCAACTGTTTAAAATTGCCACTTCACCCCAAAAAGCTGTTTTTTCACCCAGCTCCAGTTGCAGGGGGTTGCCAGCCTGGCTGAAGGCAGAGGGTAGTCAGTTGTTGGCATCACGATGGGAAGTTCTCCCTTATTATTATTATTCTGTTATTTGTATTGTGGTAGGACCTAACAGCCCCCGCCATGGACCAAGACCCTGTGACGCTAGGCATTGTACAAACTCAGAACAAAAGGCTATCCCTTCCCCAGAAAGCGTTCAATCTAAGGGCACATCCACACTTTAAATGCTGCCTTGATGCTGCCATGGGGCTTTAGTGAAGATGCTCTATGCCGACAGGAGACAGCTGTAGTTAATCCACCGCTGCCAGAGGCGGTAACTGTGTGGGCAGCTTTCCCACCGACAGAACGCTGTCTACACCAGGTCCTAGCTCAGTAGATCTACGTTTTCACATCCCTGAGCGACGTAGTTACACTGAAGTAATTCTGTAGCGTAGATCTGGCCTCCTTTGGGACGGAGACTCCTTGTGAACCAGATTCCCCCTCACACACATGCTCCAGCAAAGCGACGTGATGAAGTTACGAAGCCCAGAGTGAAAACAAGGTGTGTAATGGAAATGCCAACACAGCCTTGGCTGGGACGCAGGGCAAGCAGGAGTCAGGGACATAATTCATTTGTTTTCCTCCCTGAAGGGTTTCATTACCTTGCTAGTGCAGGTGTCATTTGTCCTTGGGAGTGTTAGGCGGTGATAAATGGCATTTGCTTTTCTCTTATTCATCTTCCCTGAGCCGCAGTGTGCCTGGCTTTGTGGGTTCTTGATCTATTTCATTCCCGATAGTCTCCCGATCAGGGACTATTTGTCTGCCTTCTGCTGCGTAGCTGCCTAGATTGATAGACACACGCAAAGATGGACTGATGGATAGAGACCGGGACAGAGGGCTGGCTGGCTGTCACACGGAGAGGGGAAAACAGTAACCCTTTCAGCGCTGTGTCCACCCAATGAAATGGTATGTGGGGGCATCCCTGACCCATTCAGCAAGGCAGCCGGTACATTACTCTACCTTAATATAGCTGCTGCATTCAGCACGACGGCCTGCCTGGTATGCTCAGAACCACAGTAGGGGCATTCTGCTTGGCTGTGTCTGGAACGCTGGACATGCTCTTGCTTCATTTTCCCATCAGTTCCCATCTGAGCAGCCGGGCTATCAAAGATGAAGCGAGAAACCGATTCCTTTTGCTCTCTAAAACCAGACTCTTTCCGGCAGCAGGAAGCCTCATTCACTGACTCTGTCATCTCACCAGAGAGCCGCGGCTAAAATCGCGTCAGAACGGAAGGTGGGGCTGGTGGAGGGAACACAGCTGATGAGAAAAGCATGACTCTAACGTCCAGGAACGTGGCGGGCTACTGGGAAGTGTTGCCACCATGAAGACGTGGACACTGCTCCTCCAGAGTTTGGACTTTGGTCATGTAGCGTTTTACTGGGACTGTCCTTAGTAAAGCCCTGATCATGGCAAAGTGCCAGTTTCACTTGGAAGAGGGCAGCCCGTCTGAGTGCAGGTCTGGGAGACGGGAGCTCCTGAATGCTAGACTTGCCTGATGCCTCCAGCTAGCTGTGTGACCGCCCTGCTTTGCATCCCGGATGCAAGCTGGAGAGGATGCTTAGCTAGGGACAAGAGGGGTGGGATAGTTCTGTGGTTTGAGCATTGGCTTGCTAAACCTAGGGTTGTGAGTTCAATCCTTGAGGGGCCCTTTGGGGGCAAAAATCTATCTGGGGATTGGTCCTCCTTTGAGCAGGGGGTTGGACTAGATGACCTTCTGAGGTCCCTTCCAACCCTGATGTTCTATGACCTCTTTAAAGGGGGGTGGGAGGAAGGATCCATCCTTACTGTGCTTCACAATCCTTGGAGGGTGAGAGATGCTAGGGGAGCATTGCATTGTTGTTAATTATTAATCAGAGCACAGAGAGAGCCAGTTGCACTCCATCTCTTTGATTTGTCCTGATATTGTCTCAGGTTAATCCATTATTGCTCACCACCCGGCTTTCTGCACCTTTTTTGGAAGCATCTGGTTCTGGCTTCTATCATCAGACAATCCTGGTCTAATCTAATCCAGTCCAGCAATTCCTATGCTCCAATGAGAGCAGGGCGGGGTGTTATAGGTGAATTACAGTTGGATGTCAGCATAAACCACCACTTGGTAGGGAACGGTGTAAGCTTAGGATAGGAATTGTTTGATACTTTTCCACAAACAGCAAATTTCCCCTTCTGCCCTCCCTGGGCAGTGGGAATTTCTCCACACAGCTGCGCTGGGAAAGACTGCAGATGACATGTTCCTCTTTAATGCCAGCTGTGTGGAAGTGTGTCCCAAGTTCTACTTGTGTCGCTTTTCTCTGACACTGTCCCCCCAAATCCTTTGGCTGACGAGGAGCTGAGAGTTTGGGAAAACAAATACTGGAAGGAACTGGCTGGGACCTATGAGCGTCAATGCCCTCCGCTGAGTACGAGTGGGACTGTTCAACTGTGTATCATGGGCCATATACTGCTAACAGCAAACGGAGATTCTCCTTTAACTCTAGTGGCAGGGGCCTGGGCTTGTGGAGAAGGAGGATTTGAGTTCTCTCTCTGTTGCCTCCCTGAAGTTCTGAGTGGCTGTGGGGGCAGCGTAGTGACAGCAAAGTCCCCGATGTGCTACAGGGTAAATAGAACAAGCTATTGTCTTTTTCATCCAGGGCTCTTTTAAGCCCCGCTGGCTTTTTATAAATCAAATGCACAGTCCCTCGAGGGACAGCGGCTGTGATGTGTGCATTATAAACAGCCGGGGCTCTCTTCTGGCCTCAGTTCCACAGATGCAATTCCTGCTAGGGTCAACGCTTGTCTGAGAGCTTGCACGACGCTGCAGTCCAGAGTATGGGGGTGTGAACTGCAGAGCACTCGAATGTGTTGCACTCTAACTGCCCCATCTAGACCCCGCTGGAACAAACTAAAAGGTACCTAGTGTGCATTACCAGAGCCCTGTTTAAACGGGACGAAATCAGCATGAACTCGGTACCTGTTAGTTCACGCCAGCAGGGTCTACACAGGGCAGTTAGAGCAGAACAGGGTAGAGCGCTCTACAGGTCACACCCCCCGTAGGCGGCTCTGTGTAAACAAGCCCTAAAATACAGCAGAATCAACTCCCCTGTAGACCTAAATTACAGACCTAAAAGTGGCAATTCTTCAACAAAAAAACTTCAAAAACAGACTCCAACGAGAAACTGCAGAACTGGAATTAATTTGCAAACTGGACACCATTAAATTAGGCTTGAATAAAGACTGGGAGTGGATGGGTCATTTCACAAAGGAAAAACTATTTCCCCATGTTTATTTTTTCCCCTACTGTTACTCACACCTTCTTGTCAACTGTTGAAATGGGCCATCCTGATTATCACTACAAAAGTTTTTTTTACTCCTGCTGATAATAGCCCACCTTAATTGATTAGTCTCGTTAGAGTTGGTATGGCAACCCCCATTTTATTTCTGTGTATATACACCTCTACCTCGATATAACGCTGTCCTTGGGAGCCAAAAAATCTTACGGCATTATAGGTGAAACCGCATTATATCAAACTTGCTTTGATCCACTGGAGTGCACAGCCCTGCCCCCCAGAGCACTGCTTTACTGCGTTATATCCGAATTCGTGTTATATCGGGTCGCGTTATATTGGGGTAGAGGTGTACATCTTCCTACTGTATTTTCCACTGCATGCATTCGATGAAGTGGGTTTTAGCCCATGAAAGCTTATGCCCAAATACATTTGTTAGTCTCTAAGGTGCCACAAACACTCCTCGTTCTTTTTTCCCCTGTAATGCGATTCCCAACTGCCTTGATTTCAGGATTTCTGCTGCTGTTACCAGGAGCGGAATCCAGCTTCTGGCCAGATGAGCTCAGGATAACTGGATTAATCCACTCTCATCTCTAACTAGATAAGTGGATTTCATCTGCAGCCCTTTTTCTCGGCGTGCGTTTCAACTTCACGTGAGCCAGCAGCGCTCCCGTAGGTGGGATTTTTACAAAACTGCAGGGGAATTTAGAAAACCTTTGTTCAGGGTAATTGTAAATTCGGAGTTTTATAATGAAGCTAATGAGAGCCACAGTAGGGCTGTGATACATAATTAGCTAATGTCTGTGCGACACTTGGGAACTGGCATGTGCTCATAGCATGGGGATGATTAGACTCAAGCGCCGCATGCTGTTGAGCTCGGTGTCCGCTGAATACAGAGGAAGGGCTTCCTGGCATTCTGCAGCGAAATCGCTTTTCCCATCGACAAATATTTTGGAGCTGGGTTTTAACTCACTTAGGTTCTTATCCGGCCCCCTTTCTGATAGCACGTGAGCCCCTCCCAGTCTTTAAGGCATTTATTCTCCCAACCCCACTGTGAGGCAGGGCAGGGCTAGTCTCCATGTTTTCGAATATGTCGACACTTGGAGCTGGGGTGTGATTCCCAGCTGGAAGAGACATACCCATGCTAGCTCTAATAAACGATCACACTAAAAATAGAACGTAGCCAAGCGTGTGCTTGTCCAAGGCACTAGAATCATAGACTATCAAGGTTGGAAGGGACCTCAGGAGGCCATCTAGTCCAACCCCCTGCTCAAAGCAGGACCAATTCCCAGACAGATTTTTGCCCCAGATCCCTAAGTGGCCCCCTCAAGGATTGAACTCACAACCCTGGGTTTAGCAGGCCAAAATGCTCAAACCACTGAGCTATTCCTCCCCCACCCTGAGGTATGTACCTGCAGCAGTGGGAGTGGCTAGTGGCACCATGTATATAACGAATATCTCAGATGGGTACCTAGTTGACTGGAGTAATGTGTTGGCATCCTTTTGTCTGCGAGAGACGGTGGGAATTGCAGCCTATGATGTAGATGGTTTGTAATGTCTCATATGACTGAATAGTCCAATCCGAGATTTGCACGATCGCTGGCTGTCATCAACAGATAGTTAAGGGTTAATGCCTCTTTTACCTGTAAAGGGTTAAGAAGTTCCCCTAGCCTAGCTGACACCTGACCAGAGGAACCAATGGGAGGACAAGATGGTTCAAAGGGAAGGAGGGAAGTTCCCTTTGTCTGTTGAGTTTTCGCTTTGGACCGGAGTGGGAAAGCTCCAGAATTCAGCCTCTTATTAAGTAGTGAGTATTAGTGAAGGAAATAACTAGGTTTATGTTTATTTCTTTGTAACCCGTCTTGTGCAATTAGAGGAATAGTCAAATTGGGTATTTTTTGTGTAAGTTTTTGCCCATGGGAACATCCTCTGTGTTTGGAATCTGTTGTCTGTGAGAGTAGCTGGTATGCTAATCTCTCCCAGAGGGTTTTCTTTTACCTTTCTTTTCTTTAATTAAAAGCCTTTTTTAATAACCTGATTGATTTTTCCTTGTTTTTAGATCCAAGGGGGTTGGATCTGGATCCACCAGGAGTTGGTGGGAGAAAGGAGGGGGGATGGTCAATTTCTCCTTGTTTTAAGATCCAAGGGGTTGGATCTGTGTTCACCAGGAAATTGGTGAAGAGTCTCTCAAGGCTACCCAGGGAAGGGAATTAGTGCTTGGGAGTGGTGGCAGCCAGACCAGATCTAAGCTGTTAATTTAGCTTAGAGCTTCTCATGCAGGTCCCCCACATCTGTACCCTAAAGTTCAGAGTGGGGAAGGAACCTTGACATGGTGAGCAGCGGTGAGGGATTTTTTTTTAGGAACCAAAAGCCAGATTTTTTGCCCCCTCCTTTGAGATGCTGGGGAAGCAGTGAAGGAGAGATCCCCTGAAGGCAAACAGATAAGAGCTTCTAACAGAGGGCTTTTTGTTAGAAGGGAAGCTCCAACTGTGATCACTGGAGGGTCATTAACATTGCCAAGACAAGTCACAAAAACCTGTTTTACTTGTGTTTTTTCCCCTAAAGAGTCACATTACAGTAACCAAAGATTCCAAGCTGCCCCCCCCCCCCCCATAGCTAAGGTAGACCAGGGGGAAAATGTCAGGCAAAGGGAAAAAAACTATGCAACAGGACCTAGAATTAGACAAATTCCAGGCTGAGGAGAATGAAAAGGAACATGACAGACAGATGGCCAGGGCTGAGGCTGCACACAAAAGAGCTATGGAGGAAAGGGAAAAAGAAGAAAAAGCCGAAGAGGATGCCCACAAAAGAGCTATGGAGGGAAAACAAAAAGAGATGGAGCTGAAAGAAAAGGAGACGGAGCAGAAACAAAAAGAGATGGAGGAGAGGGAAAAAGAGAGGAAGCATGAACTGGAATTGGTAAGAGCTAGGCAGGATACACCAGCCAACCCTAACAACCCTTCTCTAGGTACCGCTTCCCATCCCAGAAAACTCCCCACCTACAAGGCAGGCGATGATACTGAGGCCTTCTTAGAAAATGTTGAAAGGGCCTGCCTTGGGTACAGCATCTCTACAGACCAGTACATGGTAGAGCTGAGGCCACAGCTCAGTGGACCCTTAGCAGAGGTGGCGGCTGAAATGCCTAAGGAACACATGAACAGTTATGAACTTTTTAAAAACAAGGCCAGAATCAGAATGGGGCTAACACCCAAGCATGCCCGTCGGCGGTTCAGAGCCCTAAGGTGGAAACCAGACGTGTCATTTACCCGACATGCCTACCACATTGACAAAAATTGTGATGTTTGGGTATCAGGGGCAAATGTTAAATCTCTGGAAGATCTGTTTTTCCTAGTGAAAATGGAGCAGTTCTTAGAGGGTGTTCCTGATGAAATAGAAAGGTACATCCTAGATGGGAAACCCAAAACTATAACCGAGGCAGGGGAAATTGGAGCCAAATGGGTGGAGGTGACAGAAAAGAAAAAAAACTAATAGCAGTTGGAGTGAATATCAGAAGGGGCAACCCGAACCAAAAACCTACCACCGGGGACAACCCAAGGCCCCACCTACATCCCAAGGGAAACCCCAGATGCCTTCTCACCCCACCACACCAGTCTCCACCAACCAACCTCGACCCGGTGATACCCTAGCATGGCAATGTTTTAAATGTAATGAACTTGGACATATAAAGGCCCACTGCCCCAAGAACCCCAACCAATTACAGTTCATTACACTACAATCCCCAGGCCCAGATGCCTCTCAAATACCCTCGGAGCGAAGGGAAACCTTGAGAGTGGGCGGAAAGAAGGTTATCGCATGGAAGGACACTGGGGCACAAGTGTCGACTATCCACCAATCCCTAGTGGACCCCAAACTCATCAACCCGGAGGCTCCAGTGACAATTCAACCCTTCATGTCATACTCTGTAACCTTGCCTACAGCCAAGTTGCATGTCCAGTACAAGGGCTGGTCAGGAATGTGGACTTTTGCAGTCTATGACAATTATCCCATTCCCATGCTGCTGGGGGAAGATTTGGCCAACCATGTGAAGCTAGCCAAGAGGGTGGGAATGGTCACCCGCAGCCCAGCTAAGCAAGCTTTCACACCCATCCCTGTTCCTGAGCCGTCCACCAGGGCCCCGTCTATGTTACCAGAGACCCAGACAGAGGTGGTGGAACCAGATCCCCTCCCAATGACTGCAACAGCCGTAGTGGATCCAATCCCAGAGACCCAACCAAAGCCAGTCCCAGAACCAGAACTGGCAACACAACGAGCACCAGAACCATTGCCAGCACTGAGTCCAGCGTTTGCAAACCCGTCTACAACTCCAACGCCAGAGGGCACCAGTGAGCCTGAACTGGTGGAAGCAGCAGATAACCCTACCCAAAAGGCTCAGCCAGAGCCTGAGAGACCACATAGTGCACCAGCGGACAGCGGTTCACAGTCAATGGAAACAACCCCAGCACCTGCATCGCTTCCAGAGGGACCAAGCCCCAGTCCACAGTCCAAGGAGGACCTGATGTCTCCAGCATCAAGGGAACAGTTCCAGGCCGAGCAGGAAGCAGATGACAGCCTTCAGAAAGCTTGGGTGGTGGCACGGAGCACCCCACCGCCTCTCGGCTCTTCTAACCGATCCCGGTTTGTGGTAGAACAAGGACTTTTATACAAGGAGACTCTTTCTGGTGGGCACCACTGGCAGTTATTGCAAATGTCTGTATCTTGGTTGGGAGCTGCTTGCTTCCTATGGGCTTTTGTCTCTTCAAGCTGCAGGAGCCAGCTCCTGTCATGGACTTTGCCTGATGGAGGCAATGACACCACTTGTTACGATCACTTGCCAAGACTTCCCATTGGTCAGGCTCAATTCCAAATTCCTTCATATCTCGCTTGCACAGTGTCTTTATAGTGAAGCTTGGGACGTCCTGTTGTTCTTGTTCCCTTTGATAGCTCCCCATATAGCACGTCCTTGGGTATGTGTCCGACTTCCTACCTACTCAGATGGCCCAACCAGCGCAGTTGTCTTTGCTTGAGCCTGGCTATCACACTTCATAAATTTTCCCTTTGAAGAACTTCTGCATTGGTGACTTTGTCCTACCATTTGGTGTTGCGTATGTGGTGTAAACAACCTAGGTGGAAACTGTTCAAACTTTTCTCCTGATGAGCAGAAGTTGTCCATGTTTCCCCACCATACATGAGAGTGTTGAGGATGCAGGCTCGGTTCACTAGCATTTTGGTCTTGATGGTCAGCTTTGAGTTTATAGATTCTGGGACTGGAAGGGACCTCGCGAGGTCATCAAGTCCAGTCCCCTGCCCGCATGGCAGGACCAAATACTGTCTAGACCATCCCAGATAGACATTTATCTAACCTACTCTTAAATATCTCCAGAGATGGAGATTCCACAACCTCCCTAGGCAATTTATTCCAGTGTTTAACCACCCTGACAGTTAGGAACTTTTTCCTAATGTCCAACCTAGACCTCCCTTGCTGCAGTTTAAACCCATTGCTTCTTGTCCTATCCTTAGAGGCTAAGGTGAACAAGTTTTCTCCCTCCTCCTTATGACACCCTTTTAAATACCTGAAAACTGCTATCATGTCCCCTCTCAGTCTTCTCTTTTCCAAACTAAACAAACCCAATTCTTTCAGCCTTCCTTCATAGGTCATGTTCTCAAGACCTTTAATCATTCTTGTTGCTCTTCTCTGGACCCTTTCCAATTTCTCCACATCTTTTTTAAAATGCGGTGCCCAGAACTGGACACAATACTCCAGCTGAGGCCTAACCAGAGCAGAGTAGAACGGAAGAATGACTTCTCGTGTCTTGCTCACGACACACCTGTTAATACATCCCAGAATCACATTTGCTTTTTTTGCAACAGCATCACACTGTTGACTCATATTTAGCTTGTGGTCCACTATAACCCCTAGATCCCTTTCTGCCGTACTCCTTCCTAGACAGTCTCTTCCCATTCTGTATGTGTGAAACTGATTTTTTCTTCCTAAGTGGAGCACTTTGCATTTGTCTTTGTTAAACTTCATCCTGTTTAACTCAGACCATTTCTCCAATTTGTCCAGATCATTTTGAATTATGACCCTGTCCTCCAAAGCAGTTGCAATCCCTCCCAGTTTGGTATCATCCACAAACTTAATAAGCGTACTTTCTATGCCAATATCTAAGTCGTTGATGAAGATATTGAACAGAGCCGGCCCCAAAACAGACCCCTGCGGTACCCCACTCGTTATGCCTTTCCAGCAGGATTGGGAACCATTAATAACAACTCTCTGAGTACGGTTATCCAGCCAGTTATGCACCCACCTTATAGTAGCCCCATCTAATTTGTATTTGCCTAGTTTATCGATAAGAATATCATGTGAGACCCTATCAAATGCCTTACTAAAGTCTAGGTATACCACATCCACCGCTTCACCCTTATCCACAAGGCTCGTTATCCTATCAAAAAAAAAAAATTAATGGAGATATCCCATCTCCTAGAACTGGAAGGGACCTTGAAAGGTCATCAAGTCCAGCCCCCTGCCTTCACTAGCAGGACCAAGTACTGATTTTGCCCCAGATCCCCAAGTGGCCCCCTCAAGGATTGAACTCACAACCCTGGGTTTAGCAGGCCAATGCTCAAACCACTGAGCTATCCCTCCAAAGAAAGCTATCAGATTGGTTTGACATGATTTGTTCTTCACAAATCCATGCTGGCTGTTCCCTATCACCTTACCACCCTCCAAGTGTTTGCAGATGATTTCCTTAATTACTTGCTCCATTATCTTCCCTGGCACAGAAGTTAAACTAACTGATCTGTAGTTTCCTGGGTTGTTTTTATTTCCCTTTTTATAGATGGGCACTATATTTGCCCTCTTCCAGTCTTCTGGAATCTCTCCCGTCTCCCATGATTTTCCAAAGATAATAGCTAGAGGCTCAGATACCTCCTCTATTAGCTCCTTGAGTATTCTAGGATGCATTTCATCAGGCCCTGGTGACTTGCAGGCATCTAACTTTTCTAAGTGATTTTTAACTTGTTCTTTTTTTATTTTATCTGCTAAACCTACCCCCTTCCCATTAGCATTCACTATGTTAGGCATTCCTTCAGACTTCTCGGTGAAGACCGAAACAAAGAAGTCATTAAGCATCTCTGCCATTTCCAAGTTTCCTGATACTGTTTCTCCCTCTTCACTAAGCAGTTGTTCCATGGGTCTTTTAGTTAGTCTGCTAAAAGTAGTGGTAGCCTTTCCAATGCGAACATTTAGTATATAACTAACATTTCAGATGGCTACCTACTTGGCTACACTATTTTTAGCACATTAGATTGACCAGACCTAGCATGGGTATGTCTCCTCCAGCTGGGATTACATCCCCAGCTCAAAGTGCAGACATACCATTAGAGGTGAGACACACAGGAGCTCAGAGACTTGCCCAAGGTCATAGAAGAAGTCTTTGGCAGAGCAGGGCCTTGACCCCCGCAATGTTCCCAAGTCCTACACTCATGACATAACCACTGGATCATCCCACCTCTGAAAGCAGCGTTTCAGCAAAGCAATAGCAATGAGGAATTTTCTTTTGTAGACATAGTATTGTCAACCCTAAGCGTTCAAAGCTCAGGCCTCCAAAATCCCAAGATTGCCTTAAAATCATCAGAGTTTTACAAACCATCAATGTGGAATTTGTTTTATTTGCCTTCTGGGTTTTCAGCCTTTAGAGCTCACGTTTTCATGTTTCCCTCCACTAGGAATAGCTAGAGTTAATGAAAGCTGAGAGTTGCACCTAATCCTATGACTCTAGGAGCTGGGGCTTTAAGTAAAACCCCAACTAGCACGAGATTTGCAATAAAACAATGTGAGAGGGCAACACTAAATGTGGGGGAAAGCAGACTGAGTATGTCTGGAGGGATAAGTCAGTGTTAAGTCCCTGGGGGTGGTTTTGTAAAGGCGGCAAACCTTCTAGGAAGGGTTTGGGACATTTGTTCCTCCTCACACATTGTTAATGCCCCTAGAAGCACCTGCAGTGCCAGTTCCTGCGCCTCCCTTTGAGGGGATGAAAATGATTGCGTTTAAGGCAAACAAGCCACCTCCGGTTATCCCCGGATCCCGCTCGGCACAGAGATAAGAGTCCCAATTTCAGAGCAGTTAAAATCTGAGCCCTCACTGATCCCCCCTGCTTCCCAGCATGCATTGCAATCATCTAAGCCTGTTGGGTGGCTCTGATAGATCAGGCCTCTGAGCGTCTTATCGGGGGGATGCATTCCCAAGAGCTAAGCCGTGCGGCGCTCCAGGTCTGTCTTGCGTATGTGATAAGCACAAGAAAGCCAGGCGTTAAGATGTCAGCTTGGCTTCGGGTTACCAGGCAGCCCCGTCTCCCTCTTGCTAGGAGTGGTTCAAAGAGAATGACGGAACGATCTAGTGCCATAGCTGTTGCTGCCCATGAGAGATGGGCCCAAACCAGAGCCTTGCACCCAGACAAGCCGAAGCTTCAGGCAAGCCCTGAGTTTCAGGCGCATTTTAATGTTTGTTCTACAAGGATGCTGGGTAGGAAGGTACATTCCCTCCAGAGAAGCAGGGAGCACTGCTGGTGAGGTGGTAGCTGGCACACTTCCCTTGGCGTTAGTGCCAGCGGGGTCTGTGTTCGTGGCGGCGCCATCCTTCAGATGAGGCCTAAAACCTTCATGAAAGATCCCCTAAGAGAGGGGTGTTAAGGTTGGTGTCCCAGCCGAATTCCAATTCGGGCAGTTCCACTGTGCTTCCCTAACTCCCCCGCCAGCTTTGGTTAGATTTGGGGTTTTTCTTCACTACAGGCCTGATCCGCCGAGTGGAAGCAGAGAAAGAACTGACAGGAAGGGAATTGCAATGCATGACAGTTCGTTAGCAAGAGTTAGGCTAACTGTAACCCTAATAACGCGAGATTTGTAGAAGCGAGGAATGTGTGAGGCGAGTGGGAAAGAACTGTGTGAGAAGTTGTTGCGACCTTGTGTAGATAATATGGAATGTAGACTAAGAGTCTATAGTAGTGAGCAAAACAAGATATCAGGATGACCTATGTATAAACAAAATGCAGCTGTTGGTCATTATTGTCTGTAACAAAAGGTATAAATGCTTGCTGTAATTGTTTACCTGTTGAGAGACCTGTTTAGCTCTCTCCCTCTATGCAATTGATAGAGATAATAAAGTATCTGATTTGCTGTACCCAAAGAAAAAGTGAGAACTCTGTTATTCTCCAACAATTTGGGGGCTCGTCCGGGATGGCAACACCCGCAGAGCCCCCAAATTGTCGGAGAATAACAGAGTTCTCACTTTTTGTTTGGGTACAGCAAATCAGATACTTTATTATCTTTCTATCAATTGCATATCAATTGCGACAGCCGCTCATCTGTCCCGGAGCTAGTCGGGAGTGGCTCCGTTAGCATTAGTGCAGTTACACCAGGATAAAACCAGCTACATATGAGACTTGGCCGCCCCTCCTCATTACGTAGCATTGCTGTGTGTTGTTTAAGAGCCACCCCCGTCAATCTTCTCATCCAGGGGAAGTGGGTATGGTGACCCTAGAGTTCCATTACCCACTCCATGGGAGTGCTGTAATTAATGTGCTTATTAATGTTTGTAAAGCCATGTGGAAAAATATTATGTGATCATGTAATTAAAGGCATACGCACAAGGGGATGAATTAAGGTTGCACAGGCAATTATATTATATTATAGTAGGGCTGTTGATTAATCACAGTTAACTCATGCCATTAACTAAAAAAAAAATTGTGATTTTCAAAATTAATTGCTGTTTTAATAGCACTGTTAAACAATAGAAATAGCAATTGAAATTTATTACATATTTTGAATGTTTGTCTACATTTTCAAATATATTGATTTCAATTACAACACAGAATACAAAGTGTACAGTGCTCACTATACATTATTATTTTTATTACAAATATTTGCACTATTAAAAAGACAAACAGAAGAAATGGTATTTTTCAATTCACCTTATACAAGTACCGTAGTGCAATCGCCTTATCGTAAAAGTGCAACTTACAAATGTAGATTTTTTTTGCCAACATAACTGCACTTAAAAACAAAACAGTGTAAAACTTTAGCGCCTACAAGTCCACTCAGTCCTACTTCTTGTTCAGGCAATCGCTAAGACAAGCAATTTTGTTTACATTTACGGGAGATAATGTTGCCCACTTCTTATTTACAATGTCACCTGAAAGTGAGAACAGACGTTCACATGGCACTTTTGTAGCCGGCGTTGCAAGGTGTTTACGTGCCAGATATGCTAAACATTCGTATGCCCCTTCATGCTTTGGCCACCATTCCAGAGGACACGCTTCCATGCTGATGACGCTCGTTAAAAAGATAATCTGTTAATTAAATTTGTGACAACTCCTTGGAGGAGAATTATATGTCTCCTGCTCTGTGTTTTTCCCACATTCTGACATATATTTCATGTTATAGCAGTCTCGGATGATGACCCAGCACATGTTGTTTGTTTTAAGAACACTTTCATTGCAGATTTGACAAAACGCAAAGAAGGCACCAATGTGAGATTCCTAAAGATAGCTACAGCACTAGACCCAAGGTTTAAGAATCTGAAGTGCCTTCCAAAATCTGAGAGGGAGGAGGTGTGGAGCAAGCTTTCAAAAGTCTTAAAAGAGCAACACTCCGATGCGGAAACTACAGAACCCGAATCACCAAAAAAGAAAATCAACCTTCTGCTGGTGGCATCTGACTCAGATGATGAAATTGAACATGTGTCGGTCCGCACTGCTTTGAATGGTTATCGAGCAGAACCCGTCATCAGCATGGACGCATGTCCTCTGGAATGATGGTTGAAGCATGAAGGAACATATGAATCTTTAGCACAGCTGGCATGTAAATATCTTGCAACGCCGGCCACAACAGTGCCATGAGAACGCCTGTTTTCACTTTCAGGTGACATTGTAAACAAGAAGCAGGCAGCATTATCTCTGCAAATGTAAACAAACTTGTTTATCTGAGCGATTGGCTGACCAAGAAGTAGGACTGAGTGAACTTGTAGGCTCTAAAGTTTTACATTGTTTTATTTTGGAATGTAGTTATTTTTTGTACATAATTCTACATTGGTAAGTGCAGCTTTCATGATAAAGAGATTGCACTATGGTACTTGTATTAGGCGAATTGAAAAATACTATTTCTTTTGTTTTTTTATAGTGTAAATATTTGTCATCAAAAATAAATATAAAGTGAACACTGTACACTTTGTATTCTGTGTTGTAATTGAAATCAATATATTTGAAAATGTAGAAAACATCCAAAAATATTTAAATCGGTGGCATTCCATTATTGTTTAACAGCGCGATTAATCACATTATCACGATTAATATTTTAATCACTTGACAGCCCTAATTAATTAATTAAATTATATTATATTTATTATATTATATTATAAAGTCAAAATGTTGGGGCTTATGATATGTCTCCCAATTTCCACCTCTGTAGTTGCTGATTCCGCATTCAAAGAGTCTGCCACAATTTTGAAAACGGCACTGTGCTAAGGTGTTCATTTTCATGCCTTCTTCCATGGTGTTTCTTACACACTCAGCTCCATATCTCTGGGTCCCACAGCCACCTCTCCATCCTCATTTGATTCCCCCCCTTTATATCACATTCCTTCCATGAGGCTTTTTTAGTCATGCTGCTCAGAAAATGGGCAGGTGGGTTCACCATACAAAATTTCGACTTGTCATAGAAAACCTGAAAACAAGCCAAACGTGTCTGCAAACCCAACATTTGCATCCTGTACACACCCGTTTTCTGACCAGAATCAAACATCTATGGTCAAAAACTGGACCAAAATAATCAGTTTTTAGTCAACATTTTTCAGTTTCCAGTGAAAAATCAAACCTCTTCGACGAAAGCAGACATTTTCTGCTAGGGTTTTCATTTCATGGAAAACCCCATTTTTGGATGGAAAATTTTTGACCAGCCTTACGTTTCAGTGACGATCTCTCTGGGATATTTGTCTAGTCTGGGGAAAGAAATTGTGCCTGAAAATCCATTAATGAATGTGCTTTAAATAATGTGGTTTTAAAGACGACTTTGTACCTGGTCTAGGCAGGGCAAGTCACATTGAATAACGTATTATGTGAGCATGGCCAGTCTAGGAGGAAGCCTAGGGTTGACTCTGCCTAGCTAATGTGCCGTATTTTGTACTTAAACGTGTCTTATTTCCCGATGGTGTGTGAGATCGGCCCTACTGGGTGTATATGATCCTCTGCGTTATCTGTACCTGAACTGTTTTGTGTATCTTAGATTGGGTCCACCTCTCCGTCTATGTGAGTTCAGGCACGAGAAGCACTGTCGGTGCTCAATAAATGATAATAAAATAATCCCAGTTTTCTAGCCTCACCAGCTGTAGAAGCGACAAGAATCCTCTGCAAAGATCTCTGCAGACCAGGCACTCAGGCTAGGATTTTGAGTATCAATGGGAAGTACGTGCCTAATTCCCCTAGGCTCATTTGAAAATTCAAACCTCCTGTGCCAAGGTTCCACTTTAAGTAGCATGTGCTGAGCCCAGTGGAAAATCACAAAGCCCAGGGGGTTGTGAGACAAATCGCTATCCATGCCCATCTTTCACCCCTGGGCAGAGGGCCAACACAAAGCTCATGCTCCTTGATCTTGAGTGCGATTTTTCTTGTGCTGGCTCTGAACAGGGGTGAATTTGACCCTAAATGCTGAATATTACCCCAAAAGCATATAAAAAAAAACGTTAGCTGTCCCATTGTCAGTGTGTGCAGCTTTGTCAGGGCCTGTCACCATGACCTCTGGGCATCTGATGTAAACAGTGCAATAATTGAGGGTAAAATACACTATAAGAATGTTATCATTATCCAAAAATCAAACATTAGAAACCTAGGAAATTGTTAAGTAAGGGGGAGGGATAGCTCAGTGGTTTGAGCATCGGCCTGCTAAACTCAGGGTTGTGAGTTCAATCCTCGAGGGGGCCATTTGGGGCAAAAATCTGTCTGGGGATTGGTCCCGCTTTGAGCAGGGGGTTGGACTAGATGACCTCCTGAGGTCCCTTCCAACCATGATATTCTTATGAAATTTAAAAGGAAATCCAATAGGGATCAGGGCCCCATTGTGTACGGTGCTGTACAAACACACAGGAGAGATGATCTCTGCCCTCAGTGGCTTTACAGTCTAAGCCAGTGTTTCTCCACTAGTGGGTTACAACCCGAAGGGGTGTGATGAAAGGCAATCAGGCAAAGCATTAGACATTGTATTACAATCAGAAGCAAAGGAAAATTTGCTTGCCTGTGCACCCTTCCCCTTCAAGGTTAACTGTTCCATGCCAGCCTCTTGAACCACACACCCGGCTTAGCGTTGTGAGCATAAACAGAATGTCAGAGGCTTGCAAAAATGTCTGACTTGGAATGAAGGGTTGCCAACCTGGAATGCTTGAGTAATGCTGGTCTAAAGAAAGTCTGATGGGAGTGGGGCTTTATGCCTTATTATTAGGATTTATTTTCTCCAGGGAAGCACCCGGCAGCTGGTTTTTTACAGCTGCTCTTACGGGGAGAGCTATTTGCAATGAGACGGGTCAGGCATTTAGAGCCTGGTTTCGTGCTAATTCCTGGTGCAAACTGCAGAGCTGAATGTTGCCAGTGGGACCTCTTCAGCCCTGACCCTTTATTAGGAGAAAATCACTGTCGTTTTCAAAGCCTCTTTCCAAGTAAGGGGGCGATGCTTTTCCAAGTGGCTCAGCAGCAGCCACTCGAGTGGAATTGTGTGTCGAGCTCTCCATGGCTTATTGTGGCAATTGCACCAAGGGGGTTCATTTGAATTGACCCTCTTTGCCTGCAGGAAGCCACTTAAGCCTTGATCCGGAGCACAGCAGAGATTCTGAAGGCAGGTCTGCCTCTGAGAAGCCACAGAGCAGAGGGGTCATTTGCTTATGGGCCCAGGGGGGCAGCTGCCGCCCCGAACCTTTGTTCCCCACTTCAGCCTTCTCATAGGTCTCTATGCTCCACTTTTTGACCCCCAACCAGACTTTACAGGATATAATATAATTGCATATCATAATTGTTCTTTATGCCAGGGAGTCTCAAACTGGGAGTTGGGACCCCTCAGGGGGTCATGAGGTTATTACAGGGGGGTTCCTGAGCTTTCAGCCTCCACCCTAAACCCTGCTTTGCCACCAGCATTGATAATGGTGTTAAATATATAAAAAAAGTGGTTTTAATTTATAACGGGGGGGTCGCACTCAGAGGCTTGCTATGTGAGACCCACTGCGTGTTTGCTGATCCAACTGTGCACCTGCCCCGGTTTTTCTGAAATGATGCCCCTGCCATGGAGTCACCTTTAACACATGGGCAACTGGCTGGTATGTGGCAAAGAGGGTTGGCAGAACAAATAAGGCACCAAAGAGGATGCTCACTCGTGCTACAGGAGAGTGGAAAGGTGAAAATAAGCAGTTAGTGGCCTCCCCGGCTAGTCCTGCTGGCCAAAGCTTCGGGGAGATCAGACCCTCAATTATTCTGGTCCCACTGCTGTTGGGCCAGCTATACATGTGCTGCCAGAGCCTGCCGACAGCCTGAAACAATGGGTCAGAGAGGTGTGAACCATCCCGAGCATCAGGTTGTTAACTCTGAAGCTGAATGGCTACAATGTAAATTTCAGCAACTTCGGTAGCTATTCCATTACTGATCAAAACACAAAAGGAAGCAGAGGGACAATCATTTCATGGAGATCGGCACCGTGCCCTGAGAGCGAGCCGCCTCCTTTTGGCATCTTGTTTTAGCTTCCCGGCTGGGCAGACCATGGTTTAGCCGGGAGATTGGGAGAGCTGCACCACAAGGACTGATCCAAAAACTTCACAACCATTGGATTTTGGACCTGTCAAAAATTGTCACAGAACGTGTCCTTTTTCCTTGAAAACGTCCCGCATTTTGTCAGAAAATCAAACCTCTGCAACCTAAAAATTTTGGCTGAAAATTAAAAAGACTTGGGGGTTCACAGTTTTCGGATGAACATTTTGTGGTTTCTGATAGTTTTCCCAGACAGAACAAAAAAATTTTAAAGATATTTTTTCATTTTCATGCAAAGTTCCAGTGGAAACCCCACTCATTTTCTGATTGGCGATATGCACAATTCATTTGTAGTTTGCTCTCTGGGGCTGGTGGAAGCAATTGAAGAAGAACATACTGTTTAAAGCTCTTTGGGCTTTAGGGACTACATTTTCATAATTGCTCAGCGCAAAATTTCAAAGGGCCCAGCGCCATGACTGGGGATAGATAGATAGATAGATAGAAATGTTTAGCACACTGCAGCTTTCATGCCAGGGAGGGCCAGATTTTCAGAGAAACTCAGCAAATGGATTTTTTCTAAACAAAAGTCTGTTTTGATTTGAATCCAACAGAAATCAAAACAAACGTGTGATTTTTTTTTCTTTTTTATGTAGGTTTTGAGCTTGTTTTTAAAATGGGTCATCAAAAAAAAAACACTAAAAACCAACAAAATGTTGGTTTTAAATCCAAACAAAATTTGTGTTTCGTCAAACAATTGGCACAGTTGAGCTAATATGGATATTTTTACAAATACTTTGATATGATTTGCAAAGCATTTCATTAAAAAAAACCCACATTTTGATCAAAAACGTTGGCCCAGCCCTAGCTTAGAGCCCTGTGAATGTTACCTTGAGGCAATCTCTTTCTGGGCACTCGCTTTCTCAGCCATGCACGACTCCCTTGGGGTGCTGCTGGAATTTCAATCCATAAAGGTCAAATTAACAACATCAGCATTTCTTTCCCCTTCAGTCTCGCACGTCTTTCACACAGATATAGACGTACCAAGCCGAGGAACTAAATTGGGATTTCAGAGACGGGTGATGTAAAATGATCAGAAGTCTGGAAAAAATTCAATCCGAACATATTGGAACCATTTAGCGTAGAGAGCAGATGAATAAGAACTTGTCCAGACACAAACCTTTGACCTCTTTAACTAGACTGGTATATTTAATGCTGTACAACCCCCTAAGGTGGACACGGTTATACTGGAATAAAGTGCTTGTACTGGTATAGCTTTTTCCCTATAAGGGAACAACATGCGATGCCAGTACAAAGCCCCTTTATACCAGTGTAATTGCGTCCACATTAGGGGCTGCCCTGCGCTAACTATACATCACACCTGTGGCTTACAGAGGTATAGAAAAGCGGAGTGTACACCAGACCTAAGAGAGGACATACTGGAGATACACAGAATAATGACTGGGTCAGTCAGACAGCTTCCATTCGCCCTGTCGCAATAAGACCACCACCACCAAGCTCTTCTATAGCACTTTGCAGCAGTATATCTCAAGTCTCTCCAGCACTTTTCATGTAATTAGCCCCCTCGGAGGCAGGGCAGGGCAGTTCTCCCCATTGTACAGATGGGGGACCGAGGCCCAGAGAGGCTAAGTGTCATGCCCAAGGTTACACGGAAGTTAGGTGGAGCAGGGATTAGAACCCAGGTCTTCTAAATTTTAGGCTAGTCCATGAATTATGAGACTCTATAAACGGACTCAAATGGAGGGGCACTGAGGGAAGTATCTCCTGGATTGGGATGCGAAACAGGTGAACGGGGGTGAATTAGCGTCTCTAAGGAGCAGGCTGTGCAGCTTTCCAGACAGCTGTTGTGTGTCGCTACCTTCCAAGGACTGCTTTGCGGGTGAGCTGGGACATGGGATGACCGAAAAGGAAACAGAACAACTGAGTGGCTGCCTTCGGGTCTGGATATGGTGATAAGCCAAGCATATCTAAACACCCCAGGCTTGAGAAGCAGGTGCCGGGAGACTGGGACCAAAATAAAGGGAAACTGAGGGTCTTCTCTTTCTTCCCCCCGTCCCATAACATGATACCAAGGGTGACTCTGAGAAAAAGCAAACAATTTTAGAGCAAATGAAATCAAATACTTCCTCACGCAGCATATAACCAGCCCGTGGGATTCCGTGTCTCAGCAGGTCACTGAGTCAACACTGCAACTGAATCTGGGTAGTTTCATGACCGATAACAAAATATGGGGTTTGGCATCTTCAGTGTCACAATTTGGTGCACGTGCTGATTACTGCAGAGGAATGGGAGGAATCAAAGAAGATTAGAGTTGGAAGGGACCTCAGGAGGTATCTTAGTCCAACCCCCTGCTCAAAGCAGAACCAGCCCCAACTAAATCATCCCAGCCAGGGCTTTATCAAGCCGGGCCTTAAAAACCTCTAAGGATGGAGATTCCACCACCTCCCTAGGGAACCCATTCCTGGGCTTCGGTGCACCCAACTTAGACTTCCCCCACTGCATCTTGAGACCATTGCTCCTTGTTCCATCATCTGACGCCGCTGAGAACAGTCTAGATCCATCCTCTTTGGAATGCCCCTTCTAAAGGTAGTTGAAGGCTGCTATCACATCCTCCCTCACTCTTCTCTTCTGCAGACTAAATAAGCCCAGTTCCCTCAGCCTCTCCTCATAAGTCTTGCCCCAGCCCCCTAATCATTTTCGTTGCCCTCCTCCGGACTCTTTCCAATTTGTCCACAACATTTCTGTAGTGGGGGGCCCAAAACTGGACACAGTACTCCAGATGAGGCCTCACCAATGCCAAATAGAGGGGAATGATCACGTCCCTCGATCTACTGGCAATGCTCCTACTAATGCAGCCCAAAATGTCGTTGGCCTTCTTGGCAACAAGGGCACACTGTCGACTCATATCCATATTCTGGAGGGTCTTTCTCCAATCCATTTTGAAATAACTCAAGTGCTGGCGTTACCACTGCCTCCACTGGGAGTTGATCAGGAATCTTATCTCTTGATGGCAAGCCCACATTTCCCTGAGCTCCTTGCCAGCCCGCAACTCAGATTGGGGGAGAATTGTATGTGGTTTTGGACCTCTCGTCCATAACAGAGACAGGACCAAGCTCTCCATCTCGGGGCTTGGACGTGCACCGGCTTAAGCAAAGGGGCGACCGTAAACTGCACTGCCAAAGGCAGTGTGGACGCTCTTACTTTGGTTTAAATCCGACTTCTTTTTGGTTTATTTTAAGTCGGTTAGGAACAGGTTTAAATGAATTTATAGGGCTTGTCAACATGGAGAGATTTACCAGCATACCTATGACAATCTCATTATCCTGCTGTGGTTATGCCTGTATAACTCCTTGTGTTGATACCCTTATTCAGTGATAACAGTGCTTTTTTCCAAATGAGTTTGTGCTGCTTTTAAAGCGACGTACGCTAAACGCAGAGGAAGGCGTTCTACACCCAAGCACAGACAGGGTGCACCAGTGTAACTCACCAGTGCACGCACACGTGTGCAGAGACCCCTTGGACTCGTATTGTCGTCCCGCTGCGAAGAACATAAACAATGTCGCGGTTATAAACAATTCTGCTGAGGCCAGAGCAGATGTTTGCAGAAAGCAGCTTGCGAAATAATTCCCTCTAAAATATGGATGGGCTGGAAAAGAAAACATGAATGCATTTAGTATCTGATCAATATCATTTCCACGCTAAGCGGTGCTCTAAACTCTGGTAGCCAGTGATGGCTAGTAATGAGGGACAAATGGGACGGAACCTCACCTAGCAACACCCATTTCTTTTATTATGGCAGACCACCAGCTCTGCTCTAGTTAAGGTTTAGACTGTAAAATCTGCACCGTTAATCTGATTTCCTTGAAATCTGGTGTGCCTCGTGGGGACACTCGCTTGGGTTAGAGGTCCAAATTTGGGGTCATTTCACTCAGGAGTTTCTGAGATACAGCCATCCCTCCAAAAAGATTCCTCAAATGCGTGACAGGTGATCTTCCTTCCTCCGTTCAGCACAATGGAGAGGGGAGGAGAACTGGTAAATTCTAGCCCCATTAGTACAATACTGTAAAGCACTGTTTATAGCCCTTGGGACTTGCCCCGAGAAAGCAGTATTGCTGTACACCAGTGTGAGTGAACAGAAACTCTCCACAACAGAAGTCACGTATGTATCCAGGCAAAACCACTGGGGGAATTTATGCAATCTCTCCTGAACATTGGGTATCAATGCTACTAGTAAAAAGAGCCATGAAACTATTATTCAGCCAAGATGCACCCTATCCCTTTCATCACTGCTCTGTTTAACCCATTCCCCAGACCCAGCTCCATCGCCACACGCCTGCCTCGGGTGCAGGATCACAGCAGTCAGGACTAGAACGGGCCAGGATGTGGACTTTCACGCTTGGGGAACTTGCCTCTCTCCCACGTTGGCACCCAGGGCTGGGTTTTCCCAGTTTATCCTTTTCCCTACGTCTTGCTGCTGCTGCCCAGTGCTGTAAATAGAGTTGGGGGGGGTTGTTTTTTTTGTTCTTCAGCCCAGGACTCACACCGGCCCGCCCAGCCCCATTTCTTTGGCCGTAGAGGGTAGCCTGGGACACCCCCCTTCAAGCTCCACCAGTGACCCTCCCACGTCGGTTATTAGGATTACAACAGAAAGACGTGAAGCACGTGGCCCAAACGTGTGCGCCACAGAAAGCTCATATACCTCACGCCCGTGCACAACTGACCCCCAGTTCTTCAGCTCCAGAATCCCAGCCCCATGAACACGTGAGCAGACAGAGAACGAAAGCCCACACCCCCAGAGGTGTTTAGGAGCCTACCAACAGGCACGAGAGGGTGAGATGCACAAAGCCATCTCCATCCCTTCCTGCCCCATTTCCACCCCAAAGCAGGAGACGAGCTGGGGAATCAAAGGCAGCATTGCAGCACTAACCATTGCGGCCCTGAGTGATAAACGGTCTCTGGGTGGCTCCAGGCCAGCTTCTGGGCTTTGAATTAGATTCATATTCCATCCCGCTCTGGCTGACTGGGAGTGGGTCTGGGCCCTCCAGTCCCCTGATGTCAGCCCCCTCCCCACATCCCCTGCTTCAGGGTCCTGTTCGCATTCAGCGGGAGTTGCCTGGTGACCAGTTTCAGCCCTCGGCCATCTCCTGACGAGGGGGCAAGGCCCAGCTGCTCACAGCTATCCAGGCCCCTAACTCCCAGGATCTGGGCCTAGGTGCTGTCAGTCAGGATCCAGCCTCCCGGTCACGCCTGTTACACTTACAGGAGCTGAGGACAGGGAGGGCCCAGCCCACATTTAGGGCCTGGACAGATTCTCTCTCTCCCCCACCCCCCGCCCCGAGACTGCTGAGCAGGGTCATGTTGTATGCTGAGTGTAGTGCACGTGAAGGGTGCCAGACTGATGTCCCTGTAGGTAACGCTATCTTGGCAGAGAGCGGGCACTGCCCGGGCAGGTCAAGCAACCCAGGTGTACCGTGCCCCAGGGATATCCGGCCGTTCCGGCCAGGGTGCCAGCATATCACTGAAGCAGGGTCGAGGGGCCACAATCCCTACTTTGAGGAGATCCCCTTGAGCCCCTCGGGCAAAACAAAGGAGGCAGACATCACCTGCAAGTCCCCTGCCGGAGGAGGGCCCTGTGGGCATACAGCCGACATAGCCGGTTCGCCCCCATCCCTGCAGCCCCTGGCACAGGCCGGGCTGGGGAGGGGAAGTGGCTGTTGTGCCCTGGACTCTGGCTATCCCCAGATGGTGCATGGTCCCTATGGGGGCTGTTTGGAGGAGAGTGGCCATCCTGTGTTAGCCCCCCCCCCCCCCCCCACACCCCAGGTTCAGTGCTCCTTCCCTGCTTTCACAGGACTCCTGCAACCTGGCTGGGAAGTAGCCAATGGAGCAGCCACAGTGGCTCTTCTCCCTCTCTCGCAATGCAGCAGGCGGCCACTGGGTGAGCTGTTGAGATGCTGTTGCAGAACTTAGAGCTGCCCCAGGGCTGCTCAGGATGGTGACCTAGAGGCAAAGGGCTCCATAGTTCCTTCCAAATCCCCCCTGACCCATCTGTCCCCACCACTGTCTGAGCTTGGACATTAACTGATCTGCCACTGGCCACAGCATTGCCTTAGCTGCTCCGCCTCAGGCCAGCTGCTGAGACGTCCCATCCCCACCTGGCCGTTGCAGTCCCAGAAAGGCAGCTGCTCTCAGCTCTCAGTGCACCAGCCACGCTGATGGGGCCAGAGCGGCAGCTCCGCCAGCGGGATTGATTTATGAGGTTTGTTTATTGCCTGACGCCATAAATCTTTAATCTGCGGAGACACGGGACCCGGCTGAACACTCTGTCGCAGGGTCAAGGTTGGGGAGCTGACTGCTTGGCAGAACTGAGATCTGAACCACCGGACAAATGCCCATTGCACGTTGGTCCCGGGGCAGGGCGGGAGACGAAGCAGGGGCCTATTTCATCCTGAATAGCGGTGGTTGCGTTAGAGGACCCTGAAAGGAAGGATGGGCCAGTGGGTAGGTCACTCCCCTTGGGCTTAGCAGCCTCTGGGTGAAGTCCCTGCTGTGCCACAGATTCCCTATGTGATCGTGGGTAAGTCCCTTTGTCTCTCTGCCTCGATTTCCCCATCTGTAAAGTGCCCTCCCTCACAGAGCCGTTGGGATGCTTAAATACAATGAAGAGTCGACGGTGTTCAGCTATAACCCAGAGGGGCATATAAATAGGGGGAGATGTTAAATGGTAGAAAAGTGAGGGGAGGTTTACACAGTCTCCTCTCCCCAGTAGAAGCCGCAGCCTCCAGGGTGCGTGTACCAGTCTGGCAGAGCCCGCCGGAATTCCTGCTAGTTGATAATTCTCCGTTGAGATCTGTCAGTTGTTAATTCATTTCTTTTGGGCCCACATTCGTTTTGTATAGTGCTAATTCTTTCATCAGAAAGTCATGAGGTAGGATGTCAAATGCCTTCTGGAAATTTAAGTATATTATATCAAGACAGCTGCCTTTATCAACCACGCTTGGAACGGTCTCACAGAACAATAGCACGTCTGTCTGACAAGATCTAAATTCCATGAAAACTATGTTGGCTGGTATTAATTATATTTCCATCCTCCTTTCACTCTTTATTGATAGCACATTGATTAATGGAATCAGCCATTCCATTATTATGCCTGGAGTCAATGTCAAGCTATGTAAACCTTTAATTATTCAGGTCATTCTGTTTACCCTTTATGAATATTCTGCTTCATTCAGTGGCCAATGACTTCTCATTTTTCAGTGCTGCATCACTATGCAAACCTCACGCCTCCCAGCTCACCTGTGATGTAGGCAAGTGATAAGCCCCATTTTACAAATGGGGAAACTGAGGCACGTGTGATTAAATGGGATCTGCCCACAATCACACAGCAAGTCAGAATGACCACCATGTTTTTTTCCCCAAGGAATGGGCAATTTAAGGTTGTGACAGCCACATAAACATTAGTAAAAATTGAGTTAGAATTAAAGACACCTTACCACTAAAAAACATGGAATTGTTTCCAACACTCTGAACGCTTTTACAATTCGGATGTAGAACTCTTGGGAAATGATTTTTTTCCTGCAATAATTTTTTGAGGAAAAAACTTTTTCAGCAAATATTTTTAAAGGACTTTGGATTTTCATCAAAAACTCAAACAGTTCATTTTTAGTTTTTCAGTGAAAAACAGATTCCCTCCCCCACCCCACAAATATTTGCATTTTATCAAAAATCCAATTTTTGGCCAATTGTTTTTGGCCAGCTTTATTCACATGCCATGTAGGAGAAATACAGACACATGAACGTGAACATTAAAATGTCCAGTTGCAACCAGAGCTCCCCCACAATGCACTGCAGCTACCAAGATAGGCTTGGGTCTATTCTGCTCTCATATCAGCAAAAGTATGGAGTAACTCCATTCAAGTCCTATGTAGAATTGATGTAACTGAGCTCAGAGTCAAGCTCACAGTATTTGAGATGCGGAGTTACCGAAAGCCAGTTAGAAAAGAATGAAACCACTCATTTCAGCCCAGAAAGTGCTGCCGCATCTTCAATAACTATAAGTGCTTTGCACTAAACCAGACAAACACCTTTCAAGGTCTATTGCACACCCCTCTTCAAACTGCAGAATGTTAATTATTGAATTATGGTGACATGACACAGAGAAATCGGTTTTGTATCTAATCCTCAGATGTAACAAAGACATATTTTGCTGCAGAACATCCTGTACTATGTTAAAAATATATATATATAACTCTGCAATCTGGCCTCAATAAAGCCTAAATTAACACACTGTGCTTTCATTAGCCGTATTAGCCATGGCCCGGATAGAGCCGATTTCCTGTACGGTACCACAGTTTACAGAGTGCTAAACCCACACCAAGAAAAAGAGGTCAGAGTTAAAGCCACCATTAAAATTTGATGTTGGATTATTCCGCCTGCAATGCACCGAAAAATCTTTTCACGCAGAAAGCGTTACACACATAGCACTACGGGTGCAGAATTATTTTCAGCCCCGAAAGCGACATGCTTAATCCCGGGTGCCACGAATGGACAACATGTGCCCAAAACATCGCCAGCCAAATCAGGCCTCTTTCGCTGCCCCAAAGGCAGCATGAAGCACAAACTCCCTCTAGGTTCTTCCAGAGGACCCAGTGCCTGAAAACTGAATAGGAACCCCTGGAGGGGAGGGGAGACTGCAAAGGAGTAATGGGGAAGTGGGGCGGGTCCCTGTAAGGGTGCGGGCTCACCCCTGCGGTGCCCCCTACTGGTTGCTTCGGGGAATCAGTTCATCCAGCATCTGGAGCGCCCTCTACAGGCCAGTGATCCGCCTGTCCTCTTCTGGCCCCCGTGTCCCTCCTGGGACCCAGTGCCCCTATTACTGGGATGCTGCCCCCTGGCAGTACCCCACAGATCTGGGTTTCCCCTCCCTGGGGAACCCCCACCACTACCCCCACCTTACTAGGCCACTGCCAGTCACCAACTAGCCCTCGCTCCCTGGGGCAGACTGCAGTATAGGCCACTCATCAACGGCAAGGTTGGTTTGGACCTGCTGCCTTGGCCTAGCCCTGGGCTGCCCTCTGCAACCCCCAGTACCCCTTAGCCTTCCCCTAGGCCAGAGCCTGGGGCTTTCCAGGCTGGAGCTCCCCAGCCCTGCTCCACTCAGGTACTCTGTCTAGCTCCCTACAGCCAGGCCCTTCTCTCTCTGAAGGCAGAGAGAGACTCTGGCCTGAGCTCCTGGCTCCCTGCCTTTATAGGGCCAGCTGAGGCTGTTTGGGGCATGGCCCCCACTGCAGCCACTCCCCCCAATCAGCTCAACCTTCAGGCTGCCTGCTCCCTGGGCTATCTCAGGCCCTTCCAGGCAGGAGCAGGTGTCCATTCTGCTACAGTCCCACAGAAGGAAGAGCTGTTGCTTTTTCTCAGTACATGCTCTAAGCTGGTGGACGTGGTTGTGAAACAACTACTGGCATCAAATGAGTTAATAAAACTATGTGCTATACCCTGTTAACCATGCAACTGCCATCTTGCCCTACTTAAACTTGAATTCTGAATTAGCTAGAATAAAGTATTATTACAACCTGGGGGGGAAAGAAAGGGGAGGTTTCACCCTGTGAACATGGTGACACCTGGGCTCTCTGTGCCACAGGAAACCCCCTGATACCTTGTTATTCTCTCAGTGTATACATGAATTTTTTGCTGGTTCTATAGACATGGAGGCTGAAGGCCACAGTGAGTGCATGTCCTTCCACCAGGGCTCAGCGCTCTACTCAAAAGACCCTCGTCAAGCTCCTTGGCCCATTCAGTCCTTCCTTGGCCAACAGATGGGCCACGTTTCCAGAGTGGGTTTTATAACAGGTGCTGCAACTAGGGCTGGTTGAAAAATGTTCAAAACTGTTTTTTAACAGAAAATTGGCTTTTCAGCTAAACAAAATTTGTCTTGAAAAGTGTCTTTGAAAAAGTTGTGAGGGTTTTTTTTGTCAGAAACCCAACATAGCTGTATTTAGATAAGATGTTGTGGTGCCTCATGGGAGCTGTAGTTCAGCTGCCTCATGTCCTCATTCTCCTTCATGAGCCAGGTTCCATGGTCGGACTACATCTCCCATGATGCACCATATCCAGGGACTCCCATGATACAACTGCCTCTTCTCGCTATGAGGGGACACCATGTTGCATCATGGGAAATGTAGTCTGACCAAGGAGCCTGCCTTATAGAGGGGAATGGGAGCATGAGGCAAGTGAACTACAACTCCCATGAGGCAATTGCAGCAGAATTTCCTAATTGAAATATTTTGGTATTTGTGCACACACACACACACATACATACCATTTTCCAGCCAGCTCTAAACATAACCAAACAGCTCATTATACATAAGACAGCAGGACGCTCTCATTTATTGTCACAACTTTTGGTTCCTTCTCACCAGGGATGGAGCTGAACCACCCAACTGAGACTGAAAGTCTCCGCTGCCTCTCTCCGATTCCAAGTCCACCCAGGCCCACTTACTATAATCCACTTTGCATCGGAGTCTGAAATGCAGGTATCCCCAGACAGACTCCGACCCAGGATAGGGCAAGCATTTCCCCAGTCACACCTATGTTCAAGCTAGTCCAGTTCCTGGGCTTGCCTTCACTAGGGAAAGAGGTGCGTTTCTCCAATGAGATAAGCTCTTGCATGTTAGCTGTCTTGCTGTAAAACCCGAGTGGAAACCGTGATGTAGGGGTAGTTGCTGATGGAGATAAAGGATGGAGGGGGAGGGTTTAAGGCAGGTGCTTCCACACTGCTGTACATGTACCACTGGTGGTACACGAGCTTGATGTTCCATCCGTTTGCTTCACAACAAGTTTTTAAGAAAGTGGTACATGAACCGGTGCAGTTTAGAAGCCAGTAGTGTAGGGTTTAACCACAGCCAGCTACAGCAAGGTAACACTTCCCCATGCCTCGTCTCCACTAAGAGCTTGCAACCCTGTGGCTAGTTCAAGTTAGCTATATCGTAAGAGAGACCCCTTTTTTATTTAGTGAAGAAACCGGCTCTGACAGTGGCCAGCAATGACTGCTTCAGAGCAAGAAAGCTTCCAACGTGTTAGGGGATAATGGGATGCAGCAAGCAGCTGGGAATGGGATGCAGTGAGCAGACAGCAATAAATGCCCTAGCCCACCACCTCCCCCCAGCTCTGCAGGGGTCAGTCCCTTTGCTCTGTCGCCCAAGGGGGGCTGCGGGTGGGAGCTCCGTGCAGTTAACTTTGGGATCTCTGTTAACCCTCTCCTCTGTCTCTCCCAGGTCTCCAGTGCAATGCCTCAATAGACCTGATCGGTACATGCTGGCCCCGGAGTGCTGTGGGGCAGCTGGTGGTCCTCCCTTGCCCCGAATACATCAACGGAGTCCGATACAACACCACAAGTAAGGCCCGTGGGTCTGACGGGGCGGGGGAGGGAATAGGAAGGGGGTGGCAGCACCAGGGTCACTGACCCCCAGAGATGAGTTTGGCATCGGTTGCACACACACAGGGCTATGGGGCAAAAGGAAAAGCCCATTCATGGTTCCCAAAGAGCTTCTGCTTCATTTGCAGTTGACATGGGCACTTGCCCAGCACATGAACGGTGGGGCCTCGCCCTGGGCTGAGCTCAGTGACAGCAGTTCAGTCAGATGTTTCAGGCCATCCGTTGGGTGCTGTAGGGGTGAGGAGAGAACCCAGTCACCCCATGTTTGGTACCACATGGGAACATTGCCAGACTATCTCAGACCCAAGACCTGCCTAGTCCAGTATCCTGTCTCTGGCAGATGCTTCAGGGAAAGGTGCAAGAAAGCCTGCAGTGGGTAGGTGTGCCCCCCACATTAGGTTTCATCCTGGTATCTAATAGTCAGTGATTGGCTTAAACCTTGGAACATGAGGTTTAATATCCCTTCCCAATTATTGTTAGCATTAAATATGGTCATTCTGGGGAGCTTTGTTACCATGTAAACGCCCAATCCTTTTTGGATTGTGCTAAGATTTTGGCCTCAGCAGCATCCTGTGGCAGTGAGTTCCACAGGCTAATCTCCTGATGTGAAAACATATTTCCTTCGACCTGTTTTGAATTTGCCGCCTTTCAATTACATTGACTGTTCCCTTGTCCTTGGGTGAGGAGACCCAGTTCTACTTTCGCTAGCCCATTCATCCCCTTTGTGTAAACAATGGGGCTCCACGTTCTGGCACTTGGCCAGTGCTAGCCATTGCTGGGCACTGGGCAAGAGGCTTAGAGTCAGAGAGTTTAAGGCCAGAAGGGACCACCAGATCATCTAGTCTGACCTCCTTCAAAGCACAGGCCACCAGCACCACCCAGCACTGGCACACCAAACCCAACAACCAAAATGAGACCAAAATATTACAGCCCACCGGAATGGCTTTTGGGAGCAGGACGGCATGGCAGTGGCAATGCTTCCAATAGTCCTAGCCAACATGGCAACTCCTGTTGCATGGGATGAACTGCTATATAGCCCTTTCCATCCATTGATCTCAAAGCACTTGACAAAGGAGTGTAGCGGCATTATCCCCATTTTACAGCTGGGGAAACTGAGTCCTTCCTCCTAACCCATCCCCTTTCTGGGGTGCCATTCACTCTCAGGTGCTTCTGCAGGAGTGGCTCCCCAGAAAGGGGACGGGTTCGGAGGCAGGACTCAGTTTCCCCATCTGTAAAATGGGGTTAATGCTGCTACCCTCCTTTGGGAGGCTGGCACTCTGATGCACTACAGCTCTGCACTTGGAGAGGGGAAGGATGGTTCTGGGGTTAGATCACTGAGTCCCTGCTCTACTGCAGACTGCTCTTGTGACCTTGGGCAAGTCACTTAGTCTCTCTGTGCCTCGGGTCCCCTTGTGTAAAATGGAGATAGGAGCACTGTCCTACTTCACAGCAGGGTCATGAGGGGTTAAAGATTGTGTGGTGTTCAGATATCATGGTGGCGGGAAATAAGCACTGTCGGCCCTTATCAATGTGCTTGGGAGAAAGAATAGTAGGTTATTATCTAAAGTCCCGGATCAGCCTCAGGAGTAAATATGTGGGAAGAAAGCGGGTCTGTCCCCCTGTTTTTAGGAATGGTCACATCCTTCCACAGAGAAAAGGGAAGTGCAAATTTCCAAGCTCCCTCGGGCATAAGGGGCCTGAAGGGAATTGTTTTCTGCTTATTCTTGTTCATGGCATTTTAACGAAAATGGCTGATGACGTTTTGCTGAGAGCCAGCGATTGGGAGAGAGGGGGATGGGGGAAACCTCCAGTCTGGTTAATGGCTACGGCACGGAGAAGGGTATCTTTTTTCCCCTCAAAAGTGGTGATAATTATCAACCAAAAAAAAAAATCCATCAGAAACATGAATTATCCCCGGCTCTCCCAGGGAACAGGATAATGGGTTTACATTTCGTTAATGTTCTTAAGCTGCTGATTATCCTGATTGTCCACATGGCGTTATATTTAATGATTTAATGATGAAGCCACCTTTGTGATGTCAGCTAGTTGTCATGGGGACTTTCCGGCCATGCTTCTTTGCAAGGCCGCGTAGATTTGTTTGTTTGATCTCTGGGGTGACTTCATTGTTGGGAAGGGAGCTTTGCTCAGTGAAATCGAGCAGGTTTATTTTCCTCCTGCCTGGCTCCGCTTTGATGTCTTCATTGTTTGGTAAAGCATATTACATTGCCTCACTGGTGGCTTTGCAAGCCGGCACCGCTAGCCAGCGTCTTCAGTTTATTAGGAGGAGAGGTGAGCTCACGGACAAAGATGTAAGGGATGCTGGTCACATTTTCCTATCGCTTTCATGTCCTTTGGGTTCCCATTTCCTTACAATTTATACTAGGTGAGGCTGAGTCTTGGTAATTTCAGAGCTATCTATTTATCTGAGGTCCCCATTATCTTAGCATCAGAGCCGCATACAGTCTTCATCCTCACAACACCCCGTGAGGTCGGGCAGTGCTCTTATACCCATTTTACAGATGGAAAAGAGAGGCTTCAAAGGTATTGTGGCACCTTTAAGAGTAACAGAAGTATTGGGAGCATAAGCTTTCGTGGGTAAGAACCTCACTTCTTCAGATGCAAGGACCCTTGCATCTGAAGAAGTGAGGTTCTTACCCACGAAAGCTTATGCTCCCAATACTTCTGTTAGTCTTAAAGGTGCCACAGGACCCTCTGTTACTTTTTACAGATTCAGACTAACACGGCTACCCCTCTGATACTTCAAAGGTATTGAGTTCGTAGTTAACAATGGCAGGCTGAAGTTGGGAACCTGGGTCTACCCAAGTCTGGGGCTGGAGCCTTGACCAGCGCACCAGCCTTCCACATACCCGGCGTTTGGAAATTTCTTCCACACATTGAGCCTCTTGGGTCTGCAGAGCAGGGATGGGAATCTTCCACGAGGTTTGCAACTTCTGCTCAGGTGAGGAGGCCACGGGATCTCCCAGCGCCACCGCCTCTTCTGTGATGCCTTAGAAAAAGAAGGCAGCCAAGCGAGACGCAGGTATTCAAAAAGTGATCTCCTGTCTGCTGTGAGTCTGGCTAGCACATTGTACGTCAGCCCGTGTTAGACCCCGATCCAGCAAACACGAGTCGCCCCTCCTGAATCATATCATCCCATGGACGTAGATTCTAAGGCAAAAAGGGACCAGTCCGATCAACCAGTCTGATCTCCTGTATAACACAAGCCAAGGAACTGCCCCAAAATAATTCCTAGAGCAGATCTGACCTCGCTAGCACTCCTTGCCTTGGGCCAGGGCTGCCAGGTCAGGCCCGTAGAATGTGACTAGGACTTGTGGGAAATATTCTGGCTAAACGATTTTTCGATGGAGAGTCAGGTGTTTGGCTAACTGACGCCCTTTCACCACAAGGAAGTGCTTTCCACAGAAAATCTCCAAATCTCATCGCAAACGCTGTTGGCTGAAAATTGAAGTGTTTCAGCCCGTGGAACATTTTCTTATCTTTGATTTTTGGAGGAAAAGGCCACATTTTCCATGGAGGGCGGGGGAAGAGCCCATTTCTTCACCAGCTCTAAATGTGAGCGGTTAGAGAGCGCTCCTAAATCAGTTAGGCCTTGCAGTGGGGCTAAGGGCCTGTCCACACAGTCTTCAGCAGAGAGCCACCCAGCCCAGATAGACAGACTTGGGCTTGCACTGAAAATAGCTATGTAAACATAGAATATCAGGGTTGGAAGGGACCTCAGGAGGGTATCTAGTCCAACCCCCTGCTCAAAGCAGGGCCAATCCCCAGACAGATTTTTGCCCCAGATTGCTAATGGCCTCCTGAAGGATTAGACTCACAACCCTGTGTGTAGCAGGCCAATGCTCAAACCACTGAGCTATCCTGCAGCTTGGGTGCTGAAGCCTGGAAAGGGGGTGGGCTTCAGAACCTGGATTCAGCAGCTACATGGCCATTTTTACAACACTGGCACAACCCCCACCAGGCCCGGTCTGCCAGCCCAGCCTAGGAGGCTGGCTGCCGTGCGCTGTGTAGATTTATCCTACGTGACTTGCCCAAGGTGACACAAGATGTCGGTGGCAGAGGAGGGGACGGAGCCCAGGACTCCCAAGTCATAAGCTATCCTCTTAACCACTGGCCCATCCTTCCTTCACAGGGAATCACTGTGGTTTTATTCAAACGGAAGCTTCCCCCCCAATTCCTTTCTCGCCACAGCAATACTGCCCTAACCTCGGCATTGTGTGTTGGATGTTTATTATTAGCAGTAGCGGCTAGCAGCTCTCATCATGGATCACGATCCCATTGTGCTAGGCGCTGTACAAACAGAACAAAAAGACAGCTCCTGCCCCAAAGAGCTTCCAGCGTGAGCAGCCCTTTGTCTTGCCTTGTTGAAGCCGATAGCAGGACCCGTGGCCCAGGCATCTTCTAGCTCCTCAGTGGGTGCAATCAGCGTGACGAGGAATCTGACAGCTGGTGCTTACATTCACGTACTCGCTTCCGCTCTCTCCTGCTCAGCAGCCTTCCCACACAATAGCTAGCTCCTCCACCGCTTTGTCCTTCGCCACATCCTGGCACCTGGCACTCTCGGAATTAATGTGCCCATCTGCCAGCGCTTTGCACTCACAGCTATTGACCTGGTTCAGTTAGTGGGCATCCGGAGACCTAAGTGCCACTCCCCTCTGTGTGATTTTGGGCAAGTCACTTCGCCTTGAATCCTTTTATGGGCCTGTGAATTGGCTCTGTGTGTGTGTGTGTGTGTGTGTGTGTGTGTGTGTGTGTGTGTGTGTGTGTGTGTGTGCGCACACACGCTCACACCACTGCAATCTACCGGGTAGAATCAGAGCTACACAACTGTGTGTCCTAGGCCCAACGCTGCTATTAGCAAATGAAGATTCGCTTACAGCTCAGTGTCGGGGGACCTGGGCGTTGAAAGCGGGACAGGGTGAGTCCCTAGGCCGCTCTTACCACTAAGCTCTGAGTAGCCATCTTGTGCAGTGTAGTGACAACCAGGAAGCTCAAGGTGGGTCCAAATTTGCAGTGTTGTTTGAAACCCCCTGACCCACCCAGCCCCACTTTTTGTTTGTTTAGCTGTTTTGTGGGACTTTTAGAATTCACAATATGGTACAGACACCTTCCAAGCATCCCACAAACCTTTACCTCTCCTAGTCTGACCTGCATAGCGCAGGTCTGTACATTTCACCAGTTACCCCGTATTGAGCACAATGACTTTGATTAGACTCAAGCATTGAAGTCCTCATGAGACTAAACGGCTGTGTGCCGCAGGCAGAGACCAAGGTTCCACCCATGCCCGAGGCCCCTGCATTGGCAGGGAATTGATTAGGTGCCAATCTGTGCCCGCTGGGAAATTTTTTACCGACCCCCTCCCCCCGGTGATCAGTGTGACCCTGAGCATGTGAGCAAGACACACCAGCCAGGCACATAGGAGAGTCCTCTGTACCTCGCGCCAATCTACTTCAGTGTTGGTCGTGTCCTGAGTCCAATCCAGTTTCATGGGTTCTCTCCAGATTTTGCATCCAGTTTGGATTCCTCGTGGAGCACAGGTTGGGTGACCAGACAGCAAGTGTGAAAAATCGGGACGGGGTGGGGGGTAATAGGTGCCTATATATGAAAAAGCTCCAAATATCGGGACTGTCCCTATAAAATCAGGACATCTGACCACCCTAAGCTCAGGGCTTTAGGCGCTGAGAGGCTGTTTTAGGTGTAGACTGGTCCCAGTCTTGCGAAATGTCGCATTAACTATTAACCCAGTGGGCTGTGAAACACACAGTAACATTGCACTGGCTTCTGACAATTATACCAGCACAGCATCCCTCACACACACACACACACACACACACACACACAGCTGGCAAAGAGCCTCACCCCCAACTTGCAGTACTCCCTGCTATTCCAGTCCTGGGATCCCCGTGCAATTCTGCCAATACAACTCTGATCGACGGTACCTGCTTATTACAGTCCTAGACCTCTGCTGGACTGACTTCCACTCCTGTGTTGAATTATGCAGTGAACAAATCCACTCCACCATCGTCCATTAGCACTGGCGGCCTTTGTGGAGAAATGTTGCCATTAGGGCTGTCAATTAATTGCAGTTAAAGGCACGCGATTAACGCAAAACAAATTAACTAGATTTTAAAAAACAGTCGTGATTAATGGCAGTTGTAATCGCACTGCTAAACAATAAGAGGATCCCAATTTACATTTATTATAAATGCTTTTGGATGCTTTTGGACATTTTCAAAGATACTGATTTCAATTACAACCCGGAATACAAAGTGTACAGTGTTCACTTTATGTTATTATTTTAGATTACAAATGTTTGCACTGTCAAAAGATAAACCAAAGAAATAGTATTTTTCAGGTCACCTCATACAAGTACCGTAGTGCAATCTCTTTCTCGTGAAAGTGCAACTTACAAATGTAGATTTTTTTTTTGGCTACATAACTGCACTCAAAAACGAAACAATATCAAACTTTCGAGCCTACACTTGTCCTACTTCTTGTTCAGCCAATCGCTAAGGCAAACAAGTTTGTTTACCTTTACGGGAGATACTGCTGCCCGCTTCTTATTTACAATGTCACCTGAAAGTGAGAACAGGCGTCCGCATGGCACTTTTGTCGCCGACGTTGCAAGGTATTTCCGTGCCAGATGTGCTAAACATTCCTATGCCCCTTCCTGCTTCGACATTTGTAAGTTGCACTTTCACTTTCAATGTAGTTGCAAATGTAGAGAAACACCCACAAATACTTAGCATACATTTAAATGAGTGTTCCATTAGTGTTAAACAGTGCAATGAAAACGGCGACGAAGCACGGTTCTTTTTGTTTAATCTCGTGACGAACGGCGATTATATTTTTGAATTATTTGACAGCCCTAGTTGCCAGGGCCGGCTCCAGGCACCAGCAAAGGAAGCAGGTGCTTGGGGCGGCCAAGGGGAAGGGGCAGCACGTCCAGGGTCTTCGGCGGCAATTCAGCGGCGGGTCCCTCAGTCCCTCTTGGAGCGAAGGACCCGCCGCCGAAGAATGAAGTGGCGCGGCTGAGCTGCCCCCGATCGGGGCTTTATCTTCCCCCCCCCCCGCTGCTTTGGGGCGGCAAAAAAGCTGGAGCTGGCCCTGCAAGTGGCCATATATTGACCAGAGAGGCAACACGAATAGTGAGTGTGATAAATTAGCCTCGGGCTTGGGTTTGGGATCAGCGCTGCCTGTCGCAGCTCTATGGCATTTGAGGGCATAAATTGATCCGAGGGGAGGTGGTGTGTAGGAAGTTGCTGTGAAATCATTACACCATCAATAACCCGAGGGGAGGGGGGTTTGTTTGTTTTATTTAACAAACAATCCAAGGGCTGTCTGTGTCCCTGTGAATTGTCCACGGCTGGCACTGTAATGTGTGGTCTCTAAATCACATTCACGGAGCTCTCATCACTAATCTAGCCCTCCCATTTGATGCTGTGTGTGAAGTGTGCATGAGAAACAAATGGCGCGTGATCACATCTAGCGACCAGAGGCCTCCAGAGGGGGATGAAAGGACAGGTTTAGCTATGGGGACATGGATACCATACTCATGACTGGGCTATCGAAGTGCTGCACTGCTGGGCGGGGGGGTGCCACAGGGTACCAAGGTGTTCTGTGTGCGTTCACACCAAATGGCAAAGGGTTTGTGTCTTCATCCCACCGCAAAGCCGGCACTACGGAGGTGGAGGGTGGCCGGCAGGAGGAAGCTAACCACAGCCCGGCGTGGGAAAGGTATCAGCTTCCTGTTTCATTCAAGAGAGGGTGCCCCCTGCTGCGGCACTCGGGCATTGGGGCCAGCACTGTCGCTGAGGGGAGATCACCCCCTACTGCTCTACCCGCTCCACTGCCTGCTGCCCAGCGCCTCCTGGCACCACACTGGGGTTAACACTAGCACCAAGGGGCTGAGACAAAAAACAGACGTGAGGTTTTGTCTGGTATCCCACATGGAGGACGCCATTGGCAAAAGCGCGCCGCTCCGCCTCCGCCGGCGTGACCTTGCGCACACGCGTTTGAGATCACGCTGGGCAGCGCCGTGCGCTCTTCGAAATAGAGTCCTCCATGCAGCATGGCCTCACCTGCACCATGCTCGCGAGGGCATGCCAGCGGAGGCGGGGTCATGCAGGTGGGGGCAAGCCACGCCACTCCTGGACATACCGGCCTGTCTGGTATTCTGGGCTCTGAAACCCAGGCCTGTCCGAAGCAGTTCGCTCTCCAGCAGGGGGAAAAGCAGAACAAGAGACTGGGCCCCCGTGTGATGGGTGATGAAGCGGCTGAGTCTGGGGGGCAAGGGGAGCTGCTGGCAATGTCCTGATGAGAGGTGGCAAGAAGAAAAAGGCATCTCCGGTGAGGAGAAAACTGAAGCTTTGGGCTATTTCTTTATTCTAGTTCGTTGGTTATCGGTGACTAACGTCTGCCGTGAACAAGGGGTTATTGAAGGTAAAGTCTGACTCAGACTGGTTTATATAGCCACAGGGGAAACTGAGGCACAGCTCGGGGTCTGGGCCTATGACAGGTCCCTTCCAGCCTTGTAATCTCTGCGTCTGATTTCTCTGATAGGACACAAAGGCCTGTTTGCTAATAATAGACCTGCAATGTCCCCCTCGCTCTGTCATTCCTCTGGTGCTAACGCTAATAGGATACTGCTTTGGGCTTGCCACGGGAGCTGTCTTCTCAGCTCGTGGTGCCTAGAGTCATCCCCGTGAAAATGAAATTTGCCGATATGCTAAGGCAGTTGCTATTGCAGGAAATAAGGTGCCAGCTTCACATTATCACCGAGATAGCGTTAAAACAGACAGGGAATGATCGTACGGGCGAACAGCCAGTACGAAGGGAAAATTACCGCCGGCCCTTTGCTCTAGATTTGCTTTTCTTTCTTTCCTCCTTGCCTCCTGCTTTCATCCTTGTTTGCAAAGAAAGTTTTTGAAAGAACAAACATGGCATTTACTAAGTGGCAACTGGGTTTCCATGTTGAAATAATAATAATCAAGTCCATGAGTCAGTATTCCAGAAAAAAGATCCAGTTGGCCGGGCGCCATAGCAACCTGCAAAGCTCGCCATAGCAACTTGCAAATCTCTTTTTTAAAAAGGTTTGTGCCCAGCGCCCTGCATCCTGTGCTATTAACTGTTCCCTGTGTTTGTGTCTCTTTCTTCCAGACAACGGGTACAGAGAATGCCTCACGAATGGGAGCTGGGCAGCCCGCGTCAATTATTCCCAGTGCCAGGAGATTCTCGACGAGGAGGTACGTGCCCATGGACCATTTGAACCAGGTCGTGTTTGTTCCGGGGGGTTGGAAGGAGGAAGAGGAAATCAAGTTTTAAAAGGAAGCACGTGTCTTCAAGAAGTTTTAGGGTTTGACAGTAATGAGCTTCGGTGGATGGGTGTCTTTAGGGAGAGGAGTAGCACGTGTAAGGATGAGGAGACATTAGCGGGGAATCAAACCTAAGGCCGCTGGATCATAACGCACAGACCTTTGCTCCCTGACCGGGTGTTGTTAGCCAGGCCCACAGCAGGGTCTTTGACTTCTCTATAAGTGACCCAGGCACCGCTATAAGGTGACAGAGTGCCACAATGAGTGAGCGTGAGTTACACACCGTGTGCATCGTGAGCCATCCGTGTTCACAAGCAGCCATCTCGATGCACCGGGAGCTTTTAGGGTGACCACCTAGGGAGTAAAGGACAAGCTGCATGACCAGCATAGAACAAAGTGTATCCCAGTCCAGGGGGTTTTACACGTGGCATGAAATAATCCATTGGCCGCACAGGGCATGATTCACAGCAATTATCACTGAAATGCAGGACAGAGCGTCCCCTCTATTGACCTGATAGCAGGACAGTACGTAACAAATCCAGGGCATCCCTTCAAATAAAGCACCCTAGGAACCATTGTCTAGGCCAGCGCCTATGTATGGGGATAGATAGATAGATAGATAGATAGATAGATAGATAGATAGATAGATAGATAGATAGATAGATAGATAGATAGATAGATAGATAGGAGGGGATGTATGGGGATAGATAGATAGATAGATAGATAGATAGATAGATAGATAGATAGATAGATAGATAGATAGATAGATAGATAGATAGATAGATAGATAGGAGGGGATGTATGGGGGGAGAGAGAGAGAGAGTAAATGAAATAATGAATTTCACTACTGTGGCTCTTTTGGGTAATGTCAATTGCTCATTTGCTCCTGAACTGCTGAGATCTGAATGTCACTGGTCTACATCCCCTCCTATCTATCTATCTATCTATCTATCTATCTATCTATCTATCTATCTATCTATCTATCTATCTATCTATCTATCTATCTATCTCCATACATCCCCTCCTATCTATCTATCTATCTATCTATCTATCTATCTATCTATCTCACAGCAAAATGATTGACCAAGTATTACTATTTTATCCACTACGATTGGTTAATAACATAGTAAAAGCATCCTGATTGGTTAATTACTTAGGTTAATAATTCAATCACACAATGTCTTAATATGTGCTGCAAAGAGCCGCGGGAGACACATTACAGAGCCACTTGCAGCTTCAATCGGAGTGGCGCTGGCCTAGACAATGGTTCCTAGGGTGCTTTATTTGAAGGGATGCCCTGGATTTGTTACGTATCTGGCCAGGGGTTGGGGATAATGTTGCTTCCTGGCTCAAGAAGTACATGATATTTTAGGAACCATTAAGGGCTGTACTAATTTCTCGGTAACTGATGTAAACTAGTGACAGTCCTTACCAGCTGGTAGCCAGTCGTGGAATGAGTTTGTCGGGTCTCAGTTCGATTCTTCCTGGACACGTCTCGGTAACACAACACAAGCCACTGTCAGGTGGCATGAGTGGAGTCCCCTGTGGAGAGTCTCAGCAAAGATGCCAAAGGTTGAATGGGATGTGCAAGCGGCTCTGAATCCTGGGCAGCACTTAGTGCCTTACGCACTAGGCCCGCTCAAAGACTATCAATTCACTGGAGGGAGGGAAAGTCACAAAGAACAAAATAGATCAGTGTCTTGTATCTGCCCATGCAGCGGCACCGTTCATAAATCCACCGGCTGAGATTCCAAGTGGAAAGGAGCCAGGGTGGCTTTGCTCCCAAGGCTAGACTGCAACCGGGGCCAAAATCGTCCCTCGTCTGAAGTAGGCAGCCCAGATGGCTGCTGTAAGTTATGGCTGCCTCTCCACAGTGTGTTGCCCTTCCTGGCCCATCACAACTGTGGGGGAATGGAGAGCCATGCCATAAGCCTCTAGAGGCCAGGGCCGCCCAGAGGATTCAGGGGGCCTGGGGCAAAGCAATTTCGGGGGCCCCTTCCATAAAAAAAAGTTGCAATACTATAGTAACATGTATTTGGAAATGTAAAAAATAACCAGTGAAATACATTCAAAAAATAATTTTTAATAATTTGATAATACACAAAATACATTATTTAAAAACATTAAATGCTTTAATGGTATATATACATTTGCAATTACATAGTGGGCTGTCGCTGGGTGATGGATGGTGCCAATGGGCTGTCGCTGCCTGGGTGTGGTGCTGCTGTTGCCCAGGGCTGGGTGGGGAGCTGGGCTCTGGGTTGGGGGGTGCCCGGCTCACAGGGGCTGGGCTCAGAGCTGGGGGCAGGGCTGTGGGGGGATGGGGTCAGCAGTGCCCAGCTCAGAGGGGCTGTGCTTAGAGCTGAGGGTCAGGGCTGTGTGGGGATGGGGTCGGGGAGAGCCCGGCTCAGAGGGGCTGGGCTCGGAGCTGGGGGTCAGGGCTGCGGGGGATGGGGTCGGGGGGTGCCCGGCTCAGAGGAGCTGGGGGTCAGGGCTGGGGGGGGGGGGGTCGGGGGGGGGTCCGGCTCAGCGAGGCTTACCATGCTGCTTACTCCCGCCTCCCCTCACTCCGGGATCCTCAGCGTGCCGCGTCCAGGAGCGGCCCTGGACAGCGCTGCAGCGGCATGGCTCCAGCGGGGCGTGAGCTCCCACTGCTCGGCCCGGAGCTCGGAGCCCCACCTCTTTACCACGCAGCTCTGAGCAGGAGGAACTCAGGCCCCGCTGGAGCGACGCCGCTGCAGAGCTGTCCAGGGCCGTTCCTGGACGCAGCGCGCTGAGGCGCCGGGGCAAGGCGGAGGTGGGGGCGAGCCTCTCACATTCTCGTGGGGGCTGCTGCGGGGCCCGGGGCAAATTGCCCCACTTGCCCTCCCTCCCCCCCCCCCGGGGCGGCCCTGCTAGAGGCCAGGACACCTGGAAGGGAGATCCCTTCTCTAGGGTTTAAAGCCAGAAGGGATCATTGCTGTCATCTAATCTGACCCTCTGCATAACACGGGCCAGAGAACCCACCCCGTACTTCCTGCATCCAGCCCTTAGCATCTGGTGGAGCTAGAAAGAGGCGTCTAATCTCAGGGTAAAGACTCCAAATGAGGGAGACGGCACCACGCCCCTGAGCCAGCTGTTCCATTGGCCGCTTCCCCTCCCTGTTAAGAACGTGCCTCTAAGTTTCAGTCTGAACGCGATGGATTCCAGCATCCAGCCGCAGGCTCCGGCTCTGCCATCGCCTGCTAGATGAAAGCGCCCTCTAATGATCACAGATCTCATCTCGTTCCTTCTGCTTCGTTGGCCCACACCTAAAGTGGAATCCATGGTGCAAAGGAGCTCCAGGAGCTTCCTCTCCTCGCTGCATGCCCACGGGCCACTGAAGAAAGGTGATGGTGGGAGCATGTGTAGCAGGGGATGTGGGGAATGAGAAATGGGAGGGTCTTGCAGGACCCCAATGGATTCATCATGGGCCCCTCAGAACAGGGAGGAAGGGAGGGCAAAGTCTGATTAATTGAAGCCGATAAAGCCTCCTGGTATTTAAGATGCCTAGGAAGGAGTACGGCAGAAAGGGATTTGGGGGTCATAGTGGACCACAAGCTAAATATGAGTCAACCGTGTAACGCTGTTGCAAAAAAAAGCAAACATCCTTCTGGGATGTATTAGCAGGAGTGTTGTAAGCAAGACTCGAGAAGTAATTCTTCTGCTCTACTCCACGCTGATTAGGCCTCAACTGGAGTATTGTGTCCAGTTCTGAGCACCACATTTCAGGAAGGATGGGGACAAATTGGAGAAAGTCCAGAGAAGAGCAACAAAAATGATTACAGGTCTAGAAAACATGACCTATGAGGGAAGATTGAAAAAACTGGGTTTGTTTAGTCTGGAGAAGAGAAGACTGAGAGGGGACATGATAGCAGTTTTCAAGTACATCAAAGGTTGTTACAAGGAGGAGGGAGAAAAATTGTTCTCGTTAACCTCTGAGGCTAGGACAAGAAGCAATGGGCTTAAATTGCAGCAAGGGAAGATTAGGTTGGACATTAGGAAAAACTTCCTAACTGTCAGGGTGGTTAAGCACTGGAATGAATTGCCTAGGGAGGTTGTGGGATCTCCATCATTGGAGATTTTTAAGAGCAGGTTAGACAAACACCTGTCAGGGATGGTCTAGATAATACTTGGTCCTGCCGTGAGTGCAGGGGACGGGACTAGATGACCTCTTGAGGTCCCTTCCAGTCCTACGATTCTGTTCTGCTATCACTTGCCGGGAAGGGTTTTCTCACCAAGTTAATTGCTGATTCTCAGGTTGGATGAGTGCCTGACAGTAGGGGCAAAGAATGAGTTTAATTGGCACGCATGTCTTCTCCTGAGCCCGCACTGCTCTGGCCGAAACCCACCACCACCCCTCAAGGGTGGGAGGGAAAAGGAATCAGTTGAGATATTGGATGTATCAAATTTCCAGGCACCTTTGCTCAATTCTAATTACATCAGAGACCTCTGGGATTTTCACCCAGGCCTCTCCACCAAGCGGGGCTGCTGGAGGCGCGACGTGGTTGTGTCAGACATTAGCTGCCTTCACCTTCTTGGGCCCAGCACCGGCAGAGCCATGCATGGTGCCTTGCAGCCCACAGTTCGGCCTGCTGACTCTGCGGAGCGCTCAGCGCTTTGGACAGACGAGGCCCAGCTCTCAAACGTCCCAGCCTTTGCCAACCCATCCAGCCTTGAAGACTTCGGGAGCATAGCTGCCTACAGAGCGGAGAGGGGAAAGCCTTCGATTTCCCCCCCCCCCCCCCCCCCCATGACATGCTGGCTCAGTTCCCCTCCCTGCTCACGGCCGAAGGCTTCCCTCTGCCATTTCAGGAGAACCCAAATGGTAACTATGGGGCAGTCTGAAACAATCCAACCCCTAACACAAGTGACCCTAGACAAAGGTGTGTGTATGAGCCACCTGCTCTGCAACCTGCCAGGCCGGGTCAGATCCAGCCAGCGGCTAACCAGGCATCAGGCCTCTCTGGGCTCCTTGTCTCACCTCAAGGGACTCCAGCCCCTTTGTCAATGTGGCTCAGGCTCCCAAGCGCCTAAGTCTCTTTGGAAAACAGGATTTGTGTTCCTAAGTCACTTAGGCCCAGCTCCATGGCAGTTAGGCACCTAAATACTTTTGAGAATCTAGGCCTTCGGTGCCTTTGAAAATGTGACCACCCTCTTGCCCCCCACCCTCCCAGGCCTTAATTATAAAAGCTCTGGGTTCAAACAAGAGCTAGACAAGTTCACGGAGGATAGGTCCATCAGTGGCTATTAGCGAAGATGGTCAGGGTGCAACCCCATGCTTGGGGCGCGCCATAACCTCTGACTGCCAGAAGCCGAGCGAGGGAGACGGGGTGGATCACTCCAAATTGTCCTGTTCTATGCACTCTCCCTGAAGCTCTGCTACTGGCCACTGTCAGAGACAGGATACTGGGCAAGATGGACCATGATGTGACCCAGCGTGGCAGCTCTTACGTTCTTCGGACCATCCTTCCCCTGTACATTGAGATTCTAGCCCAGATTTTCAAAAGTGGCCTGAGATACGAGGGGTGCCCCAGACTTCGGGTTCTCAAGCTGAGACACCAGCTAGAGGCTGGATGTTCAGAACTTGCTGATCCACCCATACTCTGGAAATCAGGTCCTGGGCAAGTGTCTCCTGCGAAGCGTCCCACGTTCAAGGACCCCAAATCACTAGACACCTTTGAAAAGCTTGACCGGCCTTTCCATTTTAATGCTTGAGGGTGTTAGACATGAAACAGGGAAGGAGCTTTTAAAAAATGTCAGGCCTGATTTTCATTGATATCAAGGACAGCTTGTGCTGCATAAAAGGGCCTGCAAGTGGGAGTGAATTCCGTCTACGCTTACTTGGATGTCTTCCACACTGTCAGAGCCTTAATGTCGATGCAAATCAAGGCCCGTGAATTTTTGTCTTGAGATATCCTGGTGATTGGCTCCGTGAGGTCTGTGCCGAGATCTTGTATTTTCCTTTTTTGCCACTTTCTTAAAGATTTAATACAAAGAGATTTTAAAACGAGACTCCCGCAGCAGGGCTGAGATGTTATCGAGTGCAGGCTCGTGCACATTCGGTATCGGCTGCCTCATCTCCTTACAGGGCTTTCATGGCCAACAGCGCCCCCTGTGGATTCATTGTGCTCCTCCACCCCGGGCTCCTCCGGGCCAGGAAGGAGGCAGCTGCAGGTACCTGTGGGCCCTGCACTATAAAAAAGATGTCGAGCAGTTGACTGGAATCTAAAGAAGGGCAGTCACATGGATTAAAAGAGGCTTGGGGAACCCAAACCCCCAGAGCCGGATGGAGAGAGTCAGTAGGATAGAGTGGTTAGAAACGCTACGAAAAACCCAGCGGGAATCTAGCATGGCGTTTGCAAGCCGTCACTCTTCTCACGTGTTACTATATTCCTTCCTCCTGCCCTATGTCTGTCTTGTCTACAGAGACGGTAAGCTCCTCAGGGCAGGGACAACAATAACAATTGTGAGCTCTTTTGTCAGTAGGTCCCGAAGCACTTTACAAAGCAGTGACCCTCGGCAGCCACGAACTTCCAGCTTATCCACCGTTGTTGTGTCTTTTCTCTCTCAGAGGAAGAGCAAACTGCATTACCGCATTGCTGTCATCATAAACTACCTGGGACACTGCGTCTCGCTAGGGGCCCTACTCCTTGCCTTTGTCCTCTTCATGCGCTTGAGGTAAGAGACCCAAGAAGCCCATGGCGGGTGTCCGAGTTCTTTATTCTCCTCCTCCTCCTTTCTCCGCCAGTAAGCAGCCAGAGATAGGTACTCTTGTGCAGCTCGCTGGGATTGAGATGGAAGAACTAGACTTGGTCAGAAACATTTTTGTCTCCATCTACATTTTCCAAGGAAAATTTCAGTATTTCAGCAGAAATTTGAATAACAACAAATTTCGGCCAAAACCCTCAATATTTTGATTTGGAAATGCCTCATGGGCATTGTAGTTCTGGTCCTTCATGCTTCCATTCTCTTCTATAGGCCAGGCTCTCTAATTGGACTACATCTCCCATGATGAACCACAGTCTTGGGGAGGAAGGGTGGTGCATTATGGGAGTCCATCCCAAGGTGCATCGTGGAAGATGTAGAGCAGCCGGGGAGCCTGGCCCATGGAGGACAATGGGGACATTAGGCACCTGAACTACAGCTCCCATGAGGCATTGCGGCAGTAAATCAAAACTGAAATATTTCAAGTTTTGGCTGAAATATTTTGATTGGGCGCATTTTGTTTTTCAAAACAAAATTTCCAAGGAAAGCAGGCATTTTTCACAAAAACAGTTGTTTAGTTAAAAATCCGATTTTCTGACACAAAAACAGTTTAGACAAGAAATTTCCGAGCAGTTCTAGGAAGCACTGTTTTGAGCCCCTGCTCGCGTTTCCCATCTTGTCCATATTCCCCAACAGTCACTCCCCACAGACCTATAAATCGGAGAGCTTGGGGAATGGATTACTACCTCTTTGCCTGAAAGATGAACTGTTTGTGTCTTTTTCCGCTCAGTCGAGTTGGTGGGCAATTTTTTAACAAGTATCAGGGGGTAGCCGTGTTAGTCTGTATCTACAAAAACAACAAGGAGTCTGGTGGCACCTTAAAGACTAACTGATTTATTTGGGCATAAGCTTTCGTGGGTAAAAACCTCATTTCTTCAGATGCATAGAGTGAAAGTTACAGATGCAGGCATTATATACTGACACATGGAGAGAAGGGAGTTACTTCGCAAGTGGAGAACCAGTGTTGACAGGGCCAATTCAATCAGGGTGGATGTAGTCCACTCCCACTAACAGATGAGGAGGTGTCAATTCCAGGAGAGGAAAAGCTGCTTCTGTAATGAGCCAACCACTCCCAGTCCCTATTCAAGCCCAGATTAATGGTGTTAAATTTGCAAATGCATTTTAGTTTTGCTGTTTCTCTTTGAAGTCTGTTTCTGAAGTTTTTTGTTCAATGATAGTGACTTTTAAATCTGTAATAGAATGACCAGGGAGATTGAAGTGTTCACTTACTGGCTTTTGTATGTTACCATTCCTGATGTCCAATTTGTGTCCATTTATTCTTTTGCGGAGGGACTGTCTGGTTTGGCCAATGTGCATGGCAGAGGGGCATTGCTGGCACATGATGGCATATATAATATTAGTAGATGTGCAGGTGAATGAGCCCTTGATGGTGTGGCTGATGTGATTGGGTCCTCTGATGGTGTCGCCAGAGTAGATATGGGGACAGAGTAGGCAACGAGGTTTGCTACAGGGATTGGTTCCTGGGTTGGTGTTTCTGTGGTGCGGTGTGTAGTTGCAGGTGAGTACTACACACCACCCTGATTGAACTGGCCCTGTCAACACTGGTTCTCCACTTGCGAAGTAACTCCCTGCTCTCCATGTGTCAGTATATAATGCCTGCATCTGTAACTTTCACTCTATGCATCTGAAGAAGTGAGGTTTTTACCCACAAAAGCTTATGCCCAAATAAATCTGTTAGTCTTTAAGGTGCCACCAGACTCCTTGTAATTTTTCAACAAAACAATTTTTGTTGGAAAATTCCGCTTCATTCAAACCAAAACTGTTAGTGGGAAAGAGTCTGATTTGACAAAGTTCCCATTTCAAAACTTTAAAAAAAAAAAAAAAAGATTCCAATTTGTCAAAACGTCCCGTTACGACATTTTCTAAATGAAAAATTCCAGGTTGAAAATGACTTTTCATTACAAAATTTAAGCTCATTGTAAAAAAAAAAAAAATAGAATTTTAGCATTTCAGTTGGTGGGAAATTTGGAATTTTTGACTTTTTGTCCCAATTCAAGATGGGAAAAATTTTCAAAATTGCAAAATGTTCATGGGATTCTGACCGGCGCTGGGCCGGGCTGCGATGCTGGTCTCGGCTCGGGAGACGGTCTGTGCTGCACGGGGCAGGACAGCTCAGGGACCCGAGTACAGGAGCTTTTACTCTTCAGAGCCAGGCCAGCAAACACAGCCTGATTCAAGCCAATGGGCGTTACTTGTCCCTGCAGTGAGAGACTAAGGCCCCGAGCTGGAAGTGACTGAAAGTGTTAGTGGCTCGGCTGCCTGTGTGAAATGAGTTGGGTGTGCAGAGGGATGAAGACAGGCCTCCATCCCACAGAAACAACCGCCAGCACCAACAAAGAGCCAGGCGGGTTTACTAAGGGGACTTGGCTGGCATATTGTCCTGGCTCACACAAACACACACACTCAGTCAGAGGCACACGAACAGGGGCCTTGCAGACACAGAGCCAGAGGGATTTGCTCAGGAGATTTGGCCGGCATGTCCTGTCTCTCTCTCTCTCTCTCTCTCTCTCTCACACACACACACACACACACACACACACACACACACACACACACAAGTCCCCTCTCTACAGGGACTTAGGGTCCCTCTACACAACAATTAAACACTCGCGGCTGGCCCGGGTCAGCTGATTCGGGCTCGCAGGACTCGGTCTGTGGGGCTGTGAAATTGTGGCGTAGACATTCGGGCTTGGGCTAGAGCCTGGGCTCTGGGACCCCCTTAAGTCCCTTGTAGGTCACCAGTTTGCCTGCAGCCCAGTTCAGTGGGGACGAAGAGCTGCTCCCACCTAGTAGATGGTTGAGATAAGTGTCACCATGTTTGAGGTGAGATCTAGACCTGTGACGGCGTGTGTCACCCTTTTAGATACAGAGTATAACCCCTGGTGTGTTGGGGTTCACTGAACTGGTCAGGCCAGCTGAAACTCATCATCTGATACCAGTGAGCCCCTTGCCCCCTGGCCGAGGGGTGCTCTTAGGGTTGCAATGAGTTAGGTGGGTCTCAGCTCCAGCTCCCCCATCACAAACTCCACCCCGCGCTTGGCACTGATTGGCCAGCTCCGCCGGTGGACATCAGGGAGGCGGGGGAAAGATTAGATAGGGCAGAGGACGGTACCGCTTTGACTCCGAACGGCAAAGGTGTCCTAACAGCCCCTTCCCATCCCCTCTTGTGCGCACAGGAGCATCAGGTGCCTGCGGAACATCATCCACTGGAACCTGATCACGGCCTTCATCCTACGAAATGCCACCTGGTTCGTGGTGCAGCTCACCATGAACCCGGCCGTGCAGGCGAGCAATGTGGTGAGTCCAGCGGCGGCCAGGGGGGGCTGCTACACGCCCAGCGTGCCGGGCATTGCCCAGCCCAAGTAACAATCGCTGCAGCAGCACGAGCGAGTCACATGGTCCCGGGGGGCACTGAAGCCTCTGGCCACCGCAGCTTGGCTGCTATTTTTAGACACGTTCGCTAGATTAAAGCTAGCGCTGGTCTGGCCACCCGGGCTGCAGTCCAGTCACACACCCGAGGTGCAGTGGGAACATATCCTGAGGGCGCCAGGCACTGCCCAGGGTCCAACGTTCCATGTCTGGGCATCTCGGGCACTGCCTTGGGTGTAATGTTGCACACCCAGCGTGCCGGGCACTTCCTTGAGTGCCACGTTGCACACCCAGGATACTGGGCACTGCCTTGGGTGCCACGTTGCACACCCAGGATACTAGGCACTGCCTTGGGTGCCACGTTGCACACCCAGGATACTGGGCACTGCCTTGGGTGCCACGTTGCACACCCAGGATACTGGGCACTGCCTTGAGTGCCACGTTGCACACCCAGCATACTGGGCACTGCCTTGGGTGCCACGTTGCACACCCAGGATACTGGGCACTGCCTTGGGTGCCACGTTGCACACCCAGGATACTGGGCACTGCCTTGGGTGCCACGTTGCACACCCAGGATACTGGGCACTGCCTTGGGTGCCACGTTGCACACCCAGGATACTGGGCACTGCCTTGAGTGCCACGTTGCACACCCAGCATACTGGGCACTGCCTTGGGTGCCACGTTGCACACCCAGGATACTGGGCACTGCCTTGGGTGCCACGTTGCACTCCCAGCATACTGGGCACTGCCTTGGGGGCCACGTTGCACACCCAGCGTGCCGGGCCCCGCCCAGGGTGGTATGTGATACCCAGTGTGCTAAGTCGTAGCACTGGGTGGTGCTGCCCCCACGTGGCACGTGTTGCCTGGCCCAGTGGGCGAGGTGCTGCCCAGCCGGGGTGGGCGGTGGGCCCTGCAGCCGAGAGCTGTCACAGTGACAAGTCGCTGCTGCTGCGGCTAGAGCGGCACTAACCAAAGGGGCAGGTGGTGCCAGCATGGGCATCGCCCCTGCTCGTGGCAGTGACCGGTGCTGTGCCTGGCTCCCAGCAGGCAGGCAGCTCAGGCCAGTGCAGGCTGGTCCCCGGTGATGTGGGCTCCCCCAGTGTCGAGGGCAGAGCCCTGGGGCACAGCAGGACCCACTGGGAGAAGCGGGCCCCGCTGGGTCTGCTGGGGCCCCATTGAGGGGATTCCCAGCCCCGTTATCTCTGAGCCCTGATATCTCACCAGGGGCCCTGCAGCCGCCGCAGCCTCAGCACAGCTGTCGGGGACGGGGGAGCCCATCACCACCCCTCGGGGCCCCGGCCTGTGTCTGTTGTGTGGTTGCATGTATGAGTTCATCCCCCGGAGCAGCCTGCCTCCGGGGACGCGATTAACCTGGCGCTCGGACCTCCCAGCCCCGAGGCCCCCCCGGGGTCATCTGAACCTCGGCAAGGTAGTGCAGAGGGGAGGAGACATGCACCCCTGAGCTTTGCCTGGGGAGGATGACGGGGGTGCCAGAGTCAGTCTATAGCCTAGACCAAGGGCTACTGACCCCCCCCCCCCGCCCCTGCTGCTTCCAGCTGAGGCACCAGAGCCCCCAGGGCTCCTCCACCCTGCCCCCCACCCCCACAGACCTGGCTAGTTTTCTGCAGACGGATGTGCAGCTCCTTGGGTTCAAACCCTTCCGGCTGCCCTGGCTGGGCTCCCAGCGGGGTCCCCCAGGGGTGTAGGCCAAGGGGTAAATATCACCAGCTCCAGGGGCTCTCCAGTGCTTTGCTTCTCGTGGCAGCGCCGGATTCTTCACAGCCGGCAAAGAGCTGAGAACGCGGGTAGGTGCTGGGCAAACTCCCCCGCCCTCCGCTCTGCTGCTGCACCTCGCTCCTGAGCCACAGCCCCCTGCCGAAGTTCGCACCCAGGGCTGCGATGTGTCCAGCAGGACCGGCCCCTTCTAACCCTCTCCCAGCAGCCCTCGCTTGCAGGTCAGCCCGGCTCCAGCCTGGCGTTGTGGGCGGTGATTGGCGGGAGATGGGGGGGTTACATGGTCTCTGTGAGGGGAGGGGAAAGGGGGGCATGAAACCATAGCAGAGGAGAAAAAGCCAAGTCCATGCCCAGGCCACCCCTGGAACATGCCCGTGGCTGGGGCCTCTCAGCAGGGAATCACCTGTGTGAGCTGCACCATGCGCAGTCAGCCCTGGGGGTGGGTATCACGATGCAAGCAGGTCGCACCTTGCGTTAATTTACTGTATGTGGAAGGCCATGGAGCGAGCCGAGAGGCGCAGGGATGGTGCAGTTAGGGGACTACCCTGGGACTTAGGTGACCTTTGTTTAAATCTGTGTTAAGCCACTGAGCGCTTGGGTTAGTTTGTGCCTCAGTTTCCCATGTGCTGCAGAGGGTTAATAGCAGCGTCCTGCTTCACAGGGAGTGTTGTGAGGATAAATATATGAATGATTGTGAGATGCTTTGATGCTACAATAACGGGGACTAGATAAGAACTAAAGTAGAGTCAAGAGAGTTGGGTTCTCTGCCACTGACCCACTGGGTCTCCTTAGGCAAGTCACTTTCTCTGTGTGCCTCAGTTTCCCCTCGGTAATATGGAGCTGCTGGGGCTTCCTACCTTTGAGCGCCTGTAGGAAGTGTGCTGTCTGTGTTCAGCACCAGATGACTCAAGCAGCCCAGCGGGGAGAAGAAACTCTGAAATGGCTGGGCTGATTGTTTTATGGCTTCATGGTCTGCTCCTAACACACATCCTCTCCTGCTTCCTTTGTGTCCCTCCCCACCATGGCAGGCCTGGTGCCGCCTGGTCACAGCCACCTACAATTACTTCCATGTCACCAACTTCTTCTGGATGTTCGGCGAGGGCTGCTACCTCCACACGGCCATTGTGCTCACCTACTCCACCGACAAGCTCCGCAAGTGGATGTTCATCTGCATCGGCTGGTGTAAGTCCCAGGAGTGGGCACCAGCGCTGCATGTGGGGGATCCGTGCAGACACCAGGGTGGGCACCAGCGCTGCATGCGGGGATCCGTGCAGACACCAGGGTGGGCACCAGCGCTGCATGCGGGGATCCATGCAGACAGCAGGGTGGGCACCAGCGCTGCATGCGGGGATCCGTGCAGACACCAGGGTGGACACCAGCGCTGCATGTGGGGGATCCGTGCAGACACCAGGGGTGGACGTCAGCGCTGCATGTGGGGGATCCATGCAGACAGCAGGGGTGGACACCAGCGCTGCATGTGGGGGATCCGTGCAGACACCAGGGGTGGACGTCAGCGCTGCATGCAGGGATCCGTGCAGACACCAGGGTGGACGTCAGCGCTGCATGCGGGGATCCGTGCAGACAGCAGGGGTGGGCGCCAGCGCTGCATGTGGGGGATCCGTGCAGACACCAGGGGTGGACGTCAGCGCTGCATGTGGGGATCTGTGCAGACACCAGGGGTGGACGTCAGCGCTGCATGCGGGGGATCCGTGCAGACACCAGGGTGGGCGCCAGCGCTGCATGCGGGGATCCGTGCAGACAGCAGGGTGGACATCAGCGCTGCATGTGGGGATCCGTGCAGACAGCAGGGTGGACGTCAGCGCTGCATGCGGGGATCCGTGCAGACACCAGGGTGGACGTCAGCACTCATGCAGGGGATCCGTGCAGAGCAGACAAGCACAAAAGTCCCATCAACGTTCAGTTGGACCCCTCTTTTTAAAATCATGTCAATGTGCCTAAAGAGTGTTTGTTGAGCACATTCCTCTATTAAGATTATTATTAGTGTCCCTCATACATAAGGTGGACTTTTATAAAAGAAATAACTTTCACAAGATACAAAATCTTTAATCTTAAAAAGGAGAAAGCTGCTGACTAAAATGTATCCGCATGAGTCACCAGTAAATTCTGGCTGACCGGACTCTGTAGGCACTCCTTTCCCCAGTCGTGTGGTCTTTGTTTTAAAACGTTCACCTCATTTTCATTTTGCCATTCACACTTCCAAGCCAGCCCGATATTGGGTTGAAAAAACAAGGAGGCGGAGGGGGAAAGTTCATGAAAACATCGCCTGCATTTGTCCCGATGTCCAGCTTTTGAATTTGCAAATTTCATCAGAAACCATCTTCCAGAGCCAGAGCCAGCGCTTTGGGGGTGGCGTCTCGTGAATGCCCCCAGAGTCCTGGTCAGAAATTTGGAGTAGATCTTCCCAGGACCTTCCTCTGTACTACTGCCACTCAGAGCGATATGTTTCTTTCCTCGCAGGTATCCCTTTTCCAATCATTATTGCCTGGGCCCTGGGAAAGCTATACTATGACAATGAGAAGTAAGCCTGATTTCTACTACGTCTATTAGCATCGGGAAAATATTGATCTTGACGCACTGCTCAGGATGGCTGCGGTACAAACAAAGAGGTGGATATGTTCCCACCCTAAAGAGTGTGCGGAAGGCCGGCTACGTGCAAAAGGTGGGGAAAGACAGACCAGAGTCTTCCTTGGTTTGGTGCTCGAGCCCAAGTCCCGCTCAGTGCCTCGCTGCCGCTGGGCTTTCCCCTTGAAGTGATAAGTGAGGATGACTGAGCCTGGGATCCTACAAAGTGTTTGCTAAATGGATCTGAGTTTTAATCTGCCAGCAGAGTTATATGCTGCCTCTGCCTGTGCCGTTTTCACAGAGACCTGCTAAGGGAGGACTTAGCTGGAACGTGACGTGTTCGTCCTGTGAACGGTGGCGTTAAAATTAGCCCATTTCGGCGCCTGACAACTTGCCTTGTTTGTCAGCCGCGGTTTTGCCTTGTGACTCTAAGACCTTTCCCGCTCCCCTAGGAGATGCACCGGTTGAGATGCACTTAAAGGGTGGCAAAACCCGGGTAGACACTCTCAGGACTTGTCCACATGGGATGTTAGACTTGTATACTTATACCGCTTTGGTTATGCCCTTATAACTGCCTGTGTGGATGCTGTAATTCCTGGAGAACAGGGTCACTTCAGTTTAGATTAGGGCACATCTACACTACCCGCCGGATCGGCGGGTAATGATCGATCTATCGGGGATCGATTTATTGCGTCTAGTGTAGACGCGATAAAATCGATCCCCGATCGCTCTGCTGTCAACTCCGGAACTCCACTGCGGCGAGAGGCGGAAGCGGAGTCGACGGGGGAGCGGCCGTCCTCACGGCCAGGTAAATCAACCTAAGATACTCCGACTTTAGCTACACTATTCGCATAGCTGAAGTTGCGTATCTTAGGTCTACCCCCCGCCCTAGTGTAGACTACTTCCAAAGCAACATAAACTAACCCAGCAAAAGGCCCTCTTAAAGCTTGCCTACACTCGAAATTGAATTCAGATTAGGGTAAAGTGTGAATTTAAAATGCCATTGCTCTTCCTGACTAATTCCACGTGTACGCCCCCTCCTTCCAGAATAAGAGTGCCTGATTCCTCTTTAGTTAAATTAAACTAAACCAGAGCAAGGTCATTTTATTCTAGAAGAAGCCTACCTCTCATGGCGCTGATCAGTCATAGCTATTCCAGAATAACTCCAGGTGTAGACAAGCCTCTATTCCGGATTAAGAGTCTCCACATGGGGAGTTATACCCGACTAGTTATTGTGCTTTAAATTCACACCCTACCTTACACCGATACAATTTCCCATGTAGACAAGGCCTTAGGAGGGGCTCTTCCGAGAAGTTGTGCCTAAATTCATGGCCCTGATGCTGACCGCCCCGTTCGCTTGGCTTGCAGATGCTGGTTCGGGAAGCAAGCAGGAGTCTATACCGATTACATCTACCAAGGCCCCATGATCCTGGTGCTCCTGGTAAGAGCAGATGTTCTTGCTCCCTTGATGATACCTTCACTCTTGTCCTGATTGTGGTGGCCACATTCTCCTAAGCTGCTCAGGCCTCTTTAGCCAAGGGAAGCATCCCTGCCCATGGGACTGGTGAAGGGGGAACGTTTCTTAGGAGAGCGTCTGCCTCAGCAGATTGAGGTCTCCTTGGAAATAACCACAACCCCCGAAATGCCCCTCAGTGTTTCACCCCGCCGAGCAGTGTGCCAGAGCAAGCCAGTCGGGGCGTCTGACACTCAGATGCTTCTGTGGGGCGCCCTGGGGAAAGCCTGTGGGTACCGCGACAGCCGTTGTACTGTGATTGGCTGGCAGCCCCCTGACAGGGTGACGTAAGCGGGGAGAGCGAGGGATAAAGAAAGAGCAGTGCAGGGATGGAGCTAGCTGGCCAGCATTGCTTTGGGCAGGAAGGACGGGTTAGAACGTGACGTAGCTGCCCGGCTCAGCACTGGACGTCCCATCCAGTGCAGTTGAGCAGCTAACTAGACAAGGCCCTCGTCAAACCGTATGATCCCGACCCAGCTACTAACCCCACCACCCTGCAAAATCTGACTCCCTTGCTCCCTTAAACTCTTTAAGCACGTTGGGCGTTTTCTGTTTGTACAGCATCTTGCACCCTGATCCTCCAGGTGCTCCCACCATATAAATAATAACTGGAAATCACACTGAAAATTGATCCCCTTTCTGCACCCCCAAGCTATCCTACACCCCAACTTCCAACCCCACCTTTGCACCCTGCTGGGAGGAGGCCCTCCCTGCTTGATTCCTCTCCCATCTGGAAACCACCCTCCCACTTGTAACCCTGGGTCTGTCCCTCCCATTCCTGCCTCCCCCAAATTCCAAAACTCCCCCCCCCCGCAGGGTTATCACTGCTCCCCTCTTCTCCTAGCTGCCAAACGCCTTCTTGGGTCTGAATCAGGTCAGCTGTACCGTGTAGACAGCTCACTGTCCGCAATGGACATCTACCAACCATCCCAGATGGGCACTATCCTGAATTCCATGGCAAAGTGGTTTGCCCAGATTAATAACATTATCTATTCCTTGTATTCTTGTAGCATTTCCAGGCCCGAGGCATGGATCAGGGCAGCATTGGGCTAGGCACTGATTTAGTTGGGAATTGGTCCTGCTTTGAGCAGGGAGTTGGACTAGATGACCTCCTGAGGTCCCTTCCAACCCTGATATTCTATGATTCTATGACCCAAATGACAGGGTCTGCCCCAAAGAGCTACAATCTAAGGATAACGTTGAGCGACAATGGGTGACTGTGACAGCCAGGGGAATACAAGACAATCCCGGTCGGTAAAACAGGCAGCAGACGGTATCAGCACACCAGCTGCCTAACCGGCGTCTAGGTTTTCTTCAGGCTCACAGCAAAGGGGAGTTTTGAGGAGGAGGACGAGGTGGTTTTGCTGACGTTTACGGGGAGCATGAGAGGCACGAAGGTGCTTGTCAGAAAATGTCACGAACGGGCGCCGGAGGCTGGCGTCACTGGCCGAGCAGAGTGGGGCGTCAGCGTCTGGGTAGCGAACGAGAGCCGAGGCGGGGATAGGCTGTGAGAGCGAAGACGAGCGGTTTGTGTTGGATGCAGTGAAGGGCGAGCCAGTGGAGGGGCCCCGGGGCAGAGTGCTGGGAATCAGCATCTGAGCCAGCACCCTGGTCGCAGTCCAGCGGCCTGGGCTGATTGAGGCGATCCGATCCAATCGGGGTGGGGAAGTAAATGAGCCCATTAACGAGGAGGCTGGAGAGAAGAGCATAGGGAGGCCGTGTCGGGGGAAGGAGCAGAAGAGAGAGAGGCTAGTAGGGCTGACAAAAGGGAGTTCTCTGGGAGGAGACACCTCTGCTCCCCCCACCTTCGGAGAAGGGGCAGTAAAACTGGGGGGGCGCTGTAAATCCTGCGCCTGCACTAGTACGTTGAAGGTGGTGGAGTGAAACACTGCCCGGAGGTATAGGCCTGTGCCAAGCAGAGGATGCCCCGTCCCAGAGGGGTTGCAGTGACAAGCCAGGGAGATGCTGTTTGAATGGATTGAGCCTGTAGGGAGGCCAGAATATTCCCCATGCCTGGGAAGTTCCTTTTCCGCCTTTAAAATTGTCACAAAGGGAGCGTCCGTTCCACCGCGTCTTTGCTAAAGCAGCTCAAACAGCACGCGCCAGACCAGCCCTGGCTTCTCAAGGCCTGAGTGCGCTTGGCGAGGAAATGCACCGGGACTCGCCAGATGGGATTCGGCGCAAGGTGTTGGAGAGGCCAACCTGGGCACCTCAGTCACGTGGTGTTTCTGGTCCTTGCTCAGCTGACCGACCCTGGTGAACAGGAGATGTGAAGGAGTGAGACACGTTGGGACTTGGCTTTGCTCTGGGGCAGGTGGGACTTGGGACGTGTTGGCGCAAGGGGAAAAGCCCCTGTGGCTACTCCTCCCTTCTCACCAATCAGTAATAATACCCAGCATTTTTAATCACCAGTATCAACTGGCCTCCCCTCTATTCCTCTGGATAATTGGGCCTGGCTTCTCATTTCCCAGCCCTTTAGGTAGCCAGACCGTTTTTAATGTGTGTCAGTTTTGCTTGGCCCTGTCTGCAGCTCCCCCCATGACCTCATTAATGGAGCAGCAAACAGGGAAGCTGCCAGGCAATGGATTGATTGCCTCCGGGACTCACAGACGCTCACTCACCTTTCTCTTCCTTCTTTTTCTTTCTTTCGCCCCCTGCTCCACCCCTCTGTCTTGTAACCCTTCCCCTCCAGCTCTCCATCTCATCTCCATCTCCCCCCACTTCTCCCCTCCCCCGGAACAAAGTCCAGATCTGACACTGAAGTTGCCCCCCGAATGTCTTGCTAATAAAATGCTTTGAAGGTGCTAAATGTCTCACTCCTTCACATCTCCTGGTTACAAGGGGCGGTCAGCTGAGCAAGGACCAGAAACAACACCACGTGACTGAGGTGCCCCTTCCCCGCGTGCCGTCCAGCCTGCGTGTTGAACGAGGTGGGGTCCTGTGGAAATCATGGAAGTCATGAAAGACTTAGAGCGGGATTGACGTTATTTTCATCAACGCTTTTTTTTTCCAGCAAAAAAATGGCTTTTTTAAAATAAAACTGACATTGTTATTTCTGAGGTTTTTTGATGAAAAACCATAACCCCCCTCCCCCCCAAAATTTTATCATATTGAAATGACTCCATGAATTTCCCCAAAAATGGAGGAGAAAGGGTTTATAAGTGCATGTAATTCTGCCCTTGTGAGACTGCAAGATTGGGGCAACTCGGGGATTCCACATCACATGGGCCCCATTTACGATCAGAAAGATGCTTTTCCTACAGACACCCATTGGGATCTGAGAGTCAAGCTGGGTCTTTTCCTTCTCCTTCAGCAACCCCAGGAATAAAGGAATAAATGAGGCCCTCGGTAGGATGTCAACCGAATTGCTGGCTACGTTCCAGTCCGATACACTGGGCCAGCCCCAGGGGCTTGAGTGAGTTTCATAGAATCACAGAAGATTAGGGTTGGAAGAGACCTCAGGAGGTCATCTAGTCCAGCCCCCTGCTCAAAGCAGGACCAACACCAACTAAATCATCCCAGCCAGGGCTTTGTCAAGCCGGGCCTTAAAAACCTCACAGGAGTGGCTGATTGGACGCGAGTTCTGTCGCGGCTGCACAGGAAGGAATAGATTGTACCTCACTTGCCCAGAGCTCAACCAGGTGCCAAGCAGCGATGGGAGATGATTCCCTCCAGTGCAAGGGGGGTCACTACCAAGGCAGTGTAACCAGCCCTACACCATCACCCCAGGGCAGGGTGCAGCCAGCTTTTCCACCCTCCCCTCGGCAGTCCAGCTCGGCTCCTGGGGCACGTTATGCTCCCTTATGCCAGACTTGAGTCTGGCCCTTTGAGATCAGACCTGCTGTCTTGAGATGAATACATCAGTCGCTGGGTGCCAGGGGCATAGGGCAGGTGGCACGGCTCTCGGGGGGGTCTGCTCCCCTCTAGGGCCGGGTTCCCCCTGCCATGCAGCAGCCTCTCCTCCTGCATGCAGTGAGTGAGTCTGGATCGGCCGGGTCTGATGCCCGCCTTATGCCAGGGTAATCGCTGAAGCACAGCTCAAGGCCGAGGGGCATCCGGATGGATGGGCAGCAGTGCCTGTCTGCTCAGAACTGGCCCCCGGGGAGAGAGCACTTGTCTCCCACCAGCATACGGGTAATGAGGCCTTTTCATCCTCTGCCCGCCGCAGAGGCAGGGCGGCATGGCCGGGTGAGGCTGTCTCTGATGCACGCCTCCCTGGCACCACGGCTCTCTTTGCAAGTTTCTGCCCTTGGGGGATGATTCCCCCCTCCCTCCCCCTGAGCTGTGATGGCACCAAGCAGCCATCGGGGTAACTGCATTCTCCAGCCAGCTCCTGTCGCTACCCCCGGAGTGGGAACAGAGAAGTAGGGCGCGGGGGGCTGTGCTTTTTCCCACCATCTGAAGCGAAACAGGGTTAAGGTTTCAGCTTCATCTGGTGACCGACCCCCAAGAGACGGGGGCTTGGCTGCATCTCTAAATGGAGGGGCTCTGTCCCATAAGATTTATAGAGGGGCTATTTGAGTCTCTGTTCCAGTCTGACCTCCTGTCTATCACCAGCCCTTAAAGCTCACCCAGTGACGCTGGATTGAGCCCAGCGACTTGTGTTGGACTAAAGCATTAGCTATCCACCTCTCCTGGCAGCCAGCCCTGACCCTCTGGACACATGCCTGGGCCTGACCTGCAGCCAGATCCAAGCCGCCCTTCTTTCTCCACGATCAGGGAGGCAGCCAAGCTGCATGGCCCTATGCAGGGTAAACCACTCAGCCGGAGGTGCCTCCCAGACCGACCGAGAAGCCCCAGAAACACTCAGGAAGCCGGAGGGGCAAAGCGTTTGTGTGACAGACGCAGCCATGGCTGGAGCGGGAAGCTGCCAAGAGGAACCAGCCAGGGACTCCAGCTGTTCAGAGCAGAAAAAGCCAAAGCAGGAACCTTGGGACATTCAGAGAACTTCCCATCGCCCCTGCCCTGTCCCCCTCGTCCACTTCCCTTCCCTTCTCTTTCTGTTCATCTGAGCCCCTCCTAACTCACCCCCCACAAAAAGAACGGCATTTGCTGCCGTCCCAGGGCTAGTGTGTTTCTACCCCTTCCCTGCTCCGGGTCTGGCGGCTCTATTTCACTTGTAAGCTCCTTGGGGCAGAGACCAGCAACTATCCTACGTCTGTACAGCACCTTGCACAGTGGGGCCCCATTCTTGGTTGGTCCTTAGGCGTGACCGTAATAATCATGATAAATAACATGATATGCAGACTAGCCACTAGAGAAGGATTTGATGCACGCTTGGCCAGTGGGTTGCAAACTATTGCTAGCCTGCAGGAGAACAGTGGTGAGCAGGAGTCAAGACTGGGCGGGGAGTATGGCCTAGTAGGCGGAGCCAAGGTTAGTGACAGACTAACCAAAGCGCACACGTATTGAGCCTGTCGGCTTTGAAAGCTTCGTGGCTGAGTGGATTAGCCGCAGAGCTGCCGCATTAGAGGCCTGGGTCAGTAGAATGGTTGGAAGCGGCACAGAAACCGAACCAGCAGCCAGTCAAGGTGAGAATTGAGCACCTTGGCTTCTGGCTCTGGGCTCTGCCGTCCCCTAGGGTGTGGGGTATTTGGTGAGGAGCCTCATTCCCCGTGGGCGTGAAATCAGGACCCAGTGCAAGTGTCCAGAGGCAGAAGGCTAGTGCTATGGGCAAAGCCTCTGCAAGGCTTTCAGGAGCTGTTCTCTGGGCACTAGATTTTATTTTTTCTGGAGTCCTTTCGGGATCGTTCCATGGCGCGCGGGGTGAGGCGTGGGAGCCGTGTGAACACTGGCGACTTTCCACCTTTTGTCTCTGGCAGATCAACTTCATCTTCTTATTCAACATCGTCCGAATCCTCATGACCAAGCTCCGAGCCTCGACCACCTCGGAGACCATGCAATACAGGTAGCAGCACGCACGCCAGAGTGCCACTGACAGCCCACACTGCAGAGTGACAGGTTGGCTGAGGAGGGCTCCCAATTCACTTCTCTCCTGGCGTACAAATAAAGCACCATGGAGAGCTGCCCCGACTAGCCACCGGCTGCCCAAGAGCTGGGCAGTAGTGAAGGCATGGGAATGCCCCGGCCTTGCCTCTCTGGTCTACCCTCGGCACTGGCTGCTCCTAGCACCGGGGCCCTGGGCGCCAGCTCCCTGAGTTCAATAATCTAGTAACTCCGGCTCCTAGGCCTGCACCCCTTAATCCCTCCTGTGCCCCAACCCCCGCCCCATCCCTGATCCCCTTCCTGCCCTCTGAACCCCTGGGTCCCAGCCCGGAGCACCCTCCTACACCCCAAATCCCTTCGTCCCCAGCCCCACCCCAGAGCCCGCAGCCCCAGCCAGAGTCCTCTCCCACCCCCGTACCTCAACCCCCTGCCCCAGCCCTGATACCCCTCCTGCCCTCTGAGTCTCTCAGTCCTAGCCTGGAGCACCCTCCTACATCCCAGCCCCCTCATCCCCAGCCCCATCCCAAGAGTCTGCACCCCCAGCCGGAGCTCCCTCCCACACTCTGAACCCCTCAGCCCCAGCCCGGAGCTCCCTCCTGTACCCCATTCCCTCATCCCCAGCCCCACACCAGAGCCCACACCTCCCCTGCACCCCAACCCCCTGCCTCAGCCCAGAGCCCCCTCCCATACTCCTTCACCCCAAACCCTTCATCACTGGCCCCACCCCAGAGCCCACACCCCCAGCTGGAGCCCTCACCCCACCCACACCCAACCCTCCTGAGCCAGCCCAGTGAAAATGAGCGAGTGAGTGAGTGTGGGGAGAGCAAGCGACAGAGGGAGGGAAGGATGGAGTGAGCAGGGGGCGGGGCCTCAGAGAAGGGGTGGGGAAGAGGCGGGGCCTTGGATGAGGGGCGGGGCAGGAGGCGGGGCAATGCTGTTTGGTTTTGTGTGAGTATAAAGTTGGCAACCCTATTTAAAGATCCTTGCTCCTGGCTATGAGAGCGCTCTGGTTTTGTCCTGCTGTTCCTGGCCAAATGTTCCCCATTCCTCCCAAGTACTTTGCCACTCCCCACCCCAGAGGTGGCTGCATTTCAGCAGCACTGTCTCTGAATCCGTCTGGAGCCCTCATTAATGAATGATCTCCTCGAGTTCCTGCAGATGCATTGGGGCCCCAAGGGGTGCTGGCAACTTTCACACTGACGGGGACTCAGGCAAAAAGGACAATGGTACCAGCGACAGGTCAGGGGGTGTGAAGGGCCAGGCTTTCCCAGGCTGGGGTCTCCCTCTGAAAAGCACCAAAGTGGCTTCAGAGCCCAGCCCCCAGTAACCATAATCACCCTAATCGCTCAAGGCTTTTGAAAATGCCAGCCAGCGAGCCCAGGCCAGAGACTGCGAGCTGCTGGGTCCTTCACTAAAGGGAGCAATTAGAGGCTGAATGACTGCCTTTGCAAACGCCTCCCGCAATGGGAGCCACCCTTCTGCTCCCCAAAGCTGGCCCTGCCAATCCAGGCACGGAGGTGAGAATGAAATGGCCACTTGGGAGCACAGCAAAGGACTAAGTAGGAGGAATTAATCGATGCGGCTCAAACACCTGCCCGCCGGCACGTGGCACAGAAAATGTAACCCTTCCTCTGCTGGACAGCACTTTCCAAAAAGAGACAAATGCCAAGTCCTAATATTCCAGGGGTCTTGCTGGGACGCTGGTCCAGATTTTTAAAAATATGTAGGGGGCTCACTCCCATGGGACGGCCTTTCTTACAGGAGCTTCCCCTGCAGGACAGGAGCCAGGATGTGTCTGATAATTCTGTTCTTTACTATAGTTTTAACCAATTTGCCTGATACTGAAGTCAGGCTTACTGGCCTGTAATTGCCAGGATCACCTCTGGAGCTTTTTTAAAAATTGGTGTTACATTAGCTAACCTCCCATCACCTGGTACAGAGGCTGACTGAAATGATAGGTTACATACCATAGCTTCTCGCAACAACCTTGTCTTCCTTGAGTGTTCCTTTAGCACCTCGATCATCCAGTGACCCCACAGATTGTTTGGAAGGCTTCCTGCTTCTGATGTACTCAAGTTTTTTTTGTTTTTTTTGTTTTTTTTGCTGTTAGTTTTTGTGTCTTTTGCTAGTTTCTCTTCAAATTATTTTTTGCCTAATTATACTAGGCCTGCCTAATTATACTTTTCTTCTTGACATGCCAGAGTTTATGCACTTTTCTATTTTCCTCTGTAGGATTTGACTTCCAGTTTTTAAAGGATGTCTTTTTGCCTCTAACTGTCTCTTTTACTCTGTTTTTAACTATGGTGGCATTTTTTGGTCCTCTTTTTTTTTTAATTTGGGGTATACATTTAATTTGAGCCTCTGTTATGATTTTTTTTAAATTCCCATGCAGTTTGCAGGCGTGTCACTCTTGTGACTGTTTCTTTTAATTTCTGTTTAACTAGCTTCCTCATTTTATGTAGTTCCCCTTTTGAAGTTAAATGCTACTGTGGTGAGCTTCTTTGATATTTTCCTCCCCACAAGGATGTTAAATTTATTTACAGGATGGCCTCTATTACCAGCGGTCCAGCTATATTCACCTCCTGGACCTGCCCCTGTGCACCACTTAGGACTGAATCAAGAACTGCCTCTCCCCTTGTAGGCTCCAGGACTAGCTGCTCCAAGAAGCAGTCTAGAAAGTTTGGTGTCTAGAAAATTTATCTCTGCATCCCATCCTGAGGTGACACATACCCGGTCACTATGGGACTAGCTGAAATCCCCCATTATTGTTGGGTTTTCTGTTTGTTTAGCCTCCCTAATCTTCCTGAGTATTTCACAGTCACCATTCTGGTCAGGTGGTCGGTAGTATATTCCTACTGCTATACTTATATTATTCAAGCATGAAACTTCTATCCAGAGAGATTCTCTGGCACAGTTTGAGTCATTTAAGATTTTTCCAATATTTGATTCCGGGCTTTCTTTCATATACAGTGCCACTGCCCCACCCGCACGACCTACTCTGTCATGCCTAGATATTTTGTACCCCGGCATTACCGCATCACATTAATTATCATCATCCAGCGAGCTTCTGTGGCTGCCCCACTCCCCTGCTCACAATAATCTGTAAGAGACATTGATCCCAGCCTCCCCGCTCAGATTGGCCCATGGTAGCGGCGGGGGGAGGAATCTGCTGTGGTGCTGATGTGGTTGAACCCCGTGTTCCTTCCTCAGGAAAGCAGTGAAGGCCACGCTGGTCCTGCTGCCGCTGCTGGGCATCACCTACATGCTGTTCTTCGTGAATCCGGGGGAAGACGAGATCTCCCAGGTCGTTTTCATCTACTTCAACTCCTTCCTGGAATCTTTCCAGGTATGCGCCCAGCATCACCCCCTCCTGGCCAGAACCCTGCCAGCACCAGCAGGCTCACGCCCCCAGGAGATATGTCACCCAGCTGGAAAATGTGCCTGAAGTTGCATCAGATGCACATCCTGGGGATTCTGAGGTCCCCAGGCCGTATTGAGATCAGTGGCCACCCTCACTGCTGGGTTCTACACAAAACCCTGTGAAATGGCAAGATTTTAGCCAGGCTGGCCCCACACCGCAACAAACCAGAGATTGGCTTAAAAATCGTGAGATTAAAGACATGAATTGAGAGGAGTCTATTTCTTTGCCTTTTGATTTCTGGGCCTGTCAGCCACACCCCGCTCACATTTCCAGCTTTTCTCTGCAACCACAGGGGCAGAAACTTCCTGTTTTGTTTAATGGCAGCCAAGATTCTCACTCCATCACTTGACTCCAGGAGCTCGGGCTTTAAGGAAAGCACACATGACAAGAATGGACATGTCTGATCAATGCAACGCAGGTGGCTATCAGCCCCAGAGCAGCCCGTGGGCACTGGTTCCCCACAGATCATAATGACTGTGTTTCTTTCTTCCAGGGCTTCTTTGTCTCCGTCTTCTATTGCTTCCTGAACAGCGAGGTGAGCATTTCCTGGTGAGGTGGGAGGATGGAAGGGGATCTCTCAGCTTTATGGCTTCCACATGGCGGTTCCCTCTGTGCCTGGCAAATGAAACAGCCCTGTCCGCCCAATCTAACGACTGTATTCATGGATGGGGAGATGGGCCCATCTGGTCACCCTGGGAGACCTGGGGTTTCCTGACACTTGGAGGCATAATGAAACAAATGTGGTGGTTTTAACATGTGTCCAAATCGGCTGGCAGGGGTATTAAAGGCCAGGGACCGAGGTGCATCGGCAGAGCTGGGTGTGGTCCCAAAGGAGTCAATTCATCAATGGGACCCATCTTCCCCCGACAATGCCAGATCTGTTCCCGCAGAGCTTGTAATCGGCGCTATTCACAAATACGCCAGCTCCCGGCCCTGCATTTCAGGAACAAACTCAGCACTGCATCGTCTGGAAGGCCAAGAGGCAGTCACAGCTGTATGCAATTGCTACATTCCCTGTCTGTACTGAACAGATTCTGGGATTGTTGCCCTCCTTGGGATTAATTTCCAAGGTACGAAACTGGTAAGCAGGAGACACACACACACGTCACTTCTGGGGAGAGCAGGTCAAAAAATGGCAAGTATTCATCATGGGAAAACCTCAGGCTTGAATCGTTTTCATCAGAATTTCCCATTAAACTGTCTTGGGTTTGGGGTTTTTTTTTCAACAAAAAAGGAAAACTGGAAACAGAAACATTTTCAGTGTCTTAAAAACATTTATGGGGGGGGAGGGATAGCTCAGTGGTTTGAGCATTGGCCTACTAAACCCAGGGTTGTGAGTTCAATCCTTGAGGGGGCCACTTAGGAATCTTGGGAATCTGGGGCAAAATCAGTACTTGGTCCTGCTAGTGAAGGCAGGGGGCTGGACTCGATGACCTTTCAAGGTCCCTTCCAGTTCTAGGAGATGGGATATCTCCATTATAAAGTTGGGGTTGGGGTTTTTTTGGTGAAAAGGGTCAGATTTTGCAAATCAGAAACCAAACATTTTCCTGAAAACCGAATATTTTCACCAAAGGCTTTTACTGAAAAAAACAATTAGGCCTTGGGAAATTTTGGCCGGAACGAAACTTTCCATACAAATGTTCAGTTTGGCCCCATTTTTCATTTAACTTCCTTTTCCATGAGGACATTTCAGCCCACTCTGCTCCCGTGGCCGGAGAAAGGCGCCGCTGGGCTGGCCGAAGGCGCGTGAGGCTATTTTGACGCAGTGCATGGGAAAACTGTCACGACGAGACCCCAGTTCAATTTGTCCATTAGGTGGTGTCCCTGTAAACCTTTCCTAAGATGAGCAGAGTTTGCCGGGGCTGCACACCAGTGTCGGGTGCACCATCTGTTTGAATACAGGGATCGGTTCCCCAAACCTAGCGCATTGTGACCCACGAGAAAAAGAACCAAAGCCCCTCTCTAGGCTAATCAGTTGTGTTTCTGTGTTTCACATAGAATCATAGGACTGGAAGGGACCTCAAGAGGTCATCTAGTCCAGTCCCCTGCCAGGACTAAGTATTATGCCTCCCTGCAATTGCTTTCACACCTTTGCTAGCTGTAAGAACGGATGGCTGGGTACAAGACAGATCCCGGGGGCTGGGGAACATAAAAAGCCTTTTCCGACGCCGAAGGAAACATGGCATCTCTTTACTGTACCCGTCCATAGCCTTCCCTCGGGGAGAGACAGCTCCCAAGCCAGCAGCTCTGTGAGCTAACAGTCTGGTGTTTGCTAAAGAATTCACCCCCCGTGGCTGTTTCTGTCCTGGGAATTTTGTGGATGGATTTTTTTTATTATTATTATTATTTTCAAAAACTTTCTTTTTTAAACTGTTTCCCACCTTCTGCAAAGCGGCAAAATGGTCTAGTTAATAATTCAAGGATGAGATTGGCTTTGCCCTCCCCATCACCAAGGCGGGAGGGTTTGTTCAGTCACTGAGGATGACTCTAAGCTCCTTCATGGCTTATGCTTTGATAACAGGCAGTTTGCTGTGGTCAGTCAGGCCAAAAGTGACCAGGGAGCAAATCACTTGATGATCTCCTGGCCAGTTCATTCCCTCTGAAACACCTGGCATTGGCCACTGTGGGAAGACAGGATACAGGGCTAGATGGACCTTGGACCTTTGGTCTGACTCAATCTAGCCGTTCTTATGTTCTAAATAGGCCCAGATCCTCAAAAGTGTTTAGGCTCCTAACTTCTGGTGGAAGTAATTGAGGATTTGGGCCACAATGCTGGGCACTCAGCTATTTACCAATTCATCCTCACAACACAGCTGTGGAGAATTAGCGTGGCCCCTACTTACAGAGAGGGAACTCGAGAAGTAACATGGCGAAGGGTCATGCGGTGAGTCAGTGGCAGAGCTTGCAGTGCAACCGGAGTCCTGACGCCCACTTCCCTGCTATAACCACTAACCAGCACTTCCTCCCAAAGCCAGGCATAGGAGCTAGTGAGTCCCACTGCAAGTCCCTTCCTCTAATCCCATGGCAGCATTCCTGCCCCAACAGCCACTCCCAACAGGGAAGGAACATTAGCTAGAAAGGGGCTGAAAAGAGAAATGTGCTGGAATGGCTCCTGGAGAGCTTGAAACCCAGAGGGGAGATGTGGGACGGGATGAACCAGGAATCCGGGGGGCTTTGCAATGCATGGAGGGGAAGGGACAGACATCTTGGTGACAGGATGCATTGCTGCAAACTAGCCAGCGCAGCAGAGGAACTGAAAGTGGGACTTCCAAGAGGGCCTGTTGGGAAGCAGCTCAGAATCCTTCCTGAGCCCACCAGGGGGGCAGTGAAAATGGGGACAAAGGAAGGCCGGTGGTGTTTTCTCCAGGTTACCCATGGAGGGTTTTAATGCAGCGTGTTGGAGACCAGGGAGCCGATGTGTGACTCTGTTATTAGCTTCCCTGCAGACTAGCTTGTAACCTCCTTGGGGCAGAGCCATGACTCCTCTGCGTGCCCTGAGCCCTCTTGGCATTCAGCACGTGGTAAATAATAACAGCACCCCTCTGCAGAGAGGTAGCAGCTGTCGGGACCTTGCAAGTCCGCTTCCTGTTAGAGGAGAAATCAGTAATGTGGAGGCAGGGGATATTGGTGTAATTTGTTTATTTACTGTATATTCATCAGTCCTGGAACAGAGGTGGGCACAGCTAGCACATAGGCAATCCCCTCTTTCAGTACACACAGTCCAAATCCCAATGCCCAGCTCCCAACTCTATCCCCGGAGCAGACTCTGCTTACAGAGGTTAAGGGAGAGAGCAAACTCTCCTGCTATTTGCAACAGCTCCCCACAAGGAAACCATATCTGAAAACCAACATGGCATTTCTTCTAAGACTAAAAACTTGCTCGCACACTAAGAAAAAGAATGTGTAGGTCTCTATGTAGCACTGCCGTCTGATAACAATGGCAGGGCTACATATAACAAAAATATTATTTGAGATAACAATGATATTATTTGAGATGTGTGTTCCAAATCATATGTTTCCTGTCTAAGTCATAAAGTCATTTGAAGCCCAGAACAAGGGAAAGATGCTGCCAGCTACTGAATTTGTAGCAGGTGGAGAGAGGCTATTTTTTTCCATGTGGATCAGGTAAAAAGCTCCTTTCTCTGACCTCCTGTTGCTGTGATCTTTGACCCTAAACTCCGCTTCTCCTCCCTCATCTCCTATGTCGCAAATCTGCCTGTCATTTCCTTCTGCAACCTCCCGCATATGCTACGACTTCCCATCTGCCGCTTTCCTCCTTGGTTCCTACAAGTCTATTCCCCTGCAGCAGCTGCTGTCCAGCCACATCCCCAATCACAGCTCTCCAGAGTCTAGTAAGTGCAGAATGCTGCCTTCCTCGTCAAAGAAGTATGGCTACGTGCACCCCACTCACCAACACGGTTTGGACCCAGTTCAAAATCCACCCCCCACTCCGCCTTTGACCTTCTCTCTCTGTACAGCCCTCCCCACTCCCTTCCTTTAGCATTGGCGTCCTCTCTGCCCAACCCTATAGACACGGTGGGTGCAAGAGCCTTCTCCTCTGCAGCTCACGCCAGCAGCAGCAGCCTCCTTGTGTCTCTAAGTGCAGAGTCCTGCACTTAGGATGGAAGAATCCCATGCACTGCTACAGGCTGGGGACCGACTGGCTAAGCAGAGGTTCTGCAGAAAAGGACCTGGGGATTGCAGTGGATGAGACGCTGGATATGAGTCAGCAGTGTGCCCTTGTTGCCAAGAAGGCCAACGGCATATTGGGCTGCATTAGTAGGAGCATTGCCAGCAGATTGAGGGAAGTGATTATTCCCCTCTATTTGGCACTGGTGAGGCCACACCTGGAGTATTGCATCCAGTTTTGGGGCCCCCACTACAGAAGGGACCTGAACAAATTGGAAAGAGTCCAGCGAAGGGCAACGAAAATGATTAGGGGGCTGGGGCACATGACTTATGAGGAGAGGCTGAGGGAACTGGGATTGTTTAGTCTGCAAAAGAGAAGAATGAGGGGGGATTTGATAGCTGCTTTCAACTACCTGAAGGGGGGTTCCAAAGAGGATGGAGCTCGGCTGTTCTCAGTGGTGGCAGATGACAGAACAAGAAGCAATGGTCTCAAGTTGCGGTGGGGGAGGTCTAGGTTGGGTGGTGAAGCACTGGAATGGGTTCCCTAGGGAGGTGGTGGAATCTCCTTCCTTAGAGGTTTTTAAGGTCAGGCTTGACAAAGCCCTGGCTGGGATGATTTAGTTGGGGATTGGTCCTGCTTTGAGCAGGGGGTTGGACTAGATGACCTCCTGAGGTCCCTTCCAACCCTGATGTTCTATGATTCTGTGATTCTCCATCTCATCACCGGGCTGTCAGGGCCTCCCATAGGATTGCAGCAAGGCAAGCTGGGGAGCAGTTGGCATTTGCCCCAGTGAGCAAATCACAGGCAGCTTAGGATGGGACCCCGCTGGAGACGCCCTGGGAATTTCAGAGCCCTCCAGAATTTCAGTGCTCGCCCAGGGTCACGAAGCGCTGAGATGCAGACACGCCCAGTAGCCATTACGTAGACCAGGCTCTTCGATCCCATTCCTAGCTCCGCTGTCGGACAGGACACGCTGCTGGACTGCGCAGTGCGTGTGGCCCGGTTCTGCTGCAGTGCCCACGGCACAAACAATGCGCCGAGACCGGATTGCCGGCCGGGGCGGTTCCGTGGGAAACATCGTCCCCTGCACTAACTCGAGTAGCTCGGAGCCAAGGGGACAGAAAGGGGGCAGTGCCAGCTAGTTAGCAGCCCAGGTGTTAAATATTTGGAAGGCTAATGACGGGGACTAAGAAATCTGTCCCCACGCGGCTGTTTCATCCGCCCCAGCGGCTTCTGTCCCCGTTGGTGGAATTCGCACCTTGCTGCCAATCAACCGCCCTACTGCAGTAACGCCGGGCAGTATTCTTTGCGTCGTACGGGAGGTCAGACTAGATTAGCACAATGGGCCCCGCTGGCCTTGGAATCTGTGAATCTCTGATATTTACCAGCCACCCAAGGCATCTGCGCCGCTCTAGGTTAGAACTGACACAGATGCGGACCAGACAAGTAATAAAGACACTCCGTGAGCCCATCGCTCACTTGCCCTCTGTCACACACTAGACAGCCTCGGGTTTATGAGCCGCTAGCCCCTTTTTTTTATAGCCGGAGTCTGGATTTATCTCCTGCTCACTCTTTCGTGTTCCTGGAGCTGGGATCATTGCTGTTGTTTCCTGTCAGACCTTTAAAGACAGGATTTATTGAGATCAGGGTCCAACCATGGAGAGGGACTAGCCGGGCCTGGGAGTTGGGATTCCTGGGACCTGTTCCTGGCTCTGGGAAGGAGGCTGCCTTGTCAGTTAGAGCAAAGGGTTTGGAGTCAGAACTGCTGGGCTCGAATCTCCCATTGCAACGACCCCCTCTCCCATCTGCCTCAACTCTCCCCCCGGCACACTGAGATAAGCATTTTCCGCAGATTCATAGGCTCTGGGGGTCAGAAGGCTCCACTCTGATCACCTAGTTTGACCTCCAGCATGAGGCAAGCCCCAGAACTCCAGGGGGACCTTGAGCAAGTCATGTCCCTGCTCTGTGCCTCAGTTTCACCATCTACAAAAACGGGATAATGCCATGAACTGTCCCTTCCTTCTGGGGAGTTTGAGGGCTTAGTTCATTGATGTCTGTAACCTGCTTTCAGCCCCTTAGTTCTTAGGTGTATTGCCAGGCTGTGCAATGGGAGAGGGAAATCTTGCCCCAGTCTTGCCTCAGGGCTAAGGAAAGCCCTCTTCCGCAACATGGGTAGTAAATGCCCTGTGTGCTCTGCAATGTGTTGGCAGGTCCGTTCCGCCGTGCGGAAGAGATGGCACCGGTGGCAGGACAAGCACTCGATCCGCGCCCGCGTGGCCAGAGCCATGTCCATCCCTACGTCGCCGACACGCGTCAGCTTCCACAGCATCAAGCAGTCGACGGCTGTCTGAGCGGGGAGGAAGCCATCGCGCGGGAGGGGAGCCAAGGTTTGCAGCAGAGCCGCCGCTACTTGCACTGCAGACTGAGCACGGCCTGTGGGCCCTGTACTTCCAGGACGGACCCCCAGCCCCACAAGCACAGCAGAGTCCCGGCGGGGGCAGGGACTGTCCGACACCAAAGAAACCCCTCGCCAGTGTCTGCCCTGGGAGACCAGAGCTCAGAGAAGCTCTTTCTTATTCTCCCAAACCCTTGTGAGGCCAGAACCTCCCTGGCCCAGGACTGTGGGTCTGGGCAATATCTGGTGGCCCTGGCAAGGCCTACAGCAACGGAGGACAACGGTCCAGTCACCTTATCCCAAGGCCGGCTGAGGGCAGAGCAATTCCCCGAGTGATGCCAGGTTTGCTGGAGATACGGCAGAGTCCAGCATCCGCCCCAGTCCTGACCTAGCAGCAGGTGTAGCGGAAACCCGTGTTCGTCCAGTGAGAGCCCCGGTCCGGCTAGCACTGGTCACATGGATGGGATATGACCTGTCTATGTTCTTGCCTCTCTCCCCATTCCCATGGGTATCTCTCGCTCTGGTTCAGCGGCTGCACGGCAGGTCTGCATCCAAAGGCGTGGTGAAAGCCCTGTTTGTGGCACATGGCGATGGCCCCTCGGGAACGACCCTGTCCGAAGCCACTGCCACCCCACGGCCCTGCTAACCCGTTCTGGGGGGCAAGGCTGGTAAACGCTGCTTCCAGGCTCCTGCTGCCAGTGCAGATGCCCTGAAGGACCTCTGCAAGCTGCGGTGTTGGGAAGGGATGCCCTGATGTGCGTTAACCCAGAGGACAGCCTGGCTGCTTGGGCCACGAACGCAGTTTGCTCGGTGCCATTTCTGTGCTTTGCCTTATGCCTCTGTTTTATTCCGACCCTGTGATGATTCATCCCCCCGCATCCCCCCTGTCGCCCCGCACCAAGCGGGACACCTGGCGAGGTCACGCGGCCTGCTGCAGCACTGGGGTCACCCTGCTGCCCCCCCACAACCCCAGCGTGCAGTGCCTGGCGAGGACCCGCGGCAGCCAGGCCCGCACGTAGTTGTGTGAATTCAGCGTTTGTGAGCGTAACCTGAGTCTTCCTGGCAGCATTCGCCCCAGGGACTGGCCCTCACGCTCACTCCTCTGGCGTTAGCCCAGCGCGCGAGTGGAACGCCCGCTGGACCCCGCCGGGCCAGCCCACGCCAGCGGAAAACCCCTCTTCACCCGCACTAAGGTGGAAAGAGCCAGCGCCCATAGGCAACATGGAGATGAGAGCCCAGGGGAGGAAGTGGGTAAATGAACACTAGATCAGCAATGCTAGTGGAGATGCAGCAAGTGGGGTGGGGAGGAGATTCTTCCTCCCAGAGCAGAGACCTGGCATAATAGGGCCATGGGCTGGGTGCGAAGAAGAGGAAGGCAGCTCCCATTGAAACACCAGGGAAAATTGAATTGGGGGGGGGTGTTGGCTTCTGCCCATGGCAAGACAAGGATTTGGAGGACACTTGGGTTCACACCCGGATCCTTGGGAAGAGGGAGTCAAAAGTCCCACAAAATCTTTTAACTTCTCCCAAATCCACACGCACACATACACCCTCACACACAGACGCACTCTCCTACACACACATACACACTTACAATCATGCAACTCACACACACATAAAGCACCTTGGTTTTATGCTTCATCCGACCACACGGCTTTGATGTCTGTTTTTTCTAACGTAAGCAAAATTTGGTCCAACTCTGCTGCATTGTCTACAGGCCGCAATTCCCGCAGGAGAGCCGTGGGGGGCCATGGGGCTGAGCTACCCCGTGGTCTCAAGCTGCTCCTCCGGGCTTTGTTCCCGAAGGGTGTACAGCTGAGATGGAGAACTACAGAAAGCACCGAGGAGAGACCGGTAGGGCATGGGTGGCATGTTCTGAAACCTGCAGTTTTACAATCCAGCAACTTCCGCATATTTATGCGTATTCATTCAGTATGCAAATGAGGATAATGAATCATTTGCATAAACCCTCCAGATTTCTGGATCTTCGGCCTTGTATGGGCCGGGTGGGTAGAGCTGTGTGGCAAACATTCCTAGCTGCCCTGAACTGCTTTAGCTGAGAGCTAGGAAACAGATCGTTTGTGGGCAAGGTTTGCTTGTGCCTTCTCGACAGAAAAATTGCAGATGACTAACAAAGAAATGCAAATCCTGCTTTTCTCAGCCTGTAAACTCATGGCAGTGACAGTGGAGCTAGTCAGGAATTCTTCGATGAGCCGTTTTTTTCTCCCCAAAATGTCCATTTTTCTAAACTGCACGTTTTCTCAGGAACGGCTGAGTGACGACAAATTCCTCAGCGGTTGAAAAGAAAGTTTCGAAGCTCCAAAAAGGTCCCGTTTTGATGTTTTCTAAATGGTTTTCCAAGTCCAAAAGACTTTTTGTTCAGAAATTAAAGCTAATTAGAGTAACGACATTTTTAAAAAAAAATGGTTGAAATTGAAATAAATGTTTCAATTGGCCCGAAGTGAAATTTGGAGGAGGGCGGTTGTGGGGGGGTCATGAAAATGTTCGAGAGTTCCACTTTTCATCCCAACTTGGGACGGGAAAAATATTCAAAATCTGAAAAATGTTCATGGGATGGGGAATCCGTTTCCCATCCAACCCTATGACACAGACCTACACCCATCTACTTGTACTGACCTTCCTCCGAAAGTCTTTGCTCAGCGTTATTAAGTTCTATCAAGAGTGCCAGCGTCTTCTCTGAAATACCCCTCTCACTCCATGGCCCTACCTCCGTCTACAGCCTTGGAGAGACTTTATCCAGACCCGGTGTCCGCACTTCAAAAAGGATGTTCAACCACTGGCGAAGGTTTAGAAAAAACCTATACAGTTGATTCCAGGTCTGCAAAACCTGCCTTCCAGTGAGAGTCTAATGGAGCTCCATCTGCTTAGTTTATCGAAGATGGTTAAAAGGCAATTTATTTGTGGTCTGTGAGTAGGGTCCTATTTTTCAGGGTTTATTAATTTCATTGGGGAAGGGTATTTTTAGTCATTTTTGAGTTCTGTGTAGATGTCCAAAAACTGGGTTATTTTCAGGGCTTTCCCTTTGAATATACACCTCGTACCGCTGCAAACTGCACCATGTTCGTGTGCAGTAGGGAAACTGGTGCACACCAGCAAGGTTTACACAGACCAATTAATGCGCAACACACTAGTGCGCTTTAGAAGTCACACTCCTGTAGTCCGCAGTGGTGCTCCATGTGGACAAGCCCATAGATACAAGCCAGTGAGTAGGGACATCACCTATGTAAACACACAGGGCTGGGAAAGGGGTGAAATCCACGTGAATTGAGAAACCATTCCTGGTGTTTTTCAGTGTTGACTGGATAAACACTGGTTTGTTTTGGGGTTCTGTATCCGGGGTGTTTGATCAGTGTTTATCAGTTAAAACCTAAACTCAGAAGCCCTATCCATCCATACCTATGCCAAGAGAATATATCAGTCGTAGAGAGCTCTTTTAGGTAGCTGGCAGAGGCAGAACAAAATCCACCAGCTAGAAGCTGCAGCCAGGAAAGTTCAAAAGGGAAACCAGATGCACTGAGGGGAAATAATTCTTGGAACAGGTTAGCAAGGGACCTGGCAAATTCATCATCACCGGGAGGCTTTAAATGGAAACGGGCTGTCCTACTGCCAGAATCACGGGGTGACGTTTTCAGGACTGTGGTATACAGGCGGTCAGACTAGCTGATCACTGGAGTCCTGGCCTTAAAATCTATGACTGTACAAGGCTGTGCCATTCAGAGAAGGACAAGCGGGGTTGGTAACCCAATGCTAGCCAGACAGCAGATCTCATTCCAGGAAGTACCACTCCAGGCAGGGGATAGAGTGACCCTGTACCAGGCTTGGTTCTCTCTGGGGTCCTGGCCGATTCCCCTGATGGCCATTTTTGTGCTTGTTTGAACTGTCCCATGTTCCCTACACAAGCAGGTCACATTTGTGTCTGGCGGTTCCACGTGGCTGACGAGCCAGCAGTTCTCACAGCAGAATATTTCCCGGATGGATGGGGTGTAGGAAGGACCGTCTGTCTGGCAAAGGGGCTAAAGCACGGGTGTGGTTTGTGGGTCTCATTTCACCTTAATCCTCCCCGAACATGAGCTAGTTAGTGCTCAGGGGCAGGTGGGCCCTATGCAAAATTTACAGACATCAGGTGAAATTCTGACCCCCATTGAAGTCAATGGGTGTTTTGCTATTGACTGCACTGGGGCCAAGATTTCATCAGTGTTGCCACTACAGATGAACAAACACTTCTAATAAGGGCAAGGAGAGTGCACTAGTTAAAGGGCAGGATGGTGTAATGGTTAAAGGGTTGACTAGTCTAGCTTCCTTCTGCTTTAGGAGATGCTTCATTCCTGAGGACCCCTGGCTTCTAATCCCCACTCTGCCACTGACTCACTGTAGGACCTTGGGCAAGTCACTTCACCTTTCTGTGTCTCAGTTTTCTCCACTATAAAGTGGGACTAATGATACTTCCTCAAAAGGGAGTTTTGAGGCTTCACATTAATATGCACAAAACACTTTGTTATCCTGGAATGAAAGATGCTAGAGAGGAGAAGGAGAAAACACACAGTGAAAACCTCCATCCAACCTTCAGCATGTTCCCTGAACTGAGATCCATCTCTGGACCACATGCCCAGAAATTGCTTCACAACCCACAGGTCATTGAAAAGCCCTAAATTGATGCTGAGGGTCATAGTTACCATGTTCTAACTTGAAGATGTTGCTCTCTCATTGGGGTGATTCACCAGCACATGGTGATGCAGCAACATCGTGTCATCCAAGCCATGTCACAACCTGAAGACACAGAAGTCCATAGATACCAAGGCCAGAAGGAACCATTGTGCTCGTCTAGTCTGACCTCCTGTATCGCACAGGCCATGGGACTTCCCCAAAATAATTCCAAAGTGCTGCAGCATTGTGGAGAAATGAGTAGAGCTGGGCAGGACCTGGATTTTTCATTTCAAAAGAATTTCACAGTTTCTAAATTTGTTCCCTTCCAAACCTGGAACAAACCAAAAAATTGAATTTTCCCGCAAAAGGAAATTCTGGGAGGAAAAATCACTTTGGGTCCATGGAAACGTTTCATGTTGGTACAATCAAAACATTGCATTTCAATTTCAACCTTTGGAAACCCTTTTACTTTTTTAAAAATATAAAAAAAATACATTTCATGTCAAAAATCATTTCAAACTGAAAAATCACAGTGGTCCACGCCAAAAATGTCGAGCTAGGATAATATCCAATCGCTTCGTAGGGGGAGGTTTTGCAAAACGCGCTGTTGTCAAATTGACACTTTTTCTCAGCATTTTGATATCGGCAAAAAAATATTCAATAAAAACGTGGCGCCCAGCTCCAGGAACGAGGCAACGGCTCGGTACTTTGCTGACGGCATCTCAGACCCAGGAATGGGACCCAGGAACTCCTTGTTTTCCAGCCGGATGGGATTGACTGCCATGTAGAACACCTGATTCAAACGAACCCCTTTACAATAGGCAGAGTCAAAAAACGTTCACCGGCTCCAGGGTGCGGAGGGATCCAATACGGAAAGTGAACTCCAAAGAGAATGAAACGAGCACAAGCAGGACCGGGAATGGCATTCATCAGATTCCAGGGAAACTGAGGCCAACGTGTGATGCCCAACTTGCTGCCAAGCCTACGTCCTGCCAGCTCTCCGTGTGGAATGGCACCAGTGCCCCGTGATTTCGCAGTCATAGTTTTGCCCTGCAGCCTGACACCTCGCCAAATAAACGAAATGAACATTGCCATCCCACAAGCTATAAAAACTGCCTCCTAAACAAACCATCACGTCCAGGCGATTCCCACCCACTTTAACACGGAAATCCATCAGCGCCGAGGGGCCAGTGCGCTCCCTCCTTGGGATCCCCTCATGCGGGCCAATGATCTTAGTTTGTCCTTGGGTGCCCGGGAGAATGGATGCAGGATGGTGCCAGTTTGGGAGACCTCAAGCTGGCTCACTAATCCCTTTCTCCCTCTCCCTGTATCCTGCTCCCCATGGAGGGGCCTCACCAGGGCCAGTCACCTGCATAAGGATTTGGAACCACCTCACCTAAGAGCCACCAAACGAAACCCCGCCGCTTTATTTTGCTTCTCCGAGAGGCCTCGCTTTGTCCAGGCAACAGAACGGGATTTCCGAGCGCTTTGACCAGCACACAGCTTACATCCCAATCAGCAAGGCCATACGGTCGTGGGTACAGCATTGTGTGCGGATTTCACTGCGCCCTCTCGCCGCAAAGGGCAGCATTTCAAACAGGGAGCTGAATCACGACACAGAACCCCCAATCGGCTTCCCACGAGGTCGGTTTGATTTATCCATTGTGTGCTGGTGGGAGACATCAATGGAGCTTCTGCTTCACAGAAGGGATATGCCCTGGGGGTGTTTCCATTGTACATACAAAACGATAACGCAATGGACCTTAAGAAACCACCCCAAAGTCCTGGGTCGAAGGGCATTTTAAAAGCGGCTCGTGTCGTTTTGGCTCAAAGCAATCTGGTTTTTTTTTTCAAAAACGACAACAAAAAGCAGCGCTGTGTGTGTGTGTCACTATTTATTTCATCCTCCTGTTATACGATTGTTCAGATGTACACAATTTGCTTTAAAAATCTGTGTGTTGCCAGGTGTGCTCTCAACTCTGTTCGATTAAAACTGCTTTTAATTATTTCACGGGGACTTTGCAGGTGTGTTTGTCTCCCGGAGAAGGAAGGGCTGGTTCAGTCATGGCTCTTCGCACCTGTTGGATGCGACCCCGGAGTCCTGCCTTTTCTCCCCACATCTAGGACATCTCAAGAGGAATTGTTTCCAAAAGACCAGAGCCTCAGATCGAAGGGCACGGTCTTCAAGTTCCAGCCAATGATGGGCATCAGAAAGCATCAGGGGTTGAAGCCAGGGCACAAAATACAAAGCAGAACCTGATCCTGCTATTTCTTTTTGGGTGCCAAATGAGCTAAAATTGGGTGGTGAGCTGTAGAATTAACCTGGCACCTTGGAGGCAGTGCGGCCTAGTGGACAGAGCTCAGAAGACCTGGGTTCTCTTCCCAGCTCTGCCCCGGGGCAAGTTACTTACCCACTCCGTGCTGCCATTTCCCCAACTGCAGAGCGGGGATAAGGAGACTCACCTCCGTTGACATCTACTGCTAACAAGTACGCTGTGGGTATTACTATTCCTGTCACTTTAATGTGAGAGGGGCCAAGCCCCCACAGCACCTCTGTTCCCCATCTGTTACGGGGGTCATGATATGCGAGGGGAGTTGGGTGGGATCGGCGGTGCGGTTTGCAGACAGGAAGTGCTAATTATTACTATGATATGTTTGAAAAATTATTACACGGCTCAAGCTGTCAATTTCTACATGTAGGGGAGAGTGCCCCCTACTGCGCCCGACCACTCACAGAGCCTCCCAGCATTGTACTGGGCTCAGCGCTGACTCAGAGGGCAGATCGCCCCCTACTGAGCCACCACCACTCCCGGCAGCATAGCATCCCCCCCACCACCACCACCTTTGGGACATTTTAATCAGAGAGGAGAGCACCCCCTACTGAATCCCCCACACAACTCCCTGCCGAACAGCACCCCCTAGTGAGTGTGGTGATTGATTCAGGACTAACTCGGAGGCTGTGTAGTAGCTCCCACGCCATTTCAGGCAAAAACCAGGTTGACCCTTGGCCTCCCTCCCGCCGCTTCCCTTTAGACTGTGAGCAAATTCACAGGCTGAGGTGGTAGGGCTGGAAAACCACAGTGTTATTTGAACTTCTGCATGAGGCCTCTGAGGCTGTTCCTCACTAGCTGGGCCAAGCTATAATAACGTTGCAATGCAGTTCCTCGGGGGCAAGGCCAATCAAAACTGAATGTCATGCCACGGATCTCCATTTACTGCTGAAATTTGGACACAAACGTCTCTTTCTGCTCAGGTTAGTCTCGTGCGGAATTAATTCACGTGTTGCACCGAGCTTGAGGGGCAGAAGCATTAGGCACATAAATATAAATAATAGATAAATATATTAATTATATGATTACATAAATAATAATTATAGGTTCCTGCTGATTACATGATAATTATATTTAAGAGAGACAAGGTGGGTGAGGTAACATCTTGTATTGGACCAACGTCTGTTGGTGAGAGAGAAGCTTTCGAGCTACCCAGAGTTCTTTAGGTCTTCAGCCCTACGTAAGCTTGAAAGCTGGTCTCTCTCACAAACAGATGTTGGGTCAATACAAGATATTACCTCATCCACCTTGTCTGTCTAATATCCTGGGACCAACACAGCTACCACAACCCTGCAAACAATTATAACTAAAGTTCTCAATTCCCAGATTAATGAGCTGTCGCTTGCTGTCCTCAGATCTCCTGACACGCTTCTAGCAGGGCGAGATGATCCTGTGGTAACCCTCCAATCATGTCCCGGTATATCGCGGGAACAAGAGATGCTCTGTTCGAACACAGGGCGTAGGACTTCCTGGGTAACCAAGGCAACCCCATCATATCATCCCATTCATAAATTTATCAAGCTCCATCTTCACAGATTCTAAAGCCAGATGGGACCACGATGATCATCTAGTCTGGCCTCCTGGGGTCTCCTGGCCCCACTGCTCTTACTGGCAGGCTGTTCGAGACCCTCCCTCTGCTGCTGCTTAGAAACCCTCTTCTCATGTCAAGCCTACATTTCATCATGGCCACTTGATCCCCATTTGTTTTTGTGCCAGTCTTGTCCTTTAGCTCCAGTACCTCTCCTCTCTCACGGGGTTTTCCCCCAAGGCCTTCTGCATCGAAGCAAGCAAGGCTTAGAAGTCAGTGTCTCTACGACAGGGCTCTGTACTGGTCACTAGATGGGTCTTTGACTCGGTTTAGTTAAACCCGCGGCCCGTGGGGTCACGTCCATTCAGAGACATTGTGTGGGCCGCCCTTTGGCTTTTTTAATAGTTTGATGCCATAGGAAGGCAAAAAAAAAAACCACACGGGAAGAGAAAACCTCCACAGCCACTCTGAGGAGCGTAGGAGGGTGGAGGACTAGCAAAAACCTCCTCCGGCGCTGAGGGACTCTCCCCAAACCTAGGCTGAGCTAATAGGCACCCGTTCAGTTCCACGTGGACTAATGCCTTTGTCACACGCCCACATCCCCGCTGTCTCCCCATATCTCCCCTTCCTCCCACAGGCTTCGGCCCAGCCACAAACGACCCATGGCACTAGCACACTGGCCTGATGCGTGAGTAGGGCACGCTCTGGTAGAAGGCTCCCGCAGCTGAACACGCTAGCAGCACCAAGCAGAAGAAGGCACCGTGCGCAGTGACAAGTGGAGGCACAAGGGACAAGCGCTGTCCTTTTCCCTTTGGGTAAGTAACGCCCCCTGCCCGCAACAGAGATGCCTGCAGGAGATGCTGTGAAACACTCCTCGGTTGGAAGTCACAGAAGGTGCAGTAATGGCCAGGTGTTTTGAAGGGGCCAGCCTGACAGTCCTGGAGACCACAGGTAACATTTCCAAACGTGCCCAAATCCCATTGAAAGTCAATAGGATGTAGGTGCCTAAATCACTTAGGTGCTTTTGGAAGTTCCCCCTGGGCAGGTATCGTCCCCACCCATCAATGTGCCTCAACTTGCCCAGCCGGAGGGGTCAGCTGGTAGGTGAGTTTCTATGGCCCACTCCATCCTTACCCTCGCTAACGGATGCTGCCAACAAAGGCCAGATTTTTACGTGCCCAGCTCCCCAGCGGCTCCCCGTTGACCTCAAACACTTTGGGAAAATCTGGCCGCTCTGTTTCACTGCCTAGCCAGGAGCGGCGCGCTTTTGAGAACAGGGCCAAGGGGCACTAGGGAAGAGCTGGGCTGAGGCCCCCAGACTTGTTACATGAACCACGCAGCAGGCAGGCAGGTGGTGATGAGTTGCAGTTGCTATCCAGCCAGGGTGGCTTTAAAGCAGACACCTAAAGGTAAAAAGCTCTGTAGGGTCTTGCTAGTGCCCTGGGCTACCCAGTTCCCCCCATCCTAGCCAGCCATTGACCCCTCCTGTTATTGTAAGCGCTGTCTCGAGCGTTTGGATGCTCATGTCTTTGGAATTCATTCTCTGACTGCATCGGAGCGCGGAGCATTTTACAGAGTGGCAGAGTTTAATGATTTCCCACAGCGCTAGACAAGGCCAGAGAACAATGTGGGAGGATGTTCAGCAGGACGGGGGCTGTCCTGGGGTCCCTCTTTGGCTAGGGGCTGAGGCAGATTGAAACTAGGAGCCCCCGTGAATTCCTTCAATGGGACAACAGCACAAAAGCCTAGAATGCAACATGGGAGAGACAGACAGCAGGTGGCATTTCATTTTGCTCCCTTGATTTGATTAACAAACGAAGCCCTCTCCAGGGGCTGCCTCCCGCCCCACAAATCGCGCCGGCTCAGCCTTCACCATATGGGGTAGTGCCGGGGTGACATTTAGTGCCCTGCTCTCAGGCTCCGGGGGACTGAGATCTTGCGAAGACAGCCCTTCATTTACAGCAGTGACAAGACCAAAACAAAGAAAGGAAAGGAAAGAACTCGAGAGCTCTTTGTCCATCGCTGGATTTTACCCAGTTGCTGACAGCACCCCTCTGCTATGAACAGGTCCACATCTGCCGGTAGCAGATGCAATTCCAGATCTTGCATAAAGCTTGGGGAGCCAAAACTAGAACCCAGGGCTTTGGCTCCAAACACACAAGTCCCTGAGCGAAAGGAACACTCTCCTAACTGATACGAACAATAAACCTATTATTCTCTCTGTTTGCCCAGCTGCTAGATGGGGATAAAATACAACCCCCCTACTTAGCTGTCTACAGCCCCCTATTACCGGATCACCTCCCACTCATTGCATTATTCTCGTCACCGCCTTTTGAGTAGGCCAGTGTTATTATCCCCATTTTCCAGATGGGAACAGAGGCCAGATGATTCCACACACACAGTGACTTGAATATGGGGCTTATAAGTGCTAGACTAATACCCTAACCACCGCTCCAGCCTTCCTAGCAGCATGAGCCTTCCATAATCCAAGGAGCACGCAGCAGGACCCACAGATCACTCACAGTTGCCCAGTGGGTCTAGGAGTAGCTGACCCTGCTCGGAGGAAGGAAGACCCTCCTCTCCACTGGAGCCTTTGCTCATTGCCAGACCCGAACGTCAATCAAACCTGTGGAAAGGCTGTGACGTGTCCACGTCACTTTGTTTCCCTCCCGTTTATTTTTCGCGTTTGAAAAAAAAACAGCCAGAGGTTCCAACTCCCCCATGCTTCAAGAAGTCTGTTTCCAGGCCAGAACCACATCATCTGACTAATCCCTTTTCCGTCAAGGTGTGCCAGGGTCAATCTCCCCATTTTACAGATGGAGAAATGAAGGCACAGAGAAATCAAGTGTTTTGCCCACGGTCAGAAAGTCAGTCCGTGGCAGCGGAGGGAATCGAACTCAAGTCTCCCGGCATACCCAATCCGATTCACCAGGCTGCAAAAAAGTCCCCAAGCCGTCTCTGCTATGAATTAAGCCACAAGTCCAGAGGCTGGCTGTAGAGCCAGCCAAGAAGCTATAAATGAACATGCCAGTCATTCAGATTAGTAAAGCCGCCACGCTGACTCCTTCTGAAACAGAAGGAAGGCTCCTTCAGGATATGTCTCCATTCCCAGCCGAGGGCTAAGTTTGCTCACAGTCTCATTCATGGCACTCGGTCTGTAGGATGACCAGACAGCAAATGTGAAAAATCAGGACAGGGGGTGGGGGGTAATAAGAGCCTATATAAGAAAAAGACCCAAAAATCAGGACTGTCCCTATAAAATCGGGGCATCTGGTCACCCTATCGGTCTGTGACAGCAACATCAGAACCAGGCTCTACATAGAGGTCACCATTCATAATAATACAGGGGGGAGAGGGAGACGTCTCTGGGCAAACGGCAATAAAAATGCTCAAATTAGACATTTTCAGTTGTAACAGGAAATGATTCCCCCCCCCCCCCCCGCAGCCTGTAGGGATGAACTTAACCCCTGCTTGCCCTGCGTGTGGCTGCTGCGTACCAATGCCATTTACATCTTGGTTTTTTTACTAAGCAGGGGACTCTATAGAGGCCCAGCAGGGAATGTGGTCAAGTAGGTGATTGAGTCTCAGGACGCCTGGGTTCCATTCCCGGCTCTGCCATGTGACCTTGGGGAGGGGAAGTGGTGCCTCAGTTTACCCAGCTGAAAGTAGCATAGCAGAGGCCTTTTTCTTCCCTGCCTTGTGTCGGCACTTATACCAGTGCAAAGTGGTGTTAAAACACAGCCAGGTCAGACAAGAATGTAGAAATCCTACACATGAGGTGCAGGGCCAGGTGGGTCAGGCTTGACAAAGCCCTGGCTGGGATGATTTAGTTGGGGTTGGTCCTGCTTTGAGCAGGGGGTTGGACTAGATGACCTCCTGAGGTCCCTTCCAACCCTGCTAGTCTAGGATTCTATGGTATGAGAGTCAGAATCAGAGTTTAAGGCCAGAAGGGGTCAGCAGATCATCTATTCTGACCTCCTGTATAGCACAGGCAACTAACCATCACGCTCTAATCCCTCCACCACACAGAATTAGGCCAAGTATTACAGCCCACTGGAGATGGCTGTTGCGTGCCACAGGCAGAGACCAGGAGGGACTGGGGCCAGGCACAAGGTCCCAGAATGGGCAGGGGGGAGTTGTGGGGGTTTTCCATTCCTGACTGTACCATTAACTCACCATGTGACCTTCAAGCCCCTCCTCCTTTCTCTGTCCTGGGGAGATGACTCACCTTGTGCTATGGTTGGAAAATGTTAAGCATACGGATGGGGGACACTCGCTGTCCCACACTAAGCCTGAGACTTTAATTTGCTGCTTCTCCTCCTTCCATTACCACTTTTCCGTGCACCCCTGCCAAGGATCCTGCCCTGGGGCTGTCACTTCTCCAGGTCGACGTCTAAGCCTTGTGCAGCCTGCAGTGGGGCTGCTGGCAAGCTGGGTTGGCCCAGACATGGGTGCAGGCTGCAGTGTAGACGTCCCCTTTGTCGCAAAGCCGTTGCAGAAGCAGAGCTGGGGGAGGGAATGCCCATACTTAGAGCTGGTGCTTGGATTGCGCACTCCACCGATGGGCTCAGCTCTCTCTCCAAGCTCTCATCAGTACAACTCCGCTGGGAAGTGACACACAGAGTAATATAGGAACAAGTAGAGGGGTTCAGGCCTTTTAGGCATCCTGCTAAACTCCAGGCAAGAGTGGCGTCCAGTAGCAGGGAGTTCCACCGGCTACGAAGGAAAACATATTTCCTTTTAACAGTGTAGCTTCCTGGGCGGGGGAGAAAGGACTTTGTCAGAGGGCTTTTTCAAATCCCAGTCAAATGATGTTCTCCCGGCTCCACTCTTCTGCTGACGCACTTGAGGCGATTAGAGGGGTGTGGAAGGCATGTGAGATGGGTTCTATCACAGTCCATTCAGCTTTCTACAGCGGTTCTCAAACTTCATTGCACTGTGACCCTGGTTACCACATGACCCGGAGGGTGAGGGTGGAGCTCGGATTTCAGCTTCAGCTCCCGGTCCCAGCAAGTCTATGCTCGCCCCCGGTGACCCAATTAAAATGGGGTCCAGATCCACTTTGGGATCCCGACCCACAGTCTGTGATACCAGCTGACAGAACAAGGAGTAATGGTCTCAAGTTGCAGTGGGGGAGGTCTAGGTTGGATATTAGGAAAAACTTTCACTAGGAGGGTGGTGAAGCACTGGAATGGGTTACCCAGGGAGGTGGTGGAATTTCCTTCCTTAGAGGTTTTTAAGGCCCGGCTTGACAAAGCCCTGGCTGGGATGATTCCGTTGGGAATTGGTCCTGCTTTGAGCCGGGGGTTGGACTAGATACCTCCTGAGGTCCCTTCCAACCCTGATAGTCTCTGAGTCTATGAACTGTTGAGCTAGCAGTTGGATTGTTCTCTATGTAACAGGTTAAGGATCACAGCTCTGCCATCCCCAGGAGCACCCCAACTGCCTTTTAAAAGAGAGCTACTCCACTGGCACCCCTCCTGGCCTCAGGTTTTCTGTCCATCACAGGGCCTAGGGAACTGACACACCCTGGTCCCTCCTGGTCTCTGCCTGTGGCACACAACAGTCATCTCCAGTGGGCTGTAATACTTTGGCCTAATTCTGTGTGGTGGAGGGATTAGAGCGTGATGGTTAGTTGCCTGTGCTATACAGGAGGTCAGAATAGATGATCTGCTGACCCCTTCTGGCCTTAAACTCTGATTCTGACTCTCATGCCATAGAATCCTAGAATAGCAGGGTTGGAAGGGACCTCAGGGGGTATCTAGTCCAACCCCCTGCTCAAAGCAGGACCAACCCCAACTAAATCATCCCAGCCAGGGCTTTGTCAAGCCTGATCCACCTGGCCCTGCACCTCATGTGTAGGATTTCTACATTCTAGTCTGACCTGGCTGCGTTTTAACACCACTTTGCACTGGTATAAGTGCTGACACAAGGCAGGGAAGAAAAAGGCCTCTGCTATTTTCAGCTGGGTAAACTGAGGCACCACTTCCCCCTCCCCCCCCCCAAGGTCACACGGCAGAGCCGGGAATGGAACCCAGGCATCCTAAGATTCAGTCACCTACTTGACCACATTCCCTGCTGGGCCTCTATAGAGTCCCCTGCTTAGTAAAAAAAACCAAGATGTAAATGGCATTGGTACGCAGCAGCCACACACAGGGCAAGCAGGGGTTAAGTTCATCCCTACAGGCTGGGGTGTGGGGGGAAGGGAAAATCTCATTTCCTGTTACAGCTGAAAATGTCTAATTTGAGCATTTTTATTGCCGTTTGCCCAGAGATGTCTCCCTCTCCCCCCTGTATTATTATTCCAACCTCATGAAACTCTCAAATTAATATTTAATCCCTTCATTCCCCTGCGCTTGTCTTCCCTGCTCCCCAGAAGGAGCCCGGCTCACATTTGTCAGAGCAGTCACCGTGAAATGGCGTGCAGCGACGGTGCTTTACTGCTCTCATGAAATTTTCAAAGGGCTGGATTGTTCCTGGTTGGAGGAAACGTGAAGGCAAGAGATACAGTCCGGCCTCTGCCCTGGGAGATGAGCACGTCTGGGGAGACTTTTTAAAGGGCTGGTAAAACACGCCAGATGGAGAGTGCTGGAAGCTGACGTCCCCCAAGCCACAAAGCATGGACCCTAGTTCCAAACCACTTCCCCCTGACCACGTGTGACCCCTTCTGGTGAGACGACAGCTCCAGGGCGGGGGCTCAGTGGGTCCCAGTCCTGTTTGCTGAGGTTGCTGATAAAAGGGCCCGTTATGCCAGTGGATTTGGGGATGGAGTCACCTGTCCTCTGGGACTTAGAGAACCTTTGGAGCGGCCTTAGCCACCGCCCACCCAACACCTTGTCACTGAGTCATCAGCAACCCCATCCCGCCCCGTCTCTGGAATACAATGACAAAGGAGAGCACCTGGCTTGGTGTGGCTGGGGACTGCTCCCAGCTAGGCAGGAGCCTCGGAGAAGCAGCTCCCCTGCATCTTAGACCAGCCCAGCACTCTATGGGGACTAGCTGAAATGAAACCTATTTCGAAAAGCATCAAGTCTCCTAGAACCATAGAATATCAAGGTTGGAAGGGACCTCAGGAGGTCATCTAGTCCAACCCCCTGCTTAAAGCAGGATCAATCCCCAAATAAATCATCCCAGCCAGGGCTTTGTCAAGCCTGACCTTAAAAACCTCTAAGGAAGGAGATTCCACCACCTCCCTAGGTAACCCATTCCAGTGCTTCACCACCCTCTTAGTGAAAAAGTTTTTCCTAATATCCAACCTAAACCTCCCCCACTGCAACTTGAGACCATTGCTCCTTGTTCTGTCATCTGCCACCACTGAGAACAGTCTAGATCCATCCTCTTTGGAACCCCCTTCAGGTAGTTGAAAGCAGCTGTCAAATCCCCCCCTCATTCTTCTCTTCTGCAGACTAAACAATCCCAGTTCCCTCAGCCTCTCCTCATAAGTCATGTGCTCCAGCCCCCTAATCATTTTTGTTTCCCTCCGCTGGACTCTCTCCAATTTTTCCACATCCTTCTTGTAGTATGGGGCCCAAAACTGGACACAGTACTCCAGATGAGGCCTCACCGATGTCAAATAGAGGGGAATGATCACGTCCCTAGATCTGCTGGCAATGCTCCTACTTATACAGCCCAAAATGCCGTTAGCCTTCTTGGCAACAAGGGCACACTGTCGACTCATATCCAGCTTCTCGTCCACCTTAACTCCTAGGTCCTTTTCTGCAGAACTGCTGCCTAGCCATGCATGGCAGGGAGGGCGAACAGACACTGGCTGTGGTCACAGCTATGTTCTTTCCCTGCCTTCTGCAAGTGGCTAGAGCCCCTCTGATCCTTATGCCTGCCAGCATGACGGATAGGCCTGAGCCATCAACCACCCAAGCAGCTTCAGATATGCTAGCCTTTCCTGCTTTCCACGCCAGGGGTTAGAAACCTCCCCAGCCCTTATAAATAAATGGAGATGTCCTATCTTCTAGAACTGGAAGGGACCTTGAAAGGTCATTGAGTCCAGCACCCTGCCTTCACTAGCAGGACCAAGTACTGATTTTGCCCCAGATCCCTAAGTGGCCCCCTCAAGGATTGAACTCACAACCTTGCATTTAGCAGGCCAATGCTCAAACCACTAAGCTATCCCTCCCACTATGAGCCAGCCCCCCATTAGTCCTTACCCTCATCACTGCAGAAGGGAGGGGTGGGATCATTATCACCATTTTACTTGACTTGTGACAGTGACTTGCTTGAGGTCATGCAGCCAGGCAGTGGCAGAGGTGAGAAGAGAACCCACATCTCCTGGCTCTCAGGTTTAGACTTTCACCGTTACACCCTCGGGGCCAGCAAGGCCTGCTGTACAGCATCATTCATCGGAAAGTCCCTGGGCCCACAGCAAACTTTAGAAGCTGGAAGGGAGACGAGGTCAAAGCCTGAGCCACGAGTGGCTTGGAATCCTTCCAGATGGCATTGTATAGAGGTGTGGCCCACTGAGGTGACCAGTCCCAGAATGTGACACCCCAATTTGACCCAAATTGAGGCACTTGGACAGTGCACTAAATGCCCCAGTAACAATTACGTGGGGGAACCAGACAGTCCCTACGCTCTCAACTGAACTCACACAGGAAAATGATAAAAGGTGCAAACACCCTATCACGTGTGGGTGAACACTTTTCACAAGGTGATCACTCTAGATCTGACCTATCAAAGGGAACCTGTATGATGCTTTCAAAAGATGAGCCTGGGAGCTTAAATTTCATAGCTTTGCTAGACACTAAAAATCATGGACTTGGTGAAGACACTGGATTTATGGCTCATTACAACAATCTGTAACCCACTGACCCTCCTTTGGCCTATGCATGCAGAGATGTTACCTGCCCACTTCACCTTGAATGGTCTCTTGCAACATGTGTAAATGTCTTATGCTTAACAATCCATCCCACCTATTTAGTTGTGACACTTGGATTGCCTTTCCCAGACTGAAGAGCTCTGTGTAAGTGTGAAAGCTTGTCTCTTCCACCAGCAGAAGTTGGTCCAATTGTCTACCTCAGAGAGCGATGTAGAGATTCAGTTCATTGAAGTACATAAAGCACTTGGAGAACTTCAGGTGGAAGGTTCTGTAAGGAGGCTAAATATTTAATCTGGCTCCACCAAGAAGAGGGTTTACTGGAAAACTCTCCCTTGCAAGACATCTCACTCAGTTCTTCAGATCTTTCTGAGGTTTGGAGGTGCATGTAAAACATAGGGTGATTATCCACATTGAACCTTGAACTCTGTGGGTGTTCACTACTCTCCCTATTTTCGAATTCTTCACAACATAGACTGACCTTACTATGGAATTTTCCTCTCCGACAACTAGTTCACTAGGGCTCCTGAATTCCTCTAGCAACAGAGAACTGGCCCAGGTAGCTGGCTGGATGACAGCACAATACCAAATTTATTAGACTATTGTTCAAGGATTGCATAAAAGGAGTAATTATCATGACAGCTCTGAGTTAAAGTTTGGACTTAGTTTATAAAAGAGAAAAAAGGTTTACTAATATAATTTCTCACATTTTCATAGTGCATTTTGTCAAAGATCTCAAAGTGTTTTACAAAATACAGGGCATATATAGGAATCAGCAACAGCGCAAACCCCAAAGAGAATCAGCTTGCTTGCGGATTGAGTGCCGCCTGGATCCATTTCTACTTAGGTCCTTAAGACGTTCTGGCTAGATGTTCAGTCTGTGTCCATCACTGGCAATCTTATCACACCACCGCGGCTTTTGGCAACTGTGGGATTGCCGGCAGGGCCGGCTCCAGCTTTTTTGCCGCCCCAAGCGGCAAAAAAAAAAAGAAAGAAAGAAAGAAAGAAAGAAAGAAAGAAAGAAAGAAAGAAAGAAAGAAAGAAAGAAAAACCTGTTTGAGCTGCCGCTGAAGTGCCGCCGAAGAGGAAGAGAGGGACTGAAGGAACTTGCCGCCAAATTGCCGCCGAAGACCCGGACATCCCCACCACCGAATTGGCACTGAAGACCCGGACGTGGTGCCCCAATAACGGACAATTGCCGCCCCTTTCTATTGGCCGCCCCAGGCACCTGCTTCCTTCACTGGTGCCTGGAGCTGGCCCTGATTGCCGGCCATGTAACAGCATCCCTTGGTAAACACATGTCATAATCCATTGGTCTTTGATTCTAATAATACATATAGGAATAGCGTGCAGTACATAAGGTATGGGGCCACTGAAGAATGAGGAGAAAACAAAATGGGGCAAAATAACATTGCACAGGCCACCTTAATTCTGGCATTTTCTAGCTTTGGGGTGCTTGACTTTTCCTTCTGAAGAAAGCTCTTTAAGGTAGTTTTCTTGTGAGCAATTTCCTAGGCCTTTAAAAATGCAAACTGACAAAACAGAAATTCCATCATATTGATACGGGGCATCAGCAGGGTTGGAAGCTTTAGATTCACCACCCAGACCCCTGCCACGTGAGCTAACACAGTGACTGGTAGCAGCAGTAGGTTGCCATCCCCCAGGTGACCCAGCACTAGAGGGAGAGGGGACAGTTTCCCAGAGGGTTTCACAGATATTTGCGGACAGCAGAGGAATGGTGAGATTCAGGCTCGTCTGGAGGGGAGCGTGCTGTTCTGGGCACCGACTCTTCTGCCCCTTGCTCCCAAGCGTGCCCTGTCCCCTCCAGCAGGTCCCTGGCACAGTCTATTCTCCTCACCTAGCCAGTCCCAGTCTCCATTCCTTCAGCTTCTCTTCCCAGTCGCAATCCCCTTGCCCAGCAAGTCCTCGTCTCACTCCTCTGGACTTCTCTGCAGTCTGTCCCCCCCATACTCAGTCAATCCCAGTTCCCCTCTCTTCCTCTGATCTGTCTCAATCCCTCCTCCTGCCTCCAGTCACCCCCCTCCATGCTCCCCATTCCCATTGGCTCCCAGTCCCAACCTCCCAACCCCGGCTCCATGTCCAGCGTTGTTGAGATCTTTGAGGAATTTAGCTGTGAATGTAGAAGTCTCTACTGAGCATGTGCAAACTGCAATTTTTCAGAGGTGTATAACTTAGCCAAAGATGGACAGATTTTCACGGGCTTAGCAAAATGCAATCCCTGACCTAAAGGCCGCCTCCGGGCCCAATTTTAAATCTGTGCTCCAAAGCACAGGGGTGCTAGGTCATCTCAAAAAAAGTTCACCAGAAGGTTTTTTACATGGGCAAATCAATGTATTCTCTCCCTCACCTTGTTCGCAAAAATAGCTGAACCAACTATTCTGACTGAAATTTTCCAGAAATATTCAGCCAGAGGCAGACACCTGGCATAGAAAATTTCAACCAAACAGATAAAATTCAGCAAAAGTTCTAAGTAACTGAAAACAGGGTCTTGTAATGGGAAGTATCAAGCAACCTTAATGGGCAGCGCTACCAGCCCCGCCTATATTACCCACTGTCCTGACCTCACTTTTGAACATATCGCCCCCTAGTGCCATGATGGCACATTGGCATCAGCAGCAGATGGGATAATGAACTAGAAACAGGGTTCTCCTCGGAGGTTTCATCTCCAAGGTCTGAGCAGGCCTATCCCAGTTTAATGGGCGAAATCACAGCGCCAGGGAACACGTACATAAAGATGAGTAAGAACCAGAAGACAGGGCAGATTCATCCACCTCAGGCCTTCAGTGTCTTGCGTCTGCAGGAGTCTCACCAGCGACATTAGACAAAAGCAAAGCGCAGGCGGTAGAAAAAACTTGTGTATGACAGCAGGTAGCAAACGTGTGCAGGCCCATTAGGCCATCAAGGTTTCTTGGCAACTACCTGAAGAAAATTGCTGAGGGAGAAGGACAGTGCAACACATCACCAGTGCTATTATCCTAAATTGCAGTTATAAATATTAGTCCCAGAATGCAATCAGAACCATTTATTTTCTTGGCCAGGGAACAGAACAATAAGTTGATCATCGTATCAAGCACTCAGCACTGGCAACCTATCACTCCCCACAAGCAGAGAGAACAACTGTGGTCGAAATGCGAGCCCAGAGAGCAGGGGGAACGGCTGGGCCTCTCCTCTGATCTTTGTGCTTTTGAAATTCACTGTCTAATCAAAGCCGGGGAGCAATTTCTTTTTTTTTTAAATTGCTTCCATGCAAGTAACAGGTGCTGGATTGGCAGCTCTGGAAACTGAATCCCTCTGATAGCCACAGAATGGGGGCAGAGATTCAGCAGTACTGCAGTCTGCCCAAACCCCCTTCGCTCCCAACTCGGAGACTTTAAGGCCAGAAAGGGACCATCACGGTCTAGTCTGACCTCCTGCACACCCCAGGCCGCAGAACCTCACCCACCCACTCCTTAACCGGGCCCAGAACCTCGGGCTGAGTTACTGACCTCCTCAAATCTTGATTTAAAGACTTCACGTTACAGAGAATCCACCATTTGTTCTCGTTCAAACCTGCAACTGACCCTTGCCCCATGCTGCAGGGGAAGGCGACAAATGCCCAGGGCATAGGCTGCGGGTATCAAAGGCCAGGGTAGGCTAAGCCACCCCTGATCCAGGCCGTGGCCCCACCCATGTTCTGCCCCGAGGCCCTGCCCTGCCTCCCCATCTACCCTGAAGCTGTCCGGCTCCAGCTTGCAGTGGCACTTGGGGCACCCTGGGGGGGGTGCGGAGGCTCAGGCCAGTGGCCCAGGGTGACGTTGGGGCCAGCCCAGCGCTGAGGGGGCCAGTAGCTTGGCCCAGTGCTGGGGCAGGCAACCCGGTACTAGGGAGGGCCAGCGCTGGTGGGGCTCAGCCCTGTGGGGGGCTCACCCGTGCCCATGCCCCAAGGTCTCTGCCAATCTGACCACAGGAAAAATTCCTTCTCCACCCCAAATATGGTGATCAGTTAGACCCTGAGCATGTGGGAAAGACCCACCAGCCAGACACCGCGTAAAGAATTCTCCAGAGTAACTCCAAGCCCTCCGCACCTAGTGTCCCCCCTCCAGCCGTTGGAGATCCAGACAGTGGGATGTCTGCAGGTCAGAGGAAGTGAGACAGCAGTCCAGGCCACATTGCCCAATCAGTCCTTGACCTCTTGACATGGCACAGAAGACACAGTCCGGTTAGGGAGCCTGAAGCACCCGAACTACAGCTCCCACCAGGAACCGCGGCAGCTCAGGCGAGCACAGATTAACATTGATCTGACCCAAAATGAGCCGATTTGATTCCGGGTGACCCCAATATTTCATTTCTGATTTTCCCCAATGGAAACCTGAAAAGTTTCGGCAAAAAAGAAAAAAAAAATCAAACCGTGGAAAATCTCTATTTTTGCAGAAACTACATCTCCTGTCAAAAATAAATGTTTTGCTGGAAGATTCCCAGCCAGATCTATCTTGCATCAGCATCTAATTCACACTAGCTCTTGCAAAAACGCAATAAACTCATTTCTGTTCTTTGTTGCCACTTTGTAATAAACTGTTCCCCAGGAACCCGATCTTACAAGAAGGGCATTTCTGCCCTGGTACTAGTTAATCATAAGGAAATATCTGAGGGTGGTGAAATGGCTCCAGACCAGAACAGCATTCGTGTCAGCAGCAGGGCCCGTGCTTGGATGGCAGAGGCAAGGAGACAGTAGCAAGACAGGGCAACCTATGCAAAACGAGCTAGCAATTAAATCTGAATTAACTGGATTGCAGGAGGGGAAAATTGCTTCTTTCAGCCTTCTTGATTCTAAAGCTGCCATGGCCCAGTGCTTCCACCGCATTTCCTTGCACCAAACAGCTGAAGAGGTTGTTAATCAGGATTGTCAGATGCCTTCCCAAAGCTGAACATCCTTGTACAGACCATGGTTCATTGGTCCCATTCTCGCTCTCTGCCTCAGCTTCATCTGTTCTGCTATTAGCCACAGAAATGCCGACTGGAGAGGGGGGGAAATCTTTCTATTTACAGAGGGGAGGGATGAATAGTTCTTGCTCGGGATTGGGAGTTAATTTCCCTGGCTAGATATAATGAAGACAGATTTAAATTTTATTAGAGAATATTTAAAGAAGTAAACGATACAGAAAATTTGAAGCGTTAGTCATTGGTCATTGGGGGTAACATGCAGAGTAAGGGGGTATGTTGGTGTTTTGGGGCTGGGCAGCACACATAGTATATACACACTGCAATGTCCCCAATGAGGGGTGGGTAACCGGTGGGCGGGATCAGGAGACAGTCGATAGACGGTGAGGGTCCACCACCCATACGGGAGGCAGGGACAGTCATGGGTATAAGCAAGCGGGCTGGGCAATGGGGATGGGGTGACCCTCACGTGGCGGGATTCAGCTAGGTTTGGTGGGTTTAGGGCTCAGGGGATAGGGTCCAGCAGGGTGTGTGTGTGAGTGCACGAGGTCTCCCCGGCTCACTCTGGGTATTGGCGGTGGCCGGTGATGTGCTCGATGTAAATGTCCCGGGACCAACGGATAGTGTCCGAGACCATGAGGCGTCTCATGAGCCGCGCGTAATGACGGCCCACCCCACAGGTCCTCAGCACGCGTTCGTTACACGGGTCCCAGGCACCCAGGGAAGAATCTATCCCTGACTCTGCTCATCTACTTCCACCCCAGTCTGCAGTGCACCCCCATTTTTGCCATTGCACCTCCATTCTAGCTTGTAGCTCCTCTGTTATTGTACCAGCGAGAAACAGTCTTGTGTATGGTCCTCCGGGCATATGCCTGGGTCTCCAGAGGCAAACCCCATCCTGCAAAGTAACTCAGCTTTGAAGTATCTCAGTATCTGCAGCGCAGCCTGTGCCCCACAGATGCAGCTGGTCTGGACATATTATGGATGCCAATTAGATTCCAGCTTGGGGGTCTGAGACAAGGAGTCAGAGCTTCCGTTGTGTTCGGCTTATCCCTGGAGCCAAGGCCGCCTGGACCTTTAAGGCACGGGTCAAACTCTAGACTTGGTGTAAACAGAAGCAATTCTGTTTAAACCAGCTGAGCGGCACTCGCATCCACCAGGCTGAATCCGGCTCAGTGCCTGGCCCAGGAAGAAGGCCCATGCGAGGGCAGCATATGGGGTTTATAGCCTTCCAGGTCTCCCCTCCTCCAACTGCCTCCCCTCCATCATTTCTGCACCCCGACCCCAATGAGCCTACAAGCATTATCCACTGCCTCCTCCTAGCTGGGAATGGGCGACAGGGGATGGATCACTTGATGATGACCTGTTCTGTTCATTCCCTCTGGGGCACCGGGCATTGCCACTGGTCGGAAGACAGATACTGGGCTGGATGGACCTTTGGTCTGACCCAGTCTGGCCGTTCTTACGTTCTCCTGCCTGTGGTGTGTCTTAGCGCAGCCCTTTGGGGCAGGGCATCGGTGGCTCCCAGCCCCGTGCACAGAGTGTCGGGCACAGCCCTGGAGCAACGGGAGGAAGAGTGAGGCTATGAACGGGAACCGCAGAGCGGGGCTGCAAAGGGTGGATGGGAAATACACATCTGCTCCCGCTGATCTGGCACTTGGCTTTAGCTCCTGCCAAACTGAAACAGCTGGACCAAGCCAACAGGGCCGGCTGTAGGAAGAGCGGGGCCTGATTCGAATAGTTTCGATAGGGCCCCGGCCAGGATGACTCACCCGGCGGCTCTCTGAGTCTTCACTCCGGGTTTTCCACGGCACTGAAGGACCCGCCGCCGAAATGCCGCCGAAGACGTGGAGCGAGTGGAGGACCCGCCACCAAAGTGCCGCCGAAGACCTGGAGCGAGTGGAGGACCCGCCACCGAAGTGCCGCCGAAGACGGGTGAGTAAAAATTAAAAAGGCGCCTAAGTTAGGCGCTCTTCTTTAGGGCGCGGGGCCCGATTCGGGGGAATCGGCCTAAAGCCGGCCCTGCAAGCCAAGGGGCTGCAGCAAACGGTGGAGAGAAGGACACGTTGGTCCAAAACTGGCTGTTTCCGGCGGAGGCGCATGTATTGTGTAAACATTTGTTACCAGCCATATGCAAACAGCTCCTCCAGGAGCCCTGGTCACAGCCCCCCCCCCCCCCCCTCCTTCTGGCAGGTGCTGAGTACGAAGGGTGCCAAATCAGGCCCTAGGGGGTAAAGAGGCCATGTTGATTCAAAAGGCCCAAGCAAAGTAACGGCTGCCCTGGCTCAGAGCCCCGTAGGTGATGGGAAACCAGCCCCATCAGCGAGAGCCCTGGGATTCCGACTCCTCTCCTAGCCGCCGACACCTCTTGTCCCTGAACAGGGGCTGTCCAGCCAACGCCACTTCTAAAGATGCCTTTGAAAATACAGGAAGGACCAAGCCCAAGAGTCATCAACTGGACAGTTCGCATGGCAACGTGCCTCTCACCCCAAACCCGCTCATCTCAGACCCAGCCCATAACCCCCTGTAGTGGGGCGGACTGCCCCACTCCCTGAGAGTATGGGCTGCGGCAGGCCAGTGGGCCTGCAGAGGCACAGCCAATGGGAGAAGGGCTTATTGGGAGCCAATCAGGGCCCAGGTTGGAGACAGCCAATCAGGGCCAGGCTCAGCCCTATAAAAAGGCTGCTCAGGAAGAGAGCAGTCAGTCTGTCCCAGGCCTTTGACAAGGGGAAGGTCTGTCTCCAGAGCAGTGAGACTAGCACCGCGGACAGCGCAGTGCTGGCCAGGCTCGGAGAGCAGAGAGGAGCTCTAGCCTGAGGCCCGCCAGGCTGCAGGCCCTGAAGAGAAGGGCCTAGCCGGTGCGAGGGGCCATAGGGGAAGCAGCCCAGGGAAGTGGACAGATGAGGGGAGAGAAGGACAGCAAGACTGCCGCCAGAGGGTCCCTGGGTCGGGGCACAGAGTAGAGGGCGGGCCTGGGTCACCCCCTTGCAGTATACCCAGCCATTGGCCATAGGGAGCGGCCATTATAGACCATGCCAGATCCCTGACAGGAGGGATTAGACTTTGGGGTGTGTGGTTGGACATGGTGGCTGGAATGTAGGACTGCTGATCACCCCTCCCAGGAAGGGGGTGTGGATGGACTGAAGGGCACTGCCGAAGGGCAGTGGTCCGGGAAGAGGACGCCGCGAGTTGGTGAGCAACGTGGGCTCAGAAGCCAGCCAAGGGCGAGACAATGGGCGGGACACCATCGAGAGAGGGCGCTCCACTGGACTGAGCTAATTCCCGGCGTAACCAGTAGGAGGCGCTGCGGTGGTGAGTCCCAACCTTGTTACACCCCCCTATCTAGCGCACATACCGCTCAGTACCCTGCCCACCCTCCCTGACCCCTATCCCCGCACTCACCCCAGAAATGCAGCCATCCCACTTCTGCACCTCACCCCTCCGCTTCCTGCCCCCGTGCGCCCACAGATATGCCTTGCGCTGCCAGTCACAGGGCACGGAGAGGGCCGCTGCAGAGCCAAGGTGCCAAAGGGAAAGGACAGCATGTCCCCAGCCTGCAAACCCGGCAGGGTTCTGCCATCGTTAAGGGGGCAGGGCAGCGTCAGAGGCAGCGGGGGCAGTGCCCACGCTTGTACATTGTTACTCACCCTCCCGGCGAGGTGATTTAAGGCCAGGGTGAGCAGCAGAAAGCCAGTGCTATGGAGATGGCCCTGGGAGAGGATCCTAAACCTCCACCTCCAGCACAACAGAGACGGGCGAGGGCTCTTGAGCAGAGCAGAAACGGGGCCGTTCCTGGCTCAGGGCCAGGGCGCTGGAACAATGTGTATAGTGGGGGGCGCTGAGAGCCATTGAACCAAACCGTAAACCCTGCATATAATGGAAATGGCTTCAAGCCAGGGGGTGCTGCAGCCCCCGCCCCCCCCAGTTCCAGCACCTATGCTCAGGGCCACTCTGCTCAGCAAAAACCAGCAGTGGCTCTGCCCCGTGCACAAGCCGGGACTTGTTCCCCTTCCACACACACAGGCAAGAGCCCCTGCTGAGGCCTCCGGGGGCACAACACCCCCCCACCACCACCACCAAGAAGGACGTGAGGCTTTGGCCCTTAACCCCTTAACCCTCCTCTCCAATGACCAGCAAAGCAGGCGGCCAGCTGCCCTAAGGAATTGCACAGCAGGCAGGCACTGTGGGCCATGTTTTTAAAGGTGTGTAGGCACCTAACTCCCATTGGTTCCCATAGGAGTTAGGTGCCTAAATGCCTTTATAAACCTGGCCCTTCCTTCCCGCTCGGGCGTGCTAGGAGACATTGCGCCCCCAGCACTCCTGCTGGGGCAGGGCAGCTTGGTGCCACCCCAGTGCGGGGCAGGAGCGAGGGTCAGGATCTGAGGAGACACAAAAAGCACAAAGCCAAGATCCCCCAACCTTTGGGGATGTTTGGTCCAGGGTCTGAAAGAGTTGGGGGGGGGGGTCCCTCACTTCAGTGGAGTGACGGCACTTCCCCCAGCAACCAGAATGTGGTCCAGTGCGCCCATCTACCTAGAGGATGGGGAGAGAGAGTCTCGCCTCTGCTAAAAGAGAAAGGGGTGAATCTAATGATTCCCCTGCCTTCTCCTCCCCACTCAGGACCCCCTGCTCTTCCAGCACGGCAGCTGAGCCGCACCTGCCTGGAGCTGCTGCTTCCTCGTCAGCCAATTAAATACTTAAACTAGCGCTGCGGCATTAATTGCATTAATAAGAAACTAATCTCCTACCTGGGCCATGTAATCGGGAGCTAATTACCCAACCTGACACTCAGATCTACAGCTCCTCTCGCAGAGCTGTTAGCCTTTGCTAAGTGCTTTTGTTGCAATTAGTGTCCTCGCCGCAAGCCTGGGGTTGTCTCATTACATCCCACGACGAACGCGGCTCCGGCACCGGGAGTGTTTCAAGGTTGCCCGGCTCATTGTACATGCAGGCGTAGATCTGTAAATGGCAACCACGGGGAACTGTAAAGTTCAACATCTACAGGCATAATTCTGCTCCGCATTGCAGATGCTAGAGTTGCCACCTGGCTGGTTTTGAAGCAGCCGGGCCAGTTTTTGTACCCCTTGCTGATGAAAAGATGTAACGTGCTGGGGTTGGTTTGTTTTTTTGCTGTGCACAGGCACAGCCGTGCATGCAGTGATCTTGTAACTACCAGCCATACAGGTGACATAGCTGGGCGCACAGCCGGCACCTGAGTCTGTGGGCTGGGCCCTGACCTGTACAACCCTGGCAGTTCCTCTCAGTGTCAGAGCCCAGGATGGGCCTGCGGCCTGCCAGCAGGAAGGGATAAGCAGTGGGGCGGGGGAAGCAGGGGCTCCTGGAAGGGGACAGTAGTGGGGTTCCCTTGAGGGCTCTGGAAGCAGGACAGAGCTGAGGTTCATCAGCTGGGTCAACCCTCGGACCCTTTTAGTTGGTAGGGGATGGCCAGTGGCCAGTTTTTCTCCATCTCAGAGGTGGCAACCCTATGTCTCTATTAACCCTCCTGCTTTGGGGCATAAGGCAGCCACTGAGGGCCAGATCCTCAAAGGTGTTTAGACACTGTAGGGAGCCAGGGTGGCTTCCCTCCGACCCTGAGGGTAAAGTGCCTTTCCCTCAGCCTGAGTGGGCGGGGCCAGCCCAAGCTCGCTCCACCCCCAGGAAGGGGAGGGGTGGAACAGGAAGTATAAAGGGCGGGGCCCTTAGCTCAGTTAGGGCAGCACCAGGGAGGGAGGCAGACGCAGACCGCGGGCTGCTCCCTTCAGAGCCTGCTGCCACACCAGGGGAGGCCCTGGACCTGTGGAAACCTCACCTGGAGGACGGACTGGGGCTGCCAGGACTGCCTGCTGCCGAGTACCCAGAGGAACTGGAGGAGCCGGAGGGGGAGCGGGAGCTGCCAGCAGCCGAGTACCCAGAGGAGCTGGAGGAGCCTGAGCCTGAGGGGGAGCCGGAGCTGCCAGCAGCGGACTACCCCGACGCACTCACGGGACCAGAGGGATTCGGGCGAGCAATCGGGTAGGAAGTAGCCCAGGGACAGAGCTGCACAGTGGTGAGTCTATGTAGCGGGACGACCCCGCTGACCCAGTGGTGGGACCCTCGTTCTGCCACTGTCAGGGCCCTGTGCTGGAGCGCAGTGGTGTAGGGTGGGCCTGCGCTCCCCTACCCGGCAGAGCCACGCCGGGACCTTAGCCGGCGCTCCCCTGCCTGAGGGGCGCGCTACTGACCTTAGCCGGCGCTCCCCTGCCTGAGGGGCGCGCTACTGACCTTAGCCGGCGCTCCCCTGCCTGAGGGGCGCGCTACTGACCTTAGCCGGCGCTCCCCTGCCTGAGGGGCGCGCTACTGACCTTAGCCGGCGCTCCCCTGCCTGAGGGGCGCGCTACTGACCTTTGCCGGCGCTCCCCTGCCTGAGGGGCGCGCTACTGACCTTTGCCGGCGCTCCCCTGCCTGAGGGGCGCGCTACTGACCTTTGCCGGCGCTCCCCTGCCTGAGGGGCGCGCTACTGACCTTTGCCGGCGCTCCCCTGCCTGAGGGGCGCGCTACTGACCTTTGCCGGCGCTCCCCTGCCTGAGGGGCGCGCTACTGACCTTTGCCGGCGCTCCCCTGCCTGAGGGGCGCGCTACTGACCTTTGCCGGCGCTCCCCTGCCTGAGGGGCGCGCTACTGACCTTTGCCGGCGCTCCCCTGCCTGAGGGGCGCGCTACTGACCTTTGCCGGCGCTCCCCTGCCTGAGGGGCGCGCTACTGACCTTTGCCGGCGCTCCCCTGCCTGAGGGGCGCGCTACTGACCTTTGCCGGCGCTCCCCTGCCTGAGGGGCGCGCTACTGACCTTTGCCGGCGCTCCCCTGCCTGAGGGGCGCGCTACTGACCTTTGCCGGCGCTCCCCTGCCTGAGGGGCGCGCTACTGACCTTTGCCGGCGCTCCCCTGCCTGAGGGGCGCGCTACTGACCTTTGCCGGCGCTCCCCTGCCTGAGGGGCGCGCTACTGACCTTTGCCGGCGCTCCCCTGCCTGAGGGGCGCGCTACTGACCTTAGCCGGCGCTCCCCTGCCTGAGGGGCGCGCTACTGACCTTAGCCGGCGCTCCCCTGCCTGAGGGGCGCGCTACAGACTCTGGCTGGCGGCCGCCCCGCCGCTAATTCCCCGCTGACGGAGGCGTGACCCAGGCCGGCCAGTGACCTCGTAGCTCCCCACCGCCCCCTAGCGGGTAGGTGGGCCGACACCGATCACAAGTGGTGGAGAATGCGGGCAGCGCCCCCTATCCCTGCCGGAAGGGATTAGAGCAAGGAGGCAGTGACAGCCCCTAAACAGAAGATGGAGATGGAAAGGCTTATCAAGGTGCTGGCCGAGACTCAGCAGCAGCAGCAGCAACAACTCATACAGCAGCTGGGTACTCACCAGCAGCAGTTGCTTCAAACCTTGGGGGCCCAGCACCGCGAACAACAGACTCAATGTTTCCAGCAACTTGCCACCCTGTGGCCGAGCCCCGGTGGAGCCCAGCCGGGCGGGGTGACCACCCCCAACCCTCCTGCTCCACCAATCCGTCTGGCCAAGATGGGGCCTGAGGATGACCCAGAGGCTTATCTCGTGACCTTTGAGCGGGTTGCTGCAGTAGCTGGTTGGGCGCCGGACCAATGGGCAACCCTGCTTGCCCCCTATCTAACGGGGCCGGCCCAGAAGGCTTACCGGGGGCTACCAGACGATGAAGCCCGTGTTTACGCCAGAGTAAAAGCGGCTATCCTGGATGCCTTCGACATCACCCCGGAGACTTTTCGGCGACGGTTTCGGGGAAAGCTGTACCCCCCGGGGGCCCGGCCCCGAGCCGTGGCACAGGAATTAAAGGATGCAGCGTGCCGATGGCTACAACCCGAGCATCGAACTGTGGCTGAGGTGACAGAACAGATCATCCTCGAGCAATTCGTGCACATCCTTCCGACTCCTGGGAGGGCGTGGGTGTTGCGGCACCGACCTCAAACTCTAAGTGCAGCAGTCACACTTATGGAGAACTTTCTAGAGGCCGAGGCCCCAATAGGACCGACAGCCCGACCCCCAAGCTCTGGACCCGGCGCTCAGAAGCCGGAAAGGGGGGCCACCCCCAAAGTCAATGTGCCCGCTCAAGCCCGACGACCAAACGGCGGCGGCACTACTTTTCCCCGACGGCCCGAGGCCCCACAACCCGCACCGTCTGGACGTTTGGCCCGTCCATCGGGCCCCGGCCAACCCCGCGGCCACCCGGGTGACCCGGCACGGCCGGGGCGCACAGAGGTAGGACCTTGCTTTCGGTGTGGTGAGTACGGCCACCTGCAACGAGACTGTACGGCGATGGAATGCGATTTTGGCCAGGTGTACACCGGGGAGAGCCGGGCCCGCACACCATCCGCGGCCAAATTGACAGCCCCCATGAGCATCGCCGGGACACCTGTGGTGGGTCTAATTGATTCGGGCTGTGGGCAGACTCTTGTCCGCCAGTCCCTCCTCCCGGACACCGAGCAGATCATCGGGGAGGTACGGATACAGTGCATACATGGGGACGTGAAACCGTACCCCACCGTGCAGGTCCCTCTCACGGTAGACGGGGCGACTCAGGTAATGAATGTGGCGGTGGCCCCGTCCCTTGCCTACCCAATCATCCTGGGCCGGGACTGGCCAGAATTCGTCGAGCTGCTCCGGTCCCTATCTCCGGAAGAGGCATTCGAGGGAGCCTCCTCTGCGACGGACCCAGGTCCCAGGCGGAGCCCCGACCCCGACGGTGACCCATCCCTTTCACCCAGGCAAGACGGCCAGGAGACAGGGGGCCCCCCGGTGGACATTCGGGACTTTAGCCGAGACCAAAGGGAGGACCCTACGCTCCGGTTTGCCTATGAACAGCTGGCACGGGTAGAGGGGAAGGTCGTGGAGGCCCAGCGGGCTACCCAATGGCCTAGATTTGAGCTTGACCAAGATCGTCTCTACCGTGTGGAGCGGGACCCTCAAACTCAAGAGGTCCGGACCCAACTCGTGGTTCCCCGCATTCATCGACGGGCAGTCCTAAAGCTAGCCCATGACATCCCAGCCGCAGGCCATTTAGGACCGGAGAAAACCGCAGCTAGGGTCCTGGCCAAGTTCTTCTGGCCCGGCATCCACCGCGAAGTGAAGGATTACTGTGGGTCATGCCCGGACTGCCAACGCGCCGCCCCGGCTGGGATCCGGAAGGCCCCCCTAGTTCCATTACCAACCGTGGGCGTTCCATTTGAACGAGTAGCGATGGACCTGGTCGGACCCTTCCCGAAAAGTCAGGCGGGCTACCAATACATCCTTGTCTTGATGGACTATGCCACCCGCTTCCCTGAGGCTGTCCCCTTAAGGAGTATCACTGCCCGCACTATTGCGGCAGAGCTCGTGAAGATCTTTGCCAGGGTAGGCCTCCCTCGGGAGTTACTTACTGACCAAGGGACCAACTTCACATCTAAGTTGTTCCGTCAGGTATGTGCCCTGCTGGGGATTAAGAAGCTGCAGGCCTCAGTTTACCATCCCCAGACGGATGGGTTAGTCGAACGTTTTAATCGAACCCTGAAAGGAATGTTGCGACGCTTCCCCACCCAGGACCTCCGTCAGTGGGATCAACTACTTCCCCCTTTACTACTGGCGATTCGGGAAGTTCCACAGGCCTCCACGAAGTTCTCTCCATTTGAGCTCCTCTATGGGCGACGGCCCCGCGGAGTGATGGATCTCCTGAGAGAAACTTGGGAACATACACCATCCTCAACGCAGGGCCTTTTACAATACGTCTTGCAGCTGCAGGAACGGTTGGCCCGGGCGGGTGAACTCGCGAGGGAAAACTTAAACACGGCCCAAAGGGGCCAGGAGCAGCAATATAATCGGGGCACCCAGGTCCGATTATTTGCCCCCGGGGACCGAGTTCTCCTCCTGCTCCCCTCGGAGGAATCAAAGCTTTTTGCCCGCTGGCAGGGCCCGTATGAAGTCCTTCGCCAAGTGGGGCCTGTCAATTATGAAATCCGGCAGCCTGATCACCGGAAGGGAAAGCAGATCTATCACGTGAATCTTTTAAAACCCTGGCGGGAACGGGAAGGACTACTAATTGCCCCATACCCACCTGAACCAGACCTTGGACCACAACCCCCCGAAGAGTCTGATAATGGGGAACCCCAGCTAGCCGAGACGCTCACGGCTGAGCAGCGGGAACAGGCCCTCTGCCTAGTGAAGGCATTCCCCAGGACCTTCACCACGAAGCCCGGACAGACTACGCTTGCCTACCATGCAATCCAGACCGACCCCGGGGTGGTGGTCCGAGAGACGACCCGGCCATTGCCTAGGCGAATGCGAGAGGCTGTGGAGGAGGAAGTCCAGGCCATGTTGGGATTGGGTGTTATCGAGCATTCCCAGAGCGAATGGCGGAGCCCTGTCGTCCTGGTTCCGAAGCCAGATGGGAGCCGGCGGTTTTGTATTGACTTTCGAAGAGTCAATGCCATTTCAAAGTTTGATGCGTATCCAATGCCCCGCGTCGATGAGCTCCTTGACCGGCTTGGAGAAGCCTGCTACATCACCACCTTAGATCTCACCAAGGGGTACTGGCAGATCCCCTTGGAACCCCAATCCAAGGAGAAGACTGCGTTCGCCACCCCGTCAGGTTTGTACCAGTTTACTCGGATGCCTTTCGGCCTCCATGGGGCCCCAGCAACCTTCCAGCGCTTGATGGATCGGGTTTTGCAACCTCACACCAAGTACGCTGCCGCCTACCTGGATGATGTGGTCATCTATGGCAGCAACTGGGAGGAACATCTCAACCAAGTGGCGGCTGTCCTCCGGGACCTCCGCGCCGCCGGCCTCACAGCCAATCCTAAGAAATGCCGAATCGGGCGCGAAGAAACCACTTATCTGGGGTACACCCTGGGGCGGGGACAGGTACGCCCCCTCATCGGGAAGGTTCAAGCCCTCCAGGAATGTCAGGCGCCAACCACGAAGAGGCAGGTGCGTCAATTCTTGGGCCTAGCCGGCTATTACCGGCGGTTCGTACCCCACTTTGCAACCATTACGGCCCCTCTGACAGAACTCCTGACCAAAGATAGCCCCCGTAGAGTGTGCTGGTCTGACGACTGCGAGAGGGCCTTTCAAACTGTCAAAGACCGCCTGTCTGGCGAGCCCGTTCTCTTCAGCCCGGACTTCGATCGGGACTTCATTGTCCAGACCGATGCCTCCGGCGTGGGGCTTGGGGCGGTCCTCTCACAGGAGGTGGACGGGGAGGAGCATCCTATTGTTTACATCAGTCGGAAACTGTTCCCCCGGGAGCGGAACTACTCCGTCCTGGAGAAAGAGGCCCTAGCTGTTAAGTGGGCGGTTGATGCTCTCCGCTACTACCTCCTCGGGGCCCCCTTTATACTGGTTACGGATCATGCACCCCTGAAGTGGCTCAACAAGATGAAGGACGCGAATGCCCGCCTGCAGCGGTGGTATCTTACACTACAAACTTACGCCTTCACGATCCACCATCGGGCGGGACGGGACAACGCCAACGCGGACTTCTTCTCCCGTCTGGGGGAGGCTGAGGACGCCAGCTCCGAGGTTCGGGAGCTGGATTTGAGGGGTGGGGTATGTAGGGAACCAGGGTGGCTTCCCTCCGACCCTGAGGGTAAAGTGCCTTTCCCTCAGCCTGAGTGGGCGGGGCCAGCCCAAGCTCGCTCCACCCCCAGGAAGGGGAGGGGTGGAACAGGAAGTATAAAGGGCGGGGCCCTTAGCTCAGTTAGGGCAGCACCAGGGAGGGAGGCAGACGCAGACCGCGGGCTGCTCCCTTCAGAGCCTGCTGCCACACCAGGGGAGGCCCTGGACCTGTGGAAACCTCACCTGGAGGACGGACTGGGGCTGCCAGGACTGCCTGCTGCCGAGTACCCAGAGGAACTGGAGGAGCCGGAGGGGGAGCGGGAGCTGCCAGCAGCCGAGTACCCAGAGGAGCTGGAGGAGCCTGAGCCTGAGGGGGAGCCGGAGCTGCCAGCAGCGGACTACCCCGACGCACTCACGGGACCAGAGGGATTCGGGCGAGCAATCGGGTAGGAAGTAGCCCAGGGACAGAGCTGCACAGTGGTGAGTCTATGTAGCGGGACGACCCCGCTGACCCAGTGGTGGGACCCTCGTTCTGCCACTGTCAGGGCCCTGTGCTGGAGCGCAGTGGTGTAGGGTGGGCCTGCGCTCCCCTACCCGGCAGAGCCACGCCGGGACCTTAGCCGGCGCTCCCCTGCCTGAGGGGCGCGCTACTGACCTTTGCCGGCGCTCCCCTGCCTGAGGGGCGCGCTACTGACCTTAGCCGGCGCTCCCCTGCCTGAGGGGCGCGCTACTGACCTTAGCCGGCGCTCCCCTGCCTGAGGGGCGCGCTACTGACCTTAGCCGGCGCTCCCCTGCCTGAGGGGCGCGCTACTGACCTTAGCCGGCGCTCCCCTGCCTGAGGGGCGCGCTACTGACCTTAGCCGGCGCTCCCCTGCCTGAGGGGCGCGCTACTGACCTTAGCCGGCGCTCCCCTGCCTGAGGGGCGCGCTACTGACCTTAGCCGGCGCTCCCCTGCCTGAGGGGCGCGCTACTGACCTTAGCCGGCGCTCCCCTGCCTGAGGGGCGCGCTACTGACCTTTGCCGGCGCTCCCCTGCCTGAGGGGCGCGCTACTGACCTTTGCCGGCGCTCCCCTGCCTGAGGGGCGCGCTACTGACCTTTGCCGGCGCTCCCCTGCCTGAGGGGCGCGCTACTGACCTTAGCCGGCGCTCCCCTGCCTGAGGGGCGCGCTACTGACCTTAGCCGGCGCTCCCCTGCCTGAGGGGCGCGCTACTGACCTTAGCCGGCGCTCCCCTGCCTGAGGGGCGCGCTACTGACCTTTGCCGGCGCTCCCCTGCCTGAGGGGCGCGCTACTGACCTTTGCCGGCGCTCCCCTGCCTGAGGGGCGCGCTACTGACCTTAGCCGGCGCTCCCCTGCCTGAGGGGCGCGCTACTGACCTTAGCCGGCGCTCCCCTGCCTGAGGGGCGCGCTACTGACCTTTGCCGGCGCTCCCCTGCCTGAGGGGCGCGCTACTGACCTTTGCCGGCGCTCCCCTGCCTGAGGGGCGCGCTACTGACCTTTGCCGGCGCTCCCCTGCCTGAGGGGCGCGCTACTGACCTTTGCCGGCGCTCCCCTGCCTGAGGGGCGCGCTACTGACCTTAGCCGGCGCTCCCCTGCCTGAGGGGCGCGCTACTGACCTTAGCCGGCGCTCCCCTGCCTGAGGGGCGCGCTACTGACCTTAGCCGGCGCTCCCCTGCCTGAGGGGCGCGCTACAGACTCTGGCTGGCGGCCGCCCCGCCGCTAATGCCCCGCTGACGGAGGCGTGACCCAGGCCGGCCAGTGACCTCGTAGCTCCCCACCGCCCCCTAGCGGGTAGGTGGGCCGACACCGATCACAGACACCTACATCAGGCACCTAAATACCTTGGAGGATCAGGGTTAGGAAGGAACCTCCCCTAAGAGCAAGTTATTCCATTAGTTTCCATCAGGGCGTTTCTTGCACCTTGCTCTGTAGCGTCAGGGGCTGGCCGCTGTCGGAACCAGATGCTTGATCACATGGACCTGATCCAGTCCTGTCTTCCGAACAGCCCGAGTCGGGATCTGGCCCGGATGCTGGTGTTCGCTCCCTGGGTTTGAATGGCCTCAGTGTCTCAAGGGTCACTCTACAGACAGTGCCTCCAGGCGGGGGGTGGGCATCTCACACCAGTCTCCTGAGATCGGGGAGCGTGAGACGCAAACCCACAAAAGGCAGCATGCTCTATGAACATAGCCTAAAGCCTGGGCTACGGCGCCTTTTGCTTCTAGGTCACCGGTTCAAATCCAGCCCAGAGCAAGAAGCAAGCAAGAGACATGGCAGTTAGGAGGCTCAAGTGGAACTACCTCATAGGAGCGACCCAATTCCTAGTGGAGATCTGTCCCCGTCACAAAAAAATCACCATGTTTTGATGCTGATTGGCTTCCTCGGTAACCCAGGGGCCAATGGGGTGTGGGGCACATGTGGGACACTGGTGCCACATGCTGGCTTACTGCAGGTGGGCCTGCTAGCGGCTGACCCCACTGACTATAACAACCTACTGCCTACCGCTGCCGAGCCTGGCTCTGTAACTGAAGTGAGGCCGGTCTTTGGAGAGCCGCAGGTGGGATCCCCACTACACCGTGGCATCTCTCTGTATGCAGCTGTGGTTCATTGCACCTCTCCTGCTGGAGAGAGGTTCACACCCCACCCCCTACAGATACAAGTCAGGCCCGCTGGGAGTCATTCCAAGCCAGTTACAATAGACAGGACAGTCACCTCAGTAATTTTCCTGAGTATCAAAGCCTTGGAGCGGACAGACGGATTGCATGGGGACGAGCTATGGAAGGGATGATTTTGCTGAGGCTCTGAGGGAGCAGAAGAGAGATGGTGGGGGAGAGAGAAGGCAAATCCCATTGTAGCAGAAGATGGAGAGCATAGGCTCAGGGAGGCACACAGGGAGCTCTGACAAATCCCTTTGATTGAAGCCAGTGAGTCAATAGCGCCTAGATCAAACAGAAAGAACTAGGAGTTATAGGTCTGCCTTGCAATAAATAATATCTAGGAAACAATTGGCTAGTGGATGAGTTAGATCAACAGATTTGGGGACGGGGGGGTTGTTTAGTTCTGCTCCAATGTGAATTCAGTGCTTCATTTGTGCTTCTCTTCCCCACACCCAACTTCTGGTCTCAAGTCCTAGGTTCCCTCCTTTTGCAGGGCTCCATTGGAGCTCAGCAGCAATTCCTTTCCTGACCACAGGGGTCCCTGTGGAGCTAGTTTGGGATCAAAGGTGATATATGGTGGATATAGTGTACTTGGACTTTCAGAAAGCCTTGGACAAGGTCCCTCACCAAAGGCTCTTAAGCAAACTAAGCAGTCATGGGATAAGAGGGAAGGTCCTCTCATGGACAGAAAACAAAGGTAGGAATAAATGGTCAGTTTTCAGAATGGAGAGAGGTAAATACCAGTGTCCCCCAGGGATCTGTTCTGGGGCCAGTCCTTTTCAACTTATTCATAAATGATCTGGAAAAAGTAAACAGTGAGGTGGCAAAGTTTGCAGAGGATACTAAGTTGCTCAGGATAATTAAGTCCAAAGCTGACTGTGAAGCGTTCTCACAAAACTGCGTGATGGGGCAACAAAATGGCAGCTGACATTCAGTGTTGACAATGCAAAGTAATGCACATTGGAAAACAATCCCCAATTATCCATATACAATGATGGGGTCTAAATTAGCTGTTACCACTCAAGAAAGAGATCTTGGAGCCATTGTGGATAATTCTCTGAAAAACATCCACTCAATGTGCAGCAGCAGTCAAAAAAGTGACCAGAACATTAGGAAAGGGAAGGGAAGTTCCGCTCAGCCACTCCTGCAAGTTCACATATGCAGATGACATGTGCTAAGGTGTCCAACCACATCGTTCCCAGACACCATCAGGGCAGACTTGATCAAGATGGTCGAATTCTGGAGCCAGTGGCAGTTACAACCAAGTGTAACCAAGACAGTTCTGAGTGTCTTCCATCTTTACAATGCCAGAGCAGATCAAGAACTGAAATTTTTCCTCAGTGGTCGTCACTTGAAACTGGAATCCCACCCAATCTACCTCAGAGTAACCCTAGAGAGATCTCTCACATGTCTTAACCGGCTGAGGAAAGCCGGAGCTAAGCTGACGATGTGTAACAACCTTCTAAGCAAACTGGGAGGACTTCATGGGGAGCAAATGCTCCAACACTCTAATCATGTGGCTTAGCCCTCTGTTACCCTGCAGAGAATATTGTGCACCAGTCTGGCTCCATTCGGCTCACGTCAAGCAATCTGACTGACAGCTATACTCAACCATGCTCACTGTAAGTGGGATGATTTGACCCACCCCAGTACCATGGCGCCCCGCACTAAGCAACATCTTTCCTCCACATGTCCGTCGTGAGGATGCTACAATCAGAATGGTTGAGAAGATCAGGGCAAACCTGAGCCCACTGCAGTACACAGACCTCTTCAACCACCCGAAAGCGAGCTTGCTGTCCAGGCACCTGTTGTGGGCCCACTTGCCCTGCCCAGATTTCTCTGGCTTGTCGAGGTGGTGTGAAGAATGGTTTCTGATGTCAGACCAGACTCTTATAAATGACCTGACCATGTGTGTACCCAGCTTTGATTTGCGACACCACTCCTGGGCCCTTCTGAAGCACTTTGGAATGGGCCAGGGTCTACATGCAGCCAGCTGCCGCACCTTGGGGCCAACAAGAGGATCCCGCCTGCGGCTGTAGCCAAAAACAGACAATGTCACACCAGACTTCATGGCCATCCCAGGGCTCTGCACTCCACTGAGGAGGCAGCCGCGGATTGGTTTGGCAGGCTTCGCTAAGAAGATTGCAGGTTGTTGACAGCCCGCTGTGCTGTCCCTGACAGCAACCACAGCCCGGTTCACACCAGAGATAGGCAGGTGCTCCTTGCTTACCTGCCTTTCGCAGGGACTCGCTAATACCAGCCCCTCTCGCCCCTGAGCTCCTCCATTATCTGATCGCCTCCAGCCCATGAAAGCTGAGCTGACTGTTCACGCTCACCACACAGGCCTTTTCTTCCCAAGAGGGTGTCACAGCCTGGTGCTAAACATGCCATGTGGGTGGGAATGTCAAGCCGAGCTACTCCAGTCACTGAACGGGCAATTAGAGCCGCTTTGTTGGGACCACTTAGCAGCTGGAGGTTTATTGGTGACAGAAACCAGCAGAAGCAGCCTTGTCCTGCTAGGTGGCAGGACTCCTGGGGTCTATTCCAACTCTCCTGTTAACCGTGGGCAAGACACTCCTCCTCCCCGTGCCTCAGTTTACCCATCGTAACCTTAGGATAATAAAAATAATAATAAACCAACCCACCTCCCCGGCTTATTTCATGAATATCTGTAACATGTTGTGAGATCCGTGGTTCATTATTGATGCACCAGGAGGTGGTGGCTGGGTAATTGCTAGAGAACAAGGAAGAAGAGGGTGTTTGGCTGCTCTCATCCTTCACTGGTTTGTCTGAATGCAGAGGTAAGATGATCCTGCCCCCCCTCCACCCCCCGCTTTGTCTGCTTCATTCATTCCCATCCTTACCCTGGGCAGATTCCAACGCATCAGTAGGGCCGCCCCAGGTGTGATGCCTGGAAATCAGAGTCCCATGACCCATCAAGTCTCAGAGGGGTGATGACAAATCCCCTTAGCGCTTCATCGTTAAAATGTCTTAATGAACAGCGCAGCATCTCATCACCCCTTCCACAGCAGCACTTGCTTTCCTGCTGCTGTTCTGCAATTCGCTTGAAGTAGAAGGTCACCAACGACATTCGTCTTTGCAGTGTGACTGCACAGCATTAACAAAGCGCCTATAGCCGCATCCATCGCACCTGGGCCAGGGATTATAACTGCTGGCAAAGAACAGCCTGCAAGGGATGGATGCAGGTTAGGCTGGGTTTGCCCAAGAGCCTCAGGCATGGCTCAAGAACCCCATTGTGGTCAGCACTGTATGAGCATGGAATAAAAAGACTGGTCCCTAGAGCTATATGGGCCATACCTACATGTATGGCCCAGGATTGCTCAGACTGGAATGCATGTGTGCATAGTATTGATCTGACTGAGTTCAATGAGATTGCTTTCTGGCTCCTGTTCCTAGCGGCTCTCAGTGCAGTTACAAATATTTAAAACATACACAGACAAATATTCAGAAATGCAGGAAACTATCTGGCACTGTTTGCCTGAAATATCCCACCTCATTAGCTAGGGAGGGGTCAAGTGGGCTCTGCTTACTCACTGAGGCAGATGGCTCTGTCTTAGTTGATCAAAAAATATTAAGTATTGCCCACAGGGAAAACAGAAACATGCGTTTTTTTTTGTTTTTTTTTTTCCGTTCATTTTGTTGAAACATCAAAAATATCAATGGACAGTTAAATTGCTCATGAAAGTTTTTGTTTCTTGGAAAATCAATTGTTTTTCATCAGAAAAAAAATGGCAAGAAAAAATTTTGAAAATAGGGATTTAGGCCTCAAAAAGGTATTAAGGGGCCTAGTTCCCATTGATCTGGGCTTTGGGTTCCTAAATAGAGCTGTGAAAAGAACAGATTCTTTGGTGTGCTGGCAATTCTGAAAAAAACATTTAGTGTCAAACTGGAAAGGAAATTTTTTCAAAATTTTCAGCCCACCAAAAAGATTGATTTGGGGCTGAATGAAACAGGTTTCCATTTTGAGCATTTTTTTAACCTTTTTAAATTGATCTTTTAATTAAAAAAAAAAAAAGGAAGGAATTTTCAAAATGAAAAGTTGTTTCAAACTGAAAAAAATCAAAACATTTTGTTTCCAAAATGTCGACATTAAAGGTTTCAACTTTTTTTTTAATTGTTTTTTTTAAACAATTTGGCAAAACTGACACGGAATGGCAAAACATCTGTGTCGCTAAATCTGCATTTTTCACTGAAAACATTTTTGGCTTAAAAAAAAATCTCACCCAGCTTCCCGCCATGCAGGCAGTTTTGAAAATGTTCCCCTTAACCTTTTGTGGCTGTTTCGACCTGAGGCAAGAGATGCGAATCTAATTCCCTTCGGCCATTGGCAGCTCCCGTTTCAATCTGTGGTTTATTAGCGATCCGGCCTTAGGAACATCCCGTGAAGGATTCGGCACAGGCATCAATCAGTGTTATACAAGCCGCTGTGCGTACACAGCCACGGGGAAATCAAAGGTGTCCCCACAACCTAATGAGGCTGGATGTATTCAAAGGCGAAGTGGCAGGCAGACTAATGGAGATGCTACGGAATCTAAATGGTACAGTCACAACCCTATTAGCTTTAATCACAGACATTGCCACAAGAGGGAAGTCAGCATTTGCATTATTTTTATATACATGTTATAAAACCCTCTGCCTTTGGGGCATGTAAGATACAATACTCTGTAGAATTACTCACAGCAACTGCTCTGTGGTTTGAAAGCCCCATACGGGCTCTTAAAACATTCAGAGATGAACAGAAGTGCCCTCCCCAGAAGCAGGGATCTGATTGCATGGTGTGAGCAGAATTACAATCCCGATAATCTTCCATTGCCGCAGCATTTTTCCAACTCACGGCATCTTCCAGGCCGCATCTATAAAAGTCACTAACCGGTTGCTGAAGTGCAGCTGCCTCTGGGGTGTAATGTGGCAGAACAGCATCCACTAATAATATGCAGCTGTTTGGGACAAGAAGTGAAGTAGAACACAATGCACAGGGGAAATGGTAGGGGGGCAGGATGTAATCACATTTCACCAGGAGGCTGGGGCTAGTGACACGTGTCATAGGAGCTTTAAAAGACAAGCGGTAAGGACTGTGGTTTTCTCTCTCATAGTCAGCATCCCTGGTCCAACGCTGACTATCTACCACCACCCGACGTCGGCTGGGGGAAATGGAGTCCAGTCTCCTATCCAAGTAGGCCCTAAACTGTTTAACACATGCAGTCCAACAGGAGCACAGAGCAGGACGCAGCTTTAAGTCCAGGTTGAATACAACTCCATTGGTTCAGAATATTATTTATTTTACCTGCTGAGAGGTAGAGGCTTCCAGTGGGAGGTGAGGAAGGATGGGGTTAGACCTTGCACTGGATGGGAGCGGACTGGCACAGAAACAGCAACAGTGGAACAAAACCCCGAGAAGATGGAAAGCTCCCCTGGGAACAGGGCAGCGGGAACAATTTTTATACTGTGGGTGCTGAGAGCCATTGAACCAAACTGTAAACCCTGAATATACAGACACTCCCCAGGTTACACAAACCTGCACTTACGGAAAGAGTTCCATAAGCTAGTAAGAGGTTTTTGTTGTTGTTTTGTTGGTTTTTTTGCATAGTGGTCGGTATACATTTCCGACTTACGCAAAATTCGAGTTACACCAGGTGTTCCGGAACGGAATGCTTGTGTACATCGGGGAGCGTCTGTAATGGAAACCATCCTGAGTTCCAGCACTTATGCCTGGACACAATCTCATAGACTCAGACTTTAGGAGTCCAGCACGATCATCTAGTCTGACCTCCTGCACATTGAGGTTCTGTGACCTGCACGCACCCACTCCTGCAATAGGCCCCTAACCTCTGGCTGAGTCACTGAAGTCCTCAAATCAAGATTTAAAGACTTGAAGTTACAGAGACTCCACCATTTACACTAGTTTAAACCTGCTAGTGACCCATGCCCCATGCTGAAGAAGGTGGCAAAAAAAAAAAAAACAGGGTCTCTGCCAATCTGACCCAGAGGAAAATTCCTTCCTGACCCCAAATATAGCGATCAGTTTGACCCTGAGCATGTGGGTGAGACCCACCAGCCGGACACCAGGGAAAGAATTCTCTGTAGTAAGTCGGAGCTGTCCCCATCTAGTGTCCCATCACCAGCTGTTGGAGATATTTGCTGCTAGCAGTCGCTGATGGGCCACGTGCCATTGTAGGCAGTCCCATCATACCATCCCCTCCATAAACTTATGAAGCTCAATCCTGAAACCAATTAGATTTTGAGCCCACACTCATAGGTGCTGGAACTAGGGGGTGCTGCCGCATCCCGTGGAGGGACGTGGTTTCCATCAGGTATGGGGTTTACCGTTTGGTTCAATGGCTCTCAGCACCCTCCCCCGCCCCGCTATAAAAACTGTTCCAGCACCCCTGCCCCCACTGCTCCTCTTGGGAGGAGACTCCTGAACGTCACTCCTCTGATGGTTAGAAACCTTCCTCTAATTCAATCCTAAACTTGCTAATGGCCAGGTTATAGTCATTTGTTCTCGTGCCAACATTGGCCCTTAACTTAAATATCTCCTCCCCCTCCCTGGTATTTATCCCTCTGATGTACTTAGAGAGAGCGAACACATCTCCCCTTTGCCTTCGTTTGGTTAGGCTAAACAAGCCAAGCTCCTGGAGTCTCCTCTCGTAAGGCGGGTTTTCCATTCCTCGGATCATCCTCACAGCCCTTCTCTGCACCTGTTAGAGTTTGAATTCATCTTTCTTCAACATGGGAGACCAGAACTGCACACACTATTCCAGATGCGGTCTGGAGCAGTACATGAGATCTCAACTGGACGTATACCTGGATTAGACACTTCCTCCTATTAATTATTATTATTCACTATTTGTACTGAGGTAGCAGCCCCCAGTGCAAGGTCCTGTACAAACAGAGAACAAACAGACATCCTCTACCCCAAAGACTTTACTATCTACATAAACACGTCCTTGGTGTTCCTCTTTCTCTGTCCCCTCCACCTTCTCTGCTCCCTCCCATGTGCCCTTCGGCAGGTTTTAACAGCACCTTTGACCTTCTCACTCAGAACACTGACTTCTAGAACCACGGCAAGTGTGAACACCCTTACTCTAGAAGGAGGACCTGGTTCCTGTTTAGCTTAACCCACTTTGAAAGTGTATTAAGCAAACCCAGAAAAAGGCACTCTGATCTAAGAGTGTCCGCCCGTGGAGTTATGCAGGAATAGCTGTTGCACGCCAAAGTCTCACCCTACCTTAATCCGAATTACTGTTCATGTGCAGATAAGTCTTTAGCCTCAGTGTGGCTGCTACTAGAATTTCCCTGCCGATGCCACTCTGTCCTAGTCTCTGTCCTCAAGAGCTACCCCCATTATGTCAGGCATGGTGGTAAGCAGATGCCCCCTGTCTCCATAAGTCCCGAACTCCCTGCCAATATCCTGCATTGGCCAATACTATGGGCTAAGAAAAAACTGGGATGCTGTAGGAAGCGATCTTGGCATTGTCCCTGTGAATCAGTGCCAAGCCCCATGCCCAGCTGCATGCTGGGATTCTGGATTTCATCTGGAACGGAGGCTCTGCCTATTAAGGCCGCAAGGTATTTCTGTTCAAAATAGGGAGAGAACCGAGCCCCAGTGTCCTGGATGTACGCCAACGTGAGTAACTCATTCTGCCTTTTTAAAATCCCACCTGCGGTATCCGCTGGATACAGCATTCATCACCCCATTACAACGGTTGCTGCGTGCTGCCAAACTGCCGGTCCCCCCCCCATTTCAGGGTTGGCAAAGAGATTCTCTTGTATGCAGTTTGCGTGTGGGGGGGAATCAATAGGGGTCACCTTTATTTATGTTTGTGCGCTTATTAACATGGACTTCAGAGAGCATCAGTTCGGCAGTCTCTCCATCCTTTCTTAGCATCCACTGCTCTGTCTCCTCACCCCGCCCCAGCCAGTGTTTTCCAGGGAGGTTTTAGACACACCTGCTATGCCTTTTGCTCTCCCGTTTCCTCCAGAATGCAGCTCACCTGGCCCTTTGGCGTGTTTTTTGCCACCGGTCCAATAAGTTATTGATCGCTTCTCCTCCTATGACCCTGGCTTTTGACTGCGCTTCTCCTTCCCCTGGGCAATTGATGCCTCTTTTGAAAGCGGTTCTTCACAGTGAAGGGGAGGAATTAGTCAGGGCCAGATGAAAATTGTGTCAAAACTCTTTTTTTTTCTTTTAATAAATAGGAAAAGGAGGTTTTGGCAAAATGAAGATTTTCACGGAGAGCGTCTGCTTCCTTAAATTTGTAGGTTTTCATTAGAAAAATCAAAAGCCAAAACATTTTTCAGATCTGGAACAGTTTTTGGCATCCAAATGTTTCCACTGAACCTTTCAACAAAAACCATTTTCACTGAAATTGTCCACAGGGAAAGAGATGCGATGTTCGGACTAGCTCTAGAATTAGTGTAAATTTCAGGCTCGCTCGCCCTCTCCTCGGGCCATAGCTTGCTTTTGCCATCTCCTTGGTCGCTCCGCTGCCTCCTTGGCAGACCTTGTGTTCATTACTGTGTGTGCTTGGGGAACACATTCTGACATCTTCTTCCATTGTACCATTCTCCACCTTCCTTTTCTCTTATCCGTACACAACATCCGCGCCAAAGCAGATGCAGCAGTTACCAGCCACATCCCTCTGCCTCTCACCGCTAGTTTGTGCTTTCCTCTTCATTCCCCTGGGCATTTCATTTGAACTCTGTTAATTAGACCTCCTGGGTAGCCCTTAGGTGGGGTCCCACCACATAGCACGTTGGCAAGGGACACTGAGACCAGTCTCCTGCTATCATAAACAACTCTGTCATATAATCCCGTTCACAAACTTGCCAAGCTCCATATTAAAAACGAGTTTGGTTGTTTAGCCCCCGGAGGCTGATCCAGAACCTCCCTCTTCTGATGGCTAGAGCCTCTCTTCTCATTTCCCATCACAGATGTATTTATGGCCAGTCTGTCCCCATTGGTTCTTGTGCCAGTATAGCCCTTTAGCTTTGCTAGTTCTTCTCCCATCCTGACATTCCCCCTCCTCCCACCCCCAATGTATTTAGAGAGAGCAATCACATGTCCTTCAGTTTGCTAGGCTCACAAGCCTCTATTCCCCGATCATCTCAGTAGCCCTGCTTTGGACCTCTTTCAGTTGGATTTCATCTTTCATGGATTCAGTTTTCAAGGCCAGAAGGGACAACTGTGATCGTCTAGTCTGACCTCCTGCACAGCACAGGCCAAAGACCTGCCCCACAATAATTCCCAGAGCAAAGCTTTGAGAAAAAACAGCCAGTCTTGGTTTAAAAATGGTCAGTGATGGAGAATCCCCTACAACCCTTGGTCAATTGTTCCAATGGTTAATTACCCTCACTGTTAAAAATGTACCCTTTATTTCCAGTCTGAATGTGTCTAGCTTCAACTTCTCGCCGTTGGAGCGTGTTGGATCTTTCTCTGCTAGATTGAAAAGCCCATTATTAAATATTTGTTCCCCAGGTAGAAGCTTTCAGACTAATCAAGTCACCTCTTAACCTTCTCTTTGTTAAGCTAAATAGATCGAGTTCCTTGAGTCCGTGGCTAGAAGGCAGATTTTCTGATCATTCTCACAGCTCTTCTCTGAATCCTCTCCAATTTATCAACATCCTTTTTAATTGTGGGCACCAGAACCAGACACAGCACTCCAGTAATGGGGTGCACTCACCTCTGGTGAACTCCCCCGTCTCAGTGCATGTGCCTGCACTCTCTCTGCGGGTTTGTGGTGAATCTTCAGTGACTCAGCCGTTCGGCCATGTCACACAGTCTGTATGTGAGTTTTTTTTTTTTTTAAAACCCTTTCCAGGATACAAGTCCAACAGGAGACCTATCTCAGCACCCTCTGTAAGGTCCCTCGATCTGCAGCCCTCTCTCTGGGCTCACCCCTCAATCAGTCCAGTAGGGCCTATCACAGCACCCTGGTTCGAACTGTCTCTCAGCCCCATCTGGGCTGCCTCGAACTGTTTCTGCTCTTCAAACAGTCCTAGCCCTAGTTTGGGACCATGTCGCCCAGGGCTCCCTCCCTGGAGACTCTTCGCCTCTCTGGGCCCAGCTCTTTAGCTGGGTCACTAAAAGAGTTCAGTTCCCCTTCTCAGTTCCCCTCCAGGCCACTTTCCCAGTGGCGGGTACCCAGGCCCACCCTCTACTCTAGGTCCCAGCCCAGGGACCCTAAAGATCTGCCATGTCCCTGCAACTAAGCTGCATTGCTGCTATGATTCCCTGGGCCGCTTTCCCGTGGCTCCAGCACATTCTTCACCCTTACCTCAGGACCTTGTCCTGGTGAAGTCCCAGCAGCCAACCCAGAGCTCCCTCGCGTTCCTCTCAACCTCTGCCAGCACGGCTCTGTCCAAAGCCCTGTAGCTCCCTCAGCCAGCCAGGCACACCCTCCACGCTCCCTCAGGTCTAGCCAGAAACTGATCTCAGTCGGGCTCTGCAGCTCTTCTTATACTAGCTTGCTGCACCCTGATTGGCTGCTTCCCACACAGCTACTCTAGGCAGCTTGGAGGACCTCTCTACTGCCCTTTTCTGGGACTGGGTGTGGCAGGACCATGAGGCCTCCAGCAGGGAGCCTCCAGATGTAGACCACCCCCTGTTAAGACATCCTAGGATCACATTACCCCTTTTGGCCACAGAGTCCCACTGGAAGCTCATGTTCAACTGATTATCCACCATGACCCCCAAATCTTTTTCAGAGTCCCTGCTTCCCAGGATAGAGTCCCCCCCCCCCCAATCCTGTAGCAAGTCCCCCTTCCTTGAGCATAGATGACAAGTACTGTGCACGTATTTTAGATGAGGTCTCATCTTGCCTTGTACAATGGCAAGGAAAGCTCCCACTTCGACTACCCATGATTCATCTGTGTATAACTCGGAACCTTCTGATCTGGCACCTCCCACCAGCAGTAGGAAACAAAATTAGCTACAGTGAAAACTGTCATTCTTGTGGCAGAGCAAGACTTGTGGGTTCACCCCCTCTATGCATGTTGGTGATGATTCTAATCCTTAGTAAAGTACTTTAGGATCTACTGATGAAAAGCACTAGAGAAGAGCCAAATATTATTATTATTATATCAGCCTGAAACGTTCTGCATTTCCCCTGCGATGCCAAGAGGTTAGAGTCTAGGCTAGGCCTGATCCCATGAAGTCCCTGGTCACCTAGCCTGAATTTTAAGCAAGCTCTTGGTTTGTTTGCTCATTTCTTTGCCTCATTTGCTGCGCAAGCCAGAATTAAATCCGCGGAGCTGCCGATTTCCCTTTTTAACAACGCCTCATAAAAGGCTTCCACTCCCTTCCCCAAGAGAGAGACATTTAGACATCACATCAATGCCACCGCTGACACCAGCATTTACATTCACAGCACAGCACAAAGCCACACATTGCTAGGCTGAGCCGAGAAGCTCGACTGCATTCGGATTGAAAGATAATGACTGAACATCAGTATCTCTGCGCTGGGGAGATTTTGTTCTCACTGATTAAGAGGAAAGGGGTGGGGGGAAGAGACCAATTGAGGTTCCTAGTGAGCAGGCCCATGTGAAAGCTGGCCACTTCTGTTTAACTATGTCCACAACATCCAGACCAGACACTCCTTCCCCAGCTTATGCTAGTGAGAGGTTGTTGTTGTTATTATTATTATTGATTATTTGTAATGCCCTAGCACCTAGTGGGGAGGGGGATAGCTCAGTGGTTTGAGCATTGGCCTGCTAAACCCAGGATTGTGAGTTCAATCCTTGAGGGGGCCACTTAGGGATCTGGGGCAAAATTAGTACTTGGTCCTGCCTAGTGAAGGCAGGGGGCTGGACTCAATGACCTTTCAAGGTCCCTTCCAGCTCTATGAGATAGGTATATCTCCCTATTTAGGAACCTCAGTCATGGACTGGGGCCTGTACATAATTTATTAGGTGTATTACAGTAGGGCCTAGAATTCCTAGCGATGGCCCTGGTGTTAGGTGCTGTACAAACAAAGCCAAAAGATGGCCCCTGCCCCACATACCTTACAATCTAAAAGTGACACCTTGGGGCAAGCAGCATCTTCTGGGTCTGTGGTCAGCACCGAGCATCATGGGGTCCTGGCCCATGACAAGGGACATGTCTACACTTAAGCGCCGCAGGTGTGCTGCCATGGCAGTTTCAGTGCAGACATTACCTATGCCAACAGGAGGGGTGGGTTCTCCCATCGCTGGAGTTAATCCACCTCCCCAAGAGGCAGAAGCTTGGTTGATGGAAGAATTCTCCCATCAACCTAGCGCTGTCTACACCAGGGGTTAGGTCGCTCGGGGGGGAATCTTTCACACCCGTGAGAGCTGTCGCTATGGCAATCTAATCTAAGTCCCCAGTATAGACCCACCCTAGACCCTATGATAACACTAACAACAACGGCCCTGGAGACTAAATCCCTCTGTTTAGCCACAGAGCAGGTACAGTGCAGGTGGCAATGGAGCAAGCTTCCCCCAGACTGCCCCGCGCCTGGGTCTCCTCCTGAGCAGAAGGCTGAGGGGTGAGTTTGAGTCTGTTACCCTCAAAGAAGAGGGAGAAGACCCAGCCCCTGCCCCCAAATAGAGTCATGAGATGGGGATGGGCTTCCCCCAGGGGCCCACTGGGATCGTTCCGTTCCAGCTGTGAATGTCCCCCGGCTGCCCACCCGACAGTCCCCAGAAGGGAAGGAGAGCCGTGGGCAAAGGCACAATAGGGCTGCAGGCACCGGCCCTAGACTGCGGGGATTTTGAAGGAAAGGCTTGTACGTCAACTCCGACCACACCCCAAACTGAGGTGCAGAGGGTGGTAAGAAGTGGCCCGGGGAAGGTGCGCAAGGGGCTGGCCGAACTTAGGCCTTCTTGCCCCACTGTGCTTCCAGGGCCCTCGGCTGGGACCCAGTGCCAAGGAGGGCCCAGGTCCCCCTACCCACCCTGGAGCTACAACTCCTGGCCCAAGGAGGGCAGAGCTAGGGGTTACCAGCAAAGAGACCAGTCCAGCTGGGATCTTCTCCAGGGGGCCAGGACATCTTGAACTGATAGAAAGACTGGAGTCGGAAGGCCAGACCACTAGGCCTGCTAACTGACCAAACCACCCTGCTACCGTGTGCAATGCACTGGGAGTGCGGGCATGACCAGAGCTGCACTTCAGTAGGCAGTGGGGGTGGCAGTGGCCCCTCACCGGAGCGCCAGGGTTCGAACACTTCAACATCAGAGTCACCGGACGCAGCACAGGGAGCGTCATTTTCAATCCACCATCACACGCGCACTGGTGCATTAACCCTAGAGGGCCGCAAGGGTCAGGTTAAATACAGACACTCCTGCCCTAGCACTGCCTCTGAGATCAAAGAGGGCCCAGTTCTTGCAGCGCCAGATAGCTCTGGGGAGTCGAACCATTAAGACAGATGCCTCTTAGCCTGCGGTTCCAGGCCACGCGCTCCTTTCCCCGTCTAACGGGCCTCGGCCTCGCCGGAGTCATTCAGCGAAGGCGCAGTGCAGCATTTGCAGCTTTGTCCCACTGCCAGGAGAGGAGTTCGGGACTCTCCTGCATTCGCTTTTCTCTCTCTCCCTCCCGGGGGGAAAGGTTAGAACGGTTTCACTTCAGCATACGAACGTTTGCTAAGAGAAGCCAAGTGCTTTCCCCAGTGGTGCTGACTAACAGGAGCTGCCTCAGACTCACTTAGCAGCAGCCGGTCTGTCAAAAGAGCTCCTGCTTCAGTGCATTTAGCTGGCTTACCAGCACATGCCCTGACTTCAGCGCTTGCAACGAGGTGCAGGGTTAAGTGATGACCTTGTAGAAACCCAGGTGACCAGCCAAAGAGACCATTCCTAAGCCATCCCTTTGGATCTTAAGGACCAGTTTAAAAAAAAAAAAGAAAGAAAAGAGAGAGACACTCCTGAAGCTGCTGCACTTGTACAAACGCATGTAGGACATTCAATTGCCATTTCCTCTCAACATTCCCTGTGGAGGAGCCAGAGATTATATCGGAAAGCTGGAGCTCCCACTCAGTCCCAGGCTCTCTTATATCTTTGCAACTATCTGGCCCTGTCTTCCTTTCTACACGGTCCCGGTCCACCCAATTGCTCCTTGTAAGAAGGTGACAGGCACTTTGCAAAGAAAAAGTAACTGCCAAGGTAGAAAATACAGGAAGGGTGGGGAAAAGAAAACCCAAACCCCTTTCTCTCCAGGAAAAGGCTAAATAAACCTAGTTTTAAAAACCACTGTCAGTGACGCCCACGACCCAGTCTTTGAAGGGAGGGTGTCTAGTCGGCAATGTAAGCCCAGGGTTTGAACTCATGCTCACAAATGACCCCCCTTCTGTCTACACACAAATCACGCTAAACCACGGCTCAGACCCAGGGTCCCAGGACTTCACGGGATTGGATGGTTCAAGCTTGAGTCAAAACAGCATCCAGGGTTCAAGACCTATTGCCGGAAAGTGCCACAAAAATGTGTTGGTTGATACGGGTCTATCTATACTGCAGTGTTAACCTAGGGCTTGAGCGTCTACACTCTGCAACCCCAGGTTAGAAATTGGTGAACCCTGGGTCCCAACCTGGGGCTCCAGCGTCTACACTGCATTATGTGGGGCCGAATCCAACCACCCATACCCTAGACTTCCTTGCACCCACCCAAACTGGGGCCACCCTTTGTTCGTGGTGCACTGTGGGAAAATTTGATTGTCCACCAAACTTGACTGTCCAAAGGACAAAGTGAGTCTGCCCATGGGATTATGGGATACTTTTGGCAAACTCCCAGAGCACAAGTCCAGTGGGGGCTGTGTCTACACTGCAAAGCAATAGGGCTTGAACCCTGGATCCCAGCTTGACTCACACTCAGATCTTCCACCCCTAGGAGCCCAGGGTCGCGATGTATGTGTAGACAGAACAGGAGTTCGGCTTGAGCCTGAGTTCAAACCCTGGGCTTCCACTGCAGCATAGACATACCCTAAGATGCTGCCCTGAAAGTTCTGTACCTTCTGTTCGAGGCCATCCCATGTACAGAGGAGGGTGCAGTTTGTGGAGGGTGGAGAACAGACGTGTTGCAAACAAGACAGAACAAGTGTAGTATCACTGTGCCCCATAAATCAGCTGCCACATTCCACCCCAGAACCAGCTGCCTTTCAATCATGAGTAAAGTGACCTCTGCGTATGGATTGTAGGAACTGAGCATGCTGGGATCTTTGGATGCCAGATGCTGATGTCCGTTACAAAAAACGAGTTTCCTCCCAGTAACGGACGTGATGCCTGCCTGAGAGCTTGTGACACTCACATTTCAAGTTGTTTCTATTGTAATTCGGATCCGTCCACAACGAGCCGGGAGAAGATCCCCCCATGCATTCAGTGTTCCCACCGCACAACAGGAACTAGCACATGCAAAATTCAATGTGAAACCGCTACAGCAAGACTGGCAAATGTAACTGTTATATCAGGGGCTCTCAAACATCATTGCACTGCGACCCCCTTCTGACAACAAAACCTATGACATGACCCCAGGCTGGGGGACTGAAACCTGAACCCACCCAAGCTCTGCTGCCTGGGGGGAGGGGGGCAAAGCCAATTCAGCCCCAGGCAAGGGGCCTATAAGCTGAGTCTGGCCGCCCCGGGCTAAAATCCTCAGGCTTCAGCTTCGTCCCTGGGCTGTGGGGCTTGGGCCCTGGGCAGTGGGGCTTGGGCTTCAGCCCTGCACCCCAGCAAGTCTAAGCCAGCCCTGGTGACCCCATTAAAATGGGGTCCCGACCCACTTTGGGGTCCCAATCCACAGTTTGAGAATCATTGCATTATATGAATATCAACTGCAGTGACGCTCACTGGGGTCATGGGGACAAGGGCTAATAACATTATAACAATACTACTTAGCTCTTCTATAGTGCTCTTTGTCAGCAGATCGCAGAGTGCTTTGCAAAGGACAGCAGCATCCTCATTTTACAAATGGGGAAACTGAGGCACGGGGTGCAGAAGTGACTTGCCCAAGGTCACCCAGCAGGCCAGTGGCGGGAATAGAACCCAGGTCTCCCACATTCTGTGCTTTCAGAGCATAAGTTGATCAGTTGCTGGGGTCAGGGAATATTTCCCCCTGACCCCCCACCTGGGTATTACACTGTAATTTGAGGCACCTGCGAATGCGATTAGATGCTACTGGACAAGCTAGATCACTTGTCTGTTCCGGATGTGGCAATTCCTCAGGGAAGCATCTGTCCTTTGTGCTGAAAAAGGAAAGTCCATTCCCTTAGCACAGAGAATCTGAAAAAGGAAAGTCCATTCCCTTAGCACAGAGAATCTGCTGCATTCTGAGCAGAGACAGGAAATCTCCACTGGGGATTCGTACGCGTGTCGTTGGCAAACAAGCCCCGCACGCCAGTTCAGCCAACCTGTCTGTGATGAAAAATGAGTCTCAGACCATGCCACTGACCCATGGCAGCAGCCGACAAGCTGCGGGGATACAGCCAAGAGAAGCTGGCACCTGTTCCTCTTTTTAAAGAACTAGATTGTGGGGTAAAACTGTGTGTGTGTGTGTGTGTGTGTGTGTGTGTGTGTGTGTGTGTGTGTGTGTGTGTGAGAATCTCCCACAGACTCCGCCCCAAGCAGCCAAAAAAAAAACGCGATCGCGATCTGCGGCAGCAATTCGGCGGGAGGTCCTTCGCTCTGAGACGGAGTGAGGGACCGTCCGCCGAATTGCTGCCGAATACCTGGACGTGCTGCCCCTCTCCGGAGCGGCCGCCCCAAGCACCTGCTTGACAAGCTGGTGCCTGGAGCCGGCCCTGCCACAGAAGACCCTCAGAGCATGTGCCGTGATTTAATCACGTATATACCATCGGTGTCGATGTATGAACAGTTGGACATGAACACCTAAAAGCATGTATCAGTGCTACACAAGAGAGAGCTGGATTGCACCTTATATATAGGCAATATATATATCCTAAAATGCCTGACAGCCTTAAATAATCAATAGCAGAGGGAGCGAGGCATTAAAAACCCAAGCAAGGAAGGGAGGAAAGATGCTGGCAGATGAGCTCCAAAATGCGATGGCAAGTCAGTGGGGCAGAGAAGAAGGCTCTTACACCAGCGTCACACACACTGAAGAGAGGCAGCGAGAAGAAACACAGAGCTGAAGATCATAGCAGGTGTCATTAGAAAAGTAATTTCCTCTAGATTTGCAATCAGGCAGTGGGCTTTACCTAGGACCTCCGTGTGCCAAGGTGATTCATTAACTCTGTGCAGGGCAATTATCTTTGCAAGCTAAGTTAATGTGCAAAGATAATCCCCCATCAGTCACACCTGTTCCATTCTGCAGGATAACATGCTCACAACAAGCCATGTTAAACCGTTTGGTTAAACCAATGCAGCTGTCTGTGCACGCTCACACTGGTAAATTGCCAGGGCAGGCTAAGGCGATGGAAGAGTGCCCGCACCCACAGCCACACTGGTTTAACATCGCACCATTAATTAAACCGGGCGTAACTTCTGTGGCCAGCCCAGGTCTCCATATCCTAGGGTGACCAGATGTCCCAATTTTACAGGGACAGTCCCGATTTTTGGGTCTTTTTCTTATTTAGGTTCCTATTACCCCCCATCCCCGTCCCAATTTTTCACACTTGCTGTCTGGTCACCCTACCATATCCCCATCCCGCAGGCAGCGAGCCGAGCCGCTCGGTTCTAAATGAAGTCAACGTGGTCCTATTCATGCGGGGGAGGGAGGGGGACTTCTGAGCCTTTGACCGCACTCCTGCCCCTATTATTTCATTAGCTGTCCCCCGTAATCATTTGGTTTCCAGGTCCTGTGGGTCCCCCCTTTAGGCTGGGGGGCGGAGGGGGGGATCCTTTAGCAGTGGGCGGACTTCCTGGATCCCAATAGGATCATATCTAACAGGAGGTAGATCTCCCTATCTAGCTATCCATCCCCATACATCCCCTCCTATCTATCTATCCTTACCTCCTCCTTTCCTCTAGGCCCAGTCAGGGGTGGCTCTATGTTTTTTGCCGCCCCAAGCACGGCAGGCAGGCGGCTTTCGGCAGCATGCTTGCAGGTCTGCTGGTCATGTGGATTCGGCGGCATGCCTGCGGGAGGACCGCCGGTGCCGTGCCATCGGCGTCCCCGCCGCCGAATTGCCGCCAAAGCCGCGGGACCGGCGGACCTCCCGCAGGCATGCCGCCGAAAGCTGCCTGCCTGCCGCCCTCACAGCAACCGGCAGGCCGCCCCCCACGGCTTGCCGCCCCAGGCACGTGCTTGCTGCACTAGTGCCTGGAGCCACCCCTGGGCCCAGTGCAGAAGTTGCTATGCTCAGGGGATGGACCAAGGCCTGCTCTGTAATAACTTAGGACTAGGTGAATTAGTCACTGGGCTGTTCGCTGGCTGGATACGTTGGTTTGGTTTAATAGCAGGCCACGGGGGAAAACAAACAGGAAGGTCATCCAATGGTTCAAGTAAGCCACCCACCTACTGACACGGAACGGGCAATGCAAGAGTCAGTCACTTTGCTGTTCTACTTCAGACCCCCGGAAATGCTCACCGGACTGGCTTGTCCCAGGGAGGTCCAAGCTTGACCGAACAGAGACCCTGACTAGATTTAAAAGGACACACCCCTTCAAGCAGGGATGGGGACCCAGACCCTAGAGACCTGCCTAAGACTTTATCGAGGCACCGCAGGACTCTGGAGAAGACAGACATGCTGGAGACTTTCCGTTGTTTGAAAGCCTGTGTAGCAGCTCGCAGATTCACCGGCGCGATGCCTCCTGCTGGTCATCTTGGGAATTAGCTCTTCAGCCTCAGAGCACCCTCTGCTGGCCCGTGTCTTGCCTGCCTCAGGCCCCATGTCCCTCCAAGACCCCGGTGCCCTTTACTTCAGGGTATCTGCTCCAGCAGTACCCGCACGCTCTGGGTCTCCCCTCCCAGGGGAGCTCCCAACCCTGTAAGCCCACCTTGCCTCAGTGGCTACTGCCAGTCGTCATCTAGCCCCCGTTCTCTGGGCCAGACTGCAGCCGTAATGGCCAGTCATCACTGGCAAGCGGGTAGGACCTGCTGCCTTTGCCTATCCCCGGGCTGCCCCTCTGCAGCCCCAGTACCTTTTTGGGCCTTTAACAAGGCCTGCAGCCAGGGGGTTTACCAGGCTGGAGCTCCCCAGCTCCCTTTGCCCTTCCCCAGCCCTGCTCTGTTTCAGGTACCTTCCCCCCAGGCAGCCAGGCCCTTCCCACTCCAGGGCTAGGGTGAGACTCCTCTGTCTCCTGGCCCCCAGCCCTCTTATCAGGGCCAGCTGGGCCCTGACTGAACTGGCCACACCTGTGGTCAGCGACTCCCTCAGTTGGTCTCACTCCTTTTATCCCAGCCGCAGCCCTCTCCAGGGCTGCTTTTAACCCCTGTTCTGACAGAGTGGGGCAGCCGCCCCACTACAGCCCCTTTTCCTCGGATGCTTGGCTTTGTTCCCACTGTTAAGATTAAACAACACTTTGGTTTGGGGAGGTTGCTTTGAGTCACTGTATTGAACAACTCCCGAAGGGCAGAACCACCGGGACAGAGCGGCTGGGTAAGCACAAGTGATACGCTGCGGACTGCACCCAGGGCCTGGATGTCCTCCTCCTGCCCCACGCAGCTCCCTGGGGTAATGAACTGTGCTGTCAAGAGACAGGACTCTGGATGGAGGCTGCTGGACGCAAAGAGCCCCTGTGGTTATTTCTGGCTCTCCTGCTCCCAGCCGGGCCTACGCCCTGGGCTCCCGCCATCCTGGGCTGGATTAGGAACTCAGGGCCGGGCCTGCTGCCTGGAGCACATGAATGTGTGCAGCAGATCAGTGCCAGGAGAGAGATGGTTTCTTAGTACCAACCCAGATCCTGGCCCTCAGCAGCTATCCAGCAGCAAAGATGAAATATTCCCTGCCAGGGCCGTCCCTGCTTTCCAGGAGCAACTGCAATTTGAACGCCCTTCAGCGTTTAGCTGCGGGATGAATGCTTCTGCCATTATTGCAGGCACCAGGCAGTTGTCCCTCCTCCGCACGGTCTCCACAATTGCAGCTTTTCGACAAGGATCCCAATCTGGCTCTGAGAGAAAGGACCCCCCGCCCTGGGAAAAATCCACCGCTTTCTGCCAGCTACAGCTCTGTAGCCCTGTGGGCATATCCCCAAGCCTCCCACTCACCACAGCTGCTCAGCTGAAAGCATCCGAACGCCTGGAGTCTCAGCACGAACCAGCCTCCCACGGCTCTAAGATCCTGTGGGCCACATTCCCACGCAGCCTCTCTCGCCACAGCTGGTGGATAAGGCAGGAGAGAAGAGTGCAGGAAAACGACTCTGAGCAGCAAATTCAGGGTACTTCCTGCCTCAGGATGTCAAAGCGCTGCCCAAATATTAACGGATTTCCCCTGATGTCTCTGAAAGGAAAGGGAAGCATTCTTTGCCCCAATGGGGAAACTAAGGCACAGAATATGAGCTAAGGGAGATCTCTTGTAACTCAGGGGTGGGGGAGTCCAGAAAGATCAGATTTCAAAACGCAGGCCCCTTGTGTGGTAGAGCTAGTGACCCTCTGCAGCATCCCCCTGTGCCTCAATCCCTTCCCCTCCCCCATGCCCCAGGAACAGTTGTGAGGCCGGTGCTGCTCATGGCACCAAGACTGGGAGTTGCAGCTGTGCCGCTCTGCCCTCTGTACTTGCTGGGGGAAGCTGGAATCGTCACACTTCCTGTCCTAAACTGTCCCACAGCCTGCTGGGAAAGGGCTCAGGAACACAGTCTTTCTGGCCTCGCTAGCTCTGTCCTCCACAAGGGGCACAGACCCATCTCACAAGGGGGCTGGACCCTCACACCAATCATCTCTGCACCCCCTGGATTTCTGCAGGGACACGACACCGGGGCCTGCTCTGGGAACGGCACCAGGGCACCCTGTGAGGACGTTCAACGGGGAGAGGGAGAGAGAAGTTGCCTTGTCACCGAGATCTTAACGGCTCTGCCGGCTCAGACAGCAACAGGCTCGGCGGGCGACACCGTGACAGCTTCCCTGACAGCTGAGACAAATGGCCCTCGCAGCCAGTTGTCTTGTTGCTTTTGCAAGGTGACAACATGTTTGTTCTCGGTGGCATGTTCCTTCCCCCCAGCTCCCTTCACGGAGGCGCAGAGGAGAGAGACGGTGACGACGGCGTGCCGGGGAGTTGAACAAGCCACAGAAGGTGTGTTGGGAAGATGTTCCCAGCCAGCAGGGAATAGCCCCGCTATGACCGGGCCAGCTGTCTCCCATTCGCCCCCTCATGGCCAAGGGCCGCGCTACAGACAGCCCACCTCGGTTTCCCCTCTTGGAGTGTTCAAAACAACTTCGCTTCAGGCTTTTCCTTGGTCAAAAATACTTCTCCTTGGGGACTAGGTTTGCGGATATAAAATAACCTGTAAATAAAACTCAACCCCCCAGACAAAGTCCATTCATAAGTCCACACTACCACCCCCAGGCCTCTCTTCCCCCACCTAGGCCTTCCTGCTTGGGGCCTCTGTAATCTGGGGTTTCTACCAGGCTCCCCCGCCTGGAGAGCTTTCTTTCCTCTCTTCAGACTCTGCCGTAACGTCCTGAGCTTTCTCCCTTCCTTGCCGCCTCCGGTGGCTCTTTGCAGGGCAATTGTCCAGATGTGGCTCATTGATAATCCAGGTTAGCTGGCCCCAGCTGTCCAGCCCTTAAGGGGCGAGCCACCCAGTTACACCCAACCGCTAGGTTTTCAATTCGCCCTTGGAGAATAAGCCACTGAAATACAAGTCCAAGGCACCGATAAGCTAGTACAAGAGCCTGCTGGCTATTACCAGTGATTATCCTGGTCCCGAGCCGACTGACCAGATCACCACGGTTCACAGATGAACTGCAGCAGATGCAGCGCGCGTGGCAGAAAGCTAGAGCACCAGTCGTGCAAAAACCACCGTGAATCCATCTGCACTCTGCACTGTGATACAGATGCAAAAATTGTCCACGATTCCCTCCCCACAAAAAACTGTTAATCGTTAGCAGAGAGCGCTTTTCTGCCAAAGGTGTACCGGGCATTTGAGTGAAATGGGTATTAAACCAAGCAAACAGGAAGGAGTTTTAAGTAGTCTGAACCAAAAATCTCTTCCTCTTTCCAGCAATTGTATCCCTTACCGGAGAGCAAGGAGGCGCAAAGAGGGGGCGGGGCAGTGGTTAAGGGTTACACCGTGCTCATCATCACTGGGGTCTGAATTCTAGCTACATTTCTTGGTATTTATGGTGTCATCAACCTACTAGTCGTCAGCCTTCCAGGAACAGCTGAGTGGATCAGAGCTGAATTGCTGACATAAACAAATACGGAAAAGAAGCCTTTTAAAAAAAACTGCTTTGTGGGCATTCATAAGAACAAACAAAACAAAGGACCAGGCCCAATTTATTTTGTCCTGTGCTGGGCACTGCTCAGGGTCAGGAAAAGTGAGGAAATTCCTCTGCAGTGGCTCAGACCCATGCAGCCTGACCTGAAAGCTTGAATGCCCTGCGGCTGCCTCTGCAGTGAATTTCAAGCTATTCTTCCACCTTGATTACTGCTAGCGGGTGGCACACTGGGTAGCTTGCATTGGCCAAGCTCATTGCATACACCAGGGGCTCCTCCCATCTCTCCATCCCCCACCCACCCAGAGACTCCCTGTGTCCCGCCCTCTCCTTCTCACATACCAGAGCCCCCATTCACAGTCCTCTTTTCCCTCCTGCACCGTTATTCTTCTTTCCATCAGGAGATCAGTCATTCACCTGACTCTCCCCTTGTCCACCTGGTCCCCTTTCTTTTCTAGTCCAGTGACCCTTTGAAATGGATTATTCTGAAGGTTACTCCCTCCCACACACACACACCTCGCACACACACATAAAACATCCCATCTCTGCTCTGCCTGTCCTCCTAATGGAGTTTAACGTGTTGGCTCCATCTGTCCCTGGGCCACTTCCCACCTGGTTGTTAGATCCATAGACTATTGCAGAGGTGCTTGAAGCTGTATCTATGCTGAATACATGCCAGGGACTCCGTGTGTCCCCCCCTTTTCCCCTAAGTCACCTCTGCAGACAAAGGAACTGAGCCCTTTGGACTTTGTGGGAGACACTGACCAGAGGGGTGGTCAGCCAGCTAGTTGGGAGGTAACTTGGTAAGGAAACTACCTTGAACAAACGCTGGAGCTTGTCTTGTTTAGTCTGAGCCTCTGTTTCTCTTTTATTTCCTTGTAACTATTTCTTACTCTACCCTTCCTACTTGAACTCACTGAAAATCCCATCTCCTTTTGTCAGCAAACGTGTTTAACTTTGAATCTCAACCAACCCAGGGCTGTGTTTGAATTGAAGTGATTGAGCTGGGCAGTTTGTCTCTTTAGAGGGGCACACGAACCTTATGATTCTTCTGAATGGTCCAGGAGAGGGCTGGACACTGCAGAGCACGTGGTTTTGGGAAAATTCGAGACTGGGGAGGGTGTTGGGGTCCTCTTGACAGGCGCGTGGCTGTGGCGTAACAAGCAGGCTGCTGGAGTCAGAGCGGCTGGCGCAGGGCGGCTTGTGATGCAGCCCTTTGCTGATTGGCTGCTGGCCTGCGCAGCCTCACTGGCCTACTCTAGCCCCCTCTCACATGGTAGTGGGGCAGCCGCCGCACCACACTAGTCAATAGAGTTCCCCCATCTGGTCACCTGATCCATACTTTGAGACTCCCACCTACGATTATGGCAGAGACACCCAGATTTTACGGCCAGAAGGGACCACAGTGTTTATAGAAAAAAAAACAAGCAGTCCTTGTGGCACCTTAGAGACTAACAAATTTATTTGGGCATAAGTTGCAGTGGGGGAGGTCCAGGTTGGATATCAGGAAAAACTATTTCACTAGGAGGGTGGTGAAACACTGGAATGCGTTACATAGGGAGGTGGTGGAGTCTCCTTCCTTGGAGGTTTTTAAGGCCCGGCTTGACAAAGCCCTGGCTGGGATGATTTAGCTGGGAATTGGTCCTGCTTTGAGCAGGGGGTTGGACTAGATGATCTCTTGAGGTCCCTTCCAACTCTGATATTCTATGATTCTATGATTCTATAAGCTTTCGTGGGCTAGAACCCACTTCATCAGATGTATGAAGTAAAAAATACAGGAGCAGGTATAAATACATGAAAGGATGGGGGTGCTTTACCAAGTGTTAGGTCAGTCTAATGAGATAAATCAATTAACAGCAGGATACCAAGGGAAGAAAAATAACTTTTGAAGTGGTAAGAGAGTGGCCCATTACAGACAGTTGACAAGAAGCTGTGAGTAACAGTAGGGAGAAATTAGTATTGGGGAAATAAAGTTTAGGTTTTGTAATGACCCAACCACCCCCAGTCTTTATAGAGTCTGTCCTCCTGCCCAACACAGGTTATTTTTAGCATAACATCCACTCCTGTCATTATCTGTTGGTAGCTACTTTACAACAGAGACAAGTGTGTGCATGGGAGAGGCCATTTGAGAGATCAGCTTCCCCAGTGCTCTGAAGAATTGTCCCTTTTTGCGGAGGAAGCATTTCTCCTAGAGTTGATAGGGATTTTTTTTTCTTTCCCCATGGAAATGTTTGGCAAAAATATTTGTATTTTCCTTTAAGAGGAAATTCTCAACTTTTCATCCAGAAACTGCCCCCCCCCCAAAAAAAAACTACCAGAAAAGTTGGCTGAAAACTACCAAAAAACAAAGTTCCGTTTTTTACTTGAAATTGGGGGGGGGAGGGGGGGCGGGGTTTGAGGGAAAATTGGATTTTTTTTTCCTGAAGAAAAAAATCACAAATATTTTCACTTTGTCAAAACTCCATTTTCTGTCCAAAAAAAGTTTGGATGGAACATTTTTGGTCAGCCCTGGTCTTTCCCCTGAGAGTTAAATGAGGTGCTAAAGTCGACTTGTTGCCACACAGGGGGACCCTCTCCCCATTTACTCCACACAGCCTCCTCCAGACAGCACTCCCAGGAGGCCACATGTAAAATCCCTGCTCGTCTGCCCTCCTGCCAGCAGAGGATGCAGCGGAGTGCATCCCTCACTGCATCCGGCGACAGCAGGCTCCTCTCTGCCCATGCCAGTTGACACCTTCTCTCCTGGTGCTGGGTGGTGATGGCAAATGGGAAGGAGCAGAAGAACCTGCCCAGCTGCTGGGGGAATGCACAAAAGCAGCATCTGGGAGCACAGAGGGCATGAGAGCTGGTCAAAATTATTTGAATGAAAAGGGGGGATTTGTGGGGGGGTCAGAAATGGCCCTTTTTTCAAAAATGATCATCATTACCTCTGTTATCCATAGATAGTTCATCAGTACGGTTAGCTTCCCTTATCAATTGCCTACAGTTCTTAACATCTAATCCATATTCATTGCCATCTACCTTCCCTTTTGCCATTTGTTATATATGGATTTCTTTCTTTAAAAAAAAGTCTGCTCACCTAGGAAATCTTAATAAGTTTACTAATCATTACCATAAAAGCATAAGAAATATAATATTAACTATTATAGAAATGAACATATCACTTTTTGTTTACAGAAACATTATGCTTTGATATAGTTATCAGACAGTTCTATCTGGCATGGAAATACTGTGAAATAGGATGAATCTCTTTACCCCACTGAGTACATTTTTCCCTGGGGATGTTCTTAAACTCAAAGATAATTCTACCTTTATTCATATTTACAAATCCAGGCAAGTCTATCAAGCTTATTAAGAGTCCCAAAAATATTCAAAATGCTATGATTTTTCTGAGAGCAAGTAATCTCTGTCTGAGGACTGAAGACACGGCACCCAAATATCTACTTATTTATGTTTCTCTTCTCACTGTTTTGATGGGTATGTACTTGATGCATTAATTATTCCATAACAATAACCTACCATATCTAATTTTAGCTTATTTTCCTTTTCACAATGACAGGCTACCGAGACTCTAGCAGCTATTCACTAATGAGAAATTAATTTCTAGTTCATTTCTACAAGTGTGATCATTTATCTTAGGAAGCCTCAGTAGGGTTATAAAAGAATCCTTTGGCAATAAATATCCAACTATTTGCAATACTCGACTATGAGTTGCATGCTAACAACTGCACATCTGCCATCTATGCTTAAAATTACCACTTTCCCCACAGATTGTCCAGTAATTCCGCCCCTCGATCCATATGCAAATTTTAACTATACCTAGGACATTGGTGTCCTTGTTCGTAACTGGGGCTCCAATGTGCTATGGAAATACACATAATAAACATACAATAACAACCCGGCTGGCGTAATGAACCAAAGTTGCAGGTTGTCTTTTCCAAAACAAACCCTGTTCCTCTGGGGTTATGTGTCTAGCCAAATACTTTTCCTAACAGGCATTTCACTGTCAGGGTAGTTGTCAGCAAAGACTGATGCAAATTAGTTATTGTTTGTTTCTTTTCTCTGCAGCCATAAGCCATTGCGTCTATTCAAGGAAGCTTTTGGGATAAAACAGCTTTTCCGGAAAGCTGAACAATACAGGGCAAATGTTTCAAAAGGACCTCAGATTGAGGGGCCTAAGTCCCATTTCTGGAGCCTAAATCAAATTGACTTTCAATGAGATTTAGGCTAGGTCTACGCTGGGGGGGGGGGGGATCGATTTAGAGATACGCGAATAGCGTAGCTGAATTCGACGTATCCTATTCGACTTACCCTGCTGTGAGGATGGCGGCAAATCGACCACTGCGGCTCCCCCGTCGACAGCGCTTACTCCTCCTGATGATGTGGGAGTACGCGTGTCGATTCGGGGATTGATTTATCCATCTAGATGAGACGCGATAAATCGATCCCCGAGAGATCAATTTCTACCCGCTGATCCGGGCGGGTAGTGTAGACTAGCCCTTAGGCAGTTAAGGTAGTTAGGTTCCTAAGTTCCATAAGTTAGGAGCCTAAATATCTTTCAGGATCTGGGCTTAAGTACCTAGGTCACTTTTGAAAACTGAATTTAAGCTCCTCAGGCACTTAGGGCTGGTCCACACTAACCCCCCACTTCGAACTAAGATACGCAACTTCAGCTACGTTATTCATGGGGCTCCCCCGTCGATTCCGTATACTCCTCTCGCGGAGCAGGAGTACTGGTGTCGACGGCGAGCACTTCCGGGATTGATTTATAGCGTCTAGACAAGACACGATAAATCGATCCCAGAAGATCGATTGCTTACCGCCGGACCCGGAGGTAAGTATAGACGTACCCTTAGGTGCTTTTGAAAATGTTACCTATAATTAGGCTTGGCAGAATTTGATTTTTCTATAATTTCAGTGGGTAGTAGAGGGTTATTTTTAAGCATTTTTTCTGTTTATCTATTTACATTTTCACAGATGCACAAAATTAGGGGGTGTTAGCATTTTTCCACCCCAAGTATCAATTTAAATTTTCAGAGTTGTGAGAAATTGTGCGGGGGGGGGGAGGAAGGGGGTCAGACAATAATTATTCAATGACAGCAGGCATCCAAATTCAAACAGTCAAAGCTTCACAACCACTAAAACACAAATTGTCAACATTCCATGTCAAAATATACAAAGGAAAGAGCCTTAAATCAAACTCTAAGAAGTTCTCAAACAGCATGTTTCCTATTTCGTCTGCCTGTAACTTTCAGTGACCATCAATGGAAAAAAAATTGGCAGTGTGTGTACAGTGAAATCATTTTTTACCCACATTTACCAATAAAATATCTGATCCTTCCAAGTCTACCTATAATGCCTTGCTTGGAGGTACCAATACCATGAGATAGTTGTCAAGTTAAATATCAGAGGGGTAGCCATGTTAGTCTGAATCTGTAAAAAGCAACAGAGGGTCCTGTGGCACCTTTGAGACTAACAGAAGTATTGGGAGCATAAGCTTTCGTGGGTAAGAACCTCACTTTGTCAAGTTAAAGTTAGATTTGATTTCTGCAAAAATTCAAAGATAACCATTTTGATTGTAAGCTGTTCAGGGCAGGCACCGTCTCTTCGCTCTGTGTTTGTACTGTACCTAGCACTAGGGTCCTGCATTCTAGATGCTACCACATCACAAAGAACACTAGAGCTGTTAAATTTATGGCAAATCCAAAAGTTTTAAGAAAATTGTTTCAGGTTGAGCAAAACATTTGGTTTCAATTTTAACCATTTCAGTGGTTTTGATTTTTAATACTTGGTCAAAATGAAGTCATTTCAAGCTGGAAAAAAAATCCAAACATTTCAGCCAAAAGATTTTGCCCAGCTTTAATAACTAATGGTAAACACAGAAAAGTCTCTTTGGTAAGCAGCTGGCTAGCCATTCTTATTCCAGGGCTCTTTCACTCCTAATGAGAGGGATTGTCAATGGCTAGTGGTGTTCCTAAATCACTTAGGTGTTTTGGAAGACTCCATCCTGAGGCTCTCTGGTTCATGATATGGCTCCAAGTCTGGATTATTTTCAGTGAGCATCATTGACAATGGAGAATTTATTTGATCTCTGGTTCCATCCTCACCCCAAAGGGCAGTTTGGGCCAAAGTGAGGGTCCAAATTTCTGGAGGCCATGGCAGTTTATTGAGCTGTTAGCCTAGCTAGAGTCACATTGCCACAATTTTCTCATTCAATAAAGACCCGCTGTTGGGCAGTGCAAACGCATTCACTCACCGTAGGGCGCCTCCTCGTGACCAGGTGTGGCATAACAGCTCTCTCGCTGAGCTAGCGCCCCCTCTTGGCGGTCACTTCAGTGGTGCCTCTTCCGTGACTCAACCCTCCAGCCAGGTCACCATCTTAAGTAGACCCCGTCCAAGGTCACAGGTATCCAAACTGAAAGCTCAAAAAATGTCTTCCACACAAACAAAAATCCTTCCCCCTTTCTGGGGCTCTTCCTCCGCCTGTCCTCAGCTCTGCCTGTGGTCCCCTTGCTGGGATCGATAACCCCTCTGGGGGGCTTGTACCCCTCTCCCTGGGGCAAGTCGGAGAATCCCATCCCACCCTCTACTTCGGTCCCGGCTCAGGGCCCTGTACTGAACTGATGCATCTGCTCTGCTCCCTGGCTGCAATTTTCCCTGGGCCGCTTCATACCCAGCCTCTTAACTTCTTGCCCTTCCTGTGAACTTTCCTTTCTCTCTGAATCTTCCCTGATCCCTTAGGGTCTGGCCCAGGCCCTTTCCCAGCTGGGCTTTCTTACCCCTTAAGCCAGACTTTTGTTTCCCTTGCCCTACCTCCCTTCTGCTCTTTATGGCAAATTTGCCTGATTCCCCTCAGTCTGTAGGTTCAGCCTCAGTTTCTCCAGCTCCCAGAGCCAGCCAGCCCATAACAGGCAGGATTTGAGCCTTCCCAAATCACTATCGCTTTGAGTTGTCTGGATCAACAGTGTCACATAATGTTGGGAACGGTTAGTCCACCTGGCTTAATGGGGCTTGAAGTCTATGGGCCTGGGTCTCATTTATGCTAAAGCCACTTTACGCTTCTCTGCCAGGGTCACCTCGGAGTTAATGGCACCTTTAAGACTAACAGAAGTATTGGGAGCCCTCTGTTGCTTTTTACAGATTCAGACTAACACGGCTACCCCTCTGATACTCGGCGTTAATGACACTGACATCCACTTGAAGGCCCCTTTGTACTGCCCGAGAATAATTCCACGGGTCTAATCAAAGCTACTCCAGTGGAACAGATCAGGTGTCGGACTGTTTCCTAATTGACTTTTGTGTTATCTGCCTCCCAGGGATCTGGACCCAAAGTGCAGCCGGATTACTTTTCCACAGGGCATTTGCTGTGGATCTGAATTAAGCATTCTGCTGGCACATCTAATCTCCAGCTAAACCACTTGCTCCTGCCTCTGATTCTATCACCCATCCGACTAATTGACAGAAGCACTTAGACATCTATTTAATAAATGAATTTGGATCATCTGGAGCTCTTCTGCTGCTAGGGATTCTGACCTGAGCAGAGAGTCGGACTCCAGGATAAAGGCAGAGGAGCTGATGATTGCATTTAACAGCTCGATGCTCATTAATAAAACCAGGCCCTTTCTTCACTGGCGCAGCACTGGCTTTATAAAAAAGTTTCTCTGATTTCAGTTCATCCATCCCTGGATTCAGGGCCTGAAGGAACTCTCGCTCTTTGGGGCAGGGATTATTACTTATCATAGGTTTGTTTAAGAACATAAGAACAGCCACACTGGGTCAAACCAAAGGTCCATCTAGCCCAGTGTCCTGTCTTCTGACAGTGGCCAATGCCAGTTGCTTCATAGGGAATGAACAGAACAGGGCAATTATCGAGTGATCCATCCCCTGTCATCCTCTCCCAGCCTCTGGCAGTGAAAGGTTTAGGGACACCCAGCGCATAGGACTGTGTCTTAGACCAACTTGGCTAATAGCCATTGATGGACATATCCTCTGTGAACTTATCTAATTCTTCTTTGAACCCAGTTATACTTTTGGCCTTCACAACATCCTCCGGCAATGAGTTCCACAGGTTGACCATGTGTTGTGTGAGGAACTTCCTTTTGTTTGTTTTAAACCTGCTGCCTATGAATTTCATCGGGTGACCCCCTGGTTCTTAGAATCATAGAATATCAGGGTTGGAAGGGACCTCAAGAGGTCGTCTAGTCCAACCCCCTGCTCAAAGCAGGACCAATTCCCAACTAAATCATCCCAGCCAGGGCTTTGTCAAGCTTGACCTTAAAAACCTCTAAGGATGGAGATTCCACCACCTCCCTAGGGAACCCATTCCAGTGCTTCACCACCATAGAATCTTGTGTTATGTGAAGGAGTAAATAACACCTCCTCATTCACTTTCTCTGCACCATTCGTGAATTTGTGTTTCTGTTTCTGTATGAGCTGAATGAGCGATGTCTCCCTCTAGTGGCTGGCCCGACAGAGAGGTAAAAGGACTTGCTAATGCAAGCTGCTACAACAGATCTCAGCTCCCGTGGCAGAGCTGTCTTTGAGACTAGCGGGGCAGAGTTCTCGTCCCGGTTTCCTAGGCACTGTGTGATTGATAAAGTAACAGTCACATGTGCTGTCTGCAGGGCATGTGTTTACACCAGGAACAAGCTCCGTGGCTTCTCTGTAGAATTTAAACCTGCTCAGGGAGCTTTGCCTCCTCCACAGTTGCTTCTTCCCAGCCACAAAAGACTTAAGAAAACCGCAGCATAGCCCCTGCTGGAGCTAAGACGCCTTCAGATGCCAGGGTAAGACCTGAGATGCTCAATCTTCTCTCTCCTTGACAACGACGAGAAGGCAGACAGGAGGAGAAGGAGCCAGAATTTGAGATCCGGTGCCGGAATTTGTGACCCCAGTCAAATAGGCCTGCAAATAATTCAGTGTTGTCAGTCACAAAGCAGCTTGTGGGAGGAGCGGAGCTGCCAGGGGCACTTTTGTACTCTCCCATGTATCATATTTACCGGAGGAGCGGGACAGAAAAACATGCAGCACTTGTTTGTGCCAGATTGGTACAAGTCACTCAGCGGCCACAATAATGACTCATTCAGTTCTAGGTACCAAGGACCTCTGCTCAAGAGGAATTGTGTGTGGCTTTGAGACGGGCTGGGACTGAAATATCTGACACTCACATGCACACCCCAATATCCAACGTGTGACCTATTTCCAGCTGCGTGTGCACATGCAAATCTGTACCTAGGTCTGCAGGCATGTGTGTGTGCTTGTGAATATGTCTCCATGTGCGCACACACGACCGCACGTGAGCTAAGCCAGTGTGTGATGCTTGCATACCAGTGTCTGCCCATGTGTGCGGGGAGTATGCACTTGTGACTGTACTTGTGTCAGGAGTGTGCATGACGGATGAGCACGTACAGGTGGGTGTGTACGGTGCACATGCACAAATTTGTGTGCGTATCTATGGTTGGGGGGGTTGTGGTTTTGCATGGTGCCAGTGCGTAGTATGTGTGCACGCATGTGTGTGTTGCTCTGTTACACAAATGCAGGTGTTCTTGGCGCAATATGTGCTATGTGCTTTCATATAGGAGCTGTTGTGTCGACATGTTGACTACATCTATCAGCTAATTGGATTTGAGCCAGCAGGTAACGGTGCTCGACTCCCCCCAGGGAGAGAGCAACCATCACTTTGGATAGACTCAATGAATGCAACAGACTTAATAAAGCTCCTGAAACTCTCTGGAGACTGTCAGAAGGGCGGGGAGGAATGAGGAAAGAGGTGGGGAGCCATCCAGCAGTGTCGGAGGCTAGCTAATAACCCGCGCTGCAGCATTGTTTAACAGCTGCAGGGAGCAGAGATGGAAAGACGCTGGCAGCCCGGGCAGAAAAATGTTTTATGAAAATGCAAGAGAAAAAGAAATACCCAAAGCCCCTCTGAAATCCAGCCCCCTGCCAGGCATGTTCTAGCTTAATCGTGGGCTCTGCCCATAATTCATCTGGCAAGTGAGTTCTATCAGACCCCGGGGCAGCAAGCCAGCCTGCCGGGCAGAGGTTTTCCGAAGTGTGTCACTAAATCTTCACGGATGCTTGTCCAGACTTGTGCTTCGCATACACTGGGGTGAGCGAGGTCAGGGCAGCGTGTGAATGTCCCCGAGGCCAGGAACTTGACAAGCAGCATCACCGGGCACAGAAGCGGGCAGCTGAATCCAACCCTCCTTTTCCTTCATCCTTCGTCCCGCTCTGCTCTCTCCTCGTGCCTGGGGATGGCCGAAAGTTTTCCACCGCCGTTTTTTTCCCATGGGAAATTGGGGTCTTCAGCTAAACAAGGAACATTCGTGGCCAGTGTCTGTCTCCCTCGAAAATATTTGATTTCCCATAAAAAAAAACCCGTTTCCTGGACTGTGGTTGAGACCTTTTTTTGAAGCCAGTACCTAGGGTGACCAGGCAGCAAGGGTGAAAAATCGGGATTGGATGGCGGGGTAATAGACGCCAATATAAGACAAAGCCCCAAATAGCGGGATTGTCCCTATAAAATCAGGACGTCTGGTCACCCTAGCAGTACCCCTTGTGCAGCTGCAGTGAAGAAAAGCCCTTGCTTTATTAGTGAGCATTGAGTCAGAGCACTACAAGACAGGTTTAAACAGAATTAAGAGTGTCCGCACAGGGACTTAATGAAACCAGTGCAAGTTTGTCTGGTGACACCCCCTTGGTCTCCTTCCTGGCCCCTGTTTTTGTCTCATCGTGGACCTCACTCCGTGTGCAAGTTCCTGCCCTCCTCGGCTTTTCTCACATTAGTTTCACCCTGTAGCGTCTCCCTTCATCTCCCAGCGCAGAAGCTTTCTCCGCCCCATGTGGCACTTTCCTAAGGCCCAGAGCTTTTCACACTCCCCTCCCCGTCTGCATTACTGGGGAGCGCTGCAAGATGGCTCTGATTAATTTACCTTTCAACACACACCGCGTCCCCTGTGGGTCCTTTCCTGCCATTTGCATTAGCAAGCTGGAGCCAGCCCTTTGCTCCAAAATGTCCCTCCTGGCTTCCAAGAGTCATGCTGCAGAAATTCCCCAGCCAGGCATTAGTCCCACTTTCCCAATGGCCTCCATTGCCATGTGCCATCTCTGCCGTGCTGCGTCTGACGCAGCCATGGCCGCATCCCTCACCGGGCCGGAGAACTGCCATGCTCTATTCTTTCTTGGTGGTATTATCAATGTTCAGAGTAGTTTCATGGCTACTTAGTCCCGTCAAAAGCCCCACAAAGCCAATTGACTTGCACTCCAGCCCCATGACACACCAGCAGCATAGAGGACCAAAATAATTCCCCCTGGATCCCCCCAGCAGAAAAGGGCTGCCCCATCCATTCTCCCGGACCCTGGTGTAGGGAACTTGTAGGGCGTGGGGCTGGACAGGCATGTTGTTCTGCTCTGGCTGTTCTCTTCTTCTTCTAGGGGGTGTGGGATGCTCACCCTACACCTGGGGCTTACCAACATTGAACCAGAGGTGGGCAGAAAAATATCAGTGACACTTTTTTTGTTAAACAGGATTTGCCGCGGCATCAGAATGAAAATGTTCTGCGGGGCCGTGTTGATTTCAGGAAAATTCCGGAAGCCAGGCGGGTTTCTCATGGAGCCCTGCCTGCCGGGCAGGTTCGAATCCGGCCTCAGCTCACCCACCTGGCTCTCAGTGGTGGAGCCAATGGGGGGCAGAAGAGGTGGTCCCTCCCCCCCTCCACTCCCAACCCACTTTAGATCTATGTATGGTGCCTTTTCAAGCATATTTTTCTATTGAAAAATGGCCACTAATGACTCATCAGCCACACAAAAACAGTTCAGCTTAGTTACGAAACTGGGCTCTCCTCCTGCCGGCTTCTTGGCAGCTCGTCCAGCAGGCGGATTGAAGCCAAGGATCTGGAAGTTCTTAGAGCCCCAGCTCCCAGGACCAGGGCTCCCTGGCAGCCCAGGCTCCCACACCTCCTGGGGCCCCTGGGTCTGAGGAAACCCGCCAGGCAGACTGCCCCGGAGTCGAAGCTCCCAGGAAGGCAGGGCGGAGCATGGTCATTTTGTGTGGCGGAGAATTTCAAAATGTTTGGTTTTCATTCCGAATTGGAATGAAACCAGATTTCTAAATCGTCCGTGAAACGCAATTGGCGTTCTCTGCCCAGTTCTCTCACGGCGGATAGGTCCATCAATGGCTATTAGCCAGGATGGGCAGGGATAGTGTCCCTAGTCTCTGTTTGCCAGAAGCTGGGAATGAGCGACAGGGGTTGGATCATTTGATGATTCCCTGTTCTGTTCATTCCCTCTGGGGCACCTGGCATTGGCCACTGTCAGAAGACAGGATACAAGAAGACAAGAAGATGGACCCTTGGTCTGACCCAGTATGGCCGTTCTTATGTTTTCTCAACTCAGCATCAGAGAGGGAATGCATTCCTAATCCTCAGGCCAGTGTCTTGGTGGGACAAAAGAACGTGACTGTACTCTGAGTAGTTAGGACTAGCAAGACCCCAGCCTAGAGCCAGTTAACCCCATAGGCAGTTAAAGAAACCAGTCTGGGGTCTGGCTACACCTTCAGAACTGGAAACACTTATGTATGCACCACACACCATGACTAGTGTGAATGTAACCAGAGAAAAATCATTTTAAATTGGACTTCAGTCTATATTATTCCTAATCTTTCTCAAAGTGATGTCTCAGTGACTCAAGTACCTGACTCAAGTGACCCAGGAAGGGAAAGGTTTAAAGTGTCCCCAACATTCCCTAATCCTGCTGGTCTAACTGTTCATAACCCATAACTGCCACTCCCTGAAAGAGTCAAAAGACAGAGACTTCATCATGGCCTCCCCATCTTTATTAGTTACACTCATCCAATCAGGGAACAGGACATATACCATGTGACAAAAGTGGCCAATCAAAGAGTGGTAACCAATGGTAAACCCAGTTCATGGGCTTTCAATAGAGTGTAGTTTGTCCAGATGAAACATCTGATAACTAATTTGGAATAACAAACACATTTGTGGAATTCAGGGTCCACTCGAGATCAGAAAGAAGGGAGATTTATTTGCTGCAAAGACTTCACCCAGCTCTAGCCCTGGAAAACCTGGCATTTGTCTGTGATGGGGCGTCTGCCCCTCACTAGGCAGTAAGGGGTTAATAGAGCCCTAGGGAGGCTGTGTCAAAGCAGCCAATAGGAGAGGGACTGTGAGGAGCAGCCAATCAGGGCCCAGCAGGCCCATATAAAAAGAGCATCAGGGAGAGCAGGGTCAGTAGCTGCCTGAAGTTTGAGGAGGAAGGATTGTGTGTGGAGTAGGCCGCAAACCTGCAGCACCTTGAACAGATCAGTGCAGGCAGGAACCTGGGGAGAAGCAAAGGAGCTCTCGACAGGCTGCTGAGATTAAGGAGGGTGCTGTAGCCATGAGGAAGTGGCTCAGGAAAATGCAGCAATACTAGAAAAAAAAGGGGCGCAGCAGGAGGCTGTGATCCACAGGGTCCCTGAGTAGTGGGCAGGCCTGGGTCCCCCACACTCACCACTGGGGAAGTGACTGTACTATTGAGGCACTAAACTCCCCTGGAAGGGGGGGGGATACAGACCGTGACACAGCTGGAGGGCCAAGCCACAAAGAGGACGCTGCAGTTCCTGATGTTGCATTCCCTGATGCCGCAAGAGGGGCTGCAGGCAGACTGCGGAGAAGGAGTGACGGGCTGCAGACCATGGACGGGGGTGTTGGCCTCGAGCTAATCTCCAGGGCGACCAGAAGGAGGCGCCTGTCCAGCAGTGAGTGATGCATGACACGGTCCTTCTGGACCCAGCCCAGCAAGAAGCTGAGAGCCCTCCGTTCAGTAAGCGTTGACTAGATCTGAATGAAACTCAGAATTTCCTTCCTAGAGGAAAATCCCATATCTTGACATTTCTTTTCTTGTGTGCATCTCCCATCATGGACCATAGTCATGTGACTCCCATGATGCACCACGCAGGTCAGTGAGGGGGAGGCCACAGTGCATGATGGGAGGCACAGTCCAGCCAAGGAGCCCTGCCCATTTGAGAAAACGGGGGCATAAAGCACCCAAACTACACCTCCCAGGAGGCACCGCAGCACCCGAGGCAAACGCAGTTTCCTGTCGAGCTGACTTGAAACAAAAGTGATCCCAAGGGAAAATCGAAACATTTCTGCAAAGTCAACATTTTCTGGGGGAAGACTTTGATTGTGCAGCAACTGCGTTTTTCCATCCAAAAATCATTGCGAAAGAAAATTCCCGGCCGGCTTTGGAACTGACTCTCAGCGAGGTGCCCAGCATCGCTCAGGATCAGGCCCTTCGTGCCAGAACGCTGTTTGTTCTTTATTCACCCGTGTCAGCAATCCAGTCTGGAGTCAGTGCAGCCCTTTACCGCTGCAGCTGCAGCATTTGCCTGTCATTAATTTCTTTGTGACGTGCTCTGTGCACGCCTTTAAAACTGCCAGGCGGAATCCTCAGCGGGCACAAATCAGCACCGCTCTGCTGATGTCGACTGAGCTGCGTGGACTGACACCAGCCGAGGAGCTGGCCCGCCATATGTATTTTGTTTAATGCATAGAACATAAAACCTGCACTAATGAAAACAAGCAGCCGCTGCAGAGTTTGCTCTGAATGCAGGAGGCCTTTGTAATGCTTATAAAGGAGGAAAGAAGACAGAGCTTTAATTCGCCCAGTTCGAAGGAGATGGCCAAGGTCAGCCAGTCCAAACACCAGCTGAAGCGCTTCCCCCCTGTTTTATTTCTTTGCCGTTCTCTGCAGCAGGGGGATAAGATTTTCCAACTGGACTATTTCAATCGCTCACTTTTTATATTTAAAAAAATCCCATAAAAATAACTGCCAGCCCTGGAGTAACAAAACAGTTTGTGCAACCCTACAATAACAAGCCATTGTACAGAGCTGAGCACTTAACAAACAACCAGAAAATTAGTAGCGTGAATATCCCAGTGTCCTAAAAACATAGATTCCAAGGCCAGAAAGGATCAGTTAGTCTGACCTCCTGTACCACACAGACCACAGCACTCCCCCAAAATAATTCCTGGAGCAGATCTGTTAGAGAAACATGCAACCTCGATTTAAAAATTGTCAGCGATGGAGAAGCCAGCCTGACCCATACATTGTTCCAATGATTAGCTACTCTCACCATTAAAAATTTACCCTTTATTTCCAGTCTGAATTTGTCTAGCTTCCACGTCCAGCCACTGGATCGTGTTGTATCTTTCTCTGTTCGATTGAAGAGCCCATTATTAAATATTTGTTCCACGTGTAAGTACATAGAGAGTGTAGCCAAGTCGCCCCTTAACCATGGCTTTGTTAAGCTAAATCAAGTGAGCTCCTTGAGTCTATCACTATAAGGCAGATTTTCTAATTAACAAGCCAGCATTTGTGGCGCGGTACTCATGAACCGCCCTGCGATAACAAATCAGCGTCTGCTGCCCGGCACCCATTAGAAACACGGCAGTAAAATCAAGAAGTGCAGTGCCAGCATTCCAGAGCAAAGCAGTGGGCACACCCCATTGAGAGCAATGGACACACACACACACTCCTTGAGAACAATGGAGACGTCTCTACACATCCATTGAGAGCAATGGAGAATACACACACCATAAACCCATTGGGAACAATGGAGAATTCACCCTTCCCACCCCACACACCCTTGAGAACAATGGTAAATTTTTAAAGACACACACACGTGCGCACTCACACACACTGAGCATCATTTTGGCAGTCCCCTCTCTGTGCCTCCAGTGCCCACCTGTAAAATAGGGCAACAATGTTTCTTTTTTCCCACCCTTGGTGTGTCTTGTTGACATGGACTGTAAACTGTTCAGGAGAGGACCTATCTCTATGTGTCTGTCCAGCACTTAACACAATAGGGACCTGAGCTTACCTGGGGCCAGTAGGCACTCCTCACTGTAACCACCTTCATCATCAACAACAATTGATCCATTGTGCGCACGCTTCTGGGGACCAGTTGGGATGGTGCTTTTTATGCTGCAGCCTTTGTTCCCTCAAAAGTGGACTGTGACCCATCCGATTCATTTCACGTAAGCCCAGAGGTTGATCTGAGATGGGAATGAAATTCCCATGTTGACCTGGGCTTTGTATCCCATTACCAACTCCCTCAGATATGAGATCTCGGGACAGGAATATTAGTAGAGGAGGGCCAGAGCCGACAAAGTTCAGAGCTGTCCCACAGTTTGCCAGAGCTCTTATTCAAGGTTCTAGGTTGATCCTTCTGATGGTAAAGTCTGGATCCAGATTCCAGTCTGCCTTTCCCTAATGTTCAGATCCAGACTTTAGTTCAGACCCATCTCTAGTTAGTCTGTTGCAATATTGATGAGTCAGTATTTTCCTGACCTTTGGGTCACCCAACTCTATAGGTTGATTTACCCATTAGAAAAGCCTACTGTACCTCTTTTCTCTGTCCTCATCAATATCATCAAGGATGTACTCACTTTTGGGGCAGATCCGTGATCTCGATAGTTCCTGCAGGAAGCTTTAGTATGAATCCGGTTGATTAGGTACAACTTTTCCCTGCCTCCAAAATTCTAAAATGATTCAATTATTTACATAGCTTTAAATTCTGAGGCCCAGGAAGGTTTTTGTCAATAATTCCTGCTCTTTTTGTTACGTGTATCAATTCTGCAGTTTAAAACAAATGAAGAAAAGTGGGGTTTTTTCCACAGTTGTAAGAGAGTTTAGCACTCTTGAAAAGGACGGAGGGGAGCAGTCGCTTGGGACAGGAATACCGTGGAAGAATTTTACCTTTGCTGAGTTTCTTGGCTTGGGTCTCCCACTGTTCTGCTCAGTCATGACCTATCATTGATGTTATTTGAAAGGTCAGGCTGACATGTGAGTTGCATGATCTTTCTTTGAAAAGAAAAGCCGCTTTATTGTGCAAAGCCAGTACAGTGATTCATATCAACCGCTATGGATTATGGTGACATTTTCAATAGACCTTGTTCTCAATTGACTGTGACCTTCATGGCTTTGGGTCAATAGATTTTGCTGGCTATAGTGATGTTTTCCTAATACAACAGCCTCATGCCACCTCCCCAAGGGAGTGACCCAAAATGTAGCCCACAGAAGTGGAGTAAATTGTCGTAACTTCATGGGGCTAGCACCGTTCTCGTCAGCTGAGGAGATTTCCCGTGGGGCTTCACAATACAGCCAGAGGCTACCTTGATTTCATATGCCGAGCCAACTTGCAGTGGTTGCAGTCTCCATCCTGCTCCAAGCAAATTAAAGATAAGGCCGACTGCAACCTTCTCCAGTTTATCTGGAGATTTTGTGGCCTTCAGGGAAGTTTTCAAATCAGCCCTTGGTTGGACAAAGTCAGAGAACCCCTGAACATAGCATGGTTTTGCTGCTGTAGAGGTGAAAGAAGGTGCAGCGATTCCAAAAGCACGTCATATTGATCCGACCCCAGTAGCTTAATGGATAAGGGCCTAGCCTCAGAGTGTAGCATCAGGGCCCCTGTGAGATGAGAGAGAGTGCTCATTTACCAAGGGCTGTGGTGCGTTTTCCATCACTGGAAGCTTTTAAATCAAGATTGGACGTTTTTCTGAGAGATCTGCTCCAGATGAAACAGGGTTTAACTCACAGAAGTCCTATGGCCTGTGTTATACAGGTTGTCAGGCTAGATTATCACAGGGACCGCTTCTGGCCTTAACATCTATGAATCTACAAATTAGATCTGCTTCAGAATCACAAGGTGAATGCCACCATCGATGTTTTCTGTCCCAAATGCCTTCCACAGAGGCTATCTGTTCTTGGGAGTGGCATGCAATTCATTTTCTTTGAAACTTTCCTTTTCTCTAGCCTTGTCTATGTGAGGGTCTCCAAGGCCTTACAAATGTGAGTTAACCCGCCCCAACCCCCTTCCCACCCCCCACCCACCCCGAAGGCAGGTCAGTATCATTAGCCCTCTTTTACAAATGGAGAAACTGAGGCACAGAGCAGCGCCACAACTGACTGATTCCATCCGGGGAGCCAGTAGCGGAGGTAAGACTAGGTTGACTTTTCATCAGAAAACTAAACATTTTTGGCTGAAAATTATCATTTTGATCATTTTCAGATGGAATTGTTTTGTTTTGGACAGTTTTTGACCCAAATTGTTTGGCAGTTTGAGGTAAAAATGTTTGGTTTTTTCCATGAAAAGTGGAATTTTTCTGCAAAAAATATCACCCCCTCCAAAAAATGGGGAAAAAAGTTGTTTTGGGCAAAATTTTCCATAGAAAAAAACCATTTTCCAACCAGCTCCCCCCACGGCTTGATATGAAAATGTCAGTCACTGCTAAAAGAGCTCGTAACCCCCACCCCCATTTTCCAGATGCTTGTATCCTATAAAAACCCTCTGCCAGACCAATCTGTTATTCATTAGCTTGAAGCGACAAGACTGACAGGTGATCCCAAGTTGTGACCATTTAAATGAGTGAGAGTCCAAAATCGAGGAGTGAGATTTAAAACGTCTCATTGAATTGCGATGCAAAATCCTCTGCCGTGAGCAGAGAGCCCCTTTGAAAACTGTCTCAAAAATGAATGTCACTCCAAATGAGGGAGCTCTGGCAGATGGGTGATTGGGGGGGGGTGTCTGCTGACATGTGAATTCAGTTAACCTGCATTCTTCACATGCTGGAGGCTAGTTCTGCTGTATGCTAAGATCCTAAAGCAAGGATGGAGCCTGCCAGCCCTTCCAAAGACTGGGCCTACCACATCTAAGTTCCCCTATTATCAGGCTAAAGCAGCCCTGGCTCCATGGGGAGAGCCCCACTGAATTGCCACCAACACTTAAAATATCAGGGTTGGAAAGAACCTCAGGAGGTCATCCAGTCCAACCCCCTGCTCAAATCAGGACCAACCCCCCCAGGCAGATTTTTGCCCTAGTTCCCTAAATGGCCCCCCTTAAGGATTGAACTCACAATCCTGGGTTTAACAGGCCAATGCTCAAACCACTGAGCCATCCCTCCTCCCAGTATGTCCTACAGCACCATGGATATATCGACCTCCAGCTAAGTGAAACCAGTGGAAACCTTTTTGTGCAATGCAAGGAACTGCAACAGATACATGATAACCCATAAATCACATCTCCTTTACGCACCTGGGCTTCAGTCTTTCCAGGGGTGGCAAGGGGAATTGTGGGATAGCTACCCACAATTCAGTGTCCTGAAACAGGCGCAGGGGCACTGCATGTGCACCCGCTGCACTGGTGCGCCCAATGCAGGATGGCTAGTGTGAACACCCTGCACCATCCCAGTGCAAATTTCAAAGATGCAAATTTCCACCATAGACAAGGCTCGGGAGAGTCTGCTTAGGGATGAACAATGACCATGTAGTAACCCCGCCACCGAAGACGTGATAAACTCCCATTGACTAAACGGGACCAGGATTTCACTCTAAACTGGGTGTAACTTGCTCCTGAGTTTGGATTCATGTAGGGCAGGGGTTCTCAAACTGGGGGTCATGACCCCTCAGGGGGTCACAAGGTTATTATGTGGGGGGGTCGCGAGCTTGTCAGCCTCCCCTGCTTCACCTCCAGCATTTATAATAGTGTTAAATATTTTTTAAATGTTTTTAATTTATAAGGGGGGGGCGGTCGCACTCATAGGTTTGCTGTGTGGAAGTGGTCACCAATACAAAAGTTTGAGAACCACTGATCTAGGGCCTGGTGCCTCCACCTGGAAATAAACTTCCCACCCTGATCAGTTTCTAGCTCAGGCCCCATAGGAAGCGCTAAGCACCGGCCTCTTCCCCACCCTTTTTTTTTTTTCGCCGAGGAGGGATAGCTCAGTGGTTTTAGCATTGGCCTGCTAAACCCAGGCTTGTGAGCTCAATCCTTGAGGGAACCGTTTAGGGAACTGGGGTAAATATCTGTCTGGGGATTAGTCCTGCTTTGAGCAGCCAGTTGGACTAGATGACCTCCTGAGGTCCCTGATATTCTATGATTCCCCATGTTCAGTGCGGCCAGTTACCTGTCTGCAGTGCTGGTTTATGCTTTGCCTTTTGTTTCCCTTACAGCAAACCTGCTGACACATTGATATCCAGCTTCATTACCCCAATAGCAGATAGTGTTTAATGAGAGCTGGGATCCCAGCCGCTTGCTGATGCACTGCCAGTGCCGGCAGGGTGTCACGGCTCTGAAAAAAACCCTGGCAAAAGCAGTGAACACTGGGGATTCCACGAAGCGCTGGGGAGGATTTCACTGCATGCTAGAGTGCCTTCACAGCTACGGGTGGGTGCTTTGTGCAGGGAGTCTTGATAACTCACCCATAGCACTGGGTGGGTACCGCTGTGCAGAGAGCAGCATTCTAGATAGTTACGTTTCATTATTGCCCGTTGTGGGAAATCAAAGAGCAGAAGGCGAAAGTGACTTTCCCCATATAAATCATAGAATATCAGGGTTGGAAGGGACCTCAGGAGGTCATCTAGTCCAACCCCCTGCTCAAAGCAGGACCAATTCCCAGACAGATTTTTGCTCCAGATCCCTAAGTGGCCCCCTCAAAGATTAAACTCACAACCTTGGGTTTAGCAGGCCAATGCTCAAACCACTGAGCTATCTCTCGACAACAGCAGCATCTAGCTCCCATGACTCCCCACCCCATGTCCGATCTGCCCCCCCAATGATGTGGGATTATGCCTTGAAGATAGGAATTGCCATATGGGATCAGATGAAAGGTCTATCTTGGCCGGTAGTCAGTCTCCAGCAACAGCCTGTATCAGCTGCCTCAGAGGAAGTGTAAATGGACAGTCATGGCATAACCCAGCTGTTAGAAGGCTCTCTCTTCACCCCCTCCCCTGGTTCTTGTCACGCAGACAGAAAGCTGAAAACCAGAAGTCCGAAGTGCAGGCAATGCGATGTTTATTGGGGTTAGTTCCAAGCAAGCATATCCATCGCGCTACATGTCAGCGGGTGGGGGAGGAGTGAGGGCTCTGGGGTGGGGCTGGGATCGAAGCTGGGGCAGGGGTTGGGGCCCGGGAGGAGGACAGGGGTGCAGGCTCCGGGCGGTGCTTACCTCAAGCAGCTCCCGGAAGCAGCAGCATGTCCCCCCTCCAGCTCCTACGTGGAAGCGCAGCCAAGCAGCTCTGAGTGCTGCCCCGTCCGCAGGCGCCGCCTCCTCAGCTCGCATTGGCCAATGGGAGCTGCGGGGGTGGAGCTTGGGGAAGCGGCAGCGTGCGGAGTCCCCGGCTGCTCCCACGCATAGGAGCCAGAGGGGGGACGTGCCGCTGCTTCCCAGAAAAAAATGGAAACCTGGTCACCCTACATCACCGTAGTATCGGCACATCTTCCAGTAATGCATTAAGCAACATGACTGATATCTGTCACATGCTCGAGCAAAATCTTAAGCATCAGAAAGTCAGTGCACGTAACATACTGAGCTGGGCTTCCACTGAAGCAGGGCCAAGAACTCAGAGTTCAGCTGGACTCGCTGTCCTTCACCCACACCACTGGGGGCAGCATTTTCGCGGAGCGGGGAGGTGGAAGGGACGGCAACGTCAGGATGGGGGAGGGGCACATGGGAAGGGACGGAGGCTGAGAATCAATTGTGTTTCACTTTGTTTTGATGTGGAAAATTCTCTCATCTCACTTTTCGAAATAAGGCGGCGGCTTCTTTCCCCTCCCCCCACCCTTCCACCTTCCTGGGGATCAGGAATTCACATCCCTTCAGGCGGTAATTAAACAGCAAAGAAAATTAGCATCAATTCTAGCGATAGCTCAGAGCCACTAAATCCCAGAGACGTTCCTTGGCACTCATTTATGGTTCAGGCATCTGCTGAGATTGTTTCTTTCTATCCATCTATCCCCATGAGCTCCCCTCGAACTCTCTCGGTTGGTATTTCTTCCTGTAATGAAGAATCTAGCCAAGAAGAAGAGGAATTAACCCCCACAGAATGGGCTCTGCTGTTAGCTTGGCAAACGCAACCACTGAAACCACAGGTAGTGTTTCATACAGCATGCAATCCATCCCAAATTCCATGGGGCAGTCCTGCCCCAGTGACACGAACTCTCACCACTCCTTGCAACTTTGAAAATGGCCTTCGTCTCCCTGTACCTAGTTCCCCACGCTGTAAAATGGGGATAATTATGTGCCTATCTCACAGGGGTTCAATCGATTAATATTCATAAGGGTGGAATGTTCAAAAGCACTTGAGTGATTTAGGAGCACCAGCGCCACTGGCTTTCATGGGCCCCTATGCTACTTTGGCACATCTGACCGCTCCACCCACGGCGCTGTGAGATCTTTGGCTGGGAGGCATTATAGAGGTGTCAGATATTTAGCATATTCTATCATTTACTTCAGCAGGAGAAAAAAATTACCTGGGGGGAGAAGCACAGAACTCCAACAACCAAGGATAACCTTAACTCTGCCCCAATGAGAGCACACTGCCACAGATGTCCAGAACTCACTACTACCATAAAGGCTCTACTAAACATAAAACAACTCTGTTGCCCCCTATTGACCAAAGCAGGGAAGCGTGTCAGCATATACAACAGGGAAAGGGCAACTCCCAGATGAAGATGAATTAGCTTATTTGATGCAATTATACAGCCAGTGACCAGGGCTCTCTCTGGGCTGCTTTGAGGAGTGGATGCAGGGCATTGAGTCTGACATGCAGGATTAGCTGTGGCTGGTTCCTTTGGTAGGAAAAGGTGGGAAATGGATGGCCAGAGAATTCTCCCCAGCGTCTATGTTGAAGAGCCATGCGCTCTAATCCCAATACACACAGTGATCTGCTAGGCTGTCTTAAAAAGGCAGTGGGGGGGGGAGAAGTCCCTGGGGAGGCACCGATATTCAACTCAGAGCTTCGCCCAGCTCGTGAGAATCACAGATGTAAGAGATGGAAAAGCCTAGTCACTTGACCTTCTGCAGGGCTGGTCCTGGGTCATTCCAACAAATGTGCCCTCCACATGCTCAGTGGGTTGAGTATTAGCCTCCTCAACCCAGGGTTATGAGTTCAATCCTTGAAGGGGCCATTTTTAGGGATCTAGGGCAAAATCAGTACTTGGTCTTGCTAGTGAAGGCAGGGGACTGGACTCAATGACCTTTCAAGGTCCCTTTCAGTTCTATGAGATAGGTATATCTCCATATTTATTTATTTATTATTATTTTCCTGCTGGAGTGCAGCAAAAGGGTGCATCAGTCAGTCCGCTCCTTTTGCCACTCAATGGGATGCTGCTCAGGCAGCCAGGAGCTGCAAACTTCAACCGCACCCCCCTTTCCTTCGGGGAGCCGATGCAGCATGTAGCCACCGTGCATGGGGCTGAGGGGCACGGTTCCCTCTTCCCGCTGCACTCTCTGCTCTGAAGTGTGGAAAGATCACACATAGCAGGATGTGCTGACCCGTGGCTGCAGATGGAGAGAATCCAATCCTGCCTAAAGCACCCCGGAATGACCCTGGGACCCTTTGCGCTGGGCAGTGCTGGCATGTTTTGCACCAGGGTTGAAGCACCGGAAGCTTGCTCTAAGTCTCCAGTCCTGAGAGGCGATGCACTGGGACTCCTTGCGGGCACTGGCATGCTTTTTGACTTGCTCTGAGCTCTCTCTGACTCCACCGCAGCTGTCATAGGCACAGATCAGGGCCTGCTTCTTCTTCTCTGGCAAGACTGGCGTCATGCCTTGGAGAAACCAGGCAGCGAGAATGGGATGGGGGCTCCACTGTGGAGCAAGAAACAAAAGCATTCAGAAGGACACCGGTTCCCCTGGACCGCACGACTGTAACAGCAAAGCAGCGCACACGTCTATGGCATTAGAGGCAGGCACTGCAGAGCAACAGAGCTGGTTGAAACGCAGACTTACCATTCGGCGGGGAATTCTGACATTTCCAAACTGGTTTTCATTATGAATCAGAATAATAATGAAAAAGGACTTTTTTTTTTTTTAAGTTTCATTTTGGGTCAGTCGTTCCGTTTTGATAAACTCGAAATGTTTTGTTCTCCTTTTAATGTCTCTCTCTTTTATGTTAAATTATAATTTACAAAACAAAATATAGTTAAATAAGAAGGCCTTCCACCAGGGACAATCGAAATGCTCTGTGCCAATAACGAATGGTTTGATCTTGTCAGTATAGGTGGGTTTTTTTCATTTTTTGCCAAACAACTTTCTGTCAAAATCGACACCTGCCTGCAGAAATGTCTGTTTCAACGAAAGATCATTTTCCAATGGGAAAACCCTCCATCCGAACATTTTCCACCATCCCTCCAGAGCAAGGCTGTTCCCACGCCTTTCAGTGCCGGTGCAGAAATTAGCATTTGCTGCCCTCTGCTGTGCACCTTCTGCTATTTCAGCTCACATGTAGCAGCTTCCCAAGAGCTCTGTTTCTGGAGGAGAAGGCATCACCTCTTTATTCCTGGCATGAGGTCACCCCATCCTGGCGCCCAAGAAGGGCTTGACCCAATTGCCTCTGCAGTTTAGTATTGTCACCTTTGCACCCAGAGGGCATACTCAAATGAGGTCTCCCTGTTAGCCATTGGCTGAGACTGCTGCCCACCTTGGCCCTCCGTCTTCTCCCCACGAGTACCCAGATCCCTTGCCAGCTGTTGGTCCCTCTCTCCAACAGTAACCAATCCTCTCCCTAACCTGCCCATATGCCCATGGGGCTGATTCCCTCCCTCTCCCTCTGTTCCTCCCCATAGCTGCCCAGTCTGGCGTATGCGTGCTTTCCCTTCCCACGTCTCTAAACATGCACCATCCCCAGCACCCTGCTGGTCCCCCTGCTAGAAATCAGACTTAGAACTGGTCACAGCCAAAAAGCCTTCTCCACACACCTGAGTACAGGCTGGTATCATAAGGGTTAATTGTGAGGACTGTCAATACAGCTTGCCCGTTCACTAACAACCACTGACGCTTAACAGGAGCTTCCTGAACGGTGTGAAATCACCCAAATCTAAGGAATAAATGGAAACACCTCTCCACAGACCCCCTCTATGAATATGTATGGCTGCAAACCTCATTTACTGTGGTAACGGGGATCATGAAGGAACTCACTCCTAATGAACCATGTTCTAAAGACTCAAGCTAAACGCTGCAATTTGGAGTCACCCTTCTCTGAAATTACTTGTTTAATGTAGTCACTGAGGTGGGCTTCTCTTCTCAGGATGGCTGCAGATGGCTAGTCCATAGTTTTTAGGCCAGGGAGCAGGTTAAGAGAACAATTTCTTTGGGACTATTAACTAGGCTTGTTGGTAACACAAGGAAGTAGCGGCTTCCTCATTGCCAGACCTGCTAAGAGCAGAAAAGGAGGGACACCCGTTAATATTATTATTTATTGTGATGGCTCCTGGGAGCTCCAGTCCTGGAGCAGGGCCCCACAGTGCTAGGCACTGTACAAACACAGAACAGGATGCTTTCGTAACACAATGCACCTGCTCGCATCTCACACACACACACACACACACACAGACCCTGAATGAGCTGGAGAGGAAGGAGCTAGCCAGCACAGGGCACATGTGTTACCCAGTTCAGTAGCCAGCTTGTAGAAGGATCCACTGCAGAGGGTTGCTGTACAGGTTACAAAAATCTCACGTTTATTGTATGATGTGTAAAATGTGTGTGTCACGTTTTGGGGGTACAATTCAGACCAGTCAGGGCCTGTATCGCCGCCTGTCCTGTGACCCTGAGTGCCTTAAAATGCTCTGCTGCTCTAGCGCCCTGTCTGGACGCACCCAGCCAGCAGTTGTTTTACCCCCATCTGGGTCACCCACACCAGTAAACGGTGTGAAACCAGATCTCTTACCACCCTGCTGCCAGCAGAGCTCTGTCCCACCGCTACCCTCCGCTGTGCCGGTGTCTGACCGCGCTCAGCAGCTTTTCAGGGCCTCAGCGCGTTTTAACTGTTTGACAGACACTGACTCAGTTTCCCCCCTTGACTGCTGAGTCTGGCTATGGCAGGCTTGTGCCTGAGCCCTGGGGATCAAGCCTATTATGTCAAGAAATCAAAACAACACCTCAAGGAAAAAACCCTTCCTACAATGCCAATATCAGAATAACCTTTAGTGCTACAGGCAGAGTGATGGGGTCCATCTACCCACATCTGCTTGTCTGCTAGCCCCTGATCAGACACCCCGTTCTGTCCCTCCTGCATGGGCGTGACTTGACCCTCTTCTTCTGCCCCAGCTGCCTGCGTTTGTCCTGATCTGCAGACATCTGTTGCTCCAACTCTGCCTCCTCACACTGACACTGGCCTCCAGCTCCCTCCGCCTCTCCTCCACCAGCACCTTTTCCGCTGCAGCTCTGGACCTCTTGTCATTGCTGCTACCTCGGCTGGGATTGTCTGAGGACCCACCTGCTTGGTGTCCTGCATGCCCCATGGGAGAAAAAGGGACCCACTCTGGCCTCCGGTTTGGAGCAGATGCCCCACCCTGCCTCATGGCAATGGCCACTAGCTCCGACTGCTTCTGACCAGCTGCTGACGGACTTCACTGTGCACACAGCTCTGCTAACTTCTTGGAGAGCTCGGCCACTGCTTCTTTGCTTCCCCTGCCTTTTCTGCTGCTAACTTGGCTTCCCTTTGTTCTATTTCCCTGACCTGAAATAAGCAAACAGAAAACAAGAAACCTGACCTGGAAGCTTTCTTGGACTGTTCTCAGCCTTTTCTCTGGAGAATCACTTCAAACTATTTCACCAGTGGTTAAAGTGTAAAGCTCATGTCAACTGGCTAGCTGTGTGTCAGTCCTGTTGGACAAGGCACATCATGCTTTGGGGTTCAACCCAGGGCAGTGAGAGGCTGTCCCCACTTGTCCTGTAACCCCAAGTGTCTTCACATGCTCTGCCTGGTCAGCCAGACAAATAGACAGGCCTTTGTCTGAGGCATCCTGGGTTTATGCACTGCTTGCCAAACACATTTTAAGAACATAACTCTAGCCCATATCCATCATTTCTTTGTACACACCCCACACATTCATCATGCATGAATATTAACGATCAGGGAGCATAGTGGGGTGAACACCCGCTCCAGCCCTGAAGGGGTTGGAAAAGCCCTGCAGAGGGCTGGGGTTATGAAAGGGAGCAAAACCCTGGCTTATTGGGGGAAGTGGCTGCAGCTGGGGCCACGCCCCAAACCAAGCCACTGGGAACTTATAAGAAGGCCAGGGAAGCCAAAAGCAGCAGTCTCTCTCTGACTGGAGAGGGAGACAGGCCTGGCTGCTTGTGAACTCACCCAGGGAACCTAGAGTGAGGCAGGGCTGGGGAAAGGCCTTAGGAGCTGGGAAGCCCTAGGCCAGCAACTCCCTGGGCTGCAGGGCCTAGTTCTAGGCTCACCTAGGTATTGGGCTTTCAGAGGGGGCAGCATGAGGGTGGGTAAAGGCAGCCAGTCTAAACCCAACCTTGCCAGTGATGAGTAGGTTGATACTGCAGTCTGCCCCAGGGTGTGTGGCTAGATGACTGGCAGTAGCCTTATAGTGAGGTGGGAATAGTGGGTGGGGGTTCCCTGGGGAGGGGAGACCCTAAGACTGAAGGGTTACTGCCAGGGGGCAGCACCCCAGGTAAAAGGGCACTGGGGTCCTGGGAGGGACATGGGGCCAGAGGACAGGTGGATCACCAGCCTGCAGGGGGTGCTCTGGAGCTGGAATGAGCTAATTCCTGGAAATCACCAGCAGGAGGTGCCACAGGGGTGAGTCCGTTCCTCTGCAGGGAGTTTTGTTTTCCAGTTGATATCTTACACGGCTCCTGTTAGCTACAGATTATGACAACAGCGTGTTAGTTGTAGTGATTGTGTCAGGCCTGACAAGAGCTCACGAATAGTGAACCACCAATGGTCCTCCGGGTCCCGCTGTGCCCAGCAGACAGGCTGCACTCGGACCTCTCACACGCCGGGGTAAGTCAGGAGTTGCTGCAAGCCAAGGCCTTACACCCATGTAAAGGCAAGTTAAATGAGACCACAAGCAGCCCCCCCCACACCCAGGAGAAACCAAGCATGTTCCCCAACCCCCCAGGAGACATCCTGAGAAATGAGACTGGCTTTGGGCTGTGCTCTGAAAGGTAACAGACTCCGGCTTTGCTGGGCCACCTTCCAGAACCCCGGCGAACGCTCAGTCCGCAGCCCCTCGGGCCTCTTTGTGGAGCAGCTGAGCCGAACTCAACACTCCCAGCAGCACGTAGGAGGAGAAGGCATCTGCCTGTTAGACAGGACCCAACGCATAGAAGGTTTTGTGAGCAGATAACTCCTGGGCAGGTACCCTGGGCACTGGTGCACCTCGGTCCCTCCTATTAACTGCCTGTGGCACACAAGAGTTTAGTCTCCTCAGGGCTGTGAGACTTTAGTTTAATCCAGTGGTTCTCAACCTATTTACCATTGTGGGCAACCCACGATGTGTTATGTGGGCTGATTCCAATACTACCTGTATGACCCTGAGGATGTCACATGGGCCACAGCTGTGTGCTGAGTGGGCCGCAAGTGGCCCACAGGCTGCAGGTTGAGAACCACTGTCTAATCCAACTAGGGTGAGCAGACAGCAAATGTGAAAAATCGGGATGGGGGTGGGGGGGTAATAGGAGCCTATATAAGAAAAATACCCAAAAATTGGGACTGTCCCAATAAAATCCGGACATCTGGTCACCCTAAATCCAACACTGGGATACAGGGTGAGCTTTAGTGGCCTGGGATAGATGGATCCAACTAAATGAGCTGGTGCCCCCTTCTGGCCTGAAACTCTCTGACCTTGACTTGCACCCAGGAGAGAATCAATCATAGAAGATCAGGGTTGGAAGGGACCTCAGGAGGTCATCTAGTCCAACCCCCTGCTCAAAGCAGGACCAACCCCAACTAAATCATCCCAGCCAGGGCTTTGTCAAGCCTGACCTTAAAAACCTTTAAGGAAGGAGATTCCACCACCTCCCTAGGGAACCCATTCCAGTGCTTTACCACCCTCCTAGTGAAATAGTGTTTCCTAATATCCAACCTAAACCTCCCCCACTGCAACTTGAGACCATTGCTCCTTGTTCTGTCATCTGCCACCACTGAGAACAGTCTAGATCCATCCTCTTTGGAACCCCCTTTCAGGTAGTTGAAAGCAGCTATCAAATCCCCCTCATTCTTCTCTTCTGCAGACTAAACAATCCCAGTTCCCTCAGCCTCTCCTCATAACTCATGTGCTCCAGCCCCCTAATCATTTTTGTTGCCCTCACAGAACTAGAGGCTGGTGCAGGAGCACTCAGCTCTGGCTTCCGAGGGGCCTCTCAGGGGACTCCCACCCCCCTACACACACATGTACACTACACTTCAGTGGCCTGGAGACATGGTGAGGGCTGCTAGGGAAAGGACGGTGCATTGGTTACAGGGTGCGAAAGACCTGGGTTAAAGTCCGGCCAGCTGCAGGATTTTAATTGCAACGTAGACACGCCCTTAGGGACTACTGCAATAAACATAATAATAGGGTGCCTCTGTCTCCAAAAAATCCTTGGAAATCCAGGCTGCCTGCATTCCAGCAGCAGAGGGAGGCAGAATCCACAGAGAAAGAAGAGGATCTTTCAATCCATTTATTCATGCAACTACAGTCGCCTCTTCAAGGCAAGCAAATGAATAACAAATGTTGTGTTGAGCAGAGAAAATGAATCTGTATACAGAGCGTTTTACTAGGGAGATGGCCCTCTCCGCTTCATACTTCAGGCTGAGATTTGCATTTAAAGCAGGAATCAACCTCTTTGTTATGTCTGAAGGATAAGCCAGCCTCTCCCCAGAGTTCCAGCCGTGTCCCGTGAATGCCCAATGTGTTTTCTGAGAATTCACAAGGAAAGCCATTCATTTAAAACGAGTTACATTTTTTAATTTTAACGCCCTGTGTCAGATCATAGGGGTTTTTTCTCCCAAATGATTTCTGTTCAGAAAGTGGAAACTTGAGTAGATCTAATGCAATGGGTATCGTAGAATCACAGGGATGTAGGGCTGCAAGGGACTTCTAGAGGTCAGTTAGTCCACCTGCCCACACTGAGGCAGGATTAAATATACCTAGGACATCACTGACAGGTGTTTGTCTCACCTCTTCTTAAAAACCTCCAATGGCAGGGATCCCACAATTTCCCTAGATAGCACGTTCCAGAGCTTTACTATCCTCCGAGTTAGAACGTTCCTCCTAATATCCAACCTGACTCTCCCTTGTTGCAAACTAAGATCTTGACCAAACTGGAGAAATGGTCTGAAATAAATAGGATGAAATTCGACAAAGGCAAAGTACTCTACTCTAATTAAGAAGGAACAATCAGTTGCACACATGGGAAATGACTGCCTAGGAAGGAGTACTGCAGAAAAGGATCGGTGGGTTATAGTGGACCACAAACTAAATAGGAGTCAACAATGCAATACTGTTACCAAAAAAACCAAACATCATTCTGGAATATGATTAATAGGAGTCTCCTAAGCAAGACACAAGCAGTAATTCTTCCATTCTACTCAGCACTAATAAGGCCTCAACTGGAGTACTGTGTCCAGTTCTGGGCACCTCATGTTGGGAAAGATATGGACATATTGGAGAAAGTACAGAGGAGGGTGGCAACAAAAATGCTTAACGGTCTAGAAAACATGACCTCTGAGGAAAGATTGAAAAAACTGGGTTTGTTTAGAAGAGAAGACTGAGCGGGGACAGGGTGACAATTTTTAAGAAGGTAAAAGGCCATTATAAAGAGGCAGGAGGTAGATTGTTCCCTTTATCCACTGAGGACAGGACAAGAAGTAATGGACTTAAGCTGCAGCAAGGGAGATTTAGCTTAGAAAAACTTCCTAATTGTAAGGGTAGTTAGGCGCTGGAACTAGAGAGGTCGTGGAACCTCCATCTTTGGAGGTTTTTAAGAGCAGGTTAGACAAACACCTGTCAGGGATGGTCTAGATAATACTTAGTCCTGCCTCAGTGCAAGGGACTGGACTAGATGTCCTACTGAGGTCACTGCCTGTCCCACATTCTAGGCTTCTACAATTAATTCTTGTTCTCCATGTCCAGTAGGGCAGGACAACTGATCACATTGTGAGACTGAATGGACAATTTCCCCCGTCACCCTTCGTAACGGAACCTTTCTCTGTAAGCAGAGGCTAAAGAATAATCTTTCTCTTACAGAGAAAATCAGGAAGATCTGCCCTGTTTCAAAATGATTTGCTGATTCCTCCTGGCCTTAAACTCTGTGACTCCTAAGTCACTGGGGCACTTTAGGAAATATTATTCATGGTGGGCTTTGGATTTTTTTTTTTAATTCTTTCAAAAATAAAATTTAAAAGATTTTCAGTGATGTCCTATTTCACAACTGAAAGGACCCAGACCATTTTGAAGTGTCAATAAAAAAACTTAAGCTAAAGAAAAAGGGTATTTTTGAAACAGGGAATTTTTAACTAATGTCTCTTGGTTTGTGGCAGAGCTGGGGTTTTACTCCAGGTCTCCCAAGTCCTCTGCTAGTCCCCTAACCATTGGGCTATCCTTCCTGACATCTGCCCCTCTCTTTTTCCAGCTCACTCTGCACATACATCTCACCTCTCGCCTCACCTGTTTCTCTGGGGCTCCCTCTATGGCCATGAGCTCCCCCAGGGAGTCAAGTTTCCATCCGTGGGAGTCTAAACGTGCCCCTCCTGTTTTCTAGGTGTTCCCTGGGCCTGTTCAGGTGGCCTGAGACCCCAGCTCCCACACTGTGCATCGACCTGCCCCTCGCTGTTTCTCTACGTGCCGACGACTCCCTAGGCAGCCTCCGCCTCCCCCCAGGGCTTCCACCGGCAGCTTGAGGTGTCCTGAGGGCCTCTCCTTGGGGCTATAATGTACCCCGGGGCCTCAGGCTCCCACCAGATGTGCCTAGCTCCTCTCTGTGTTCCTGTCCCCCTCCCTGGGAATGGCCCTCCCCATATCTTTGGACATCATTCTACCTGCATTTCACCCGCCAAGCCCCCGCGTGGGGATGGGGGCTGATCCTCAAAGAGAGGCAGGGATTGGGGCTGGTCCCCACAAGGAAATGGGAGGGCAATCCCCCTAGAGAGATGGGGGCTGAGGGGAACTGATCCCCACGGAGAGATGGGGGCTGGTCCCCACCAGGATACAGGTGGCTCAATCCCCACAGAGAGATGGAGGCTGGGGGACTGATCTCCATAGAGAGGTGGGGGCTGAGAGGCCCGAGGGCACCAGAGGCTGCAGTGACTCTGTGACATCACAAAGTGTGGGGGGGTCCCTCATCACCATGGTAACTGGGACGATGTACTCTGAGCAGCAGCACGGGGCGAGGGGCTGCGGGATGCTCTGTGCTCCCCAGTTCTGGCTGGGCCGCAGGGGCCCCTGGGTCACAGGGGCACTGGGGATCCTAGCTCTGATGCTTTGTCATTGCTCAGGTAATGTGCGGGATGGTTTTCCCTTTGAAGGGTTCACAGCACATTGGGGCCTCAGCCTGGCCAAGTGCCCTTGGAGAGGTGCCAGGCTGGGACCCCCTCAAGGCAGTGCCCAGTCAGAACTCAGCAATGTGCCCCTCTTTGCCCATCCCTGCAACATTACAGGACCCCCCGCTACCCTGGGACCCGGCAGAGCCCAGGGGAGGCGTGAGCGCTGCTGGGAATGGCACCAAGGAGGTGATGGCACCAAGGATCCAAACAGCTCAGCATGTGGGCATGCCCAGCTTGGAGATGGGACCCCCATTTGAGCCCCACCTGTGGGGTGGGCTGGAAGCCAGACCCCAGTCTGGGCAGCCCCTCATCCAGCGGGCCTGACATGGCAACCCCATCTGAGCACCCTTGTGGGAGGGGCTGAAATGCCCCCTCCCTCCCTGCTGGGCACCCCCTCGTGAGCTGGGTCTGAGCCTCAACCCCCACCCCTGTGATAGCTCTCCACTATTGCCCGTCTGATCCAGGTCATAACCGCCTTGGGACAGTGACTGCGCCTCTGTGCTGCACCCAGTGCATTCGGCCCAGGTTTTGTGAGCACCTACCCCAGACCGTGGCAAAGCCGACGCCCCATGAGGGGGCTTTGCTCTGCCGGCGTCCCTCCTCTTCTCTCCCCCTCCCCCCGAAGAGCCTGTTGCTGAGATGAGACTAGAACTGCCTGTGTCTCTCGGCTTCCTTCCTAGGCTACAGGGACTATTCTCCTGATGAGGGCGTCCTCCCAGGGAAAGGGACCAGAGGCACCGCAAAGAACGCCGGGGACGAGCCCAGGCAGCCAGCAGGGTTTGGTGCGGAAGGGCAAACCAGTAAGGGGAGTCGCTCTGCAAAGTTCCCCATCCCACAGCGGGTCCAGGGTTCCTGCCTGGGTCTGCTCCTGGCTGACACAGTGCAGGGTCTTTCCCTGTGGCCCAGGAAAGAGAAGCAGCCCCTGGCCTGGGGGGTTCCCCCACTCCTGCCCTGATGGGTGTGTCTCCCCTGCACCAGTCTGGGCCCAGGGATTGATCCTGGATGGACCCTGTCCTTTCCCCTCTCTGTCCCTGGGCTGCATCTCAGGCTTCCTTGGTCTCCCATGCTCTGGTCCTGCCCCTGTCACCCTGATGTACCTGCCCTGACCCCCCTTCTTCATGGGCTTAAATTGCAGCAAGGGAGGTTTAGGTTGGACATTAAGAAAAACTTCCTAACTGTCAGGGTGGTTAAGCACTGGAACAAGTTACCTATGGAAGTTGTGGAATCTCTGTCACTGGGGTTTTTTAAGAGCAGGTGACAAACACCTGTCAGGGATGGCCTAGTTATTATGTAGTCCTGCCATGAGTGCAGGAGACTGGACTAGATCAGTGGTTCTCAGCCAGGGGTACGTGTACCTCTGGGGGTACACAGGTCGTCCGGGGGTACATCAACTCATCTAGATATTTGCCTAGTTTTACAACAGGCTACATAAAAAGCACTAGTGAAGTCAGTACAGTAAAAGCTTTGTTATCCAGCATGTTGGGGGACTGGGGGGTGCCAGTTAGTCAAAAATTCTGATTAACTAAGAGTTACCCAAAATCCCTCCTTCCATTGTTGTGGGAGGGGGCAAGGGGTTGGGCCACGGAAGGGGGTGTGGGGCGTGTGCTCTGGGAGGGAGTTTGGGTGCAGGAGGGGGCTCAGGGCAGGGGATTGGGGCACAGGAGGGGTTTTCGGGGTGCCATATCCAGGTGGCACTCACCTCAGCTGGCTCCCCGCAAGCAGCGACATGTCCCTGTTGCTCCTAGGCAGAGGCATGGCCAGGCAGTTCTGCACGCTGTCTCCGCCCACAGGTGCCACCCCTGCAGCTCCCATTGGCCACAGTTCCCAGCCAATGGGAGCTGTGGAGCCAGCACTTGGAGTGGGGCGGGAGCAGCAGACAGAGCCCCCGTGGCTGTTCCTCCGCCTAGGAGCAGCAGGGACATGTCACCCCTTCTGGGGAGCCACGCAGAGCCAGGAGGGAGCCTGCCAGCCCTGCACCAACCGGACTATAAACTAGACTTTCAGTGAAAATCAGCAATGCCAGTTTATAGAGCCTTCTGTTGGTATAGTGCCAGATAACACAGCTTTTACTGTACATACTAAAATTTCCTACTGACAATGACTTGCTTATACTGTTTTATGTACTAGACCCTGAAATGTAAGTACAATATTAATATTGCAATTGATTTATTTCATAATTATATAGTAAAATGAGAGCCAGCAATTTGTCAGTACGAGCGTGCTATGACGCTTCTGTATTTTGATGTCTGATTTTGCAAGCAAGTCGTTTTCAAGCGAGGTGAAACTTTGGGAGCGCAGGACAAATCAGACCCCTGCAAGGGGTACAGTCGTCTGGAACGGTGGAGAACCACTGGACTAGATGATCTCTCGAGGTCCCTTCCAGTCCCACCTTTCTAGGATTCTCTCCCTCTCTCTGTCCTAGTCCCCATCTTCATCCACATGGATGCCACTGAATACTCCCTGCCCTGCAGCCCTAGGGAGATGCATGTGACGAACCCCACCTACCGATGGGCCCGGGACAGGAGAGGTGAGGCCCTTTCTCTTCCTGCCGCCCGGGGTTCGCAGTCAGGAGCGAGCAGCTGAGACGGCCAGAGAGAGGGAGGATGAAACATCCCCAGGGAAAAGGGCATGTGCCTGGGAGGCCGTGGGGCCATGTTCTCCAAAGAGCTCTGCCCACCTCTGGGCGTGTGATGAAGAGGAGCGGGGGGAAGGCACCGCAAGGTTTGCAGGGTTGAAATAGTTCAGAACAGGGTGATCCTCCCCCCCCCCATTCCTCTCAGGGAAGAGCAGGGCTGAGTAGTCTGTCGAGGGGGGGCCTGCTGGGCGTGCCCGGAGGGGGCTGGGACAGCTCAGGACACCGCTTTAGCTGTGAGTGTTTATACAGCGAGGGGCATGGCTCTGGCTATACCCTGGGAATACATGGTGGGGGGGCTGACAATCCCCTTTAATCCCCTCACACAGAAAGGGAAGGGCAGATATGCTTGAGGGGCCCAGAAAGAATAAAGCCAGTTCAGGGTCTGGGGGGCAGCTCAGCCTGGGGTGACCCCTTTCTGGGGCTCATCACCCCCCCTCTCTCCCTGGCGCTAGAGTCCCAGTTGCTGTCAGTGAGCGCCCAGGGAGCCCTCAGCTTCCGGCACTTTCAGGGTGGCAGCAGTGGGAATTATTCCTGCACCGTTTCCTACAAGGAGCAGAGACTCCCGAGGGCTCAAACGTTCCACTACACAGTCCTGGGTGAGACCTGCTTGCAGCTGGGCCCACAGAGGGGAGGGGCAAGGTGGGCCGTGGCGGGACTGAGCCCCATAGCAGAGGGGGGAAGGGTGGCCATAGAAGGCCCTTGTCAGCTCCATGAAGCGAAGGGGCAGGATCGGGTTTAGATCTCTCGGTGAGGGAAGAAGCTCCGGGGGAGGGGCAGGGTGGGCGCTGGGTCCCCCCGCACCCCAGCTCTATAGCATGGGGCTGGTGTCTGTCAGGGTGGGGAGGCTGTAGGAGACTCGGGGTCCTCCTGCAAACCCCAGGAGGACAGTGGGGAGCTTGTGGGACAGTCGTGTCTGGCTGGAGCCAGTGGTGACCCCGCGTTCTCTCCCTCTGGCAGCCTACCATGTGCGCGGTGGCCTGGAGGCCCTGCTCGTCTTCCGGAGCCGGCTCTGCCAGGAGGCGCTGAAGAGGAGGTTCCTGTGGTCTCTGCAGGAGGCCCTGGGCCGGGTGGCCTCTGCCCATCACTGCCAGCTTGTGCTCAGCAAGTCCTCCTGCTTCCCCACCCTGCAGGAGCCCTGGGATGAGTTCAATCTCCAGGTACAATTCCAAGGTAGAAACCCAGAAGGAACGGTGATGGCAGGGTCCTCGGGGAACCGCCCCTGGAAAGACGGAGGCAGGGCACAGGCCTGGGAACCAGGGCTCCTGAGTTCTATCCCCAGCACTGGAAGAGGGGTGGGTTAGAGCAGGGTGGGCTGGGAGCCAGGACTCCTGGGTTCTCTTTTCAGCTCTGGCAGCGAGTGGGATCTAGTGGTTAGACCAGAGGGTGCTGGGAGCCAGGACTCCTGGGTTCTAGCACCAGCTTCCTGAGCTCAGCAGTGTATTAATGCCCTGTATTACTGAGTTAGGAGGAGGTCATATGCCAGAGTCTGAGCTGCATCCGGCCATCTCTGTTCTCTAGTCTCCCCCTTTGGGCCTGAGTGGGATAAACTCTGCAACCCCCACAACCAGACAATGGTCATAAACTGTTACCGCGCGGCGGCCAGGAACAACCTGCTGCAGGTGAGTCGCTGGGGGCCGGGGGGATGATTGGGAGGGTGGAGGACACACACGCCATCCCCCACCTGGGCCCACCAGCACCTGAATGTTACAGTATCTCCAGATTGGGCTCCCCTCGCAACGTTAACCTGTCCTCTGTTGTGTCTTCCTCCTCTGCGTCTTCACTGTATTCCCCCCACCTGGGCCCTACTGTATTCCCCCAACCTGGGCCCTCCCCCTCACCATTTGCTCTGCTCCCACTCAGGCCAAGCTCGCCATGACCAGGTTCCTTGAGGAGCATGGGCCCTTCCCTATCACCGGGGACGGCGCTCCCCGCGCCATCTTCAACAACCGCTTCACCAGCTTCCTGAAGACAGAGCCCTGTGCGGGAGGCTATGGGCTGTCCCTGCAGCTGGAGATGTGTCCTGACTGCTGCAGTGAGCCCCGCAACCCCCTTCCCTCCCCCTTCACCCCTGGGGCTGCCCCTCTGTCCCCCCCTCCCCGAGACTGCCCCATGCCCTTGGCCCCTTTAGGAGCCTCAGGCAGTGTAATTCTGTACCTGCAGCGGCCAGGGCTGGCGGGCACGACCACTTTGAGCTCCTGGGACTCCAGGGCCCACCCCAGGTGTGACCCCGCCCCTGCCCCAGGTACCTGCCTGCTCTGAAATGCCCTTGTGCTTTCTCACTCCTGCCAGTCCTGTGCCAGCCAGGCACCTTCAGTGCGCCCGGGAGCAACGAATGTACCACCTGCCCTGTCGGCACCTTTAACCCGCTCTACGGCCGGACAGCGTGCAGCCGGTGCAAGGAGGGCCTGGTGACCAGGGCCACGGGCGCCACCTCCACAGGGGATTGTGTGGAGGAGAAAGGTGCGGACCGGTACCGTATCTGCATCCCGAGCTGCAGGGCGGATCCCAGGGCAGGCGCTGGGAGGGGAGAGAAGTAGGGTGCTCCTCCCAGGGCAGCGCTGCGAGCGGACCCCACCGTTCAGTGGGCAGATCCCACGTCCCTTGTCGGGGGCCCTGCCAGAGACCCCCTCCCTGTGTGTCCCATTCTGCACCCTCTGGGGTTCCCCTGGCGACAGACAACTCCTGTCTTCCCCCCACATTCTCAGGGCAGCTGATTTCCCCCATGGGATCAGAGAACCCCAGTCCCTTCCCTCTCGCTGTCACTGCCCCCTGGCCACGGCTGAGGCCTCTGCTCTTCCTTCACTCCCAGGAGCCCCCTTCCGGCCCTCTGGAGTCTCTCACTGCCGGTCAGGTGGCAGCTCTGACTCTGAGGTAGTGGCGGCCCTGGCCCCCGGCCCTCTCCGCCTGCCCTGTGCCCAGGAGGTCGAGGAGCCCGTGCTGGTGGCAGTCACCTCTTGGGTGTTTCTGGCTCATAGCAGGGAGAGTGCCGGGGGGTTCGGGCCCCACTCATGATGTTACCGTATCCCCCGCCTGCGCCGCCACCCCCCCCCCCAAGATATTTCTCACCACCCCACCTGGCGTTAATTATGTTACTGACATTGTTCATCCCCGGTCTGTAAAGCAGAACCCTGGCTTCCGCACTCAGGGCCTTCCCCCCCCCCCCCACCCCCCGTGTCGCCCACGCTTGGGCCCTCGGTGACACCCCCCCCAACGACGTCTCTCTGTCGCCCCTTTCAGTCCCCGTCCCGCTCAGGATCCCGGTCATGGTTCTCATCATCCTCTTGCCACCGATCGGCTGCTCCTGCCTCATTATCTTGTGAGTCTGCGCGGGCTCGGGCTCCTTCCCCCATCATGCCGTGTTGAATGGGAGAGGGGCTGTTTGGGTGCGGGGCCCTCAGCTCCACCCAGGGACCCATCTCCCTTTTGCACCAGGGGGCTGGCGAGTCTGGGTGCAGCTGAGTGTGCAAATGGAAGAGCCGGGGAGGGGATGCAGGGGGTCCATCCAAGGTAGGAGCACTGAGGGCCTGTGGGTGAGGAAATCTTTGGAGCTGCCTTGGGGGGGCATAAGACGCTAGGAAGAAGCTGCCGGGCCCTGAACCTTCACCCCCTCCCCAGCTACTCACCTGGAGCTGCCCTCGGCTGGCTGCCCCCTTCTGTCCACCCGCTGGCACCAACAGGGCTAGATCTGGGAGCACAGAAGAAGGAAGAGAGGGCTTGTCTCTCGCATGGGCAGCCCCTGGGGTCTTCCCTCCAGTCCCTTTCACTCCCCACCTCCTGCATGGCAAAGCTCGGGGTGTGCGGGTGAATTTGGGGCAGGGGGGAGGCTTGGTTCGGGGATCCTGGCCCAGCGTGTGAGTGCGGCGTAGGCGGGAGCTCTGGGACACGGGGGAGATGCACGTACAGGGGCTGGCCCCAGTTGGTGTGCGGCTGGTTCCTTGCATTAGCCCCCGTTTCCCCCACGTGGGTCTATGGGAGTCTCTCTCTCCTCTGCGCAGGGGCTGCTTCTGGTGCCATCGCTGCCGCCAGAAACGCAGAATGCCCCCGTGGGCCTTTGGAGGGACGGCGGTGACAGCAACTGCAGCACATGCGCCCGAAGCCCCCTATGCAACCAGCCCCCCCCATGCTGCTACAGCTGCCAGCGAGACCGTCCCACCGGCCATGAGTGCATCTGCAGGGGCTGGCCTGGAGGACACACCCAGAGGCCTGTACACTACTGGGGCCCCCTACACCGCGGCACCTGGCAGCAAGACCACCTCCCTGGCCAGCAGCCCCTCTGCAGGGGCTGGCAAGATCACCCCCAGAGGCCCCTATGCGGCTGCGGCCCCTGGTGCTGCAGCTTCCAGTGAGACAATTCCCCTGGGTGCCACTGCCTCTGCCTTGGCTGGCCTGCAGGACACACCCAGACCTACCTACAGTGCGGGGGCCCCCGGCACTGCGGCACCTGCCAGCAAGACCGTCTCCCTGGCCAGCAGCCCAGCTGCAGGTGTTGGCACACCCAGAGCTTCCTACACTGCTGGGGCCCCTGGTGCTGCAGCTTCCAGCGAGACCCTCCCCCTGGGTGCCAGTGCCTCTGCCTTGGCTGGCCTGCAGGACACACCCAGACCTACCTACGCTGCGGGGGCCCCCGGCACTGCAGCACCTGCCAGCAAGACCATCTCCCTGGCCAGCAGCCCGTCTGCAGGGGCTGTCAAGGGCACACGCAGAGCTTCCTACACTGCTGGGGCCCCTGGTGCTGCAGCTGCCAGTGGCTCCACTGGGGCCAGCGTGGAGGATCTCCCTCCTGCTCCCTCCCCTGCAGAGGAAGTCAGCAGTGGGGAGTTTGTTTTCCCCTCTCCTCCTGTCTTCTCTCCAGCCGGCTCCAATGGGAACATGCGGCGTCCCTCGTGATTTGCAGTCTCAATATATGTCTCTCCCAGCAACCGGAGCTCCTCGGGGTCTGTTTGAATAGCTGGTCCCTTCGCTGCTGAAGCGTCTGCGGGCGAAGCCTGGCAAAGCCAAGATGGGAGCTAAGCCCCGGGGGTAGCACAGGCTCCCTGCATGTGCAGATCCCGGCCATGGTGAAAGACGGCTCCCACCGCTTCCCCTCCAGATGGGACCCTCCTGTCTAGGTCCCGCCCCAAGTGACACAGCCAGGAGTGAGCTGGGCCTTTCGTTTGTGTTTCTCGAAAGGGCTTTGGGGGTGAGGTTAGAAACAGTGGCGACCAAAGGCTGGATCCGAATGGGGCTTGGGGGACTCCATGCAAGGTCTAACTGATCCCCGCCTGCGGGGAGGGGAAGGAATCGCTCCCTGGCCGTGTGAGCAGAGCCTTATACTGAAAAGTGTTCTCCAGTGGTGGGCTGAAGATACTCCAGCGTGCCGCAGCCTTACCATGGAAACACGTCTGTCACCCTACCCAGCCACCCGCCACGAAGGTTTGAGTTTTGAGCAGGGCTGTTCTTTGGGGTCAGGGGAGTGCATCTGGCAGGATCGATTTCCTGCCTGCTCCCGTGTCTCTGGGCCCTTGTAGACAGACACTTCCTATGGACAAGGCAAGCCCTCGGGCAGAGAACAGGGTGTCCCAAAGTTTGGGGTTTCTGCACTGATTGCTAGGTGGGGACTGGGGAAGGTGGTTGTGCTTAGTTTAGTACCTGACCTGCTCTCCTTTGGGCTTAGCCTTTGCCGCCACACTGACTCAAGTGATGTCAGAGCGGCTTCCCACCTTCAGAGCTTCCAAGAAGAAGAATTTCTGCTCGATTTGGAAGCAAATTCCTTGGCCCGCTTGCCTGAAGTTCTCAAAGGGACCAGGAGAGGGCAGCAGAGCAGCATAAGCGGCCAGGGCTTGGCCCAGTACAAAGTTTGCTCCCAACAAGTACAAGTTAGTCCCACGCCTAGGAAGGGAGAGAGAGACCCAGCCAACTTTTTATGTGGGGAAACTTCATGCTGGAGCAGAGACAGCCCCAGTCTGCCCATGGGCAGCTCCAGACCCAAAAGCAAGGCGGGGTTTGGTTCCTCTTGGGACAGAGAGAGCGAGTCCAGTTTCCAATCCAGCTCTCGCAGGGAGGGTGGTGGCTGCGGGGTGCCAAGGATGCAGGGTTCCCGCCGCAGGAGTTGTGGGCTGGGTTCTGTGTTTGCTGAGTTACGGGGGGAGTTGGCTTCGTCCGTCTCCTGCAGCTCCAGCAATGGGCAGACAAGGAAAAAGATGAGGACAGGGCATTAGTGGGAGAGGTATGGGAGTGTGGAGGTAGGGGTGTGAGTGGGTGAGGTGGGGTGTGATTGTGGGGGGGAGGGAGGACTGGATCTGAACCAGAGAGACCTCTGGCAATTGGACACATGCTCCCAAAGAACAGTGATTCCCATCCGCATCCCCCGACCTAAACAACATCCAAAGATCAAAATGCAGCTGACCTTTGAACACGCCCCATCACTACGTTGACCAGATGTCCCAATTTTATAGGGACAGTCCTGATTTTTAGGTCTTTTTCTTATATAGGCTCCTATTACCCTCCACCCCCATCCTGATTTTTCACATTTGCTGTCTGGTCACCCTACCCATCACCATGCTGTGCCACACCACTAATAGAAATTCAGCTACCAGGAAAGCCCCCTTCGTTCCTCTGTTCTGCCTCTCTGCAAGCCAAGGGCGCGTGGGGAGCTTAGAGGACTGCCTTCCAGAGCAGGATGGTGACTGTGAAAGCCAGACACCTGCTGAGGAGTCTCATTGTAACAGGTCCCACTGGTTCATTCCCCTGCCTTTGCTTTACCCGTGTGGTGTCCCAGGGCTCGGACACCCCGATGGAAGCAAAGGGAAGCCAGAGGGGCTCTCAGTCTCTGGCTTCCAGGCATTGTCTGGAATGAGTGACCGGGAGGGCATAGGAGACCCCCATGGTCAGAGATTGCTGGGATGGGAGGTTACAAAGGCTGGGAAAGGAGCAGGGACAGCCAGATTCAGTTCTGCTTCCCTCTCCCCAGACTCTGCAGCTTCCGAGCTCTGTGACCCTGAAGGTTGTGATGGGGATTTGCCAGGGGCAGCTGATGTGTGTTCGGGCTTCCATCATCTCCGTGGGCTGTCAGGGAACTGCTTGTCAGCGGAGTTAGCAGCAATGAAACAGGAATTGCCAGACCAGATCAGACAGTCCACCTAGCCCAGTGTCCTGTCTCTGACAGTAGCCAAGACCAGCTGCTGCAGAGGGAGGTGTGAGAACCCCACAGAATAATCTGGCCCCCATGTTAGATCTGATCCCTAATGGTTAGAGACTAGCTGAAGCCCTGAAGCATGAGGTTTATCCCTTACAAAATGTTATCGTTTTCATAACTCTGGATATTGACCTCAACGACATCCTGTGGCAGGGAGTTCCACAGTCTAATTATGCACTGAGGGGGGAAAGTATTTCCTTTGATCAGTTTGGACTTTGCCAGCTTTTAATTTCATCAAATGTCCCCTTGGTCTTGTGTTATGAGATAGGAGAACAGAAGCTACCCTCTACTTTCTCCATCCCCGTCGTTGTATGTTTTTATCCTGTCTCCTCTCGTTTGTCTCCTTTCTAAGGTAACAATCCCAATCTTTTCAATCTCTTCCTAGGGGAGTTTTTCCAGTCCCTTGATCATCCTCATCACCCTTCCCTGAACCCCTTCTGCTTCTGCAATATCGTGCTGGAGATGGGGTAACCAGTGCTTCACACAGCTGAGGCCATAGTATTGATTTCGATAAAGGCAGTAAAATATTCTCCATGTGATTCACAATCCCATCCCTTATGCATCATAATAGCTGTTTACTTTCCAGCTGTAGATTGCAAAGCACTTTACAAAGAAGGTCATTATCCCCATTTTATGGATGGGGAAACTGAGGCACATCGTGGGCCCGTGACTTGCACACGGTCACCCAACAAACCAGTGGCAGGTTGCCCATACCCTGCTTCCCGTGGTTCAGTGGGCAGGCACTGAGACTCAGTTTCCCCTTCCATAGACAGTGGGGGGGACCAGGGAAAGAACTCCATAAGAGATAATCCTTGGTGTTCCCGCACGATCGCATGGATTAACCGCATTCTCGGGGGGGGGGGGGAGGGAGAGATGTCAAAGGTTCAATTCACTTTCTGACTGCAGCTCTCCAAAAAACAAACTGCCGGAGATGCCAGCAGCCAGAGGCATCAGCCGCCCACTTTGCAGATCAGTTGATTTCATTTTTAAATGAGTGTAAATGGCCCCTCCACATCAGCCTGCATGTCTGACCGGGACGCAGCCCATCTCATAAGCTGGCTAGTGAATGAGGCAAGGGCAACGCACTTGGGTGGAGGTTGCATAATTAAACCGTTTCCTTGGCATGGGCTGGGCACGATCGGGCAGGAACAGCTGCTGGTTGGCGAGCTGCACACCCCAGACTGGAGGAAACCGCTTATACCTGACTAATCGTGAGACAAACACAATTAGCAGCGCCCAGGCGTGAGCAGTGGGCGGGGAGACACCCACCTACCCCGCTCACACCCAGCAGAGTGGGCTGTAGTTATTGGAGATGGGGGGGGGGGAGTGATTTCAGCACCTGGACCTTCTGGGGAAGGGGGCGAAACAATTCCTTTTACGCCAGGCTGTTGCAGCAGAACCATATTTAGCAGCCGGCTGCATTTCCTGGATCGCTAAGCTAGGCTCAGATCCGGCATAAATACTTACATGCGGTTAGAGGCACCTAAACTCAGGCTTAATTTTAAGCATACGAGCAGCCCCCTTGATTTCAATGGGATGACTCACTCGTTTAAGAGTTCGCACGTGTGTAACTGCTTTGCTGAATCGGGGCCTAAGTGAATGATGCCGAGCGGAGTGGATCTGTTGCAAGAGGGCAGCGGTGGGTTCACAGCTGTGCTATGTTAATGCTGCCACAGAGATGCCATGAGAGAGACGAGGTGGGTGAGGTAATATCTTGTAGTGGGCCGGCTGCCCCACTCCAGGAGAGCCGGGGTTAAAAGCAGCCCTTGGAGAGGGCTGTGGCGGGGACCCAATTAGAAAAGGGATTAAGAGCAGCTGAGGGAGGCTGGCGAGGTAGTTGGCCCCAGGTGTGGCTGGCTCAATCTAGCACAGCTGGCCCAGAAAAGGGGCTGCGAGGCAGGAGACAGGGAGTCTCACTCAGGCCTTGGCGTGGGAAGGACCAGGCTGCCTGGGAGCACAGGATACCTGAAACAGAGCAGCGCTGGGGAGCTCTGGCCTGGCGAGTCCCCGGGCTGGGACCTTGCTGAAGGCCAAAGGAGATATTGGGGCTGCAGGGAGACAGCGGGGCCAGGAAAGGCAGCAGGTCCAATCCCCTTGCCAATGATAAGTGGCCATTCCAGACTGCAGTTTGCCCCAGTGAGAGGGGGCTAGATGACGACTGCAGTAGCCACTGAGGCAAGGTGGGTATAGGGGATTGGGGTTCCCCTGGGAGGGGAGACCCAGAGTGTGGGGGTGCTGCGGTGGGCAGAACCCCAAAGGAAAGGGGCATCGAGGTCAGGGAGGGACATGAGGCCTGAGGCAGGCAAGACACCGGCCAGCAGTGGGCGCGCCGTGGCTGGAATTGAGCTAATTCCCGGATGACCAGCAGGAGGCGCTGTGGCGGTGAGTGCCCGACTTGCTCCATATCTGTTGTTGGACCCACTTCTGCTGGGGAGAGACACGCTTCCAAGCCACACAGAGCTCTTCTTCAGAGCATCACAGCTAAGTACAAGATCAAACAGATGGTTTAGCATGAGTAGATAGCACATATTCTAAGGGACCATTCAAGGTGAAGTGGCCCATTAACACCCCTGTAGTCACAGGACACAAAGAGGGTCAGTGGGTAACAGATTGTTGTAATAAGCCACAAATCCAGTGTCTTTATTAAAACCATGATTTTTAGTGTCTAGCAAAGTTATGAATTTAAGCTCCCAGGCTCAGCTTTCGAAAGTGTCGTGCAGGTTTCTTTTGAGATGAGGTCAGCTGTAGAGTGATCACTTTATGAAAAGTTTCAGAGCAGTAGCTGTGTTAGTCTGTCTCAGCAAAAACAACAAGGAGGCCTTGTGGCACCTTAGAGACTAACAAATGTATTTGGGCATGAGCTTTCGTGGGCTAAACCCCACTTCATTGGATGCATGCAGTGGAAAATACAGTAGGAAGATAGATAGATAGATATAACAGTACATGAAAAGTCGGGAGTTGCCTTCCCAAGTGCTAATGACAATTCAATTAAAGTTGGCTATTATCAACAGGACGAAAAATCACGTTTGTAGTGGTAATCACGGTGGCTTATTTCAAACTGTAGGGGAAAATTAGCATGGGGAAATTAGTTTTTATAGTGACCCATCCACTCCCAGTCTTTATTCAGGCCTAATTTGATGGTGTCCAGTTTGCAAATTAATTCCAGTTCTGCAATTTCTCATTGAAGTCTGTTTTTGAAGTTTTTTTGTTGAAGAATTGCCCCTTTTACATCTGTTATTGAGTGTCCAGGGAGGTTGAAGTGTTCTCCGACTAGTTTTTGATTGTTATAATTCTTGACGTCTGATTTGTGTCCCCCCAGGTGATAGGGTGTTTGTGTGTTTTATCATTTTCCCGGGTGAGCTCATTTGAGAGTTTAGGGTTTGTCTGGTTGTTATGAGGCATTCAGTGCACTGGATGAGGTACAGCGATGCATCGACAGGCGAAGGGAAATGTCTCCCATATGGTATTGTAACACTGAGCTAGGGCTGACTGGAGCTGGGTCTAGGAATATCACTTTATGTGCAAACTCCCCCTGGCCAGCCCACGCAGCTCTGCCATATTTTGACCTGATCACATCTTTTATTAAGCCAGTCCAGCCTGCCTGGGGTATAATTAACAAAAGATTCTAAAGGCTTGTCCACACGGTGCCACGGTCAAGGCTAGGGGAGTGTGACTGGTAGAATGATAGCTCAGTGGTTTGAGCATTGGCCTGCTAAACCCAGGGTTGTGAGTTCAATCCTTGAGGGGGCCATTTAGGGAACTGGGGCAAAAATCTGTCTGGGGCTTGGCCCTGCTTTGAGCAGCGCGTTGGACCAGATAACCTCCTGAGGTCCCTTCCAACCCTGATATTCTATGAATGCTCAAACATGTCCCACTCTACATGCCCTGCGTAGATCTTACTAGTGAAGACTAAAAGGTACCTAGCGCACACTGATGGAATCCTGTTTGAAGTGGGTTTACATCAGCATGAAATTGAAACCAATAAATAGAACTGGTCAAGAATTTTTCAGCAAAAATGTTTTTTCATTGAAAAATGCTAATCTATCCAAAGTGAAACTTCTCAGGAAAGGGACCATTTCAATACATTTCTCACCTTGAAAAACCTTTGGACAAAAGTTGTCCCATTTTCACATTTTTGACATGAAAAATGTTGGTTTTCCAGTTCAAAGTGACTTTATCTTTTGAAATTTAAACATATTATAGTACAGCTTTTTAAAAAAAAAACTAAAAGCGGTCAAAATCAATGAACTGGGTTTTTTTTTCAGATTTTCAGTTCACCTAACATGTCAAAATTTTAACTTTTCATCTGATTCAGGCTGGGGGAAAAAATTCCAAAATCTCAAGATTTTTCATGGGATGGGAAAACCATCTCTAGTTTTAAACCAATATAAGCGCGTCCACACAAGAGTCTGCACCAGTTCGACTAAACCAGTTTCACTGAAATGGTTTCATGAACCCCTTGCAGGTTAGTGAGTAGAAAAAGCCTAACGTTGCTTCCTTACTTGTTGGAGCAACATTGACCTAAGCCAGGGCTAAATCAATTTAAAAGCGTCCACACAGGAATTGGATTAAAACTATTTTAATTTTTTTTTCAAATGGGGCAACTTTTGTGTGATGACAGAGGCCTTTGTCAGCAGCCATGGGCTTGTGGGCTCAAGAAGCAATCAGTCACAGGTGGTATAGATGGCATTCTCTCTCCCCCTCTCCTAGTGTCTGGTCCCCATCAGCCATTCAGCTTCTCTGGGAAGCTCTTGGCCAACAGCCCCTCCCAGGGTGGGGTTGAGCATTTCTGGCTGGTGCTGGGAAGGCTGGTCCACAACCTGTTTCCCATCAGGCACTGAATGGAGCAGATCCCTTGGGAGCAGGGCTGGAATGGGATGGGGCAGGGCAGAGTTTGCTCTGCTGTGGAGGCTGCCCTCTCCAGGGCCCGCAATCCAGCATCTTTGACCAGTCCAAAATTCATGACATTTTGTGGGCAGCTGTGCAAGCAAATGGGCACTCGTGAGAGCACCTGGGCACCGGGGCAGGCCCCTCCAAGCACACAGACACCCGTGTGAACACATTTACGGGACGGAGCCAGGAGCTGGATCTCCCTCCCCAAGCAAAGGGCCCATTGGTTCTTGTTCTACCCAAAATGCATTGCTCCTCCACCACAGCAGCCTACATCAAGCCATGCCATTACAAACTGCTGCAGGCCACCGAGCTGGTGTCGATGGGCCACGTACCGTTCACCTCAGTGGAGCGAACCCCCATCTACACCAGAGCACGGAGGAACTGGCTCTGTGTCATCATGGGCAGTTACCGTCAGCTTTGCTCGTCAAAATAGACCCCAGCCTTGTGCAGAGGTGGCGAGTTATATGGGCCCATGGTGCCCAAGAACGTGGGCCCGGCTCCACCAACGTTTTGGCTTCTATTTTCAGAGCCATCCCATCCATAGGATGGACTGGGGCAACCGCCCCAGGACCCACACTTTGAGGGGGGGCTCCGCACTTCAGGGGGACGTGGGATCCAGATAGGGTGAACAGATGGCAAATGTGAAAAATCGGGACAGGCGGTGGGGGGGGGGTAATCAGTGCCTATAGAAGAAAAAGTCCCAAATATCGGGACTGTCCCTATAAAATCGGGACATCTGGTCACCCTAGGCCCAGGGCAACCTGGGAGTCTAGCAGGGGGGCCTGGTGTTGGCAGCAGCGGGTGACCCAGACCCAGCCCATCCCCCTCCGACCCACCTCTTCCCACCCCTGCTCTGGCCCCACTCCAGCCCTTCCCCCAAACCCCCACCCCACCTCTTCCCGGCCCTGGCCTTGTGGTTCCCTGGAATGATGAGGTCTCCTTTTGGGCCGGCTGTTGGCCTTACAGGCCACATTCTGCTCTCGCTTAGACCAGTGTGAATCTGAGTCACTCCGGTTTGTCTGGAATTACATCAGCGTACTGGTGCAGGATCTGGCCCCATGGCACTTGCAATGCCATACACTTATAGCTAAGGGGTCTTATTCCTCTGACACTAGTGGAGGAGAAGGTGTCGAATGGCAGCAGACCGGCTTTGTAGCACTTCACCCTGGCGCAACACACAACACAAGGGGCTGAGCCGAAAGGTGAACCGTGCCAGGCTGACGCTGAATGTCCATTAAGCTGTTCTCGGCGAGCTGAGACGTGAGAGAGAAGCAGGAGGGGTTGGTGGGGGGGATAAAATCGTCTCATTTAAGAAAAAAAATAACTAAGCGACTACCCGAGTGTCAAACTAATGTGAGCAGCAAAAGACGCAGCGGGCTTCTCTCGCAGCACAGCTGGTGCTCAGCGAAGCAAAGTGGCTAAGCCTCACAGAGCCCTCGTTAAAGATGATTCATAAACTGCTTTTAAGCCGACTCAATAAAGGAAGCCCACGGAGGTTTGGGGGACAGTTTTGCCTGCAGCCGTCCAGAGAGGAAGGCTACTCCGGTGGTTACGGCACTCGCTTAGGAGATGTGGGCTCAGTTCCTGGCTCTGCGGCAGATTGGGTAGGTCACTCAGGCACTCTGGGCCTCGGTTTTCCCATCTGTAAAATGGGGCTGGTAGTGCTGCCCTGCCTCACAGGAGGGGTCATGAGGCTAAATTAATAAGAGATTGTGAGGGGAGCAGGTATTCTGGGAATGGAGGGGGGGTGTAAGTACCTGACACAGATGGTGGGGCGCCTCCCCAGGCCTGCAGCCCACCAATCTCTACCCTAGTGGCTCAGCTCTAAACCCACATCCCCAGTTCATGTGAGTCAACGTAGCTCCATAGAGACCACTGATGCTTTGCCCATTTCCACCAGCTAAGGATGTGGCCCCAGGTGCCATGTGGCATTGAACACTTGTGGCATTGTGCAGCTCAGCGGTGCAAACTACCAACGGGTCCCCCAATGCGGGATTTCAGCTTTCCCCATATTGACTGGGTACGTGTCACCTCAGGACGGGATGGAGAAATAAAGTTTCTTGCCATCTTAAATGACTGTTTCTTGGAGCAGCTAGTCCTAGACCCACCAGAGGAGAGGCAATGCTAGATTTAGTCCTAAATGGAGTACAGGATCTGGTCCAAGCGGTGACTATAGCTGGACCGCTTGGTAATGGTGACCACAATATAATTAAATTTAACATCCCTGTGGCAGGGAAAACACCACAGCGGCTGCAGCATTTAATTTCAGAAAGGGGAACTACACAAAAATGTGGAAGTTAGTTAAACAGAAATTAAAAGGTACAGCGCACAAAGGGAAATTCCTGCAAGCTGCATGGAAACATTTTAAAGACACCTTAATAGAGGCTCAACTTAAATGTATCCCCCATATTAAAAAACCTAGTAAGAGAACCAAAAAAGAGCCACCGTGGCTAAACATCAAAGTAAAAGAAGCAGTGAGAGGCAAAAGGGCATCTTTAAAAAGTGGAAGTTAAATCCTAGTGAGGAAAATAGAAAGGAGCGTAAACTCTGGCAAATGAAGTGTAAAAATATAATTAGAAAGGCCAAAAAAAATTGTGAAGAACAGCTAGCCAAAGACTCCAAAAGTAATAGCAAAAAAAAAAATTAAGTACCAGTGCGGCCACATTGCAGAGAAACTAAATGAATTATTTGCATCGGTCTTCATGGCTGAGGATGTGAGGAAGATTCCCAAACCCATTCTTTTTAGGTGACAAATCTGAGGAACTGCTCCATATTGAGGTTTCATTAGAGGAGGTTTGGGAACAAATTGATAAACTAAACAGTAATAACTCACCAGAACCAGATGGTATTCACCCGAGAGTTCTGAAACAACTCAAACATGAAATTGCAGAACTACTAACAGTCTGTAACCTATCTTTTAAATCAACTTCTGTACCGAATGACTGGAGGATAGCTAATGTGACACCAATTTTTAAAAAAGGCTCCAGGGGTGATCCTGGCAATTACCAGCCGGTAAGCCTGACTTCAGTACCAAGCAAACTGGTTGAAACTATAGCAAAGAACAAAATTGTCAGACACAGATGAACATAATTTGTTGGGGAAGAGTCAACATAGTTTTTGTAAAGGGAAATCATGCCTCACCAATCTACTAGAATTCTTTGAGGGGGTCAACAAGCATGTGGACAAGGGGGATCCAGGGGATATAGTGTACTTAGATTTTCAGAAAGCCTTTGACAGGGTCCCTCACCAGAGGCTCTTAAGCAAAGTAAGCTGTCATGGGATAAGAGGGAAGGTCCTCTCGTGCATTTGTAACTGGTTAAAAGATAGGAAACAGGGTAGGAATAAATGGTCAGTTTTCAGAATGGAGAGAGGTAAATAGTGGTATCCCCCAGGGGTCTGTACTGGGCCCAGTCCTATTCAACATATTCTTAAATGATCTGGAAAAAGGGGTAAACAGTGAGGTGGCAAAATTTGCAGATGATACAAAACTACTCAAGATAGTTAAGTCCCAGGCAGACTGCGAAGAGCTACAAAAGGATCTCATAAAACTTGGTGACTGGACAACAAAATGGCAGATGAAATTCAGTGTTGTTAAATCCAAAGTAATGCACATTGGAAAACATAATCCCAACTATACATTTAAAATGATGGAGTCTAAATTAGCTGTTACTACTCAAGAAAGAGATCTTGGAGTCATTGTGGATAGTTCTCTGAAAACATCCACTCAATATGCAGTGGCCGTCAAAAAATAGCACAGAATGTTGGGAAGCATTAAGAAAGGGATAGATAATAAGACTGAAAATATCGTATTGCCTCTATATAAATCCATAGTACGCCCACACCTTGAATACTGTGCGCAAGATACATTGAAATTGGAAAAGGTTCAGAAAAGGGCAATAAAAATGATTACGAGTATGGAAGGGCTTCCGTATGAGGAGAGATTAATAAGACTGGGACTTTTCAGTTTGGAAAAGAGATGGCTAAAGGGAGATATGATATAGGTCTATAAAATCATGATTGGTGTGGAGAAAGTAAATAAGGAAGTGTTATTCACTCCTTCTCATAACACAAGAACTAGGGGGTCACCAAATGAAATTAATAGGCAGCAGGTTTAAAACAAACAAAAGGAAGTATTTCTTCACACAACGCACAATCAACCTGTGGAACTCCTTTCCAGAGGATGTTGTGAAGGCTAGGACTATAACAGGGTTCAAAAAAGAACTAGATAAATTCATGGAGGATAGGTCCATCAATGGCTATTAGCCAGGATGGGCAGGGATCGTGTCCCTAGCCTCTGTTTGCCAGAAGCTGGGAATGGGTGACAGGGGATGGATCACTTGATGATTCCCTGTTCTGTTCATTCCCTCTGGGGCACCTGGCACCGGCCGCTGTCAGAAGACAGGATACTGGGCTAGATGGACCTTTGGTCTGACCCAGCATGGCCGTTCTTACATTCTTATGTCCCGTTTCCTTTTGTCGGGGAAACGCCAGCCAAGGGGCACAGCACGGACCCTCGTCATACTCAGATTTGCTGTGGCGCCTGAGGTAACAGCGTCACCTCCCTGGGCTCCACATTCTCCAGCTGGACAGCTCAGAAAATTTCCTACTGAACTTGTGCAACACCCCCACCCCCAGCTAGTAGGCCCCTGTACAACCCCCTCCCTTCCCCCAGGCATGCAGACCCCCATGTGAGCCATCCCTCTGAAGCAGGTGATCCACCATGCATGCTTCTCCAAGTAGGCAGGCCCCCATGCGAGTCCCCCCAGACCCCTGTATGAGCCACCCCAGCAGGTAGGCAGGCTCCCATGCACGTCCCGCTCCTGTATGAGGCAGACGGGCACCCCCAAGCAGGCAGCCCCCCCCCCCCCCGTGAGCTCCCGCCAGGCGCAGCCCCAGTGTGAATTTTGCTCGTTATTATCCGCTCCATGGGGGACCCCCTCAGCCTCGATGACACGCCCCGTTGCAACGCTGACACCCTGAACCTCGCCGAAGGGCTGATTTTTAATGACACGGACGAGGCTTCGTTAGCGCAGAGCAAACAAGCAGCAGCCTTTGAAGCCCGTCTCCCTTCCCGGAGCAATGTCAGCAGGATCACGGGGCCTGTGCATCAGCTCATTAGGGGGCTCACCCAGGCACAGGATGCACCCCTGGGAGAGCGTGCGCTGGCTCCGCTAATGAGGCAAGTTGCTGCCTGAGCTCCTTTGAGGTCGATGTCTGTGCTGGTTGGGCCTGGCCACCTGACATGCATGAAAGACTCTCTCCCAATCCCCCCCTTGGAGCACAGCCCCTGCCCTAGTCCCCAGGGAAGGGACGGATTGAAAGGGAGAAAACTAGTGTCTGGCTTTAGATTAGCGCCTGGTGGGGATGGGCATTCTGAAGGGCGAGGGGGCAGGTGGGTCTGATGACCAAGGCTATGGCATCCAGAGAGAATCCCACGTTCCCCTTGTGAGTGCCGGGAGATCGCAGACAGGTGCCGATGAAAGAGACCCAGAGGGTGGGAGAGAGAGAGGCCCCTTTACCCTCCCCTAAGCTCACAAGGGGGTATCGTACCAGTTGATCCTTCAGCCCTTTTTACCCCATCCCGTGGTGTGAGAGCTGCACAGAAATGTACGGCTGGGAAACGCAGAACCAACCAAAGGGAACAACCTAGGCACTCGGCACATGGTCAGTCTGTGGACTCACTGCCTCGAGAGGTGAGACTCCAATACTAGGCTCTGTGTCTCCATTGCCCCTGCATCGTGAGTGGTCGGCGCAAGCTGGGTGTAAAACACGGCCCTCCTGAGCTGGGAGCATTTGGCCCAGGTGTCAATGACAGCAGAGGGTGCATGAGAACCGGGTTCTATGGGTTGGTTTGACAAAAGGCTGGGTCACGTCAAAACCAACAAGGTCCCCATAGCTGTGCTGTGCTTCAGGGCATCTGCTGATCTTCTGGACAGCAGGCCAGACCCCAGGGTTTTCAGTTGGCTCTGAAGCATCCCACTCAAATGCTAAACTTTATCCCTGACCTCTCGTGTCCTCATGCCCAAGCCCCCTGGCACAGTCTGTGCTCCAGGAGGTCACCAGCTGTGTGTTGAGGGTGACTGAGTGGAACTCAACAGGGCTGCATTGTTAGGGAGCATCATCCTAACCTGAGATCTTAGCACAATGGCTGATCATTTCCAGTGCTGGAAACGTAGGCCTAATCCAAAAAAAACCCCATGGAAACTGCTTTCCATCTGAACAATACAATGGCTAATACCAAACTTGATGTGCAGTTCTGTGGCAAGAAGAGCGTCCACCACGAAGCTAATCCAAAGTGTCTTGGCGTTACCCTGGACCGGAGTTTGACCTTTCGACAACACCTCGAGAACACCAGCGATAAGGTCAGGTCTCGTGTCAGGCTTATCAGAAAATTGGCCGGAACATCCTGGGGCTCCAGTCCACGGACCTTACGAACCGCAACAACTGCCTTGGTAGATTCAGCCTGTGCACCAGTGTGGTCTCACAGGCGTCACACTAAACTCCTTGACACTCAACTCAATAATGCTCTGAGCCTAGCGTCGGGGATGCTCAAACTGACAGGCTCCCGGTCCTATCGCACTCCCAGCCTCTACAGATTAGAACAGCTGCTCAGACATCTCGTTTTCTTAATCATGTCCATGCAAATACGAGGATCCCACTGCCCCAGGACCTGCAGAACCCGCCAAAGGCAAGATTAAAAACCTTCTATGGAACCGGATCAAGATCCTTACACCCAACTTTGATGCTGAGCCCCAGTGGAGAGTCACATGGAGCACTTGACCGCTCAACACAAACAGGTCGTCGTTGATCCTGTTGGAGGAACCACCGGGTTTTGACTGATGTTGGAGAGATTGGTGCAGATTGAATCGCATCAGGACGTCTCATGGGAGATGTGGACAAACCCTCTTTAAATGGAAAATGAGGCAAACACCTGTATGCCACTGTGGTCACCAGACACAAACAACAGAGCACCTCATATCTGAATGGCCCCTTCGTTCTTTCACTGGGGGCCTGAAGGACATTCCCCAGCTCTCTGCTGTAGCAACGTGCTGGCTCTCAAACTTAGATTAGGATGACCAGACAGCAAGTGTGGAAAATCGGGACAAGGGGTGGGGGGTAATAGAAGCCTATATAAGAAAGACCCAAAAATCGCGACTGTCCCTATAAAATCAGGACATCTGGTCACTCTAACTTCGATATACATTTGTAGTTGTTGCTACCTACCCAAGCCATACGAAAGAAGAAGAAGAAGAAGGGGGCGGTTCTGGGTTAGCGTGGAGAGCAAGCTTGCTGGGGGGGTCAGGTGTCTGTTGCACGGATAAGATGGGTGGGTTGAAATGGAGCTGAGTGTGAATATGGGCTTAACTAGTGGTTTCCTCAGTAGGAAAGACACTTGAACCAGCTTAACTGTAAGCTAACGATGATTTTTTTGTCTGGGGCTAGGGCAGTGGTCCCCAAACTGTGGGGTGCACCCCCTTAGGGGGGGCATAGCAGGTCCCAGGCCAGCCCCCATGGCGGGGAGGGAGCGCCACCCAGCCTCACTCTGCCCCGGCCCCACCCCCAGCTCCGGCCCCAGCCTTGGCCACCAGCTTCCGGCCCTGCTCCCAGCTGCAGCTCTGCTCCAGGCCGCAGCCCCTGGCTCCCGGCCCCAACCCCGGCCCCGCTCCAGGCCGAGGCCCCAGCTGCAGCGCCGCCCCACTCCCGACCATGGCTCCCGGGGTGAGGGTGGGGGGAGGGGTGCAGACCAGGTAAGAGGAGGCCGCAGACAAAAAAAGTTTGGGGAACCACTGGGCTAGAGGTGCAGATTCTGTCAGGATCACTTCAGTCAACAGTCACCAGCTCTGCAGGGGCATGTGCTAATGGCCCCATGTATTGCTATTTTCATTGGGGTCTCTCAACCCAAGTTGTCCGAGGCAGTGAGGTTCAGTGGTTAGGACTCCTGGGTTCTATACCGCGCACGCATGGCACATGCCGATTCAGCCCGAGGTTAGGGGCCTGTTTACAGGAGTGGGTGGGTGAGGTTCTGTGACCTGCAGGAGGTCCGACTAGATCACAGGGGTCTCTTCTGGCCGTAAAGTCTCTGTGTCCCGGGGAAGACACGCTGTGTACTCACATGGCACGTGCTGGGTCCAGGTGGACACATGCTACTTTTAAAAGTCCTGCTGACAGGGCCACCCCCCCACCCCCATGTTCCTCGGGGCAGGGGCTCCTTGCCAAAGCCTGAGACAGCACCCAAGCAAACCACCTTCCTGCTTGGACCGCTGAGTCCCGCCCTGTCGCAACAGATTAATTCCGGTGTCATTAAGCTGTGCTCCGGGGGAATCCTGGAGGCAGTGAAATTGGCAGAAATCCCAGGACACGAGCAACTGCCCCCGAGCTCAGTAATGATCAGTCATTGGCACCCACGGCGAGGCCTCTGCTCTCGGCAGCCCGAGCCAGGTAAACAGGACTCGCTTGGTCTCTTGATCAGGCAGAAATCAAAGGACGGACACAGGCGTCCTCCGGCCGGGGCAGAGAGCTGGGAGGCAGGAATGGTTCCAGGAGGCGGGGGGCCGATGGGTAGAGCGCGAGGTGAGGATGGGGGAGACCTGGCCGCTATGCCTGCTCCACTTCAGTGCGTTGTATGTCTTGGATCTTTCTGCTGTCAGCAGTTGGGGCCGGAGGCTCTTTTCCTGTGTGTCTGAGCAGCGCCGAGGGGCCTGATCGCGCCTGGAGCCTCCGGCCACCCTGTGGTTTAAATAACAATCCGCTGAAATGAGGTATAGGTGGACAGAGAGGCAGTGTTGTCCAGCAGTTAGAGCAGAGGTGTGGGGACTCCAGAGGAGTGGGGACCCATTTAGGGTCTGGCTCTGCTGTTGACCTCAGCGCTCCTGCCTGCCGCTCCTTGGTGGAATTAGCTAAGAGATTCCCCAGTAGCCAGATCCTCTCCTGGCTAAATCTCCTCCCCGCGCTTCGCTCGTTCTCTGAGTGCTGGCAGGGCCGGGTTGCTGGCTGTGGCTGTCGGCGCTGAGCAGTTAGAAGCGCTCCGGTATCGCTTCAGGGATTTGAAGGCCAGAAGAGGCCGTTGTGTCCATCGCGGCTGAGCCCGAGGAGAGAACGGAGCGAAGGCGCGACCAGCGGGGCTGGTGGCTCGTGGGAGGCGGTCCCTGGTCCCGATGCTCTGCACCCGGTCGTTTACACCAGCGCGCAGTGGGGGCAAATGGCTACCGTTGGTGCCCACTCTGCCCCAGTGTGAATCGTGGCGCAAGATGCCCGGTCATCACACTGTTGACTCATATTTAGCTTGTGGTCCACTATAACCCCTAGATCCCTTTCTGCCATACTCCTTCCTAGACAGTCTCTTTCCATTCTGTATGTGTGAAACTGATTGTTCCTTCCTAAGTGGAGCACTTTGCATTTGTCTTTGTTAAACTTCATCCTGTTTACCTCAGACCATTTCTCCAATTTGTCCAGATCATTCTGTCCTCCAAAGCAGTTGCAATCCCTCCCAGTTTGGTATCATCTGCAAACTTAATAAGCTCCTCTCCACCCCATCCCCACCCTCCACTCGCTCCTGTCCGCCTCCTCCTCGCCTGCCGCTCACTCCTCTCCACCCCCAGGACCTCAGGGGAAGAGGGCGAGCAGGGGCAGGATCTCAGGGGGAAGAGGGCGAGCAGGGGCAGGATCTCAGGGGGAAGAGGGCAAGCCGTGGGCAGGATCTCAGGGGGAAGAGGGCAAGCCGTGGGCAGGATCTCAGGGGGAAGAGGGCGAGCAGGGGCAGGATCTCAGGGGGAAGAGGGCGAGCAGTGGGCAGGATCTCAGGGGGAAGAGGGCGAGCAGTGGGCAGGATCTCAGGGGGAAGAGGGCGAGCAGGGGCAGGACCTCAGGGGGAAGGGGGCGAGCAGGGGCAGGACCTCAGGGGGAAGAGGGCGAGCAGTGGGCAGGACCTCAGGGGGAAGAGGGCGAGCCGTGGGCAGGATCTCAGGGGGAAGGGGGCGAGCAGTGGGCAGGATCTCAGGGGGAAGGGGGCGAGCAGGGGAAGGACCTCAGGGGGAAGGGGGCGAGCAGGGGCAGGATCTCAGGGGGAAGAGGGCGAGCAGTGGGCAGGATCTCAGGGGGAAGAGGGCGAGCAGGAGCAGGATCTCAGGGGGAAGAGGGCGAGCAGGGGCAGGATCTCAGAGGGAAGAGGGCGAGCAGGGGCAGGACCTCAGGGGGAAGAGGGCGAGCAGGGGCAGGACCTCAGGGGGAAGAGGGCGAGCAGGGGCAGGACCTCAGGGGGAAGAGGGCGAGCAGTGGGCAGGATCTCAGGGGGAAGAGGGCAAGCCGTGGGCAGGATCTCAGGGGGAAGAGGGCGAGCAGGGGCAGGACCTCAGGGGGAAGAAGGCGAGCCATGGGCAGGATCTCAGGGGGAAGAGGGCGAGCAGGGGCAGGACCTCAGGGGGAAGAGGGCGAGCCGTGGGCAGGACCTCAGGGGGAAGAGGGCGAGCAGGGGCAGGATCTCAGGGGGAAGAGGGCGAGCCGTGGGCAGGATCTCAGGGGGAAGAGGGCGAGCCGTGGGCAGGATCTCAGGGGGAAGAGGGCGAGCCGTGGGCAGGACCTCAGGGGGAAGAGGGCGAGCAGTGGGCAGGATCTCAGGGGGAAGAGGGCGAGCCGTGGGCAGGATCTCAGGGGGAAGAGGGCGAGACGTGGGCAGGATCTCAGGGGGAAGAGGGCGAGCCGTGGGCAGGACCTCAGGGGGAAGAGGGCGAGCAGTGGCAGGATCTCAGGGGGAAGAGGGCGAGCCGTGGGCAGGATCTCAGGGGGAAGAGGGCGAGCAGTGGGCAGGATCTCAGGGGGAAGAGGGCGAGCCGTGGGCAGGATCTCAGGGGGAAGAGGGTGAGCAGGGGCAGGATCTCAGGGGGAAGAGGGCGAGCCGTGGGCAGCATCTCAGGGGGAAGAGGGCGAGCCGTGGGCAGGACCTCAGGGGGAAGAGGGCGAGCCGTGGGCAGGATCTCAGGGGGAAGAGGGCGAGCCGTGGGCAGGATCTCAGGGGGAAGAGGGCGAGCAGTGGCAGGATCTCAGGGGGAAGAGGGCGAGCCGTGGGCAGGATCTCAGGGGGAAGAGGGCGAGCAGTGGGCAGGATCTCAGGGGGAAGAGGGCGAGCCGTGGGCAGGATCTCAGGGGGAAGAGGGCGAGCAGGGGCAGGATCTCAGGGGGAAGAGGGCGAGCCGTGGGCAGGATCTCAGGGGGAAGAGGGCGAGCCGTGGGCAGGATCTCAGGGGGAAGAGGGCGAGACGTGGGCAGGATCTCAGGGGGAAGAGGGCGAGCCGTGGGCAGGGCCTCAGGGGGAAGAGGGCGAGCAGGGGCAGGATCTCAGGGGGAAGAGGGCGAGCCGTGGGCAGGACCTCAGGGGGAAGAGGGCGAGCCGTGGGCAGGATTTCAGGGGGAAGAGGGCGAGCAGTGGGCAGGATCTCAGGGGGAAGAGGGCGAGTAGGGGCAGGATCTCAGGGGGAAGAGGGCGAGTAGGGGCAGGATCTCAGGGGGAAGAGGGCGAGCAGGGGCAGGATCTCAGGGGGAAGAGGGCGAGCAGTGGGCAGGATCTCAGGGGGAAGAGGGCGAGCAGTGGGCAGGATCTCAGGGGGAAGAGGGCGAGTAGGGGCAGGATCTCAGGGGGAAGAGGGCGAGCAGGGGCAGGATCTCAGGGGGAAGAGGGCGAGCAGGGGCAGGATCTCAGGGGGAAGAGGGCGAGCAGGGGCAGGATCTCAGGGGGAAGAGGGCGAGCAGGGGCAGGATCTCAGGGGGAAGGGGGCGAGCAGTGGGCAGGATCTCAGGGGGAAGGGGGCGAGCAGTGGGCAGGATCTCAGGGGGAAGAGGGCGAGCCGTGGGCAGGATCTCAGGGGGAAGAGGGCGAGCCGTGGGCAGGATCTCAGGGGGAAGGGGGCGAGCAGGGGCAGGACCTCAGGGGGAAGAGGGCGAGCAGTGGGCAGGATCTCAGAGGGAAGAGGGCGAGCAGTGGGCAGGATCTCAGGGGGAAGAGGGCGAGCCGTGGGCAGGACCTCAGGGGGAAGAGGGCGAGCCGTGGGCAGGACCTCAGGGGGAAGAGGGCGAGCCGTGGGCAGGACCTCAGGGGGAAGAGGGCGAGCAGTGGGCAGGACCTCAGGGGGAAGAGGGCGAGCAGTGGGCAGGATCTCAGGGGGAAGAGGGCGAGCCGTGGGCAGGACCTCAGGGGGAAGAGGGCGAGCAGGGGCAGGACCTCAGGGGGAAGAGGGCGAGCAGGGGCAGGATCTCAGGGGGAAGAGGGCGAGCCGTGGGCAGGACCTCAGGGGGAAGAGGGCGAGCAGGGGCAGGACCTCAGGGCGGAACGAGCAGGCAGGGCCACAGTTCCAGCACCAGGGCCCACAAAAGGTTCATCCAGTCCTGCGTATGCCCCTGGATTTGGGTGGAAAGCAGCTGAGATGCTTTCCTGGCTTCTCCCCTCGTTTCCTAATACACCCCGTGGCCCCACTTCAACCAAGGCAATTCAGCGTCTCAGAATCACGAGGGCCCCCCCCCAGGAATTGCACTCTGCTCTTCTGGGGCGTCCCCCAGCCCAGATACACCATCCCCACGGGGAAAGGATGGCGTTCTTTGAGCTGGCGTCAGGACATCCGCTCTGCCGGCTCCTGGCCAGTCAATCCTGTCTCCTTATTTCAAGGCGAAGGCGAGGCTGCACTCACATACCAGAGCTGAAAAGAGAGCCCCGCTGTCCGGCTGGGTCAGTACCGCGGTATGCAGAAACCGGGGAGTGTCCCTTTAAATGCTGGGGGAGCCCTCGAGCAGCAGATCAGTGGTCTCCAAACTGTGGGGTGCAAGGAATGTTGAGGGGGGGCTGGCGGCAGAGGCAGATTTGTGGGGCTCTGGGCCAGAGCAAGTGGGGGCCCCTCCCCACCCCTTCCGGCTGCAGTCCCTCCCCCCCCCCCAGTCCCCTACCCTGCACTCCTGCCGGGGAGTGGGGGAAGCCCCCGCACCCCGACCCCACTCTCTGGCAGGAGCACCAGGCGAGCAGGCGTAGTGGGTCGGGGTGTGGGGGCACCCATTTTTTGGGGGGCCCCCCAGTTGGCCGGGGCCCCTGGGCACGAGCCCTGTTGGCCCAGTGGCTAATCCCAGTGGCGAGTCCTGGGCCAGCCCCCATGGGGCCGCCAAGCCATGCTCCACCCCCAGCTCTGCCCCAGCCCCAGCTGCGGCTCCTCTCCCGGGCCCAGCCTTGGCCCCCGGCCATGGCTTCCGCTCCTGCCCCCAGCCCCGCCCTCAGCCGCTGCCCTTGGCCACGGCTCCATCCCGGCCCCAGACCCATCCCCAGCTGCGGCCCCAGCCTCGGCCCCCTTATCCCTGTCCACGCCCCACTCCCCCCTCCTCTCCCGGCTCAGCTCCGGGGTGGGACGCGGACAGGGATAAGTGGGGGCGCAACCATGAAAAGTAGAGGACCACTGGTGTAGACGTAGCTAGACCTTGTGTATTTGCATACTGTTAGTCCGCCCGGTGGTTCGGAGCCCAGGTGATTTGTTCATATTCTGCAAGCTGCGCCGAGGACTAAGGTCCAGAGACGGAAAAGCACCTTCCGGGGGGTCCCCGGCCCAGCCTGCCCATTGCGGCGGCCGGAAGGGCGCCAATCGAGAGGCAGCGGCTGGGCTGCCATCTGGCATGCGGCGGGGCAGGAGGAGGGAAAGGCCAGAGTTGGCGGCAGCCTCCGCGCTTTGCCGCTCCTTTGTCACGGCGCCAATTACTGCGGCGCTGGGCGGGAGAAGTCCCAATTAAAATAACACCTATTCAAGACGAAATTATCATGACAGTGGGTTGATTATGCAAATCGGGCAGAGCAAGTGCTCGCTTAACAACAGCCTCCCAGCCTCGAGATCTGTCCTCAGCTACCCGTCCGTTCTAGTAACAGTAAAAGGAGAGCCAGTTCCCAGCTCCCTGCCATTCTTCTCTCTCCTTTTCTCGCTTGCCCGTCTCCTGTCTTCTTTGTCCTCCCCACGCTCTGTCCTGGAGGGCACTGGAATAGGGCGGGGTCCCCTTTAAATCCTTTGTGAGCTCTCGAGTGCTGGTTTGGAAGTTGCCAGGACGAAGGCAGCCGGAGCAGCCACGGGGCCATAGCTAGGCCTGGTTGGGTGTAGTTAGCAAACATGGCTTTAAATGCCGTGACCCGAGGAACCTTTTCATCCAAAAGCAGGAGGCACCACTGTTGGAGCTTGCTGGGAAGCAGGCGCTGACTTATAAACCCACCATACTCCGTCTCGCCGCTCGAGGGAGGCAGGGAGTTCATAGCCATGAACCGTCACGCGTTCCCGGGTGAGCTGGGGTCGGCACCCTCCTCTCGGGATATGCAATAGCCCTGCAGGGTGGAGCTGCCGTAGCAGCGAGGACTTTCACTTCCATTAGATGCAACCGGAGCCAGCGTTACAATCCGCGGAGCAATGAGCAGCGGCGCGGATTAGCACGAACTCGCCCGGACCCCGTGGGTGCGTCCTCGGGGCGACTGACCCGGACCCCTGCTTGCCACCACCGTGGCTCCGTTGCTATACTGAGCGTGCAAAGAGCACTCGCACGAGTACATCTACGTGAGCAGGGAATCAGCCCCAGCTCCGAGCATAGCCGGAGCCTGGGTCTGAGGGCATTGAGTGGGGGGTTGTCAAGTGGGGCCGGGAATCAGGAGACCTGCATTCTGCTCCTGCCTCTGCCGCTGATCTGCTGGGTGACACCGGGCAAGTCTCTTCCCCCCTCCGTGCCTCGGTTTCCCCATCTTGTTGGCCCCACAGCTAGGCTGGGGAAGCTGTTGGGATGGAACGGTGCTGGAGAAGGGCAACAGATCATTCGTTCAGGAAGCTGCCGTGGCCTGGGCCCTTCCCCTGAGCCCGCAGAATGGTTCGGATTGATTATTTGTGTTGCAGGCGCCCCCATCCTGCGCCAGGCCCCCATGTCGCCAAGCGCTGAACAGACACAAAGCAAGACGACAGTCCCTGCTCTCTTGCAGCCAGGCTTGGGACTGTCTCCGCCTCACAAGCTTCAGAGATCTGGCCAGAAGCTGCTTTTAATCTCTTCATTGCCTCGGCTGGGCCCTGGGTAAGCCCAGACTGAAGGCATGCTACTGGAGTGCCAAGCAGACAGTGTCTGGAAGTAGATGCTCTGGTTTGCCCGATCACTGTGCGGGCATGGGGGCATCGGGGGGGTGTGGAGCCAGCATTGGTGTACACCTACATTGGTGTAACGACATGGCTCAGGGGTGTGAAAAATCCACATCCGTGAGCGACGGAGTGACACGGACCTGACCCTGGTGTAGACAGTGCTACGTCGATGGGAGAGCGTCTCTTGTCAACACAGCAACCACCTCTCGGGGAGGTGGATTAACTACGCCGGCGGCAGGGCCGGCTCCAGGCACCAGCTCAGCAAGCAGGTGCTTGGGGCGGCCAAGGGGAAGGGGCGGCACGTCAGGCTCTTGGGGGCAATTCGGCGGCGGGTCCCTCGGTCCCTCTTGGAGGGAAGGACCTGCCGCCGAAGTGCCGCCGAAGAAGAAAGCGGAGCGGTGGAGCTGCCGCCGATCGCGATCGCGGCTTTTTTTTTATTATTATTTATTTTTCTGCCGCTTGGGGTGGCAAAAACCCTGCAGCTAGCCGTGGCCGGCGGGAATCCATCCCGTCAGCAGAGGAGTGTCTTCACTGAAGTGGCATCGGTGCAGCGCGGTACGTGAAGACAAACCCTAAAGACAAACAGCGCCGCGAAGGAATCTGTCCTGGGTTCCAGAGGACATGTGATGCCCGCCCACAGGAGCAGGCCCTGGCGCGTGCCAGAGGAGTGGAGGGGAGAAGCGGGCTCTATTCAGCACAGGGGTCTTGGCACTGGGTCATCCTACTGCAGTGATGCATGGACGATGCAGTCTGGGATGCGACGCCCCTATGGGGTCCCATTGGGCTCAGCCAGGGCAGGAGGGAACGGTTCATTGCTGGGGATCGTCCAGGACCTGCCTCGCCTGCCATGGTGAATTCCAGCTTCATTAGAATGTCATCTCCCCCGAAGCACCACCTGAGGCAGGAAGCCGGGAGGACGGGGCCGATCTCGCCCCTATGGGATAACTCCAGGGAAATCTCTGCAGGCCCGCGGGGCTGCCCATTACCACCGCTGACGACCTGATGTCCTCTCCCTCCCGGCGCTCCGGTAATGAGCTCTGGGCAGTCTCCAGGCAGGCAACGTGGTGTGACATGGAATCCGCTGTTAAGGAGACAAGTGCTGGCTGCATGGAAACGGCCCCGGGTCCCTGGGCGGTGATGGGCCAGAAGCCTGCAGCTTGGCCCGGCTAATGTGTCTGGGTCGGGGGAGAAGGGATGAATCAGAGTAATACAAATATGTGGGTTTCGAGTGCGCTCTGACTTACCCCCACTGATGCCAGTGGGGTTTCTCCGGATTGACACCAGCGGGAGAATTCCCCCTTCTCCAGCAGGACCGGATGCCCATCTGGCTCTTGGGACGGGATTTGAAGCTGGTCAGGACCTTGCAGGGACGAGCTGTTAAAAATTCCCTTTGTGCTGGGACCTGGCACGGAATGGGCCCGATGGCCACCCCTCCGCCCCCCTGCCTCGGCCCCTTGTGTCGTCATTCACTCCTGTGCAAAACGGGTGTCAGTCGCTCCCTTTCTGTCCTGATGGCATCTCATCCCCTTTGGGCACATGACTGCGCCATAGGCCACTGATTGGACACTCACTGCTCCCACCCAGCTGTAACTTCATGAAAAACAATCACCGTCTATGCCCGACAAACAGACATTACAACGCAGCAGAGTTCATCTGCCTCCCTGCTGCTCCCCTGTCCTATGCCCGGGATGTTTTAGGGCCAGGTTCTGCTCTCTTAGCAATGTAATTCCTGGAGGCAACTGAGATCTGGGCCCCACAGCGCTAGGTGCTGTACGTACAGCCCCAAGGAGCTGAAATGGACAAAGCGTAGGAGAGGCAACAGAAAGGTGGAGGGGCTCCCACCACAGGGAGGTAGGAATTGAACGCAGGGCTCCCAAGGTTCAATCTAGCGCCCGACCACTAAACCACACTTGCTAAGTAGAACAAGAAGAGGAAGAACTTGAAGGATTGTTCCCTGCCCTAAATATTTGAGTGTTAGGTCCAGGTCTAGTTTTAAATCTCTCCCACCACTTTTCTTAAGAGCTTTCCACGGTCTACCAGGTCCCACCATCCGACTCCTCTTTTCCCCCATCTCTCTGAATTTCCTTTTGCTCAGTTGAACCTGCTCCTGCTAGATCCGGGGAAGGCCAGGCAGCCTCTCCGAGCAGTAGCTGAAGAGCCGACAGGTCGGATTTCACTTTGAAATAAGCAGATGGAGCAGACAGATGGAGGAATGGAGCTATATATATATTCTTCTATTACACACATACACACACACACACCAAATAAGCAAGAAGATGAAGATGAAACCGGGTCCCACAATAACTCCGGCGCCGTAGCTATGGTAACGTGCACACACGATTCGGGAGAGTTGCGGGAGCAGAAACCTTTGTGCTCAAACGGAGCTTTTTTTATCATTAATATTTAACTAAGTGATAACAGCTGCACCAGCGGGTGGATTTTCACCTGCCAAAACTCTGCCTTCCACCTCGCAGCCAAAGGGAGGGCAAAAGGGGCACCGGGCTTTGTTCCCATTACCGCAAGCAGTGGTGGGTGGCCTGTTTTGCGGAGGAAGCTCTGGGCAGCCGGGCGGTTGAGGCTTGGGAGGGCATCCAGAGAGTGGGGAGCTGGTGACGGGCTCCCCCTGGGTGAAGACAGGACGTCTCCACTGCTGCTCTTAGCCCGCCAGCCCCACTAATAGCCCCAGGCTGGGAGGCTCATTCCCAGAGGCAATGAAGCTAAACCCTACGCCGAGGCCTTTGTGTCCTCCTGAAACAGGGTCCTCTGGGGGCCGCTGGAGTAACAGCCCTGGAGGCCTGGCTAAGGGGATGTCTCCACTTGTTTCCCAGCTCAAGGAGATGTCCCCCTGCTAGCTCGCCCAAGCGGGAGGGCCAAGCCACCCAGAGAGCGAGCCCATTCGTGCTGCTCGGTGCAGACTCAGGGCGGCTACGCTCTAATGGGAGCAGGCCACTCAGAGCCCGCACGGGAATGTCTCCTCGAGCTGGAAATTACACCGCACGCCCCAAGCGTAGCCTCACCCTGCGTTTGGGCAGCGGTGCCAGAATCTCCTCATCATGAATAGAACGCAGGTCCTGCGTGTGTGTGTGTGTGTGTGTGTGTGTGTGTGTGTGTGTGTGTGTGTGTGTGTGAAACAAAGGGAGATGGGGGTGTCTGTGTGTGTGTGAAATGAAGGGAGATGAGGGGTGTATGTGTGAGAGAGAGAGAAACACTAAGGGATATGGGGGGTGTATGTGTGTGTGTGAAATGAAGGGAGGTGTGTGTGTGAAACAAAGGGAGATGAGGGGTGTGTGCATGTGTGTGTGTGTGAGAGAGAGAGAGACACACACACGAAGGGAGATGGGTGTGTGTGTGTGTGTGTGTGAAATGAAGGGAAATGAGGGGTGTGTGTGAAACAAAGGGAGATGAGGGGTGTGTGTGTGTGCATGTTAAATGAAGGGAGATGTGTGTGTGTGTGTGTGTGAAACAAAGGGAGATGAGGGGTGTGTGTGTGTGAGAGAGAGAGAGACACTAAGGGATATGGAGGGTGTATGTGTGTGTGTGAAATGAAGGGAGATGTGTGTGTGAAACAAAGGGAGATGAGGGGTGTGTGCATGCGTGTGTGTGAGAGAGAGAGAGAGACACACACACGAAGGGAGATGGGTGTGTGTGTGTGTGTGTGAAATGAAGGGAAATGAGGGGTGTGTGTGTGAAACAAAGGGAGATGAGGGGTGTGTGTGTGTGCATGTTAAATGAAGGGAGATGTGTGCGTGTGTGTGTGTGTGTGTGTGTGAAACAAAGGGAGATGAGGGGTGTGTGTGTGTGTGTGTGCATGTTAAATGAAGGGAGATGTGTGTGTGTGTGTGTGTGTGTGTGTGTGTGTGTGTGTGTGTGTGTGTGAAACAAAGGGAGATGGGGGGGGTGCGTGTGTGTGTGTGGGAAACGAAGGGAGATGAGGTGTGAGTGGGTGGAGGTGTGGGGGTGTGGGTGTAAAACTCTCCCATATAGGCAAGCCCCTAGCTAAACCAGTTTAACTAATCCGGTGCTGCAAGACTGTGTGTCGTCACCCTGAGTCTCTTCCATGAGAAGCCCACCCCAACTCCAGACCCCCGGTGCTGCTGTCTCCCAGAAAGGAACGACCAGCCTGCTCTGGAATGACTCGCAGACAGGACACACCGGAGCAGACACCCACAGCATGTGTCTTCACTGCAGACTTCGGTCCCTGGGTTAGCCTAGTCCGGGCATGAGCAGCTACGCTGCAAAGCCCTGCCCAAGTTAGGGTCCGTCCACATTACAGCAGCGCAGCTATGGGGTTGCAGCTGTGCCACAGTGCGGATGCTCCTTGCATCGATGGAAGGGGGTTTATCTGCAGACGCAGAGAAGCCACCTCTTCGAGAGGCGGTACCTAAGTGGAGAGAAAAATTCTTCCATCAGCCCAGCTGCGTTTACAGCAGGGGTTAGGTCAACCTAACTACAGCGCTCAGGGGGAGCGACAGAGCTAGGTCGATCTGATTCAGTGTAGACCAGGCCTTCCCATGTCATGTCCTCACTGGCGCTGCGCTCCCTGGTGTGCATCACTAGGATTTCTGGGGACATATCCCCTAGGTGTTTGTGCTGCAGTAGGGCTGTGATTCTTTCCCAGGGAACGGTGGGAGAACACAGCTGTCCTTTGGAGGCAGGAATTGTGAGAGGGTCTTGGAGGACTGTCAGCAGTGCTTAATTTGTAATGAAACAGATGCCAGGACTCAAGCAATGGAGATATCCTATCTCCTAGAACTGGAAGGGACCTTGAAAGGTCATCAAGTCCAGCCCCTGCCTTCACTAGCAGGACCAAGTACTGATTTTTGCCCCAGAGCCCTAAGTGGCCCCCTCAAGGATTGAACTCATAACCCTGGGTTTAGCAGGCTAATGCTCAAACCACTGAACTACCAATTTCCATTTATACCTAACACAGCAAGCCCAGAGGTGCCAGGACTATTAATTGCCAAGCCTAGAGGTGCCGGGGCTCAGCCCTGCCATCCCTGGGCATAAATTAAGCCCTGACTGTCAGCACTTGAAGGGTTTCGCCTGCGTCCTCACTGCAAAGTGAGTAGTTGGCCAGCCATAGTGAGAGCACCACCTAGCCCCAACTGGGCCAGTTAGCCTGGGTTGAAAGAAAACACGACTTCCCTTGGGTTTTGTGTGCGGCTGGGAGTGGGGCTGGGGCAACACCCAAGTACCTGTAACCCACACGCCTCCAGGATGTGGTTTTCTGTCTCATCCAGTGGCACCGAGACCACATGAGCCTCTACCGCATGAGCTAAAAGCCAACTGGCTGTAGTGCAAACTCATAATCTCTCTCTAAGTGGTCTTGGTGCTACTAGATGGGCCAGAACATCACACCCTGGAGGTATGTGGGTTACACACAAGCCCAATATGCAGCGAAGACACCTCCACACACATGTCCACTCGCTTCTCCCATGAGTGCTGCCCTCCCAGTAGAGGGCAGAGGGTTCCAACTGTTACACCTGTGCATGGTGGATCTGCTGGAGACAAAACGCATACACATGCCTCCAGCCGGCTGCCCGGCCACCTCCCGCTGCCCCGCCACCCTGGGAAAGTATGGCCTCCCCAGTTATAACTGCCCCCAAACCTACCTGCATGGAGTGGCCTGGGCAGAGGAGTATGGTCACCCCTTTGGCCCAAGCGGCCTACCCAATATTCAGGGCCTAGCAGGATTATTCCAGTTAGAAGGAGAAACTGAGGACACGAATCAGATCTAGTCTTGGGGTGATCTCGTGTATTCACAAAGAACATCCACAATGCCCAGTTTTCCTGCACACAGTAGAAACAAACAACAGCAGGCAGCTTCTTCCTTGCTCAGAAATCCCCACGCCTGACCCTCCAGCAGGCTCTGTGCCCAAGAAGCCCTGCCTCTCTGCTTCCTCTCAGGAGCATGCTCACAACTCCTTCTCCTGGCTGTCAGCTTCCAACACACCCAGCCTGCGCCTGATATCCACCCCCTGCATTTGCATCCAGGGCAGCCCCTCGGTCCACATAGACCCACTATACAGGTAGCCTCTTGCCTTGGGCTGTCACCGACATTGTCTTTACTATGGGAAAGGGCTTGATTGCGCCTTCAGCTGAGCCCAAAAGAGATTGCTTGGCAACCCTCCCCCCCCCCCGCAGGTTTTAACGAGGCCTCTGATTGTCTTTGCCTCTCAACTGCTGGCAGCCATTAGCACCTTTCAGCGTGACAGTCCATTACTGTAGGCTCAGTAGGAGGGCCAAAGGAAGGGGACTGGCTAATTGTTCCAAGAAGATCCTGTAATAGCCAACATGCCTGAACACGTATCGACAGCAACTTGCCTGAAGCCCCAGCATTATTTGACAATCAATATTTCCCGGGCCAAAGGGGTCGTCGGTTGATGAGCGAGCTGGATTTACCAGCGGCCCTTTTTCCCGCATGAAAGTCTGTCCGTCCAAAAAAGGTTCATGATTATTGGCAGCAAATTTTAATTGGGGATTGGCAACGCCGGGTGCGTTACTCACGCTGGTTGTGTCCCAAAATAACACCAAGCACAGCCTGCGTCAACAGCACGGAGGGCCGGGCACGTGCACCATCTGGGTATGTGTGTCACCCTCTGCAGGTGGGTGGCATGAGCAGTCCGGGGGGAGGTGGGCAGACAGACAGTCACAGGAGAGAGACATAGACACAGCATGGGGGGGGGCTCGGCCATCTCATCCCAGCCTCCAGGTGGCATTAAAGAGCGATCTCCTGGCATGCGAGCTGCTTCTCTCTGCTTCAGGGCAGGGGTGGGGTACAAAGGGGCAATTTGTCGCTCCCTGGCCTCCGTCTTGGGGAGAAGTTTCTGAACTAGGAGAGGGACAGTGTCTGCAGATAACACCTAGCTCTCACCTACCATAGATCACAGAACACTTTACAAAGGAGGTCAGGATCATCATCTCTATTTGACAGAAGGGGAAACTGAGGCACGGGGAGGGGAAGTGACTTGCCCAATGTCAGTCTCCTCTGGGTTCTAGCCACTAGGTCACACTACCTCTCTTAAAAGGGAACCAGCCACGGACACTGCCCGGCATTCGGCACATCCAGGCTGAGTGTGGATGCTGAATCAGAGCTCTTACCTACAGTTCAGTGAGCCCAGCCCTGTTTTTAACTCAAGCTCTAGAGAGGCTGGTGCTATTAGCCAAGGGTTCAATCCCCTAAAGCCCAAAGCGGTGTTCATTACACGTTCCATTCCTGCTAGCCATGAGGGAGAGAGGAGGGGGACGGAACTGTGCAGGGAGCTCTTTGATACAAGATTTCCACTCAATTGACTTTAGGGTTATCTGTGCTGACGGCTTCAGACTCTCCCTGCCTGGGAGTCACTTATTCATGAGCTCTGTCCTGACTTCAAAGAACCTGGGCTCCTCTGCAGTCGCTCAATGACAAGGGTTGGTTGCATTAATCATAGACTCACCCAGCTAGCGGATGTCACTTAACCCTTTCAGAGCCCCTCCAGCTGCAGAAAGCGGAGGCCTAGCCAGGAGAAACAACCCATGCCGCAGCCTGGTTCTCGTCTCACTCCCACGGGAGCAAATCTGTTGGAGCCAAGAGATTTACATCAGAGCTGCCGCTGGAACAGACCGGAATCGCCAGACTGCCAGATCTGCAGTCTGCCTGGCCCAGTATCATGTCTCTGACAGAAGGGGAAACTGAGGCACAGGGAGGCGACGTGACTTGCCCAACGTCGGCCTACGAGCCCTACAGGAGCAGATGCAGGATAATCTGTGCCCCTCATTGGGCCTTATCCTGATCATTAGCGATTGATTTAAAATCCGACAGCGTTTTACCCTGCAGCTAGATGACATTTTTGGACTGAAGCATTTTTCTGACAAACCCCCCTCCCTCACACACAGAGATTCGGTGACGCCGCAACGTTTTGCGAATCTGGGTTGATTTTGCCAAAATATTTCAGTCCAAAAAAAAAAAAATCAGAAAAAAATGACGATTTTCAAAAGATTTTCCAAACAGAACGTTTCCATGGTTTGCTTCAAAACGACTCTGTTTCCAACTGTCCCTGCCCTTTTATTGGTAACCACTTCAAAAAGGCTTGGGATCGACATGAACTGTTTGGGTTTGGGGGCGTTTCAACTTTTCCATTTGCAGAAAAAAATGAAAAAATGTGTTTTCGGGTCGACCCGAAATGGATTTTTTTGTTTTTCAGCATTGCCAGTGACGGGAAACATCCATTATTTGTAGGGCTCCATTTCCCCCCCTCATTGCACCGGGGTTAATGATTACGCAGGGTGCAGGCAATGGAGAATCAAGCCCTGCAGATGCTTATCTTGGCAAATGTAATTGCAGGCCCTTATTCCTAGAAACATCTGGCCTCTTGCCATGCCAATGCCTTGTCAATTCCACGCGCAGCTCTCGGGGGTGAGCAGCGCCGGAGGGTGGGAGCTGCGTAGGAGGACAGATCGCTCTGAAAGGCCAGGAAGTGCGTGGCTCCGCAGAGCCAAGCGCTTGGCTGATCTCATTTATCCTGGCCTGTTGCGGCTGAATTAACAGGGGCGTTGCACAGAAAAGAAATTAGCCCAGCGGAGGCTGGCTCCCCCGGGACTGCGGGCTGCTGCCCACTTGCGACACACTGAGCCAGCTTTGCTTAAATGGACCAGAACAGGAAGGTGCCGTTCAGAGCTCCGCCGTCCTGCTGGACTCTGAGCCTCGGACATGCTCAGTCCGGCTCTCCCCTCCAGCCGCCCATTCACACCAGCAGCAGGGGACTGGCACAGGGCCGCTGGCTGCCTCCCAGCCTTCAATCTCAAACCATCCGTCTGGAGACAGCCCAATTAGAGAGAGCCCCACGGGCTTATGATCGGGCTTGTTCTGGGGTATGGGCTGAGATAGGGCAGCGGCCTTAGAGGGCCTGCTCGGGAATGTGCAGGGAGAAGGAGGCAAAGGTAGGGATGGGGGCTATCTGGAGGAATGCAGGGCATGGTTTATGCTGTGCGAGCTTCTAGATGTCCCTGGCTTTTCATCTTTATAGCTCTGGTCTCTCTCCTCCTCTTTTAACCCTTCCTTTTCCGAGGGCCCCATCTCACTAGAGCAGTGGTTCTCAAAGCCGGTCCGCCGCTTATTCAGGGAAAGCCCCTGGCGGGCCGGGCCGGTTTGTTTACCTGCCGCGTCCACAGGTTCTGCCGATCGCGCCTCCCACTGGCCGTGGTTCGCCGCTCCAGGCCAATGGGGACTGTGGGAAGTGGTGGCCAGCACATCCCTCGGCCTGCGCCGCTTCCCGCAGCCCCCATTGGCCAGTGGGAGCCACGATCGGCCGAACCTGCGGACGCGGCAGGTAAACAAACTGGTCCGGCCCGCCAGGGGCTTTCCCTGAACAAGTGGCGGACCGGCTTTGAGAACCACTGCTCTAGAGGGCTGGTCCCAAGCAAAAGACCCTGTCCCAGGGAAGTGAAGCCAGTGTTTGAACAGGGGGCTTCTCTGAGGGGTTGCCTCCCCCACACAGGTGGTGAAAGGGTTAAAGGAGGCCAATTAACCCACCTGGTCGCACCTGGAGGGTGGGCCAGGCCTAATCAATGATGAAACCCAGCTGGGTGGGGAAGCTTGGTGCAGACTGGGCTGAAGGGAGGACATCTGCAGTCGCTCTCCCAGTTGTGGGGTGCAAAGAGACCTGGAGGGAACAGGAGGGATCTGGCGGGGGCGGAGAAAGCCCAGGGAAAGGCTCGGTAGGAAGAATTCGGGGGAGGTGGTAGTGAGGAGTCAGGTGGAGTGAACCTGGACTGTTTATCCCTGGGCTGCAGCCCAGCATAGCGGGCAGGCCTGGGATCCCCTGCACACGGATCGGACATTGGTTTCTGCTGGACTTTCCATTCCCCGGGCAAGGGTGGGACTAAGCGTGGCCCAGTGGGAGGGCTGATCACCACACCTGAGAAGAGGCCGGACGCCCTGAAGCCAGAGCGACCAATGCCGGCAGGGAGCACTAGAAGGGGGTGTGCCTGAGGTAAGTCCACCCCTTTCCAGCTTCCCTGGGACAACCCTGCTGGGTGGGGGAGAGACAGAAAGGGGAGGGACCGGGAGCCCAGCAGGATGACTTGCGCTACAAGGAGATTTCCACTCTGTTGATTTCAGGTGATTTGTGCTGATGGCTTCAGACTCCCTGGTGGGGAGTTACTTCGGCATGAGCCTTTGTCCTGGTCTAGTTCCAGGCTGCAAAGTGCCTGGGCAAAATTCTTGGCCCTGCAACAGCCCCTCTTTTGTGTACAGGGGCTGCAAAGCTGGCGGGTCCATCCCCAGGGAACAGCTGCAGCATCAAGGAGGTTCCCTGGTGGTGTAGGGCCAGCAGGACAGAACCCTCCCTGTGCCTCAGTTTCTCCCTCTGTGAAATGGGGAGGATGATCCTGCCCGGCTTCGCAAAGGACTTGGCGATCTATGGGGGGGACAGCCCTAGAGAAGAGGCAGGTGTTAGTGCTGGGAGTCTTTCGCCCTGAGCCCTGTCGCTTCTCTGCCGCTGGGGGCACGGCACCTGCGGCTCCTATAAACAGCTGCTCGCTGCCAAGTTCCACCCCCCATTTCAGCCAGGGGGTAGCATGGAGGGGTCGCAAGGGCTGATTTTGTTTGATCCTCATGTGGCTGGCAAGCTGCCCCGTGGGGCTTTGTGCTCTTCATAGGGGGTCGGGAGATCTGGGCCCTTCCCCGCCCCGTTTCAAAGCCCAGGCAGCTTCCCCATCACCCAGGCGGTGGGTGCCCATGGTGCAGAGATGTCTCCGGCTGGGGGCGGGAGGGAGGGGACCCGGCCTGTCTCCGTGTGGGGAGCGGGAAGGCTGCTCCCGGCGCTTGGGCACTTTAAATAGAAACCCATTTCCAGCTCAATGCATCTGCAGCAGATTATTGTTCTGTGGCCAGGCCTGCTCGGTGCGCGGGGGAGCAGTTTCCTTCCCTCCCACAGCCCCTCCCTCCCTGTCTGTCTGTCCTTCCCACACGCTCCCTTCCCTTGACTTGCTTCTCCCTGTCTCCTCTTCCCTCTGTTTTTCCTTTCGGCCCATCTAGCTCGCACCCTCCCTCTCACACTCTCTTCTCCATCTCTCTTTCCCTTTCTCCCGGAGCATCTCTCTCCCACCTTCGCTCTTCCCCTTCCCTGCCCAGGGCCTTATTCTCTCCCGGGGTGGATGCATGGACTGGAACTGACACTCCAGCATTTCCTGCGCTGTGGGCAACAGGCTCTGAGTTTCTGTCCTTAAGTAGCTGAGTTTTAGGGACTCGGCTCTGCAAATCTCCTCTGGCTTTTCTCTGGCCTCCTGCATCTGGGGCGGATGGGAGCAGCCGAGCAGGGGCTACAGGGACGCTCCTGGCCTGAGCCAGCACGAGCAGAGGCTGAGAGAGGAACTGAAGGATCCAGGAGGGATTGATTCTGGAAATAAGTCGCTGGCTGCCTAGGACTTCAGGCCTTTCACTCTGCTGCTCATCGCAGCCACTCAGAGCTTCCTGGCGACGGTGGCAGGGAAATCTGATCGTCCTTCCCCGCCGCTTTAATTCCAGGAGAACCTCTGTTAGCTCTCCCCAGTACAGGGGATAAGACCTGGAGTTGAGCAGTTCTGAGTCTTTCCAGCAGATGGCAGTGGCTCGGGCAGACACGCTAGCCAGTGACTGTGTTCACCCAGCTGCACAAAGGGGTGAATCCAGGGAGTGCACAGGATAACCGAGTTGTGAAAGGGAGACAGATGTGCTGCGGGTTGAACTGAGACGTCCGCTGTCCCCTTCCCACCAGGAGGAGAGCAAAGGGAGTTAACCAGCAGGCTGGGAGCAATATCACCCATGGAACCAGGAGACAAGATGGGCTGGAGCTGAGCATGGCAGAGCAGCCCGGGGCTGAATGCCTGCATGGGCTCTGGGTGCGGTGGCTACTGCGCGGCCGTACGATCCCATCCTAGCTCCTGACCAACGGCAGCTGCTCCCCGTTCAAACATGCGTCTAGAATCCGCTCCTCCCCCGAGACTGCAAATTAAGGGAACCATTTCCCCATCCCTGTCCCCAGTCCTGCAACCGCTCCTTTAAAACTTCCTCTCCAATGCAGCGAGCCAGGGTCTGTCTGTCTTAGATACTTCTTATTAATGCTTGTTACAGTGACATCTAATGGCCAGCCAAGATCAAGGCCTCATTGCGCTAGGCGCTGTACCACGGAGTAGTAGCTCTTTGGGGCGGGTCCATCTTACTTCTCTGGCCCCTGTTACCTGCATAGCTCAACACCTGCCGAGATTTAACTCAGGGGGGGCAGGGCTGTCATTCCCATGTGTAACAGGGGAAACTGAGGCACAGCGTGCGGCGAAGTCTGAGGCAAGCGCTCGAACCACCAGCCCATCCTTCCTGGCTGTGCATGTCTTGAATGGACTCAGGGAGAAGACCAGAAATTGGCTTTTGGTGCCCAGCTGGGTCAGGCTAAGAGACCGGGCACTGGATTTCTGTGCCCAAAGCCAGTTGGTGAGCAGCCACCCTTCTGGACCATGGTCCAGCCAGAGCTTCTTGATTGCCCCTCCCAGAGAACCACGTGGCCCTGGCAAGCAAAGGGAAGAGCATGTCCCATTGGCTGCCAGCCCCTACCTGCAGCCTCCTGCCGTCTCTCTGGTTCCGGTGCCAACCATGTACACACACCATATGCCAGCTTTGAATGCTGCAGACAGTGCAGGAGGCAGCAGAGGTGACACACAACGCGCTTGCCTTCCTGACCATCTGTCGCTCCACTGCCGCTGCTTTCCCAAATAGTTGCATGCTCTGTGAAGGAACGACCGTTATTTAGCTTCCATCCCAGGTGGGCCTATGGGTGAAAGTCTCTCGCCTGGCACTTTCATCGCTGTGGCAACCAGGATCTGACCAGCATGGATTCCTGATGGGTGTGAAAATCAGTCATGGGACCCAGGCCCAACATTCCTTAGAAATGAGAGATGCTAAAGCAATGGTCTCAAGTGGCAGTGGGGGAGGTCGAGGTTGGATATTAGGAAAATCTTTTTCACTAGGAGGGTGGTGAAGCACTGGAATGGGTTCCCTAGGGAGGTGGTGGAATCTCCATCCTTAGAGGTGTTTAAGGTCAGGCTTGACAAAGTCCTGGCTGGGATGATTTAGTTGGGGATTGGTCCTGCTTTGAGCAGGGGGTTGGACTAGACACCTCCTGAGGTCCCTTCCAACCCTGATATTCTATATTCTAAAGGTCCCCCATTCACCCCCAGCCAGAGGCTGTGCCAGGATCCGGTCGCTGCAGGGCATTTGCTGGTCAGTTTAAGTGTCTCTAGCACTAGGGCTTGGAGAGGCTATTCCACTGTCCATCTGCTCCTGCCAATGCCAAGGAGGTTCTGGTGAAGACTGAGGACCACGCTTAGCTGGTGTGAATCAGCAGACAGTGCCCTCGAAATCAATGGAGCGACACTGATTTGCACCAGCCGAGGATCTGGCCCTAGGTGAAGAATGGTCCCGTAGCCTGGATGTTGCTTCGTTAATGAAGCAGCCTCCATGGGTACGTCTACACAGCATTGTAAACTGGGGTCTGTGGGACCAGGCTTGTGGACTCACGTGAGCGTCCGCACTGCACTCTAAACCTGGGCCTGGGTCTCGCAGCTGTGCTAACGCATCCACACTGCATGACAGAGACCTTCTGACTCGGGTCTGCAGCTTGCGAGGGTGGGAAGCCTTCCTCTATGGAGCCATGCTACCATGGAGGATCTACACCCAGATCCTCAAAGGTATTTAAGCAGCGAACTCCCGTTAGTTGGAGTTAGACGTCTAAATACCTTCCGATTCTGAGTAGTTGGGCCTCAACCTCGCCTCTGTAGAGTAAGATTTTTCAGTGACCAAGACCATCCAAGATTCCCTCTGGGGACGCTCTCCACTGGTACACTAGTCAGCACAGCTCCCAGCCATTCCCTTTGCAGACTGGGTCCACTGGGCCGTGCTGAAGCAAACTGGCATATAGGAGAAGCTCCCCCTTGCGTCCTGTTCTCCAGATGCTTCCCCCTCCAGCTCTTCAGTCACCAGACTGACAGCCCCCAGAGCAGACATGTAGGAGGAAGACAGAGTTTTGACACATTTTTGAAAGGAGCATTAATAAAATGGAGCCGGAGGCTGTTATGTTGGAGAACTCCGAATCTTCCGCGTCAATCTCGCATCAGGCGGTGAGTGACTGCAACTCGTCAGTCAGCTGGAATTACGCCCTCGCGCACAGACAGGTAATTCTCCAAGGTTCGATGGGAGATTTAAAGAGAGAACCCCTCGTAGGAGACCCATGCAAAACAACCCACTGCTCAGGATGGCTTTGAAATGGCTCCCAGCTTCCCTGCCCTATTCAGAACCTGTGGGCTGGATAACATAAGGGCCATACTAGGTCTATCCCAATATCCTGTCTTCCGACAGTGGCCAGTGCCAGGTGCCCCAGAGGGAATGAACAGAACAGGTCATCAGCAAGTGATCCATCCCCTGTTGCTCATTCCCAGATTCTGGCAAACAGAGGCTAGGGACACCATTCCTGCCCATCTTGGCTAATAGCCATTAATGGATCTATCCTCCATGAACTTATCTAGTTCTTTTTTGAACCCTGTTATAGTCTTGACCTTCATAACATCCCGTGGCAAGGAGTTCCACAGGTTGACTGTGCGTTATGTGAAAAAATACAAACTACTTTTGTTTGTTTTAAACCTGCTGCCTGTTCATTTCATTTGGTGACCCCTAGTTCTTGTATTAAAAATGAGTAAAGAACACTTCCTTATCTACTTTCTCCACACGCGTCATGATTCGAGAGACCTCTATCCTATCCCCCCAAGTCATCTCTTTTCCAGTCTGAAAAGTCCCAGTCTTATTAATCTCTCCCCATATGGAAGCTGTTCCATGTCCCCCAATCATTTTTGTTGCCCTTTTCTGAACCTTTTCCAATTCCAATATATCTTTTTTGAGATGGGGTGACCACATATGCATGCAGTATTCAAGCTGTGGGCGTACCAGGGATTTATATAGAGGCAATATATTTTCTGTCTTGTCTATCCCTTCCCTAATGATTCCCAACATTCTGTTCTGTTTTTTGACTGCCGCTGCACATTGAGTGAATGTTTTCAGAGAACTCTCCACAATGATGCCAACATCTTTCTTGAGTGGTAACTGCTAATTTAGACCCCATCATTTTATATGTACAGTTGGGATTATGTTTGCCAAGGTGCATTACTTTGCATTTATCAACACTGACTTTCATCTGCCATTTTGTTGCCCCGTCACCCAGATCCCCCAGTGCGTTCTGCCAGCTGACCCCAGTTGAGGATCTGGCCCTGAAGCACTGCTTGGTTTGTTGTTTTTGAAACACATCTCCGCCCTCGAAGTGAGTGCACTCTTCTGTCACATCATGTCCTCTGCCCAAGACACAGGGAGAGCCATTGGCTGGGGCCGGGTCCCATTCTGCCCTTCGTAAGGTTTTTACTCCCTTGCCCCCTCAGAACCAAGGCGGAGGATGATTTATTTGTATTCCCGTAGCGCCTCGGTGCCCCCGTCATGGGCCAGGACCATTCTGCGCAAGGGGCTGTACAAGTGCAGAACGAAAAGACAGCCCCTCCCCCACACAGCGGACAATCTACCAGATCCAGTTCCTGGGAAAGTAGCTCGTCCAATCACTCTTGTTACCTGCAGACTCTAGGACATCACCTTTACTCTGTTCCTAGGGTTCAGGGCGTAAGCTTCTCTAAGAGGGGTTTATCACAGGGAAACAGGCCTGCTCTCAAGATCCGTGCCTATTCCACTTCGAACGCCGCACAGAAGTACCAGCAACGTCCCTGCATTTCTAACGCTGGCCCCCTCTGGGACCTGACAGAGGAGAGGTTATAGCGGTATTTTATTTTATTTTTTTTTAACGGAATGAGAGTGCTGCATCTCAGACTCCACTCGGTTTGATTCTCGGAATGGCTGAAGCGTCGGTGGCGGGGCTGATCGGTTCTGAACTGGTTTGCCCAAGGTGGCGAAGTCAGCCTGGCTCTTAGAGCATTGACTCGGACTCTGGAATTGCCTGGCATTTGTCTCTGATTTAAGGGTGCATTAACTCTTTACTTCCTAGGCTGAGCAGAGAGTGTCAGCCCGTTCAAAGCACGGAATCCCATTGCCATACAACTCCAGCCTTTCTCAGAAGTCACCGCAGCTCCTCCTATCTGCATCTTATCCTCCCGCCCCATCTCCTCCCTTCTTACCCTGCTGCCCGCCTGCAGTTCCCCAGCTGCAGATGGCACGCTGGTTCCCTCTCCCTACCCCTAGGACCTGTTCTGCCAACCACCTCTCCCTACACACTCATCTGGCTCTCTCTGCCCCTACTGCTCCCATTCTCCCCACACGCTGCTCCAGCTGTCACTGCGTCTCTCCATTGATGCAGTGAAAGGGCTATGACACTGTTTGGACATCGGCTGCGTGAGTCAATGGGGGGGCTGTCAGAAGCAAGCAGATGGGAACCAAAAAGAAGAAGATAGAAGGAATACTCCAGGTCCAGCATCTCCTATCCTACTACGGTGCCTCCAGGTCTGGTACAGCAAGGGCGGCTGTGAAATGAAGCCGCTGCAGGGAACGGTGGATGGAGAAGATGCTGTAAGTGTTCTACCAGGTGGCCAGCCACCCACAGCTCACGTTTTCAAAGCACAGGGTATGGACAGCTGGGAAGCAAGAACTCTTGAGCTGGTTTGGGCTGGATTTTAAGGGGAGGGAGGGAGCCGAGAGCCATAAGTGACTCGATGTGTCTTCCCCCCCCCCCCCCACACACACACACACACTCTGATCACCAGGACCATGGAACCTTCCATGAGCACTGCTGCCTGGGCAAGGTCGTTGTGTATTCGGTGAGTCGCTGCTCCCTCGTCTAGAACAATGGAACATTCCCCAAGACACCCTGCTCCCTGTGTGTGTGTGGGGGGGGGGGGGGGAAATGAGGCAAAGGAAGACCCTACACATATGTTTTAATTCTTCTGCTCATTACACGGAGCCTCTGGCATCCTTTTGGGAGTTACTGACCTTACCGATCCTGCACACCCATCTCAAACCTGCAAATCCCTGTGTAGCATAAGCTAATAAGTGCAGGGAGAGAGCTATAAAAAGGATATTGGCCCACTTATCCCGTTGGCTCGCTGTGCTTTTCCCGCATGTTGTTTACGAAGCGGTCAGGGAGCATTTATCACAGCCGTCTGTTAAAGGGTAACCTGTTCGTGTGTCTCAGAAAATAATGGCGCTATTAGTCATACTGGAGCGTCGAAGACAGACACCCACACCCAGCAGGACTGTATTATTTCAAGTTACTATGGGGCAAGTGGCACCTTCGTAACCAATCTAAGCTTTTACTCGCTTTTTACTCCGGCCAGCCTGCCCGACCGTGCCCAGGTGTAGGAGACGGAGCTGGAATTTATTCTGGTTCATGTATCAGCAGAATCATGAGCTCAGTTTCCAGTGCAGAGTCTTTATTGCTGCTAAAGCCTAAGCCAGCAAAACCAAGCATGACTTTCAGATCCCAGGGGAAGTTTGCAGGCCTGGCAGTTGGAAAAGCCTGGGTCTGATTCTTTGTTACCTTACGCTTGTGTGAAGCAAATTGAAAACACAACTGGTCTGATTTAGTAGCATTTTATAGCCGTTTCACATGGGTGCAATTATTGTACAAAGAGCGGGTCAAGAGTATCAGGACCCAGGCTAGTAAACTGGTCAGGATTCAGCTGAAATTATTGAGAGACAATAAACACGCAGATCTCAACCTGCCATTTCAGAGTCATTTTTCAGAGAAGAGCTGCACTTAAAAACCAGGGCTGCGCTAGCCCGGAAATGACTCTAATGACCAGCAAATGAAAGGCCAAGCACAGTGAAGTGTGGGGGGGAAACAACACGCTCCAAGAACAGCAAAATGCAATTGGCGACATTCTTCCACCTCCCAAAAAATACGTTTATTACCTTTTCCCCATAATAAAAGGACAGCCGTCCAACGCTCAGCAGACTGTGTGTATAATTTTTCATCCTGCCATGCCTTGCTTCCTGAGACACTTTGTTAAAATACATAAAGAAATGCAACCCCCTGGCATGCAGAATGCTGCTTCTCCGTGGGAAAGAAGGGAAATTTGTCCAAGGACCCTGGGTAAACCCATCCTCTTACTAGGAGTGGCACGGGCTCCTTGCTGTGCCATGAATGTGGGACAAAAGCTTGGGGTGGGGGCCTATACGGTAGACCTTCAGAGTTACGAGCACCTTGGGAACGGACGATTGTTCGTAACTCTGAACAAAGCGTTCTGGTCGTTCTTTCAAACGTTTACAACTGAACGGTGGCTGAAAACAGCTTTGAAACGTCACTATGCAAAAGAAAAATGCTGCTTTTAGCCATCTTAATTTAAACGACACGAGCACAGAAACAGTTTCCTTACCTTGTCCAATTTTTTTTTAACTTTCCCTTTATTTTTAGTAGCTTGCATTTAACATAGTACTGTACTGTATTTGCCTTTTTTTGGTCTCTGCTGCTGCGTGATTGTGTATTTCTGGTTCCAAATGAGGTGTGTGGCTGACCGGTCAGTTCGTAACTCTGGTGTTTGTAACTGAGATTTCTACTGTGTGTATATTTGTATCCCCATCTGATCCCATCAATTCTTGTCCCATTCCAATATGTATACTTCTGTTAGGGAGACCAGACAGCAAATGTGAAAAATCCAGACGGGGGTGGGGGGTAATAGGAGCCTAAATAAGAAAAAGACCCAAAAATCAGGACTGTCCCTATAAAATCAGGACATCTGGTCACCCTGACTTCTGTCCCTAACTGATCCTGTCTTCTCTTGTACCGTCCCACTCCTCCTCCATACAGCCTGGGCACTAGCAGGGGAACTCAGCCAGTGACATTGCAGCCCCTAGATAGGACCACCAATTGCAGGGAAGTTCAGACCTAGGCTGGAACATACTCAGTGCAGATGAAATGTTCAGAGAATTTTGCAGCCAGCCTGTATCTCCAGTACGGCGCATGTGTGAATGGAGATTTTCAGAGGCTTATGGATTTGCCAAATTTTAGCTGATTTTCACAGCATGGCCAAAAAAACCTACTCCCTGACACCAGGGCAACCCCCCTGCTAAATGTCAATACATGGAGGCACCAGAGCTTTTCAATGAAATGGTTGTAAACCAGTTTTAACGCAGGCACAAGCATGTGGGGTTTTTTTTCTTTTTTTTTTTAAGAGCTGATCATAAGTTTCCCAAGAGTTTTTGTTTGTTTTTGTTTTGTTGTTGGAAAATGCCAATTCGTCTCAACCAGAACTGTTCAGAAGAAAGGGTTGGTTTCGATAAAATGCGAATTCAAAAGAATTTGGGGGGTGGGGATTCAAAATGATCGAAACGGGCTAAAAAGTTTTGGTTTTTTGGTTCAAAATAACTAAAGTTTCAAAAGTAACTGTCAATTGATACTCTTTTTTTAAAAAAGTGTTTTTAAAACGTTTAAAAAGCTGGAAATCCAAATGAAACGTTTTGAAATAACCAGAATGAAATGTTTGGTCTGACCCCAGCCAAAAAATGTTTCGGATTATCGATTTGATGAAAATAACACGTCCTTATTTACTTTCTCCACACCAGTCATGATTTCATAGACCTCTATCATATACCCCCTTAGTCGTCTCTTTTCCTAGCTGAAAAGTCTGTGTCTTATTAATCTCTCCGCATACGTTCCATACCCCTAATCATTTTTATCGCCTTTTCTGAACCTTTTCAAATTCCAATATATCTTTTTTGAGTTGAGGTGACCACATCTGCACGCAGTATTCAAGATGTGGGCGTACCATAGATTTATATAGAGGCAATATGATATTTTCAGTCTTATTATTGGTCCCTTTCTTAATGATTCCCAACATTCTGTTCTATTTTTTTGACTGCTGCTGCACATTGAGTGGATGTTTTCAGAGAACTATCCACAATGACTCCAAGTCACCCAGTTTGAGAGATTCTTTTGTAGCTCTTCGCAGTCTGCCTGGGACTTAACTATCTTGAGTAGTTTTGTATCATCTGTAAATTTTGCCACCTCACTGTTTACCCCTTTTTCCAGATCATTTATGAATATGTTGAATAGGACTGGGCCCAGTGCAGACCCCTGGGGGATACCACTATTTACCTCTCTCCATTCTGAAAACTGACCATTTATTCCTACCCTTTGTTTCCTGTCTTTTAACCAGTTACCAATTCATGAGGACCTTCCCTCTTATCCCATGACAGCTTACTTTGCTTAAGAGCCTTTGGTGAGGAACCTTGTCAAAGGCTTTCTGAAAATCTAAGTACACTATATCCTCTGGATCCCCCTTGTCCACATGCTTGTTGACCCCCTCAAAGAAATCTAGTAGATTGGTGAGGCATGATTTCCCTTTACAAAAACCATATTGACTCTTCCCCAACAAATTATGTTCATCTGTGTCTGACAATTTTGTTCTTTACTCTAGTTTCAATGAGTTTGTCCGGTACTGAAGTCAGGCTTACCAACCTGTAATTGCCAAGATCACCTTGGAGCCCTTTTAAAAATTAGTGTCACATTAGCTATCCTCCAGTGATTTAGTACAGAAGCTGATTTAAACGACAGGTTACAGACTACTATTAGTAGTTCTTTAATTTCACATTTGAGTTCCTTCAGAACTCTTGGGTGAATCCCACCTGGTCCTGGTGACTCACTACTGTTTAGTTTATGAGTTTGTTCCCAAACCTCCTCTACTGACACCTCAATCAGGGACAGTTCCTCAGATTTGTCATCTAAAAAGAATGGCTCAGGTTTGGGAATCTCCCTCACATCCTCATTCGTGAAGATGGATGCAAAGCATTCATTTCGTTTCTCCCCAATGGCCTTATCGTCCTTGAGTGGTCCTTTAGCATTTCAATTTTCCAGTGGCCCCACTGGTTGTTTAGCAAACTTTGTGCCTCTGATGTACTTCTCATATCCTCGAGTTTTGCTCATCTGAAATTGATCGTAGACCCTAGCACAGGACTCCGAGGGCATGAAGCCCATCAGGGGATTGCAGCAGGACATTGGCAGGGAGGAAGGTGTCCTCCTATGGAGCCCACAGCGGAAATTCCAACTACCTCTCTGCCTAATTATGACACCACCATCATCATCACCCTGGGATTCCCAGCTGGGCTTCCCCAGGAAGCTCGGCACCTACCGGGGGCTGCAGTGGGATTTTGCAGCTAGGAAAGAAGGGGTGTCTCCCACCCTCAAGCTGCTCTTGTCCAGCTCCAGGGCCGCTGGTGGTGCAGGCGTTCTCAGCTTCTGCCATGCAGGGCTGCCGCCGGCCTGGCTGCAGCGGGAACTCATAGAAACCAATTAGTCTGATTTTCAATTATCTGGAAGAAAGAACCCAGCTAATTAAAGCCTAATTACATTTTGCCGGCTTCATCAGCCATCTTATCCTATTAAACCTGCAATCTGGGCCTCGGTGAGGCAGGAGGGGTGCACCGACAGCTGTACAGAAATCTGTAGCTAGAAACGCGCGTGAGCCCAGCAGAAGGGCCGGCTCTGGATTTAACCCCGTATGCGCCACACGCCGACCTAGCGTCTAGCACAGTCCAGCCAGCCAGTGGGGAAGGGGCTACTGCAATCCCCACTACAACCGTGGCTCACCGAAATCAAGGCAGAAAGGGGAGAGGGGCTGGGCAGGGGGCTGCAGTTCTAGACTAACTTTAAAGCCTTGGTTGGAATGGAAGAGCCCTGCTCAGCTGGGGGCCGAACACCCCAAACACGGGCGGGAGTTGAGGATGTTTTGCACCTTGCAGGATAGCACCCAGGGTTTGTGACAGCAATTTCATGGCTCTGGTGGTGGCTGTGCCAGGGTCCCCAGGGTGCACCCTGAACTGTGGCACTGCTAAGCCCTCTGTCCCATCAACCCGGGGTGTCCTCTCACACTGTGGCAGGTCGTGCCCTTACACAACCGACCATAGGCAGGGACACACCCCGCTGAGTTACATGAATGCTTCTCCCAGCCACTCATGACCCAACACTAGAGGGGCTCCAGCCAATTCTCCCCAGCACTCCAGCCTTGCACCCCGGAATATACCGTCTTGCCCTGCTCAGAAGCCTGACCTCAATGTGGAGAGGACACGCACTAGCCTTGGTACCCTGAGCTGAGATTTCCCAAGCACTTCAACCAAAACGCAGAGTTTTAGGTGAAATATAAACAGATTTATTAACTACACAAGATAGATTGTAAGTGATTCTAAGTATCAGGTATAGAGATCAAAGTTGATGACCTAAGAAATAAAGTAAATCCGCAGTCTAAGTTCTATAAACTAAACAGGATTTGAATCCAGCCATGTCTCACCCTGGTAGATGGTACAAACAGGTCACAGATCTTCAGTACCCAGGCTCCAGCCCAGGACCACCCTCCCCAGTTCAAAGTCTTTGTCCTCGAGACGTGTTTCCAGGTGTTGAGCTGTGAGGGGAGCGAGGCCAAGCCATGATGTCACTTCCCCTTTGTATAGTTTCTTCCAGCTTGCTGGGAAGATCTATGCTTGTGACCTGGCGGTCCGCCCCCACAGCTCAAGCAGCTTCCGTTGTCTAGGTGCTGTCTCTGAGAAGTCTTCTGGGATGGTCGTTGGGAGAGTGAATTCCCTTTAATGGGCCATCAGCCCCCAGCCGGAGCCCTCATCCCCTCCTGCATCCAAACCCTCTGCCGGAGCCCGGAGCCCCCTCCCACATCCTGAATCCCACATTTTTGGCCCTACCCTGGAACCCGCACCCCCAGCCCAGAGCCCATACCCCCTCCCACACCCCAACTCCCTGCCTCAGCCCGGAGCACCCTCCCATACTTTGAACCCCTGGGCTCCAACCCCTGGCCTGGAGCCCCCTCGTGCACTCCAAACCCCCCAGCTCCACCCCAGAGCCCGCACCCCAGCCAGAGCCCTCACCCCCTCCCACATCCAAACCACCTCCCACAGGCCAGAGCCCCCTCCCACACCCTGAGCCCCTCATTTCTAGCCCCAGCTGGAGCCCTTACCCCCTCCCACACCCGAACCCCCTGAACCAGCCAGGTGAAAATGAGCAAGTGACAGAGGGAGGGAGGATGGAGTGAGCAAGGGGCAGGGCCTAGGAGAAGGGGTGTGGTGGGGCGGGGCAAGAGTGTTGGGTTTTGTGCCAGTAAAAAAGTTGGCAACCCTACCACTGCACCCCTCCCGCACCTTCCCGTATCCCCAGCACTTCAGCGCCATGTGCTTGCGAAGCGCCCATCTCTTGTTGAGGGAACAAGCCCAAGTGCCAGCCAAGCGATTGGAAAAGGCCGTTTTATTTTTCGACTCACAAATACATTCAATTTGGATTGAGGTTACAACCTGGACAATGTCTCCCTGCCTAAAGAAAAAAATACAGTTACCATAACAACCTGACTCTGTGCTTCATTACCATGGCAATTTGCAGGAATTATGAAATACAGTGTGGCTTTTTTTATGCATGCATTTGGTGCCAGACTCAGGCTGAGGTTGGTTTCCCCCTCTCCCCCTTAATCTATTTTGTCTCACTGCGGTTTGTTAACCATTTCATGCCTTTCCATCCCCCCTCATTTTGTATAAGTAGTTGGGACTATGTTTTATAACGTGCATTACTTTGCATTTATCAACATTGAATTTCATCTGCCATTTTGTTGCCCAGTCACCCAATTTTGTGAGGTCCCTTTGTAACTCTTCACAGTCATCGTTGGACTTAACCCTCTTGAATAATTTTGTATCCTCTGCAAAATTTGCCACCTCATTGGTCACCCCCTTTTCCAAATCATTTATGAACAGCACTGATCCCAATACAGATCCTTGGGGGACCCCACTATTTACCTCTTTCCACTATGGAAACTGACCATTTATTTTCTCCCCATTGTTTCCTATCTTTTAACCAGTTACTGATCCAGGAGAGGACCTTCTCTCTTATCCCATGACTGCTTAGTTTACTTAAGAGCCTTTGGTGAGGGACCTTGTCAAAGGCTTTCTGAAAGTCGAAGTACACTATGTTGACTGGTTCACCCTTGTCCACATGCTTCTTGACCCCCTCAGAGAATTCTAATAGATTGGTGAGGCATTATTTCCCTTTAAAAAAGTCATGTTGATTCTTCCTCAACAAATCATATATATCTGTGTCTGATAATTCTGTTATTTACAATAGTTTCAACCAATTTGCCTGGTCTTGAAGTTAAGCTTATTGGCCTGTAATTGCCAGGATCATCTCTGGAGCCTTTTTTTAAACTTGATGTTACATTAGCTAACCTCCCATCACCTGGTACAGAGGGTGATTGAAGTGATAAGTTACATACCAGAATTAGTAGTTCTGCAATTTCATATTATAGTTCCTTCAGAACTTTGGGTGAATAACATCTGGTTCTGGTGACTTGTTACTGTTTAATTTATCGATTTGTTCCAACACCTCTTCTACTGACACCTCAATCTGGGACAGTTCCACAAATTTGTCACCTAAAAAGAATGGCTCAGGTGTAGGGATCTCCCCCACATCCTTTCCAGTGAAGACTGGTAGAAATAATTCATTTAGCTTCTTTGAAACAGCCTTGTCTTCCTTGAGTGCTCCTTTAGCACCTTGATCAGCCAAGGGTCATGCTGCCTGTTTGGCAGTCTTCCTGCTTCAGATGTACTTTTAAAAAATTACTGTTAGTTTTGTGTCTTTAGCTAGTTGCTCTTCAAATTCCTTGGCCTGGCTTATTATGCTTTTAAACTTGATTTGCCAGAGTTTATGCTCCTTTCTTATTTTCCTCAGTAGGATTTGACTTCCTATTTTTAAATGATGCCTTTTTCTTTCTAAACACCTCTTTTACTTTTCCTGTTTAGCCATGGTGGCCTTTCTTTAATTTTTTGATTCTCTTACCTTATTTTTTATAGGAGTATACATTTAGTGTGATCCTCTATTATGGTGTTTTTAAATAGTTTCCATGCGGTTTGCAGGCATTTCACCTTTGTGACTTCCTTTTAATTTCCACTTAATTAGCTTCATTGTTTTTGTCTAGCTCCCCTTTTTTAAGTTATATGCTACTGTTGTGGGTTTCTGGCATTTTTTCCCTGCAAGGATGTTAAATTTAATTACAAAAATAACAAGGAGTCCAGTGGCACCTTAAAGACTAATAGATTTATTTGGACATAAACTGTTGTGGGTAAAAAACCTCACTTCTTCAGATGACTCATTGTTGTTTTTGTGGATACAGACTAACACGGCTACCCCCTGATACTTGACACACATTTAATTACATTATGGTTGCGATTACTGAGTGGTTCAGCTGCATTAACTTCTTAGATCAGATCCTGGATTTAGGACTAAATCAAGCCTTGCCTCTCCCCTTGTGGGTTACAGGATTAGCTTCTCCAAGAAGTAGTCATTAATAGTGTCTAGAAATTTCATCTCTGCATCCATCCTGAGGTGACGGCCCCAGTCAGTCTGGGGATAGATGAAATCCCCTGTTTGATTGCATTTTCTGCTTTTGTAGCCTCGCTAATCTCCCTGGGCATTTCACAATCACGGTCGCCATCCTTTGTCACCTCCCCTGCTCCTCAGTTGTTTTTGTTCCTAGGACACAGGAGGGAAACGACCCATGAGAGCTGGGTTCTGTTCCTGGCTCGGCCGCAGACCGACCTTGCATCAGCCACTTCACTTCTCTTTGCCTCGGTTTCCCATGCTCTGTCTAGACAGCGAGCTCTGTGTCTCTCGCCATGTGTTTGTACAGCACCGAGCACCATGGGACTCGAGTCTCAGCTGGGGGCCTCCCTATCATATGACAAATAATTAAAATGAATAAAATAATAGGCAACTGGCCTGGTTTTAAAAAAAAATGGCTAAAAACTTGAAAACTAGCAGCCGCAACTGAGCTTGAATTAAACACGAGGGTGTGAGGTGAGAAAGCTGGTTGCAAGAAAACAAAATAGAGCGAAAAAAAATTAGCAATGAATCGTGTTTGCTTTTTTAAAAAGAATACAAGCCTCAGCCATCCCCCTCCTCTTGCTGGCGGAAAGGTTCACACTGATCCGGCCAGCTCGCGAACGGCTGTAAAACAGCAGAGACGAGAGAACTCAGCAGAGCTCCGGGGTCCCAGAGATCTCTGGCTGAATAGCTCATCTGCACTTCTAACGGTTCATAAGGATAGGTGGGAGCAAAGCGTCAAGTCCCTTCTGTGTCCCTGCCCCCGAACACCGGTGTAATGCAGCCAGTCTCCCGCAGCAGTTTCCATATGCTCAAAATCTCACTTGGGGGCAGATTTTCACACCAGTGCCACAGGTTGGTTGCTGGTGTAACGCCGACAGATCACGGTTGTCGGCAGGCAGGATCGAACCTGCGACTTTAGGAGCTTAGCGCATGAGCGAAACGCCACCTGGCTGTCAGCGAAGGCAGGAGGACAGAACACCACCCCCAAGAGGTGTGTGGGTTACACTGGCAGGGGAGGAAAGAAGGGATTCAGAATTAAACAGGTGCTGTAATTCCCCGAGATCTGCTTGAACAGGAAGCCGAGACCCAAGCCTGAGGTGTCTGCCGTGGTTAGTGTTGTGTCATTAACCATGGGGCTGAGGGAAAACTGCACCTGCAGCTTACTGTGGTGTCTGTTAATTGGAGGCGGGGATCTTCACCAAGTGCCGCCGGTCTGGCTTTATCTGAAGGGACCTAGTGTCTATATTTTATATAAGAGGTCGCATTAGCTTGGAGACACCTGAGCTGGTTGCCGCACCCGGCTGGTGGCAGATTTACTCACCATAGCCGCTGAGTGTCTGGCCTGGATGCTTATTGGATAAGCTACTCGCACCCACCCCCCGTGGCTGAAATGCAGCTCCTTCTGGGGTGGAACATGGTAGCTATTGAATGCTACACAGCCATTTAGAATCATCCTTCTCCGGCAGCTCCCGCGTGAGTCTCTCACCGCCCAGGACGGTGACGCTCATGGATTTCAGCTTCCACCCTTGGTCAATAACGTCTTACGAGCCCTGGGTGGCACAGAGGGAGGAAGAGGAGCCAGGAGATTAAGGCCAGGATCCGCTGGGGTATTTAGGTGCCCAACTCCCACTGAAACGTATCCAGTGATGTCAATGGGAGTTGGGCACCTCTGAGGAGCTGGGCCTAAGTGACTTGCCCAAGGGCTCGCCAGAAGCCAATGGCAGAGCCGGGAATAGAAACCATGGTGGGCCTGGTTCTCCGCTGCCCTGCGCCTGGTGGCCTTGTTATGCCGGGGCAAGGCGGGGGTAAGACACTGCCAGGCTGGAGTGGGGGCACGTCACACATGCCATAGAATCCCTGAGGGCCACTGCAGAGGGGCAGAAACCCTGAGGCATAAATACACCCCAGCCCCATGTCCTCCTGCCCCAGACACCTCCCCTTGCTCCTTCTGCCCCAGAACATGGCCTGCCCCAGGGATGGGCTGCTGCAGAGGACCTCTGGGCTGGGGAGGGTTGGGGGGGGGGCTCTCTCTCACGGGGGAGGGGCATACAAGCGGCACTACCAGCCCTTTGCACCGGGTGACTTCGAATGGGGCCTGGGAGCCCGGTTCTCAGACGTGCCAGGTACCTGCACCCCCAGCTGGGGGTTACTGCAGAGAGCTGGGCTGTCCCCACACCCACTTTGAAGCTCTGCTTGTTTCCCCTCAGGGTGGCCCCAGGGAGAGCACTGGCTGCGTGCATCGCCCTCCAGCCCCCTTGGCTTTGGGGCTACAGTGGGGTCAGGTCAGATAAAGGCCTGGATGAGTCTGTGTGCCATACTAGCCGCCTGGGGTCACTACCTGCAGCTCAGGGAAGAGGCAACCCGGCCTTACCAGTTACCCGTCCCGCCGATCCCCGGTCCCCCGCAGTTCCTGCAGCCAAGTTCCTTTTCCCAAAATAGCTCTCCTGGAAAGGGGGTGATTAATCTTTCATTGTCAACCTCGCTCGTGCTGAGCCGGGGCTTTGTCTGTCTGTGTCTTAAATCTGCCGCGAGCAAACCAAGCCCATGGGGGTCCCCTGGTGCCAGCCGCACACCGTGGGACCTCATGAGGGTCAGGGTTCAGTAATTAAAGAGCACGGAGGCCAGGCAGACAGCCCGCACCCCGCTAAAGCATGGAGGTTCCTGATCGGGGGGCTGCCACCTCTCCTCCCCATGCAGCACACACTGCCCCACATATGGAGCCAAGCCATGGTATCCATTTCATAGTCATAGCATGGAGCCTCTAGGATGCAAGAACGAGACTCTGGGGTGACTGGTGTACTGCAAACTGTATGAAGCTGTCACTTTAAATTTCAGGGGGGTTCTCCTAGTCCTGCTTGCAGGCTAGGGGGCTCTGTAGGGAAGCATGCGATCTGGGCCTTGGAGCAGTCAGTTTGCAGAAAGCCGGCTTAGAGCCAGGTGGGCTGAGTTGTGCCATTCTGTTTCAGGGAGCAGCCTGCTTTGTCTCTCTCTGTTCTAGGGTGCTTGGGTGTTGTCATTCTGGATTCTAAGAAGCAAAGTCACGTTACGCTGCAGCCTGGCAGCAAAAGGATTTGTGTTTTTTATCTACCCTCTCTGTCTGTACACCGTGAACCATGCCGCTTCCCTTCCCCTTGGGGGCTGATGGGAGTGGAGTTTAGCCAGGCCGGGATTTAAGGAGACCTGGTGTGGTGACGTGAGGCTGCCCAGGCTGGGAGCCAGAGAGAACCCCAGGGTTACACAGCCTCCGTAAACAATCCTCTTGTCTCTGTGTAACGGGGTTCGTCTCCTCTCTGCCAAGAGCCACGCTGCGGACAGTAGCCCAGATCGACCTCTAGCCAGGACTTGCTAGGAGCTGGTGGAGAAAAGCAAATGAGCAATCGCAGCCGTGAGACGACGCCCGTACTGGACTCCAACCCCCCTGCTACGAGCGGGCGTGACTCATCCCCGGTCGATCGCACTCCCCAGGCTGGCAGCTGGGAGCGGCGCACAATCCCTCAGTTGTGTCCAAAGCGACAACTTCCAGCTGCCTGGCTCATTGGCCGGCCTCGCTCCAGCGAGTTTATGGCCCTCGTGTCTGGCTCCAGCATGCATGGCACTGAGCTCTCCCCTCCCAGCTCTTGGGATTTCAGGGCCCGATCCTGGGAGATGCTGAGGGGCCGTTGATTTCAATGCTCAGCGCTTCCCAGGATCGGGCGGGATGTTTTTAACAAGCCAAGAGACACCAGCGATGATGAAAGCTTTGTCCTGGCACTGACACACGTGCTCCAGGCATAACCTCTCCAGTCTCTGTGGATTTAATACACCCCAGAGTCTAGCAGGCAACTAGGGTGCAGGCCAGGAATGGGATCCGCTGCCACTGTCATATCTGGACAGACGAGAAAACTCAGGCCAAATCCTCATCGCAGGGGGAGTCGCCGGGAAAACTCCTACTGACGCCAGCGGGGGAAGGACTGGACGGACCTTCAGACAACTCAGCAGATAGGGAGTCGCCCAGAAGGTCCCACCTTGGTTTTATTTATGACGACATTGGAGAGGAAGAGCCGTCATACGGCTCAGCCTTCAGCCCTGCCACTCGCTCCCTGTGTGACTTCGGACAAGTCACTTAGAGTGAAGTCAATGGCAAAGCCCCCATTGACTTGAAGGGGGCCCGGATTTCGCCCCTTGGCTCTCAGTGCTTCAATTCCCCGTCTGTAAAATGAAGACAAAAAAGGTCTCTCTGTGCCCCCCTTGCCCTGTCTAGACTGTGAGCTCTTTGAGGCAACGATGGTATTTTACACGTGTATGTACAGCACCTAGCACAGCGAGGCCCCGATCTCATGTGAAGCCATAGTACTGCTGTTAACAGACGGTTTATAAGGCTGTTCATTACCATCGTTCATACCTGGCTGTTATTAGCCATTTTGTCTCCCAGCCCGCATAGTTCTCTGGTTTATTGGAAGCAAGCGTGACTGAGGAGCTGGGTTAATCACAAGTGACTAGTGTATCTACCTCCACGCACAGCCACGGGCACTCGTCGCGGGCCGGGCATGTGGTTTTGAAAGCCGCCGTCGCACGGACAGTCACTGCCGCTTGTTTCTGTAGCGAATGTGGCTCAGCGGGGCCCAAAATTCCCCCAGCGGGCTTCCACCACGCGCAGTCTGGCTCCGCTCCCTCCAGCTTCCCAAACAGCCAGTTCTGACTCTGAACTCGCACTGATGGACACCGGGCGTGACCCCCCCCCCTACAGCCATCAGGCCTGGCCTACCATGGACGGGCACCTTAGGGACCGCTTAGCCCTTGGCTCGTTCTTCCTTGGTTGAATCTGGAGGGAGGGGGTATAGCCAGGAAGCGTGATCCCCGAGATGGCCTCCTGAAGCAAGAAGGCTGCTTGAATTTGTGCTGGGAACCAAACAAACCCTCTGCTCCCATGAGAACTGGGGTGTGCATGTGGCACATGGCCCCCTTTCATAGAATCATAGAATATCAGGGTTGGAAGGGACCTCAGGAGGTCATCTAGTCCAACCCCCTGCTCAAAGCAGGACCAATTTGCGTCCAGCGGGGCCAGGCTGAACCCAGGGGAGTACAGTGCCAAGGCGATTCAAGTTTCCATTCATCCCCTGTGCAATGGGACCTTGCAAGCTCTCCGGGACAGGAACAATCCTTGACTGTCGCTCGAGCTGCTCCTGTGTATAAAGAAAGAGCCTGTAACCACGCTCCCCTACAAACTTCCTGTTAAGGTGCAGGCACTTCTGGGGTTTCTGTCCTCCTCCCAGCCGGTTAAGAGTTAAAAGGGAGTCCCCCTCCCCCCATATGTTGGAATGCAAACTCAAATCACTGTCACTCTGCAATGCCATCCTCTATGCAAAGCATCGAAAACATTCCTCGCAGAGCACTGGGTTACACACGTGACTCCAACATGCGTGATGAGCGGTCTCCGCAGTGACACTTGCTCTTTTCCCGTGAGCTCTCTCCCAGCATGATCTGGGCGTAGGTGGTTGAAAAACACGGCGACGCGGCTAACCTGGTGTCTAAAGACACTTGGATAATTGGCTGAGATGTGGAATCGTACGACCCGAGCCTTGCGTGTCTCAGAAACCAGCCCTCAACAGAGCGCCGGGAATGCTGCCTTCCGTATGCTTGGCTAATCAGAGATTTGCGGAATGAGCCGATGGGTGCCAGGAATCACCAGAAAAAGGCACCATCACCATCCAGCTAAGATGGGAATATTTTAGCTCCAGTGACAAATTAGCCAGTTTGTGACGAGTCTCTGCCTTCCTCAGGGCATCGCTACGGGTGAGAGTTATGGTGGTTTAGAGGCCTTCTTTGGGAAAGGCAACCACAGCTCAGCACTTCCTGCGTTTCTAACACTAGAGGGGTTTTTAACTCCCACCAGATCTCACCTTCCAGGTGTGAGGCTGATCGATTATAGCGATGGGGCCAAAATCCAGTTTGAAATGGAAACTCCGTTGCAGCCGTAGGGCCCAATCCTGCAAATACCAGGCCCTTGCTTCACTTCACTTCTTCCAAGAATACTCGCGGTAGGGAAGTGAAGCACATGCCTACGGGTTTGCAGAATCAGGGCTTTAATATGCATCGGGCTTAATTCTCCATTGCCCCCGGACTCGGTTACAGATCAGGGGACTCCAGCGTGAAGTTTACTCCAGATTTACCCTGGTATAATCAACCTTAATCTTATCCCACTCCACATTAGCCAGGATCGCATTCCCACCACAAAAAATAGATGCGATGGGTGCAATATATTACATGATTCCCTGCCTACGCCCACCAGCACGCAATGGTGACCTTGCTGAGTTTGGTAGTGCTTTCCACAGATGTAAATGATAATGCAGGATGCAAAGCAGAAGAGTACATAGCCTTGGGGGTCTGATCCTGCATGCAACCGAGTCAGTGGAAATCAAGGCAAATGGGAACCTTTCCGTGTATTTCAACTGGGGGAGGGATAGCTCCGTGGTTTGAGCATTAGCCTCCTAAATCTCAGGGTTGTGAGTTCAATCCTTGAGGGGGCCACTTAGGGATCTGGGGCAAAATCAGTACTTGGTCCTGCTAGTGAAAGCAGGGGGCTGGACTCAATGGCCTTTCAAGGTCCCTTCCAGTTCTAGGAGATAGGATATCTCCTTTGATTTAATTTATTTTATTTAAATTCCTACTTGCCCTACACCACCTGTCGCCACTTGCCTCTGTGCAAAGCGGCTGTAAAACACTCTCCGATCGGAACAGCAGTGCAGGGGCCTGAGGCTCGTAGAGCACAATGGGATCAGGCCCCTCGTTGTTAGCTAGTTTCACTGGGGTGGAGGGGTGTCAGAAGACAGACACCCCCGTCCTTCTGCCATCGTTTCTTGGTCATCACAAACTCTTTGCATCCGACAGGCTGGAGAGCGACAGACTTAGCACTGGGATAGTCACAGTTCACATTACGGATATTTCACTAATATGCTTTGGAATCCCCGGGGGAAATGTGCTATCAAAGGTCAGCCCTGGTAATGATAAGCCAGATTCTGATCTCAGTTACAGCTTGGGTGAAGCCAGAGTGGAGTTACTCCAGTTTTACACTGGGGCAGCAGATCCTAATTTTACCCCACTCCGCATTAGCTGGGCTCGCATCCCCACCACAAAAGGGAGAAAGTAGCCAGCATATTTGCAGGCATCGTTTTCATCCTACACCCACACGCGGAGAAATCATTCCACCATAGTGGAAAGGTCAAGAGTCCTCCTTTTTGTCATCTCTTGCCTTTCACTCACATATCCGGGTTTTGACAGCTTTACAAGAATCACAGAGGACGCAGATTTCAACTCAGAATCTTGCTTTGCAAGCTGCCTTTGCTGAACCTTTATGCTTCGGTGCTTGGCAGCGATTTAGTAAGCCCCGAATATACAGTCCCCAGTTAATTTGTGAGCTAATGGGACCCAAGAGTGGTATTTTGAATTTCAATCGTATTTTTTCAAAATGTGAGTTCAACTGCAAAGTAAGAGGAGGGTATTTAGTCTTGTGGAGCTGTCATTGGGGGAAAAAAATTCACACACACCGAAAAAATGAAGACAACAGCGAAATCATTTGAAACAGGTTTTTGTTTTTTTCAACTTTCACTGGTTTTCAAAACTACAAAAAGAAAAAAAAAAAACCCCAAGGAGTTAACAATGTTGCATTCGAAAAAGGTCCCAAAACAAAGCCATGCTTTTGTTTTACCTTTTCTTCCTTCAATATAGTGTCAATAAATAAGTAGATTTAATTAAATGAAAGAAACGCCCAGTTCATGGACGAGGAGATCTCAGGCATTTAAAAACAAACCACAAAAAGAACGTGTTTTTCCCAATTACAAAACACTTGATTTACAAAAGGATCCATGCTTGAGGTCCGAAAATAGAAACAGACAGGCACGTTCATTAGCATGCAGTCTTGGCTTTAAGACCCAAAGAGCACCCCACTTTCCCTGCCCCCACAAACATTTCATTGAATTGGCTTGCACCCCACTTTCCCTGCCCCCACAAACATTTCATTGAATTGGCTTGCACAACTTGTTTGGTTTTTTAAAAAAAGCCTTAAGAAACAGGTAACAGTATTCAAGGTAACAGCCAAAAAGATTCCAAACCTTCACTTTGTTTTTGCAAGTTTTCATGCAAAACGTCAAACATTTCGGCATGCAACATTAGGATGACAATTTTATTTTTGTGCTTCACACAGAGCCGGAAAGATGTCTCCGTCCCTTTCGCCAGCACGTATTTCATTCAACACAGGAGGGTTGATTTACCCTGTACACCAGCAGGTTGCAAGAAGTCCGGATTCCACACCCGGCCCCCCCATGTGCATGGGATTGCACCTCTCGACCGGAATTCCATACCGTTCGCTTGCCTACAGACTCCCGGGATCCTCTCAGTACAGCCCCATGATGGCAGCTCCCACGTCCTTGGACGGTCTGCGGTCCTTGACCAAAAAGTTAATCATGCTCTCCGACTTGATGAGCAAGTTGCAGCCCAAAAAGAAGATCCCGAACACCACAGTCAAGGAGAGGATGCAGAGTACAGCAATCTGGACCACCCGCGTAATGTAGAGGCTCCTCTCATCGGGCAACAGGATGGACGACCCGCCATCGCTGGCCACCACCGAGCTGGTGCCGTTGCAACAACCCATCAAAGTGCCCAGGTCCTGGGTCCTGTTGGAATAAACTCCTTGCTCCATGACAGTCTGGTTGAAAAAGGTCCCGTTCATTTCGCTGTTTTAATCCAGAATCTCCACCCAAGGGGAGAGAGAGAAAAGCCACTCCTGGTTTGGAGCCAAGACAGGGGCTGGGGTAGGTCCGTCACTACCTCACTCTCCTCACCACGAAGCGTCAGGTACTGGAGAAACTTCCTCGAGGCAGCAAGCAACTAGGCAGCCAATTTGTGTAGCTGAGAGATGTCTCACTCACTGATTCCTCTGTGCAAGGATAGTCTAAACCTGAGCCCCCAAACAGAGCAGAGAGAGAAGGCAAGGGGTGCACAGGGAGGGGAAATCTACAAGCAAAGAAGCAGGAGATTGCAATTTACCCTGTCCTCAGTCCCCCCAAATCCCTAGTCTCCCCCAGTGCTCTAGGAAAGCGAAGCAGAGATGCACATTCCCAGTCGTGAAATTAACACAGACAGAAGAGGCTGAATCCTGCAGGCTGGGAACTGAACAAATGCAAGTTCCAAGCGAAAGTCTATGTGGTGTTAAAAAATCATCACTTGTCAACTCCACCCTCTCTGGTCCCCCAGGACCGCCTCCCCCCCACTCACTGCTGCCCCAACCCACTCCTGACACCCTGCCTCCAGATCAATGATGCCCCCCCACCCACTCCTAGCCCCCACCATGCCCGCTCATCGCTAACCTCCCCCACTCCTGACTGCCCAGAGCGGGCTGGCCTCTGCCTGGTCCTGACCCACATGCCTATTGCTGGGTACGGCTGTCTCCCACCCATCCCTAGACAAGGGATGGGTGGGAGACAGCCGTACCCAGCAATAGGCATGTGGGTCAGGACCAGTCCTGACCCCCATCTCCTGACCCCCATCCCCACTCACTGCTGCCCGCTCATCCACTCTGGACTCCCCCCAGGTCTGTGCTGCCCCGCTCACATGCCCCCCCCCCCCCAGTGATGTGCCATCCCACCCATTTCTGGACCCCCAGCCCATGGGCTGTGCCCCCCAGGTCTCCCCCCCGGGTCTCCCATGCTTTGAAAAACAACCTGCTGGGAATGTTAAGGCTGCCAAGCTGAGTGCTCAGAAGTTAGGAGGGGGCACAATGAAGGTTGCTCCGCCCCCTCATGCACATACCCTTAGCTCTGCCCCCTTGGGCATGCGCATTATACCAGCCTTAACCACATGCCCGCTTGCTACTTTGTTCACAGGACCCTCGCCCCGTCCAATTCTCAGGATGGACTGGGGAGACAGGGAGCTGAGACCAGCAGGGGCTGAGGAGAGCAGAAGGCAGAGGGAAGAAGTGGGCTGACCAGGGGACGGAGGAGAGCAGATGGCGTTCTGAAGAGGTGGGGAATGGAAGAAGAATTTTCAGGTGAGTCCTAGCAATGCCAAGACTCCTTCCCTCACTCCCCTGGCTGGGAAAGCAGCTTCAAAGTGGGGGGTAGCTACCCCCTATCTCCAGACCCCATCCCTATGAGGTCCCCCACACAAAATAGTCCGGCCAGGAGTGGAGGGGGCTCCTGCTCTGGTCTGTTATTTTGGGGGGGATGCTTTGGCCCACTGGCTGGACTCTGCCGCTCCGTCATTCTTGTTAGGGGCCTCCTATGTCTGACCTGCCGCAGGAGAGGACGAGTGGCTGGGACAGACCAGTTGCGGACCGGGGTTCAGAGAGTGCTCCCCACCCCCCGAAATCCATGTAGGGACCAAACCCAGAGGCAGATGATGCGGATGCTGGGGGCAGAGGGGAGAGCAGGGCTAGCCATTGTCTGTAGCCTGGTTTTATTATAACCTTCCTAGGGCTGGCGCGTCACGTTCATCCCCTGGGGAGGGGGGAATCGGCGGGTTGGTTACCAGTCGCTCTGTAAACTCAATCCCTCAGCAGACAGACCCACCGGCGCAGGGTTAATCTCCACAGTCTGTGCTTTGCGTCCTACAGCCCTTTGATCTTCCATCCCGTCTTCCCGCTGAGCCTTGGGAATTCCTTTACAAAGATGACTCACGCCTCTCAGGACCTGAGCTATTATCCCCGCCTTATAGATATGGAAACCAAGGGGACGTCTACACAGTAAAACAAGACCCGCGGGAGTGAGTCTCAGAACCTGGGTCAACTAGGTCACTCAGGCTTGTGCTACTGGGCTAGAAACAGCGGTGTAGACGTTCCCCTTCGGGGACCCTCCCACCACGCTGGGATTCAGATCCCGGGCTTCAGCCTGAGCCGGAATGTCTACACTGCTATTTTCAGCCCCATAGAACAGGCCTTGAGTCTGAGACTCGCTGGCGCGGTTTGGGTTTTGCAGTGTAGACGTACCCTAAGGCACAGAGCAGTTTAAGGCCAAACTACAGCCACTGACTTGGGATGTCTCTGATTTTTAGGTACCCAACTTGGGTCACCTTGGGGTCCCCATCCGGGCATCCAAAAATGGAGAGACCCACCCCCAAATCACTGCCCACTTTGGGAAATTTCAACCTAAGCAACTGGCTCCAAGGCCACGCTGTGAGTAGAATAGAAACCAGGGGCTCCGTTCCCCACTGCCCTGCCCCCGGTGCTACCCAAAGTGCTACCCAATCAGTCTGAGAGCGTTTGGCGCGGGTGCCAATGGTTGCGCAAGGTGCAGGACGACTGAGAATCCGGAGATTCCTGGCTCCCTGACCACTGCTCTGACTCTGAAAAGCACACTTCCCCCTAGACCAAGGACTAGAAACCAGGGCTCCCCATTGTCAGACCTCTCTCTACCAACCCGGCGACACTTTCTGTTCGCAGGCGGGCCCCCCTCGCTGTCTGATCTCAGCTGGCTGGTTAGCATTAGCCTATTAGCTAACGGTGAACACGCTGGGGCACCATAAAAGGGGAGAACCCTTCTAGAGCTGTCGCTGGCTGGCTTTGTCGTGGTTTCTTTTTTATTTGCTTGGGGTTGGCAGACAAGCCTCTCTCCTTCTTGTTACTATAATTATTGGCTGGTTCTGCCGTGTGCGGAATGCAGAAGGCTATCGGAGCTGTGGGCTTTAGAATAGGCTTAAATGGAGATTAATAGCAGGAGGGGTGTTGAGAGGGGACTGAAGATGACTGGCTGAGGGAGGGTGAACAGTAACTTTGCAGCAAGGTGGGACAGGACTAAGGGGGGAGGTTTCCTTTCCTTTTAAGGGTGACTTGTAACCCGGAAAGGTATGGGACTCGTGCCCATTTTTGCCTTTTTGTGGCAGATAGAGAAGGCCTGAAAGTTTTAAAAAGCGTATTTTTTTAATTGCTTGTTTTTTAACATTCACTATTCAGGCCTTTCCCTGAAGACCTGCCCGCCAGGGAACGTGTAAGGGTATGACCAGCCCTGGGGGAAGAACTGATTTTTCCCTTCGCTGACCATCCCAAAGCAAACCAGCCCATGGTTTGGAGTTGGATGTTCAACCCCAGCCCAAAACGTTTCATGTCGTTCGTAGGGGGGTTCGCTTTTAAATGACAGGGAGGTAAATTTCTAAACAAAAAGTTGTTCTGATGTGAAAACGTAGAAACAAAACATTTTGATTTTTTCCGATTTTTTTAAGTGTTTTTTTTTTCCTGTTGAAACAATTTAGCAAATTCAACACAAATTCACAGAACGTTTCGGTCAACCCAGGTTTGCATTTTTCAGCGAAGAAACGGTTCAGATGAAGAGTGGCGCTCAGCTCTAGTTAGGATATCACACATGAGCAGGGAAGTTAAAAAATGTCCTTTCCAGGGTTTATGCACACGTTTACATTTACATGGGAGCAAAGTCCCATCCGCTTAACTGGGGCTACTCACAGCCATACCGAATGCAGATGCCTAAGTCTTTGCCGGATTCAGGCCCTTTATTCCAACTCTTCGGGAGGAAATCTACGTTGGGGAAATACCAAACTCTGAAAGCTCCTGCTATGCATCTCTGAGTCTTCCAAGGAGACCTCCAATCAAAGCAGGAAAGCCCAGTTTTGGCCTTCCAGACAGAAATAAAATCTTTTAAAAATCCCAACCAGTCTGCCAGGCCTTCCCCCATCCATCGTTCAGAAGCAAAAAAGAGGCACAAACCCTTTTTGCAGGCCACCTTTAAAGTGCCTAAGGAGGGAGTGTTTTTAAAGTTCATGGCAAAGTGGTTAATCTCAGAGCCTGGTGAGCAATGCAGAGCGAGAACCTTTTTGGTTTTTTTTTTTTTTTTTAATACGTTGATGTTAGGCTAAAAAATGCTTCCTGTGCTGGTATCCTTCCAGCTTTCCTTTTTAAAATAAAATAAAATAAAGAGTCCCCAAGGAAGCAGGAGCTTCAGCCCCTAAAAGCTGAATCCAAAGTTTTCTTGATTGCATCCAATCCAATGACAGGAGTTTGCAAGCCTGGAATTGTTACCATGGTGCAAAAACATCCCCCGGCTTCAGAGAAGGGAAGCAAGGTCAAGTGCTATCCTGTAGAGTCTCCCATCCATACTCCACATCAGGATTTTGGAGCAGCCAAAGCAGGGACAGCTCCCGCAGAAACTGGCCCTGGCCCAGATCCTGAAAGGTATTTAATCTCCTCACTTCCACTGATGTGAGGATCTGGGCCCTACTGTTATTCCATGGGATTCACCCTAAGGGCCCATAAACACCTTGACAGGAAAGGTGAGAGTTGAAAGCTTCAGGACGGTAAGGGCAAAGACCGGCCATTGGTTATTACTACATTTTGTAGTGAACAGGCTAGACTGTATGTGCACCACTGCCCCCCACTGGATGGAATCAGTAATGCTCCACTGCATATCATAAGCCCTATATTGCTAACACTTAGTGGAGATTCTCCTTTAGCTCAAGTGACTTTTGGAGCAGGACTGGGCGGGGAATGGGCTTTCGGAGCAGAAGGACCTGAGGTCTATCCCTGCTACTGATTGGTCATGGTGGCAATAGAGACATCTTGATGCCAGTTGCCACCTGTCTCCGGTAATGCGTTGCCAGTTATGATTGCTGTTATTTTTAAATGTGCTTGCGATGAGTTCCAGGTTGACAGCCTGGAGGCCTCTAGTTCTCCAGAGATCAGGGACAGCGTGAGCAGCAGCAGCGCAAACTCCCAGCACCCTGCGCCACCCAATGTGTCTCCTCAATCCTTCTCATCCTCATGACCCACCCATTCCTTGGCCTACGTGCTGGGCCTGCCATGCTGGTGGCAACGTTCTATAAACTGGAAGCCCGCCAGGAACAAGGCGGCCTCCCGCACAGGGGCCAGGAGGCCTGGGGCCAGGAGGCCCTGTCCTGAACTGGGTGTTGGGCTTAAAAGGAAGGATGCCCTGTGGAGCAGAGGGCCGGAGAAGTGCACAAGGCAGGCAGGGGTGTGTGGCAGGCTCCAGGCAGGAAGGCTGAGGAAGACCAAGGAGCAAACTAGAGGCTCCCATACAAGGAGGGGCTGAGGGCAGGGAGGGAAAGGAGTGTGGGCTGGGGGAAAGCTGAGCCCAGAGGGTGGGCAGAAGAGTGTTTGAATCTGAGGAGAGAGGACAGACCCCTGGGGAAAGACAGGGCCGGGCCCGATTGATTAGTGGGGCAAAGGCTTTGTGTTTTGCTTGCTTTGGATTTGGATACCCCGGGGGGGGGGGGGGGAGTTTTGATAATGACTGAGGGCCCAAGTCACTGCAGCAAAGCACCTCTCCAGTGGGAGAAGGCTGAAGATGGGTGTGGGGAAACTGAGGCAGGAGTGCTGCCGTGCTGGGTGTTGCTGTGGGGGGCAGTGCTCTGGGATGGTGAGCCTCGTAACACCGTCTCCATAGGCACCTGACTAAGACCAGCTCGTTCCAGACCACAAAATAGCAAGCCCTGCTGGTCACTGCCACTCTGAGCAGCATTTGACCCAGGGCTAATGGGGGGGAGGGAGGGAGAGAGACATTGTATATGAGCCCTGAACTCAAGGGGGGGCTAACATGCCTGTAACTGGGGTGATATGGGTGGGGGCAGGGCTCCAAATGTCTCTCAACAGGACTGCTTTGACCCTGTCTACTAGTACCAGTCCCATGGGCCAGCCAGTCCTCCAACGGTGAGCGGAGGGTGGATGTACAAGGTGGAATTTCCTGAGTTGTGCAGAAGTTTTGTTCATTCCAGCATTTTGGGTGTGACCGTCAGGGTTTATCAGGGATCATTCCCCCCAAGAAGCTAACCTGATATGAAAATCCTCTGGCACAGATCCCTGGAGCTGAGGAAGGATCGAGTTCCTGCAAGCTCACTGGCTCTCCCTGAGGCTGGCAAAGTCTGGGAAGTTCCCGTCATAAATCTCAAGATTAGAAGGAACCATTATGAGGAGACTCACCAAGGTGCTGCAGGGAGTCACTGGCACAGCTGGGAAAAGAACCCAGGAGTCCTGACTCACCAGCCCATGCTTTAGCCACAAGACCAGCCTTCCCCACCACAAAGGCCTGTCTTCAGCTGTTCGGGGTCTTTTTATTGCCCTCTAGCAAGGCACTGCTGCTCCCCAGAGGCTCTGAGGCTGGCCGGCCGGGGAGACACAAAACCACAGTTACTTTCCCTAATACAAGGGAAGGAGGCCAGAGAGGTTTAGTATACGGCACCAGCCCAAATTTAATGGTACACTGCTCTCCTGCAGCACCTGCTGTCCCAGCCGTGGATCAAGACCCTATAGTGTTGGGAGCTGCACAAACACAGAACAAAAAGACAGTCTCTGCCCCAAAGAGCTGGCAGTCTCAGTAATTGAACTAAGGAAAGGGCACTGGCTTAAGAGTCAAGAAACCTGGGTTCTGTTCCTGGCTCTGCCACTGACCTACAGCATGACCTTAGGCAAGTCACTTCACCTCCCCGTGCCTCAGTTTCCCTGCCTCTTGTCTATTTCGATTGGAAGCAATCTGAGGCAGGAGCCGTCTCTCATTACCTGTTGGTAGCGCGCCTGGCTTCTGGAGCCGATGCCTGCGTTGCAATCACTAGGCCGTACTTCCTCCCAGAAGGGGAGGTCTTGGGAGCTGTTCCTGCTCATCTCTGCCACGCACCTGTGACGGGGCATCAGGAGCTGGTGCAACGGGGCTAAGAAGAGCAAACTTCAGACAGATAAGGTACATCCCAACTGGTCGGGGCCCTGCCCCTTATTGCCAGCCTAGTGCTGGAGAAAGGACCCCTGAGCCCAGCCAGAGCCGTGCATCGGATGGCAGAGAACCAACCCCCCCCCAATATACCTGCACGCAACCAGACACCCTGGGCAGCCCAGAGCGGAGACCCCCCACCCCAGCGTGGCGATCTCTTAGCAAAGCCCACCTCACCCAGAGGCTCCCTGGGCCCGGCCGCACTGGGGGGTCAGTCCCGGGCGTGGAAGGACTGTCTCTGCAGGATCACATAATGCAGCAAATAACCCTCCGTTCATTTCACTCCCAATTTAAGAAACTTTTGCCCCCTCTAGTGGCTGCAGCCTGGCAGTAGCCGTCCTTGTGTCTCTTTGCCAGGGTGTTTTATGCTCCGCTTTGTGGGGCACCAGCTCTGGCCAGATGCTTTGTAGGCCAGGGGTGACCTGGTGCGGTGGGGTCGGAGTCTCATGTCTGAATGGGGCAGGGGGGAAGAGACGGCTCCAAGTCCCGCACAGCTCCTGAGGGCAGGGGAAGGCCTCACGCCACCTAGGTGTGCATTAGGGAGCACTTGGGGTGCGGGAGGCTATGCAGCAGGGGGCAGGGATGACGAGGGGGGGGAAGCCAGTACAAATTACCGGGGCCCGGTGGTCCGGAAGGGAGCCCTGGGCCCGGCTTCCCCCCCCCCCCCCCCTTGTCGGCCCTGTTTAGCCGGTCCACCCTTGCTGGGGGGCCCGAAAAAAATTTTCACCGGGGCCCGAACCCGCTCTCGGCAGCCCTGGCAGGGGGTCCGGGAAGGGTGAGGTAAACGCAGAGGGAGGCCAATCCAATCAAGGCACACTCTGCACACGTCCCCGTAACCCCTCCGAATGAATAACTCTGCATAAGGAGAGGAAGTGCCGACCAACCCACTGCACGGTGGGTGTGATAGAGTCTCTGGAGTCCTTGGAGCAAGGCTGGAGCTATTTTCTAATGGATACGCTCTAGTTCACTCTGGCTGGATGCAGGGATCACTGGCTGAGCGTTTCTGGCCCATGCTAGGCAGGAGGTTGGTTCAGTCCCTGGGGTCCCAGCCAAGAGGGCAGTTGTCAGATGGGCAGAGCCATTCTGCACCAGTGAGTCAAATAGGAACACAGCCTTGCACACTGGTCCAGGGCAGGTTTCAGGAAGGGAAATGCAGCGTGACCAAATCAGGAAGAGGAGGGGGATGAGGCATTTCTAGAACGAACAACAGAAAGATCCAAAACACGAGCAGGGCCGGCTCCAGCTTTTTTGCCGCCCCAAGCGGCGAAGGGGGAAAAAAACCGATTGAGCGGCCGCCGAAGTGCCGCCAAGGAGGAAGAGAGGGAGTGAAGGACCCCCCGCCGCTGAATTGCCACCGAAGACCCGGCCAATAGCAGATGGAGTGCCGCCCCTTTCTACTGGCCGCCCCAGGCACCTGCTTCCTTCGCTGGTGCCTGGAGCCGGCCCTGAACACAAGTCCTCATAGGACCGGGGGACTTTAACTACCCAGGTATCATTTGGAAAAGTTACACGGCAAAACAGAATTCCCAGTAAGCTCTTGGAATGTCCCGGGGACAGCTTTTTGTTTCAGAAAGTGGAGGAAGTCACCGTTTTAGACTAACCGGAGGAATCGGTAGTGACTCTGCAAAAAGAACAGGAGTACTTGTGGCACCTTAGACAATTTGGGTGCAAGTGCTCACGATAGATTTCATGATTCTATGGACAGGAAGGTGTGAAAGCAGCAGACTAAGGCCAAAGGACTTCCAAAAAACCAGACGTTAGCAAGCGCTGAGAACTTGCAGGTGAAGTCCCATGGGAAGGAAATTGAAGGGGAAAAGGAGTTCAGGAGAGCTGGCAGCTTCTCAAGCAGACAATATAAAGGCACAAGTGCAAACTATCCCCAAGCGAAGGAAAGATTGGAAGAATATGAAGTGGCCAGTATGGCTCTATCCGGAGCTCTTTAATGATCTGAAAATCAGAAAGGAATCCTACAAAAAGTGGAAACATGGACAAATTGCTAAGGAGGAGCACAAAAGACCAGCAGAAGCGCGCAGGGACAAACTCAGAAAGGCAACGGCACAAAATGAGTTACACTAGCAGGGGAGATAAAAGGCAAGAAGAGGTTCTCTTAGCATTAGCAGCAAGAGAAAGACAAAGGAAAGTGTAGATCCTCTACTTAATGGGGAAAGAGAGCTAGTAACTGGTGACATCAAGAAGGCTGAGGGCTTTAATGCCTATTTTGCTTTGGTCTTCACTAAAAAGGTTAATGACCAGATCGTCAACAAAATGAATATTAACAACAAGGGGGAAGGAACGCAAAATAGGTAAAGAACCGGCTAAAGAATATTTAGATATTAGAGGTATTCAAGTCAGCAGGGACTGATGAAATTCACCCTAAGTATATAAGGAACTAGCTAAAGCAATCTCGGACCCATTAGCAATTATCTTCAAGAACTCCTGGAGGATGGGTGAGGTCCCAGAGGAGTAGAGAAGAGCAAATCTAGGACCTCTCTTTAAAAGAGGGGACAAAGAAGACCTAGAGAATTATAGACCAGTCAGCCTGACTTTGATACCTGGAAAGATACTGGAACAAATTATTAAACAATTTGTGAGCATCTAAAAGATAATAAGATTAAAATAGTGAAGAACAAACCATGCCAAACCAACCTAATTTCCTTCTTTGACAGGTTTCTAGCCTAGCAGATGGGGGGAAGCAGTAGACGTGATATAAGTTGATTTTAAGAAGGGTTTTGACACAGTTCCACATGACATTCTCATAAACAAATTACGGAAATGTGGTCTAGATGAAATTACTATGAGGTGGGTGCACAACTGGTTGAAGGACTGTACTCGGGGACTAGTTATCAATGTTTTGCTGTCAGCCTGGGAAGTGGATCTAGTGTGGTCCCACAGGGGTCAGTCCTGGGTCCGGTACTATTCAATATTTTCATTTAATGATTTGGATGATGGAGCGGAGAGCACGCTGATCAAATTTGCAGATGACGCCAAGCTGGGAGGGGTTGCAAGACTTTGGAGGACAGGCTTAGAATTCAAAACGACCTTGACAAATTGGAGAACTGGTCTGAGTTCAACAAGATGAAATTCAGTAAAAACAAGCGCAAAGTTCTTCACTTAGGAAGGAAAAATCAAATGGACAACTACAAAATGGGTAACAAGTGGCTAGGCGATAGTCCTGCTGACAAGGATCCGGGGGCTATAGTAGATCACAAATTGAACATGAATCAACAGTGTGATGCATTGCAAAAAAAGCTAACGTCATTCTGGGCTATATTAACAGGAGTGTCATATGTAAGACACGGAAGGTCATTGTCCTGCTCTATTCGGCATTGGTGAGGCCCCAGCTGAAGTTCTGCATCCAGTTCTGGGTGCCACGCTAGGAAAGATGTGAAGAGAGGCCAGAAAAGAGCAGCAAAAAAATGATAAAAGGGTTAGAAAATCTGACCTCTGAGGAAAGGTTAAAAAAAACGGGCATGAGTCTTGAGTAAAGACGGAGAGGGGGAACCTGATAAGTCTTTGAATATGTGAAGGGCTGTTATAAAGAGGATGGTGATCAATTGTTCTCCATCTCCACTGAAGGTAAGACAAGAAGCAAGGGGCTTAATCTGCACCAAGGGAGATTTAGGTGAGATATTAGGAAAAATTTTCCCACTCTCAGGATAGTTGAGCTCTGGAGGTTGTGGAATCCTGTCATTCAAGGTTTTTAAGAACAGGCTGGACAAACCCCTGTCAGGGATGGGCTACGTTTATTGGTCCTGCCTCAGCTCAGGGGGCTGGACTGGATGACCTCTCGAGGTCCCTTCCAGCCCCACATTTCTATGACTCTGTGACCGCAGAGGGGACTGGGAAGCTGAATAAAGATGGACCACGACACCAAACTGCCCTTTACAGGATATCCCCCAGCTCTTCAAAGAGAGGGAGTTGGGGTCTTTAAGGCCTCAGTGGGGCATCTCAGCCTAAAGACCATCTCCATAAACACCAGCCAGTCAACACGATTAAAGTCTTTACAGTGTTACTGTTGTGGGTAGCAACAGAGGGTCCTGTGGCACCTTTAAGACTAACAGAAGTATTGGGAGCATAAGCTTTCGTGGGTAAGAACCTCACTTCTTCAGATGCAAGTAATGGAAATCTCCAGAGGCAGGTATAAATCAGTATGGAGATAACAAGGTTAGTTCAATCCGGGAGGGTGAGGTGCTCTGCTAGCAGTTGAGGTGTGAACACCAAGGGAGGAGAAACTGCTTCTGTAGTTGGATAGCCATTCACACTCTTTGTTTAATCCTGATCTGATGGTGACAAATTTGCAAATGAACTGGAGCTCAGCAGTTTCTCTTTGGAGTCTGGTCCTGAAGTTTTTTTGCTGTAAGATGGCTACCTTTACATCTGCTATTGTGTGGCCAGGGAGGTTGAAGTGTTCTCCTACAGGTTTTTGTATATTGCCATTCCTAATATCTGACTTGTGTCCATTTATCCTCTTGCGTAGTGACTGTCCAGTTTGGCCAATGTACATAGCAGCGGGGCATTGCTGGCATATAATGGCATATATAACATTGGTGGACGTGCAGGTGAATGAGCCGGTGATGTTGTAGCTGATCTGGTTAGGTCCTGTGATGGTGTTGCTGGTGTAGATATGTGGGCAGAGTTGGCATCGAGGTTTGTTGCATGGGTTGGTTCCTGAGTTAGAGTTGTTATGGTGCGGTGCATGGTTGCTGGTGAGAATATGCTTAAGGTTGGCAGGTTGTCTGTGGGCGAGGACTGGCCTGCCTCCCAAGGTCTGTGAAAGTGAGGGATCATTGTCCAGGATGGGTTGTAGATCACTGATGATGCGTTGGAGAGGTTGTGGGTAGTGAATGTTACCGTGATACTTACAGGATTCCTGCTACTTTTCTGTGAGTGCTTGAAGCAGGGGAATTAACCGGAAATTCCATGTTAGAACAGCACTAAGGGGGTTATAATCAAGAGGACAAAAAGTTCAGTGTGAGGCCAGACACTTTTCTCAATGACTTTTTCCTGCATCTGCTCAGCAGCAGTGTGCCCATGAGGACACTAGGGGGCAGCACCAGAACACCATGGAAAGGACCCGGGGGCAGCTGAGGGACCCAGTGAGGGTTCAGGACACGTGTTTTGAAAATTGGTGCCCCTGGAGAGGAAGCCGGGCAGAGTCAGTCACTCACACCACTAGTGGCCTGCCGCCCTTCCCTGCTGTCCCAGGCCCGGGCCCCTTGGTAGCTCTGCCCATGCACTTTGCTTGCATCCTCCCAAGTTGTTGCAGGGTTCTGTGCATGCGAGAACGTGGGGGTGGAAAGGGGCAGGAATCGCATGAGGGAACAGGGCAGAAAGGTTTCTATAACCACTAGTCCACACTCCCTTCCAGACCCTGCACTTGAACTCAGGCCTCCTGACTCTCTCTGTCCCTCTGCTGTCAGCAATTAGCTGTGAAACCCACTGGAGAACTGGATTCTATCCCTGCCTACGTTCCTGGGTGATGCCAGGCGAGTCACTTAAACCAGTGGTTACTAATGGTGTATTCCTCGTTGTCTAGGTGCCTAGCTTGAGACGGGTGGGGGGTCTGAGGTGCAGAAGTGCTGGACGCTCCCAGCTGCCGCAGAAGACACGGAGCTGTGTCCCGAGCACATCACTAAAAATGCTAAGTCCTGTGAAGATTCCCGGGCCCCAGTTGTGTCGAGTTGAGCACTCAAAACACTTTTGACCCTTTTGGCCTTAATCTCGCTAAAACAGCAGCCCCTCATGTGAAGAGGTTGTGAAGATAAATTTATGAATGTCTGTGACGCACTCGGGTACTCTGGTGATCGCCCAACAGAAGCATCCGGGGGGAAATCAATCATTCTGTATTGAGAGCAGGCTTTGGGGGGGGGGGGGGTGCGTTAAATAAGACCTGAGCTGCCCTTTGAATGAGCAGGATACAAAGAAATGTCAAATACCTGCCTCTTCTGTGAGCACTGTCCATGCTGTGTGCTGAGCCAGGGAGGGTCCGGTGGCAAACAAAATAGTATGCGATCGTGTCATTAAAGACTGTATCGTTGGCATGCATACGCACAAAGGGGGCCCGTTGGCATGCATACACACAAAGAGGGCCAATGAAAGGTACCTGGGCAACCTTAGTTCTGGCACTTCCTAACTGCCAAGTGCTTGACTTGGCAACCTGAATTTTTTTCGAACCACAGTTTGTATGGAAGTGTTTTTATTACAGTAGAATCCAGAGATCCCGATCAGGGCTGGAGCGTGCTGGGTTCTGGATGGACACATAGTGAGAGACGGTCTCTGCCCTGAAGAGGTTATCGTCCAACTAGACAAAGGGGAAGAGTGAAAATAGAGGTAGATGAAAGTGAAGTTACTTGCCCAACATCTCATAACAGGCAGCAGCAAAGTCTGGAAGAGAACCAGGGGTTCCTGGGTCCCTAATCTGGTGCACCAGCCACTCGGTCCTTGCACCTACAAACATTCTCTGACTCTTTCTCCAGTACCCACTCCGAGCTACTTGGACCCAGGGCTGGGTTCAGTTTCCCATGCTAAGGGCGTGTGTTCACTCAACACCACCTTTGGTCTCTTACTGTGTGTGTACAGTACCCAGCATGTGTGTGTGTGTGTGTGTGTAGACAGTGCCCAGCACGTGTGTGTACAGTACCCAGCACATGTGTCCACAGTACCCAGCACGTGTGTGTGTGTGTGTGTGTACAGTACCCAGCACGTGTGTGTGTGTGTGTGTACAGTACCCAGCACGTGTGTGTGTTTGTGTGCACAGTACCCAGCACATGTGTGTGTGTGTGTGTGTGTGCACAGTACCCAGCACATGTGTGTGTGTGCAGTAACCAGCACGTGTTTGTGTGTGTACATAGTACCCAGCACATGTGTGTGCACAGTACCCAGCGTGTGTGTGTGTGTGTGTGTGTGTGTGTGTGTGTGTGTGTGTGTACAGTACCCAGCACAACAGGGCCCTGATCCTGACTGGCCTGTAGCTGCTCCTGTAATATAACTATCGCTGATACAGACACAGTCAATTTGCCCAGCTGCAGGGGCGAGTTGGGCTCCTTTGCCGAAGAGCTGGTGTTAAATCACTCCGAAGGCTGTGGAAAGCAGGTGGTTGCGGGGCTAAGAGCTCCGATTTTCCGGCCACTCGGGTGCTGAGTTGGCATGAGGCATATCTACCAACAGCTCATCCTCACGCAAGTGCTCCTGCAGCTTGGAAAGGGGAAGGGCTGGAGGAAGAGGAAAACAGACATGTCCTTCTCTTCACCCCCTGCCTCGTGTTATTGTTAGGGTAGCATCTAGCTACCTCGAGCAAGGATCGGGGGTCCCCACTGTGCTAGGTGTGGTATAGACAGAGGCAAACGGTGCCCCAGGGAGGGACACAACAGGGCAGGGCTGGGGTGGGAGAGCACAGTCGTACACGGATTCATCGCTTGGCTTATCCAGTCTCACCTGCTGCCTAGCATGGGCCAGGGCACCTTGCCCAGTGACTCCTGCACCCAGCCCAGCAGCTCTGACTGAGCTAGCCTGTATCTTTTGGAAAGAGACCCAGCTTTGATTTACAGACTGTGGGTGATGGAGCATGTCCTGGGACCATGTGCACAGGGGCTGCTCCCCAACAGAGGGGAGGGAGCAGAGACCGGCTGTCCCAGCCCCTACTGGCCCCAAATAGCATCCTTCCAAGGGAAGGCTAAACCTGCCAGTGCCAGGGAGCTGCTGGGGGAGTGGCAGGGCCCCCCGGGGCTGTGCAGGGGTGTTCAGTCCCTGCTCCGGAGCACTTCCAATCTTAGTACTAGAGGTTCATTTCCTTGTGGCTTCTGGCCCCTTCCAGCCATGCTCCGAGGACTGGTAGGACTCCGGGCTCTGGGCAGATCCGAAAGGATCAGAGATTTCCCCAGATCGGACAAGCCCCCGCAAAGTTTGGATACTTTCCCACAGTCGAGCTGGGTCTGAGACCCAAAGCGTCTCTCACACCAGTGTACATCTGGAGTGACTCCACTTTGGTCAACGAGGTAAAACTGGTGCAGCTAGGGGGAGAATCAGGCCCAAAGTTCTGAACCAGGTCTAAACTTCCTCCGCCTTTGGGACGGCTGGAGTGGGATCCCCCCAGCATCAGGCCAGTAACTTCAGCGGAGTTACTCCTGAGTTACACCGGTGTCAGCCAGAGGAGAACTGGGGCTGTTGGGTGTTTTGCACCCCGGAGTTTGGGGGTGACTCGCAGGGTTTGGATCCAGGCTGCATCTCTAGCTCGAGCAGAGGCAGAGACTGGCTCTGGCCCCAGCGTGGCTGCAGGCCGGGGGTCACGGGGCTGGGTTTATAAGGCCCTGGGAGGAGGAAACGGAGGGAGAAGCAGGAGCGCTGGGCTGCAGGCAGACAGGCGGGGGCAGTCGCTGACTCAAAGCTGACGGCGGAGTTTCCTCCAGGCAGCCCGAGCCCTCCGCCTCATGATTCATCCCCCAAGCGGCTCAAAAGCTCCGGCAGCCCCAGCCCCGGGCTCCAGCCCTCGCCGCCTCCCCACCGCTGCGGTCCAGACGCGGAGAAGATGCGGGGGCCCCGCCTGGCTCTGCGGACCCTCGTGCTCGCGCTGTGCGCGGCGGGACTCCAGGGTAGGTTCGGACGCTGCCTGGCGGCTGGGGGTCGCGCTGGGTTACCCTGGGGCCGCGCTGGGTTACCCCGGGGCCGATGAGCGGGATGTCTCCGGAGCGGGAGGCTGCAGCGATGTCTCCATCCCGCTGTGGCCGGAGGGGATGTGTGCTCGCTGGGGGGAGAAGGTGCCTGGCTCTGTGTTTCTCTCTCCTGTTGGGGGGGTGCTGGGGCGTCAGGCGTTGGGGAGCTCTCCAGATCCGAGCCGGCCATTGCTTGCGGGGCCCCTGGGCTGCAGGAGATTGAGGTGTCCTGCCCCGAGCAGCGAGGTGTTGCAACGGCTTGGGGGCTTTTCCTGAGGCTTGCGATAGCCTGGTCCTTTTCTTCAAGCCCCCGGACTCAAGGGATTGCACGAGAGTCGCTTTTGAAAAGCCTCCCGGCTGCAGAGGATCGCTGGGAAAGGTGACCCCCCCCCCCGCCCCGACCGGAAGAGAAATCCAGCGAACCCCCGAATTGATTGTTTTTAGCATCTCATGATTTTAAAGCCAAGCGCTTGATTTTTGAAGGCTTGGAGTTGTCAGTGCCAGAGCTCCCGGGGCCCCTTTGCTTGGGCTGGTTAAAACTACCTGAGATAAAACACTAACGAGGTGTGTGTTGTGTGTGGGACTAACCTGCCCTGGCCCTGAACTCTAGGAGCGCTGTGTGTGTGTATTAGTCTGTGTGACTGCACCCTCGATGTGTGCGGAAGTGTGTGGTTGGTGATGCGTGGTTGCACTGTGTGTGTATGTGGAAGTGTGTGTTTGGTGATGTGTGGTTGCACTGTTGGTTTGTGTGTGTTTGGTGTGTGTGAAAGTGTGTGGTTGGTGATGTGTGGTTGCACTGTTAGTGTGTGTGTGTGTGTTTGGTGTGTGTAGAAGTGTGTGGTTGGTGATGTGTGGCTGCACTGTTAGTGTGTGTGTGTTTGTGTGTGGTTGGTGATGTGTGGTTGCACTGTTAGTGTGTGTGTGTGTGTGTTTGGTGTGTGTGGTTGGTGATGTGTGGTTGCACTGTTAGTGTGTGTGTGTTTGGTGTGTGTGGAAGTGTGTGGTTGGTGATGTGTGGTTGCACTGTTGGTGTTAGTGTGGGTGTGGTTGGTGTGTGTGGAAGTGTGTGGTTGCACTGTTAGTGTGTGTGTGTTTGGTGTGTGTGGAAGTGTGTGGTTGGTGATGTGTGGTTGCACTGTTGGTGTTAGTGTGGGTGTGTTTGGTGTGTGTTTGGTGTGTGTGGTTGCACTGTTGATGTTAGTGTGGGTGTGGTTGGTGTGTGGTGCTGTGCAATGGCAGCATTGGCAGGAGTGTGGACGTGCACTTGCCTTGCGATGGGCTGGTGTCTGGGCGTGGGTGTGTATGTTTGGGTGTGTGTCCCTGTCTAGCAGGAAGATTTGGTGTTAGTGTGGGTGTGGTTGGTGTGTGTGGAAGTGTGTGGTTGCACTGTTGGTGTTAGTGTGGGTGTGGTTGGTGTGTGTGGAAGTGTGTGTTTGGTGTGTGTGGTTGCACTGTTGGTGTTAGTGTGGGTGTGGTTGGTGTGTGTGGAAGTGTGTGGTTGGTGATGTGTGGTTGCACTGTTGGTGTTAGTGTGGGTGTGGTTGGTGTGTGTGGTTGCACTGTTGGTGTTAGTGTGGGTGTGGTTGGTGTGTGGTGCTGTGCAATGGCACCATTGGCAGGAGTGTGGACGTGCACTTGCCTTGCGATGGGCTGGTGTCTGGGCGTGGGTGTGTATGTTTGGGTGTGTGTCCCTGTCTAGCAGGAAGATTCCCAGCCTCTGCCCAGGAAAGAAACGTACTAGGAAATGCCCAGGGCACATCCTGCAGAGGCGGCTGAGAGCCAGGCCAAGTTTGGGATTTTCCCAGTGAAAGAAGCTAACGTCACATGAGAGCTGGATCCCAAATCCCTGAGCTGCAAAGCTGTGTGCGGAGGACTCAGCCGGGTCTCTCTTCAGCCATTCCCACGCCCCATCTCATAGCCCTTCCTGCTGCTCCCCTGAGGTTACCCCCGTCCTGCCCAGGCCTGGCAGCTGAGTTTCTTGCTGCTGACTTACCCACCGGGAGGTCCTGTCCAGCAGTCCTGGGCCAGGGGAAGACTGAGCGCAGACGGGGTACATGGGGCCAGACTCAGAGAACAGGGCTATGGTAATGCAGCCTGCCCCCTTTCAGCTCCTTGCATGTGTATTGCACACCAGCTGTGGTGAACGGGTGTGAGTCAGTGAGACCCGCACTTGACACATCACCTCTGACGTCTGCCCACGCCGGCTGACAAAATAGCTGTGTTTTTACCATGGGATAACAACCACTTAGGTGCTGGCCGCTGGCCGCACTTTGGTTTTACCCTGAGGTAAACTGGGCGGGGGCAGCTCCAGACAGCGAGTTCACCGCTGGCCTTGCCTGGCTACCATGCAATAAAATTACCCGGGCCTTGTCTCTACTGAGGATTTTACAGTGAGAAAACTCTTGCACATTGATTATTTGGCTGTAATAAACCCCCCTTGGTGTCAGCGAATCCATAGCCGGAGCCTAGGGGTAAGTCTGGATGGGGACACAGGTTGTGCTTTCTGATGTGTGGACTGCCAGGGTTTTTCAACGAGGCTTTGTGTACCACGGAGCGAGCTGAGTGGAGGAATGATCCCTATTATTTACTCCGTGTGTTGTGGTAGGTGCTGTACAAACAGCACAGAAAGAGGGGCCCGGCCCCCAGAGAGCCGACGGGCAGCGTTTGCCACCCGCGTGGCACTGGGGTAGATGTCGACACGAGGTGCACAGCCGCAGAGCATTGTGATGGTCTGGGGGGCGTTATCCTTTGCGGATAGCCTGTCGCAGAGTGCGCACTCTCTCCTGTGTGGATTGGGCCGGGCCAGGACTTCGGGGAGACCACATGTGGGGAAACTGGGCAGCACAGGCTGGGAGCTAGAGGTCCAGAAAGAAGGATGGAGGCTGTCTGTGTCCAGCAGGGCTGTAAAGACCACCACCCCTTTGTATTCCTTGCAGGGGAGTCTTGTCTCAGCGCTGGGGCACTAGGCTAGAAATGCGTTGGGGAAGGTGTGTGTTCAGTCTCATCTCCGGGCGTCTGTTAATATCTCAAACCACTCAGACTTTGCTCCGCCATTACCATGGTTCATCAGAACCTCCAGGGGTGGGTGCACGCAGGGTCCTGCCTCCCAGCTCATCACGACCTGTATAGTACCCCCGGGCAACAGCCGCTGCTGCCATCAGAACCAGGCGGCAGCCTGGAGATATGACTCCTTCTCTCCTGCTGGCATCCCATCTAATTTAGCCCCCCTCCAGCTAATGTTCTCGGGCAGGGGACACTGGCGTACAATACAGATCCCCATGCCCGGGACGTTGGCTGGCCAGTCTGCCCCGGGGATAAAATGCTGCAACATCTGAATTCTCCGCTCCCTGCAGCGGGAGAGTTGTTTTACTCCCACTTTGCCCGGGTGTAAGTGAGGACACAAGGGGTCGGACAATGGAGACCCAGCCCGTTGTGTTTGTCAGCTGGCAGCCAGAGCGCTGACTGCACCATGAACCAATGAACCAGCAGAGCCCCCCCGTCCAGCCAGGGAGAAGACACAGATAGATGGCTCTGTAGTGCCAGCGCCCTGCGGGGGTCTGCACGGGACAGGGGACATGGCTCGAGGCCTCCGAGAGGAGCTTGGAATTGTGTGAAATCCGGGATGGTCACAGGAGCCTAAAGGAGTTAGATGCCTGACTCTCACTGAATGTCAATGGGATTTGTGCACCTAGCCCCCGCCGGCTTCTTTGACCATCCCCACCCAAAAGGAGACAGCACCAGGGCCCTGAGTCAGACCTCACTGGCGCCAGTTTCACCCCGCTGTCTGCCAGTTACATCGGCCCCAGGGAAGGAGACTTGGCGTTTCGTAGACAGAGACCGGCTCTGGCAGGGTTAGCTCTGCGCAATTCCTTTGGGACCAGCATTGCTGGGTTTGCTTCTCCCTCACCACCTGCCTGTAGCCGGCCCTGAAAACCCCCTGGCCCTTCATAGAATCATAGAATATCAGAGTTGGAAGGGACCTCAAGAGGTCATCTAGTCCAACCCCCTGCTCAAAGCAGGACCAATTCCCAGCTAAATCATCCCAGCCAGGGTTTTGTCAAGCCGGGCCTTAAAAACCTCCAAGGAAGGAGACTCCACCACCTCCCTAGGTAACGCATTCCAGTGTTACTGCAGTGAATCAAAAGGAAGTGGCCAGGACGGTAACGGAGCAGACGGGGGCTAAGTGGTAGTGCAGGTTGGAAAGCAGCTGAGCTGGCATTCATCATCGCTGAGGGCGCGGGAGAGACGGGGGATTTCAGGAGGGCTGGAGAGGAGGCCTAGCCCCAGAGTTTAGCCACAGCTGAGCTCTCGGCTCCAAGTGCTGGCACGACCAGCTCAGCCTCTGGTGAACAGTGCTCCATGGAGTACCGAGCGCAGGACCCTTCCAGAGGAGACCTTCCCACGCCAGGTCCCGGCTGCTCAGCGTGGCTGCAACACACAGATGGGGAGTCATTTGTCCCTGTGTTCTTTAGCCCAGCGTATTTAGTGCTTTTGGTCCAACAGATGGCCTCTAGCTCAGGTCCACAGCCAGGACGGGCGCTGCCACACTCGGCCTAAGTGACTTGCCTAAGGTCACGCAGGAAGTCGGTGGCAGAGCCAGCTTCAGCCCCCGCCCCCACGTCAACCCAGTCCTCCAAGGGCCCTGTCCCTAACACAGCTGTGTGGGCAAGGGAGGAGCTCCAGCTAGCCCAGGGTTGAGGCTAACAACCACCCCTGTCAACGGGCCCCGAACACGGAGGGGAGAAAGCCCATCGGATAGGAAGCAAGCCCTGCAGATCAGCTGTCAAAGGAGAACTAAGCCCCGTGGGCTGAGTGCTGCACGGCTGCACTGTGGTGACCGCAGCCCATGAGTCAGCAGGTGGATGTGGTTCTTAGGAAGGCAGTAGTGAAGAATGGAGGAAATGATAGGGCTGCAGCGGGGTCAGGGAGCCTTCCTGAGCACCCTCCCTTCTCCCTCCAGCAGCGAGACTGCAGCAGGGCTGGTTTGAACCTGCGGGATGCCGGGCGGCATCACAGACCCGAGAGCTGCCTCCCAGGTTTTGTTCTGAGGGGGGCTGGACACTGCCCACCACTGGGGCCTGAGCCCCCTTAGCTTTCAAAGAGCTTTGTTTTATGTATCTATCTAGCAGGAGCTCCAGTGGTTTGCAAGACCCAGTGCATAATCCTGAACCCCATAATGGCCAACTGAGGGTCCCTTTGTGCCTCTAGGCTAATGCGTCCCTTGAGATTTCCCTAGCACTAAGCTTCTCTCTGAGCCCCTTTCTGGCTGTCTTCCAGCTGTGATGAACAAACGAAATCCAGTCCCCAGGCTCCTAGTGCCCCCCCCCCCCCCCCCCCGGACTGCAGCTTGGCAGGGCTGGTGAGCTCTGACACTGATGGGGGCAGGGGAGCCGAAAGGCCGGGTGATAACCATCTATACTTGTGTATCTATACAGCAGGGGGCTGACTGTAATATCACTGTAGCTACGCTGGTAGGAATGCCCTCAATCTAGACGGGCACTTAGTGACGTGTGAATTTGGGTGGTCAGTAGAGATTTATCTTCTTTAATAAGGGTCTTTGGTGGTCTTATGGAAGGAGTGTTGCTCTGGGCCTCAAGAAAACCAGGTTCTAGTCCTGGTGATGTTAGGCAAGTTACTTCAGCTCCCCGTGCCTCGATTTCCCCATCTGTATAATAGGGATAATGGTTGTGAAGCACTTTGAGATCTATGGGTGAAAAGTGCTGCATGAAAGCTGGGGATTACGTGGGCAAAGCTCAGCGTTGATGGCCCTTTTCCTCACCCCTGGGCTGACACCTGTGCAGAGTGAATGCCCAACGCTGCAGAATCCGACGCTCCCTGTACATGGGGGACGAAGGCTCTCCTGGTAGGAGATACAGGGGGGGGAATCAGACCCCTTTCCATTAAACTGCCCCCAGCACCCACCACTCTTTGGAAAACCTGGTCCCTGAAGAGTGCTGGGGGCTGAGTTTTACAGCGTGCATCAGCCTGCCTACAGCGCCCCTGCCCTGTGCAAATGACTGACGTGAGCTGCTGCTTCCGATGGAGCAGGGAGCCCGGCCGTGTGCCCGCGCTGGCTAAGGTCAGGCCCATTATGCCCTGTCCCAGAGAGGGCCAAAAGCCGTGCGTACGTTCCTCTGGCCATTTAACGAGCGAGCCCAGGAAGGGTGTCCCTTCCTGCTCCGAGGCAAAGAACCAGTCTGGGCACCCCGCTTGCTGTTTAAGCAACTTCCTATGAGCCGTTATCGCTTCACCAGTTCCTCTTCCTGCTTTGCTTTCATTTTCCTGCCTTCCCCTCCTCCCATCCCCTTAGCTGGTGCTTCCACCCCCGCATCTGCAGCTGCAGTGCACAGAGCCAGGCCATCCTGGGGTAGGGCGTCAGGCCGTCAGGCTTTGTGACGGGCGCCTCTCGGTCCAGCCTCTGTCCCATCAACATCCGCTGCAGTGGGGCAAGCGATGGGGCTGGAGCAGGAGCCCTGGTGATTTAAACCCGGCTGAATCATCCCAGGGCCTCAGTAACAGGAGAGAGGGCATCAGTCACCGGGTCACCCTCAGCCAGTTGCTTCTTCTGGCTCCCTTCTTCCCCACAACAGGACCCGTTTACACGCAGCATACCCTCCTGCAGCCAGTCCCACCAGTTAGTATTGTTTGTATTATATTAGCGCCTTTGTCAGACCCCCCAGGCCTCATTGTGCTAGGCGCGGTACAACCGCACAGCTCCGCCGGGAGAGAACTCACAAACCACGCAGAGGTGGGTTACCGTGTACCTAAAGAGCGCCCTCTCTGGCTGGTGTGGGCACGGCACTGATAAAATCCATAAGCCCTCATTAAAGGGCACTTCAGGTGGAGGCCCGATGCCAAGAAGCCCTGGATGGATTGAAATCCTAGACCATCAGGGTTGGAAGGGACCTCAGGAGGTCATCCAACCCCCTGCTCAAAGCAGGGCCAATCCCTAGACAGATTTTTGCCCTAGATGGCACCCTTCAGGATTGAACTCACACCCCTGGGTTTAACAGGCGAATGCTCAAACCACTGAGCTATCCCTCTCCCCTCAAATCAGAGGGACCAGTCAGTCTATAGGGGCTCTGGGAGGGGGGTTACTGGTGATGGGAGCCTCTTTTCCAGGAAAGCATGTGCATGTGTAACCCACTGCTCAGTGTGTGCTGTGTCCCCCCCACCCTGTGCTGATCCACAGAGTAACAGCATTACACCTGCCGCCAGCCAGAGAGGGTGCTACTTAGCGATCAGTCATTTGCACGAAGGATCCCCCCACACTTTGCAGACACCAGTTACACGAATGCTCAGCATCCTAGTGAAGACGGTGCAGTTCCATGTTTCTATGGGGAAACTGAGGTGCAGGAAGAGGCAGTGTCCCTGGAGAACCATAGAGTTTAAGGCCAGAAGGGACCACTAGATTAGTCTGACCTCCTGTGTATCGCAGGCCAGCAACGTCACCCAGCACCCTGTGACTGGCAGCCTGCCCCTTTAAGGCCTGGGGCCAGTCAGCCCTGTTCAATTAGCCAGGCCCCAACACACCAGGGCAGGGTGTGGGCCTTAAAAGGAAAAACCTGAGCTGAGATGGGGAGTGAATCAGTGAGTGGAGAAAAAGCGCATATATATATATGGAGAAATTGCTCTAAAGATTCCATTGAGTAATCAGGGATTTAAAGATTAGTTTCAAAAGGAATGACAAGAATTATTGGCCGAGGAGGCGAGGAAGAAAAGGCTATAAAAAAAAGCCCCAGAATCAAGGCAAATGCACTACTCAGCAAAGTTCGGCGGGGCTCAGTGAAGTTCTTACATTTGCAGTGTTGACTAGTCACTGTGGGTTGAATAATCATTTTGATCTTTATTGAGGCCTCACAACAATGGGTTGTGAAAGGCAGGTCAGGTTAAAGAAACAGCTGATTAGCTGATATAGGAATGCAGGGCATGTTCCCAGGAAAAGCAGGACGAATTTAGCTACTTGAAGGTGACAGAAGATACTCAGAGTATTGGGAAAGCGCTTTACTGGGATTTTTAAAGGCTCTGGAGCAGGGTAAGGGAGCGTAGTGGTGTGACTGTATGAGGAGTCTAGTAGATGGCGCTAAGGGAAGAGAGTGGTAGTTGTTAGATCTCTGACGGCCAGGGTCTGGGGAAGGAGTCCTCGTGAGCCGGAGGACCCTGAAGCTAAGCTAAGCGGACTCTTTAGACCCTCATGAGCGGGCTGGAGGGGACCCTTGCAGTCCGGGGGAAGAAGGAATGGGGGAGCCCTGATACAGGGGAGGAAGAGAATTGGAGGTCTGAGGTCAGGTCCATGCTACAGAGTTAGGGTGATGCAAGGCAGTTTACAGCGACCTAACTATGGAGGTGTTGCTCCCGGCTACACCGCCGTAAGGCCTGGAGACACTGGTACCGTGCAAAGGGTGGGGCTAAATGTGGCTTAGCTGGAGGGTTAAGTCATCAAAGCAGCTTGGAAGGCATTGGAGACTGAATGGAGTTTTGGAAGACCCAGGGGAAACTGAGGCAAAGCTGCTGCGATGCTCCCCCCCCTCCCCCCCCCCCGCGATGTTGCAAGGGGTGCTCTGGAGCAGTGAGTTACACGCACTGGCTGTGTCTGCACTAGCAAACATTCCCGCTGATAACAACCGTTGTTGGCCACATTGCAGCTGGGCTGATGCCGACAGGCCTCAACCGCAGGGTCCTGCTGACCCCAGGGGAATTTTGCAAAAGTTTCCTACTGCTGCTAACGTGTACCCAGCTCCACTGCTGGGGGCCCTAGTGTACAGAGGCTGCGGCCAGCATTTTAAGCCCCATGTCCTCTAACCCTGATGCGAGCAGGTCTGATCGGCACAGTGCCCGAACAGCTGGTGACAGCCAGTCCCTGCAGGAACTCCCAGCATGGCTAACGCTCAGAGAGCCAAATCCCCCTCAAGATGTTTGCAACGTCTCCCTAGTGTAGACAGGGCCGAGCAGCTTTCAACTCAGCACAAGGCTCTACTCTGGCTCCTGGCATGGTGATGAGTATGGCTTGGGCCTGTCTATGCTTGGAGCTCCCTCGCTGAGCCATTCAGCCGCACCCTGTTTCAGCAGTGGGCAGGTTTCCTGGTGAATGGGGAGCTCGGAAGGCTTGAAAGTGGGCCGGGAAGCGCCCGTTCAAATGGCAGCGGGTGGCAGTTCAGCCTGTCTGTGCTAGCTACACCAGAGCAGGCCAAGTCTGCGGCTGAGCAGGGGAGAAAAGCTCTCTCGAAACTTTGATGTCCCCACTCGACAGACAACACTGCGGGGCCCCAGGTGGATTTGTCTTCCTTCTCTTCGGGTCACGGAAGGTGCGTCTACGCTGCAAAAAAAGGAGTGTTCGCAAGCCGGATTAGCTAACTCGGGTTCAAATAACAGGGAAGACACGGCTCCGAACTTGGGTTAGCAGCGCGACTTCCACCCCAGGCTCTCCTAGCGGCTGTAACTTGCGCTGCTAACCCGGGTCGCTGTGTCCACACTGCTAATTGAAGCCGAGTGACGGGCTCCCCTTTCTCTGCAGTGTAGATGTACCCTGCCGGAGGCAGGATCCCGGACTAGAGCGTTCGAAGCAGCTGTGGCCGCTCCTAGGTTCCCAGGATTGGCTTCGGAGGTGGCTTTGTGCATTGTTCTGTATATTGCATGCGCTCAGGAATTCCTGCCCCCAGCTGCACAGACAGCAGCTGAGAGCAGGGAAGGAATTCCTGAAGTTATGTGCAGTGCGTTCCCCTTAGGATTAAACTCCTTGGAACGTAGCCAGGCCCTCTGCTCAGCTGGGAAGGAGCCGGTTCTACTTGCACTCGGTTTTGGGGTCAAGTGTGCAGGGACTGGGGGAGGGAGGAGAGCAGGGAAGCCTGACTTCTCATGTTCGCTGGTTTCTATCCCTGCTCTCAAGTTAGTGAGACCTGGCGTCATCGTCTTTCTGTTTCTCTTCCTCTTGCTGCACGTGTGTGTGTAAATATCAGCCCAGATTCCCAGCTGGGTTCTGTCAGCACAGCTCCATTGACTTCACCGTCACGAGGCCGCTTTACACCGCCTAGCGTGTAGATGCAGCGCCTGATCCTCCCCCACCTGCTCCTTGGGCAGCCACCCACATCAGCTCACTGCTCTCTCCAAAGCCGCCTCCTGCCCGCTGCAGGACAGAGCCCCCCACCGCCTTTGGTGTCACCTGAACCCCAGAGATCCTTCAGCGGGTAGGAGTTTGCCCCTCAACTCCCGTCCCTGGTGCACTCGCTTTGCCTCCATCCCTTCCAGTTCTCGACCGAGCCAGCCCAGCTCGGTTCGCTCGCCTCTTCTCCAGTCTCCCTGCTCTGTTCTCCCGTGACATTTTTGTGCGCTGCCCTGGCCTGCTTTCCGCAGCCTTCTTGGAGGGGACCCGTGCACCATGGAAGCGCAGAACCAGAGGTGGCACAAACCTTCCCAAGTGCAGAGGAGTGGGACTTTTTCTGCATTTGCTGGGCTGTTCCTCCAAACCCAAGGGCTCCCGCCAGCCAGTGCCCCTCTCGGCTTGGTCTGTGTGTGGCGGGCGGCCTGAGGGCCAGGGTGGGTGAGCCTCACCGAACTGAAGCCACTGGAAACGGCAGGTGCTCCCTTCTGAAAATCAGGCCCTAGAATCCTTGGCAGCTTCTCGTTCTTCACTGGGGACCCGCCATGGCGATCGGAGAGAGTCCGTGTGATCGGCCTGGTGTGCGAGCGTCCACAGAGGCAAATAGCCGCCTCCGTAATCAGAGCATGGTGGGGTGGCACGGAAGACAGAGGCAGTGTGGCCAAGGAGGGATGGTACTAGATTGGCATGCAGGTGACCTGGCTTCTGCCCCTGGCCCTGGGCAAGTCGCTTCCCTCCCTCTGTCTATTTAGACTGGAAGCTCTCTGGGGCAGGGACTGTCCCCACATTGGGGCCCTGATCTCGGCTGCAGCCTCTCAGTCATACCAACAATAACAATGAATTTCAGAGACTTGTCATTTCTTTGTGCTAGGAGGGCTGGGCACTAGCTGGCCTTCCTGACCAGCAAAGAGCGATGAGACCCCGCTTTGCGTCTGGAAGAAGCCTCTTTGCTTCAGGCCAGGCCGGGGCAGGTGTTAATCGGTGTCTGTCTCTCTCTTTCAGGTAACATCTGTACCACTCGCGGGGTGAATTCCTGCCAGCAGTGTCTGGCCGTGAGCCCGTTGTGTGCATGGTGCTTCCAGGAGGTAAGGGGACAACATGCCGCCAGCCTGTCTGGTTCATCCCTTTGCCCGGCCTTTCCTTGCATATCGGCTGCTGCCCGTAGCCCTGCTCTTAATGGTGAATGAATTCAGCCCTTTAGCTGCATGTTAGTTGCATCTGGGTCCGGAGTGTAAACTCAACCATCGTTTGTAATGAGATCGTGGCCCCCTGGGTGCTGGATGCTTTTAAACGTGTGTCCCAATGGGAGCTGCTGGTGGCTGACCTGACGATGTCACCCGTCAAGGAGCCATGAGTGAGGATAAAAAAATTGGCGGGGATATCGTGCTTGGGGGTTTGAGCCAATCTCCGACTGTTAGGGTGTGCGTCAGGCCCACGGTGCCAAGTCTCAGAGCCTGGGTCAATTGCCTCGGGCTTGCAGGGCTTAGGCCGCTGGGCTAAAAATAGTAGTGTAGACGTTCCGGTTTGGGCTGGAGCCCAGGGTCTGAAACTTGGGGCGGGGGGGAGGGCTTGGGGGCTGGGGTTTATCAAAGGGGTTTTTCCATCTGTGTGGTTAATCCAGGCGCGGTCATTAGGAGGTTGATCTAGCCGCATCTCCACAGGGGGTTAAGTCGGGAAATTTTTCACAGCCCTGAGCATCCGCAGCTTGGTCAGGCTAATTTTATGCATCGACCAGGTCCTCGGGGCTGTGTTGAAATGCATGTGTGTGCGTGTGACAGGATTTGTCTCAAAGCCGATGTGTGCTGGAATGTCTGACTGTGTGTGTATTTGGGGGAGGGGGGAGACACTGAGGGGTGGGTGTGTCTGTCTGTCTAGGAAAGGGAGCCATTGTTAGTTGTCCCCATCTGATAACTAAGGCCGGTCTGTTCTCAGCACAGGGAGCCGCTTGCTGTGATTACCCCGCGTGTGACAGCCAAACCTCCAGGCAGGACTGCGCTAGCTCTCTCTGGGCCAGCCCGGCGAAATGGGGCTTTTTGAACTGCCTCCAGCACAACCCTTCCCCTGCCTGCCCCTGTTCCCAGGCCGCGGGGGCGGCATGACGTGCAGCGGGGGCTGGGAGTTCTTTCCCCGGATCCAGCCAGAATTTCCAAACAAGGAAATATTCCCTGCGCCGGCCGGGGGCCGTGTTTACAGAGACGTGACAATTAGGGAAAGAGACGTCTGACTGTCAGCAGCCGGCCCCCGGAGCGCTGGGCTGCGCAAAGCCCGCTCCGCTGTGTGGCTGCCCACATCTGGGCCATGTTGTTTTAATTTAGCAAATGAGATTCTCCCCCAGACCCCTTCCCAGCCCTTCATCACACTTTATTTAAAGGGACAGCACCTTTATTGGTTTGGTTCCTTCCTGCCTCAATTCTTTGCCTTCCAGCCGCTTCCATTCTAAACACGGGTCCCCAGTCACACTTACTCAGGCCTGGCTGCGAACCAGGCCAGTTTTGCCTCCGTTACTCATGCCGAGTAGTACAGAGCGTAGTGAGTAGCCTCGTTGCGCGCAGCGTGAGTATGCGCGCCTCTGCCTGAGCAGGGTTTGCAGAGCCAAGCCCTGCGACTGTCTCCTTAAGGGCAGAGGCAGCGGCTGGTTGTTGCAGAATTTCACATGTTGCCTCCCTCCCTCCCTCCAGGCAGTCTTGGCCCTCCGTGGGACCCAGCTGAAAACCAGGGAGCGGGCCCTGCCGTGAAAGGGCAGGGACATACGTGAGGAAACAATCAAGGGAAACTCAGCTTTCCATTGCATCCTGGCCAGCCTGGGGCATCTGCTGCTGCAGGTCAGGGAGTCGCAGACTGGGGCTGGCTGATTTTGATGGCCATTCATAACTTTTGCATGTGGTGATCCAGGGGACCCAACCCTCAGGCTTCAGGGCATAGTCTCTGGCAGGAGTCAGGAGGAAACCTCCCTCCCCGCACGCCATTGCATTATAAGGGAAGGAGGGTGCCTCTGAGGCTTTAAGTATTTGCTACGGCTGAGGAAATGATCCATTGATGTTATCCCGGAGATCTCAGCAGTGGATGCTGTTTTCATGGGAGTCTGAACATCATCCGTGAGTGGATGAATAATAAATCATTGTCTTTAGTACCTTCACCCTAGACATCCCTGAAGGTGGCTCTGAATCATTCTCTTCATTGGGGAAACTGAAGCAGAGAGAGGGGAAGTAATACGCCCATGTGCACCCACTAGCAGAGCTGGGATTAGCACTTCAGCCTCCTGGCTCCCAAATCGGGGCCCTGCCCGTAGGAACACGTGGCTTTCAATCCGCGCCGGGCACTACGGAAGGCAGTGACGTCCCAGCCAGTCACCATGGCTATGCAGCTATGGAACAGCGTAACCCGTGCAGCCCGGCTTGCCTGGTTTCAGTTGCTTTCCCCTGGCACCGGGTCCCTAACTTAGTCACAAGCATTAGCAAAGTGCCCAAGCCATTGGCTGGCAGCCGGACCTACAGAGGCTGCAGAGACCTCAGAAAGGCTCTGCGCAGCCCTGCTTGTTATTAGGACTAAGGGATGGGAGGGCTTGGTAGCCCAGGGGACCATCAGTGGCATGTTGATTTCTCCCTTGCTAGCTTGCCAGTTCAAAACCGCGACTGCTAGCAGCAAATATCTCCAATGGCCAGGTGATAGGACCCTGGATGGGGAGGGCTCCGAGTTACTATAGAGAATTCTTTCCCAGGAGTCTGGCTGGGGGATCTTGCCCATGTGCTCAGATTCCAGGTGATCACCATACTTGGAATTGGGAAGGAATTTTCCCCTGGGTCTGATCAGCAGAGATCTTGGGAGGGGGGCGGTTCGCCTTCGTCTGGGACACGGGTCACTGGCAGGTTTAAACTAGAGTAAACGGTGGATTCTGTGTAACTCAAAGTCTTTAAATCATTATGTGAGAGCTTTGGTAACTGCCGGAGGTTAGGGGTCTCTTACAGGAGTGGACGGGTGAGGTTCTGTGGCCTGTAATGTGTACGGGGTCAGACTAGATGGCCTTAAAGTCTATGAGTCTAAAACCGACCCTGGTCATTAGCAGCCAAAGCTAATTACCCGCTGATGGTTCTTCTGAGCCGTGTGGAGGGGGTGTTGGAGGGCTGCTTGGCATTAACCTGCAGTCTCCGGGGAAGAGCACCCCCTCTCGAGCAGCGTGTCTAAAACTTCTGATCCTGACAGGTGCTGAGTGATTCCCTGTGAACTCCATAGGAATTGTGGGGGCCCAGCGCGGGATGTCTGGCCAGCAGTGTTATTAACTATCCATAGCATGGCAGAGCCCAGCACTAGTGTCACTGCAGAATATCCCTAGCCAGTGGCATGCTCCGATTTTGACAGGCTAGGATGGGGAACACAGTGTGGGACCCAGACACCTTTAGCAAGGATCCATCCCAGGGAATGAGTGTTACCTCTCTCCCTCCATCCCCGATCTGCAGAGGAGCAGAGACTGGGACAGCCCCAGTCAGGCAACCTTTGGCTCAAGAGGTAGCCGCTCCGGTGTTGAGCTCTTGGGGACCCCGGTCCGTCAGCCGAGATGGCGGCGACGCCAAAAGCACTGTTCAAAGTTAGCGAGTAGGCCTCTCAGCCCCCCGGTGACGTAGGTAAATACTATCCCTGTTCTGCAGATGAGGAAACTGAGGCACAGGGAGGGGCCGGGTGACTTGCCTGTGGTCACACAGCAAGTCGGTGGCAAAGCCAGGAATAGAATCCAGGAGTCCTAGCCCACTGCCGAGCAACAAGTTATCAAGGCCCAGCAGGCCCCGTCATCCGGTGTGGCTGGCCATGTCGTAGCTCATATGGAGCAGACCAGGATGCCATCTGGCCAGTGACTGACGGCAGGAAGTCCAAGCGGAGAGCTGAGAGACGGAAGGCCACAAAGGAGGGAGATGGCTACTGCTGCATTTCGTGGCTATCGGCCCGGCTGGGGGGGAAGCGAGGCAGATAGCGCAGTCGCTTCCAGCGAGGCCCTCCTCCCAACCCCATTTGTATCCTTCCACTCATTTGAGCCAAACAAAAAATAGTCCCTTCTCCTGGGCCCTTTCAGCTCCCAATTCGCAGCTGGAATCTGTAACAAGCTGACTCGAAGCACCTCAAGCTCTGGGAAGGTTTGGATTCGGCATTCGAAACCCCCCAGTGCTGAATCAGGCCCGCGTAGTGCAGACGCAGATGGACTAGAGACTTTGGATTTAGGAGGACACGTGTCGTGTTTCTTTAAATGTGGAACAAGAAGCCAGGTAGAGGGAGGTTAGAGGAGATTCTTAGCGGAAACATGACCATGACGCAGAGAGAGAGACACACAGTAGCTTTAGGATGATGCTGTGAGGATTGTGACTGATCTCTGTCTCAGGGAGACCTGAAGATCACAGCTCCTTTGCACTAGGCAAGGTCCAGACAAATAACACAGAAGCAGCTGCCCCAGAGGGTTCTCCATCCGGGGCTTAGACAATGCACAGCAGGTGAATAAACCCACAGGCCTGATACAGGAACAGACATTGTGGTTGCATACGTTGTTGTTTGTCTTACGGTACCGCCCCGGGGCCCAGCTGAGGCCAGGGCCCTGGTCTGATGCTTTCTGGCTCTATGTTCATAGAGTGGCTAACAGTCTAACTAGACAAAGCAAAGGGGTGGGGGGATGTAATATACAAGCAGAGGGAATCATGGGATGCCTGCGTGCATCACGGTGATCAAAGAGGCTCTGATTTTCAGCAGGTGGGTGCCCACGTCTTCTTTTGGGAAGAGGGGCAGTGCTGCCCAGGGGGTAGAGGTGCTGCACTGGGACTTGGGAGACCTGGGTTTTATTCCTGGCTCTCTACAGACCGGCTGTGTGACCTGGTGCCAGTCACTTCTCTCTTGCTGTCTCTCCCAGCCTTTGCCTGTTTATTCTTTGCGGCCGGGATTGGCTCTTGGGTTTTATTCAATGCGGAGTTATTCCAGAATAGCTATTCCGGATTAACTCCAGGAAGCAGACTAAAAAGCGAATTTGGAATAAGAGTCTCCACACCTGGCGTTAATCAGGAATAGTTAATCTGCTCTAAAGTCACCCACCCACACACACCCCTTATTCTGGATTAATTTCCATGCGTAGACGAGCCCGCGCTCTGGAGTTGTACCGCACCTAGCGCAACAACAGAGCCCTGATGGCGTTTAGGTGCCAATGTCATTTGAAAATCTTGGCCTTTGTCTCTAGCCAGTTCGAGGACAGCGGAGATCAGGAGTTCAATTATTGCAATATTGGCCTACCTGAGAACCCCCCATCAGGGAAACTGGCAGCGCCAGCCCTCAGCAGATTAGTAACTGGGCCTGGGGGAAAGGGCCAGGCAGGTTTCTCAGAAATGCTCAAGGGGCCTGGAGATACACAGTGACTTTGCCACTTAGGTTTCTGGTCCCCTTGTTTCAGCTCTGGCTGTTTTCGGTTCTTTCACTCCTTTTTTGGTGCTGTGTTCCCCCGCAGCACTGCAGCCTGCGGTAGGCTGGAGTTGGCAGATAAGTCTGTGGTTTCCTTATCCAGGAATTAACCTCGTCAATGTGACAGGCCGTCCCACGACCGGCTGGCTGCTTGTTCGGGGTGAATTTCCAGCAGGGGGGCTGGTACTACCCTGCAGCTTTGGAACCCCTCCCTTAGGCAGAGCTCCAGGCTTCGCCCCCAGGACTCGGGGAAGTCGGGGCCTGGGAAGGTCTGAACACCACTTGGCTGCAAACCTAGCTGCTGTTTGCAAAGCGTCTGTGGAGAAAGGTCTGCATCAGCAGCGCTCCTGGGTCCTTCCGTCTTAGCCCTGGTGTGACAAGGGTTTTAAACCATCCTGCTCCAGGCCTTCTAATTACTGGGGATCAGGAACAAATTTCCCTAAGGGTGGGTTAGCCCGTAACTGCCTCCCGCAGAGTTTCTTCAGCAGCTGGTGGTGTTGGCCAGTGAGCAGGGGCGGCTCTATGTATTTTGCCGCCCCAAGCACGGCAGTCAGGCAGCCTTCGGCGGCACGTCAGCAGAAGGCCCGCCGGTCCCACGCCCCCGCCGCCAAATTGCCATCGCAACCGCGGGACCAGCGGACCTCCCGCAGGCATGCTGCCGAAGGCAGCCTGACTGCCGCCCTCACGGCAACCGGCAGGCCGTCCCCCGCGGCTTCCCGCCCCTGCCACGGAGAGAGACAGGATCTGGGCTAGATGGCCGGTGGGTCTGCTCTGGTGATTCCTAAGGGGCAGAGCGGAGTCAACCCCACTCAGGAAACGTTTGCCAGCAGCTCAAGGCTATTGTCCCAAGTCCACGGGAGCTGGAGGTTTCCACACCTACATGCCCCATGGGCAGCTGTGGGGCTTGAATCTGGGAATCTTCTGCAGCAAAAAAGCACTGGCCTTTACCACCCCAGCTAAAGAAGCAGCTCCCTTTGCACCCAGCACGGAGCAGGCTGTTGTCGGTTGTGGGGCCGGCCAGGGCCACAGTTACACACACTAAGGGCCAGGTTTATAAAAGAGCCCCTTGGAAGAGAGGGGGAAGCATTTAAAATGGAGCTGAGGAAGGGGAGAGAGGCAGGCAGGGCGGCATTTTGGACAGGCTGGAGGGCGAGAGATGGGAAGGCCGGAGAGACGGCCGTTGTGACCCCGGCAGGCCTTGTTGAGCCTGAGTTCGTTACCTCTGGGTCTATGTATTGCCGAGGCTCCCAGCCTGTCACTGGCTCTTCACTCCCATCCTCAATGAGGGGAGGCCCCTGCCATCCATCCAGCCCGGGTTCGTCCCAAGCTCTGTGCTAAGGGGTTTCAGAGCCACAGCCCTGCTCCCAACAGCACCTGCTCCGCTGCCCCTATTTCTGGCCTAATCCCAGGCAGCAGCATCGGGACTTTGCTTCTATCTCCACCTTCTTGCTCACAGGACTTGGCGCTGGGAACCCCTCGCTGCGACCTGAAAAAGAACCTTCTCCAAAATGGGTGCATGCAGGATTTCATGGAGTACCCGGTCAGCAGCACGGAAATCCTAGAGGACAAGCCACTCAGTAACAACGGCTCTGGACAGACCGTCATTACCCAGATGAGCCCTCAGAAAATTGAACTGCACCTGCGGCCAGGTAGGAGCCAAAAAAAAAACCTTGTTGGCATTGAGGGGATTGAACCTGAAACCTCTAGCACTCAAACCATGAGCTTCTACTGCCTGAGCTAAAAGAGTTAGTGCTCTTGGCAGCTTCATCAGCCTCCATACATGACCCAGCCACCCTAGAGAAGGCCAGAGCAGCCCACGAGTGGTGTAGGTTACGTACCTAGAGCAACATTCAATCCTGTAGCTTTACAATCAGGAAGGTTGTGTCTTTGTTACTGGAACCCAGTGTTAATCAATGGATTAACCCTGCAGGCCAGGTGATATGCTGTTGGCCAGGTGAGCTGTTAAGATTGGACCTGTGACTTGATGCCAGACTAGTTACAGGATAAAATTTTCAAAAGCACGTCCTAGGTGCCGAAGTCCCAATTTCAAAAGCCACTTAGGTGCTTGGGAGCATAATAATCATAATAATGCCTAGCACCTGTATGGTGCTTTTCATCGATAGCTCTCAAAGCGCTTGACAAAGGAGGTCAGTATCATTATCCCCATTTAACAGAGGGGGAAACTGAGGCACAAAACAGGGACGTGACTTGCCCAGGTCAATTGAACTGAAATTCGGGTTTGAAAATGGGACGGAGGCTCCTAATTCAATGGGGCGCTTAGGAAGATGTTATCCCTCGTCTGATGTGATGGAGAGCCGGGTAATGTAGGACTGTGTTTTGTGTTTTATACACACTGGGTCTGTATCTAACATACACACAGTATGCTCGTTACAGCCCTGGTGAAATGCCGTCAAAACCAACTCGCACACCACACAGACCTCAGCTGAGGTCGGGGCCCCCTTGTGCTAGACAGCGTAATACACAGCGTCCGAGGCAGCCTGGGAAACAGCATGAAGGGACTTGCCCACGGTCATACGACAGGTCAGCAGAAGAACTGGGACCACAGCCCAGGTCTCCTGACTCATTGGGCCATGTCCTGTGCACTGGGCCATGGTCCCTCCCTTATTAATGAGCAGCTATTCTGGAGGCCTCGGTTTGCTTACCCTGGACTGCAGCCGAGCCGGTGAGGTCTGTGCGTGTTGCTTATTGTGGGGCCTGGGGCTCCGAGGACCTGGGGACGATTCTGAGCCACGACTAAGAATCTTCTCCACATTGGCATTTTGAAACCTCCGTTTTCACCGTGCGACTCCGTACTGGATCTGCTCCCTGCCCCAGCCCCTGGGACTCCCTCGAGCCACCTTCCCAGCAGGGGGGCAACCACATTTTATGCCCACTCCCCTCAGATCGCCCTCTCCCTTTTTCTAGTCCTCTCTGGGCAGCCAAGTAGTCTCCTATCCTATTTCCTTGGGGAGCTGGCAAGCTACACCTGCTGCACCAAAATCTGCAAGGAGTATGGTTGCCAACCTTCCAGGATTGTCCGGGAGTCTCCAGGAATTAAAGATGAATCTTTAATTAAAGATTACCTTATATACTCGGTCATAAGCCGAATATTTTTGGTAAAAACGCGATGCATCAAAGAGCGGGGGCCGGCTTATAAACGGGTCTACACCAAAATGGGATGATTTTAAACTCTATGGAATCATTGAATTGAATATCTAATCCATTGTCGTTTTGTTTAACTGGAGCGTCTGCAGGCATGGAGCCCCTCAGCTCCCAGTGGTTGCGGTTCGCCGTTCCCAGCCAATGGGAGCTGCGGGAAGTGGCGTTGGCTGGGAATGGGGAACCGCGGCCACTGGGAGCGGAGGAGCTCCGTGCCTGTGAACACTCCAGGTAAACAAAACGTCCAGGCCCGCTAGAGGCCTACCCTAACGGGCCAGGAGCCGACCCCTGAAATATAGGGTCGGCTTATGAAAGGGTCATACAGTTTTTGCTATTTTTACCTAACCATCTTGGGGGGGGGGCTTATAAACGAGCGGGCTAATGAACGAGTATATACAGTATGTCATTTGATGAAACCTCCAGGAATACCGCCAACCAAAATTGGCAACCCCGGCAGGGAGGAGATAGGTGACTTGGGCTGAGTATCTGGAAAAAGAGTTGAGTCCTCAAACATGAATGTTCTCATCCATGTTATAATTAACCCCGAACCTCCTAAAGCCCTGGCACCCCTCCCGTCCCACCGCTTTGGGGGAGAAGATGCTTGGGAAACTCCTTACGGACCTCTGATAGCCCACCCATGGGGCCGCTGAGCCGATGCATTCTGGGTGTCTTTTACCAAGCCAGGAAGTGCACGAGGGTGGGAGAGAAGGAATATTTCTTTGGGAAGAGGAGAGTCTGATGGCTCCGTGGTGACCTGGGGCGCTGAACTGAGGGCAAAAGGCTCAACTCAGTGCTAGCCCCGTAGGGAAGGAGTTAAACGGTTCGTGACAATAGCCTGGCACAGAGCTGCGGGACCCACTCCTGCCAGCCTGAAAATCATCAGCACATCACACAGTGTCTCCTTTCCTTTCGCGGGGAAAGAGGAACCCGGCTGCTCACTTACGGCCCAGGATTCTGGTTCTGACCGGCTGGGAGGAGCCTGTCAAGAACTGAGTGCTGGCAGGGGTCCAGCCAGAGTCTGTTTAGGTCTCGGGAAGGCGAAAGACTGCGCCTATTCTATGCAGGTTCGTATCTCGCCATAGTCACCTGAGCACTTCGCAGTCACGGGCTAAGTGACATGACTAACGTCTGTCATGTGTGGTTTGTTCTTTCTCTCATCCTGGGGGCTTGTGAATGCTTCCTGGGAGGAAAGTTCCCCATCAAAGTTTCCATCAGAGTCAGAGAGGCTGCGTCTTCGTTCTGCCTGTACCCCTGGAATGATTCAGCGGCTAATGCTCTTTATCTGGGGCAGTGAGGATCCGAGCGAGTCACAGCTCGGACCTACAGGCTCTGGGCTGATAGAAGCCAGCAGTGTGCTGTCTGCCCGTGCAATGCACCCCCCACAACCGTCTGTGCCCAGGGGACGCTTCCGTCCGGTCCTCAAATCAAACGACATCCTCCGCCCAGCGTGACTTTGCACACACCCTGCGTGCCAGTCACACCGCATGGAGGACACACATTTTGCATTCAGATACAGAATAGCGTGCCTGACAGAAACTGTCACTGCTGTTAGAGGCACACGCTTTTCGTCCCCAGTGCAATCCCTGCTCATGCTCATAATAGATGTTAGCGCCCAAGGATCAAATTATTCGAGGTTGATCATGCCTAGCTAAGGACACTCTTGCATTATCCATGTGGGAGCGTTAGGCCAGGCATGCAAGCTCCTTGCACTTCTGCCCATATGGGATAAAACCAGCATATATTTTAGATTATGAGACGGGATTATGATAATCTAGCCTGGCTTTCTATACCACACAGGCCATGGGACTTCCCAGAATTAATTCCTGTTTGATCCCAAGCACTGTGCCCTGCAGTTTTATCCCCATTTATGTTTACCCTGGTCTGTCTCACCACAGCAGGTTAAGACCCTCCATGGGGCAGAAGACTCCTGTCCAATGAGGCAAACACTTAGCTTCCATCTGGGTCTGTGAGCAGGGTCACCCTGGTCAACTCAACCTCCTTCCCTCCCACTGGGATCCGTGGGAGATCTCCTACACCCGCTCCTAACCCCGCTGCCGTGTTCCCTTTCAGATGACTCCCAGATCTTCTCCGTCCAAGTGCGCCAGGTGGAGGACTACCCAGTCGACATCTACTACCTGATGGACCTGTCCAATTCCATGAAGGATGATCTCACCAATATCCAGAGCTTGGGCACCAAGCTAGCCACTGAGATGCGCAAACTGACCAGCAATCTGCGGATCGGCTTCGGGGCCTTTGTGGACAAGCCCATCTCACCATACATGTTCATCTCCCCGCAAGAAGCCATCGACAACCCGTGCTATCAGTAAGTCCCAACCCAGAGGAAGCAGCAACACTGCTGGCCTGAGCTACCCTTCACTGGAGTCAATGGGAGTCTTTGCATTGACTTCCAAGGGGCATTGAGATGGTAGGTGCACAAAGCCAATTGGCTTTATGGCACAAGGATGTCAGGGGGAGACAATCCACCAGATCTTCAGCTGTTGTAAATCAAGGGAGCTTCGTTGATTCACACCTGCTGAGGGTCTGGCCCATTGTGTCTAATAGTTGGAGAGAGGGAGCTAGGGCTCCTGGGAAGTGCTGGGCGAAGCTTTTTGGGCAAAAAAATTTTCACCAAAAAACCGCAGATTGGGGTTGACTGAAATACTTCAAGACTTCGTGGCCAATTCGGCAAGTTATTTCAGTCGTGGGGCGGGGGGGGGTGAATTCTGAAAAAATCTAAAGGTTTTCACTTTTTGTTTAGAATTTTATTTCAATTTTATTTAGAAAAAAAAACCACACACACACATACAAATGAAACAAAACTTGTCGTTCAAGCTGAACTGAAATTTTGTCAACGTTTTTGGTTCACCGAAACCGTTTTTCCTTTTTATTTGGTTCTGCCACTGATCCGAAAACTCAGCCAGACGCACCGCTCAGCTCCTGGGTTCTGCTGCTCCCTTTCTGTGGGACCGTGGGCAAAAGGCTACATCTTTCTGGCCCTCATGTCCCCATCTGCAAAAGGAGGAGGATAAAACACTTGAATATCATTTTTCACCTATAGATTGTCGAGCCACCTTACGAGAGTAAGCTGCATTACTGCCATTGTGTAGAACAGTATCTGCAGAGATGTATTGTTTTTGTCTAGTAACGTCTAGAGATCACAGCCCAGATGGGGCTCTCTTGTGCAGGGCACTATACAAACCCACACAGTGAGTCACTAACAGCTCTAGGAACAGAATCCCGGAGTCCTGACTCCCGAGCCAGTGCGCTATCCGTTCTTCCACACTGCCGACCTCAGAGGGTTATTGAAGTGTTGATGAGTGGCCTAGTGGATGGAGTACTGCACGGACACTCAGGAAGCCAGGGCTCTATTTTGGGCCCTGCCGTGGGACCTTCCCCTCCCTGTGCCTCGGTTTCCCCATCTCTAAAAAGGTGGTAATAATACTGAGCTCCTTTGTAAAATACTTGGCGCTCTACTGATGAAAAGTACTAGATAGGAGTCAGGTATTATTATTACTGCTTAAGCAGCACAACAGGATACAGTTTGGAATAGCAGTTTTTGGACACTTTTAAATGATGACTTCTTGGAAAAGCCATCTCTAAAGCCCACAAGAGGAGAGGCTGTTCTTGGCTTAGTCTTAAGTAGCATACAGGAGTTGACTCAAGAAGTGACAGCAGCTGAGCTGCTAAGTAAGAGAGACCGCAATATAATTCACACAAGAACAAGGGGACAGTCAACCAAATGAGAAGAGGAGAAATTTAAGATGAGTAAAAGGACGTTTTCACCTTCTGTGTTGTTAGACTGTGGAACTCACTGCCACAGGAAGTTGTGGAGGCCAAGAACCTAACAAGACTGAACAAGAGACTGGACATTCATATGGATAGCAAGAAGATCCAGAGTGGTTTATAATTAACAACCACCAATGTTTTGGAAGGGATATTAGATCTTGTGCTTCAAGGCTGAAGCCAATCTGTATTAGGGCCCAAGATGAGACCTAATGTAGGGAGCAGACTATCCCACATCTGCTACTGTACAGTTCTGACCACTTCTTCTGAAGCATCTGGCACTGGCCACGGTGCAAAGATGCTGGGCTAGATTGACTTTGGATGTGATCCAGTCTGGCTAAAAAAGAGTAAAGTGCCGTTGTTATTTATTAGAGTTATGTAACTTCGGTATAAGAAATTCAGTGTTTCTCCAATTTCCTACTGGAAAAATACACTGGGGGGGAGGGGAGGTTTGTCTGATTTTCTTTTTTAAAGGACAGAAGATTTAAAAAGAAGGTGAAGTTTTAGTTTCACGAAGTGCGCGGTGATTTATGTTTTTTTAAATGTTACGGCGAATGGGGGTTTAAAAACGTACGGGGACGGGCACATGTTTCTGGCGTTGCGTTACGTCATGGTGATCCTGGTGCTTTCGATTCCCCCAAAGGGAGCTGCATGCACTCCATGGGGAGTTTATGCCAATTTTGCAGATGGTGTGTGCCAACTTTTCCAAAATGCCCAGGCCCAGCTTTTCAAGCACTCTCCACCCACATTATCACACGTGCTCTGTGTTTGCGGCGTGCACCTTACACTCGATTGCTCTGTGTCCCCTGAGGGAGTCGCTAACACCCTGCTCTTCCCCTATTGCAAAGGGAAGGCGTCCCAGTATGGAATTGGGGCGGGGGGGGAAATACAGAAATGGTTGAAAACCCCCACACCAGTAAGGACACTGCAAGACGCGCTGCAGGCTAGGCCGCAGGGGCGCTGTGCCGTCCACGGTCTTGACCTTCCTCTGCATTGGGGAGCTACAGTACTTCTCTCCACGGTTGCTTCCCCGCAGGATCGGCGAAACTTGCCTGCCCATGTTCGGCTACAAACACGTCCTGGCGCTCACGGACAAGGTGACCCGCTTCAACGAGGAGGTGCGCAAGCAGAGTGTCTCACGGAACCGCGACGCACCCGAAGGGGGGTTCGATGCCATCATCCAAGCGACCGTCTGTGATGTAAGAGCTCTGGCCTGGGGCAGAGAAGGGTCACCGGGCGGGATGTGGTAGGTTGGATATCTCGCAGTGCGGTGAGGCCAGCGGGACATGCAGCGAGAGCAGGTGTGAGGTGCAGGGTGTTGAACGCTGAACATAGGAATTGGCAGGCTGGGTCAGAACAGAACAGTCTCTGGGACCAGTGCCAGATGCTTCAGAGGAAGGGGCATGGAACCCCAGCATGGACCATGGAATAACCTGCCCATCAGGGGAAATTCTTCCTGACCCCAAGGCTGCTCATGCCCTGAAGCATCAGGGTGTCCCCTTTATTAATTTGCATCCTTTCTTAATAATATCCCATGTTTAGGAGTAGCCCATACTTCCTTGCTGGCTTGCCCCTAGTGCTGGTCACCCCTGGGAGCTCCAGGTACCAGAGCTCAGGCAGTAACAGTAATTATGGTGTCCAGCAGTGCTAAGGTATAGAAAAGGCTGGGAACCCGCTCCTGTGTTCTGCTGCAGGAGCAGATCGGCTGGAGGAACGATGCTAGTCACCTGCTGGTCTTCACGACAGACGGCAAGACCCACCTCGCTCTGGACGGGAGGCTGGCTGGGATCGTACAGCCGAACGACGGGCAGTGCCACATTGACGAGGATAATCTCTACTCGGCCTCCACCACGCTGGTAAACGCAGGGCCCTGCCTGCGGGTCGGGGGGGAGGGAAGCGGGTCCCTGTGGAACGCGGGAAGCTTGCGCACGAGAGCACGCAGATACATATGTGTGCATACCTCTGTGTGTAAACGCGGGTGTGTGTAGTTGTGTGTACACACGTGGATGTTCATGGGCCACGTGTGTGCACCTCTGTACATGTAAGACAGTAAAGGAAGGATGTGTGCTGATCACAGGGCTCCCCCAGCCATGTCCCGGGGGAGCAGCCTGTGGGATTGGAACAGCCCTACCCCACATGGGACGGCAGCAGGCTGCTGAAGGCAGACAGAGCTCCAGCCTCCGGGGAGGGGAGGGGAATACAGGCCAGGGCCTGGTGAGACGTTTTGGGCAGTGGGGCTGCGGTGGTGGTATTCGATGTCTCAGCACCAGCTGCGCCCGCGGAAGCGCCAGCCCCCAAGGCCTGACCACTCGTTTCTCTCCCCAGGACTATCCCTCGCTGGGCCTGATGACTGAGAAACTCTCCCAGAAAAACATCAACTTGATCTTTGCCGTGACGCAGAGCGTGGTTGGCCTCTATAAGGTGACTGCTCCACGCTGGCGTCCTGGATGCCCCGCCCAGAGCCCAGGAAGCTCCGCCCCCAATGGCAGCTCCCTCCCCTCCTCTCCCCAGCACCTGAGGAGCTCAGCACACCCAGGGCCACCCCAACACTCCAGACATTCGCAGGCAGCCCCCAGGGCCAGGGCCGATGAAAGGAGACACTGCGTCTGCCCGCAATCTGCTCCCAGGTGGCTAGAAACCCATTTGCGATCCCCTCCCAGGCCTGTAATGACCCTCAGCTCTCCACTCTCAGGTTTTATGGCCTGACCAGAGTCACCCAGCAAGACAGCAGCTGAGCCGGGAACAGAGCCCAGCTCTCCGGGCTCCCAGGCCAGCGCTCTGGCCATGGCCTCACCCTGCCTGTGGTTGCAAACACTCCCCCCGCAGGGGTTTAACCCCCGCCCCGGTACACGCTGGGCCACGTGGCAATTGCCGGGTTGATGCCCCGACAGAGCAGCCGCGCTCCATAAAGCTAGCGATCCGCGCTTAGCGCCAGGCCTTGGTACCGAACCTCTGGCTGTGTGTTTTCTTGCCAGAACTACAGCGAGCTGATTCCCGGCACCACTGTGGGGATCCTGTCCAGCGACTCCAGCAACATCCTGCAACTCATTATGGAGTCCTATGGGGTGAGCATGAGTAGCAGGGACTCCATGGCCCCGAGGCAAACCTGGGGCATCTCCCAGGGCCGGTTCCATGCAGCAGTTTTGGGGGGGTTCCTACCGGGGTCTCCTCACTTGAGAGGAGCCTCATGTCGGAAGCAGAGCAAAATGGGGGGTGCTTCCGCAGGATCTCAGCCCTTAAAGAGGGACATGCACTCCCCCCCATGCTCCAGCCCCGAGCAGCCCAGAGACACTTGCCAGCTGTTTGTGCCCTGAGCAGCCTCCCCGGTTCCAGCTGTGAACATCTGCCTTAGCGATGCACAAAGGAAGTGAGGTCATCCCATTCCCCACCTTGTCCCCTTCCCCTTGGCAGCCGCTTCTTCCCCTCCTCCCAGCAGACAGGCCGGCCCTCTGGCTGATGCCTCGGCGGCAGAGGAAGGACCTTTGGCTAGCGAGCCTTTTCCCAAGCGCACCTCGGGGACGTGCGCTGAGCTCGCAGCTCTAGGAGCGCCTCCCTCTCTCCCTAGCAGGTCACCGGTTCCGATCCAGCCCAGGGCGGCAGCTGAGGAAAGTTGTCACCATGTGACAGCCGCTTGGTGACCCCCTGAGAGATGGAGCCGGCTGGCCCTCTCTGCGTCTCCATAGGCCTGCATCTCTGCGCTGGGTACTGGTGCGAGCTCCCCACTCCCAGTGCTCGGCTGCTTCCTCTCGATGCCCTTTCCTAAGTGCGGGGTGTGCGCTGTTCCTCCCTCCCTCCAGAAAATCCGCTCCAAGGTGGAGCTGGAGGTTCGAGACCTGCCCGAGGAGCTGTCCCTCTCCTTCAACGCCACCTGCCTCAACAACGAGGTCATTCAGGGACTCAAGTCCTGCGTGGGCCTCAATATAGGAGACACGGTGAGTCTTGCCAGCTGGCGGCCGGCTGGGAGGGGGATCCCACTGCAGGAGCCGGCCCAGCACCCTGGGATCATCCCCAGACTCTGCCCCTGCAGGAGAAGGGATAGCTCAGTGGTTTGAGCATTGGCCTCCTAAACCCAGAGTTGTGAGTTCAATCCTTGAGGGGGCCATTTAGGGATCTGGGGTAAAAATCTGTCTGGGGATTGGTCCTGCTTTGAGCAGGGGGTTGGACTAGATACCTCCTGCGGTCCCTTCCAACCCCGATATTCTATGATTCTATGAAGGTCACAGGCATGTAGTGTCTTCCGGGGCAGGGCTCGGCTGGGACAAATACAAAAGGGGATGCTGTATAAAGCCTGTGGGTCTCTCCGAATGGCTGGCTGCCCCATGTCACCAGGCAGCGTCGGGTCGAATGTGCCTGGAAGGGACTGGTTGACGGCTCCGGGTCTCAGGCCTTGCAGCCAGGTGACCCCAGCTGTGCTTGGAGCAGCCCGGCCTGAATCAAACCCCGGCCGCTTCCCTCCCCAGGTGAGCTTCAGCATCGAGGCCAAGGTGCGAGGCTGCCCCCAGCAGCAGCAGAAATCCTTCACCATCAAGCCGGTGGGTTTCAAGGACAGCCTGACGGTGCTGGTGAACTTCGAGTGCAACTGCACCTGCCAGGAGCGCGCTCAGCCCAACAGCCCCGCCTGCCACCAAGGCAACGGCACCTTAGAGTGCGGCGTGTGCCGCTGCTCCCCGGGCCGGCTGGGCTCCCGCTGCGAGTGCTCCGAGGAGGAGTACAGCCCCGCGCAGCAGGACAACTGCAGCCCCGGCACGGGGCAGCCCCTGTGCAGCCAGCGGGGCGAGTGCCTCTGCGGCCAGTGCGTCTGCCACACCAGTGACTTCGGCAAGGTGACCGGCAAGTACTGCGAGTGCGACGACTTCTCCTGCGTCCGCTTCAAGGGCGAGATGTGCTCGGGTGAGTGGTGCGAAGGGGCGCTCGGAGGGGCGTGGGGTTCCCTAGGCCGTGATCTCCCCATCTGGGTTAGCACTGAGCCGGTGCTGGGTCTAAGATGCCAGGAATCCTCCAAGATCTGACGGCAGCTCCCCGAAGGAAAAGGGGGGTTTGTTCTGATTGTATTCCAGCTTGTGTCATTCCACACAGGCTGCCTAAAATTCCTCCGTCGGTGTAGTTGGCTGCGGGATGTTTGTTGTTGTACCGTGCTGTGTAGCAGGTGCCAGGTCCCCTCCCCAGAGGTGGCTGCATTTCAGTGGTGTAACCTGAGCAGATGGCATGAGGAATGCCTGAGGAGACCCCTTGCCACAGGGCAAGCTGTCCCCCCGTCGCCATGCTCCCCCTTCTTGAGCCAGTTGGGTTAACGCCGCATCTGTTTCTCTCCCTCGGCGATTCTCACAGAAGCAGCCAAGCCAAGCTGTGCAGAGTTCACGGCGGGAGCAGGCGGCGGGCCTGACTCAGAACAGCATGTCCTGAAAGGGGGCCAGCGAGCCCCTGCCCTGTTCCCCTCCACGCAGGCTCCCTGAACGCCGGGAGATGCACACACCGCTCACTCCAGAAAGAGCCCCCGGCCGTTCCCTGGCCTGTTCCATCCGCATGTTCAAACCGATCACATCCCCGGGGGCAGCCACTTGACCCTGCAGCCATCAGCACTCAGGGAAGCCCCCAAATCCCCAAGAGGCCTTACCCCCTGCCAGGCACCTGGCCCTAGGGCGCAGACCTTGGGGGTTCCCATAAGGTCCCTGGGGGCTGGTCTTTGTCGGAACCACCCTGCATGAGAGAGATTCTGCCTCGGGCCTTTGCAGCCTGCTCCCGGGCTCCCCTTCACAGCCCCGTGTTTGCCCCCCCCCCTCACTGAGCCCTCCCGGCCAGATTCCCACTGCGCTCCTGTCCCTGGCACACCCAGCGCCCTTGTTGCTTTCTGCCTCCCTTGGGGCCTCCTTATCTGCAGTTATGATGCTTAGCTTGCCCCAGCAGTGGAGGCGGGAGGGGCGGGCCTGTTTTTCCTAGTGTCCCGGTGTCTCTCAGCAATAAGAACTGGCTCCCCCACCCCCCCCCAGTGTAATCTGGGCCGGTTCGTCACACGCTTCGCTGGCTGTTGTGCAATGCAGTGGCTCCGGATGTTTGGCCTGAGACGGGGCCAAGCTGGTTATCAGGACAATGACAAATTGATGACACCCAACAAACAAACAAGCCATGGGGGGAAGGGGGTGAGCGGGCGGTTTATCACCCAGACAGGGATCTGTCATTGTGGGGGAGAGGGAGGCAGCATCAAAGCCCCATAGTGGGCGGGGGAGGGGGGGCAGCCTACAGAGGGCCTGCTCTCAGTCACACTGCTGTCAATCCGGAGTCACTCTAGGAGGGGCCGAGAAGTTAACGAGATCAGCGTCCGGACCTTTCTTCGGAGCTGAAAGGCTCCTGGGTGGGGCTGGTCCGTATCTCACATTCCTCCACCTCCCCCACTCTCTCCATGCCTGTTGTGAAATTAAAATGGGGGCGAGCGGGAAGTTTATACTAACGTCCTTCTCCCGGATGCCTCATGCCAGCTCCTGGGCACCAGTCGGGCTACGTCTGCACTACCCGCAGCTTAACCATCCTCCCTTCATCCGGACCCACTGCACCCACTGCTCTTCAAGCCTGGGGGTTCCTGCACATCGTTCTACTGATGCTGACTCCTGCCCCCCCCCCCCACACACACACACACACACGCACAATCCAGCCCTGGCCTGCCCACTCGTAGCTCTCCTGAGGCCTGTCTGGCCACTTTTCCTTTGACTCATCCCTAGTTTCCCATTCTCTAAAAAGTGACACATTCAGTCTCTCCAGCAGCGACGCTGCGCCCGGGGCTGAACGGGAACTGGAGCCCCGGACAGTTTTCCCAAGGAAAGCCGAAGCCAGGGGCTACGGTCCCGCTCCCAACCGCGGCGACCGGCAGAATTCCCCAGTGCTCCAATGAGGGCAGGGGCCAGGTCGGCTTCGCTGTGGGTCCAACACTCCAGCTAGGTTCGCTGGGATCTTTGGGGCCTGCAAGCCAAACAGCCCCAGGCTCGGAGAGGATTTGAACCTGGGTCTCAAGGAACTTGGGTCTGTTTCTGGAGCAGCCCGACCCAAGGAGAGGCCCTAGGACTTAGGGGTCGGGGAGGAAGTGAGCAAGAGTCAGGATTTCCAGCCAAGCGTCTCTTTCGCTTTCTAGGCTCATTCCAAACGGACAGAGAAAACCCCCGTGGCCCAAACTCGGCCTCCCACCATCCCCGGGGCTGCAGGCCAGGATAAGGGGGCAAAGCTGCTGGTGGGGACTGGAATAGCAGAGGGTGGCGCCGGTCAAGATGGTGGTGCATTGGCAGAGCCATGCGGGGCGGTCAGGACTGATGGGTCCTGGCAGAGCCGAGGCCGGGGTGAAGAGAAACTGCCCCAGCCTGGATTAGCCCCTCGCTATCCCAAGACCCCAGGCAAACCTAGGTGGGTGGCCTGGGCTCACACCTCACGCCCTTGCGTTCGCCCGCAGGCCACGGGCAGTGCAGCTGCGGGGACTGCCTGTGCGACTCGGACTGGACCGGGGACTATTGCAACTGCACAACCCGCACCGACACCTGCATGTCCGGCAACGGCCTGGTGTGCAGCGGGCGCGGGCTCTGCCAGTGCGGGAAATGCGAGTGCACCCAGGCCGGCGCCTATGGGGACACCTGCGAGAAGTGCCCCACCTGCCCCGACGCCTGCACCATCAAGAAGTGAGTGGGGCTGGGGGGCAGAGCGGGCGCTGCTCTCTTGGGTTCCGGGCTGCGGGGATCTCGGCAGGGGGTGCTGGCAGGGGCTCGGTGCATGGGTCCGGCTGGCACCTCATTGGGAAGGATCTGCGCTGAGCTCTAGACGTTGTGGGATACTGTGACTGCAATCAGGGGGGCGTGGGGGGCAGGTTTGCGAGACCCTGATGCCAAGAGGCAGCCGATCTTCCAGCGTGAAATCAGGGTGGATGCAGGGCAAAGGGTCGCTCCTGCGTGGGAGGGTCAGAATCAGGGTCCCCCTCTCTGGGGGAAGCCTCCCACGCACCCAGGGGCTTGGCAGGAGGCAAGGTCGAGACCAGTGGCTGTGTCAGGGGCCAGGCCCCATCAGGGAGCACAGGGGATCCCCACTGGGAATGGAGGTGCTGGGAAGCAGGGACATAGGATAGGGGAACAATGTGAAGCAGTTGGGGTGATTGGGGGGGGCCCTTCTCCCCTCCCCCTCTCCATTTGGCAGGGCTACTTCAGGGACTCTGCGGGAGCCCCCAGTGGTGAGTTTGATTTTTGAGCCCCAAACCTAAAGGCTTCCCAGGGAGCCCTGGAGCTGCACGTAGCATCCTCTGATGATCCTGTCCTTCATCACTCTTTCCTCCTCCTCCTCCTCAGGGAATGTGTGGAGTGTAGGAAGTTCAAGAGGGGGACGCTGATGGAGCAGCAAACCTGCAACCGCACCTGCCGTGACGAGATCAACTCGGTGCAGGAACTTGGTGAGCGGAGGAGGAGCTGGGCTGTCCGCTGAGGCCTCGGACGTCGGCTGCTCGGTGCTGAGCCGAGAACGCCCAGCAGGGTGGTGGATCATCGGCGTTTGTTGCCCCAAGTGCTGGGGGTGGCGGGGGGAGCAGTGTACGGCAGAGAAACAAACTGCTGGACGCTAGCAGCGAGATCTTTGGGAGCGGAGCGTCCCCTTTGATTCAGAGCCAGAATCCGAACCTCCCCCTCCGCATGCCCCAGGCAGAGGCCACCCGCTGCGGGGCCCGAAAGATGAGACGCTAAAGGCTGAGCGTTCCTGGGGTGACTCACTTGGGCTGTACAGAGACACCCCACCCCACCCCTATGAGGTATCAATGTGTGCCAGCTGGTTGGTAAGCCTGCCGGCAGGCAAGCTAAACTGGGCACTCAGACACTGAGTGTCGCTAACACCCGTTAGCCTCACCTGACCTCCCATCGGCCACCTGCCTAATGCAGCCGGAGCTCAGCGCCCTGCCCGCCGAGCGTCGTTCTGCCCCACATGGCCAGCCCCAGCCTCTTTTCCCGGGGCGCTGGCCAGGAAAGCGAATACGGAACTGGGGCCCCATCCCGCTCCCGTCGAGCTCCGTGGGTAAGAGCAGGATCAGGACCTGGTGGGTGCCCCTTGGGATTTCACACCTTGCTCGGACACGCCCGGCCAGCGCCGATCCTGGGGCCCACGCAGCAGCGGCCGCTCTGAGCAGCGGGTCCGGGGCTATCGGTAACAACCCCAGTGTTGAGGTGCGGGAAGGGGATCTCACGGCAGGGTTCAGCTCCTGTTTTAGCCTAGGACCTTCTTCCTCGTTTAGACAAAGCCTGTGGGGGAACTCGCAGACCTGGCCCCAGCTTCGCTGTCTGCCCAGCGGGGCAGCGTCTGCTTAACCCCCCTGGGGTGCACAGCTTGGGCTGACGGCCTCTCCTTCGCACCCCGCAGGTGACAAGGGTAAAGACGCCGTGAACTGCACCTACAAGAATGAGAACGACTGCGTGGTGCGGTTTCAGTACTATGAGGACTCCAGTGGGAAATCCATCCTTCACGTCATCGAGGAGCCAGGTGAGACAGGGAGCGAGCGACGGCCCAGGAGGGTCAGCCCCCGGGCTGGCTCCGCTCCTGCCGCTGGGAGCGGAGATACGCAGCCAGGTGTCCCGGAGGATCCCAGCTGCTGCATGGGATCTCTGCAGGGCAGGGCAGCGTTCCTTGGCTGCTTCCTCTCCGGGCGGGTGTCTAGCCTGTAACCACGGCAGCTTGAGCCAACCGCGTCTGAATCCCGCTAGCGGTGAAGCTGCGGAGCCCGGAGTGCCGGGCGGGTTTGTACAGCTCCGGACCCAAGCTGCTTTCGCGCCCTGTGATCACAGACCGGACACGCCCTGGGAGTACACAGTAGCTAGGCCAGGGATAATAGGCAGGGTGTGAATTTCAGCCCAGGCCTATTCCATATGGTGGGGGGAGGTTTATGGCACACTGCAGGGACAGGACCTGAGCTGCTGGGGTGTAGGTTTCCTGCTCCCCTTTCTTCCTTGAACCCATCCCCTGCCATTCACTGTCTCCCGGTGCGGCCAGTGGGAATTCACCCGGGAACTGGGGAGGAGTTGGCATCCGGTGCCCCAGTGGCTGCTCCATTGGTTGCCCAGCTCTTCTGGGGGCTCCTTTTTCTCCCCACCTGCTGCCTTCTCCCCCTTTTGGTTAATTCTCTGTCCTGCATCTGCCCTTTACCCTAATCCACTTCTGAGACCCCCCGCTTCACGCTTGGCCAGGAGACAGAGGTCCCCGGCTCATGACGGAGTTGGAGACAGGCCCAGATCGAGCCCACCGGCCAAGATCTGAATTCAGGGGGCCACCAGCAAATGGGCGATCGTCCCCGACGGGTTCCTCGCGGAGGTGGGACATGGCACACGGGGGCTGCTTAGGAAATCTCCCCAGGGCTGGGTGATGTGGATTTAATTTCTAAAGGCAACAGGCATGCTAATGCATAAAGCAGGAGGTCAGGACGGCTCGGTTCTAGTATTATTTATATGACAGTAGTGCCTAACAAAGGGGTGTGTACACACACACAACACACACGCACACGCACACGCACACACACACACACACACACACACACACACACACCCCCCGAGGGAAGGGCCAGACCATGTTGTTACCCAATGCTAACTATGAGCATGCTCAGACTCCTAATACGGCTGGGGGGGTGTTGGGAAATCCCAGGGACTAGCGCCAACCAATTACCCCCATTACGTGCCAACATCCGCACGGCGGGTGGCAAACAGCCTTCCCTTGCCCTAGGGGCTACAGGCACTTCTGTGGTCGGACTCTTCCCTGGCTGTTTTTGGAGGCTGAATATGATGATCTGAAACGATTCGGCCTCGTGTCTGGCAGCCCCGGCTCAGGCGCGACTTCGGGCCAGAGTAGCTGGAGCCCGGGTGGGCTCTGGTGTCCGTCACCCAGCTGTAAGCGTCCATGCTTCACGCCGCCAGGAGAGCGAGACCCGTCCCCTTGCGTTCGGCAAATGCGACCGAAACACGAGGAACAGAACAAAGAACCTCTGTGGACACAATAGGGCAACCAGACAGCAAATGTGAAAAATCAGGACAGGGGGTGGGGGAGTACTAGGAGCCTATATAAGAAAAAGACCCACAAATCGGGACTGTCCCTATAAAATCTGGTCACCCTAGGACACCATCCATTTCCTCCTCCAGACCCTGTTCATACAGACTGGGCCCATGTAATGAGTTCAGGTCCGTCAGCTTCCCCAGACGTCCGTGGGGGGTGGAAAGTCTTGGCACCTCTCGGGGTTTGGTCCCCCTTGGGCTCTGCTGCGGCCTCAGCGTGACCAGCCCCTGGGGGATCCTGGCTGACCGGCCTCAGGCCAAGAGAACGGCCTGGCGGGCGCAGTCTGCGGGTTAGACTAGCCGCGGGGGCTGCCCGAACGTACGCCAGGGAGCAGGATTTGAAGCCTCAGTTTGCCTGTCCTGGCTGGTGCGGCTCAGCCGCAGGGCCTGAGCGTCTGAGAGGGCTGAGTGAGAACGTGACTGGATTGTTTCACGCCATTCAGCACAGGGACTTCCTGTCTCCGTCTCCCTGGGCTGCTGCTTCGCTCAGCGCTTCGCTCAGCATTTCCCTGCAGCCAGCGCGGGCGGCAGAGACCCTGCACGGCCCTGCCTTGTCTCCCCAGCTCAGTACAGTGGGCGCCCGTCGGGGGGCCGAGCTCGGTAGAGACCTCGCCCTGTGCAGAGAACGCCTGGGGCTCCCTAACTTTGCACTGACCCCTCCGCACTGCAGCATAATCTGGGGGAGCCTCGGGGCTCTTTCGGCCCCAGCCTTGGGCATAGACAGAAGCAGGCCGTCCCCTGTACGGAAGGGGTATAACACCACGCCCCACGCAGATCCCATTGTTGGGGGGCCGCCAGCACCCCAAGCTTTGCCCCGAGCGCCTTGGAAAGCAGAGGCAGGAAAGCAGCCGCCAGGTGTAATTGCTGGCAGGCTGCCGAGGGCTGGGCTGGGCCCGGCGGGCCTGACAGACAGGAGGGCAAAGGTGGCTCCGGTTTGTTTGGGTTGCACGCCGCGTCAGAGGCTGGGGAACGGGTGTGTCCCCTCCTCCGTCAGACACAGACGCACCCAAGTGTTCGCAGACGCCGACTCAGGACGGGGGAGCAGAGCCAACCTGCCTAGTGCGGGGGAGAGAGTTTCAGACAGATCGAAACGCGAGCAAAGCCACAAGACGAGCAAAGCAGCCTGTCTGTGGGTATTAGACGCCAGGGAACTCCTCCTACCCAGCCCTGGAGCCCTTCGTTCCCCAGGGGGAGCAGGGGCCAGGCAGCGGATGTCCTCTGCGATCGCCAGCTGCCTCGCCCATCGGGCGTGTGGAGGAAAGCAGGTTAACGAGAGGGGACTGGCTGACTCAAGGACAGGGGAGATCCCAGCCCGTGTACGACCTGGCCGCTGTTCTCAGAGCATCAGGGCACCTCCCAGTCTGTACCGCGGTCGCCCTTCCAGCACCCCGGGAGGCAGGGCGCGGGTCCCCATTACAGTCAGGGCAGGGAGGCTCAGGGACCTGCAGGATGTCCCCACTGCCGCAGGCTGTGCCCCTTACATTTCTAGCTGCGTGATGTGAAGCCAGCATAAGACACGTGGGAACATCCAGGCTTTGACCCAAGGTTGTATAGGTCTGTAGTGGAGCAAGGGCTTCAGCCCTGGTCTCCCAGGTCATAGGCTCGTGCCATAGTCCTTGGGGCATCCCTCCTCTCCAGGGAAGGCTGTCAGACACCCACTTCCCGGGCAGCGGCGGCTGTCAGGTGCCCTGGGGGCAGTGAGGGGGCAGATGCTCAGCTTTCATCTGTGTCTGGTTCCCGCTGGCTTTGCACAAAGCTTCCCGGCACCCCACCCGGACTCTCTGTCTGGGAATCTCAGCCCTTTGAAGGCGTGGCCCCCTGGACCCTAGCATGGAGTGCCCTGGCCCTGCAGACGCGTTGGCTGGGGCATTCAAAGGGAGCGAGGGTGCATGGCAGGGGGATTTGGGTGCTCAGGCCCCTTTGAAAACCTCACCTGTCGGCCCAAGAATAACTCAGTGGAGCTGCTCATGTGCTTCAGCGCCGGATCCGGCCCTGCATGTGGGCGAAATGCTGCCCTCTAGTAGCACAGGATAAGAGACCCGCTACTGCTGCTGGCCGAAGGCGTTCTCCTGTCGCTTAGCTGCGTGAGGGAGCGGCAGTAGAAGCGCCGGGTTACGCAGGGAATGGCCGAGCACTAATTCCCTCCTTCCCTTGCCAGACTGTCCCAAGGGGCCCGACATCCTGATGGTTCTGCTCCTGGTGGCGGGGGCCATCCTGCTCATCGGCCTGGTCGCCCTCCTCATCTGGAAACTCCTGATCACCGTCCACGACCGGCGGGAGTTCGCCAAGTTCGAGGAAGAGAGGGCGCGGGCTAAATGGGACACGGTAAGGGTCGGGTGGGCAGCCTGCTCCTCTCCCGCCATCACGGTGTGTTGGGGTGACTGCGCTCGGCGGCCGCGCCCCGCTCCCCTCTGTCGGGGGCAACGTGCGGGATTCAGGCAGGAACCCAGATGCCCTGGGGATCTGGGCCTGGCGGGTCAGAGGGGACCTGGGTAGGCGCTGGGAAGCCAGGAGATGCTCTGGCAGGAAGGGTGCTGGGAGGGGAAGATCAAGGGCCTTGGGGAGGGAGAACCCAAGTCTGGCTATGGGGCACTGCCCTCCGGACACATGCCAGTCAGCAGGGCTGCACGTGTGCAGGAGAGACTGTCCCAGCAGCCTGCCCCGTCCCCTGAGCGCTCATCCCCAGCACGTCCTTCTGACTCACTCTCCTCCTGCTTTTCCATCCCTGTGCACGGCCTGCCCGGCCGGAAAGGCTGAGACACGGAGTGCGGGGAATTCGGCCCCAAAGGGGGAGGGAGGCGGCTGGGTCTGTGGAAGGTCGTTTCTCTCACGCCGCCTGGGCAAGGTTCGAGGCAGCTCTGCACCTCTCCGTGGGCCCCCGGCAGGGCACAAGCGGCTGATGAAATTCTTAGGCCCCGTTCTTTGAAATATAGCGGTGCTGATAACAGTGATACTGTCCATCTTGGCTAGAGCCGGACTCTGGGCAAAACTCGCTGCCCACAGCGCTGACCTGCTACCCCAGCCCTGAGCTCCCCACCCAGCTCTGCCAGTGCCCCTCAATCCCGACCCACAGCCCCCTGCTACCCCAGCCCTGAGCTTCCCACACCCAGCTCTGCCAGTGCCCCTCAATCCCGACCCACAGCCCCCTGCTACCCCAGCCCCAGGCTCCCCATCCCCAGCTCTGCCAGCGCCCCTCAATCCCGACCCACAGCCCCCTGCTACCCCAACCCTGAGCTCCCCACACAGCTCTGCCAGTGCCCCTCAATCCCGACCCACAGCCCCCTGTTACCCCAACCCTGAGCTCCCCACACCCAGCTCTGCCAGCGCCCCTCAATCCCGACCCACAGCCCCCTGTTACCCCAGCCCTGAACTCCCTACACCCAGCTCTGCCGGTGCCCCTCAATCCCGACCCGCAGCCCCCTATCCTGCCCTGGGCTCCCCACACCCAGCTCTGCCCGTGCCCCTCAGTGCTGGTCCCCTTGATCCCTTCCAGGCAGACACAGTCCTTTTTGAACTGGGTGGTGAAGTGGAGAAATGTCCCTGAGGGCAAGGCTTTGGCATTCTCTTTGGTTGAGCCCTAGGGGGGATTTGAACTGGTGGGGAGAGGCTGCTGCAGCCTGGCCCCTGTCTGTTGGCACACAGGCACTAGAACGCAGCATCAGAAAGTGAGGGGGAACCTGGGTCGTCCTCGCCATTTGAAATGACCCAGCCCATTTCTTACCAATGCGTGGGGTCACATGCGCCAACTTTTGTTGGCGCCGGTGGAAGCTCGCGCCCCCGGCCCTGCCCCCTCCCCGCCCCCATTGGATCCCTTCCCAAATCCCCGCCTTGGCCCTGCCTCTTCCCCAAGCGCGCCGCATTCCTCCTCCCTCCCAGGCTTGTGTAAAACAGCTGTTTAGTGGCACAAGCACTGGGAAGGAGGGGGGAGAAGCAGGACGCAGCACCCGCTCAGGGGAGGAGGCGGAGGTGAGCTGGGGCAGTGGGGTCGTGGAGCTGCCGGTGGGTGCTCCAGCGCCGGAGCACCCACGGAGTCGGCGCCTATGCGTGGGGTCAGGAGGCCTCGGTTTCCCCATCTATAAAGGGGAGATGATGCTATTTACCTTCCCTGGGTGCTTTGCAGCCTGCTGGCGAGCAGGGCTGTGTGACGCGACATCTGTTGTGTTTCTGTTACAGGCCAACAACCCCTTATACAAAGGCGCCACCTCCACCTTCACTAACATCACATACCGCGGGAATTCGTAAGGAGGCCTGCCTTCCCCGCCCCCGGCGCCGGCCCTGGGACCCGCTCCGGAGTGGGGACGGTTCCTGTTTACAGCAGAGCCGGCGTGAGCATGTCCGTGTAATTTAATGACAATCCCAAGGACCTGGTGTCCATGTCACTCCACTGTATCGCAGGGCTGGGCCTCTCCAGCCACGCCACTGTCCCGTCGCTACCTCGGCGTGCCCGGGGGTGGACCCAGCCTGCCCTTCTGCACACGGAATAAGGAGAAGCCGGCCTCGCCATGGCGGGCGTGCCTGCAGGGACTGGGAGCTCCGTTCGAGATGGGACTGTTCGTGGCTGAGTCTGACGCAGGATGGATGAGAACAGCCCGACCTCAGCCCGTCTCCCTGCCTTTCTCCAGCCCGCAAGGAAAAGCTCTGAACGGCCGCCGGGGGGGGCCCCGCTTGGCCAGGAGTCCCTGGCCCGGCTGCTTCGCAGGAAGATAGAAACCACGTGACCCCCGAGAAAGCCCTGGCCAGGCCGGGTGCTGCTTCCTTGCCCCTCACCGCCCCCCGCATTTGTACACAAAGCAGATGATTGTAGCATGGGCTCTGCCAGTGCCCCTGCTGGGCCGAGGCCCCTGTGACGCAGGGGAGCACAAGGGGGGGTGACACCAGCTCCCCCCAGACGTGCCCCACCCCAGCCTAGATCTACCAGGATTTCCAACCCACAGCAAGTAGCTGACACACCTGGTGTGTCATACCGGGCCACTCAGGTCCCCCCCCCGTGCCTCGGTTTCCCCCTCTGTACCATGATGCTGATGCGCCTTTGCAATCCAGCACTGGGACGTGCCATCTAGTGGTCATGCAAAGAAATGAATAAGGGGTGCTCCAGCCACGAGCGTGGGGCCAAATTCCCCCCAGGTGTCACTGCAAGGAAGCGGGACACTGGGGAATTGGCCTCTGGGACACAACCTCTTCTCTCTCTCCCTGAACCAGCAACCAAAGATTGGGGAGAGCTTCCTGCCATGAGGCTAGCGCAAGAGACGCAGGTTCTCCTCCTGATTCTGCCACCAGCTCCCCGCACGACCTTGACTGTGCCACGCCAAGCCCAGTTTCCCCCATCTGCCAAAAATGGGTCTCCTGGCCCGTACCTACCTCCCAGGTGGCTTGTAGGGCTTTGTAAGTGAATGTTAAAGTGCTTTCAGATCTTCAGCTGGATGGTGTACCAGCCAGGATACGTGAGATTGTCACCCCCACCAGTGGTTTTGGGGGGCCAGGGAAGGGGGAACATTGTCAGCTTTCCAGGCCCGAGCTGGGGCACGAATTCCCCTCCGTGCAGGACAGCGGCCAAGGCCTGGTTTTGGGCCATGCCGGGAACCCCCCGCTGCCCGCGAGTTGTTGGCCGCTACTCTGCAGACCAAGCGGCGGCAGAGCCAGACACGCTACCCCCTGCCCTGGATGGGCACCAGCACTGCCCCCTCCTGCCAGGGCAGGGAGCTACCCCTCAGCTCTTCCGTCCTGAGCAGCTGCAAGCCAGGCCCCCAGAGCCTGCAGCACGGGGCAGGGATGGCTGGCACCCAGGCACAGCTCCACTTTAGCTACTGTACGCTCCCTTTGGAGTCTAGCCTACGTCAGCCCAGGCTAGTCACAAGGAGCCCCCCTGACCTCCCAGAGGCACCCGCAGGGGAATGGGGGTGGGGCTCTGATGCCAGCTGGCTGCCCCTTTAAGAACAAGGGTAAGATCCCGAGGGCTGGGGAGAGGAGGGGAGTTTGGGTCTGTCTCCTACACGGCGCAAACTCCAGAACTGATCACAAATGAGCCCAGGGCCCAACTGAGATTGGCCCAACCTCAGACTTTTCTACGGCACCAAATAAAAAAGTTTTGCACTAACGAGGGCTTCCGAGCGTGTCTGGTCTTTAGCTGCAGGCTGTGGGGGCAGCGCCTGGCGACAGCGGTCATGGCTGGCATCTCCTGGGGGCGGCTGCGGGCAGCAGCGAGCGCTGGGTGAATAATGGATTTGCCGGGCACTGGCAATTTCAAAAAGGCAGGGGGAAAATAGTTTTTGGTCCGACAGTGAATTTTTTGACCGTTTCAGCAAATCGGAACGTGGGAGGGGAATGCGTTTGGATTGCACAAGATGTTTTTGTTTCGACCAAATCAAAACAACCGGGGCCAATTTAAAAAAATTAATTTAAAGGAAATTGGGCACTGAAAAGTTGGGGGTTGGTTTGTTTCTGTCAGAGCCCCGATGCACACTGCTCCCTACAGCCGCTTGCCTCTTTATGAGTGGCTGGGGAAGCCCCAGTCAGGGATCAGGCTCCTTCGGGCCCCGGGTCAGATGAACGAAAAGCCCCGGGGTGCAAAGAGAAGGGAAGCACAAGGTGAGCGGGGATTCGCCTGCTCCTGCCATGCCAGGCTGCAGCTGGCTTCTGGCCCCTCTAACGAGTGCGACTCCAGATTCAAATGCTCTAAACTTTGGGGCAGTTCCACAGGGGAGATTCAGCTCGTGCTCTGGCCTGCAAGAACTGGTATCTTGGCTAAGCGTTACATGCCAGGACGGTGGGGACATCTAGTGGCCATGAGGGGCAGGTTTTGAGACTGCAGTTTGGAAAGCCTGCTTCTCGGTTGGGGAGATCGTTGACCCTCCCGCTTCTTTCGTGCACAAGCAATCCGGGCATTAACAATGTTGACGTTTAAAAGCTATGATTCTGGGGGACAAACAGCAGGGGCTGCCAGGCTGCACCCCTGGGTGCCAGACCAAGCCAAGCCCTGGCAGTGAGGGTCTGGCTGCACCCAGTCCAATTGCCCTGGTGTTCCCTGCAGCAAGCGGCCTGTGATGGAGAGGATGGAGCGCCGAGAAGAGTGAAACGGGTGTAGATGCTGAGGCAATGTTACGACCCGAGTTCCCCTTCTGCCTTCTCAGGCCTGGGCAGAAAACATAACACGGAGTTAAACCGCAGGGCAATTGTCTGAACACCCTGAGCGGAGGCCTTAACAGTCCCCAGTCGGCTTCAGAACGAGTCTTGCGCAGGGACTTCGGAAACAAACACATAAAGTACACAGACTACGTCGTAAATAGCGCTTGGACCCCTTCCACGGCCCTTTTAAACAACAGCTACCGGGCAGGGAATCTACTGGCAGCCTGCCTCGCTGTGTTACTCTGACTTATCTCCGGGCCCGGTTTCAGCATATCATCTCCCCATCTCGGCTTTAGCAAACCAATTCCCCTGTGCTCTTCTGTCAGAGGGGAGTTCCCCGTCTCCATGTGTGGCCATGCCCAGGGGCAGGTGCCACTAGGACTTTTCAGAGCCGGGGAAGAGGGGCAGCCTGGGGACCCCCAAAGCGATCAGCATCCCAGCCGGGGGGTTAGCAGCTGACTGGTCTCCTCAGTTGCCAGTGAAACAAACCTGTAGCCTGTGTCAAAGCAGTACAGGGACTAGGACCCACGCTACGCAGCATGTCTCTTGAGCCTGTGTCAATCAGCCGCTGGGTCCACGGGCACTCTCTTTAACAGTTACAGTTATAACTTCTCCACCCCAGGCTGTGCTGGGCCGCTCCCTGATAGTGAAGGTCTGGAACCTGCAAGACGGCTTACCCTCCATGAGCACTGCACAGCTTTGGAAACAGCTAGTCCGTGTAGCCGAATGGTCATGATGGGGGAAACTGAGTTAGCTGGGTAATTACGGGACGGAGCCATGCTTCCCCCGCCCCCGTTTGCTCAATGGGAGTTTTCCACTCTCTCACACACTCCGTTGGGCTGCAGTTAAAGAAAGCAGCCAGTGCCCAGCCTGCAGTCCTGTGAGTAGATTTCTCTTTGGTGAGTGGCCTGGCCCCTCTACAAAACTGGCACTAAGGGAAAACCTGAGAATTGCAACAGCTGGAGGCGGTTCATGCTGAGAACGAGGCGTGGCGGCCATCTAGTCAGCAATTGGGCTGCTCTTGTTTTGCAAATGAGACTTTAGATAAGGACACTCAGAACAATTTTCCTTGGGGGCCGTGGCAGTAAAACCTGAGGAGTGTGTCACACCCCCCCCCCCCCCCCCCCCCCCCCGCAAAGCAGGAGATAGCAGGTTGCCAAGCAGTCCTGTGTGGCCTGTCTCAGCTCGGGGTAGCAGAGCTAACAGCACAAACTGAATACTGCTCGGGTGGCAATGCCCTCCAGGCTGTGCTGCAGGGGAGATTGGCTGGGGCTGTGTCTAATGAGAAGTCAGGCCCCAGGGCTGGCGAAGGGAAATTGAACCTGGCTTGGGGCAATGTACAATTAGCAACATGGAAGCAGCAGTGATTTGCAGGGATAATCACACTGACTCAATCAACCAGCTGCAAGGGATGGGGCAGGGCGGGGGGGTGCTCCCCAAGGGAGTTTCCGCTGTAGAGGATTTTCTCCTGCAGCCGTTTGTACGTTTCCAGTGGCATAAATGCCCCCAAGACTTAGTCAAAAAAGACAAGGGTGACTATCAAACAGCATCTCAAGGCCAGGAGGGGAGAGCCCAAAGGAGCGGAGGCCAGGGAAGAAAGCAGAGAGCATTTTAGCTGGCGCGGGGGCGGCACAGCCTAAAAGGGAAGCGAGTGGGACCTGATGAAATACCACCAGCAGAGTTCAATAATCTGTCAGTACCAGTAGAAGTAGCTACAGGGGCGTCAGCAGCTGTGATCAGTGGGCATGTGGCCTGTTGGTGTCACAGCTGTTGTTCTGACTGGCAGGGGGCTGGTAACCAGGTTTCTGGGCCTGCTAGGAGTCCTGGGTGTTCCCAGAAGGGGGTCGGGGGAATAGCCAGGAGGCCAGAGCGGGAGAGGGAAGCCCACCCGTCCACGGAGGATGAGCCCTCGTCCTTGTCCCACAAAGGAGAGCTGCCCCTTTCAGCACCGTCTGGGCACCCCCAGGGTCCTTTCGTTGGGTGCCCGCCTCACTCCTCGTGCGGGGATGGATCTATCACTGCCTGCTGGGGGAGACTGAGCGGGGACCCCAGGGAGCTGCTGAGCTGGGAAGTTTTCTTTGCGATCACCCCGGCGGCTCGGAGCCAGATCCGAGCCCCGCTCCGGCTGCTTGGGGTGCCCTGGCCATGCAAAGCTGGCCAGCTTCCAGGCATCTCCCCAGGAATGACACACCAGGCTCTGTGCCAGTGCCCAGCCCAGCCCCTAGGGTATGGGGTGTTTTGGGGTGAACACGGGGACCAGCGGGAGTGGCCACAACTTCCAACAGATCCTGTCTGTTGGAAAGGCCCTGGGGCCATGGTGCAGCGAGGTGTAGATAGGACAGCCCTGAGGCTGCACTGCCTTGCTCTCAGGTCAGTGAGAAGAGGGCAGAGCCCTGCTGGACACAGCCCTGCCGGGCACCAGGATTTGCCCCTCCAGCTTCTCTTCTCTCTGTCACCCGGCACACTGTGACATCAGGCCGGAACAGTGACATCAGGGAGCCAGGTTGGACCCTGCCCTGGTCCAGAGCCCCGACGGCCCAGGGCCTCTGCACGGAGCCAACGCTGATGTCATTTTCATGATCTTGTGGCAGGTGAGTCGGCCTTGGGGCATCCGCCCAGCCCTGCCACACGGTGCCAGCCGTGCCCCTCACCCCGCCTGGCCAGTGCCCCCCTCTGATAGTCTGCTTTCAGCCACCTGGCCTAGGGCAGGGTCTTGCTCAGGAGGGTGCGTGCCAGGCCAAGCAGCTCCGGGAAGGTAAGTTGGGTTCTCGCTCGTAAACCCAGGGTGAGTTTGGTGCTAAAGGTTTACACTTGGACCTGTGGATTTGGGCCTTGTCCGTTCTCCCAAGGAGAGCTGAGGAGCTGAGGTCAATCAGGAGTGAGGGGCCTGGGCAAAGCTGCGCGTGAGGACTCAGAACTGGAACAGTTTGGGAGCAGTGGGTCAGGAGTGAGGGGCACCGGTAGAGCTGGGTGTGGGGAGCCCAGGGCTGGACTAGCAGGGGGCTGTGGGTCAGGATTATGGGGCACTGGCAGAGCTGTGTTGGGGAGCCCAGGGCCGGGGTAGCAGGGGGCTGCGGATCGGGATTGAGGGGCACTGGCAGAGCTGGGTGTGGGGAGCCCAGAGCTGGGATAGCAGGGGGCCTCCATCCAATATGAACCCCCTGATTGGCTGCCTGCCCCCCTTGCCTGCTTCCTTGGGTTGAGCAGCCTGCTGCAGGCAGAGCTCTCACCCCATCTCCCTCCTCTCGGCTCGGAAGCTGCTCCCATAGGCAGGAAAGGGGGGAGCTAAAGAGCCCAGCAGCTCAGGGCAGCCCGGCCCCCTCTCCTGTGAGCAATGGGGACAGGACGGTAGCTCTGCTCCTTGCCCTCCCTGCAACACCCAGCCTGGGAACTGGGGGGAAGAGCTCCTGGCGCTGCCTCCCCCAGCCCGGAAGGGCACCCCGCTGCAGCCCCCTGGAGCTGGGAGAGAGGTGTGAAGAGCCCCAGGGGAAGCAGTGGGGCTGACCTGGGCGCTGGGGGGGGCTCTTTGGAAAACGTTGCCCTTACAATTGGTTCAGGCTCCTTGTGAAGAACTCTGACCGCCGTGTGCTTACCCCTGTCCCAGCTCCGTACGTGCCGGGGTAAGTGCTACAAAACATAGATTTACAGAGAAGTAACAGCTGCGTCAGGACAGCTTGTCACACCCCCGGGGGTGTTTATTACCACTCACAGGCATTCCTGAAGCTGCAGGACGCTTTTCAGAACACCCCTCCTCAAGCCACACAGGAATTCAACTAAAGAAAAGTTTCCTCAACTTTAAAGATCACTTGCTAGACTTTTCTGAAGCCCCAACATGCTACCGCAACTCAAACTAATCGCAGTAACCTCTGATCTAGCGCCTTCTAGCCCCAATCTCAACGTGCTTTACACAGGAGGGGGGGCAGTATTATTGTCCCCATTTTACAGATGGGGAAACTGAGGCGCAAAGTGGGGCTGTGACTTGCCCAACATCACCCAGAAGCTATTGGCAAAGCTGGGCATGGAAACCATGTCTCCTGAGTGCCAGTCCAGTGCTTTATGCCCTAGGCTGCATAATCTATGCAGGTGGCACCTCGCTGATTTAAGGGTCCACCCGTGCAGAGCATTATGGCATCAGGGCCTAAATGTATAAGGAGAAAGAGAAATTCAGGAAGGAAATGCAAGGAAATGCAGAAGGTGAGGTAGGAGGAGAGAGATACAGAGTTGTGACTTTTCCAGCTGGCCACTAGATGGAGCCCTTGCACCTCAAGTACCCAGCCAGCGGGAGCCTTTACCGAGCAGCAGTTCAGGGACCCGATTCTGGGGGGTGGATGGAGGCCTTTGCCACATTGCTGAGGGATGGGCTTCACAAAGCTGGTGGCTGTCATGGCCTGACTTCTGCTTTGCAGCACTAGCTGGTGGAGGAGCCCTTTGGGAACAGCAGCCTTGCTGCGTCAGGCCTGCGTGCAGCTCCAAGCACGGGTCGGCCTGACTCGCAGAGCAAAGTGCCCCGTCATTGCAACCCCTCGGCGAATGGGAATCGTTGTGTTCGCACCCGGGCTGGGTGGGAACCAGTATCTGTATTTGCGAGAGTGGGACGCTTTTTTCCCCGCCCCCGTCTCAAATCGGGACGAAAAGTCAAAGGCTGATTGCGAACCAGAAAACCGAGTTGTCGTTTTGGGTTGGGCCGATCGAAGCATTTGCTTTTGATACGTTTGAAACGTTTTGTTCCAATTTTGATCTTTTCTCTTTTTTTTAACCCTTTCTCGCAGTCTAATCAGCTTCGGTTTCTAAACAAAAAGTGGTTGTGAGCCAGAAATCCAGATTATTTTTTTTTCCACTTTGAAAATGTGGAAATGAAACCTTTGGACAATTTTTGAACCTTCCCCCTCCCTACCCCCACCCTTAACATTTCTCAAGTCGGGAATGTCATCAAACCCAGCTCTGTTTCTGTTTTGACAAACCACCATTTTTCAATGGAAAAACTGCTGGGTCGGAAAATTCCTGCTCAGTTCTTGTTTGCCTCCCCAGGCGGCCGGGCCCTTCCAGACACATGGATCACCCACTCTTGTCAATTGCCAGCTCCACTGACTTCACAAACTGAGCGGTTTCTATATAGAAGTCTCCGTGCAGAAGGGCCCTGCTCACAGCAAGGGGGAAATGTACATTCTGGAGTTCTTACGGCAAGGTTTTAACATGGGTCTAAAACCTCAGCCTCTAGAAATCCAAGTGGTGGCCAGGTGACCGTTTTCCCCATCCGTGGACCTGTCCCAGAGGTTCCTGCCCCTGTTTGCAGTTTAAGGCCCCAATCCTGCAATCAGACCTCTGCCACTGATTGCCGGATCGGGCTCTCGGCTCCTGCCAACGTTTACTCCCCAGAGGAGTTCTCGCTGTAGCGAGTAGCCTGCATGCTCTATACCTGGGACTGACTGTTCTCAGGGCTGGACTTGGCCTTATACTTCATTTGATTCTCTCATCTGGTGTCAGTCAGGAAACAAATGAACAATTCAGAACAAGCGACAAAGAGTCCTGTGGCACCTTATAGACTAACAGACATATTGGAGCATAAGCTTTCGTGGTGAATACCCACTATAAGGTGCCACTTTTGTTGCTTTTTACAGATCCAGACTAACACGGCTACCCCTCTGATACTCTTCCTAGAGGGTTGAGGCAGGCATCTCCCTTTGAAATTAATGCATCTAAATTCCTAGGCCGCTCTGAATCCCTCGGCTTCAGTCACCAACCCCTACACAAAGGAGTGCACTAGAGGGTGCGGGACAATTGCTGTATTACATTCCTTCCTGTTTTCCCAATGATCCCCACCCCCTTTGCATCATTAACCCTTGCTGGCCCAGCCCCTGCTCACCGAGCTATTGTTTAACCCAGGCTGAAATTCCAGATCGCTAGTGTCAATTAACCGTTCATTTTCTAGCTTGCTCCAAAAATCAGTCCGTGGGCCCTGGGTGCTGAAGGCCATTGGCCTTCCCTGGATGTTTTGACAGGCTTTGTGTCGCCTTGACCCCGCCAGGTTTCTGCTGGAGGAAAACCCTCGCTCCAATTCCCGTCAGTCTACTCTGGGAGGATTGCCAGATTTCAAGCACAGGTGAGTCCACCCTCCTAGTCCAAGGCAGAAGGATGGGGCCAGGAGAGCTCTTAGGCAGAGACAGCTCCTGCCATAACAGGGGACAGGTGTAATTAGCAAAGCAGGGACGTGACTCTGGTTATCAGACCCCCACCTGAGCTAGGACATTGCAAGCAGAATCCAGCCTGTAGTGCCCCTCCCTGGAGAGAAGACAGGAGTAGATTGTAACAGCTCCAGAGAGGGAACCCAGACAGACTCTGGCTCATGGCTCAGGGTCTCCCAAAGTCCTGGCCCGGACTCAGCAGTCACAGAAGTGACTCTGGTGCCTGAAGCCCATGGGCTAAGTGTGACCAGAGGAGTCCGAGCTCTGCACCGGGCCCCGTCCTGGGGTTGCTAGTGGGAACCCACATCTGAGGAGCTGTGGTGTTCGGGGGACATAAGTGACCTGTGAGAAATGAAGGATTTCAATTAGGGTGACCAGATGTCCCGATTTTATAGGGATAGTCCCGATTTTGGGGGCTTTTTCTTATATAGACACCTATTACCCCTCCCCGCCCCCCCGTCCCGATTTTTTACACTTGCTATCTGGTCACCCTAATTTCAATTAACAGAGATCTAAGCAGGGTCGTTAAACTTGCAACTGCCATGCACTGGCCTCTGGGTGTGTGTGTGCACGTGCGTGTGCACACAAGCCACCACTGCCCCCTACAGGATGGAATCAGAACAGCTCAGCTGTGAGCCATAGACTGCATCCTGCCGACAGCTAATGGAGCGTCGTAGGTGTCCGTCTGTGAATACAGAGGCTCCTGTATCAGCCTGTCTCCCTCGCGTGGCGGCTGATCAGCTCCAGGGCAGGCTCAACCTGATCTCCCCTGGGTGCGTGGGTGAGCAGGCTGCCCCGGGGAATGCCCCATCGTCAAGGCACTTCGTTCTGGGCCTCACTGAGGCTGCCGTGTGTCGGGCTGACGTGGGAGTGCGGCTGGCCACGCTTAGGGGATGTTTGGTTCTTGCTCCTTTTCTCAGATTTAAAGGGGCCGAGGAGGAGATGGAGCTCTGGGAGCCGCCGGACCAGCAGACCCTGCCGCAGCCACCCCGCTCCTCCGTCGTGCAGGCTTGGCAGCAGGTCTCCGGCCATGGAGCAGCCGCGGGGAAGGCCAAGCCGCCGTTCTCCCCAGCTGCCGAGGCGTGGCGGCAGCCCAGATGCTCTTGCCCGAAAGCAAAGTAAGCGAGGACAGCGCGGGGCGCCTCGTGGCCTAGATCCGTCCCTTCGGGGGCCTGGGGTCGTGCCCTTTCTCTTGCACCCAGCCTCAGTGATGTGTGGCTGTCAGCAGCCGAGCCCCCCGGCATGGGATGGCGTGTGTCCATCGGACCCTAATGTTAAACTCCAGGCCTGGGAGGGGAATGGCCAGACCCTTCCTTCCGTCGAAGCCAGTGGGGCTTTCCCGTCCTTGAGGCCTGGCGGCCCCGAGCAGAGGTAACTGGGCTTCCCTCCCCGCCTTCGGGTCTCCCGTGCGCTGGCAGGCTGACGCCGGCTCACTGGGGCTGTGGTGGCCGTTCTCTCCGGGGATATGCGGCGAGCTGGGACTGCATCCGCACAGCCATCCCAGCCGCCCGTGAGGAGGGAACGGTGGGACCCCGACGCCGAATCCACAGGCCCCTCCTGCTGCACCTACAGGCCCAACGCCGTGAGGCGTATGCCGGTCGGAGTCCTACATCGCCCGGCTGCGACTCTCGCGGCATCTAGTGACGTTTGATCAGTCTGACCTCCCGGTTCGGCCATCGCTTGGCTCTGGGGGATCCCATTGGCTTTGCCCCAGCGTGAGTCAGAGGGCTTGGGTTTCTGCCCTGTGTGACAGCCCACAGCTTGCAGCTGGAGGAACGTGCGTTCTCCTGGCCTGGTCGGGGAATGGCTCGCTGATGTTCAGGTCCAGAGCGGGATCTCTCGTGAAGTTTTCCCACAGTTCAGGCTCTTTAGAGTTGGGTTGTGGTTTGGCCTGTTGTAGAGACAGTCCCAAGCCAGGATCTGGTAGCTCAGCTGGGACCCAAACTTGCCCAAGGTTTGACAAGGCCAGATCCAGCGTCCCTGCTTGGGCCCCTCTCGGGTAAAAAGCAGCCGGCTGGAAAAACAAGGAGACACAAAGAGGCAGAAAATAATGCCCAGGCTCTAATCCCTGGGGGTTTCTCGGTAATTCAGGCGAGATTCTGCACCGGCATCGCCAACGAGGCACGTGAGATACAGGAAGTGGATAACAAAGGCAGATAAAGCAACTGAGGTGAGAACCGGCCCGGGTGGTCCATGCGCGCACAACGCACACAAACACACGCCTGCACGTACACAGACAGTGACGCAGGGGCATGCGACGGCGATGCGCTCACGCAGACACACCCACCTGCTCACGTCGAAGTACACCCACAAACTGCCGTGAGCACACAGAACACCTCTGCTCCCGTGTGCACGCAGGCACGCCCGTGCACTCACAGATAGGCATTCATAGAATCATTAACTAGCAGGGTTGGAAGGGACCTCAGGAGGTCATCTAGTCTAAACCCCTGCTCAAAGCAGGACGAACCCCAACTAAATCAAGCCTGACCTTAAAAACCAATAAGTCAAGCCTGACCTTAAAAACCTCCAAGGAAGGAGATTCCACCACCTCCCTAGGTAACCCATTCCAGTGCTTCACCGCCCTCCTAGTGAAAAAGTTTTTCCTAATATCCAACCTAAACCTCCCCCACTGCAACTTGAGACCATTACTCCTTGTTCTGTCATCTGCTACCACTGAGAACAGTCTAGATCCATCCTCTTTGGAACCCCCTTTCAGGTAGTTGAAGGCTGCTATCAAATCCCCCCTCATTCTTCTCTTCTGCAGACTAAACAATCCCAGTTCCCTCAGCCTCTCCTCATAAGTCATGTGCTCCAGACCCCTAATCATTTTTGTTGCCCTTCGCTGGACTCTTTCCAATTTTTCCACATCCTGCTTGTAGTGTGGGGCCCAAAACTGGACCCTGTACTCCAGATGAGGCCTCACCAACGCCGAATAGAGGGGAATGGTCACGTCCCTTGATCTGCTGGCAATGCCCCTACTTATACAGCCCAAAATGCCGTTAGCCTTCTTGGCAACAAGAGCACACTGTTGACTCATATCCAGCTTCTCATCCACTGTAACCCCTAGGTCCTTTTCTGCAGAACTGCTGCCTAGCCATAGGTCCCTAGTCTGTAGCAGTGCATGGGATTCTTCCGTCCTAAGTGCAGGACTCTGCACTTGTCCCTGTTGAACCTCATCAGGTTCTCCCCCAGGCGTGCACACACAGTGACCGTGGCCCCCAAAAGGCTGGAAATGAGTTTCCCTCACGGTGTTCAGGGGTCCCGCCCTGCTCATGTTGCTTCCCCCTTTGTATTCCCCACCTCCCCCGTCACCACAGCCCTGAGCTACATGCTGGCTTTGTACCCGGATCGCTATGGCAGGTGGGGGATTTTTTTACTGATATCCGTATACCGGTACAAGCCCTCGTATGGGTGCAGTTCTACTGGTGAACGGGTGACTTGTACCGGTGAACAGAGGCCTTGTACCGTGCAGGCTGCTGGCCTGTCCCTATGGCCCATGATGGGCTCCCTGCCACACCCAGAGTCTATCTCCAGTTTTATTCTCCAGACACACGGTTCTCGGGGGCTTTTCCTCTTTGCCCCCTCAGTTCGTGCTACCCTCCTCCTGAACCTGCCCCAGGCCGTCGGCCTGGACGTTACCCTTCTCCGGGGCCTGTCAGAGGAGCCAGTTGCTCCTGCTAACGGAGCGCTCTCACCTTCGGGAGGGCAGCCCAGGACCCTTTCCCCGCCAGGCCTAATCATGGAACTGGGCCAGCCGACCCCCAGCCGATGGGGCCAGCTGGGAGGGTAGCCAGTCTGTCGAAGACAAGGCTGGGCCTGACTCCCCTTAAAGGGCCACGCTGGCCTAGCTTATTCCCCATTAGCTATCCTGGTCTAGGGCAGTTTTCCCCTTTATGCTGGCGTCACAGGTTCAGCCACTCCCCAGGGTAGCTGCTCCGCTCCAGGGGCCTCTGCACGAGCCGCTGACCGGGGCAGAGCCTCTGTTGTTGGCCCTAGATCACCCCCTCCTTTGAGACAATGCTGAAGCAGAGAGCAGCGAGCAGGAGGAAGAAGAAAAGCGAGGACAAGGGGTACGGCCGGACTCGGCCGCGGAGGAGCACGGCCCCCTCGCCCAGCTATCCCAAGCAGCACTTCTCCCAGGCGCCCAGGTACCGAATGGCAGGCGTCCGGCGTCCCTCCTGGAGCAGGAGATGCTCGCTCCCTCTCTGTGCCCGGCGTGAAGCGTCTCTGGCCAGCCCACGGCCTGTTCCTGGGCGGGCTGAGCTGGAGCGTCCCGTGAGAGGTCGGGGGGGTAGCCCAGGGAAATGAGAGGGGGCCCAGGGCCAGTGGTTCAAAGGCCAGCAACCAGCCGGCTCAGATGCCGTGGTATTGGGGGACAGAGTCAGAGAGAGCACCCACGGCCGTTTGCTGGCCTCTCTGCGCTGCGGGGCTTGGTCCTGCCCCCATGCCGTGGGGAAACTCCCAGCGGTGCCGAATGGAACCCTGCATTGGCGAGTCCCCGTCCAGATGGGTATCCACATATCTCCCTGCCCCTTGGCCTGTTTGTGGCTGTGGAGCGGGAATTCCTGGCGGTCTCCTTCCCGCCCGATCTCTTTGGCAGCAGTCACCGCTGGCAGAGCACGGAGCGAGGCGGTTCAGTGGGATGCTGCTGCCTGTGATGGGCTTGTCCCCGCCCGGCTGTGAGCCTTTTGCAGTGACACGGGGGGTCTGAGATCTGCGTCCCCGGGACCGTTTGCGGTGAGTGACCCCGGCCAACGCCGAGACTCTGTGTGCGTCTGCTTCTTTGACAGGAGGAGTAAAGTCTTAAACAACCTCTACATGAATCTGTACGAGGAGGTGGGGGAAGACGAGCCGTGGGCTGTGCAGAGAGTGGAAGGTAACCCGGACTCACGCGTGCCCCCCTCGCACCCCAGAAATCGAATCGGCTCAGAGAGGCCGGTTGCAGCTGGTGGGAAATGATTTCTTTGGTCCTCCCACCAAAAAAAAAAAAATGCTCGGCGGAAATGAACGTTTTGGTTTTTGTTTTTTTTCATGTGTGGTGAAATCGTTCAGGTGTTTGTTAAAAAACTAAATTTTTGTGGGGGGTGGAGAGGGCAGGAGGGTTGGGGGGGTTCACTGTTTTAAATAATAACAGTCCTGTGTCCCCTGTTCACAGGCTGTCCGTGCACTCAGACATGCTCAGGAAGATGATCTGAATCCTGTCCGAGTTTCTGAGGGGCGGGGGAATTGGGAGCAGTAAATGCTTTAAGAAAAACCCATGATTTCTGGAAGGGATGGTTCCCTCTAGCTGCGGAGCCCGGGCGGCCTAGGACATGGAGGCCTGGGTTCTGTTCCCTGGTCTGCTGGGTGACTTAAGCAAGTCACTTCCCTGCTCGGTGCCTCAGTTTCCCCATCTCTCAAATGGGACTAATGGCACCTTTGTAAAGCTCTGGGAGATGGCCAGAGGAAAAGCCAGCCAGCCCTAGGCAAGCGGCAGGTATTAGCTGTTGGGGCGGGGAGGTCAGGAGGAGACTTTACCTGCGGACAGGTAGCCACAGCTTCCTGCTGCAGGGGGCCTTACCTTCCTCAGAAGCAGTGAGTCAGTAGCGGCTCTGGGTTTTGTATCAAAGGGCCCAGACAGCTCCCTGCAGGATCGTGCTTCGTGCCATCGCTCACACCCTGTGCATAGTGGGGGAGGAATGTGACCGGTCAGATCTGGTGGCCTCGTGCACCCGCTGGGCGTAATGGCAACGGGAGGCCAGAGAGAATCGGTTCCCAGAATCTGGTCTGGAACTTGGAAGGGTTGTGTTAATTATCCCCACTGGTGGCCTGGGTTGCAGCCTCCTTGGTAAGGCACATCGGTTCCTAGAGCGAGCCTTGTGCAGGTCCATGGCCTGCCCCTCTCAGTGCCAGGCTCCTGGGAGCAGATTCGGAGTCCCTGTGGCTAGCTCCACAGCATGCATTCTGGCCAAGAGCAGGACGGTGCCCCCTGCCTTGGGAGCGTACCCTGACCCGCTGTCCCCTGGCTTGCCTGCTCTAGGATTGCCGAAAGCCTGCTTCGTCTTCAGCGCCATCCGAAACGGGAGAATTCACGTCAACGACCTGCTCCTGACCCTTCACACGCTGGGGATCCTCGTGACCAGCACGGAGATGCGGAAGGTGCTGAAGGCCATCGACATTGACGGTGAGCGGCCCCGCTCGTCTCGCTGGTTTTTCCCAGCCCCTCCCCCTGTGACCCGCTCTTCTCTGTTGCAGCAAACGGGAGCCTGACCTTCACCGATTTCCTGGAAGCTTTGGATGAGACCTCGCCCTTTGCCCAGACTGAGGGTGAGTGAGGGGGAAAGGAGGAGGAGACAGGGAGGCTAGAGATAGAGCAGTGGGACAGAGCAGTGCATTGCTTCTCTGTAATTATCCGTCCATCCACCACAATAACCTAGCTCAATTTCATTGATTTTTTTTTCCCCAATACACAGTTATATTTCCTAGAGTAATCGGAACACTGCACAAGGCCTTCACCTCATTAGGGTGAGAATACAGTCGATACCCGCTGGATTCTACCCTGGTCTCTGTGCCAGTATCCTGGGTGATGTTTCTCTAGATACAAAGAGCAAAGTGACTTGCAAATCAAAGGAACCAAATGAGGAAGAACTCGAGTTCACCTTGATGGTCCCGTGAAAGAACACACTGTGATTATATGCATGTGCCCGTGCACACATGAGTGTGTATATGGCCCTTCCCACTGTCTGCATCGAAATTCAAGTGCACAGTATGTGAAAATAAAACCCTCTGGTACGTTACTAGACTAGATCGGGGCAGCTACCGGATTTTTCATTTTGCAGGAAAATCCACGATTTTGAAATTTTGTTTCCATTCAGAAACAGAACAAGAACAAAAGTGCACAACCTTTTCCTGTGCCATGAAATTCTGGAAAAGAAAAACCCATTTCAGGCCGATCGAAAAGTTTTTTGTTTTGCTAAAATGGAAACGGTTTGTTCGGATTCTGATTTAATGGGACATATAGAATATCATTTAAAAAGGGAAACAAAAAGTCTTATCGGAGCAGGAGATCAAACCGCTTCATCCCCAAAGGAAGCAGAGACGCATGTGTTCAGATTTTCTCTCTACATCAAATCACGTCAAAATTGACACATGTCCCCGAACCGTTTGGCTTTCGACGGCGCGGCATTTTCCATCAGATTCTGACCTGCTCTAAACTAGACACACCTCAGCAAACTCCTCAGAAAGAGGAGTCCCTGGTGGTTGGGTCCTGCTCCTGCACCGTTTCCTGGACCTTTCTGGGGCTCAGTAGCGTGCTATTGTTCCCTGTGTCGCGTGCAGCCTTCCAGAACACCTACCAAGCCTTCAGCAAGATGAGAAAGGGCCTGATCACTGTCGATGACCTGCAGCCTGCTCTGATCAGCATGGGCGTCGGGTTAAACTTTGAGACGCTGCAGGAGGCACTGAAACACGTTTACGTGAACAGTGAGTCTCTCACCTGCGGGTGCGTGGCCACGGGTCCCCGTGTGGAAGAACGTGTGATCCCTTTAAAGTAAAATGCCAGCACCTAGGGCCAGATCCTGCCTTGGGCTGCAAGAGCATTTGGCCTCCTGACCCTGTGCAGGTAGCAAAGCAAGATCTCCCCTTAGTGCTCCTGACAGATCCTGCTACCATGATCCCCGGTGCTGCCTGCTAGAGGGGTGAGCGAGACATGCGCACTGCAGCTGGAAGCAGGCATGGTTCCTGGTCAAGGGAGCGGTCACACACTGCATGGGCAGGGTGGCATTCTCAGCCCCATTGCAGAGGTAGAGAATCCCAACGCACACGGCGTTGCGAGGCGGCTGCTGGAAGGGGACAGCATTACAGGGCTAAATCCTGACCTGGTTTACACCAGTGCAAACTGGGTATGACTCCAGTGAAATCTATGGTCTGAAACCAGCATAAGCGAGAAGAGAAGCAGATACATAAAGTCCTCTGTGTGTAGGAGGCTCTGGGGTGGGAGGGAGACGCCCCTTCCCCTTTCCAGCAGCTGATGGGACTGGAAGTGACCTCCAGAGGATGGGATCTTGGCCCTCCCCGCTCCCAGCAGATGTGGGTGAAGTCCAGTGAAAAAATGGAGTGTGGAGGGAGGGGGGGCTCTGTCGTAATCTGGGAGCAGCAGGTGTGGTAAGACAGTGCCTGACGGGCATCCCTCAGCCACCCAGCTCAGGTTTTCATTTTTGTGAGTATATGTTTTTGGCGGGGTCTGTAACCCCTTGTGCCCTCCCCACACCCCACTTGGAGCACTGGCAGAGCTCCCCACCCGGGTATGGCTCCTGGACCTCACTTGCAATATTTTCTAGTAGCTGCTGGCTGGTAGGCGTCCGGTAAATGTGCCACGTCCGGTCGAGCCATTTGCCTTTCACTCCTGCCCTGGGTTTCTCTGGCTGAAATACTCTGTTGCTTGTACCCCCGTATACCACCCAGCCCATGCTCTCGGACCCCCACGCCCCCGTATACCACCCAGCCCATGGTTTCGGAGCTAGCTAGACCTCTACCGGGTAGTGTAACCTCCCAGGCGGGAGGCGGATTGGGCCCTCACGCAGAGGCCCTGCTCCAAGCCTGGCCGACTCTTTTCCTTGCAGAGGACAGGCAGCTGAACATCTTGGATTTCCTGATGGCCATAAGCGACCTTGAGCATCACTACGAGGATGTGGGTGAGTGAAAGGCCCAGGCTGGCCCAACCCTGGAGCACCGGATATGGTGGCTGCCATCTTGAGGCTTGAACCAGGGACCTGTTGAGCTGTCATCGACTCACGTCGTCCGTGGATCAGGCGCACGGACTGGGGCATCGCACGGAGTCTAAGTCCTGGCGAGGCCAACTGGCCCTGGCTGCTGGTGTCAAACCTGGGCCCAGATTCACCCAACCCGGGCACCAATTTGATGCCGCAGCATGTGGCACCTTTTCACGAGGTTTCCGTGCAGGCCTGAGTGAGGCTCATGGGCTGGCACTCAGCTTCACTGTGGCTCTTAGGCATCAAACTCAGAGCAAATCGGGGCGGGCGTGACCCTCAGCAGCTCAGGCTCAAAGCAATTGCCGGCCTGTGCCCCTGTAGAGTGACCGTGACCCCCTTTCAGAGCCCCACTGCCTGGATTTCACACCAGCCCGTTGATTTTTCTTTCCTTGCCAGTCCTACTCCATTGCACCCCCATGTGCTCCTGGCTCGGGGCTCAAACTCCCTCCCTGCCAGTCCCCGACCAAGGCCTCACCTCCCCCACAAAGACCCAATGGAGAACGCCATTTGCCTCTCCGCAAGCTGTCCGGTATTTTGACTCACGTCCCCCAGCCTCCTGGAGCTGTCTGGGCTGTGGGTGAGGCCCACCTGTTGTCATGGGGTCCCATCAAATAGCTAGGCCTTAAGCAATGTCCTCCCTTTGCCAGTGATGCAGATGGACTCACATGAGTGCCCCTGCCCTGTATCTCCACAGAATCCCTGGGCCTCTACGATGTTTTGAAGCCCAGGAAGCCTGGGCGTGAATTTGACTTCGATGCAAAGCCCAGGGCTAGAAGAAGGACGCGGTTGTCCTTTGACGTCAAGTACCTGCAGAAAGCTGACGCACCTCAGCCGGATTCCTCTTTAGCTCGTCAACAAAAACCACCCAGGGCTGGTAAACAATCTTCATCCCCACGACCAAGGTTCCTTTCCTTCCAAGAAAAGCTCCCAACTAGATTTGATGTGGAAGACGGGCTGGAGGAATCGCCTAAAATCACCAAGAGGCGTTTGACCCAACAGAAGCCTGTTTGGAGCACTAGTATTGAGGAAGACCTAGAGGAATCTCTGGAAGAAGTGGAGAGCTCTTTCGGCCAGGAGAGGATCCAGAAGTCACAGCGATTCGCTGCAGCCAGGGGTGAGCCTTTCAGCACGCATGCCCTGGTAGAGCACAGGTGGGCAGTCCGTCATGCACAAGCGTGTCCACGTGCAGGGCTGGTGTCCGCTTGTGCGTCCGAGTGCGAAACGAAGACGGCTCATTCGGAAACAAAAATATTGCGTGTGAGCCCTAAAGTAGCCAGCTGGTTAGCTTGGAGGGAGAATTGCCTAGTGGTTAGGGCATAGCGCAGGCGTCAGGGCTTGTGGGAACCATTCCCATCTCTACTACTGCCTTGCTGCGGGGAACTTGGGCCAGCCACCTCCCAGGAAACATCCCAACTGCCCTGGTAAAGGTCGTGCACTTTTTGCTTGGCTAGGCACAATGTTTATTTACAAATTGTGCCCAGCCGGGCAAAACTTATAGGCAGGCAGGGAAGAGGCCGGTCAGGAATTGGCACCTTCCCTGTGGCCTGTGTTTGGAACAGAGCATCCCAGGCAGTTCACCTCTGAAGTTAGTGCTGGAGACGCCTGCTGGATTGGCTCGTCCGTCTCTCTGCCAGGGTCTGCATCCAGCCCCCATCCTAGATAGGGACCCCGTTGTGCTAGAGGCTGTACAAACACAGCCCAAACAGATGGCCCCTGCCCCACAGAGCTTCCAATCCAACTCCATCTCTGAGTCCGTTTGCCGCTCACGCTGATCCCCACGTATAACCTTCCTGCGTTTGGTACGTGACTATTGGAACAGGCACCTTCTCCTGGCTTTGTGCCAGCGGGACAGGGGCTTTCGGGACAGGGCGTGGAATGCGTTCTGCCCAGCATGCCTCTGTCGCATCTAATTCTACGCACAGTCTCTTCATCCACGTTCCGGCTGGGAGGGAGCCGTCGCACGGCTCCCTGGAACTGACCTGTTCTTGATTCTGCAGGGCCAGTGGGGACGGAAGAGCCAGGGATGGCATCTGCTGCTGGCAAGTGTGTCAGCGATTATGAAGGTAACTGAAGGAGCAAAGGCGGAGAGAATTCACATGTATCTGATTTAAATCGGGGGGGGGGGGGATTTCTTTAAAGGGGCCTCAGCCCAGCCGCCAATGTATGTGAGCAGTTTTACCCCCACTAGGAGGTTAATTTCAGACACGCTGGCTAGTTAATGGCAATGTCTAACCGCTAGGTGGCAGGACTGGGGCCATGGGTGACCTAACTTCTATTCCCAGTTCTGCCACTGGCCTGCTGGATGACCTGAGGCAAGTCACTTCCCCGCTCTGTGCCTCAGTTTCCCCATCTGTACGAGGCTCATGATCGCGACCTCCTTTGTAAAGTGCTTTGGGATCTACTGCTGAGCTCCGTGCATGGGCGTTGTTATGACCTGGGTGTGCAGGCCCAGTAAAGCAGCTAGATGGCTCCACTCTGGCATCTGCCTAGATGGAGGTAGGAGGTCCGAACCCGAGCACCTGCAACACAACAGAGGATCTGGCCTAATCTCTCTACACATACCTCCATACACCCATCTAGCTACCTTCAGTATTTAGGTGACCAGAGTATCTGAGCTCTTCTCATCTTTAATTTATTTACAATACGTCTGTGATGGAGGGGGGGCCCATTACGCCATTGTACAGATGGGGATCTCGGGCGAAGAGAAGGTAGGGGACTAGTCCGAGGTCATGCTGGGAGTCTGAAGCAGAGCACAGAACTGAGCTGAGGTCTCCTGACCCCCAGGCAGTGTCCCATTGCACCATCCCACCTCTCATCTCAGTGGGCATCGGCTTTGTGATTTCTCCAGGATTCCTCTTTTGCTAGAGGTTTGACAAGTCCAAGGTGGCCTCACAATCCTAGCATACGTCTACACTGCAATGCAAGCCCAGGGTTTGAACTCAGGCTCAAGCCTGACTCCCTTCCGTCTACACACAAATTGCGCTAACCCAAGGATCGGGAGTGGAGGATCCAAGCCTGGGTCAAGCCCTTTTGCTTTGCAATGTAGAGGCAGCCTCACTGGACTCGTACTCTTGGGAGTCCGCCAGAAAGTATCCCACAATCCTAGGAGCCAACGTACCAGCTGAACAGTCAAGTTTGGTGGACAGTCAAGTTTTCCCACGTTGCACCAGGAACAAAGGGCTAGAGCCAGTAGCGTAGCTGGGGGGGAGCAGGGGGAGCGCCTGCTCCCCCAAGCCCAGAATTCCCCAAGTGGCGCCTTTTCCACTTGTCGGTAATTTCGGTGGCCTTGCGCATGTGCCGCTCCGTCTTTGGGCGGCATTTTGGCACATGCGCCGCTCTGTCTTTCGGCGGCATTTCGGCGCATGTGCAGGGCCACCGAAATGCCGCCGAAGGACATGCGCCTTTTTTCTCCGCCAATCCTCCTCGGCAGCAACCCTGGCTACGCCACTGTCTAGAGTGTTTTGGGAGGGCGCTAGGAAGTTTGGGATATGGGTGGACTTGGGCCTGCATAATGCAGTGTAGTCCTTGGAGCCCCAGGGTTCAATCATTCCTAACCTGGGGTTACAAACCAGTGCAGACGCTCAAGCTCTAGATCGGTGGTTTTCAAACTTTTTTTTCTGGTGACCTAGTTGAAGAAAATTGTTGATGCCCGCGACCCAACGGAGCTGGGGATGAGGGGTTTGGGGTGTGAGAGGGACTCAGGGCTGGGGCAGACGGTTGGGGCCGGGAATGAGTGGTTCAGGGTTTGGGGGGGCTCAGGGCTGGGGCAGGGGGTTGGGGTATGGGAGCGGGTCAGGGCTCTGGGCTGGGGATGAAGGTTTGGGGTGCAGGAGGAGCTCAGGGCTGGGGCAGAGGGTTGGGGCCGGGAATGCGTGGTTCAGGGTTGGGGTATGGGAGGGGGTCAGGGCTCTGGGCTGGGGATGAGGGTTTGGGGTGCAGGAGGGGCTCTGGGTTGGAGGGGGCTCAGGGCTGGGGCAGGGGATTGGGGCGTGGGCACGGACTTACCGGAAGTGGCCAGCAGTAGGTCTGGCTCCTAGGCAGAGGCACGCAAGCACTGCCCCCACCAGTTCCCATTGGTCTGTTCCCAGCCAATAGGAGTGTGGAGCAGGTGCTCGGGGCGGAGGCAGCGCACGGAGCCCCGTGGCCCCCCTGCCCAGAAGCCGGACCTGCTGCTGGCCGCTTCCAGGGCGCAGCGCGGTGTCGGAAAAGGTAGGCACTAGCCTGTCTTAGCCAGGCAGCACCGCCGATGGGACTTTTAACGTCCTGGTCGGTGGTGTTGACCAGAGCAAGGCGACCCAGTGCCTTACATGCCACGACCCAGTACTGGCTTGCGACCCCTGGACTGAAAAATAGGGCAACAAACCGAGGGCCTGCTCACTCGAGTTCTACCGACCCTGGGCTTACACGGCAGTGTCGCCAGACCCGTAGATTTAAAGGCCGGGAGGAACCATGCTGATCCGCTAGTCTGGCCCCCTGCAAAACACATCGCCCCCGTGGGCTGGGGGCGATGGAGAGCACCGGAGTGTTCCACAGGACAGTGGTCACTATGGCTGAGAACAGAATGCTGGGCTGTCACGTGGAACCGGCACCAGCAGCAGGCTCAGAGCCCCGGGCACTCCCCTCTGATGGCAGCGAGCCGGCCAGCGGCTCAGGATGGACGCGGCTCAGGAGAAGCGCGGGGGGGCACGAAAGCGGCGCGGTGCGGCAGCCACAAAGAGGAAAGGGTCGTGAGGGTGATAGGGAGCCCCATTGGCAGGACTCCTAAACTTCAGGGTGAGAAGGACCTGCCCGGCCTGGCTCGCTTGGGACTCTTGGTTTAAAAGCTTGTGAGAGAACCCAGGGGAGGAGAGTCAAAGGTGTCTCTTGGGTACGTCTCTGGCTCTCTTACCATAGTAGCTGCTGCTCTTGTAACGTATTTCTGCCATCCTGTGTGATTAGCCCCGTTGTACCGACGGGGAGCTGGGGCACACGGAGACTCGGGGACGTGTCTGAGGTCACACAGCAAGCTCATAGCGGAGCCGGCAATTGTACAATTGTACTCCTAAGTTCCAGGCAAGCTGCCTAGCCCCGGGTCATCTTCCTCGGCCACTTCTTCTGCCAGGACTTGAACCTGAGTCCAGCTGGGTGTACAAAGTGAGTGAGACCTCTTGGGGCCAAAGCGTTAGCAGGTGCAAACGCCATAGACAAAGGGCTGAAGTCTGCTCTCATTCACAGTGATGTAAATCTAGGATAACTCCATTCACTGCAGTAAATGATGGCAGGATTTGGCCCCAGGAGCGCTGGGGATGGTGCTGGGATAAATGGGGAAAAAAATGCAGTGTGGGGCTGTGTTAGCTTATGCCCTCCTGTTAATTGCTTTTCCTGTTCCCCCATTGCTGAGCCTGAGTCCCCCACCCCTGCCCTGCACCTTGGGGCATTGCTCACTTCTCTGCACTGGGGGTGCCACATGATACCAGTGCAGAACGGTTGTGTTTCACGCTCATTCTCAACCGGTGTGAATGACATCCCAAGATGCAAGGAATCAGACCCACTTACTCTGAGATGAATTGGGCACGAGCATTTTGAGACACCTTTTGCCTTTGCTGCATTTGAAAGGACACATAGTGAACCCTGGTGCCCTGGCATAGCGGTATGGTGCCTCCTGAACGTCCCCCTGCTGCTTCAGCTAAGTACAATATTGCTTTTCACTTCCTGTCCCAAACCATTGCATAGTGTATCTGTACACGGTCATGCAGCTGTTGCATTCCACTCCAGAGATGCTCCATTTCAGTGGTGGATGACGAGTTTTATTTATTCATTCTCTCACACAAACACAAATCCTCTAAGATAAAAGACTCTATCAATATCCGTTTATTACAACTTATTATTACTCAAGAATGAAATTGGTAACTTCACCGGACCCAAGTAGCGCGGATTGGAAAATGTCTGGGTTTTGTTCTCATGGAAAATTTCAACTGCTCAGCAAAAAGTCAAATGCTGAAATATTTCACCCCAAACATTTTGATTCCAAAACCTGGCCTCATGGGAGCTGTAGTTCAGGAGCCTGATGCTCCCCTTCTCCTCTATAGTCCAGGCGCCTTGGTCAGACTACCTCTCCTGTGATGCATCACAGCCTCACCTTATGGTGAGGGGAGTTGGTGCATCATGGGAGCCTTTCGCTTTGGTGTATCATGGGAGATGTAGTCCAGCCTGGAAGTCTAGCCCATAGACAAGACTATGAGCATGAGACAACTGAACTACAACTCCCATGAGGCACTGAGGTAGGCTAGCTGAGTAGATTTGATTTGGTTTGGGGACATTTGGCTTTTTGATGAAAACAGTCATTTTTCAGGAAAAATTCAATGTAATCAACAATCCAATTTTCTGTCACAAAACAGTTTAGATGGAAAAATGTGGAGCCGCCTAGAAAGCAGCTAGCGTATCATGGGCACGCCCATAAATAAATCACAACAGCGATTGAATAACCTGCTGTGCGTTCTCTGCCTTGCAGCCTTACAGGACGCCTTTGAGATCGTCAGCAAGGTCAAAGCGGATAACATTGAGGTCGGTGACCTGCGCTGCACTCTGCAAACCATGGGCATCCCTTTCACTGACGAAGAGTTCCGGGAAGCGCTGCAGAAAGTGACACTGGAAAGTGAGCTGTCCGTCTGTCTTTCTGTTTTAGTAGAGCATGCGTGAGGGGAGGCGTGTACACAGGTCAGAATACAGCCAGCTGGTGCGTGCAAGCGTTCCAACCACTATGGGACCCCTTTGACATAAAGTGCCAGGGCTGGCTGCTAATCTCAGTTACACCAGGATGCAGTCTAGACGCAGGGGTTCTCAGGACACATTAAACCCTAGATTGGGGCAGGGGGAGGCAGCAGGGGCCAGGAGCAATGGAGGGGGGTGGGGGGGAGTCAGTGGGGGGCTGGAGCCCGAAAATCTGTGCCCAGAACCTGCTGCCCTGCCACTCCAGGGCTGAAGCCCGAAGCCTGAGCCCAACCGCCCCTGGGAAGGTGGGGAAGTCATCGGCTGCCTGGTTCTCCGGCATTGTGCCCCAGGTGTGTCTCCAAATGGGGGGGGGGCAGGGCCCAACTCCCATCAACACCAAGACGGTGCATCCAGGAGCAACAAGGAGGGGGAGGGGGACACTCGCTACTTTCCCTCTCCTCCCCCCAATAACAGCCCAGGAGGTGTGAGAAATGCTGGAGTTACTCCAAATCGGCACCAGTGTTGCCGAGAGCAGGACTGGCCCCCGGAACTGCAAAGCAGAGGCTCCAGCGTGCCCATTCACGGCATTGACCAGACTAAAACAGCGTCTCCATGTGACAATGTTCCCCGTGTGGACAGAATGCCTTAGCGCACACACATGCAAACATCCTGTGTAGTGGAATTCAGCTCTGGCAATCGTGACCTGGGTTGGTGTACATTGGAACAGCTCCACTGAAGTCAGTGCAGCGACACCTCTCTACACCGGCTCAGCGTCTGGCCCGTTGCTAGGTTTGCTCTTTGCTCGCGTCGATCAGGAGCTGCCGTATGTTACCGGGAGGCCTCGTCCACATGTGAAAAGTTGCACTTTATCATCGAAATTGGTTTTAAATGCATCTAGTAAAACATGTGCGAACCTTTAATGTTGACTCACTTAATCCAGTTTAACCCTTAGGGCTGGTCTACACTGCGGGGGGGGGGGGGTCGATGTAAGATACGCAACTTCAGCTACGGGAATAGCGTAGCTGAAGTCGACATATCTTATTTCGACTTACCTCCCGTCCTCACAGCGCGGGATCAACGGCTCCGGCTCCCCCGTTGCCTCCGCTACCGCCGCTCGCCCTGGTGGAGTTCCGGAGTCGACGGGAGCGCGTTCAGGGATCGATATATCGTGTCTAGATGAGACACGATATATTGATCCCCGATAGATCGATTGCTACCCGCTGATCCGGCGGGTAGTCTGGACGTACCCTTAAATTGGTTTAGCTCAATTCAGTAATTTACTGATGCAAGCTAAACTGATTCAGACAGGTTTAAACTGGGTTAAGTGCATTAAAGATGTGTTTTTAAAATCAGTGCCGCGAGCCCACTGCAGGTTTTCTGAGCTAGACCAGCCCTAACTTCTCCTCTCACAGCACTTTGATCCCAGTGTAACTCTGTTGAGCTTCAGTGGAGTGACTCCGGATTCACACCAATTTGCGAACGCATCCCGGTCCAGAGATCTGGCTTCTAGGCACATGGCTGAGTTGAACAAACAACCCGGTTTATAGAGCTGGGTGATCATTCAGTATGAAGATCCAAACGGGTATATCCTGTCCGTGGTTAAAGCACGTGCCCCCTGTCGCTCATACGATAAAACAGCTGGCGAAAATGGTCAGGCAATCGATAAAGGGCCAGATCCTCTGCTGACATAAATCAGGATAGCCCCACTGAAGTGACACTGATTTACAGCCCCAGAGAATCTGGCCTAAAATGTCTATTTCAGATGTTAGCCTGATTCCAGCGTGTTCCACAATCAACCCCTCTGTCTGTCTCTCTCCTCCTGTCTCTGCGTCCTTCCCCATCACCTTGCACTTTGAACTGTTCTTTACACGGCAGAAGATGGGTCGGTGAACTTCAATCGCTTTATGATGGCTTTGGCCAACACCCGGCGCTTCTCCGAATTTTCAGGTGAGTGGGGACCTGATAGGGCGGGAAGATGGAGAGTCAAATTGTGCTGTGCTCCATAGCCCTGCCCTGCCCCTTGTAAACTCACTCATACTGGTGCAAAGTGAGAGCATCGGATCAGAATGGGTGTGTTTCACGCTCGCTTTGCACTGGTGTAAATGATGACACACTGGGCAGGGGGTCGGCGATCACTCAATACTTAAGGTGCTTGCAAGAGCTCTGCCTTATTCGGAGTCTGGTTCCACCCGGCTGTGCATAACAAGAACTTCGCAGGGCCCTGCCCAGACGCTGGCTGGGAAGCTCGGCCCTTAACGGCACAGCCCTTGACAACTAGGGTGACCAGACAGCAAGTGTGAAAAATCGTGACGGGGGTTGGGGGTACTAGGAGCCTATATAAGAAAAAGCCCCAAATATCGGGACTGTCCCTATAAAAATCAGGACATCTGGTCACCCTATTGACAACATGCAGGATAACGGAGAGTCAGGTTCCATGTCCTTTTCATTCTCTCTGTATAGAGTGGAGGGTCCCCACACACAAGTGCTGGCAGGGAGTGGGTTAAGTCCCCCCTGCCCGGATAGGGAAGGGACTCTGCTAACAGGGTGAGGGATTCACTGGCAGCGGGCGGCTGATTGCCTGATGGCACGGTGCGCGAACTGGAGTGGGGAGGAGGAGACGGCGGGAACCCGGAGGAAGAGGAGCTGTTTAGGGATAGCTCCAGCCAACGCACTGTTCTCTCTTTGCTTCTCCCTTCATTGGGCTCTGAAAAACGAGGCATTTTGCAGTCACTCCTGTCGGTGCATAAACCGCACCGCTGGGATGCTTGAATTCAGGTGAGGGGTGCAGATGCCGGCGTATTTGTTATCCGCACTGTAGTCGTGGACCGGGACCCCATCGCGCCAGGTGCTGTACAGACACGGAACAAAGAAACAGTCCCCGTGTAGACAGCACTAGGTCACATTCTGCCGTCGAGCTAGCTACTGCCTCTCGGAGAGTGTCAGCCGGGTCACCGTAGCGTTTTAAGCGTAGATACGCCTGCAGTTAGAATGCATACGCTGTACTAGTGCTTCCCTTGCATTGCACACGCCAACGGCCACACCCACAAGGGCTGAGTCCCCATCGAGGCACCCAGATTTTGCGGAACTTGGTACATCAGGTGCCCTGTGGGGTGCTGAGGACGTCTAGACAATGGAGCAGAGCCCTTTGGAAAGCCAGGCCCCTCCTGAGCAACTGGGCCGCTTGTTCCCTCTGCGTGTCCGCAGTGCTGAAAGACGCCATCGCTGCCCTCAGCAAGATGGAAGGCGACAAGGTGGCTGTGAGTGAGGCGCTGGCCTATGTGAAGAACATGGGGATCCATTTATCCGACGGAGAATTCCAGCAAGCGCTGAAGCTGGTTTCTGTGGATGGTGAGTGCGTGGGGTCAGACAAGAAATGGACTCAGGACCACAGTCCCAAGTCAGTGTTGGCAACTCTCGCAATAGTCGGTGGCTTCCTTAAAGCCCCAGCTCCTTGAGTCATGTGATTTATGTGAGACGCCTGGCTTTCGTTCTTTAAAAAAGTACGTTTCTGGCCCTCGGGGTTGCAGGGAAAAGCTTGAAAATGTGGCCCAAGCGCAACCTAGAGGCTCAGAACCCGGAAAGGAAATTTAAACCACCTAGCGTTTCACCCGCTGTTCTGTGGGAACCCCGTGTAGGAAGCAGAAGACAGGGGTGATGTGTTGGTCGGTGGTAGCCTGTGTTGCTGTGGAGACAGGCGTCGTGTTCTGTACTGGCGGGAATGTACTAAGCACTGAAACACCTCACGCCGCTCTTCATACCACTTCAGGGACACTCTGCCTGCTAGCTCCTGAGCGATGCATCCTGGCCTAGGAGACGGCACTGAGCTAGGACGTGGTACAGGCTGGTTCTGTTCCCAGCTTTGCCCCTCTCCTGTGATGTGGCCTTGCGTGAGACACTCCTTTGCCTCTGTTTCTCCTCCCACCCTTCGCTAGACTGTAGGGGACTTTGTCTCTCACTGTGTGTTGGTCCAGGGGTGCTGGAACAGGGGGGCCAGGGGCCCCCTCGCTTTTTACTGGTTGTAAGGACAAGCGACGGGGGGACAGGCGGAGAGGAGCGAGCAGAGGGCAGGGTCTTGTGGAGAAAGGGCAGTGTGAGAGCAGGGCCTCAGTGGGAAGGGGCAGCATGGGGGCTCAGGGAGAAGGAGTGGTGTGGCACGGGGTGGGCAGGGCCATGTTTCGGGCACCTGTGGCCTCCCCACTTTTAGGGTGCTTCCGCCACTCCTGCATCAGTCCAGCGCTTTGGAGATGCTGTTGATTCATAACCTGAGCTCTTCTCTCCATTGCAGCTAACGGGAAGGTGTATATTAAAGATTTCATTGAAGTCCTGACCAAAAGCCCGCAGTTCTCTGAGCTGTTAGGTGAGTGGGGGCTCGGGCGGATGGGAAGGAACGCATCACATGGGCGTGGGCTCTTTCTCAGTGGGCTCGGACGCTCGTTTGATTCAGCAAATCCATTTCCAGCATTTGGTGACCTTTGAAACCAGCTCTGTTAGGTGCTTTTAACACAAGGGACCCGAATTTCCCTTGCTGTCCGCTCCAGGCAGTGAGGTGGGAAACGGGGCTGAATTCAGCCGTAAAAACCAGGTTGATTTTCAAGCTGTTGCATGCAATCTGGATGTACAGTCCTGGGGACAGATCCTCTGCTGGGGTAAATCAGCCGTAGCTCCACTGAGGTCAGTGGGCCAGATCCCCAGCTGGTGGAAATCGACGTCACTCCAGTCAGGTCGTTAGAGCGACATCGATTTATGCATGATTTACATCTGGCCCCTGGGATCTTAAAATGGCTCCTGTCTTTCAGGTTAAGGGGTGTCTGTTAGCAAGAACTCAATGTTAGCCAGCAAAACTCTTCCCGCAGAGCAGCCATCCCCCAGCAGGACAAGAGGGATTTTAAGGCTCTGGGACTGCACAAGAAATGGGAATTGGGCGAGAAGAGGCACCTAATAACCAGATTGTGCTCTCAGTCACACTGCTGCAAACCAGGCCTGATCTTCCCAGAATTATCCCCGATTTACACCCGTGTGAAATCCGAATCAGGCCCTTGATTTCTAAGAGCATGACATGGCGGAAACATTTATTGCTCCTCAATTAACTATCCAAGCGGGGAAGGTAAAATGGCGGATTCGTTTGTCGGAGGAACCTGTTATGCGTTTACTTGTCACTGAAGACGAGCTGAGAGCTTTGATCCTAATGTAAAAACAGCCTCTGAACATTCCCAGCTCTCTGCTCCCGGGGTGAGGGAGGGACTGCAGTGTGGATGTGTCGTGTACATGGGTACTTCTGCCAAATGGGGTGTCGGAGCTGCTCTGTGTGTGTGTGTGTGTGTGTGTGTGTGTGTGATTATGTCGCCCTCTAGTGGCTGCAGCCTACAGAGGCGAATGGGTCTAATATCAGTCACAGCAAGAGAAATTCTTCTTCAGCTGGAGTGCAAGAGACTTGTGTTATTGGAGCAGAAGGCTCTCAGTTCTCCCTCCAGTCCCACTCAGGGATTCGATGTCCTTTTCTTGACTAGCAAAGGCGGTCACGTTGGCTAACTCATGTTATCGACCATGACTTCAACCCCATTTCACCCCAGCAAACGTCTTCAAAAGTGTTAACCTCTGTCTACCCTAGAGGCAAAATCACGGTAGCTTACATGATGCCAACCACAACTTCTTTCCCCCATTCAAGACAAGGCCAGTGCAATGCAGCTGATGACAATAAAGTCTGTATTGAGGGGTCAGATAAGAGCAGAGAACAAACTGGCCAGTTTCCCGTAAGCTAGTGAGCTCCATGCGCCGAGCTCTGGTCCCGACACTGGGCACTCCACAAGGGTATTGACTCTGGATTGGCTGCCATGTTCTAGCTCCCGTCCCTCCGGGTGCTAGTTTCCTACCAACGGCCCGGCTGCTGTGTGCTCTCTCCATGTCTGCAGTGCTGCAGGACACCATTAAAGCCATGAGCCGGATTCGGGGGGATCTGATTGACGTGCGGGACCTGGAGAGAACCCTGGCCAACATGGGTATCCATTTAAGCAAGACGGAGTTCCGGGAGATGCTGGAGTCTGTGACCGTTGACAGTGAGCATAGCCGGGGCTGCCCTCTTTGCCTGGGGGAACCAGGCGCTCCTGCTCCTTGACCTCCGTCCCCAGGCAGCACGGAGCCATGGAGCATCTTGACCCCCCAGCTGCATGTGCACGGGAGAGGGGGGCCGTGACTCGGACACTGCCCATGAGGCACATAGGGGCTGTGACACCACGCTCAACCAGCCAGAATTCCTTCGGGGAGGGTCAGCTGCAGTGTGCCCCCCATCTCCATATTAAGCCCAAAGACTGGAGGCAGGGGGGTCCCTAAGTCACAGCCCCGGGTGTTTATCAGTTTAAGGGACTAATTACCCATCTGGGACCTTGTAAGCACCCATCCGAAGCCCCAGTGCGCCCTACGGATGGCCGTTTTCGGACGTCAGTCCCAGTGTGTCCGGGGCCCCGTCCGCCCCACGGCTGAACCCCCTTTGCCTTGCAGAAGATGGAAGAGTGAAGTTGGAACAGTTCATGACGCTGGTGTCCAAGATGCGGCGCTTCTCTGCGCTAGGAGGTGAGCGAGGGCCTGGATGGGGGAGAATGTCGAGCTGGGGAGAGAGGGGATAACCTGGCCCTGCCCTCGCCCCATTTGGGTGAATCCTCAGGGGGCAGAGAGCCAATACAGCTGGCCATGCTCCAGCCCTTCTTAATGCAGGGAAGTGCCTGGGGATGGGGGGGTGCATGGGCTGACAGCCAGGACATCTGGGTTCTAGGCCCAGTTCTGCCACTGACCTGCTGCGTGCCTCAGTTTCCCCTCTGTCTGTCTTGTCAGGTCTTCAGGGCAAAGAGTGTCTGTTCAATGCCCAGCGTGACAGGGTCCCGATCTCAGCTGAGGCCTCTAGGTGCCAATAACTGAGCCTGTGCGTCACAGAAAGGTCCTTCCCTGCCCCCCCCCCCAAATGCCTGCACAGCTGAAACGCTGGCAGAGTTTTGTACCTGGAACCTGCTTCTTCCCAGCTCCTGGCTTTCTGGGGCTGACAGCACATGAGTTCTGCAGGCCTGGTCTCTATCTGCCCCCGGAGCCCTCTTCTTGGGGAGGGGGGCTGGGTTCCTACCAGCTGGAGCAGCCAGCATGTTAACCCTGTGGGCACTGCCTTCTGTGGCTAGCTTTGCCTGCTCCGTTTCTTCACTTTCAGGTAACAGAGCAGCTGGCCTCGGAGGGACAGTGGCTCAGTGGTTAGGGTCGTAGGCTGTGACTTGAATCTGGATCTTCCCTCCTTTGCCCCCAACTTCCTGTGTGCCCATGGTCATGTCACTTCACCTCACTGTGCCACAGGTGGGCTGGAAGGGTAAATACATTAAAGATGGTGAGGTGATCAGGCACTAGACTCCAGGCTATATAACCCGGCTCTCCCCTCTCCTGCTGGCCGGACTTTACCTTTATTTTATATAGAGGGATGAGCCCGTTCTGCTTCCCCTGGGTACCGCTGTAGCCGCTCTGTTCTAATCCGAGGAAAGAATCGAGCCCTCTCTTCTCATCTGGTGTCAGTGCTGCAGTCAGAGCTTCCTAAGTGAGCGCTCTGGGCCTGCGTCTCTGTCCCCCTTCCCCTCGTGCCATGACTTGCACCGGTCCGGAGCTTCCTCTGCAGAGGGGTAATTGGCTTCATACGGCATTAGGCCCCAATCCAAACGCCGTCTCTCCCTGTCCGCAGCCCTGAACAACGCCATCCAGGCCTTCGGGCAGATCAAGGAGGACCAGGTGAAGATCTCGGAGCTGGAGTCGTGTCTGGACCACATGGGGGTCCACTTAACCAAAGAGGAGATAGAGGAGGTGACCAAGTCCCTTTCTGTTTCCAGTGAGTATTTCAGCGGGTTCTGTAAGTCCCAGCATATGCTTCGGCTCCCCTGCATTTGGCTGTCTGAATGCACCGGATCTCGCTCTTTGTGTGACCGTCTTACGTGTTGGGAAGGACAAACTGACTCCTTAAAGACAGACACCTGAACAGGCAGCATTTAACTCTTGCCTTGCCATTAGCCATGACCTTGTGTTTCTCTGGTTACATTTCCTTGCCGGCTGGAGTGGGAAATGGTCCGAGTCCTTGAAGCTGCTTGTGGGATTCCTTCTCCTCCAGATGAATGGAAATTCATGTGGAGAACAGAGGAGGCCACAGAAGAAAATTCTGAGGCTTAAATCACCCTGGCTCATGCCCCACCCCCTTGTGTACCCCAGGCCTGCTCAATTTTGGGCACATGCTACACCCACTTTCCACGACATGAGATGCAGCCAGCTAAGATCAAACCTACATTCATACATCAGATTGGATGATGTCACTCATCGCTCTGGGTCTGATTCTGGTCCGACGCTGGTGTAAACCCTAGATGAGCCCCATTGGCTCTGGATACTCTCAATACTCTGGATTGACGCCTGTTGGAGGCCAGAATCAGGCCCTTCGTCTTCCCAATCTTGCCACTCCTCTCCCTGAACACCTGAACTGTGCTTTCCCCTGCAGAAGACGGGACCGTGGATATTAAAGAACTGATGTCAGCCTTGACGGGTACCAGGCGGTTCTCCAACTTCGTAGGTAAGAACGTCCCGGTGCAGAGTGGTGTGTGGAAGGCCATCCAGGGGATTGGGTTCGCTGTTGGTTTTATATGGGTTTATAGGCTGCAGTTCACCTGTTGCTATCGGATGTTGTGGTATCATGGGCCTCACCCTGCCTGACCCTTACACCAGTGTAAATTAGGAATAGCTGCATTGAAGCCAAAGCAAAGCTGGTGGGAGATCAGAATCCGGCCCCGTTTGTCATCTTTGTTCACCAGCTGCAGCCTAGCGTGAAGTTTCATCTCTGTGTTATTAGGAGCGCTGAACATGTAGGGCACGATTCTCCATTCGCCAGCCCCTTGGGTGGCCACTGACACCAGTGCGAGATGGGGGTCAAAGGCCACCCTCGCTTTGCACTAGTGTACATGACGGCACAAGGAAGGAGCGGGACCGAAGTGAGTCCCAGGACTGCGGCGGCACAGACGCACCCTAAGGCTCTTTGCACCCCTCTGGCAAGAGCAAAGGGACCTTAAAGTGAGGGGGAGGGTAACTGACCCCTTGTACTGCCAGCTAGATGCCAAGCGGCTTGCGTGTTAACGAGAACCAGGCGTGCGAGGACGTGTGGGTCCTGTTGGATCTGTGCCGATTTGGAGGCAGGGGCTCTTCTCTTCTCCCCAGCCCCCGCTGTCCATGTTTTCCTGCAGTGCCTTGTGTGTGCTACATCGCTGGCATTTCCCTGGGCAAGTTGGCATCTTTGGTGCTGGAGCCCAGTGAGCCGACGGCAACGTCTCTGAGTGCCGAGTCACAGCCAGGAAGGCGTCTCCAGCCGTCACTGCTGGAGCTGCCTTGGATCAAACAGAGCTTTGGGCACGTGGGACCGGGACTTACGCCCCCAGAGCTTTGGGCACGTGGAACCGGGACTTACGTCCTCAAAGCTTTGGGCACGTGGGACCGGGACTTACGCCCCCAGAGCTTTGGGCACGTGGGACCGGGACTTACGCCCCCAGAGCTTTGGGCACGTGGGACCGGGACTTACGTCCTCAAAGCTTTGGGCATGTGAGGCCGGGACTTACTCCCCCAGAGCTTTGGGCACGTGGGGCCGGGACTTACGCCCCCAGAGCTTTGGGCACGTGGGACCAGGACTTACGCCCCCAGAGCTTTGGGCACGTGGGACCGGGACTTACGCCCCCAGAGCTTTGGGCACGTGGGACCGGGACTTACGCCCCCAGAGCTTTGGGCACGTGGGACCGGGACTTACGCCCCCAGAGCTTTGGGCACGTGGGACCGGGACTTACGCCCCCAGAGCTTTGGGCACGTGGGACCGGGACTTACGCCCCCAGAGCTTTGGGCACGTGGGGCATTCGGGCGCAGAGTGTCACACACAGCAGCTGGAGCTGGAAGTCGGCATCGCTACACTGACTTCAGGGGCCCTCTGCGGGTTTTCGCCAGCTGGGATCTGACTCAGGTCTACGCACCAGCTGAGCTCCGTTGAGCAGGCCGGGGCGTGCTGGGGACTCCTGTCCTGCAGCCCCGAGAGCGCTGCCCAGTAAGGGCTGAGGAATTTCGCACGTGCTCAGCACCCCCAACCAACGGCAGGTCTTCAGCGGAGCTCAACACGTCTGGGGCGCGTGGTGGGCTGAGCTCCTGTGAAAATCTTCCCCAGCTGTGGGTGCTGAGCCCTTGGGAACCTCGTCCAATGAGGGGCGCCCCCCAGGGGCATGATGAGGCTCACACTGGGCTTGAATCCGATCTCTACCCCAGCGTGTCTGGGGGCAGAATCCGGCCTCACGTCCTGTGACACGTCCATCCTCCACGCCTTCCCCCACGCTCACGTGCGAGCTCTGGAGCAGGTGCGCAGGGAGCTAGAGACTGACTCCGTCTCGGGACAGAGGGCTCCGCTGGGTGCATGACCGTACCCGTGTCCAGGGGGTATCTCCTCCCACGGTGACCTGCCCTCTGCCAAGGCCCCGAAAGTGTTACCCTCCCCCCTCTGACTTCTGGGGACAAGTCTGCTCCTGGCGGGGGAAGGGAGCGGGCTTCCTGGTCAGCAGTGGATTAGCCACTGGGCCAATGGGACCCCAGCCAGTGGGGGGACCCCCAGAAAAATGGGCACCTCAGCGCCCTGACCCGCTCCACCCACCCGAGTGTGGGAAGTCGCCCGTGCCCCAACCCCGCTCCCCGGCAGGAGCACCGGACAGGTGGGGGAAGTCCCCTGCGCCTCAACCCTGCTGCCCGGCAGGCACGCCGCAGGGGGAGGGGACTGCAAGTGGAAGAGGTAGGAAGGGGTCCCCACTTGCTGTGGCCCAGGGCCCCATAAACCCCTAATCCACCTCTGTTCCCAGTGATCCGCTGGGCCCAACCGAGGGTGGAAAGTGGCTGCAGTCTCGGAGTGGCTGTGAGAATGTGCTGATTCAGCATCCTCCAGGAAGGCTCCGGGACATAGGAGTGCCGCCTGGGAGGTGTGACTGGTGCCAGTTAGGGGGCTAGATCTAAAGCCCCTGGTTTCGGACCATGAGCACTCACGGGCCTCCCGTTCTGTGACCCTCTGCAGCGGTGCAGGAGGCCATCAGGGCCGTCAAGCACGTCAGAGAGGACAAGCTTGAGGTGAGCCACCTAGCGACCAGCCTGAGCACCTTGGGGCTGTGTCTAGCCAACGAAGTGATCGGGAAAGTGCTGAAGTCGGCTCACGTGGACGGTAAGCAGAGCGGGGTGGAGCATGCGCCTTACTAATGCTTTGTGGGTGTTGCCCAGACCACCTCTCGAGGTCTGTGAACCTCTGAGATGCTCCGGCGGTTTGCAAACCTCGTGTTACCATTACAGCTGAGGGGGTTGCCAAGGGGACAGTGGCAGAGTTCGGCCTGGAACCCAGGAGTCCTGACTCCCAGTCCTGTTCTCTAACACTACACAACCCTCCCGCGCAGAGCTTGGCATAGGATGTCCTTATGTTCAGTCTCTAACCACTGCACCATGCTCCCAGGAGTTCAGGTGAAGACGCACCAATAAAACCTCACTGAATTCTTGCTGTTTGTAGTCCAAATGAAACGTTTCTTTTGCTAAATTTGCCAACTCACCTTCCAGGACAAATCTGCTGCTGCATGAAGGCAGCCAGCCAGGGTGGTAGAGTCCTAGACTGATATCGGGTAAATAGAATCGGGACTATCTGATGCCTTCACACCTGATTTCACTTCTCAGTGACAACTTTTTGCGATTTCAAAATGTGCAGAGTAATGGGAGAATGAATTCGGGGGAGGGGGGATCGTTCCGTTTTTTGGATATAAACCGGGAAAGGAATCCAACTAAGAGAACTGTACATGTTCGAATGTTTCTTAGCTACTTGTCACACAGATATTGGGAATGTTCTGAGACAGGACTCCTGGGTTCTGTTCCTAGTTTCCCACTGACTTCCTGCGTGATCCCAGGCTACTTACTTAGCCCCAGATCCTCAAAGGTATTTAGGCACCTAACTCCCATTTGAAATCAGTGGGAGTTAGGCACCTAAATACCTTAGAATCTAGGCCTTAATCGCTCTATGCCTCAGTTTTTCTATCTGTAAAATGGACGTGATGACATTGGCTGACCCCCACAGGGAGTAAGTATATAAAGCGTTACACGCCAAGTGTCCAAAGAGCTGAGTGTTACCGTTACAGGTTCCCCTAGAATGTGTGGGGTGAGCGTCAGATGGGTTAGGATTTTGTTACTTCCTCTGATGGTGTGAGGGGGGCTGAAAGTGAGTGATGGCAGGACGTTGTAAGAGATCAGCCAGGCTTGTTCTCTGGCTGATCCCCTGGGCCCAAACTCCTGGCTTTATATCCAGATCTGCATTCGAACTTCCCCAGACTTCAGCCGTGTTGGGATCAGAGGCTGTGGTGCTCTGTTCAAGGCTAGGCAGGACAATGCCTTCTCCCCAGACACTCACCTTACGTGCTAGTTCTTGTGCTAGTTTGCCGCGCTGCCGGGGTTCAGCCAAGGTTCTTCAGTTGGCAGCCACTTCTTTGAGGTTCTAAAGGAAGTTCCTAGGGAGGCACGATAGGACTCAGAAAGACGTGAGTTCAAAGCAGGGGCGATTCCAGCTTCCCCATGCTGTGCACTGCACAAGGTGGCTCTTGAGATGCCATAACTCCGAATGGTGCCTAGTCCCTCTCGCCAGGCAGCATGAGAAGCCGTTTGCCAGCATTCTGGGCACTCCTGGGTCGCATCTGGTGTTTGTTGAGAGCCTGTTCCCTTCCCAGCTGTCCTGCCTTTCTCCTTGCAGAGGCCGGGAGGGTCAAATTCACCGATTTTATGAGAGCTCTCTCCAGGAGCCAACATTTCATCACCTCGCCAGGTAAGAGCCAGTCTCCTAATGAAGGGTGGACGATGGGCAGGGAGGCTAAACGGGCCATGGGTGTCCTTGGAACAGCCCGGTTCTTTCCGTGTGCAAACATACCCCACAATCCTTCACTTTGCTGCCCCATGAGTGCAAGGACTCCCAAGACATCCAGCCTGCCAGGCAGAGAAAGACAGGAGCTGCAGCTCATCCCACAATGCCCTGCAGCTTTGGGTCCTGTCTGGGTGAGTCTTGCTCTGCTCACGTCAACTAGGTCATTGCGACTCGGAGATCCTGCTACCTCAGCTGTCCCGCCTGCTTTTCGTCGTTAGTGCTGGTAACGAACGTATCCAGAGCCGTTTCTCTGTAGCTGCGTTGTTGTGCATTGGCATTCAGAGATAGGCCAGAAGGGACCGGCTAATCGGACCTCCTGCCTAATGCTGACCATAGGATTTCAGGATGGCACCTGTAGGCCCATCCTCCTGCTCTCCCTGTAGCTAACCCGGTGGCCCTTGTTTGCAAGAGATAAGTCCTGGCCGCTTGCTGACTCCATCCGGCCTGTTGTCTGTGTGCCCGCAGCCCTGCAGGATGCCTTTAGCATCATCAGCAGGCTGGAAGATGAGAAGATTGGTGTTCAGGACCTGAAGTCTGTGCTGAGCAACTTGGACGTCAGTTTGTCCAGCGAAGAGCTCTCCGATGTGCTCCAGTTATGTCCTGTTGACGGTGAGCATTTACCTCGGGGGGACGATTTATTTGGGCATAAGCATCTGAAGAAGTGGGTTTTTTACCCACGAAAGCTTGTGCCCAAATAAATCCATTAGTCTTCAAGGTGCCGCCGGACTCCTAGTTGTTTTTGTGGATACAGACTAAGACGGCTACCCCTCTGATATTTAATAGTCTAGAATCCCGCTGCTATAGCCAATGCTGTGTGCTTCCTGATGTTACCATTCCTCTTTCCCCGGTGTTATGTCCTGACTGGCGGGTATGGGTCACTGCTGCCGTTTCCCGGGGAGAAGCAGCACTGCTCTGTAGTGCTTCATAGACTCTATACTGCTAAGGAGACTCTCCCGCAGTTCCAGTGGCCAGGCTCTGCGCTTATGGCAACAAGGAGCATCTGATTTCCATCGTCGCTGTGACGTTCCGAGCCGTTGTGGCTGCAGACGTGTTGCAGGAGGCTGAGATGGTAACATTAGAGCGTTAGCTCATTGCTAATCGTAGTCTCCACCCGTGTTCTTTATCTCACAGACAGCGGGAAGGTGAACCTGAAAGATTTCATCAGGGGAGTGACCTCCACCAAGCGCTTTGCAGAATCTGTGGGTGAGTGAACGCCGTGCTGGGCAGAGAAAGGAGCTTTGGTGGGAGGACAGATTCACTGAGGTGCTCTGGCAGTGCAACGCAGCAATGAAGTTGCTCCAGCCAAGGTCCCAGCTGCTTTGCATGGGAGAAGTCGCCCAGAACCGCTGGAGCAGACTGGGGAATCGAGCCCCTAGACTGCAACTGACGTGTCTTATAATTGTAGCTGTTTCTGGTGAGGTCACGCAGGCAGACGCTGCACGGCCTCGCGCATCCTTGTGGAGCAGCCCTGCTGCGGTCTTCAGGAATGTTTGTAATCCGGGCTGTGCTTGGCAGGGTTTCCAGAACCAGATTGAACCGCTGCCCTCTGACCATGGGGCAAAGCCTTGGCTCCCCTGGAGGCCTGAATCTGCATCTTTCCCTTTGAGGCTCCTAAATCTCTCTACTGCGCTAAGCATTTTCCAGGTGCAACACTGTAAAGATGGAGCCAGCCCCAATCCCACCCTCTCTCCCCCCTTGACCGTTGAGCAGCCGTTGATCTAAGGCCCTGATCCAGCACGCGTTGAAGTCCGTGGGAATCTTTCCATTGACTTTTGAATGCAGCGGGCTCAGGCTGTGAGTGAGGGTAACGCGCACGGGGGTCATGTGCCCTAGCTGGGCCCACTGCAGCCCTGGGAGGCTGGGGCTGTTTACCTGATATCCGTGGGATGATAACGTTTGAGGTACAGGTTTCTGGATGATTTTGAAGCCTTCGGAGCAAACACACTCTGTTACGTACTGTTGACGTATCAAGAAGAGGCATCGTGAACCAACCAGTTACAAAACTCCCAGCAACTTCAGGGAGGCCGAGGCTATGGGGGAAATTCCAACCTGTGCCGAGGGCCCTGCACGAGGTCCGTGCATCACTGAAGCCCTCCAAAGGGAGTGTCCGTGGTGCAGAGGCCTGGGCGTAGGGTGAATTTCACCCTATAATAGCAAGATCCTCTCTTGGCCCCCATTCAGCAGCGCACTTGGGCATGTGCTTAGCTTTCAGCATGGGACTCAAGTGCGTGCTTGAGCACTTCCACGGTATCCCTGTGTTGACGATGTCAAGGACTGGTTAGATCATGGAGTCTGAGTCCCGCCCCCCTCCCCCAACCCCGAAGTAGTCCTCCCAGTGTAGACACTGAGACTTTCTCAGGACAGTGTACAGGAAGCTTCCTGTGCCGTTGCTTCGTCCGTATCAGCCTCCAAGACCGTCTGGCCACCCCCTTCTCTTTGCTGTCCCTGATGCCGTAGCAGTTATGTTTCACGTGCACCCCGCTGTGCGTTGGGTGTCCCCGCAGGGTTGCAGCTCACCTGCCTGGCCATCAGCAAGCTCAAGGATGACCACTTTGACCTCCATGACCTTGAGTCCACCCTGAGCAGCATGGGACTCCATCTAGCAAAGGAGACGCTGAAGGAGGTGATGAAGACAGCCAGTGCTGACGGTGAGCATTTCAAGCCTCCGCGTGGGCTTCAGTGGGGCATGTCTTGCTTAAAGGTCTGTGCAGGTATGTCCTATCCCCTGGGGCTGACGTGCACATGAACGGGCTCAGGTGGGACATACCGTTCCAATGGATGTATGGTACAGGGGTGAATTTCAGCCATACGTACGTCCCTTTACGTGTTTGGCCTCGTCTAGCTGGAGAAGGCCTCTTGTGAGGTCTGCCTTTTGAACCCATTGGTTTGTGATGGTCTAGCTGCGTTCCTCATACGCTCATAGATCACCTAGTCTGACCTTCTGCGTAATGCAGGCTGGAGAAAAAATTCACCCACTAATTCCTGAGTGAGCCCTTATCCTTCCAGAAAGAAGAGTGTCTTTGATCCCAGGAATTCAGTGGGAACCACCCTGCAGCCAGGTTGAATTTTAAGGCTACAGGACTGTGCAGTCTAGGGGAATATTTTCAAAGGGACCAGGAGCAGTGAGGGGCCCAATTCCCATTGGAAAGAGAATGGGAGCCAGACACCTAACTCCCGTTTGTACGTCGGAAAATCTCCCCCGAGCTCTTTAACGTCCCTCCTTGTTCTCCCTTTTCCGCTCTCTCCATCGCTCCAGTTTCTGCGGGCAGTTCTTTGGGACAGGGACCTCGCCTTCCTACCCGTCTGTAAGGCAATTAGCATGACTGCTACAGCTGTGTAAACAGGGATGCACACTTAATAATAGCGCTCTGTGTGCCTGAGACATGCATCCTTCGATTGCCTTACCTTGCTACAGATACATTCCTCTTGAATTCAGAGCCTCTCTTGGCAGGGCAGGGGAATTCTAAACCAGCATTTGTAGTCACTTTTCACATGCTATAATACTGATACCATGGTGCTGGGGTTCTCAGCCTTTCTCACACAGCAGATTTCCCAATCTGAATAGAGCTGGGTGACTGCAAACCCTTGACTCCTCTCCATCACCTGGGGGTCCAGGCTGAGAACCCCGAGATACAGCACAAAGGTTTTGTCTGTCTTTCTCTCCGTTCGTTTCTGTCCATCATTCTTTCCACATCTGAACTTTGCTTTATCTTGCAGACAACGGGAAGGTGAATTTCAGAGAATTCATAACCGTTTTAACCCAACTACCTCATTTTCCTGAAGTTACAGGTGAGTAAGAGCTTTCAAGGAAATAAGGATCGGGGGGGGATCAGATGTGGAATTTCATTTCAATCATTTGGGGCCAAATTCTGCTCTGTGACAACAGTCTGAGTTATTCCGCCAACGGCAATGCAGTTATACAGTGCAACAGTTGATTGCCCAGAACTTTCCCATCTACCCTGTCAGCAGGTGTTGATCCTGCTGGGAAAGGGTTAAGCAGAACCTACTCTGAGGCAGGTAGCTCCTGGATATAAGGGAGGTGGGAGTGGCTCTCTGTAGAAGGAGAGGATCAAGGGTATGGGCTGAGCAGTCCTCTGGGAGGAACCCTAGAAGCAGCCAAACATGATGAGAAGGCTTGAGCAGAACTTTATGGGTCTGACCCAAAGCCATGGAGTATTTCCATTGGCTTCAATGGGCTTTACATCAGGCCCTTTTGTTGTTTTATGGTTGGTTTCTTTGGGTGAGGTTCTCAAAAGGGGCCAGTCCCCAGCAGGAGACACCATAAAGGTTCCTGACGTTCAGAAAGTGCCCCGCATCCACCCTCTGAAAATCATCCCCCTTCTGTGGGTGCCTCAAGGTGGGGGCCCCAAAAATCACTGGTTTCTTTTGAAAACCACACCTGAAAACCAGACCTCAGGACGGGGAGGCGAGTTCAGATTCAGCACAGCATGTGGGCTGTGATTGAATATGTAATTCTGGGGGGTGGGGTGTTGTGCCCATGGGGGAATGGGGAGGGGCAGGATTGTTTGGCCCCTGTCTTCCCCAATCCTCTCAAGAGTAAAGCGAGACGAATTTTGCACTGAAGCTCTTGTGTGGACAGAACTCTTTGTGTTCCCCGTGCACGTTGCAGTACTGAAGGACGCCTTCAATGCGATGAGCGGCATCAAGGACGATCACATCCGTGTCGATGCGCTGGACTCCACCCTGGCGAGCATGGGAATCGTTTTAACGGAGGAGGAGCTACACGAATTACTGGCATTGGTTACGATCGCTGGTGAGCACGCCAACTTCCTTTCCACTGGTGAACTGCATGCATAGGCAGGCCAGAAGTGAGCACGTAGGGCCTTTCCAGCGATCTGTGTGTACGAGAGCACGTGCCAGCCTGTGAAAAGAGAAACTTGGTCTGTGATAAGCCTTCTGTTGTGTAGTTAGAAATCCTGATTCGCTAGTATATGAAATTGTAATAATAACCCAGCTCTTCTATAGCACTTTTCCTCCATAGATCTTCGAGGGCTTTATTTGGGAGGTCAGTAGCATTATCAGTAGCGTAGCTAGTGGGGGAGCGGGGCAGCGGCCGCTCCCCCACTGAGCACAAGTGGCGCCTTGTCAATTTCCTGGCGCCTTTGTACTCACCTGGGGGAGCGATTTAAAAAAAAAAAAACGCCATCCGCTGTGGCGCTTTTATTTTACTCACCCAGCAGCGCTCCGGGTCTTCGGCGGCGGGACCTTCACTCGCTCCGCGGGTCTTCGGTGGCATTTCGGCAGCGGGTCCTTCAGTGCCACCGAAGACCCCCGGAGCGAGTGAAGGACCTGCCGCCGAAGACCCGGAGCGCCGCCGGGTGAGTAAAAGCGCCGCAGTGGGTGGCACCTTTTCTTTTTTTTTTTTTTTATTGCTCCCCCTGTTCCCTCCACCTGGCTACGCCACTGAGTATTATCCCCATGTTACAGATGGGAAAGCTGTGGCACAAAGTGGTAAAGTGACTTCCCTAAGGTCATCTGGCAGGTCAGTAGCAGAGGTGGGACTAGCACTCCACTCTCCTGAGGCCCAAGCCAGTGTTCTGTCCATTAGGCCAAACTTCTCTCTGAAGGTCAGGCAATACACATCTCCCGCTGACGGAGGTTTTCACTGGAGCTGTGACTAACTTCATACAGATAAAACCAGCCGGAATTCTGGGCCTGATTCCCTCTCGCCTTATGCCGACATTGATCCCGGTGCGAAAGGCGGCCATTCCGATCTGGTAGCATTGTACACCACCGGCGCTGGCTGTCTTCGACCCCTCAGCAGAGCAGGTGACCACAGAAGGTGCTGGGCAATGGAGCACTGGGCCCAGAGGGAGCTTCAGTGGCCTGACACGACTCATTGATATGAAGGTCCCTTTAGATCTCCCTGGCAGGAGTGAAGGGTAATTTACTGGCACTTTCAGCTCCCTTTGCACTGCCAGAGTGGGGTAAAGGGACCTTCATGTTGCTGAGAAGTGAACTCTGAGAGAAGTGTCCCACTGACCTTTTGGGGGCCCCTCCCCCTGAAACTAGTTGTGATGATGATAGCGCTGTGTGACCCGCACATCTCTGCATCCCCCCTGCCCCCATAACGTCTCCACTGTTCTGCGCCTTGCAGAGGACGGGACGGTGAATTTTAAAGACGTCATGATGTGCATGACCGGGACCCGGCGATTCACCGAGTTCGAAGGTGAGCGGGAGCTTTACCGTCGCTGAAAATGGACGGAAGGTCAATGCTGAGCTGTGAGCTCTCCCTGGAGAAGCACCGGGAAATTCCAACTTGGGGATAGCGCTGGGGTTTTTCACACTCTCGACTAGCCTGAGCAAGATTAGATTTCTTCCTTGTGGGCTGGTTGTCGGCCATGCGCTGGCCTCAGCCCAGGCTGGGATTTCCAAAGCCGCTTAGAGGACTTTGGGGCCCAATTCCCGTGGAAATGGGGAGTCCGAATCCCACTCCAACTCCGCCGTCAGGATTGTGGGGTGCATGCGAGAATACTGTGAGAGCACAGGGAGCTCCAGAAAAAGCTACAGAGAGTCAGTGGTTCTGGCACAGAGGTGGGTCACACATGCATTCAGCAGAGATGCACAGGGCCTGGTTTGCAGCCATCCGGTCCCCCGATGGTGAGACGGGTTTCGCTGACTCTGTTGCTGGTGGTGGAGCCTCGTTTTTAAAAAAAATAAGGGGAGAACAGGGGGAAAAAAAGACAAAAGTAAAGAAATGAGACGGGAGGGAAAGAACAGGAGAAGAGCCACATCTCCATTTCCAGCTGCTAGGAATTCATCTCTTCGTGCGAGTCTGAGGTGCCTCTTCTCCGACACGGTACTCGCTCTTCAGCTGCCAGGTCGCTGTGCCAAGCCGCTGTCCCTGGAGACAGCCTGCTTTGCCAGCTAAGGCATCTGAGCCGTTTGGCTGCAAGCACAGGTCTAAGACCAAAGCTCTCTGTGCACTGGAGAGTTCCCAGCGGGATGGGATATAACCCAAGCCACAGCTCTGGGAAGTAATCTTTAAGGAGGTATTTGGAATCGTAGCGGTTCTGTTGTCTGGCCCAAATCTCTCTCTGTTGATGTAACAGCAGAGGAATTGCTGGACTGGCTTGGACCAAGGGTCTGTCTAACTAATATCTGATGCTTCAGAGAAAGATGCAAAAAAAAAAAAAAAAACCCAAAAAACCAACCCCCGTCATGAGTTACAAAATAATCCAGGAAGTTCCTTCCTAGCCCGCTCACCCAGTGGCTGCCTTCTGCCCTGCAGCAGGATGGGATTCAGTGCTGAGAAAATGTGATCCAGTTTAATGGAGGAGTCGATGTTCTCATCCATACACCGCTCATCAAGGAAGTTTCCCATGTGGCTCATTAGTTTTCTCAAGGGTTCATCTGTGCAGGGAGTGATTCCTGAATATCTATTCCGGATTAACTCCATATGTGAACACTTTTATTCCGGAATAAGAGCGTCCACACATGGAGTTAATCAGCAATAGTTAATCCACTTTAAAATCACACCCTGCTTTATTCCAGATTAAGGCTAGGTCTACACTACAGGGGGTGGGTTCGACCTAAGATACGCAACTTCAGCTACATGAATAGCGTAGCTGAAGTGGCGTATTTTAGGTCGACTTACCTGGCTGTGAGGACGGCGGCGAGTCGACCGCTGCCGCGCCGCCGTCGACTCCACTTCTGCCTTTTGCCGCGGTGGATTTCCGGAGTCGACGGAAGAGCCATCGGGGATCGATTTTATCGCGTCTTCACTAGACGCGATAAGTCGATCCCCAATAGATCGATTGCTACCCGCCGATTCGGCGGGTAGTGAAGACGTGCCCAAAGTTTCAGATGTAGACACACCCTTACCGTTGCCTCTGCTTTTAGAAACCGGGGCTCCCCTTCCATAATTGATTACTTCGTTTCTACAGCAACCTTATATCCACAGTCAACAGTCCATTATTTGATTCTGGGGCTCCCCTTAAAGTGATACCCCTCTAATTTGGTGATGGGAGCGTGGATAGGAGACCTTCCAGATGGAAGGGGCTCGATTCTCCATTGCCCTGTACTTTATGGAGTCGTTTGCACCTTGTGCCAAGCTGCCGTTTGGATCAAGTGACATTCCACACCCGCCGTGCCGCAGCGTCAGCAACTTTAACAGAGAGCCAGGCTCAGAGACACACTAGCTGCCCCTCTGCTCTCGCTGTCCCCGCAGCTTTGCAGGACGCTTTCAACACGCTCAGCAAAATCAGCAGAGACAAGATCGAGGTGAGCAACTTGCCATCGGCTCTGAAGGCCATGGGGATCCATTTAACCCCCAAGGAGCTGCAAGAAGCCCTGACGTCCTGCCCTGCTGACGGTGAGTGTCTCATGGGTTCATCTCTTGGAGTTCAGCAGAGCAAGTATCCTTGTTCTGCCCAGCCTGAGCATATGTGGTGACTGGCTGGGTGAGAGTATGAGGAGATGGATGTGGGATCCGCTCTACTTCTGGAATGGCCCGGGGGAGGGCTAGGGTTCCTGGGACCATCCGAGGAGGAGGAAATCAGTGGGGGAGGGTTAGGCAGCTGGGTGGTGCATTATCTCTGGTTTGCTGGAGACAGGCTGGTATCGATGCAGGAGTGCAGGAGGCTTCGGGAAGGCAGTTAGGACCATGCTTGGAGGAAGGGGTATAGGAGAATTTGCAGCTGAGACTCTCTGGGCCCGATTCCCTGCCCTGTAACACCAGGCCATTTCTACAGTAACTCCCCCGAAGTCATGGGAGTTACTCCAGATTTCCACCGGCGTCACTCACCTCAGAACTTGCCCTTCTGCCTGTCCGTCTCTTTGCCCAATATGGTCTGTTTGCCGTGCCTTTCCTTTCTGAGCCATTCTCTGCCTTGCAGAATCGGGGAGGGTGAATGTGAAGGAATTCATGAAGGTTTTGACCAACATCCCACGCTTCTCTGAATATGTAGGTGAGTAGCAGAGAAATCAGAGAAACCGCTTGGTCTGGGGTGATGATAAATTGTATAGTCAGTTGCTTGACCCCACTTTGGTTTGTTGTGATGAAACATATTCAAGAGACTAAATACTAACCAATGTCAGTCAGGTTTATTAATGGGGTACAGCAAAGAAGGTTCTATGCAATACCAGTCTCTGAGGAGCCGTCCCATGCAGCGATGTTACATTCACCTTACCCAGAAGCTGTTCTCCCCAGCTGACCCATTTCAGCTGGTATTAGTTCTCTGACGAGTTTACAAGTTACACATCTCCTTACACGTCACTAAAATCCAACCCACCGGTTTGTCTCAGTTCCCTAATTTGTTGTTTTGTTCCCGCCTTCTCTGTGTTCTGAATACCAGCATTCCAGGTCCTGCTCCGTGAACGGCCTTCCCTAGCTTGTACTAAGACATAGAACGAATGTATCTTTATTTGGACATGTTTCCTGTCTGCTTATGCCTAATGCCTTATGCAAATGCAAGGAGTTATGGGATACTTAGCATAAGTGAACAGGATTATGGTCTAGGCCAATTTAGGCTTTATCATTAGTGCAATATTTGTGCTTAAGGTTATTGGTGTTTGACACACATTGTACTTCTATATGGTACAGATAATACATATTAGTAATATGAGCTATATTTATATGCTAGCCAGCATATGTTATTCATCGGGAGATAGGGCACTGGAGTGGGATTTAGGAGACCTGGATTCTATTCCCAGCTCTGCCACTGGCCTGCGGGGTGACCTTAGGCAAGTCACTGCCCCGCTCCGTGCCTCGATTTCCCCTTTTGTCCTGTCTATTTAGAGCATAAGCTGCTCAGGGGATGGACTCTCTTACTACTCAGGGCCGTGCGGCTCTGAATCTCTAGGCAAAACTGAAATATGAATTTATATGGCGCTGTAGCTCATCTAGTCAAGATTGAAGGCTCTGTTTTATACATGTGGCCCTTTAAGTCTGTTATTGTTTCCTCCACTATTAACATCCCCCTTTTGACAGCACTGCTGGGGCTGCAGCCATTGTTTTAATCAGCCTCCCCCTCTCTGTAACTTGCTTTTTACCTTGGCTGTGTGTCTGCAGCACTGCAGGAGGCCTTGGAGACTGTCAGCAAGATCAAAGAGGATAAGGTCCCTGTTTCTCAGCTGGAGCAAACTCTGAACAGCCTGGGAGTTCATCTGACCCAAGAGTCACTCCAGGAGGGGCTAAAGACCGCTACCGTTGATGGTGGGCATCTCCCATAGCGGCCCTTCTGCCGGAGGGGAACGTCTACTTGGAGGTTCCACGTCTGTGCGCCGCTCAGCGCCCGTGTTCTCTGCTGTGTGTTCGAGCCTGCCAGAAACCGAGCACGCTGGCCCCAATCCAGCAAAGCATTTATGCACGTGCTTGATGTTCTGCCCATGAGCATGAGTCCCACCAATATCATCCAGTCAGGAAACAGAAATATACCACATGACCTGGGGATCCATGCCTGCGTGACAATCAGACGCCAGATATTTCCAACTAACTTCCAAAGATCAAGAATTGCCTGTAGAAAATAATCGGCAAATAACTTATGACGTATTCGCCCAGCAATAATAGGGGGTATTGTCTGCCTGGGGCCTTCTCAAATGCTACCTATGAATCTCCCAAAGAAAAATTGTAACTAAATAAATTAGGAGGAAAGTATGGGAGAAATTCTATAACTAATGTATGGGGAAACGAGGCAGTACGGTCCAATGGGCAGCACACTAGACTAGGTGTCAGGAGAGCTGGGATTTAACTTATCTGAGCAATTGGCCTGCTGGGTGACTGTGGGCAAGACACGTATCGGCTATATGCCTCAGTTTCCCCATCTGTAAATTGGAGGTAATTGTATGTCCCTCCTTTGTAAAGTGCTTGGAGATCTACCTGTGAAAAGTACAGTGTATAAGGAGCTATTACAGTATTAAACTGTCTCTCTCATATGCCAGTTTCCACAAATGCAGTGTTTCTGTAAGCCTCTATGAGAAGCACTATATAAGAGCTAGGTATTCTAACAACAACAACAATATCTGTCCATTGATGTTTAATTTGTATTTTACAGGGGATGGAAAGGTGAATTTCAAAGATTTTCTCACCTCCTTGGGCGATACCCAGAACTTCTCTGAGCTGGAAGGTAAGTGAGGGTTTAGAAGAAAGGAAATAAAAGAGGCAAATTGTATAAATAGAAAATGATCCAGTCCATTAGCTCTGTCCAAGAACAACTTCCACAAACGCCCATCGGCTACCAGCAGGGCACACCGGCAAAACTGTCTCCACGGTCAACTGCAGGAGCGAAATGAGAGCCTGTTCTTAAAAATCAGGCCTGTTGGGTGAAATTCACCCTGACCCAAGGCCAGTGCTCCCCTAAAATCCCATTTACATTCTTGAAATGGCACTTAAGTGGTGCATGGATCCCATGTATGGAGATGAATTTCACCCACAATTCACTCGGCAAATAGCACAAGGTCTTTAATATCAGTAGCGTTGATATCTTCTCACCCAGCTTTGACAAGTCCTCCAGATCTGTCAGTGCCAATCCCGCGGCTCCCAGAGTCTGCTCTTTATTACTATAGATAGAAGCTCTCACTATGGGTAATGAATCGCCAGCACGTGCTTTATCTGTTGTGTGCTAATGCACGAGCATACCTTTGTGTCTGCAAAAAGCAAAGTTTGCACGTCCTGTGGGGTCCTGGGAATAATTTGCAGGTAACACTGGATTGCTTTTGCCTAAGAATCCAGGCAGGTTTAAGAGATCTCTAGAGAAAAAGATTTGCAAATTTGTCTTTTTAGAGATCAGTAACCTGGTCAGCCTGTCTTCAGTGCTATTTAACTCCACACCACGTCTGTACTTCAAGATTTCTTTAGTTTATTAAAGGGTTTGGGGGGGGGAGGGTTTGCATTCAGGCAAAAGGAGCTTAAATTCCATTGACAGTCTATGGGATTTAGGCTCCCAAGTGCCTGAATCCCTTTGGAAAATGGTATTTAGGCTCTTAAGCCAGTTAGCATTGCAACGCTGAGCACAGCAGCATCTAAATACCTCTAAAAATCTGGACCTAAGTGATTTTCCTGAGACCGTAGCCCTGAAGAAAATTCTCCATGGGACTCATGGCCTGTCTAACACCCTGCCCCTTCCTTGGGTGCTTTCAGCATTGCAGAATGCCACCAACGTTGTCAGCGGGATGCATGGAGGTAAGATTCACCTGGACGACCTGAAATCCACCCTGGAAAACCTGGGCATCTCATTAAAGGAGGAGGAGCTCCAGGAGACACTGAAGGCCGTTGCTGTTGATGGTGAGCATTGTAATGCGCATTCTGCAGACACCAGGTACAGCCGGTGTTGGTGTTCGCATGTCCGGTACTGGTTCTAAAGCAAGGAGGGCGTGTGGGCTAAAGGTTAGAGCACTTCTGGGTGAGTCTATTGCTGCCTCGGTCACTAACTCCCTTTATGAGCTGGGGCGTGTCACTTTGCCTCTGTCTCTCCTCTGTAAAACTGGGAGAATGCGATTTCCCTGCCACCCCGGGGAGTCCTGCAACGTCCTCCATTAATGTTTCTACGGGGCTTTTGGGACCATCTGTTGGGAGGGCCTTCATAAGCACAAATAAATATCTGTCTCAGCAACTCCACAGCCCTCGGCACTGTAGTATCTGAGCACCTCACAATCAGCCACGGCCTTTTGTTCTCGCGGCACCCCTGTGAACAAGGCAGGGACCACCCCCCTTTTACTGAAGGGGAAGTGAGGCCCAGGGCATAGGCGCTGAGATTTCCTTTTCCCAGAGGTGCTCCAGCCCTACTCTGCCCCAAGGCCCTGCCCTCACGCCACCTCTTCCTGCCCCCAAGCCCCTCCCCCAGTGGCCAATCAGCTGATTGGGGGTGCCACCAAACTGCTGCGTTTGGTGGGTGCTAAGCACCCACTTTTTTTTTCCGTGGGTGCTCCAGCCCCGGATCACCTATGGAGTTGGCGCCTATGGCCCAAGGTAGACTAAGTGACATGCAGGGCCGGCTCCAGCATTTCTGCCGCCCCAAGCAAAAAAACAAAAACAAAAAAACAAAACAAAAGCCGCGATCGCGATCACTGGCAGCAATTGGAAAAAAAAAAAAAAGCCACGATCGGCAGCGGCAGTTCAGCGGCAGGTCCTTCGCTCCTAGAGGGAGTGAGGGACCTGCCGCCCCCGAATTGCCGCTGGTGCCGCCCCTCTCCCGTGGCCGCCCCAAGCACCTGCTTGTTAAGCTGGTGCCTGGAGCCGGCCCTGGTGACACCAGGAGGTTGTGGCTGAACTGGGAGTTGAATCCAGTTCTCTTCAGTCCTGGGGCTTGTCTACATGGCGCCGCAGTCAGGTCTACGGGGGTGTGAACTGTAGAGCGCTCCAATGTGTGGCGCTGTCCCTGGCCCATGAAAATCCCGCTGGCGCAAACTGAAAGGGACCTACTTCGCACTGATGTAGTCCTGTTGGAGCGCAACACATTCCACAGCTCCACAGCCTGGACTGCGGGGCCATGTAGACAAGCCCCAAGTCCTGGGTACTAGAATCATAGCATCATAGAATATCAGGGTTGGAAGGGACCTCAGGAAGTATCTAGTCCAACCCCCTGCTCAAAGCAGGACCAATCCCCAACTAAATCATCCCAGCCAGGGCTTTGTCAAGCCGGGCCTTAAAAACCTCTAAGGCTAGGTCTACACTACCCGCCTGAATCGGCGGGTAGAAATCGACCTCTCGGGGACAATCGATCCCCGAATCGACGCTCTTACTCCACCAGCGGAGGTGGGAGTAAGCGCCGTCAACAGAAAGCCGCAGAAGTCGATTTTGCCGCCGTCCTCACAGCGGGGTAAGTCGGCTGCGATACGTCGAATTCAGCTACGCTATTCACGTAGCTGAATTTGCGTATCTTAAATCGACTCCCCCCTGTAGTGTAGATGTACCCTAAGGAAGGAAATTCCACCACCTCCCTAGGTAACCCATTCCAGTGCTTCACCACCCTCCTAGTGAAAAAGTTTTTCCTAATATCCAACCTAAACCTCCCCCACTGCAACTTGAGACCATTACTCCTTGTTCTGTCATCTGCTACCACTGAGAACAGTCTAGATCCATCCTCTTTGGAACCCCCTTTCAGGTAGTTGAAAGCAGCTATCAAATCCCCCCTCATTCTTCTCTTCTGCAGACTAAACAATCCCAGTTCCCTCAGCCTCTCCTCGTAAGTCATGTGCTCCAGACCCCTAATCATTTTTGTTGCCCTCCATTGGAATCTTTCCAATTTTTCCACATCCTGCTTGTAGTGTGGGGCCCAAAACTGGACACAGTACTTCAGATGAGGCCTCACCAATGTCCAATAGAGGGGAATGATCATGTCCCTCGATCTGCTGGCAATGCCCCTACTTATACAGCCCAAAGTTCCCTTAGCCTTCTTGGCAACAAGTGCACACTGTCGACTCATATAATAGACGGTCCTTCCTGCCCTGTTAGCTGTCATTTAACAGGACACTGATGCTATCTAAGCCCAGATCCAAATGGGCCAGCGCTTTGGTGCTGTGGTGCCAGACTTTAGGGCTGACTTTCTCTGGTGGCGTTTAAATAGCTGCCCTGTGCTCAGGTGGGGACATGTTCCTGGCCCAGTGAATTCGGCCTTGCCTGTCTCTTTGTCCCCTCGTCCCCCTCCACCCATCTCAGCGTTTCTGTCCCTTGCAGAGCGCGGGACCGTGAACCTGAAGGAGTTCCTGACGGCTCTCGCCAGCATCCCGCACTTCTCGGACTCCGCGGGTGAGCGAATCGCAGTTACAGGAGCGAGGGCCCCTTAGAAAAAAACCTGATCACGCGCGCCAGTCTTGAACTGTCCCCGGATCAGAGCTCCCCACAAAGCGCCCGCACAAAGCAATCTCCTGCGTTGCCCAAGCGAGGCCCTGAGCAGCCCTCTTAACACGTCGTCCTCCTGCAGGGAAAAGCTGGAACGAAGAAGGGGGCGCTGGCAAACTGGAATGGGGGCCACGCTCGAGAGGGGAGGTTTTAACACCTCTCCATGAGCACAGCTCTATGTTGTATTTGCAAGAGGCAGCACAGGGCCAGATTGGGCGCTCATGTGCCCCGGGGTGACGCTCTGCTCATTCCATTGGCCTCCGTGGAGCGCCTCCCCCTTTTTCCCCCCCGTCATTAACCCCGGTGTCACTGAGAGCAGAACTTGCCCCATGATGGGAAGGATTTTCAAATGAGCTCGGCCCATCGGGTGCACGTCGGTTGCTGGGCCCTTTGGAACAGCTGGTCCCAACTGAGGGTCGGAATCTGACTCTCCATGTAAACGGCTTGTAGTGCTAACCGTCCTTGCCAGCCCCTTTGTGGGAGCCGTTTCTCCTCCGCGGCTCTCACATCTTGTGCAGATTATTTTCCATAAGAGACAAAGATTCTCTGGCCCATTTCTAGGTCGATTTTTCCCTCCGTGGGATGCAAACACAGGGCCTGATCCTGGTCTTCCTGAGGGGGGTGTAAATCAGGCGTGACTCCATTAGAATCGGTGGTGTTCCACCCAGAAAGTACATGTGTAAGTGGCAGCACATGTGACTTGTGTCTGGTAGTGGGGCTTCATGGAGCCTGTTTAACTCCTTCTTGACTTCAAGAAGTAAATCCCCGAACCCTTCAAGTCTCCTTGTTCTGTCCATACACACACACGGGGGGTGTCACTTACACCTGAGAGAAGTGAGCGTGTAGCGTTTTATACCCATTTTGCACCGGTAAAAAGGCTGGCCCCTATGCTAGGGTAAATCAGCATTGGCTTGAGTGGAGCTGCTCCGATTTACACCCGCATAGGATCTAGCCCTAAATGTCTACACAAGGTGCAAGGCTGTGGAGAATCAAGCCCCCCATAGCTGTGTGATCTTGACCGGCAGTGCTGCAGGACGCCATCGGGGCTTTCAGCAGGATCAAAGAGGACAAAGTTGATCTGCAGGACCTGGATTCCATTCTGGCCAGCTTGGGGATCAGTGTGTCCAGCGAGGAGCTGCAGGAGGCTTTGCAGAAGATTTCCCCGGACGGTGAGCATTACCCGCGAGCTGCCTGTTTTCCCCGGGTGCCACCTTCACCGATGAGTCACCTGGGGAGCTGACACACAGAGGGAGCTTGGAAGACGGGGTGAGTTACACCAGCTTGGCCATTGCTTGATTCATTTAGACTCACCTACGAATTTGGCCCTGTGTCTGTGTTCCCATGTTAAGGGCCGTGTCCATGTTAGAATACGTGGAGTCTGTGTGGTGGCAGATCTGTGGTGGAGAGTCCTAAACAAACAGCACCCCAAGGAGCCTTTGTCCCTTGCTTGTGGTTTGGGTCAAACATCACTTGTTGGCTAATGCTCATCTCCACGGGCTGAGAACTTAATAAGGTTGGGGGTGAGGGGAGGAAAGAATTTCGGTGGAGTTGCAGAGAGTTGCACAGAGCTGAGAGCAGAATTTGGCTTGATATATTTAAGACACAATGGCATACTCCCAGTGTTGCGTGTGCACTAAATGCACCTGCAAAATCTAGCACTGTTGTTGCATGCCGATACAGAAATTGTACATGTCTGCTTGTGTGTGTCAGTGTCATAGTAACCTGGTTCTTATGTTTTACACAATCCCATGTTTTAATTTATAGGCACATTTTCATCCCTTATTTATAGAAACTTTCTTAAAGTCACCACAGCCTTGCATGTAGGGAGATTTACTGCCATGTCTGCTGTCCCTACTATCCATCATACTGGGTGTTAACTAAGGAGTTTTCTAAGTTAAACAATCAGCTCTGTCTTCACGCTGGGTGTTTTGCCCAATGTCCATTCTGTCTGCTGTGTCCTCTACCCTGCAGAAGCTGGGAAGGTGAATTTCAAAGAAGTTCTGACAAATTTGATAAACACCCAGCGCTTCTCAGAAACTTCAGGTGAGTGAGAACAGGTATCCTTCAAAAGTAGATCTCCGTAGGCACATTTGTGGAAATCAAAAGGGCAGGTTCTGGTCTCATGACTTTTTGGTTTAAATCCAGACTAACTCTATAGACTTCAACGCACATAGTCTAGATTTATATCTGTATAAATGAGAGGAGAATCTGGGGCCAAATATACTTATTATTCAGCTCCAATGATCCAATCAGATGTTCATTTCAGCTTCCTTAATCTCTCTCGGGAAGTTGATACTTTTCACCTTGTTCTCTAGGTTCATCTCCTCTTTAGAATGTTAACAATACAATTTAGAGTTGATCTCAGCAGAAGTCCATGGACCAAATTCTCTGTACGATTTGTAGCTACCAAATGCTGATGCCTACGTTTTATGTGTATTGTACCTTTACATTTCTAAGATGCCTCTCTGTGTGCATGCAGTGGCCACTTTGTTCTCTGAGCTGCTACAGTGAGTTGCCTGTTGCAGAGGAGCTACCCATACTGTGCTCTCTCCTGTATCCTTTACTATTGGCCTCTCTCCTTACCCTAAAATAAGACACTCGTACTGAAAGCGCATGGTTGCTCTTTGTGTTGAATTATAGAATCATAGGACTGGAAGGGACTTCGAGAGGTCATCTGGTCCAGTCCCCTGCACTCATGGCAGGACTAAGTATTATCTAGACCATCCCTGACAGGTGTGTGTCTAACCTGCTCTTAAAAGTCTCCAGTGATGGAGATTCCACAGCCTCCCTAGGCAATTCATTCCAGTGCTTAATCACCCTGACAATTAGGAAGTTTTTCCTAATGTCCAACCTAAACCCCCCCTTGCTGCAATTTAAGCCAATTGCTTCTTGTCCTAGCCTCAGAGATTAAGGAAAACAATTTTTTCTCCCTCCTCCTTGTAACAACTTTTTACATACTTGAAAGCTGTTATCATGTCCCCTCTCAGTCTTCTCTTTTCCAGACTAAACAAACTAAATTTTTTCAATCTTCCCTCATAGGTCATGTTTTCAAGACCTTTAATCATTTTTGTTGCTCTTCTCTGGACTTTCTCCAATTTGTCCACATCTTTCCTGAAATGTGGCACCCAAAATTGGACATAATACTCTAGTTGAGGCCTAATCAGCACCGAGTAGAGAGGAAGAATTATTTCTCGTGTCTTGGTTACAACACTCCGGCTAATACATCCCAGAAGGATGTTTGCTTTTTTGCAACACTGTTACACTGTTGACTCATATTTAGCTTGTGATCCACTATGACCCCCAGATCCCTTTCTGCAGTACTCCTTCCTAGACAGTCATTTCCTATTTTGTGTGTGTGCAACTGATTGTTCTTTCCTAAGTGGAGTACTTTGTATTTGTCCTTAGTGAATTTCATCCTGATTTCTTCAGACCATTTCTCCAGTTTGTCCAGATCATTTTGAATTTTAATCCTATCCTCCAAAGCACTTGTCACCCCTCCCATTTTGGTATCGTCCACAAACTCTCTAAGTATCAGAGGGGTAGCCGTGTTAGTCTGAATCTGTAAAAAGCAACAGAGGGTCCTGTGGCACCTTTGAGACTAACAGAAGTATAGGGAGCATAAGCTTTCGTGGGTAAGAACCTCACTTCTTCAGATGCAAGAAGTGAGGTTCTTACCCACGAAAGCTTATGCTCCCTATACTTCTGTTAAACTCTCTAAGTGTACTCTCTATGCCATTATCTAAATCATTGATGAAGATATTGAACAGAACCGGACCCACAACCGATCCCTGCGGGACCCCACTCGTTACGTCCTTCCAGCATGACTGTGAACCACTGATAACAGCTCTCTGGGAACGATTTTCCAGCTGTTTATGCACCCACCTTACAGTACCTCCATCTAGGTTGTATTTCCCTAGTTTGTTTATGAGAAGGTCATGCGAGACAGTATCAAAAGCTTTACTAAAGTCAAGATATACCACGTCTACCACTTCCCGCCTATCCCCAAGGTTTGTTACCCTCTCAAAGAAAGCTATTAGGTTGGTTTGACACAATTTGTTCTTGACAAATCCATGCTGACTGTTACTTATCACCTAATTATCTTCTAGGTGTTTGCAAATTGATTGCTTAATTATTTGCTTCATTATCTTTCCTGGTACAGAAGTTAAGCTGACTGGTCTGTAATTCCCCGGGTTGTCCTTATTTCCCTGTTTTATAGATGGGCACTACATTTGCCTTCTGGAATCTCTCCCATGACTTTTCAAAGATAATCGCTAATGGCTCAGATATCTCCTCAGTCAGCTCCTTGAGTGTTCTAGGATATATTCCATCAGGCCCTGGTGACTTGAAGACATCTAATTTGTTGAAGTAATTTTTAACTTGTTCTTTCCCTATTTTAGCCTCTGGTCCTCCCTCATTTTCACTGGCACGCTAGGACACCACCCTGCGCTGATGCAGAGAGATGACCCAGTTAACGCTTTGCTTTATATTCTCCACACATGTGCAGCCATGCAGGAGGCCTTGGATGTCATCAGCAAGGTTGAGGGTGACAAAATTGCGGTTTCTCAGCTGGAGTCGGCTCTGGCTAACATAGGGATCACTTTACCCAAGGGAGAGCTGGAGGAAGCACTGAAGCACGCTACAGTGGACGGTAAGCAACCTTAGCAGGGAGGGTGCAGCCCCACATTTGTTTATAGGCGGCTAATCGTGTGTATGGCACAATACGTGGGGTTGGTGAACGTTCAAGCGTCAATGCAGGTGATCCTTTTAATGCAACGTTTTCAACGGTGGCAAGGGGGATCCTTGCTCTGTCCAGTGGCCTGGTGGAGAGTTTCTCTTTGGCTGGGGAAGGTAACCATTCGGGTCTAGATATCGCCCAGCACCGGCATCTGGAAAGGGATCCATATGGTGCATGTTCTGATGGGTCCTTTTGTAGCTATGGGGAGAGCAGAGGAACGAAGAGCCTCCCCTGTATGTATGGCCAGCTCAAAGGCCTCTCCCTAATGCAGTCGCTGTATTCTGGGGTGCAAGGCACCCCGAGGAGGAAGGGCCGTGGCCCCCGCCAAGCAGGGTGTTTGTCAAATGAGCAAATACAGCGCTGCTTGCGTACGAGTGGCGGGGTCGGCCCCTCCCGGTGGCCTTGGAGCATTGACCTGGGCTGAGTGTCTCCTCGGCCAAGCCGACTCAGTGCCCGGTGAATGTAAAGCAGCTGGAGCGCCGGGCCGGAGAATTCCCCCCCCCCCCCGGCGGGGTGACTCTGTGATGGCACAGCTGCCAGAGGCAGTGTAGCCCCCTCCTGCACACGCTCCATCGCTGCTTCCTGCCCCAGACTCTCCCTCACTCCAGCAATATATGTGGCCGGGGAGGGGACGTGTCCAGGGAGCAAAGGGAGCAGTGGATGGCTGAGAACCAGGGAGCTCCGCTCAACCTATCGCCAGCCCCTCTGTGCCCGCGCTGTGCCCAGACCCAATGGAGAATCGAGCCCTGGTTCCTAGAGTCCAGTGCTGCTGCCATCAACTTGCATGCAACTCCCACTGAAATCTACAGTGCTCCTGGGGCAGTCAGCCGAGCCCGAAGGGCATTGCAGATCCACTGGTGATCCAGCGGCTCAGGAGCCAGGAGACCTGCCTTCTAGCCCTGTTCTGACATCGCCAGAGCACGGGACCCTTGGCTGCATGTGACTTGCCCATGCTTCCAAAGATGGCCAGTGATTTTGGGCTGCGGGCACCTGATTTGAGATAGTTTGGGCCTGTGCTTCAGAGGTGCTAAATGCCCAGGGCTCCTACCAGCTCAGCACTTTGGGGATGGGGGGTCCTAAGAACTGAGTCCCCGCAAGTGTAACCCACTGGTGAGCATGTCTCACAGGATCTTCTCTGTTGCCGATCCACAGAGGATCTGAGTCTGTTACAGCCCAAGCTAGGGCTTTATGGCTCTCTAGCTCATGCTGTAATAGTTGAGACTTCGCTCTGGAGGTATCTGGGCTGGTTCAATCCCATGTGTGTTGGCTCAGACGGCGGCCATCCCACAAAGTCAGTCACTGCTTCAGAGAATGACCTTCCCTTCCCTTCGCCTCTGTTTTCCCACCCCTGTAACCGACGGCACAGCTGGGCACTCTGCCGTTCTGCCTCCTCTCTATATCTGACCTGCACGTTATCTTGCAGGAGACGGGAAGGTGAATTTTAAAGAATTTCTGAAGGGTTTGACCAGCACCAAACGTTTCTCCAGAACCCTAGGTGAGTGAGGAGCTGAAGCTATGCAGAGATGGATGGAAGATGCTTTGCATCGTGGAATTCTGGCTGTGTTTGCAAGGGGACCACAGTTCTCTATGGCATTTTAGGCGTCTCTTTGGCATGCCCAGCTATCCTCTTCTGTAGCATTTGGGGCCAGATGAGAGACCATTCAAGGATTCCTGTACCCAGTAGATCCTCAAGTGGCCAGTGCAGCTAGTTTATGGCCCGTTGGTGGCACAACACATCTGAGGCTTCCTGGTAAATAGTATTTGCTTCATGACTGACAAAGAGCTTAGGACATGAAACACAAGAATCGCTTGACTGACAGTGCCACGCTCTTAGAACAGTCGATACTGTGATCTTCCAACGAGGGCTTAGCACCAGGGAGGGAGTATCCGGAGCATCCCGTCTCATCCCTGGTTTTATGTCTGGCTCTTTTCTCCCATAGCTTGCATTTGGCCCTATGGTGAATTCCGCTCTCCCACAGCAGCACGTTGCAAACATCCAGTGTAGACAGACCCACCCAGTGTCTGACTACCACCAGCAGATTGTAACAGCAATCAGTGCTAGGAAGATCTCGGTGCTGGGCCTTTCTTAACCCAAGAGATGCTCTCTGTCCAGCAGTATGTGTCCAACTGCCCATGGCTGAGCTGTTCCCTGGGGCTCCTTTTCGTGCAAAGATGATTACCCAGACCTACCAGCTAGGACGGACCTGCAACCTAGCAGGATGTTCTGATTAGACAGGGTGGCCTTAACTCATTTCCCCTTGTAACTCTTCTTCCCATTCTCCGTGAGAAATGTACCCAGAGAAGAGAGACTTACTGAAGGAGAAAAGCAGGATATTACCATCCAGCTGAGTTACTCTGAGCTTTCCTACAGCCCAGAGTTCACCCATCTATTCACCACCCCACTCCTTCATCAGGGAGGGCAGACAGGGGTTACAGAGAGAGGAAACAAAGGGCTGAAAATGGGCCATAAATAAACTCCATGCAGGATGCGGCTGTCTCCATTAGGGACATCTCTAAAGGAGACAGAACTCCAGTTACTTAAGTAGACAGGTCTGCTTTCAGGGCCTGTACCAATGTCCATCTGGAAGTATTTCCATTGCCTTGGATGGGCTTTGGATCAGACCTCTAGCTTTCGGTGCTGCTAAGAGTTCCCATTGAGTTCTCTTTGGAAGCTAAGAACTAGGGTCACATTTTCTTCTTCTCCAAGCAGAGTTCCCGACCAATCCCCTCCTCTCCCCTGTCGGGAGTTGGCTAACTCTGCTGACTGGAGGCCTCACAACACCTTCTCTTCACGCTTGCAGAGATGGAAGGGGCCGTGAAAGCCATTGGCGCGATCAAAGAGGACACAGTGGACGTTCATCACCTGGAATCCATCATGCGCAACATGGGGATTCATTTAACCCCGGAGGAGATTCAGAAGGCGCTGAAGCACGTTACCTGTGAGGGTGAGCGTCTCAAACAGCCTCCTGTTCTTTGGTGAGGCCTGTACTTTTTGTCCGGGAGGGGGAGGTGCTGTTCGTACACTTGTGACGATACCTGGGGTAGGGTTAGGGCTTGTAGGAGCTACTCATTCCATTTAAACCCAACTCCTGCGCTGTCGTGAGCAAAATCCCTTCTCTGATCATTAACCTTTGACCTCATGCCCGTCGTTCTAGTGGTCAGATAAAGTCTGCAACTATTAGTCTGTGACGCAGTTGTCCTGTCCTTGGTTTGAGGATTTTAACAGACATGCAGACACATCAGGGGGAGGCCTTGTCTTCTTCAGGGTCAAATCTGGACTTTGGATGTGGAGAAAGGCCCTTCCGTATCTCAGCCCCTCCGAGCTCCAGGCTGGGGGGAACTCAGAGAACGTTTGAATGCTAAAGAACTGATCCACCATTGTGTTACTCCAAGGTGCTGTGGGCACAACTCCATAGATCACAATGGACCTATCCTGGTGTAAAACCAGAGTAATGCAATGGTGAATCCAGCCCTAAATATTCACCATGTCTGCCTCTCTGTTAGCGTTCAGGGGCTTAACTCGACCCTGGTGTAATGCTGTCAAAGTCAATGAAGATACCGCAGGGATGAATTTGGTCCTACGGTTTTAGGACTTTCAACAATTTGGCTGGACTTTTCCATCCAAAACCCTTTGGCAGCTTTGGACCCTCCCCGCCCTCCTTTTTGACTTCATATCTGTTCATCGTTTTTTCCTTCTCCCTGACCTGGATCATCTCATTGCAGAAGATGGGAAGGTGAATTTGAAAGATTTCATGACCGGTTTGACCAAGACTCGGCGATTTTCCCAAGCTGAAAGTAAGTGGAAACTGTAGTGTAGAGTGGAGCCCTACAGCGGGACTGGGATCCCCCAGGATGCACTGCCATAATAGCAGGAGCGAGTAAAACATACTTTGTTGGGTGGACAGAAAAAAAAGCCTGTGGGAATTTGTGGGAAAACACTAAATTTCTCAGCAGTTTGACCTAAACAGAATTTCAGCAACGTAAAGCAAGTTTTTTTCTTTTTTTTTTAAATAAAGGTTTTAATACTTAAATTTAAGTGAGGAATAGAAAGAGATTTGATGTCTGTTCTAACAGGAGTTAAAGTTTTTTGTGGTTTTTTTTACGTGGCTTGAGCAAGATTTGTTTTATTTTTTTAGTGGTAAAAATTGTGTCTGAATTCTGTTTATATATTTTTTTTTCTTTTCCTTTTTTTTTTCTAATGAGCACGGGGGGAATCTGTCTCTCATGCGGGATTTGCAGCATCTAAGGTGTGAGCAGGTTACAAATGCAAGAAACAATGCGGGAGCAGGTAGGAGTGGGTCTTGCAAGGCAGGATTAAAAAAATAGTCCGGCACAGGGCTCTAGTTTAGTGTACAGCAGTGGTTCCCAAACTGGGGTTCGTGAAATGTTACAGGGGGTTCTCGGGGAAAAAAATTCCCTACTGGTGGACAGAGCTGTCCCTAGGGACCGCGGGCAGCACAGCGGCCTGGAGCCCCTGGACTAGTTTCCAAGAGCTAAGCAGATCAAAGCAATCATATCTATCACACTGAGGAGATTTAAACTTCAAGACACCTTATAAGAAATGGAAAGGGAGGTGGATATTTTTTGCTGTTTTTAAAATTAAATAGACAACTAGTATTGTTTTTAAAATTATTATGAAGAACAAGTTTAAGCTTTGTTGTAACATGCGTTGTTTGCCTGGACTGCTCAAGACCCGAATGCTTGTGTAGGAGGAACTCTTTGAGTTGGCTTCTTAAATATCTTCAAGCTGTTTCACATCTGATACTCCTTGGTGAAACATAGGAGCCTTGTCTTATAACAGGCTTATTCAAAGTGATACAAGCTACGAACGTGAGATCTTGGAAGAGTGTTACCCGTTTTCATAATGTAATAACAATACTGTTACGATAAATAATAATTAATAATAAATAGTGTGTAATAAGCATGTCATAAAAACAAATGTTATATTTCCAAGATCACTGCTTTTATAATTTATACTCAGGGAAAGGAGAAAATCCCTGGAAATATTCATTTTTAGGAGGGGGTTCGCGAGACTTGACATTTTAGTGAAAGGGGTTCACAGGTTGTTAAAGTTTGGGAACCACTGGTGTACAGGAATAAGGAAAAATAGATGGGGAGCCCTCTAGTGGCACTCCCCGTGTTCTGTGATGCTGCGAGGACAGCAGGATGTGTGTAGCTAAGCCTCGTATGTTTGTGTGTAGTTAGGAAACACAGTTATTAAAGACCCAACGATGCTTTTGTGGTCTCTTCGTGGTATTGGAGCTCTAGGAGTTATTCTCTGGCCCGTGTTCTACAGGGGGCAGACTACATGATCACACTAGTCCCTTCTGGCCAATCTATGAATCTGTTGTGGTGTAAAATGCAAAAGACTCAGCAGAAACTTGACTGCAAACAGAGCTGCTGGAAAAACACATTTCAGGGGGAAATTCCCCCTCCCCCGCTTCTGTTGGTTTGTTTGCTTTTGTTTTTCATCAGAGTTTGGACATTTTCGGAACAACTGCTAGAGGTGGTTGAAAAACAGGGTGATCAAGTTCAAGAAAAGGGGGATGGGGCGGGGGTTAGGCCGTCTATTGAAATTTTGACACGTTCAGAAATTTTCCAACCAGAGGGACTGGAGGGTGGAAGCTGATAGATGGAGCCACGCCTCTGCATTTCAAGCGGTGCTCTCAGCGTTGGAGCTGTGTTTTTTTCAAGATTATGTATTTATTTGTGTTACCCGGAGGCTGCAGTCATGATCAGGGCTGCTTTAGAGTTCGGGGGCCGTCCAGACACAGCGAGAAACGGTCCCTGTTAGCAAAGTGTCTGAACAGAGAGTGCAGGAGAAACGGTGCAGAGGTGTCACGGAACAGAACTCGGCTCTCCTGAGTCCCAGTTCATTGTCCAGCTGCTGGATAACACTGACTCTCCTCCTGCTTTGACTTCACTGGGGCGACGCAGGCCGGTCTGGATCCCTGAGCTCAGAGCGTTAAAAATCGTACAGACTCAAGGGCTACAAGGCCAAATCCCATCTCACTAGCCACAACAGAAGAGAAAATCTGGCCCAATCGATCTCTTCACGCCAGTTTCCCCGAGTGCCAGGCTTGCCGGCATTTCCTTCTGCAGAGTCTACCCCAGTTTACTTTACCTCTGCCAGTTCTCTTACTGTATACCCAGCCTGCCCTGCTTTTAAAGGGGCAGCCTTGTTACACAAACAAAGCCACTTCTCTGCACATTGCCAGGCTGTCAGATGGCTTCAGGGCCAGAAGCAACATCCAACCGATTTTATCTGAAGAGAAGTTTTGGGCCTGATTCTCTCCTCGCTTATGCCGGTGTCACTCCATAGACACCTGTAGCGTTACTCCTGTCTACACCAGGTACTTGAGGTCCTAATCAGGCCCATTGGATTGAATCCAGCACCTTCCTAGGGCGATGCAAAACGGAACAATGCGCCGAGAAGGACAGAACAATCCCAGGCAGCCTGTGTGAGGCGGCATTTCAGAAGAAAGAACTCTGTTTTCTAGCCAAGGTTTCAGGACAAATCCTGCATCGCGGCAGGGAGTTAGAGTAGATGACCCTTGCGGTCCCTTCTGACCCTATGGTGATATTCACAGACGCTATTTCTTTCCTTCACCTATTCAAGAGGACAGGGTTGATGTCCGGAACCTGGACTCCATTCTAGACAACATGGGGATCTACCTGATGAACGAGGAGCTGCAGGAGGCCCTGAAGCACGTTACGGTTGATGGTGAGCGTTGGAGACACTCTGTGTATTTTGGTGCAATGCAGACTCCTGCAGGGGAGCCCGCAGCCGGACGTGCATTATGCCCTGTGCATGCCTTTGGCGCCAGTGAAGAAGAGCAGTTCTGGCTGCTCCAAGGCCCCTCCATCATGACGGGCCAAACCTGAGCGGCCCAGCAGCCCCCGTGCACCATGTCACAATGCCGCTCACTCAGTTTTGCTCACGATGGAGGGGCGGTGGGGCCAAACCTGCGTGGTCTGTGGGGCACCCAGTATTGCCGCTCCTCACTGCAGCCGTGGGCCCGGCTTCTGCACCAGGGTTCCCACCCGGGGGCCTGCCTGGCCTCATCCCACTTCCAGCAGCACGTGTTCCCTCTCAGGGATGGGGAGTGACTGCACCTGGGTGGGCCAGGCTGGAAGTGCGGGCTGAGCGTGGTGTGGACTCAGCCCTGGGGCCAGCAGCTGCAGTGAGGGGACTGATGGTATGTACTGGGGTGAAAAATTCTGGGCTCCTGTAGGATGTGTGTGCGTGTGTGTGTACACAAGATTGTTGAAAGAAAATATGCGATCCATTTAAAAAAAAACCCTAAAATGTAAACTGGTGGAATCACCACCTCCAGCCCGACCCTTGGAAATTTAGGTAAGTTAATTGGCGCCGTGGGATAAGCGCTCGCAGGCCGTTCTAGTCTGCAGCTCCACAGGCCAGGGGAATTCCACCTGATTGGAACAGGAATGGGGGGGTTGAGAATTAGGGCCACCCCTGTTTCTAGTTAGTCATAATTTTGAATATCTGTTGTATTTGCTGTTTTGGTCAATAGCTACACAAAGTGATGTGAGAGAAATGGGAGCTGCCCCTTTAAGAGTCGGGGAGGACACTGGGAGTGAGCTTCTGCCGCAGGCCTAGAATGTGCGGGGGGGTGGGTGCTGCTGCCGGCCCGTAGCTGTGCCCTGGGGAGTTCTCAGTCTGCAAGAAGCACCTCGAGAAAAAGTTTGGAGTCCCAGAATAAACAAAGTTTTCCTTGACAATCCGAGTCTTGGGATTAAGAGTGTAGCCCCCACAGCCTTGTGACTTGGGTTTAGAGCCATCTGGGCCCCTGGGCACACCATGATACAGGCCTGCACCCCACAACCCCACCAGAGAGATGACTAGGGCAGTTCAAACCTCTCTGAGAGGTTGTTTCAGGCTCTCTGCAGACTCAGGCAGACTTCACTGCATCGGTTACACTTGGGTCACATTTTCGAGGTTTTTTGCTTAACCTTTCCGCTAGGATCATACTTTTTTAATGAAGCTGAATCTAATGTAATCACATGACTCCAGGAGCTGGGGCTGCAGACCTGGGTCTACAGTGTCTGTGACTTAAATCTGACTTTGCTCAAATTTAGTGGAGGGCAGCTTGTATTTCACTGTAATCCCCCTCCTGAGACCACTCCCAGCAATACTCAAAATGCAATGAGAGGCATTATCTCAATGGGCATACCCCCAGCCCTGCCCACTTCTCCTTTGTGTTCTGTTTGGCACATGCAATCGGTCTGCCTCTCTTACGCACCATCTGTTGGCGCCAAGGGCAAAATGCAGGTGCAAATGCCTTATTGACAATTGCACAATTGACTGGTTCTCTGTGTGCCGTTTACAATATTTAAAAATGCCAGCCATGGGGCCTGTATCTCCTCTCTTTTAACCCTGAACTCTCTTTCTTGCACAGCGGACGGGAAGGTGTATCTGAGCAAGTTTCTGCAGGGCGTGAGAGCCCTCCGGAGATTCTCCTACAGTGAAGGTGAGCAGTGAGGAGTTGCTGTCAAAGAGGGATGGACCATGATAAACACTAAGCATGTGGCAGGTGTATTTATTGTGAATTCTCACAGTATTGGCCAGTCCTGCAAGGGGCCGGGCACCCTTAACTTCACTGGCAGCTGATGGCACTCAACATCTCACGGGATAAGGCCCAGGGACTGAGGATCAGTTGTACGATGGCACAAAGATTCAGTAGAAGTGGCACGAGGCTTGCCACCTTTCTAATGGCTGGTAACTGGCCCCCAAAGGCCCCTGCCCCGCCTCTTCCTCCAAGGCCCCGATCCTGGACGCCACATGCCGCCTGGCCCCAGAGGCAGCGGCGGCTCCTTCCTTCCACTTATGGTGGCCACCTTTTCCACAGATCAAAAAACCCAGACATCAGTGTGACTGGTTCCCCCCGGGGTGCCATCAGGAACTGGGGAACCACTGAGCCCGCTGACCCACCAGCCCGCGCTCCCTCTCACACTATGCTGCTGTGACAGCCTGCACTTTCACCAGCATTCACCTAGGAAGGGACACACCCACCCAGCTGCAGTTACACACAGGCTTTCTCACCACCAGCTTTCCAGCCTAGGACCCCAGAGCAGAACCGTCCTGCCCTGGTCAAATCTGGCCAGTATATGGGTTTAATACCTGGTCTGCCTCTCCCTCAGTGCGAAGAGAACAATGCACACATGTGGAAACCAAGCAGAGGTTTTCCCCAGGCACTCCAGTCAAAGCTCACTGGTTTGGATTAAAACATAAAATAAGTTTATTAACTACAACAGATCGATTTTCAGTGACTATAAGTCAGAGGTGGGCAAACTACGGCCCGCAGGCCACATCCAGCCCGTGGGACCGGCCTGCCCGGTTCTTGAGCTCCTGGCTGGGGAGGTTAGTCCCCGGCCCCTCTCCTGCTGTCCCCACTTCCCCTGCAGCCTCAGCTCGCTGCGCCGCCCGCACTCTGGTCCACCGCTCCTGCCGGGCAGCGCGGTGGCGTGGCTGGCTCCGGTCGGGCAGTGGGGCTGCGAGCTCCTGCTGCGGCATGGTAAGGGGGTGGAGAGTGGGAGGTGGCTGGATAGGCGTGGGAGTCCCGGGGGGCCTGGCAGGGGTGTGGATAGGGCTCGGGACAGTCAGGGGCAGGGAGTGGGGGGGGTTGGATGGGGATGGGGTCCCGGTGGGCGGTTAGGGGCAGGGGGTCCCAGGAGGGGGCAGTCAGGGGACAAGGAGTAGGGGGCGTTGGATGGGTCGGGGATTCTGAGGAGGGTAGTCAGGGGGCGGGAAGTGGGAGGGGGCGGATGGGGCGGGGGGCAGGCTGGGGAGGCACAGCCATACAGGCCCTCCATACAGTTTCGCAACCCCGATATGGCCCTCGGGCCAAAAAGTTTGCCCACCCCTGCTATAAGTGATAGCAAATGGATCAAAGCAGATTACCTAGCAAATAAAAAACACAAACTGAGCTTAACACACTAGATAGGTAGGATATGAATTAGCAAATTCTCACCCTGAGTGATAAACAGGCTGGCAGATTCTGAAGGCACAAGATGCCTTTGCTTTGCAGCTTGGGTTTCCCAGGTTTTCATACACAGGCTAAAAATCCCTTTAGCCCGGGGCCATCACTTCCCCCAGTTCAGTCTTTGTTCCTCAGGTGTTTACAGGTCTGTTGTTGTAGGGAGAGTGAGGTACCATCATGATGTCATTTTCCCCCTTTTATATCTTCTTCCCACTTGCTGGAAAGCTCTTTTGCTGTGAGCTGGGTCAGACAGTTCCCAGTGTGTAGTGCTCTCTCTGAGAGGTTTCTATTGTACACAGTTCCTGGGGTAATCCTGGTGCTTGTTTGCATTTCCTCAATAAGCCATTCACATTGTTTGGCCTTTTTACTATTGTACCTGAAAGGCTGCTTATGGGTGTTTTCAACCTCACGACATGTTTCAGTAACACCTACTTAGCCAAACTTCATAACTTCACACACGACGATAGCACACACAATCCAACGAGATATTACTGTGTAGCAGATCAAGACTTTTAGAATGATACCTCACAAGACATACTTTGTTCAAAACATATCCTCATTACATGACAGTGGTGAATAATGGGGTGCTATGTGCTATGAAAAGTCAGGCATTTTGCTATTATTTGAAGTATTTCTCTCCATCTATCCCAGGGAAAAAGGTTGATATCAGAGACCTGGACTCTCTTCTGGCTGAAATGGGGATGCACTTAACACAGGAGGAGCTCCAAGAAGTGCTGAAGCATGTCGTGGTGGATGGTGAGCAGCATGGTACAGCGCTGTATTCTCTGTAGACCTAAACAACCATAGACATAAACAATCTGTGAGCTCAAAGATTGGGGGGAGCGGGGGAAAATGTGTTCAAATCAGAAGAAGCTGAAATTTTAAAGTTTCCCACAAAATGAAAATTCAGAAAAGGTTCAGTTGGGGACCATTGAAACATTTCATCTCAATGTTTTCATTTTGGTTCATTTCATTTTTACTGCTGTATGAGATTAACATCATAGCTATAATATAGAAAACTGTAAAATAATATTTAAAATCATACTTTATTATCCTAGAAGTCAAACAAAATGTTTCAGCGTTGTCCAAACACGACAACTTTTTCCCGTCAAAACGTCTGTTGAAATTGACCCGTTCCCATGAAATGTTTTGATTTCGACAGAATGACATTTTTCAGTGGAAAACTGTTCGGAACAGACCGCTGTCTTTCTGCCTGCCTGGCACTTTCTCTTTGCAGGAGACGGGAAGGTAAATGTGAGTGACTTTACGAAGAATGTGATCAGCACACGGAGGGCTTCCAAAGCTGAGAGTAAGTCAAGACCTAGTGATAAAGTTGGATGAAATGTGGTAGACCTATGCCTGACTCTCATTTCTGTATCAGCAGGGGCGCTGCCTATGGAAGGGATCTCAGGAGGTCATCTAGTCCAACCCCCTGCTCAAACCAGGACCAATCCCCAACTATTTTTTTCCCCCAGATCCCTAAACGGCCCACCCCCCAAACGGCTATCCCTCCCCCCAAAATCATCTGGTCCTTCAGCTCAAGTAGTGGAGGCTTTATGCTTTTAAATTGAACATTTCAATTGTCACTAGTGACGATCTAGCCATCAAGAAAGGAGGGTTTTTTTCCATTTTTCTGGGTGCCCCGAATGTGAAACCTATCCCGGTGCCCAGCGCACGGTCTGAGCAACATGTATGTCCTACTTAAACTCTCCACATAGGACATGAGTAGTGTCCAGGCCCTCTGCACCTGGAAGGATTTCACCCAAATTCTCTGCTGCTTTGAGGGGAAGCCCAGGGACAAAACAGCCAAGAGAGTTTATTTATTAGGCCCGTTGCTAATACATTTACTGAGCAACACAATGAGCAGATCCAATCGCAGTCTGGCTACACTGAAGTCAGAGGTGTGACTGCAGCATATGCAGACCTACCCAAGGATAGCTCTGATCTTTCTCGCCCCAATAACAATAGCAGTGAAGCCGTGGCAGTACGGGCTAGTCACTCGAGTACATACCCAGCATCCTGGCTGGGCTTGGACAGCCCATGTAGCTGTAGCTTGCTGTTATTGTTATTCACGCTAGCTAGATCAGAGCTAGCGTGGGTCTGTCTACATGTGCTGCTTGCAGAGCGGACGTACCCTTCTGTCCAGTGTCAGGTCAATGTTCTCCAGCCATGTGAAACCTCGCTAGGATTTTAGCATTTAATTCTTTGTCTCTCTCCCTCTAAGGGGACAGGGTTGCTACGAGTCACCTGGACTCCATTCTGGGCAACATGGGAATCTTTTTAACTGAAGAGGAGCTCCAGGAGGCGCTGAAGCACACGGAAATAGACGGTGAGCATTACAGATCTCTCTGGAGACACCCGTGCTTTCGTACTGATGCTCGTCCCAAGAGAGGGAGTTGGGTACATCCGTATAAAGGGATCTACTTCCCCTTGCTAATGCAGACCAAGAACCTCTCTTTGCTCAGTGCACTCTCACCCCATTCCTGTGGCACCATCAGCCAGATTTCCCTTTACACATGCTAGGCACTCGTATCCTCTGCACTTGAGTGGTTCTCAAGCCTCTTGCATGCTCCTTCTCTCACAAGGGCACAGGGTAAATGGGCGGGGCGGAGGGCAGGAGTGGGCGTGTCTGAGAACACACGGGCTGGTGCATGATCCTCATCACTTAGCAACATGTTCCCCGTCAGGCTTCTCGCCACCTACTAGGCTGTAGTAAATAGAGCGGCTGCATAGCAGGATTTGTCTTTGGCGTGTTTAACCCGCAGGACTCTGTGCCCATCTTCCAGGACGTCTTCTGGCGATGGAAATGCAGATCAATCCATTACAGCCACTTGTAGGGCTCAGAGGAGCCTTTTCCCTCCCCTGCCTCTCATTTCCTTTCCCCTCCCGCTCACCCCAGGGATGGAGGGGAAAGAGAGGAGAAAATTCTGTACCCCATGAAGTTCAAATATCTAATGCTAATTTCACTGGGCCCAACCATCCCTTGCATTTCACCATGTGTAGCCATTTATGCCCATGCAAATTGGGTGTGAAATGCTACCAAAATGACTTATAGCCACTTTGCAAAGGAGAATTGGGCTCAGTCGCTTTCATTATTTGCACAAATTTAGGCCAAAATTTTCCATTCGGCAGGAAAGTCCAGCATTTCAAAAACGTGGGTTTGTTCCAAACTGGAATGAAAAGTTGAAATTTGTTGCAGAATGGAAAATCCGAATGAATTCTATTCAGAAACATCGGAAGATTTTGTTTCTCTAATGACAAATCACTTGGTTTTGACAATGTGAAAATGTTTTGGTTTTGATATGGTAAAAATATCCGTTTCGCTAATGTCAAAACATATATACTGTATTTTATTATGTTTAATATTATATATACAATTAAATGAATATTTACTATAATAAAAAGTCTAAACAAAATGAATTGAAATGATAAAGTCGAAGCAAATGGCTTTACCTTATTGCTATGAAATGTTTTGACATTATCGAAACAAAATGAGAGAGTCAGAATGATTCACTTAGACGGTTTCCAATGGAAAATGTCCTTGAAATTGACATGTTCCCGTGGCCTGTTTTGATTTTGACAAAAATTGGGAAAACTTTTCCTTGCGAACGTGCCAACCAGCTCTCCTGGTCTGTCTTTCTCTCTGCCTGTTCTCCCCTGCAGCGGAGGGGAAGGTGAATTTGAGTGAATTCATGAAGAGTGTCCAGCGATTGTCCGAAGCCGAAGGTGAGTGACGACTGTCTAACGAAGATGGATGGCGGATGATGACCAGAAGGTGTCACGTGCTGTTCAGTTTTCGTTGCCTTTCTCTGGGTGTATGTAAGACAATTATACAGCATGCAGTCTCCTGTGTCTTTTCTCTGTACATAGCTGGAGACCGGGGTATAATTCGATTTGCTGAAGAGTTTTGAGTCACTGGACTGATTGATGGTGCAATGATTGACTGGGCTGCACTCTTAAGGGTATGTCTACACTGCAATCCAAAGAGTGGTTGCCGCCCCGGTAAACACACCCAAACTAGCGTGGCTTAAAAATAGCAATGTAGAGGCAACAGTCTAGGCTTCAGCCAAGGCCATACAAGCCCATCCAGGGTGCTGAAGCCCTTGGAGTTGTATCTACGCTGCTATTTTTAGCCATGAATGCAGGGAAAGCTAGCGCCGGTATGTCTACCCACACCACAGTCACCCCCCTAATTGCAGTGTAGACACACCCAAAGACAGGCCGGTCCTCATGTCTGAGCACAGGGTTAGGAAGAGAGGCTGGGGAATCATAGAATATCAGGACCTCAGGAGGTCATCTAGTCCAACCCCCTGCTCAAAGCAGGCCCAATCCCCTAAATCATCCCAGCCAGGGTGTCATTCTCCCATGGAGCTCAGCTTTTGTACTGCACGTGTCACCGTGGTATCTGCTTCACTGCAGTGGTGTTAAAGGGTTGCTGGAGGTGCTGACTTTCTGACCAGAACTAAAACGGAGGTCCTGCCAGAGCTGTGCAGTCCCTCCACCCCGATGATTTCAGTTTGTGAGCTCTGGGCATGTCAGGGCCAGTCGTACAGTCACTAACCACGGAGCAGGGAGCTCTGGTCCAGGGAAGCTTTGTAGGAGCATCAGATGAGATTTTCAAAGCAGCCTAAGGGACTTAGAGGCACAGCTCCCATTGCAGTGAATGGCAGCACTGAAAACCTCAGCCATCACCTCTATGGGCACACCTCGGGGCCAAAACCTGCAAGGGACAGGACGAGGCCTCAGCTGGAGGAGGACCAGAGCAGTCCGAGTCAGGAATGCTGAGCGCCCGCCACTCCAGTTGACATCATTGGTGGGACCCTTTGGGCTTGATTCCTGTTTACACTGAGGTGGTTTTACACCACTCTGGTAGGGCAGAAGGGCCTTGAAATGAGTGTAAATGAAATGAACACCCACCTGGATGCCCTTTTACACCACCAGCAAGGTGGAAAGTGGCCTTAGGTCTCGTCTACACACACTTCATGCACTGAGTTAACCAGTTTGGAAACTGATTAAATTAAATCAGTGCAGCCCCCCTGGTGTGGACCCTCTGAAATCCATCTGGGAGCCTTACGCTGGTTTAGCGTAAGTGGGTATTTTTTTACTGACTCGTGCCCTTTTTCCGTATAGCTCTCTTAATCCGAAATAAGAGCGTCCACACACAGGAGTTGCATCAGTTTAGAAGCTGACTTTGCTACATCCGTGCACAGACTGTGTGTACGCCAGCCCTTGGATCTGTTATGTTTTGCACATCTCTAGTCCTGACTTTACACGGCCATAAAAAAAATCTCATGCCAGAATAGGAGCATTCAGTGACCTGGCTAACTCTATGCTGGATAAAGGCCTTCCGAGCCCCTGGAATTCCCCCTAGTGTCAAATGGATAATGCTTCCAGCATTTACTGTCCTGAACCGGTGCACAGAATGACATCTTCCTTAGAGACATGACACCATGTTATGCATTCTTTCCCCCCTCCTCTATCCAAAGGGGAAAAGGTTGATGTCGATAACCTGGACTCCATTCTAGCCAACATGGGGATCCATTTGACTGATGAGGAGTTTCAGAAGGCGCTGGGGGGTGTTACTCGTGGTGGTGAGTAATGCGGCATGTCCCTCTGGGTTCTTCAGTGGAGCCTAGGTGGGAGGGAAGGGGTGTGCACACGCAGATTGTCAGTGACCGGGCTTAGTGCTTGGGGCAGGAGTCAGGTAAGTCGTCAGGAATCGGAGCCCAGGGTCAGAGCCGGAATCAGAAGTCAGGAATCGGCGCCGAGGGGCAGGACTGGGTCACCTGGATGATGTATCCCAGCAGATTAGGAGCTGCTGCAATAAATCACACAGACGCAGTGTTTCGTTTGAAAGTCAAGATTCCCCGGACGGCTGGTTTAACAGCGTAGCTTGCAGAACGCAGCCTGCAGTGTAGCTGACTGCACTCTCTAGACCCAACCAACACTGGAGTGGACTGATGTGACCCGGCTGCTGGACTCCGGACTCTCCAAGACCCGCCCGGACCACAGAATGGATTCTCCACAAATGCTACGGGCCCACGGCAGGAGCAGGATCTATCAGAATCCTCAACAAATGCTTTGGAGCCGCTGCTGGTCCTGGGCTCTGGAGCTCGGTTGCCCAGAGCCTGGCTCTGCTGCAGGCCCAGATTCCAGGCTTGCACGTGTGCACGAGTGTTCTGACACGTGCACGCACGTTTGTACAGGGCGTATGCACACACACGCAGGGCTGGTGCCAGTCTGCCTAAGGGATAGCTGATCCATTTCAGCTCAAACCCTCCATGGTGTGGGGGATGATCCCCTCTGGGATTGTTCACTTTTAGTCCCTTTCCTGTGTTCCCGTAAAGGGGGGGGAGGGATAGCTCAGTGGTTTGAGCATTGGCCTGCTAAACCCAGGGTTGTGAGTTCAATCCTTGAGGGGGCCACTTAGGGATCTGGGGCAAAATCAGTACTTGGTCCTGCTAGTGAAGGCAGGGGGCTGGACTCAATGACCTTTCAAGGTCCCTTCCAGTTCTAGGAGATAGGATTAAAAAGTTCCATTTCCTCTTCTCCAAGCACATTTTGTTGGCACATTTCCTGCTTTTTAATGCGGAGGGACAGCAGTGTGAATAAATCACTAACCCCCCCCTGCATCGAGACGCAGAGAACTCACCCCCTTTCCCAGCCCCACCTCGCTGTCCGGTGAAAATGTCCAACAAATCGTGGGGAAATCCCCATTTCCCTTTGCACATTTTCATGGGTTTTAGTACTAAATACACCCTGGGTATGAGATGCCCCTCACTGACACTGGGGCAGATCCTTCCTGCACTGACTGCAGTGGAGTTACTCCTGATTCACCCTTGTCTGAGTTCAGAAACGGACCTAAGTCCTTTGGCACCTTTGTCTGCAAAGATTCCCATGGACATCACCAGGCCTTGGATCTGGCCTTTGGAGCGTCTGGCTGAGACTGGGACACGCAAAGCCAGTGCAAAGAGGCCCCCAAGTGAATGTGAATTATATTTACACTCACTTTAAAGCTTTCCTTGTGCTGCCAGAGCAATGTAAATAGGCCACAGCCTGTGGGCATGTCTGCCCTTGGAGCTGGGGGTTTGATTCCTGGTTGGAAGAGAAATACACTAGCTCGCATGGAATGTGTGAGAAATACTCACTAGTGCTAAAAATAGAGTGTAGCCATGGCAGCACAAGGGGTGGGAGGACCTAGCGACCCAGAGTACCGGCCTGGGGCCTCAGACAGGTACATACTGAGGGCGCTAGCCTCTCCTGCTGGTTGTGCCGCCGTGGTCGCACCCAGTTTTTAGCACGCTAGCTCAATCATCTCTGGCATGAGTCTGTCTCCTCCAGCTGGGAATCACGCCCCCAGTGCCAGGGGCAGACGTAGCCTCTATCTTGCCATCTGTCTCTGATCTGCGTTTCGTCTTGCAGCGGACGGAAAGGTGGAGTTGAAACACTTTATGGAAAGCGTCATGGGCACCCGGTGGCCTTCCCAGTGTGAAAGTAAGTCAGGGCGACTGCAACCCAAGCGGACAAAGCCGCGTGTCAATGGAACAATCACTGCACCTATCAGCATGGCATTCCACGCGTGTGTGGGTGGCACTGGATTCCTGCTTTATGATTGGCCGGAAATGTTGCCTCAGTACTGAGACCCATGTGCCTGGTGGCACAAAGATTCACACACGCTGGGATTTTCAAAGGAGTTAGGGTTCGACCTGGGAGTCGATGGGCGTTGGCATCTAACTCCCTTGGGTACATTTGAAAATCCAGGCCCAAATGGCAGCCTCCCCGGAGAAGCCATTATCCTCTGGGCACTTGTTGGGAGCTGGGGACATTTCAGCACATTGCGGGATGTGGTCCTAAGACAGCCCAGAACCAGTACCCCTGCATGGTTCCATCTTTGGGAAGAGTCATTTAAAGGCACAGCCGAGCCCCAGCTCCTGAGGGCCGTATTCCATTATTACTCTCTTCTTACTCTGGCAAACCTCCCCAATGATTAAATCTTCCCCAACTATCCTAGGGGATACGGTAGATCTCCAGAACCTGGACTCTATCTTGGACAGCATGGGGGTCCATTTAACCAATGAGGAACTGCAGGAGGTGCTGAAACGTGCTACTGTTGATGGTTAGTCTTTCAAAACGCACTCTGTGTTCTTTGCCGGGGGGGGCGGGGACACACCCTGAAATCAGCACAATCGACAGTGAGGATTTGAAATCCTGGTTGTGCGTTGTGCTTGCCAAAACCCACTGGTGTGATGTGTGCACGATCGGCAACAGAGATGATACATCTGTTTAAAATAAATCCTGGGCCCAGATTCTGCTCCCACTTCCGCTGGGGTAAAGCTAGGTCATGCTGCTGCCACCAGAGCACTGACTGACTGATTCCCATTTACTTTAAGGCAGCGTTACCCCACCTTGGCAGTTTAAAGGAGCCTTAAAGTTGGATTACATTTACATTTGCACCCACAATTAGAATAGTGTCACGTGACCAGGGCCGGCTCCAGGCACCAGCGAAGGAAGCAGGTGCTTGGGGCGGCCCATGGAAAAGGGCGTCGCGTCCGGGTCTTCGGCGGCAATTCGGCGGCGGGTCCCTCAGTCCCTCTCAGAGGGAAGGACCCGCCGCCGAATTGATGCCGCCGAATGAAGCGGCGCGGTAGAGCTGCCGCCGAAGTGCCACCAATGGCGGCTTTATCTCTTTTTTTTTTTTTTTTTTTTTTTTTTTTTTCTTTCGCGTCGCCACTTGGGGCAGCAAAAAAGCTGGAGCCGGCCCTGCAAGTGACCATAGTGTCCATGAGAATCTGGCTTAGTAGAGTTCATCTGGATTGACACCCCTGGAGAGGGGATCGTGATCTGACCCTTTTAAATGTCATACCCTCCCTTTTCCGATCCTAGAACTCTGACCCCTTTCAAGGATTCCATCCATCTTTCTTTTAGAAAGAAGAAAGCTCTTAGTCACTTGCTAAGTGAAAGTGTCTCCGTCCAGTGCTAACCAACCTGAACTGCAGCAATTGGGTCAATTCCCATCGGTCTCTGTGTACTTCAGTGTGTGTTGCTTCTTTTGACTCTGAGCTGTGTTTTATCTTGCAGCCAATGGGAAGGTGAATTTGGGCGAATTTATGAAGGGGGTGAAGACTGTCCAGAAATTGCCCCCAGGTGAGGGTAAGTGAGAATCTAATAATACAGATGGATAGCTGGGACTGCACTGAATGAGGTAGGAGACAAATGGGGGGGAAAGTGCTATGTGATCAGGTAATTAATCTCCATCTCTGGAGATATTTAAAAGTAGGTTAGATAAATGTCTATCAGGGATGGTCTAGACAGTATTTGGTGCTGCCATGAGGGCAGGGGACTGGACTCGATGACCTCTCGAGGTCCCTTCCAGTCCTTGAATCTATGAATTAAAGGCTATTTCCTAATGAATCCACATAAGGGGGCAGAGTTAAGGTTACTTAAGTGACCTCAATTGCTGCCTCTCCTCACTCTAGAGTATCTGACTTAGTAACCTTAGGCTTTGATCTTGCAAATATGCACAGGCTCCGACTCACTCGCATGAAGTCTCAATGAAGTCACAGCGGTGACGTTAAGCACAAGCTTTAGTGTTTATGGGATTGGGGGCTTACTAGTGTTCCTTTAACTGAAGTTTTTGAATGTAGCAATAATAAACCATGTGATACATTAGTGAGCTCTCCAGGATACAAACCTAAGAGAAACCGTGCTCACAGATAACTACGTATCTAAAACGTAGAGGCTGTGCTGTGTGAAACAACGGCATCAGTTAACTGTCTTGGAAAAACTAGCCAGAAGGGCAGGATTTTTAATGGGTGGATTCTTTCCACTTCAGGTTTTTTCTTGATCATGTTGGGAGTTCTTGCTTTATTCGGTGCCCAACTTGAATAGCATATGATAAGTTCTCTGTGAATTTGCAAAGAGGCTGAACGATTTCAATGCCGGCCTAAAGGACATCAGAGAGACACTACCATGTTGTCGAACATAATGAATAACCAGCACCAAAAGCCAAATTCCCTGCTGTAACTCCCTTAGACTTCAATGGAATTGCACCACCAGCTCATAGTCTTTGAAAGTTTCAGTATCACTTACCATGTAGTACAGACAGGAAGGATGGTTTAGTGGCTACAGGATAGATCTAGAAGCCAAGACACCAGGCCTGTACTCCCCACCTCTGCTACAAACTTTGAGCCAATCGCCTAATGATGTGTGACCTTGAACAAATCACTTAAACTCGCCGTGCCTCAGTTTCCCTTCCCAGGGCGAGAGTAAGATTTATTTGACGAATGTGTGTAAAGAGCTTTGAGATCCTCACATAGAAGCGGCTCGAGAAAGACAAAGGATTATTGATATTATTTCTATATCATCAAATCTCGCGCGCGTCCTGGCTGCCCGAAGGGGAATAGTGCCTAGCTGAGTTGTGCGGGATGACTGTTAAATGTACAAATCATGAACCAATGCGGATTCCAGTGTTATCTCCTCTCTGTTCCCAGAGGACAAAGTGGATGTGGGGAACCTGGACTCCGTGCTGGCCAACATGGGGATCCATTTGACCCAGGAGGAGCTGCAGGAGGCGCTCAAGCACAGCCCCGTTGACAGTGAGCATGTCCACTCCCACTCTGGCTCCGTTTGTGTTGTCAGAGCCGCGTTGTGTGGGGCGAGGCCTCCTGCTGCTAACGTGGTGGTGGGCAGAGGTGGTGGGGGTGGCTGCTCCTTCCTAGAATTGCCTGGGCATGTCAAAGGTGCTAACTCCACCCTCGCCTCACCCGACTTCCCCCTTAGACCATCAGGCTGCTCTCTCTTGCAGCCAGCTCTTATGGCCTCAACTGGGTAGCTGGGAACAACCACAGCATTGAGGTTCTCAGGCCATGGCCTTTGCCCCTCCGGCTATTCCCCCCCATACACTCTCTGTGCAGGAGGCTGCAGTGGGGCCGGGCCATAGAGCCAGGACTCCATGTGGCCATTTCCTGGGTGCCCAGAGGTTCCGGGGTAGCTGGAAGCTGCCTTTGTGACACGGGGATGCTAGAAAGCAGGAGGAACAGAACCCGGAATCCCAGCCCCCGCTCGCTCAGTTGCTTCCCTGCCCATGGCCATGTCCGGCCCTTGTCTCTGAGTGGTGCTTTCCCTTGCAGGAGACGGGACCGTCGGCCTGAGCACATTTATGAAGAGCGTGATGAATACGCGGAGACCGTCCCAGGTGGAGAGTAAGTGAGAACAGATGTGCTCTCTCAGCACTCAAGGCTGATGTGTCCCCACCCTGGCAGTTGGCGAGCGGTGTCGACGCGGTTGAAGTAGTCCACGGCGGGACTTCCATATTCTCTGCCCAAACCAACCCTGAGGTCCTCACTCCATTATGACACTTTCCTGACCCAGTCAAGCTGCCCCATTGACTAAATTGTATGTCTTTCCCATGTGTCCTAGGGGATAAAGTGGATCTCCAGAACCTGGATGACATCGTGGGTAGCATGGGGGTCCATTTAGCCAGTGAGGAGCTGCAAGAGGCGCTGAAACATGTGACGGTTGATGGTTTGTATTTCGAATCTTGCTCCGTGTTCTCCAGAAGGGGACTTGACATCAGCAGAAACGATGGTGGGCGTTAGAAACCTGCATTCCATGTAGAATGGAGGAAGTTCTACGTAAATTATGGCAATTTATCTCCTTTCTGTGCTAATCAACCTGAATTTTAGCTACTCAACCTGCCTCTCAGCCTCTGTGTTCTTTAGTGTCTGTCATTTCCTGTGACTCTGAGCTGTGCTTTACCTTGCAGCCGACGGGAAGGTGAATTTGGGTGAATTTATGGAGGCGGTGAGGACTGTCCAGAAATTGCCCCCAGGGGAAGGTGAGTGACCCTCTAATAATCCAGAGAGGTTAGAAGAGAGTGACCTGAATAAGGCTGATGTCCCCTGGAAAAAATAGGGTGTCATCGTGTAGTTAAAAACCACCTTTTAATGAATGGGCAGAGTTAAGGTTACACCAGAGCCCTCAATTCTGGCCCTTCCTCACTCTTGAGTGCCTGACTTTGTAACCTTAGGCCCTGATCCTGCAAACATGCACTGGCTTTGATTTTCGCATGTGAAGTCTCCTTGAAGTAAAGTTAAGCACATTCAGTACTGTTTGTAGTGTTGGGGGTCATAATAGCATTCATTTACCAGAGGATTTTGTATATAATAGTAATAATACTTGTGATATGCTAGTGAACTGTCAAGGATACAAAGCACAGAGGGATTGTGCTTACCGATAACTCCTTATCTAGGACAGATTGCTATTATTATTATATTATGATTCATATATTGCCAAATCTCTCTCTCATCCTGGCGGCATGTAGGGGAGTACTGCATAGTTTAGTGGTCTGGGATGATTGTTAAAAATTCAAGTACTGAACAAAGTGCAGATTCCAGTATTTTCTCTCTGTTCCCAGAGGACAAAGTGGATGTGGGGAACCTGAACTCCATCCTGGCCAACATGGGGATCCATTTAACCCAGGAGGAGCTGCAGAAGGCGCTGAAGCACAGCCTGGTTGACAGTGAGCATGTCCACTCCCATTCTGGCTCTGTTTGTGCGGCCGGAGCTGTTGTGTGGGGCGAGGCCTCCTGCTGCCAACGTGGTGGTGGGCAGAAGGACTTTGGGGGCCTGCTCCCTCCTAGTGCTGCCTGGGCTTGTCAACGGTGCTAACCCTGCCCTCACCTCACCTCACCTGCTCCTCCTCTTTAGATCTAAAGGCGGCTCTCACTTACAACTTGCTTTTTTGGCCTCAAGGGGGCAGCCAGGAACAGCTAGAGTGTGAAGATTTCCAGGCCATGCTCCTTCCCCTCCAGCGATTCCCCCCAGGAGGCTGCAGTGGGGCAGGACCATCGAGCCAGAACCCCACGTGGCCATTTCCTCTGTGCGCAGGGATTCCCGGGGAGCTGGAAGCTGCCTTTGCACCATGGAGGTGGCTATAAAACAGGAAGAACAGAACCCAGAATCCCAGGCCCCACTCGCTCAGCTTCTGTGGCCTTTGTCTCTCAGTGTTGCCTTCCCTTACAGCAGACGGCAAAGTCAGCCTGAGGGCTTTTATGGAGAGCATGATGAGTACGCGGAGACCCTCCCAGGCGCAGAGTAAGTGAGTACAGATGCTCTCTCTGCACATTCATTATTGGTGTGCCCCTCCCCGGACAGTAGGAGAAGGGTCTAGATGAGGGTTAAAGCAGGGGGACCTTGCACATTCTCTGCACAAGCCAAACCCTGAGGTCCTTACTCCATTATTACTCTCTCCTCACTCAGGCAAAGCTCCCCATGGTCTAAATTATAGGTCTTTCCCATGTAACCTAGGAGACAGTGTTGATATCCAGAACCTGGACTACATCCTAGACAGCATGGGGATCCATTTAACCAATGAGGAGTTGCAGGAGGTGCTGAAACATGTGACCGTTGATGGTGGGTATTGGAAACCTCACGGTTTTTTGGGGCGGGGGGGCTTGACATCAGCAGAATTGATGGGGAACCTTTGAAATCCTGCTGTGTGTGAGATCATAGAATCATAGAATATCAGAGTTGGAAGGGACCTCAAGAGGTCATCTAGTCCAACCCCCTGCTCAAAGCAGGACCAATTCCCAGCTAAATCATCCCAGCCAGGGCTTTGTCAAGCCGGGCCTTAAAAACCTCCAAGGAAGGAGACTCCACCACCTCCCTAGGTAACGCATTCCAGTGTTTCACCACCCTCCTAGTGAAATAGTTTTTCCTGATAGCCGAGCTCCATCCTCTTTGGAACCCCCCTTCAGGTAGTTGAAGGCTGCTATCAAATCCCCCCTCATTCTTCTCTTCTGGAGACTAAACAATCCCAGTTCCCTCAGCCTCTCCTCATAAGTCATGTGCTCCAGACCCCTAATCATTTTTGTTGCCCTCCGCTGGACTCTTTCCAATTTTTCCACATCCTTCTTGTAGTGTGGGGCCCAAAACTGGACACAGTATTCCAGATGAGGCCTCACCAATGTCGAATAAAGGGGAACGATCACGTCCCTCGATCTGCTGGCAATGCCCCTACTTATACAGCCCAAAATGCCGTTAGCCTTCTTGGCAACAAGAGCACACTGTTGACTCATATCCAGCTTCTCGTCCACTGTGACCCCTAGGTCCTTTTCTGCAGAACTGCTACCTAGCCATTCGGTCCCTAGTCTGTAGCAGTGCATGGGATTCTTCCGTCCTAAGTGCAGGACTCTGCACTTGTCCTTGTTGAACCTCATCAGGTTTTTTTCGGCCCAATCTTCTAATTTGTCTAGGTCCCTCTGTATCCGATCCCTACCCTCTAGTGTATCTACCACGCCTCCTAGTTTAGTGTCATCTGCAAACTTGCTGAGAGTGCAGTCCACACCATCCTCCAGATCATTAATAAAGATATTAAACAAAACCGGCCCCAGGACCGACCCTTGGGGCACTCCGCTTGAAACCGGCTGCCAACTAGACATGGAGCCATTGATCACTACCCGTTGAGCCCGACGATCTAGCCAGCTTTCTATCCACCTTACAGTCCATTCATCCAGCCCATACTTCTTTAACTTGGCGGCAAGAATACTGTGGGAGACAGTATCAAAAGCTTTGCTAAAGTCAAGGAATAACACATCCACTGCTTTCCCCTCATCCACAGAGCCAGTTATCTCATCATAGAAGGCAATTAGGTTAGTCAGGCACGACTTCCCCTTCGTGAATCCATGCTGACTGTTCCTGATCACTTTCCTCTCCTCTAAATGTTTCATAATTGATTCCTTGAGGACCTGCTCCATGATTTTTCCAGGGACTGAGGTGAGGCTGACTGGCCTGTAGTTCCCCGGATCCTCCTTCTTCCCTTTTTTAAAGATGGGCACTACATTAGCCTTTTTCCAGTCATCTGGGACCTCCCCCGATCGCCATGAGTTTTCAAAAATAATGGCTAATGGCTCTGCAATCTCACCCGCCAACTCCTTTAGCACCCTCGGATGCAGCGCATCTGGCCCCATGGACTTGTGCACGTCCAGTTTTTCTAAATAGTCCCGAACCACTTCTTTCTCCACAGAGGGTTGGTCACCTTCTCCCATGCAGTCTGGGAGCTGACCTTGTTCGTGAAGACAGAGGCAAAAAAATCATTGAGTACATTAGCTTTTTCCACATCCTCGGTCACTAGGTTGCCTCCCTCATTCAGTAAGGGGCCCACACTTTCCTTGATTTTCTTCTTGTTGCTAACATACCTGAAGAAACCCTTCTTGTTACTCTTAACATCTCTTGCTAACTGCAACTCCAAGTGTGATTTGGCCTTCCTGATTTCACTCCTGCACGCCTGAGCAATATTTTTATACTCCTCCCTGGTCATTTGTCCAATCTTCCACTTCTTGTAAGCTTCTTTTTTGCGTTTAAGATCAGCAAGGATTTCACTGTTTAGCCAAGCTGGTCGCCTGCCATATTTACTATTCTTTCTACACATCGGGATGGTTTGTTCCTGCAACCTCAATAAGGATTCTTTAAAATACAGCCAGCTCTCCTGGACCCCTTTGCCCTTCATGTTATTCTCCCAGGGGATCCTGCCCATCTGTTCCCTGAGGGAGTCAAAGTCTGCTTTTCTGAAGTCCAGGGTCCGTATTCTGCTGCTCTCCTTTCTTCCTTGTGTCAGGATCCTGAACTCGACCATCTCATGGTCACTGCCTCCCAGGTTCCCATCCACTTTTGCTTCCCCTACTAGTTCTTCTCTGTTTGTGAGTAGCAGGTCAAGAAAAGCTTTGCCCCTAGTTGGTTCCTCCAGCACTTGCACCAGGAAATTGTCCCCTACACTATCCAAAAATTTCCTGGATTGCCTGTGCACCGCTGTATTGCTCTCCCAGCAGATATCAGGGTGATTAAAGTCTCCCATGAGAACCAGGGCCTGCGATCTAGCAACTTCTGCTAGTTGCCAGAAGAAAGCCTCGTCCACCTCATCCCCCTGGTCTGGTGGTCTATAGCAGACTCCAACCACGACATCACCCTTGTTGCTCACACTTCTCAACTTTATCCAGAGACTTTCAGGTTTTTCTGCAGTTTCATACCGGAGCTCTGAGCAGTCATACTCCTCTCTTACATACAACGCAACTCCCCCACCTTTTCTGCCCTGCCTGTCCTTCCTGAACAGTTTATATCCATCCATGACAGTACTCCAGTCATGTGAGTTATCCCACCAAGTCTCTGTTATTCCAATCACATCATAGTTCCCTGACTGTGCCAGGACTTCCAGTTCTCCCTGCTTGTTTCCCAGGCTTCTTGCATTTGTGTATAGGCACTTAAGATAACTCATCGATCGTCCCTCTTTCTCAGCATGAGACATGAGTCCTCCCCTCTTGCGCTCTCCTGCTTGTGCTTCCTCCCAGGATCCCATTTCCCCACTTACCTCAGGGCTTTGGTCTCCTTCCCCCGGTGAACCTAGTTTAAAGCCCTCCTCACTAGGTTAGCCAGCCTGCTGGCGAAGATGCTCTTCCCTCTCTTCGTTAGGTGGAGCCCATCTCTGCCTAGCACTCCTTCTTCTTGGAACACCATCCCATGGTCGAAGAATCCAAAGCCTTCTCTCCGACACCACCTGCGTAGCCATTCGTTGACTTCCACGATTCGACGGTCTCTACCCCGGCCTTTTCCTTGCACAGGGAGGATGGACGAGAACACCACTTGCGCCTCAAACTCCTTTATCCTTCTTCCCAGAGCCACGTAGTCTGCAGTGATCCGCTCAAGGTCATTCTTGGCAGTATCATTGGTGCCCACGTGGAGAAGCAGGAAGGGGTAGTGATCCGAGGGCTTGATGAGTCTCGGCAGTCTCTCCGTCACATCGTGTATCCTAGCTCCGGGCAAGCAGCAGACCTCTTGGTTTTCCCAGTCGGGGCGGCAGATAGATGACTCAGTCCCCCTGAGGAGGGAGTCCCCGACCACCACCACCCTCCTCCTCCTCTTGGGAGTTGTGGTCGTGGAACCCCCATCCCTAGGACAGTGCATCTTTTGCCTTCCAATCGGTGGAGTCTCCTTCTGCTCCCTTCCCTCAGATGGGTCATCTAGTCCACTCTCCGCATTAGTACCTGTAGAGAGAACATGGAAACGATTGCTCACCTGTATTTCCATTGCTGGTGCATGGACGCTCCTCTTTCTCCTTCTGGAGGTCACATGCTGCCAAACCTCCTCACAATCCTTCTGTCCCTGCTGCGCCTGCTCTGAATCTTCAGAACATTGCGGCCGTAGAAGCATCTCCTGACGTCTGTCCAGGAAATCTTCATTTTCCCTTATGCAACTCAGAGTCGATACTCGTTTCTCCAGCCCTCGAACCTTCTCTTCCAATATGGAGATGTGTGAACACTAGGGACCAAGCATCTTCTCCCACTTATGCTGGTGTAAATCTGGCATAACCACACTGACACCAGTGAACTGATTGACTGATACCCATATACACCAAGGCCAATTTTCCCCAAGTTTGCAGTGTGAAGGGGCCTTAAAGTCAGACTGAATTATATGTGTACACCGACTAAAGCAATGTGAAATGACCGTCACGTAAATGAGACTCTGCTCCAATGGAGTTAATCTGGATTTACGTCACTGGATACGGGAGCAGGATCTTGCCCTTTAAATGTCGTGCCCACCCGTTCCCGATCCCAACACTGTGACCCCTTTCCAGGATTCCATCCCGTTTCTGTTTTGAATGAAGATAGTTCAAAGCAACGTCCGTGGAAGTGTGTCTTCCAGTGCTACCTTATCTGAACTATAGCAGTGAGCTCAATGCCGCTCTGCCTCTTTGTCCTTCTGTGCGTGTTTGTGTCATTTCCTTTGACTCTGAGCTGTGCTTTACCTTGCAGGTGACGGAAAGGTGAATATGGGTAAATTTATGAAGGAGGTGAGAAAAGTCCAGAAATTTTCCCTGGAAGGAGGTGAGTGAGAGTCTAATAATACAGATGGGTGGTAGGTGAAAGTGGTCTTAATGACGCAGGAGCCCTATGGGGAAAAAAGTTTTATGTGATCGTGTGAGTAAAGACATTTCCTAATGAAGCCACACAATGGGGCAGAGTTAAGGTTACATCAGCAACCTTAATTATGGCACTTCTAACTCTTGAGTACATGACTTTGTAACCTTAGGCCTTGATCCTGCAAATGGGCATAGACTTGACTTCTCACATTAAATCTCATTGAAGTCCCATGGGTACCATCCATTAGCATTTGTGGGATTGGGGCCCTATTAACGTTCTTTTACCAGAGATTTTCATATGTAATAATAATACTTGTAGTGCATGACTAAGCTCTCAAGGATACAAAACTAAGAGAAACTACACTAATGGACAACTACTTATCTAGGATGTTTTGGCTTGAACCAAAGGATTCAGTTAACTATCATGAAAAATGAATTAGAAGGGCAAGATTCTTAATGGATTGGATTCTTTCCACTTCATGCTTTTTCTTAATGATGTTAGCAGTTCTTGCTTTATTAGATGTACAAGCTGCATAGCGTATGATACATTCTGTGTATTTGCTGAGATGCAGGATGCTTTAAATGCCATCATAAAGGATGTCAAAGAGGATAAGGGGTTTGGGGCTAAATACGTTGCAGAATTTTTCTAACATAGTAAATACGGGATGTGTAGGGCTAAATTCAGCCCTGCTCTTACTCCCCTTGGCTTCTGGGGAATTACACCACCAGCTCATAATACCCAAGGTTTCAGTGGTATTTAGCAGGTCGTGTACAGAGTAAAAGAAGTGTTTTGCCCATATGGATAGGTCTCCAGGCCAAGGAACTTGGGTTCTCTTCCAACCGCTGCTGCAAACTCTGGAGCAAAACTCTTTATGTCATGAACTAATCATTTAGTGCCTCAGTTTCCCCTCCTATAAAATGGAGATAATTCTTCCCTGTTTCCCAGGGCAAGTGTAAGATGTATTTCACTCATCTGTGTGACATGGTTTTAGATAGTCAGATGGAAGTAGCTAGAGAAAGGCAAAGGAATGTTTTTTTATTATCGTGGTTATATTCTCGACTCTCCATCCCCATCCTAGCAGCACGTAGCAGAATAATGCCTAGTTCAATTGTTTGAAATGTTTCTTTAAAGACCAAGTGCGGTCTCCGTTCCCGGAGGACAAAGTGGATGTGGGGAACCTGGACTCCGTGCTGGCCAACATGGGGATCCATTTGACCCAGGAGGAGCTGCAGGAGGCGCTCAAGCACAGCCCCGTTGACAGTGAGCATGTCCACTCCCACTCTGGCTCTGTTTGTGTTGTCAGAGCCGCGTTGTGTGGGGCGAGGCCTCCTGCTGCCAACGTGGTGGTGGGCAGAGGCGGTGGGGGTGGCTGCTCCTTCCTAGAACTTCCTGGGCATGTCAAAGGTGCTAACTCCACCCTCGCCTCACCCGACTTCCCCCTTAGACCATCAGGCTGCTCTCTCTTGGAGCCAGCTCTTATGGCCTCAACTGGGTAGCTGGGAACAACCACAGCATTGAGGTTCTCAGGCCATGGCCTTTGCCCCTCCGGCTATTCTCCCCATACACCCTCTGTGCAGGAGGCTGCAGTGAGGCAGTGACATAAAGCCATTGCCCCAGGTGGCCATTTCCTCTGTGGACAGGGGTTCCCTGATGGCTGGAAGCTGCCTTTGTCACACCGAAGTGGTCTAAAGCAGGAGGAACAGAGCCCAGAATCCGTAGCCTGGCTTGCTCAGCTGCTTCCCCGTCCATGGCCGTGTCCGGCCGTCATCCCTGAGCGGTGCTTTCCCTTGCAGGCGACGGCAGAGTTGGCCTGAGTGCGTTTATGAAGAGCGTGATGAGTACGCGGAGACCCTCCCAGGCTGAGAGTAAGTGAGAACAGACGCTCTTTCTCCACATCCATCCCTGGTGTGCCCTGTTCCGGGGAAAGCCTGGTGCCAGGGCCTTCCTCATAAACTCATAGACTCAAAGACTTTAAGGTCAGAAGGGACCATTATGATCATTTAATCTGACCTCCTGCACAACGCAGGCCACAGAATCTCACCCACCCACTCCTGTAACAAATCCCTAACCTATGCCTGAAGTATTGAAGTCCTCAAATCGTGGTTTAAAGACCTCAAGGTGCAGAGAATCCGCCAGCAAGTGACCCGTGCCCCACGCTGCAGAGGAAGACGAAAAACCCCCAGGGCCTCTGCCAATCTGCCCTGGAGGAAAATTCCTTCCTGACCCCAAATATGGCGATCAGTTAAACCCTGAGCATGTGGGCAAGACTCACCAGCCAGACACCCAGGAAAGAATTCTCTGTAGTAACTCAGATCCCACCCCATCTAACATCCCCTCACAGACCATTGGGCATATTTATCTGCTAATAATCAAAGATCAATTAATTGCCAAAATCAGGCTATCCCATCATACCATCCCCTCCATAAACTTATCAAGCTTAGTCTTGAAGCCAGATATGTCTTTTGCCCCCACTACTCCCCTTGGAAGGCTGTTCCAGAACTTCACTCCTCTGATGGTTAGAAACCTTCATCTAATTTCAAGTTTAAACTTCCTAATGTCCAGTTTATATCCATTTGTTCTTGTGTCCACATTGGTACTGAGTTTAAATAATTCCTCTCCCTCCCTTATATTTATCCCTTTGATATATTTATAGAGAGCAATCATATCTCCCCTCAGCCTTCTTTTGGTTAGGCTAAACAAGCCAAGCTCTTTGACTCTCCTTTCATACGACGGGTTTTCCATTCCTCGGATCATCCTCGTAGCCCTTCTCTGTCCCTGTTCCAGTTTGAATTCATCCTTCTTAAACATGGGAGACCAGAACTGCACACAATATTCCAGATGAGGTCTCACCAATGCCTTGTATAACGGTACTAACACCTCCTTATCTTTACTGGAAATACCTAACCTGATGCATCCCAAGACCGCATTAGCTTTTTTAACGGCCATATCACATTGGCGGCTCATAGTCATCCTGTGATCAACCAATACGCCGAGGTCCTTCTCCTCCTCTGTTACTTCCAACTGATGTGTCCCCAATTTATAACCTGCAGCTGACCTCAGCAGCACATGCAACTGCCTCAGTTTCCCCTTTTTCTGCCTGTGCAAACACAGTTGTGTTTTTCTCAGCGGAAAATTCCTGTCCTTTATTCACATCAAGTGCCAGCGTCTGCAGATCCCTTATTGTAAAATCACTTATTCCGAAAACCCCAGTGTGAAACAAAGGAACACAACAGCTCTTCAATCCCATCCTCAGGTCCCTCACCTGAGCGTCATTAGCCACTCAGTCTCAGTTCCTTTGGCCTCTATTCCAGGCCCCCGCTCTCCAGGCCATCCACCTGAGAGTCCCAAGGCCCCCTCTCTCCCACAAGTCTTCTCCGGTAGCCCAAAGTCAGGCCTCCCCCGAGAGGTCTCCCTGCAATGTTCCACTCCCTGGCTGCCTGCCCTGCGAGTCTAATCCCTGCTCCTGGGGACCTTTCTCCAGAGTCAACCCCTTCTTGGCCCAGCATGGCCTGACCAAGCTGGTTCTTCCCCCTCATTCTTTGGGGCCTTTGCATGAGCCTTCCTGCAGTTTGGCCGGGATCCCCAGCTCTCGCCAGCCCTCCCAACGGTTTTCCTCAGAACGTACCACCGACAGTTCCAGTTACTGCTCTCCTTCAGCCCTCCTGCAGCGCTTTCCTCAGGCGACTCGCTGCCACTGTTCCTTTCTCTCCTGTGTTCCCAGGGTCTGTCTGCGCTGTTAGTAGAACACACGTTAGTAGCCCCTGGCTTTGTTTGTTGAGACCCCAGGCTAGGAACTGTTGAACCCTGGGTTCCAGCGTCTACACTGCATTATGTGGGCCCGAGTCCAACCCACCCACATCCCAGACTTCCTAGCGCCCTCCAAAAACGTGGCTGCTTTAGCCCTTTGTTCATGGTGCAGGGTGGGTAAACTTAACTGTCCCATGGACAAAGTAAGTCTGCCTGCGGGATTGTGGGATATTTTTGGCAAACTCCCAGAGCCCACATCCACTGGGGCTGCGTCTATACTGCAAAGCACTAGGGCTTGAACCCTGGATCCCAGCTTGGCTCAGGCTCTGACCATCCACCGCGATGGGCTGCTGGGTCCAAGCCCTGGTGTTAGCACCGTTTGTGTGTAGATGGAAGGGGGGTTAGTCTTGAGCCTGAATTTAAATGGCAGTGTAGACATGGCCTCTGACAGCTCTCACCTGCGTCTTCCTGACATTCTCTCTCTCTTTCACTGTCGGCCCACTGTATGTTATTACTCTCTCCTTACTCAGGCAAAGCTCCCCATTGACTAAATTAGACCTCTTTTTCCCATGTATCCCAGGGGATAAGGTTGATCTCCAGAACCTGGACTCCATCCTGGACAGCATGGGAGCCCATTTAACCAATGAGGAGCTGCAAGAGGCATTGAAACATGTGACTGTTGATGGTTTGTATTTCAAATCTGGCTCTGTGTTCTCTAGCAGGGGGCGTGAAATCAGCAGGGATGGATGGAGAGCGTTGGAAACCCTGCTGCATGCGTGATTTGTGCGTGTAAAAAGAAGTGATGTGATGTGTGCACAATAGGGACAAGGGACAGTTGATCCAAGGCCCAGATTCTGCTCCCACTTACACTGGTGTAAATCTAGGTAACACCACTATCACCAATGGATTGATTGGCTGGGTCTCATTTGCACTAACGCCGCTTTATCCCATCCTGGCAATGTAAAGTGGCCTTAAAGTAGAACACGTTTATATTTTTGCGTGTAGAACAGTATAAAGTGATTGAATGAAGAAGTAGATAGGCACCTAGTAACCGTTTTTTAAAAATTGAAAATCCCACGAGGCCCTGGTGCACATCTGTAGGCCCCTAAATGCCTTTTAAAAATCTGGCCCTTTTTAAAAAAAAAATTAAAAATCGACCTCAGTTTCCCCATCTGTAAAATGAGGATAATAGCCCTGCCCTATCTCTTTAATGTTGTGAGGATAAATACAGTAAAGATGGTGAGGTGCTCCAATAATCACTTTAGAGCAACATGCCTGAACAAGAACCTCACTTCCCGATATACCCAAAGGGTCGAGTTCACCCATGAGCGGAGGGCTTGCGCCATATAAGCTGGAGGTCTTTTGTGGCACTGAAATGGCATTTATACTGGCTCTCTTCTCTGCCCGGGGTGAATTTCACCAGTGCCTTCAGCACCATCAGCAAAAGCCAAAAGGATCCTTCACTTAATATATTGCACTTCATTATTCAAATGTAGCAAACCACCAGCTCACGGAGGTGTGAATTCTGCTCTCAGTGTCTACATCCACACTGGCGTAACTGAGAGCAGAATTTGGCCCAAGACGAGTGGGTGGGTTGGGTGCTGGGGTGCAGTTACACTGGTGTTACACCATTTTAACTCTGTTGGGCCAGAGCCATTGAACATCAAACTGGTTGATGGGATCTGGCTCCAGTGGAGAGACTTCTGATTTTCACCAGTGTCTGTGAGAGGAGGATTTGGCCCCAGTGGCCTTAATTGAGATTTTTTACATCTCAAAGAGGTGATGTCAAAGGGTCTAAGGGGACTCTGCTATTTCAAATTATGGGTAAGATTCTGAATGGTTGTCATAGCTACAAGAAAGCAAACAGTAAAACCCCTAATCCTTCTATCTACTTAAAGGGGACAGAGTTGATCCTTGTCACCTGGACTCCATCCTGGCCCACATGGGGATCTTCTTAACCCATGAGGAGCTGCAGGAGGCGCTGAAATTCGTGACGGTGGATGGTGAGTCTTTCAGGTCTCCCTGTGCTCCGTGGTAGCGTTCGCGTCGGTGCCAGAAAACTGGGCGAATGCCTGAGCCACATTTTCCCTTACAGCCGATGGGAAGGTGAATTTGAGCCAATTCATGCGAGGAGTGAGTGCTGCCCAGCCAATGACCCAAAGACCTGGTGAGCAAGAGCTTTATTAAAGAGTCTCAGAGGGGTAGCCGTGTTAGTCTGTATAGTAAAAACAACAAGGAGTCCTTGTGGCACCTTAGAGACTAACAAATATATTTGGGCATAAACTTTTGCGGGCTATAACCCATTTCATCAGATGCATGGAGTGGAAAATACAGTGGGCAGGTATAAATACACAGCACATGAAAAGATGGGAGTTGCCTTATTGAGTGGGGGGTCAGTGCTAACGAGGCCAATTCAATTAGGGTGGATGTGGCCCATTTCCAACAGTAGACAAGAAGGGGTGAATATCAACCGAGGGGAAATTACTTTTTGTAGTGACCCAGCCACTCCCAGGCTTTATTCAGGCCTAATTTGATGGTGTCAAGTTTGCAAATTAATTCCAGTTCTGCAGTTTCTCACTGAAGTCTGTTTTTTGAAGGGTTTTGTTGAAGAATGGCCACTTTTAAGTCTGTTATTGAGTGTCCAGGGAGATTGAAGTGTTCTCCTACTGGTTTTTGAATGTTACAATTCTTGATGTCTGATTTGTGTCCATTTATTCTTTTGCGTAGAGACTGTCCGGTTTGGCCAATGTACATGGCAGAGGGGCATTGCTGGCACACGATGGCATATATCACTTTGGTAGATGTGCAGGTGAACAAGCCCCTGATGGTGTGGCTGATGTGGTTAGGTCCTATGATGCTGTCCCTGGAATAGATACATGGACAGAGTTGGCACCGGGGTTTGTTGCAGGGTTTGGTTCCTGGGTTAGTGTTTCTGTGGTGTGGTGTGTAGTTGCAGGTGAGTATTTGCTTCAGGTTGGGGGGCTGTCTGTAAGCGAGGACTGACCTGTCTCCCAAGATCTGTGAGAGTGAGGGATCGTCCTTCAGGATAGGTTGTAGATCCTGGATAATGCGCTGGAGAGGTTTTAGCTGGGGGCTGTAGGTGACGGCTAGTGGCGCTCTGTTACTTTCTTTGTTGGACCCGTCCTGGAGTAGGTGACTTCTGGGTACCCATCTGACTCTGTCTGCTGCTAAGCTCCCTGGTCACTGTTCCATCGCCCTCCGGCAATTCCCCATAGTGACGTGCTTAGAGATGGTAATGTCTGGGTAGAGGTTGGTGTCTCTTGAATGGCTTCTGGTGTCTGTCTCTCAGGCATGCCGTAAAACAGGCAAAAAGCCTCTCTGGTTCACAAGTGTTGCTGGGGGTTACGGATTGTCTGGGCCCATAGTGTGGTGAGGTCATAATCACATGGTCTAATGCCCATGGCTGAGCAGGGTTGGGGGCCGGTGAGTTGAATGAAGCTTGTGGCGATTACTACTTCCTGGGCATCCCGAAGTTGATTGTGCTTCGTTAACCATCATTTAACCTTTTTTACGCTACCTCTTGCACAACAATGGGGACTTAAGACACTAGTCTGTCAGGGTTGGGCAGTACCGAGGCCATATTTCAGGTTTGTCACTGCAAGTTTAGCTGCTTGGCAGAAGCCCCAGTGAGATCGGTATCTCATGGGGGGGAAGTCAAGGCTCCGGAGAGCTCGGAATACCTCATGATTCTGGATCCAAGTCACAGAGCTGATGACCCCGACCCATGAGGTGAGGTAGCTGGGAAAGAACAGGGAAACTAGCTCTTAGTCCCCCCCCCCTTATCTAGCCCCATTGCCCGTAAAATCTGAGCACCTCCCAGGCATTAATATATTTTCTGTCATGACCCCCCTCGTGAGGGAGGAGAGTGCCATTATCCCCATTGTACAGATGGGGAAATGGAGGCACAAAGCAGCTAAGTGCTTGCATAGCAGCGCATCACTCAGGGGTTCCTTTCTGAGTCTGTATAGGGGCCTTCCTCTTGCCACCCTCCTCCTTAAAGCTGTCTCCGGTCCCAAGCTCTGGGATCAAAGGAGGTTTAAAGTAGGAGGGAGGAGAAGAGCCTCTGACCCTCTCTACATGTTTGTCTTACACCCCAGAGAAACCTCAGACGACCTTTGGCCCCATCTCTGAGACCAATATGACTCTGAAATCCCTGCCGAAGAAGATGATGTTGAAACCCCTGCCAAAAAAGACCAGCGGGTGAGTGTGGAGGTGTCCGGGTTGCCATCGCCATGGATTGCCAGGTCCTCTGAGCAGGATCCCTGCCTTCACTCCTGCCAGTAAAACACCCAGCACGCTTGGTGCAGTAATCAGCATTAATTACCCTTTTTTCCAGCTGAAGGAGCTGGCACCGTTGGACTCGCCTGTGCCCCCCTGTGGCCGTAATACCGTGTGTGTGTAACTGAGTTTCTGTCTTTCTTTTTCTTCTTGTTTTTATCAAAAATATAAACACATAACAAAACAAAACATATATAAATACACGCACCAGATAGAAATAATCTCTCGGAACAAAATTTAACCTTCATTATTTGCAAAACCTGGCGGGGGCGGGGAACCCTGAACTCATCCAGGTCATGCAGGGCATCAGTTAGTAAAGTGACTAATTAGATAAATGAGAACATAATCTATGAGTAACAGGAACTAATATATATTCAACTGCAAAAGTATGCAATCATTTCATGTGTGACCAGACAGCCTCATACTTTTCCCAAGTGTTTCTATTAGACAGAGTCATTTTTTCCATTAATGCAGTAGGAGGGAGGTCACTAAGCCAGTCTGTAAATAAAGGAGGAATTGCAGATTTCCATTTCTCAAAATTAACTCTTTTGGTCACTAAAATAGTGACTGCAATCCATTTCTTACTGGTAACACCAACTCATTCATCATCCCTCAAATACACAGGCTTGAAGAAGGAAAGAGACCATGTAAAGTTTTTGAGAGAGCACTGAATATGGAGTTCCAGAACATGTGCATTTCTGGACAGATATAGAAGATGTGCGAAAGGTTGGCACGTGGCTGTTTGCATATCCAGTATTCGCTGTGCGTTGCCTTAAACACATGATCTGGAATCCAGTCCTGCCTGTTTAATATCTTGTTCTGGAAGAATCACAAGGATAAAGAACTTGAAGTATCTTGTGCATTAATACAGATAGCCTTTATTCTCACAACAGAAACCTGGGAGGATACGTTCGTTTTCCCATTTTCCTTTGAGACTGAGATTGAGAGGGTACCGCAAAGCATTAAGCCATCTAAATAATTCCTACAAAATGACGTTTATTTCCATATTTCTTAACATCCTCTTCTAGAGGTGAAAGAGTTGAAAAGGACCAATTGTCCCCTATTCTGGCATGAATCCTTGAGCACAGCTGCTGAGAGAAGAACCTGTGAAACAGTAAAAGCGGATATTTGTTACATGTTTAATCGAAGGGGGCCAGTCTATCATCTTGTGTTAATCCTTTTTCTATCCAAATTGTCTTAAGCATGGAGTTGGCCTTGATCCTGATGCATGGGTTATCCCATAGTGGTACGAGAAGAGAATTAGTAAGCTCGGATGCTGTGATCATTGTAGTGCATTGCAGGATGCTCCATGTAGATGCAAAGATTGGACTTTTCCCTAAGGGCGTGGGTAGCCTCTTAAGGTATATAAAAGAAGAGAGGGAACCAAATGGCACAGCTAAGCTTTTTTCTATCTCAAACCAGGCCGGTATGCAGAGCATATATAATAGGATGCATTTGGAATGCTAGATAATATAGCTACGGATCTGGCAACCCCAAACCTCCAGTTGCCCGCTATTTTTAAGGGGCTTGTGTGACAAGTGAGGCTGTTTTTTATCTTGTATAAATTGCAGGATAAGCCTATTTATTTGAGCAAAGAGTGAGGGAGAGACCTTGAAAGGCCACAGGCTAATGATATACAATCAATATATGGCAGATATTCATTCTGGCTATTTCTATTTTCCCCAGTAAGGATATAGGGAGGAGACGCCACCTCCCTACATCCTTGGACAGTTGTTTTTATATGTAGTCCATATTTATAGAAACAATTTGGGGAAGATTAGGACAAAACACCTAAATAAGTTATTTCCTTGCATCTTGGAAATGGAAAATGCTGAGACTGAGAAGGATCTGGTCTTTTGGATACATTCGTTGCTTGTGATTTATTCCAGTTATTGCAAAAAACAGAGGTCTCCAGAAATGTAAGCTACACTCTATAATGATGAGATTAATGAGGAGGGACTCTTCAATAGTACAAAAATGTCATCAGCATATAAACTGATTTTGTATTCTTTTCTGTTTATAATCACACCTTCAGTGACTGCGGACACATATACATTGCTAGTGGCTCAAGAGAGAGATAAAAAAGGAGAGGCAAGAGGGGACAGCCCTGTTGCGTCCCTCTTTCTAGCTGAAATATGGGAGAAATAATTCCATTTGTCGATAGTGCAGCGAGGGGAGAGTGGTATAATACACTCAGCCAATTCAGGAATATTGATCCAAATCCGATTTTTTTTAGGACAGCTATTAGATGAGGCCATTCAACCCTATCAAAGGCCTTCTCTGCATCTATTCTCAGCAGCCAGGCTTCCTTTCAGGAAACTACCCTGATCTGCGTGTGTAATTGATGGGATGTGGCTGCTAAAATTTTTGCAATTGGTTTGCAATCTGTGTTGAATAGAGATATGGGACGGAAGTTGACACCGTTGTGACCATCCTTGTTCTTCTTTAATATGAAAGAAATTAAAGCAGTTTTCGTGTTCTGAAACATGGTTCTCTTTTGGAATGTTTCAGTGAAGACCTTTGAAAGAATAGAAGAGAGCTGATTACAGAATGTTTTGTAGAAATCTGCCAGAAAGGCAGCCATCCATCCCAGGGGCCTTGCTGGAGTTCATGGTTTTTTGTAGCCTGTTCAGTTTCTGGTGTTGAGAAAGCTTTGCCCATAAACAACACTTGTTCTGAAGTTAGGGTATTAAAAGGCAGGTCTTCAATTAAATGATCCAATTGATTAGAGTCTGATTGGTTGTCTGATTTATATAAAGCTTGATAGAATTGCTTACATTGATTATTTATATCTGTTCATTCCAGGATGGCCCTCCCGTCTTCTTGTAATAAGGAAGAAATGTTGTTGGCTAGTTCCATCTTAAATCTTCTGGCAAGTGGCTTACCTGCATTATCTCCCCAATCATAATACCTTTGTTCTACCCTGTTGAGTGTAAATTTGAACTTGGCTGGATAAGCGTTCATTATATTTATATTTGGCATTGATAATGTAGGAGGTTTTCATTATTTGGGTCCGTCTTGTGTGTTTTCTCCAACTCAACTATTTCCTTGGCCGAAAAGTCTAGTAACTTGAGTCCTTCTCTCTTCTTTTGGGAGGCCTCCCTTATGCATTCACCCCTTACAGCACCTTTCAGAGCTTCCCAAACGCTGTATCTGAGGTAACCAAGTGCTTATTTTCTTGTATGAAGTGAGAGATGACACAATCAGCTGTGCAATTAAATTTTGCATCTTTTAGTAGCAGTGTGTTCAGCTTCCAGCAAAGACTTTAATGAGGTGTAACCAGCATCTATGGTAAGTATAAATGGAGCCTGATCTGAAATTATCAATAGTGCTTCCAGGCATGCTGGAATCAGTTCTGAAGACACAAGAAAAATTCAATTCTAGAGTAAGAGGAATGTACTGCAGATAAATACGTATATTCATGCTCCTTGGAGTGTCTTAGTCTCCATACCCCTTTTAAATCAAGTTCATTCATTAGTAACGAGGGTTGCCCTATTGTGCTTTGAGTGCTGGGTCTCATGTAATTGGATTTGTCCAGACATCTGTCTAGCATAGTATTCCAATTGCCTCCCAGTATTACAGGAGTGTCTTTCTTATTAGAAAGAATGTCTGCAATGTCTTTGAAAAATTCAGAATTACCTCCACTTGGATTGCAAATGCTTCCTAGAACAAACTTTTTTGAGTTGAACCATCTTCAGGAAGAACATTTCTTTCTTCAGGATCAAACCAAGACTGTATACATTGAAAAGTTAATACTATTATGAATTAAGATGGATGTGCTTCTGCTCTTAGAATTCAGTGATGAATGATACTCAAAACCTCCCCACATCTTCTTGATTCTAATGGCATCTATTTCTGCTAGATGAGTTTCCTACAATAAAGCTACCTGGCACTTTTTTGATCCGAGATGTCGCAGGATTTTATTTCTTTTGGAAAGTGGATTAAGTCCTCTCACATTCCAGGAGCACGCTCTAATATATAAAACCTGATTCTAAAGATACATATTTCCCCATTGATATTGTAAAACCCTATCTCTAGGATATGGTCTATATTTATACATATTAGACACTGGTTAGTTTTAAATTAATTTCTGCCTTCAATTGAGCCTCTAAGCAGGGCCGGCTTTAAGCCAATTCCATCAATTCCCCCGAATCGGGCCCCGCGCCTAAGAGGGCCCCGCGCCCAGTGGCAGGGACGCCCAGAGTAGGGGGCAAGTGGCAGAGAATCCCTTCCCTGGCTAGAGGCGCCTTTTTAATTTTTACTCACCCGGCGGCGCTCCGGGTCTTTGGTGGCACTTTGGTGGAGGGTCCTTCACTCGCTCCAGGTCTTTGGCGGCACTTTGGTGGCGGGTCCTTCAGTGCTGCCGAAGACCCGGAGTGAGTGAAGGACCCGCCGCCAAAGACTAGGAGCGCGGCCCGGTGAGTACAAGCTCCGCATGTTTTTTTAACATGTTTTTTTTTTAGTCATCCCTGCTGGGGCCCCGTCGAAACTGTTCGAATCGGGCCCCGCACTTCCTAAAGCCAGCCCTGCCTCTAAGTGTGTACGGTATACAAAAAGATCTGTAGTTAACTATCATGTGTCTTACAAATATACTTTGGAACAGAAAACAACAAAAAGTAAGACTTAAAATAAGCCAGAATGGGCAACTTCAGATCCGGATGGCTTCAGTTCTATCTCTCCTCCCTTCCCTATATTATCTAATAATATCCTAAACATCTCTGAATGCATATTTTAAGTCAAATCTTACCCTGTAAATATCATTGGGTATTCTAAGAACATGTATCATGTATTCCTACCTACAGAAGTTTTGATGTATAGTTATGTATGCATATATATATACAGACTCATCATATGAAAATGTACAATTGGTTTGGTAAATCCAATACAAATTAGTACAAAATCTAAATATGAAAACTACAACATAAAAAAAGTTTCATATTCATAGTATGTCAAATGCCCTGCACAAATTGAATAACTAGTACCATTTAAGGTTAGGTTATAGTCTGTTTTACATGTCAGGAATATTGACTGTTCCACAAGGGACTTGTGGTTACCCTAACACGACCCATCAGAGGCAAAGCTAGTGAAGAGATTCTGTCTAGCAGTGCAAGCTGTGATGATTTGTGCAGATAATGCTTCAGGCAGTAGATGGTGCTCTATCCCCCAGCTTAGTGTTAAACAGTTACTCTGTGCATTGCGTTGCTATACATTCGTTATTGCTCCGTTTTAAAGGCGACCAACTGAAGAGTTCAGCCTACCTAGTTACTTGCTAGGAATTGGAAGTTTGTGTAAGTGACTATTATCATGTCTACAGGGATACCTAGAAAAACAGATTTTTAAACTTGTTGAGGTTCGCTTTGTACTGAATCCCTGGGGAAGGTGAATGGGTACCGGATGCTGTATCCGATGTTGGTCCCCCTCAAGATTTGCTTTATGCCATTGAATGCAGCCCTCTTTCTGTTAAAGAAGTCAGGGAAAAGAGATTTTGTGGCCTTTGTACATAAGGTTTTCAGCTTTCCTAGCGGAACTTCAGCGGCTTGAAGACGATGGGCTTGGGCTTGTCGGGTTCCCACCGTCTAGTACCAGGCATTCGATGAGCCCTTTCAACGTCTAATGGGGGAAGCTGAGGGTGGATTTTAAATATGCCAGGGACCAGCTTCTGAAGAAAGCTGATAATATCCACCTTCTCCAGACCCTCAGCAATGGCCAACAGGTGAAGTTTGTTTCTTCAAGTTCTCTTTTCTAAGTCATCCTGGTTTTCTTCCAGTTTGTCTAGTCTAAGCTTTGAGGAGGCCATTTCTTCTTTAATTTCACTGGTTTCAAGGGCAGCCTTTGGCAGCTAATTTTCCAAGTGAGCCATATGGGGATTTTGCATCACACACCTCTTTAGGGATATCTTTGGAGATTGAATCCAGGTGGCCTGTGAGGAATTCTTTCAGTGTCGCGATATCCTGGGCTAGGTTCTGGTGTGGCTGCTTGGGTGATGCAGGTTGAGGTCTTTTACTGCTTCTCATTTATTCATTGGGATCCATATTCAGCAGTTTGAAGTTTATCCAGGGGATGAATTTAACCTTTTATGGCAGAAACTTATTGCCAGTTTGCTAGGAGAGTAATGCTTAGAGACGAATTGATGTGAGGAGGTCATCTTCCTCACAGATACCATGTGATCTTGGAATGTCATTCTTTCTAACGCTATAACTTGGCAAAGCTGGGACTCCCCAAATCAGCTACCTCCCCACCGGTGCTTTCTCCCCACTGCTTTCCAGGGGAGGAGAGGGAGCAGGCTAAGGGGTAGGTGCCCACCAGTGGCAGTGTTAAAGGTTAATGGCTTGGTTTTTCCCAGGAGCTGAGTACCCACATTTCCTGTGGGAGACTCAGTCCTTTGGGGAGCTCAGCCCGTAAATGCCAAAGTCATTGTGCAGCCCTGAGGAAGTTGAGGAGATTGCATAAGAGGGCAGAATCAGACCCTAGAAGTGTCTCCAGAGTGACCCCACAGCATCTTAGTGGTGTTCACATCTGTGTACAACTGATGTGAGAGCAGAATCGGATAATAAACTCTTCTCTGTTAAATTAATGCAACCCCTCTGAAGTCAATAGGGTTGCACCAGTGTAGCTAAGAGACGTTTGGCCCCCTGCATCATATCCTGCCCTGAATCCACGCGCTCAGCTGCTGTTCCATCAACAGGAGCTGCACATCTGCAGAGGAGTGTCAGTTTGCATCTTTTAATTGTCCTTCTTTCTTCTTGAATGTTGTATGGCAGGGAGTTATCTGGCATCCTCCTAGACAAGAATAAGTGCAAAGCAGTAAAGAATCTGACCAGGGACCAACTAGAAGGTAATGATGCCCCAGTTATCTGTTTTTCACCTTGAAAGGCAGGCTGACAAAAAGACTGTTCAAGGTTTATTCTTTAGCTTGTTAAATCCTTATTATTTCTACTGCAGTAGTAACTGCGGGGACATCCCCCACCTGAGGTCAGGCCCCCCTTGTGCTGGGTACTGTACAGACCCAATCCCTGCCCTGAACACCTTACAATCGCAGCTGACCAGACAGACAAAGGAAGTAGGGCTGTCAAGCGATTTAAAAAATTCATTGTGATTAATCGTGTGATTTTAAAAAAGTAATTGCGATTAATTGCATGATTAATCGTACTGTTAAACAATAATAGATTACCATTTATTTAAATATTTTTACATTTTCAAATATATTGATTTCAATTACAACACAGAATAAAAATGTACAGTGCTCACTTGGACTGTAAAAAAACAAAAGAAACAGTATTTTTTCAATTCACCTCATACAAGTGCTGTAGTGCAATCTCTTTATCGTGAAAGTACAACTTAGAAATGTAGAATTATGTACAAAAAACTGCATTCAAAAACAAAACAATGTAAAACTTTAGCGCCTACAAGTCCACTCAGTCCTACTTCTTGTTCAGCCAATTGCTTAGACAGACAAGTTTGTTTACATTTGCAGGAGATAATGCTGCCCACTGAAAGTGAGAACAGGCATTCGCATGGCACTGTTGTAGCCAGCGTTGCAAGATATTTACTTGCCAGATGCGCTAAAGATTCATATGTCTCTTCATGCTTCGACCACCATTCCAGAGGACATGCGTCCATGCTGATGACGGGTTCTGCTCGATAACGATCCAAAGCAGTGCGGACTGACGCATGCTCATTTTCATCATCTGAGTCAGATGCCACCAGCAGAAGGTTGATTTTCTTTTTTGGTGGTTCGGGATCTGTAGTTTCTGCATCAGAGTGTTGCTCTTTTAAGACTTTTGAAAGCATGCTCCACACCTCGTCCCACTCAGATTTTGGAAGGCACTTTAGATTCTTAAACCTTGGGTCTAGTGCTGTAGCTACCTTTAGAAATCTCACATTGGTGCCTTCTTTGCATTTTGTCAAATCTGCAGTGAAAGTGTTTTTAAAATGAACAACATGTGCTGGGTCATCATCCGAGACTGCTATAACATGAAATATATGGCAGAATGCGGGTAAAACAGAGCAGGAGACCTACAATTCTCCCCCACGGAGTTCAGTCACAAATTTAATTAATGCATTATTTTTTTAACAAGTGTCATCAGCATGGAAGCATGTCCTCTGGAATGGTGGCCGAAGCATGAAGGGGCATACGAATGTTTAGCATATCTGGCACATAAATATCTTGCAATGCCGGCTACAAAAGTGCCATGCAAATGCCTGTTCTCACTTTCAGGTGACATTGTAAATAAGAAGCGGGCAGCAGTATCTCCTGTAAATGTAAACAAACTTGTTTGTCTTAGCAGTTGGCTGAACAAGAAGTAGGACTGAGTGGACTTGTAGGCGCTAAAGTTTTACATGGTTTTGTTTTTGAGTGCAGTTATGTAACAAAAAAAAATCTACATTTGTAAATTGCAGAGATTGCACTGCAGTACTTGTATGAGGTGAATTGAAAAATACAATTTCTTTTGTTTGTCATTTTCCCAGTGCAAATATTTGTCATAAAAAAAATATAAAGTGAGCACTATATACTTTGTATTCTGTGTTGTAATTGAAATCAATATATTTGAAAATGTAGAAAAACATCCAAAAATATTTAATAAATTTCAATTGGTATTTCTATTGTTTAACAGGGCAATTAATTGTGATTAATTTTTTTAATTGCGGCTACTTTTTTTGAGTTAATCGTGTGAGTTAACTGTGATTAATCGACAGCCCTAAAAGGAAGTGTCACTCCCTCTTTTGCAGATAGGGGACTAAGGCACAGAGGGAATAAGTGAATTCACACAGGAAACCTGTGGCAGAGTTAGGAGCTGAACCCAGGTCACACGAGTCCCATGACCACAAGATCCTCTTGCCTTTCCTCTGCTTCCATGATTCTCTTACCATATTGTTTCATTGACCAGGGTAGAATCTTTGTGTTGGCATAAAAAAAAAAGCCCTAGGCATTATTCCCCTTGGTTTCCAAAGAGCGTAGTACATGAAGTTCGTACATCCCACCTGACGTAACTGGTGGTACTTTCCCTACATGCCCACAGCTTTCCACCAGGCCTACAGTTTCTTCAGTAAGGACGCAGATGGCAGTATTGACCTGCAAGGCTTGGAGACAACTGCAAAGAAGCTGGGGATTAGTTTAACCGAACAAGAGGCCTATGACGAGCTGTCATATGCTGATGTGGACGGTGAGTGTAAACAATCATCCCAGGTTTAGTCCACCGTGGTACGTTCCAAGGGTCTGTGTTTGTGAGTGTGTGGCGTTGTGCTCCCTTGGTGCCATGCTGCTTGCTGCCTGGCAGAGGTTTGGGCTAACTCCAGCCGGAGCAATGGAGTGCCTGGTCTGTTACGAAGTGAGAGACCAGCTCAGTGTGAAAGCAGGGCTCTTACAGGGGAAATGGGCAAAGTTGTGGGCAGGGGGGGGGGCAGCTGTGCATAGGACTAGCTCCAGGATGGGCGGGGAGTGCACTAGGCTGGCAACATGCTGATCCAAAGGGGTAGGGGCCAAGGGGGGGATGGGACTATGCCCCGCCTCCTCATCAGGCAGCACCGTGAAGGGCACCATGTGAATGGGTGATGGGAGAGGAGGGATAACTCAGTGGTTTGAGCATTGGCCTGCTAAACCCAGGGTTGTGAGTTCAATCCTTGAGGGGACCATTTAGGGATCTGGAGCAAAAATCTGTCTCGAGATTGGTCCTGCTTTGAGCAGGGGGTTGGACTAGATGACCTCCTGAGGTCCCTTCCAACCCTGATATTCTATGAGTTGCCCAGCAGCTGTGCCAGCCCTCTCAAGAGGAATCCTGGCTGAGTCCACAAGAATTCTTCCTTGGGCTGCCCTGACACTCTAACCAGTTGGTGTACAGCAGACACCATTAGCACACATCTCTCGCACACACATGAGGAGCCCGGATTAGAACCCGAGTCTCTCTGCTCCCACAACCGCCCTTCTGCAAGTCTCCAAAGCAAGTCCCTCTGTGACAACACTGACTGACTCATACATACAAGACCCCTCCTCAGCCCTTTCCAATGCAGCCAGTGGCTTAAAGCCACATTTGGGCCCAAAATGTATTGGTCCCTTTGATTGATCCGGGTTTCAAACTGGGATTCACTAAGGTTTTCTCCTCTTGTAGTCCTTCCCCCCCCTGCCCTCCCATGCACACAGATCAGAAGCAGGCCAGCCATACAGCCATCACTAGGGCCTTACCAAATTCACGGTCCATTTTGGTCAATTTCATGGGATTTTAAAAATTGTAAATTTCATAATTTCAGCTATTTAAATCTGAAATTTCACAGTGTTGTAATTGTAGGGCTCCTGACCCAAAAAGGAAGTGTGTGTGTGTGTGTGTGTGTGTGTGTGTGTGTGTGTGTGTGTGTGTGTGGCGGGGGGGGGTCGCAAAGTTATTGTAAGGGGGGTTGTGGTACTGCTACCCTTACTTCTGCGCTGCTGGCCATGCCGCTGCCTTCAGAGCTGGGCAGCTGGAGAGCGGCGGCTGCTGGCAGGAACCCAGCTCTGAAGGCAGATCTGCTGCCAGCAGCAGCGCAGAAGTTAGGATGGCATTATATGATATTGCCACCCTTACTTCTGCGCTGCTGCCTGCAGAGTTGGGCCCTCAGTCGGCAGCCGCCACTCTCCGGCCGCCCAGCTCTGTAGGCAGCAGCACAGAAGTAAGGGTGGCAATACCACGAACCCCCTAAAATAACCTTGTGACCCTCCCCCCCAGCAACTCCCTTTTGGGTCAGGACCCGCAATTTGAGAAACACTGGTCTCCGTGTGAAATCTGTACAGTATAGGGTAGAAGCACACACAAGACCAGATTTCACGGGGGGACACCAGATTTCACGGTCCATGACACGTTTTTTGGTAGGGCCCTAGTTCTCACTCTCTGACACAGGCTCCCGTAAGCAGCATGGCCTCAGAACTTAGACAGACCCATGCTGATGACAACCAGTGGAGTGGGGGAGGTATTATGCACTTGTCTAGCGTGGATCTTAGCAACAAAGCCCCTTCTCCGCCAGCACTCAGGGGAAGGCGGCTGTAGCCAACCTGGCCTGGAGTAGGCCCATTACTACCCTGTCCCTGGGGTGAAAGGCGCTTGATCAGTGGGAAATGCTGTTTACCTTGCAGGAGATGGGAAAGTGAACTTCTCTGATTTTCTGACCATTGTCACCGACAACAAGCGCTTCATCCAGGCTGTAGGTGAGTGCGGTGAACCCAGCTCAGCCAATGGGATTGGCCACAGTGTCCCCCAGCGATGTCAGTGTGTGGCCAGAGAACCCCACTTACCTAGAGGCGTCAGTGTTACCTGAACCTTGGGGCGATCTGGAGTTCACGTGACGTGGACTCCGACATCAGCATCTGGGGTCCCCCAAAGAATGAGCTCGCGCACAGCTGGCCCCCGTTCGAAACAGCTGTACAAAGCCTTGACAGTCCAGCTCAGGGGGAGGAGGCCGCTGCTGACTGCCAGGCTGAGACCTGGGGTCACAGAGAAGAGTGCAGGCACTGGCACAGCTCCCCAAGGTAGCCTGGCTCATGGAAGGGGAGTGATGACGGGGAGCCCAGGAACCACAGGGCATATAAGCGGCGTTCAGATAGCCAGGGTGAGATCAATCAACGCTGTGCTCCAAATACTCAAGCTGAGACTCTCTGCCTGGAACACCGGGACCAAATCTGCCTCTTCCAAAGCGGAGGGGGAGCAGCATTCTCTGGAGATACTATGCTTCCTTGGGCGATGGGAGAGGGCAGTGAGAAGTACCCCTTGCCCCAGTGCACCAGGCAGGAGACATGCCCCCACACACGCGTACACCATACTTTGCCCAGAGGAAACCTTGTTGGAGGTCACTGGTGCTGACTGCGGGCTCTGAAGCAGATGGGTTGGTGGGGTGGGCGCTCTGATTGACGTGCATCTCCTCCCCAGCCCCCGAGAAAGGCAGCCTGGAGGACTTTGATTCCATCGACGCCACGGGAATCCTGCTCTTTGAGGTCCTGTCAAAGCTGGTGGAAATGTCGGCTCTGCCCCGGAAGGCCATGCTTGAAATAGTCAGGTGAGTGCTAAAAGCTCTAGCAAGGTCTCCAAAGAGGGGAAAGGAGATCTCCGTTTCATAGGCTCGGCGGAGTCAAACAGCGGGCTCAGGGCCAGACTTACAAAGGTATTTAGGCACCTAAAAATGCAGATAGGCACCTAATGGGGTTAACAAAAGCATCTAGGTGAGGTAGGCCCCTACTTTGATTGGAAGTCAATTGGAATTGGGCCTCTAACTCACTTAGGCGCCTAGTGGAATTTACAGTAGTGGTTATCTGCATCCTTCTGTACTTAAATACCTTTGTAAATCTGGCCCCAGTTCTTTAGGCACATAAGTGAGCAGTGTACCTGTGTAGACAAGGCCAGCCATATAAATGAGGACAAAACAGGGCCCTGTAGATATATTTCATACCTCCTCCCTCTGCCCCCTGGAGAACAAAAACACACCTGTTCTATCTGCCATATGGCACACACCGAAAAGCACATCCCTCTTCTCTACATAGCCCTTATGACCTTACCTCCAGATCACCACATAAGCCTCCCAGCCTGTCAGCTTTCATCAAGCTGGAGTATTGTCCCCTGGCTCCTCCTTGGCAAGCTACACCCTTGCAGGGTATGAAAGACGAGGATGGCTGCAGGCTGTGCGAAGGAAATCTGGGGGTAGTGGGGGCCGACCTCTGGGCTAAATCAGAATCGCCAACCTATCTTTAAAGGTGACTTGCAAAGAAAAAGAAGTGCTGTGGTTTGCTTCCTTATGGTGAGTAGAGAAGGCCTGGAAAAGATTTTATCACCCTTAGGAGTACGGTTGTCAAGTCTTGCCTTTCCAGGTCTGGTTGGAGAACTCGGAGGTATGGTCTCAGAGCTTTCTCTGCCCTTTATCAGCAGGGCGGAGAGCTGAATCCTTAAGACAGAGAGCCCTTTTCCCAAGTGTTTTAAGATGCTTTGAAAAACAAGGGCGCTAGACTCGGTTACTCTTCCTCTCGATGAACCGTATCTTCCACCCAGGGGTGGCTCTATGTTTTTTGCCGCCCCAAGCACGGCAGTCAGGCGGCTTTTGGCAGCACGCCTGCGGGCGGTCCGCTTGTCATGCAGATTCGGCGGCATGCCTGCGAGAGGTCCTCCGGTCCCGCGCCTTCAGCGTCCCCACCGCCGAAGCCGCGGGACCAGTGGACCTCCCGCAGGCATGCCGCCAAAGGCTGCCTCGCTGCCGCCATCACAGCGACCGGCAGGCCGCCCCCCGCGGCTTGCCGCCCCAGGCACGCGCTTGCTTCGCTGGTGCCTGGAGCCGCCCCTGCTTCTACCATGAGCAGTCTTACTGAAATCAACAGGGTTCAGTGCTATTCAGTGTGCACCAGGGTATCCCAATGGGATCCAAAGAGCATTAATCTATCTGAGTAGAAATCCCTTCCTTCTCAAAGTGAATCAGGATTCAGTTTCTGGATATTGCAGGTACCATAATCCAACCAGTTCTCTAGCTGTCCACAGAGTCTCCAAGGAGACATAAGGGCTGAATTTATGCTAAAGTTTTAAAAAAAATTAAAAATAGGGGGAAAAAAACCCTTTCAAATCCTCCCCAGCCTCCTCTATGCAACATAAAGCAGGAAAAGGACACAATTCCCCTCCCCGCTTTGCTAGCCCCCGTTAAAGAAGGTGAAAAAGGCTGTTCGCTGGTTATAGCTGTCCTGGGTGTAGAGTGTTTGGTGACACTGCGCCATCTTTCGTCTTCTAGTTACTACCGGCAGAAGTTCCTGGCGTCCACTGGCAGGAGGGCCTGGATAGATGCTGGCAGCTTAATGGACCATGGGAAGGGGCTCCACACGCTCCGAAAAGCCCCAACTCCTCAGAGAGGCAGAGTCACTCCTATGTCTGCCTTTGCGGGTGCTGCCCGCATCTCAGTGATGAATGACAAAGAGCTGGAAGCCTACGTGGAAACCCTCAGGGGTAAGAACTGCACGTGGCAGTTGTGTGTCTGAGTGGGAATTTCAGTGGAGGTGCCAAAGAGGCAGAAGGCCCATTTGGGGGTCACAGCTATTCACTACAGCATCCTGTGTCCATTGCCAGTAAGGAGAAGTCCTCTCTCCCTACCAGACTTTTGGGCTTTGGATCAGGGCCGAGGTTAGCAAATCTTTTTTGCTACCTGCACCCACCCACTGCTTGGACTCCTCAAAGACATGAGTGATAGGAGGAAGCATAATCTTGTAGTGAAAGTGCAAGACGCCTGGGTTCTCTTCCCAGCTGTGCCACAGACTCATTGGGTGATCTTGGGCAAATCAGATTTATAGAAGTAGCCACTGATTTGGGATGCCTCCAAGCCAGGACTAGAACCCAGATTTGCCAGTTCCAGATCACTTATTTGAGTAATCAAATGGGAAGGATGGTACTCTTCCAGGCTCCACCCACAAAATAAGCTCCACCCCTGTGAATCACCAGACTGACACCTTTCAAATGATCAAAATATGATCATCTGTTCTCTGAGCTGCATTGGGCACCTTGAACTTAGTTCTTCCCTCAGTGGGACTTGAATATACCTCTGGGCTCTGATAGGCTCTTTAGATTTGCTTCTTTCTTGATTGGTTAAAAAAAAAAAGGAGTCATCTCTCCCAGATGCCACCCATTGATGGCACCAAAATGGGAAGTCACTCACAGTAAATTGTGTAGATCTCCTTTCTTACATGAGGAATGAAATAGTTGACACATATATTATCAGCACTGTCACCATGTAGAATAAATATAAAATGGGAGAATTAAAGTTAGCTTAAGGTTGGTTAAAGAAATATGGGTTGTAAAGAAAGGCCTTGAAAGTAAAGAGTTATAAGGCCCGATGGAATGAAGTAGGGAGGGCGTCTGGTTCAAAGAATAACTAATGAGATAAGGGGAAGTTTCTGAAAAGGCTTCTGACCAGTATGGGTGACTGGTTTTAAATAAGACAAAAAGAATCTGTTTTTAAAAGAGCCAACATGGCCCTTCCCACCCCACATACCAGTGTTATCTCAAAAAATAGGGCCTATGTTAACCCAGGTACAAAGGAAAAACTGTGTCAGCAAGAAGGATGGGAAAAGATAAGGAGGAAAGGCCTTGGGGAGAAAGGAGGTTGTAATCTTATCTGGATTAAGACTGGAAATAAGGGTGAACTGTCTCCAGTTGGCTTTTACCTGAAGTCAGTAATTGGCAATGACATCACTCGTTTTTTAAAGTGTATAAAAAAGGTAAACTCTTCAAGGGTTCATTGCTAATACCTGCCTGACCACATTGGAGCAAACCAAGATGGGTCTAAGCACCCTTGGGTGTTAGCCCATTTGTAAGTATCTTGATCAAATGTTTATAAATGTTTTGTTACATTCGGATGTAGTCAATTGCTTATTATTTAGGCTTTGTAGACGTGTTTAGAGCAATTGTATAAGTACCTTTTGGCCTCTGGATTTAATAAAGCAATTTATGATTAAATTAGTGTCATGATAATATCCTGCGTAAATAATAATTCCAACACACAAAGGAACCTTAAATAACTGTTTAGTTCTTCTTGGTGGCTGCTCGGTGTATAACAGCTCATGGGCTACCAAGGAGTCCATCTCTAGTTCTTAGGACCTATGGCTAAGACTTTCAAAGGTGGCCTCTAATTTTGGATGTCTCCGTTTATGGTTTCCCAACTTTAGACACTTGTGGGTTGATTATTCTGAGGTGCTGAGCACCCACAACTCTTTGCCTACAGCTGGAATAGTGGGGGCTCAACACTTCTGAAAATTAGGTACTAGATCTGTAAAGTTGGGCACCCAAAATCAGAGGCTACTGGCCCATATTTTCCATGTGTTTTACGGAAAGCAAGGTACAAAAAAAGGAGGAAAAGTGAATAGGGGAGATCTCAGAATGTGTAGTCCTGCCTTGTTGGATTGGTCATAGAATGGGAGAGCCAAGGGCTAGAAAACAGATGGTGGGTACTGTGTCCAATTAGTGATATCCATTCTTTTCTTTTCTTTTCCCCTTTGCTAGCAAGCAGTGTCCCCTCCGACAGTCCTTATGCTCAGGTACCCATCTTCCCATTGCTTCCCAACCGGGATGGAATGACAATACCGAAGCCAAAAAAAGACTTGCAGAAGCTGGAGATGCAGAGAAGGAAAGAGCCTATATCGTCATTTGAAAACCATTTTTTCCATAAAAGAAACTGGCTGCGTGAGGCAAGATAAGGAAACAGTTAATCTATGTAATAACAGATGACACACAAGGGCGGGTCTGAGTAGTTGTGCTGTAGATTCTTCCCCATTGAAATGTGTGGGGTTAGCACACATCCCTTCAACGCTTACATTCCCTTGGACTCAATGGGTCAAATTCAGTGATGTCAATGGGGTGTGACTCTGCGTAAGCCTGGAGTCGTCTAAGGTGATGTAATACACACATTGAGGGTGACGGAAGGAAGTGTAAATTACACAAACTTAACTTCTTTTTAGATCTTTTTAGACTCATCTCTGAAAATTGTTCCCAGAAATGTTCTTGAAATGAATCTATGAATGCTGCATCGTTTAACCTGCAGTTGGTGCAGCTGGCATACTGTGGCTGTATATATGTTCGAGATTACATAAAGTGGGGAATTCTGGTGGTTTGTATACCTGGCATTCACCAGAGGTAAAATGGATAGAATAGCTCTCCCCTTTGCAGCCCAGAAAGCCCAATACCTCTGGGTGACTATTCCAGGTAAGACAGGGATACACTTTTACAGGGAAGCAAATAGCCTTGATTTCTCTTAAATATATTAGGCTGGCTGAAAAGGGTGTGGGTTTGATTCCTGTCCTAAAAGCTTTGAGGCAGGAGATTCTGGCTGAATTCCCCCATGTTCCCTGCCACAGATTTAAAGAATATCTGATAACATGATAGCCTGATGGATTGTCTTGGTGGGATGATTAAAGGAATGAACCCTACCATGAATGCAGCAGAAGAGACCAGCTGTCCGTCCCACAAAACAGCCTTGGTCTCTCACTTTCCAATCTCAAGATATGACCAAGTGACCCAGACCACACAAGACACTTAATGAGGATGTCTGCTTTCTCTGTTGTCCTCCACAACACACACCCTGAGATGTGTGGACACCTGATGGGAAATCCTGGCTGTGCGTGACAACACTGAAAGATCTTTTCTGAGCAGCAGGCTGTGTTTCCTCCTCCTGGGGACAGTCCTGGAGCAGAACAGTACTGAAAGTAGATAGGCCAAACCCTGCTCTTGTATATTGCAGTGTAAATCTAGACTAGTAACTTCATTGACTTCAATGGAGTGAGTCTGGATTTACACCGGTGTAACTGAGAGCAGAATTTTGCCTTGTACATATAATCTGGTAGTCTTCCATTGCTGAGCTAGGGCTAATCAGATTTCACGCTTCAGCCTGACTGCTGCAGGAAGGGATTTCCCCAAATGTGCGACACTAAACAACTGGCCAGGTGCATTAGAGAGGGGTTTGTTGTTCCTGAAAGCAGTAGGTCACAGCCACTGCCTGAGGCAAGAGGCCTGTCTTGATGGACCATTGGTAAAGCCTCTCTTTCTGTCTTTTTCAATCAGGCAACTGCGTTCAAACCTCCTGATTACTTCAGAGACCGGAAAACCTCCCTTAGTCTCGGCCCTCACTTGATGGAGAGGCGACACCGTTTGACTATAGAAGACCTGCGTGAGATACGACTAGATGTGAGTACAAAATCTACCACCCCTTCCAAAGAATTCCTCCCTCCTTTGTCTCTGGTAGTTTAGGAGATAACCAGTTTGACACTCCATCAGATCCTCGCCAATCAAACACACTCTTCTTCCAAGGACTGGCTGGCTCACAGCATTAGGAATGGGGTATGGCGGTGTTTCCCAAACTTGGGATGCCGCTTGTGTAGGGAAAGCCCCTGGCGGGCTGGGCCGGTTTGTTTACCTGCCCCGTCCACAGGTCCGGCCGATCGTGGCTCCCACTGGCCATGGTTCGCTGCTCCAGGCCAATGGGAGCTGCTGGAAGTGGCGGCCAGTATGTCCTTCAGCCCATGCCGCTTCCAGCAGCTCCCATTGGCCTGGAGCAGCGAACCGCGGCCAGTGGGAGCTACGATCGGCCGAACCTGTGGACATGGCAGGTAAACAAACTGGCCCGGCCCGCCAGGGGCTTTCCCTACACAAGCAGTGTCTCAAGTTTGGGAAACACTGGGCTATGGGGGCCCTTTCATCTCCAGGGCACTACTTTGGATGCCGACTGGGTTGCTAGCGATGAAAAGATGGCTCTTTTGTGGTCTTTATAAAAAGAGTTCAGTCCTGGTGAACAGGGGCCACGTCACACGAACCAGCATCCATCCCAGCTGGCCTCGTTGTTTCCCCTTTTTGGAGGTCAAAAGAGATGGCCATGGCCACCTAATGCTACCCTTTCACCTAGCAGCCATCCGATCAGGGCAGGAGTGAGGGGCAGCATACGGACATTTGCATTGCCACACTGCCCCTACTGTAGAGAAAGGACTTCAGCTCCCAGTGTTGTCAATCCGACCCCTTCCAGACAGAGAGTAAAATGTCTCTCTGGAGTTGCTCCATTTTGCTTGTTGAAACATAAAGCTGCTTAGTATATGGCACAAATTCAGATCTGATGTAAGCAAATGCAACTGAAACTGCTGGGCGTGGGAAGTGCTCAGCGTCTCTGAAAATCAGACCACTTTTATAGGGACTTCATTTTACGTACTTGGATCGGAAACTCTTGTCCCGAGGTCCTCACTGCTCTGCATGGACATTAAAGATTCCATCTGCTATTTTCTGTAACAGTTAGAGGAGCTGACCCAGTCTACTTGGTCAAGACTTCCCTCCCCTCAAATTGTTTGCACGTTTTCAGCCTGATTGCTGCCCTCTGCCCCCAGAGGTGGCTGCATTTCAGTGGTGCTTTGAAGCCCTTTGAGACAAAAGATGTTACAGAAATGTATGATTATCAGTAACCCAGATAGTACAAATTAGTGGGTTGCTGGTGCTCCATACCCCTGTTCCACCCTGATTGTCACCTGGCAACCATTCTTCCTCTCCCAGAGGCATATGCAAGGGTTAGGAGCAGCAAGTACAAATACCATTGGATATTACCACTTAGATACAGTAGCACGAGGATGGGGACCTTAGAAATATTGTAGGAACTGGGGTATATGCACAACCCTTTATAACACAGTGACTGTAGCTACACTGAAGTTCCAGTGTAATTACAAGGTGTAACCCATACAATTAACTTTCTGGTGAAAGGATTTTAACTAAGCATCTGTATTACTTCATGCAATTCCTTGAAATTACTATGAAGTATGAAACCAAAGGGATAATAATAAATAAGTCCGTTAATCTTTCCGTTACATAAATTGGTGATACACCCCACCTTGATATAACACGACCCGATGTAATGTGAATTCGGATATAACGCGGTAAAGCAGTGCTCCGGGGGAGCAGGGCTGCGCACTCGGTGGATCAAAGCAAGTTCAATATAATGCGGTTTCACCTATAACGCAGTAAGATTTTTTGGCTCCCAAAGACAGCGTTATATCGAGGTAGAGGTGTATTTACTGGCATCTACTTGCAGTCAGTGCATGATAAAGAGCATCCAGGATCTTTTTTTTGACAACCTCACACCTCCCATCTGTCAGACTTCTGCAGTAGCTGGTTTCCATTTGGGTACAGATCTGGTTCCATGCTACACTGCAGCCTCTTTCAACCTCCATCTCTTCTCCATAGGTGAAAAGGGTAACTGAAATGTACAAGGAGGGGATGGCACTCAAGGAGAGGAACAGGATGCTGAGACTGTGGCGGAGGTTGCACGGTGGGCAGATTGGGCTGGAGTCAGGGAACCACAGCTTCTACCACACTTTCTCCACCTACTCCTGGTCATGGAACGCTCGCCAAGAGCTGGTGACACCCAACGAACTTCAGCAGTACGATAACAAACTGTACCGCAGAGAACATTCCTCAGCCCGCTCCGATGACAGCGAAGTCAAGGGTGGGATAAGGAAAGGAAAAGAAAGGAAATGAGAAGAAAGAGCCATATTGCTCCATTTTCTTAACATCACTGTTGACTACTGTCCTCCTTCACATCCCATTATTTTTCCCTATAACAGTCTCAGGCTCTTACACAGGTCACACTGTCTGAGGGTAGGAAAGAACTGTTTCCCCTTTGCATACTGGCTAATACGATGAGAATTAAAAGAGAAACATGTTTTTCTTCTACCGGTCTCCGCTCTTTCTCTATAACAATCACTGGATTCAGGAATATCACTATAGGGATTTCACAACAGGATAAATTTGGGGGAGAGGTATCAAGATTCCTCTATTCTATTCCTAGCTCTGCCACTGACTTTCTGTTCCTTGGTTTTCCCATCTCTGAAATGGGGCTTATACTTACCTCAGAGGGAGGGAAGCTGCAGGGAGTTCAATGACTGATTTCTAGGGCTGTTGATTAATTGCAGTTAACTCATGCGATTAACTCAAAAAACTTAACTGCGATTAAAAAAATTAATTGAAATGATCGCACTGCTAAACAATAGAATACCCACTGAAATTTATTAAATATTTTTGGATGTTTTCCTACATTTTCAAATATATTTATTTCAATTGCAACACAGAATACAACGTGTACAGTGCTCACTTTAGACTATTTTTTATTACAAATATTTGCACTGGGAAAATAAGTTGTATTTTTCAATTCATCTCCTACAAGTACTGAAGTGCAAACTCTTTGTCATGAAAGTGCAATTTACAAATGGAGATTTTTTTGTTGTTGTTGTTACATAAACAACAAGGAGTTTGGTGGCACCTTAAAGACTAACAGATTTATCAGGGCATAAGCTTTCGTGGATAAAAACCTCACTTCTTCAGGTGCATCTGAAGAAGTGAGGTTTTTACCCACGAAAGCTTATGCCCAAATAAATCTGTTAGTCTTTAAGGTGCCACCAGCCTCCTTGTTGTTTTTGTAGATACAGACTAACATGGCTACCCCCTGATACTTTTGTTACATAACTGCACTCAAAACAATGTAAAACTTTAAAGCCTACAAGACCACTCGGTCCTATTTCTTGTTCAGCTAATTGCTCAGACAATCACGTTTGGTTACATTTGCAGAAGATAATGCTACCCGCTTCCTGTTTACACTGTCATCTGAAAGTGAGACCAGGCATTTGCATGGCCCTGTTGTAGCCGGTGTTACAAGATATTTACATGCCAGATGTGCTAAAGATTCATATGTCCCTTCATGCTTCGGCCATCCTTTCAGAGGACACGCGTCCATGCTGATGAGGCTCATTAAAAAAATAATGCGTTAATTAAATGTGTGACTGAACGCCTTGGGGGAGAATTGTATGGCCCCTGCTCTGTCACGTGGTGGAAGAAGGAGCAGCTGCGCCTTTGCTCCCTGAAACCAAACTGCAGCGCTGGGTGGGATGGACCCCTAGGGCCGGGCGCTCCAGCACCCCTTGCCCCCCCCCCGCGAGACACGTGCCACGGGTGGGCGGTGACCCCGCTGCTCGTGGGGCTGATCCCCGCCCCGCTCTGGGGCTGCGCAGCCTCTGGCCCTGGCTCGGTGGGGGCGGCAGCCTGCGCGAGGCGCGTGCGAAGGCTCGGCCCGGGCCCCGCCCCCCCAACAACCCGCCAGTTCCCGCCCCTCACAGGCCCCAGGCCGCCTCCCGCGGGGCAGCCGAGGGAGTTCTCTCTCCGGTCGGACGGCGGGTTCCGGTTCCGGTTCCGGGTCGCGCAGCCTGTCATGGCGGCGCCCAGTGGGCCGGAGGCGGCGGCGGCGGCGGCCCCTGGGAGGAGGCAGCCGTTCGGGAGCCGCTTCCTGACCGACCCGAGCCGACTCTTCCAGCACAACGCCTGGTGAGGCGATTCCCGCCCCGGGGGAAACGACCCCCCTTTCTGCCAGCAGCCTCCCCCCGCCCGGCGGGCACCGACCCCCCAGCCCCGAGGGGCACCGATCCCCCCCCCCAGTCCTGGGGGGGTCACCGACACCCCCCCGCGAGCAGCCTCCCCCCGCCCCGGCGGAACTAATCCCCCCCCCTCCGTGCGGTCGCGCTGCCTCCCCCAGTCTTGGGGGGTCACCGACACCCCTCCCCCCGCCCCGGCGGGCACCGATTCCCCCCCCTCTGCGCGCTCGTGCTGCCTCCCCCAGTCCTGGGGGGGGGGGTCACCGACACCCCCTCCCCCGCGTGTAGCCTCCCCCCGCCCCGACGGCACCAAGCCCCCTCAGCCCCGAGGGGCACCGATCCCCTCCTCTGCGCGCTGGCGCTGCCTCCCCCAGTCCTGGGGGGGGGTCACCGACACCCCCCCGCGTGCAGCCTCCCCTCGCCCCGGGGGCACTAATCCCCCCCCCCTCCGTGCGGTCGCGCAGACTCCCCCAGTCTGGCAGACACTGACACCTCCCCACGTGCAGCCCGACCCCCCAGCCTCGCTTGGTGATCCAGTTTTGGATTATATGACTCAAAGTCGCTTCATAAATGTAAATGGTCAATTTCCTTTTTCCAGAAATGAGACATTCTTAGGGGTTTACGGTTCTGTTTCTTTGTCTTTTGTCTCTATCAAATAGTGATGAAAGAATAACCCATTTTAGGGCCTGAAAAATTCTGCTAGGCCCCTATATTCTTCTTTGTCCTGTCTCCTTCGCATCATCTTGCTTCGCTCTTTTTAAATTATCATTTGCTTTAATGCCTGTGCAGTTATGTATGTACATTGAAACTGTCAACATGTTCTTAACATCTGAAAGTTTCCCTGGATCCAGTGCTATCTCTAGGATATTCATGCATATTGTTCAATATTAAATCTGTGTACGAATTAAAGCTATTTTAGTACATGACAGGTGAGTCGTTTGCTTTGTCAACAAAGGGTGCCTATTAGTGTGAAATGTGATAGTGATCTTGTGGCAAAAAGAAGAACAGGAGGACTTGTGGCACCTTAGAGACTAACAAATTTATTAGAGCATAAGCTTTCGTGGACTACAGCCCACTTCTTCGGATGCATAAGAAGTGGGCTGTAGTCCACGAAAGCTTATGCTCTAATAAATTTGTTAGTCTCTAAGGTGCCACAAGTCCTCCTGTTCTTCTTTTTGCGGATACAGACTAACACGGCTGCTACTCTGAAACTGATCTTGTGGCGTGGATTTGTGTCCATTAAAACTGGATGGGCATCCAAAACCATTCACATACACCTCTGAACAGCCATCACATGTTGATCAGCTTTAGATCACTACCTAACTGGCCCAGATTTGAATTGGAGACCTATATATGAAACCCCTATTATTACCAATTCAGTGAGCCGTCTAATTCCCTCCCTTTATTTGCTTATTAAGAGTGTTTTTGGTTCTTAATTTATCAGACACTGAAATGCTGTTACACTGCCCAGCAGCTTTCTCATTTTTTTCCCCGTCTTAACCTTCCTAGCTAAGTAGCTCATTTTATTTTTCCCAACAGGGATAATGTAGAATGGTCTGAAGAGCAGGAAGCCAGTGCAAGGAACAAAGTTCAAGAGAACAGCAGGCAGCTTGTTCCACAAGACAAACAAGGTACTTCTAGATGCCGCCGTATTTCTTACAAATCTTGACGTGTCAATACAATAGCTGACAATTCTAGCCAAAACCAAAGATTCGCCTTCATTTATTCCCCCAACATTTTTTCCAAAACTGCTGATTTTAATCAGACGCAGGGTCTGTTTAGTATAAGGCAAGGGGCTGATTCTGTTCTGCCTTCATGGCTGTCTATCTCTCTAGCAGCTTAATGACTTCTAACATTTTATCTTCAAGTTCCTTGTGTGACGTTATGCTGCTTGTGAAATAAGCTCAGTCTTTCGCCTGTTAAGCTATAGGCAGTATTAGGGGTGCCCATATTTATCTGCATTAAGTTAATGGTAATAGTTGAAACAGACTAAGAAAAATGTGAGTTTATCCAAGATCCTGCATTGAATGTTTGGCACCAAATCTTAGGATTGGAAGGGATCTCATGAGCAGGGCCGGCACCAGCTAAGCAAGCTGGTGCTTGGGGCAGCAGATTGTTGGAGGCGGCATTCTGCCCAATCTTAGGGTGGCACGGCCCTTTTTTTTTTTTTTTTTTTTTGTTCCGCTCTGGCTGCCCTGTAGGGGGTGGCGACACGGAGAACCAGAGCGCCCTGCAGGGCAGTCCTCTTCCTTCCCTCCCCGCCGACCGGAGTGGAGCCCTCGTGGCAGGCGGCAACACAGCGGGAGGGGCCGCATGGCAGCACCCCTGTTGTAGCTCTGGCTGCCCCCTTCTCTCTCTCTCCCGCCCGCTCCCTCCGCCTCCCCCCCCCCCCCCCCCCCCCCCCGCAGCCAGTCCCCCCTGCACCTGCACTCCAGCCATGCTGCTGGTTTTTTGTTTTTTTTTTGCTTTGCCGTTCTGGCCGCCCCATTTTTTTTGTTGTTGCTTGGGGCGGCCAAAAAGCCAGAGCTGGCCCTGCTCATGAGGTCATCTAGTCCAGTCCCTTGCACTTAAGACAGGACCAAGCATTATCTAGACCATCCCTGACAGGTGTCTGTCCAACCTACTCTTAAATATCTCCAATGACAGACATTCCACAGCCTCCCTAGGCAATTTATTCCAGTGCTTAATTACCTTGTTAGAAAGTTATTCCTAATATTCCATCTAAACTGCCCTTGCTTCAATTTAAACCCATTTCCTCTTGTCCTATCCTCAAAGATTAACCAGAACAATTTTTCTCCCTCCTCCTTGTAACAATCTTTTACATACTTGAAGGCTGTTATGTCCCCCCTCAGTCTTCTCTTCTCCAGCCTAAACAACCCCAGTTTATTCAATCTTCCCTCATAGGTCATGTTTTCTAGACCTTTAATCATTTTTGTTGCTCTTCTCTGGACTTCCTCCAATTTCTCCACATCTTTCCTGAAATGTGGCACCCAGAACTGGACACAATAGTCTAGTTGAGGCCTAATCACTGTGGTACTAAAGTTCTAAGCTGTTTCTTTCAAATTCCCTTCACTTGCTCACACCTTGGTGCAGGAAATGTTGGCGTATCCATCACTTAAACTCTCAGTAGTTATAAATCTGAATCAAGCTGGAGAAGCATAGCTCTGCAGCTGATGTTTTGGTTAAAGCTGCTCTAACGTTCACCCAGCCCCTTTCCTCTCCTGCTCTGAGATCTCATTCTACGTTACAAAAGATAGCGGAAGTGTCCTGCTGTCCTCTGCTAGATCTTTCTCTCAAGATCTAGACTAGATTTGGTTGATGTTACTTGTTATATCCCACCTCTCGCTTGGATGTAGCTAAATGGGAATAGTCTATGTTGGTGTTTCTACAGTAGACTGCTCCTGGGTATCAAGCTGGACCTTCTTCTTTAATGAAAAGTAAAGGGGCATGAGTCTATTACATCTGTAAGGCAAAAATGCGAACTGTGATGGGGCTATTCAGGTCCTTTCCATGTAGCATTCCATTGTGTTCACAATAGCACGCTTTTCACTATGGCTAAGACTGACCCTCCTAAACTCTTATGTCTAGATTCTCAAAAGTGCTCAGTACCCAGCAGCTGCCATTGTGATATCCAACATCCTGAGTTCATTTGAAAACCAAGCCACTAGAGAATACTGCTATCCACTAGCTTTGCTTACTCCCAGAGTAGAGGAGAGATGGGAACTCTGCCACCTCTGTGGGACTTAATATACTGCTATAATTCAGTGCATGGCACTCTGTAGTGGTATTCTAGACAGAATGGAATCCCTGCTGAAGCTCTAGTAATCTAAAGCACGGGTAGCTACACTACAGAGCAGTACAATGCAAAGTAGGATCTTGGTTGTTACAGCTGTAGTATCTTGTGGAACAGATGGGCCTTCAGAATTTATTTTGAAGGAGAGGGGAGGGTGTCTCATGTATGCTGTTTGGGAAACAGTAAACTAGCTGGAGGCATGGAAAAAGCAGTGTGGCTTCCACCCTTTCCCTTTGGAGACAATAATTCATTGGGTCCATGGAGTCTCTGATTCCCTCCCCATCTTCTGTGGCCAGTAATTTTTGTTTGGGGACATATTTCATCCAAGAGAGTCCTCTAGTGTGAAGGGGTGATATGGGCTGGACTTTGGGGGTTGTCCTCACAAGGAAGAGCTGATCTCTCTGGACTTCCAACCAAGGAAAGAGCTCTGCAGAAATCCAGCTCACACATGGACGTCCTCGCACACTAGAGTTCTGACTAAAAGGAATATTTTTAATATTCTTGACCTTGAAGCAGGAATTATGGGTGAAGTTCATTGGGCTATGCTGGGAAAACGTCAAATTAGAGCATTATAATGGATCTTTCTGGCCTTAAAATCTATTTTTTGAGTGATGCTTATCAGCTGGTCCTTGATTTCTTGTTCTTACGCTGCACTGATGTGAGGTCTTTGTTGTTTTACAAACAGTAAGTTCCACAACATCCCTGAGGTAGGTATGGCTTTATACAGGTCTACTAGAAGGACCACCACACCTTAGCCGCGGTCCAGTAATGCACAGCACTACTGCATCATTCTTCAGGACAGGAAGTGCATAATATCTTATGCAGTGGATATCACAGGAGGCATTTAGGTCAGAGGTTCTCAACCAGGCGTACACGTACCCTTGGGGTACGCAGAGGTCTTACAGGGGTTACACCAACTCATCTAGGTATTTGCCTAGTTTTACAACAGGCTACATAAAAAGCACCAGCGAATTCAATACAGACTAAAATTTCATCCAGACAATGACTTGTTTATATGGCTCTATAGACTATACACTGAAATGTAAATACAATATTAATATTCCAATTGATTTATTTTATAATTATATGGTAAAAAGGAGAAAGTCAGCAATTTTTCAGTAATAGTGTGCTGTGACACTTTTGTATGCTTATGTCTGATTTTGTAAGCAAGTAGTTTTTAAGTGAGGTGAAACTTGGGGGTAGGCAGGACAAATCAGACTCCTGAAAGGGGTACAGTAGTCTGGAAAGGTTGAGAGCCACTGATTTAGGTAATTAGAATGTAGATCGCTGAGTTAAAATCTTGCCAAGACACCAAGGTTAGCATCCCCTACATGTATGAAAATGTCGTGGAATTTTATTAGCACCTCATGTTTTCTCATCTGAAAGATGGCACCACTAGCACTGTACTTCCTTGCCGCCACATTAAGGCATTGGTTCCATGGAGCTCAGGAAAAACCGCCAGCTACTGAATCAACATTACTACTTCCTCTGCAACTTGAGTGGTCTTTGAATGTCTCCCGTGTAAACACTGAATGGGCTTGACCCTGCTTAGCTTGAGATCTGATCGGATCACAGCATGAGGTGCTATGGCTACAGAAATTAAAATCTCTCTTGACTTGGTCCTGAGGGCATGGCTCTTTACAAGGCCCTTATAACCGAGATAAAGTTAGAGGGATTATTTTTATATTTAGTAGTTTTTCAGGATAAATCCTGCTAAAAATACACCCAGAACTGACTTTTCAATTCTTTGCCAAAACTATTTTTTTCTCCCTTGCCCAAGCCTTCTTTTAGACTGAGACTGCATTTCTCCCCAGACATTTCCAGCCTTTTTTTCTTTATCCTCCTTCAGACCTCTCTTAAACAGTTAGGGAGATTCCAGCTTAATTTTCTGTGTCGATGGCTGGCTCAAGAGTAACTCCAATTTTAATGGATGCCCCCTTTTCCCTGCTTAAGCCGTCTGTCCTTGGTGGGTGGTAGAGAAATAGAGTGAGAGCTGTAGAAGAGGGTGAGTAATCATAATCGTAGGTGAATTTTCTGAGTTCAGTAAATAACAAGTCACTGTCCAAAGTTGTTTAAGGGCTTGCATGTTGCTGAAATGCAGCTGGAGTCTGTGGCCCTCGGCCATAACACTTCCAAGTTGATGAGTAGCATAAGGGCACTGAAATTAGTTATCTCTTCCCAGCACAATAGGCCAGGACTGCTCATGCCAAAACCTCACTTGAGAGAGAGGCTCACCACATTTGGAAGATGCTAATCAGTTCCTCATGCTGAGTCCATTTCCCAAGAGAGGAAGCAGCTCCAAGAACGGTATTAGGTATCTGAAATCTGTGCAGTCATGTCATGGAAATTTTCAGGCCATTTCTGATCCCATTAGAAACTCACTCAATCACCTCCATTCCGCATCCGCAACAGAGGGGAGTTCTTCCTGCTCTTGCTCGCTATTGTGTTGTTCATCTTATGAAATCAATCCAGGAGGTCTGAGGGATTAGAATCTGCTAGGGATAACACTCCCCACTAAGGTTTCTTGGGTGCATGGGGGGAGCAGACATTTCCCTTTGTCTTCTTTTCCTCAGAAATGTAATCTCAGAAATGTCTGATGCCCTAAATTGCACAAAACACTGGAAAATAAAATACTGGGAGCAGTCCTGTACTGGTAGTCAGACTAAGTTATAATGATGTTTCTAATTTCACACAATTTCAAAGCACGCTGCAAATACTAGCTAAGCCTTGCATAGCCTCTGTGAGGTAGATAAGTCCTATCCCATTTTTCAGATGGAAAGCTAAAAGGCCTGATCCCAAAATATACTAAGCACCTTCATCTCTCATTGACTTCACTGGGAATAGGAGGTGCTCTGTACATCTCAGGAGTGAAGCCCTAAATGACTTTCCTCAGGTCCCAGAGAGAGTCAATGGAAGAGATAGGGAATAGGACCCAGAGGTTCTTTATCAGTTCTCTACAAGTAGAAAAGGCCTATCTCAGTGCCGTGAAATCGAGCTAGAAAGGCAGACAACTTCTTTCACAAACACCTTCCTTTTTTATTCCTAATGAGGTAGCGTGGTGTCATAGCTGGGGAGAGGCAATCGGACTCAAATCAGGATGCTCCTCAATGAATAACCCTAATTCTTAAATAAGTTGCTAAATACAACATGGAGCTTGTGACCCCTGTTTGATTAAACTGATTACAAGCTAAGACCTTTGACTTGTCTTCTGCTGACCTTTCTTCTGTGTCTTTGCTTACAGATGAATATGAGCTCAATGCTAATGAATACTGGAATGATTTCTATAAAATCCATGAAAATGGCTTCTTCAAGGACAGACACTGGCTGTTCACTGAATTTCCTGAACTGGCACCAAACCAGAACCTAAGTCAACCTGAGGCTTCTGCATACAAAGATGGTAGCACTAGAAAACCCATAAACACCGGCCTGGGGAGCTGTGAAAATGGCCTTTGTTCATTGGAAACCAGAACACAAGAGCATCATCAATTGGACTCGATGAAAGACGGTAATAATATTATCAACAGACTCGACGCAGATGGAGAAGCAATACTGAAGTTGGGTGACCTGAAACTAAGTGATGGTGACTTCCCAGGATCCTCTGCCACTTACCGTATACTAGAGGTAACTTCAGGGAATGAGAGAAACAGCATCTTTCCCAAGTGAATCAAGCTTGCCATCAGAACCTTTGTTCATGAAGGTGACAGACTTCAAACTAACAGGTCGTCATGTACAACCTCACCAAGTCCTACAGTGCAGCGCAACTTTACATACAGAACCAACCGTCTTTCTTACAAATCTATCCCAAAGCTCTTTACAGAAATGAATAATAGGAGGGAAGCGGTAATATAGGCAAGGAGAGAGCTTCATTTTCAGCTGAAATTTGATATGAGGGAAAGATTCAGGAAGGTTGCTACAGAGGAGAAGGCCCTTGTACCAGCATTAGTGAGACTGAGCAAAGACAGAATAGATATATTGACAGAGTTTGAGGCCAGAAGGAACCACCAGATCATCTAATTTGACAACCCACCCCCCCAATATTTCACAGGCCACTAGCATTACCCAATACCTTTACAATAAACCCAACAACCAAAATTAGACCAAAGTATTACAGCCCACGGGAGACTAAACTATTATGTGCCACAGGCAGAGAATAGGCTTGCCCAAGACCTCTGCGATGGCAGAGAAGTGATTCAGTGAGATATGCCCAGATAATCCTGACAAGTGACTTGTACCCCCATGCTGCAGAGGAAAGCGAACCCCCCCCCCCCCCACACACACACACAGCAAGCAGGGTGTTGGGGGGATAGAGAGAGGACCATAGCTGTGAGATGGACTGGAGCAGCTCAGTAGAGGGTGTTAAAAACATAGAGGAAAACTTTGAACTGAATTAAGCCTGTTGGGTTTTGGTTCAGATTGGTCTTTGTGACCAACTAGTTCCCAAAGGGATCAGTATCTGACTGTGTCCCGCACTGAGGCCTTCTGAGATTCAAAAGGCAAGTTATTACTATCTGATGTTGAAGTAACAGCTGAGGTCTCAACATGCATTCTCGTTGTGTAAAGAGCTGGTTTGTTAACCGTGTTCCGGAAGCTTCTCTCTGTCCCTGGGTTCTGCTCCTGAGTCTGTCTGACTTGAGTGACACAAAACTCTGAAAACTGTATTGCAGACCAAAAAAACCCTACGCAGTACAGCTAAGGAATTCTCAGGTAGTTGTGAGGTCTCAAAATGGTGATGCATAAGGGGTATCAACAGCATTCCTAGAACAGATTATAGAACTCATTGGCTAATAAACTATTAAAGCTGAAATATTTGTGCCGAGTTTGCCGACACAAAATGTCACTGTGGATGATCAATCATCATATAGCTGTGGCTGATTCCATTGAAGAGTTGCGTTAATAGCAGCGGCCGGCCACCTGTTCTGTTGGAGCCCTGTTCTCCCAGAGGTGAGTCAGCATAAACAACTTTGCAGCTCTCTGCAGGATCCTAGCACCTAAAACCCCGTTAGAGGCAACTTTCCGTACTATTAAACCATCTCTGCTTTCATACCCCACCCGTATGCTTTCTGCACCCGCCGGCATTTCAAACAGCCAATAGTACATTCCATTCTGCTTACTTCAGTCCTTCCACAGAAGTCCCTAAACATTCAGGAACAAAAGCCGCGGAACTAAATTGTATGGCTTCTCTTCTCTTCAAATGAAGGTGAGGGGTAAGGGGCAGTAGCACTGCAGGCCCAGTTATAACTAGGGATAGTAGGAGAGCCATCTAGAAAGGGAGACTGAAATAATAGGGTGCAGCTAGAACAGAAAGAAAAAGAGAGCAAAGCAAATCTCCCCTCCTCCCCCACCCTTCCTCATTGTCTCTGTATGGAAATGAAACTGACTAACCTCTGGCCTTTGAGGCTGCCTGGGTGACTCATACTGGTTGTTATGCTTGCAATTCCAGCAATAATAACTTTCAAGAATATCCGTGATCCACACAATCTGCCAGACTGTTGGTAGAATTAGGTAGCTAGTTTGGTGGCTTCCTGTGGATGCTCGGCTGCAGGGCCTGATCCTGAAAGGTGCTGAGCATCTTCATCTCTTATTAATGGGCATTGCAGGTGTTTGTTGCTGTTTGGGATTGGTCCCCCGTAGGTTGCTGGAAGATCATTTTGTGGCTGGAGGGTGATGCTTTGTAACAGCTGCTAAGTGCAGACTAGAAAGCAGGTGTCAGTGAGGAAAGCAGGACAGGTGTGTAACTGGCTGCTCTGTTTCTGCAGGTTGGCTGTGGTGCTGGAAATACGGTCTTCCCAATCTTGCAAACCAACAAGTAAGCAGCTCTGATTATTGACTACTTGTAGAGGACAAAATTAAGCACTGGAAAGGATGTTGTGCTCCACTCTTTTTTTTTTTAAATGCATAGACTCATTGCATATAAAAGAGGCTAAACACAAACACACCCACTTGTCAGTTCTGTCCACACACCTTTGAATGATTGAATTGTGGTTAAAAGGTTGCTGAGAGTCCACAGGATGCATTTGGTGGTCATGAAATTCTGCACATCCACTCATCTGTGGCTTTCAAAGTACTCTACAGACAAGCTTCTCAATCTCTGTTTTCCCTCCTTTCCCCCAACATTGTAAGCATCATTGTACAGATGGGGATGACGGAAGCACAGAGGCGCTAAGTAACTCATCCAAGACCACACAGCAAGTCATTGGTAGAGATGCGGATGAAGCCCAGTGCTCCTAATTCCCAGCTGCGTGCTGTCACCATTAGACCCACTTCTTCCCTAAAATTTACTGTGCAAGTTGAATTGATTTTAAATCAACAATTTTAATCCTGATTTAAATCAGCAAGCACCTTGATTTAAGTCAACGATTTTGATCTTGTTTTGCATTTGTACTTTAGTTCTTTTTCTAATGAAAGGTTGCTTCTCATTGGCTGGTAACCATTAAAACTTTGATTTGCTAAACTAAATATAGCCTTTACGCTAAATTTGGTACTGCTTGTTGCTAACCAGGAGGATACACTATCTCAATACACATTTATTTAAGTAATTATATAGCTTAATTTACATTATTCAGATTCTTAATTTTTAACTTTTTTTATTATGTTAAAAAAAATTGTGAATGATGCATTTCTTTTTTACTAGATGAAGATTAATTTAGATGGAAATTGGAATTCAATTAAAATGCACAAAACCAGCATTTTAAAATGTGTGTTTATTGCTTAAATACAACTACCGTAAATGTGGTGGATTCATAAGAAAAAAGATTAACAACATGTTTAGTATTTAAAACTAACTGATTTATTAAACAAATGAAGTATTGTGTGTAGTTAGTGAATTGAACTGATTGTTTCTGGTCACCATTTCTTTCAAGATTTTAGAACTAGTAGTTTTCATCCTCCCACGCCTCGTTTTTATTCATAGAGTGAGAGTTAAAAAAGCAGGAAAATTTTGTTTTATTTTTCCAATCAGTTTCTCAACTTTGAATGAACTCGTCATTAAACTGAAATAGTTGAATAAATTGAAATGAAGAAAATAGTGGCTCTGCTCCTGCCATGCGGGCAGGGGACTGGACTCGATGACCTCTCGAGGTCCCTTCCAGTCCTAGAATCTATGAATCTATAAGAAACTGCTGTTGTCAAAAGATAGTTTGGCACTTCGACAAAATCTGTTATAGGTGCTTAGCCAGTGACTGCTACCAGTTCAGTGCTTTGATTTTCTTTAAAACTTTGGCAGCAAACATGTAGTGCCTGAATATTTTTGACTTAAATTATTTTAATAGATTATAGTAAGTGTAGGTATTAATGTTAGGTTGTCATCATTTCAAATTTAATTTTAAATAGGCTTATTTTTAAAAAGAAAAATATATTTAGATTAAAAATCCAGGTTTTTTTATGTTTAATTTATATCCACCCTGAGGACCAATTGGGGCACGTGACTGTTTCCTGTTTCTTTTGCATTTATTTCAGTGATCCGGGACTCTTCGTTTATTGCTGTGATTTTTCCAGCACAGCTGTAGATCTTGTCCAGGTAAACTAAATATTGTGTAAGTTCTAGATGAAGTCACAGCTAGGTGGAGGCAGCTGAACCTGTGCGGCATTGGCAAAGATCTACAATTAGCACTGCCTTCGTTAGTGCAGTTCTGCTGGCAGCTTGATCTTTAGCTAGAACTGGATACGACCGCTCAGTGTAAGTAGATTGGGGGATCTGGCCATGGGAGGCTGCAAGAAGGAAGGGAACAGGATTAAATTTTTTTTAAATAAAAAGGCAGTTTGACAATGGTTCTGGAGAAGTAAGTCTGCTTTCCCGTCTCCTGTTATCAGCCTCATTTTTTCCAGACCAGATGCTGTTTAATTGGGCAACTGCTGAAGTTTTGAAATCTTTAAAACTCTTTCTTACAGCCTCAGTCAATTAATATTATTCTTGAGTCACTTGCATCATGGATGTAACCACAGGTCTGGAAGTAGCATTTAATTGCTGCTGCCCAGGCAGCTGGTGCGATGTCATGGTGGATGCTGACTTTGTTGTGTGGGGCAAGGGTTGACTTTGGCTATGGAATAGCAGGTATAAACGAACAAATCTGTTTAGAATGGAGTTTGGAAAACTTAGCTAGAGTGTTAAATTTACCAGGCCGTTTGACATGAGAGATCGTGAGGGGGGAGAAGGATAGCAGCAAGGGGCAGCCGCTCCAGTATGACTATTGGTGCTCCCCACCTTCCCAAGCAGCCACAGAGTGAAACTGACCAGAATCTGCATGTCATTGGGAGCTGGGGTTGTTCCACATCTCTGTAAAACAGTCCCCTTCTGTTTAGGAATCTAAATATGGTTTTAAGAGCCTGGCATTAGATATCCTGGTTTGAAATGTTTAACCTAAGGGCCCAGTGCTACCCTACAGAAATCAGTAGGAGTTTTACCATTGATTTCAGAGGATCAGGTTTAGGCCTTGACTCTCTGTGCTGCTATAAAGGGGAGAATTCCAGCTTCATGGTATAAATCACCCATTTCTAGCCTTGATCGTTTGTGAGAGGTTTGACCTTAAAGCTGTCGCTGATCCCACAGTCTGGCACTGCTTTTTTTGGCAGTAGTGAAGGACTGAATAGAATGAGTCCAGAACTCTCTTATAACTCTGCCGTATCGACTTAATAATTTTCCATAGTTCCCCTCCACTTCCCTTTCTCGAATATTCTAATGATAATAGCTGTACACACAGGGGTTATTCTGAGATGGACCCAAGGCCTCTGGGGGTATGTCTACGCTGCAGCAAAGGGCATGCCTCCCAGCCCGGATATACAGACTCACGCTAACTCCGCTCGAACTAGTGCGCTTACAAATAACATGTGGCCATTGCGGTGTGGGCGGTGGTTCAGGCTAGCTGGTCAGGCAGGCTTGGACTTGGATGGCTACCCCGAGCCATCGCCCATGCCACAGTGTCCACACTGCTATTTTTAGCACACTAGCTTGAGTGGAGCTAGTGCGAGTCTATCCTGGGCTAGGGGGCACTAACCCAACCGCAGTGTAGACATACCCTGGCTCTTCCAGCTTTTCCACGTGAAAGTGAAATGGAGACTGTGCAGCCAGGTAGTGTGGGTATTTGTGTCTGACAGTGTCTGTATCCTCTTTTAATTGCAGACCAATGCAGAGTATGACTCTTCTCGCTGTTTTGCCTTCGTTCATGACCTGTGCAAGGACCAAAGCCCATACCCAATGCCAGAGGAGAGTCTTGACATCATTATTCTCATCTTTGTCCTATCAGCTCTTCTCCCAGAAAAGTAAGTCGGCCTCCACTACAGCACCAGCAATTCACTGTAATGAAAGGAGAAAAGGCTGCACATGACTAACGCAGTCGAAGCCCCTTCATGGGGGATATTAAAGTGATATTGTCAGGTTAAAAATTCTATAGTGAAATAATCCTTACCTGTGTTACTGAACTCTAAATTGAACCTAGTGTACTCCTCACCCTGTGCTCTTTGTATACTTTGTGCATTTCATTCCACTTGGACAGTGAACAAGCAGTAGGGTCAATTTCACTTTTTGGATTTGCCCCCTTAGAGCAGTGCTCCAAAGTCTGGGCTGCAATTGCTGCCAGGGAACGTCTGAATCCAAGTAAACTATTCCCATGGACTTTTTTTGCTCCTGAAATGGCTTCTATTAATATTAAGCTATATAAAACTTCATTTTATTTACATGCCTAGATTTTGGTCCTAAATTCACCAGGCAGTGTCATTTCTACAGATGAGCACAGAGCTCCCGGGCAGTGTCCCCATTAACACTGTGCTCACTTTGCTCATCTGTAAAAATGGGTGCAGCATAATATTTTACCTATCTCACAGGAGTGTTGAGGTGGAGAGCAAGATATCTTACCTGTGTTCAAAATACATCAGTTGTATGTAGTGCATCTCATGGCAGGACAGAGAGACACTTGGTGATAGTAGGAGTGTCAGATAGCAACATGGTGTGAAGGTAAATGCCATTTACAAACCAGTATGTACTTAAATAATTACCCACTGTCCATTGTTTGGCTAGCGTTCAAGAACCTTTTCTGAGGTGACTAATCAGGAAGCCCGAGTAGCCAGCGCGATGTCATCCGCATACGCTAGAAAACTTATTTCAAGGCACAGCAGTTAAAGCCTAGAAAACAATGGTCTCATGTTCCCATCTGAACTATATCCAGGCCAAGAAGACATTAAACATCAATTTCTGTGGGTTACCATTGATGCACAGTCATCATCCATGGTACCTGGGGATAACCCTGGACTGCGCGTTCGGCTTCCGTCGCCACCTTGAACAAACCAAAAGGAAAACAAAGGCCAGGGTCAACATCATACAGAAGCTTGCAGGACCATCTGGGGGAAGCGGTGCCCGCATGCTCCAAATATCGACATTCGCTCTGGTCCATTCTGCAGTGGAATACTGTGCCGCGGTTTGGAGCGGAATCCCCCACACCATTTTAGTGGACACGGAAATTAATGCCGCTCTTCGCGTAATTAGTGGCACCCTCACATCAACACCACATCCATGGCTATCAGGACTGGCTAACACATTGAGCCAGCAAATATCCAACGAGATGCTGCAACAGTTATGGAGTACATAAAGATCATGGCAAATACCCCACTACCACTCCACCCTGACCTAGAACAGCCGCCTCGCCGCCAACTAAAATCAAGAATATCCTTTTGGTCTCGTGCCACAGCCTTCTTGCAGACGACGGTCTGAAGCCTGGGCGGCTGCAGATGTACCAAACAAAAATCTAATCGACAAACCAGCTGTGCAAGTGCCGAGCTTCTCCCCACGGTGCATATGGACAGCTCTAAACCATATCCACACCCGACGTGGAAGATGTGCATAATTACTCCGTAGGTGGAAAGCGAGGGAATTGCTGAAATGTGACTGGCATGGTGCAAACTGTCGGCCACATCCTGGACGATTGCCCAATCCAAGCTTATCCTGGAGGTGTCACAGCCATGCCCATGGCCACCACCCCCTCTGCTCTGGGCTGAATAAGAGACCCGAAGAGCCAACTGTAGTCATGCCTTTGCTTTCACTGTTCCACTATCGCCATACGGAAGAAGACGAGGCTGACTGTGTAGCTACATTGTCTGTATGTAACAGAGAAGCTGCTTGTGGTTAATAAACACATTCTGATTGGTGGGCACTGTTCAGTGGCACTCATGGACTGTCTTTGAGCTCTGTGTTTCTACAACAGAGTCCTGGTCTGTGACTGGGGCTCCGAGACGCCATGATAGTACAACAAACAAACAATGAGTGGGTCTGTAATTGTGCACCCATGGGATAACCTTCTCCGCTGGCGGCTGACCCCTAGCATGGCACCTCTTTGAATGTTTCAGGCTCTCTTGGCGAGGTCTCATCGAGCCAGAGCATATGGAGACATGACTAGCCAAGCCTGGGGATGGCTGAATATACTGAGATGGGTTGGCCTCTCATGGCATCTGGCAGTTTCAGTGGGGGTGTGATTCACTCTTCTGAAGTGGGAGGGCTCTGCTCCCAAAAGACTGGGAAATCCTGCCTTGCACTGTAAGTATCTATGCCAACCTGTGTTTTCTGAACTAGCTAGAAACCCCTGAGAGCAGGGTTATAACAAAGATGCTGTACACCTGGGTGCCTTACAGCTTAGGCTCGCGTTTCAGAGCTGCTAAGCACCAACAGCGTCCGCTGAAGTCCATGGTGGCTGCAGGCGCTCAGCACGTCTGAAAATCAGGCCCAAGGTGCCGCAGGTTAGGCACTCACGGAAATTTCATGGATACGTTCATAGATTCTAAGGCCAGAAGGGGCCATTATTATCACCTGGTCTGACTTCCTATAAAACACAGGCCAGAGTGCCTCGCCCAGTAATTGCTGTATCAAGCCCATGACACGTGGTTGAGCTGTATAGCATATCCTTTAGAAAGACCTCCAGCCTTGACCTTTAAGACATCAAGTGATGGAGGATCCACCACGTCTGGATGTCCATTGTTCCAGTGGTTAACTGCCGTCACTGTTAGAAACGTTTGCCTTATTTCTAGTCTGATTTTTGTCTAGCATCTAGGATGCCTGCCCAAACTCTCGCAGGAAATCTATGCAGAACCATGGATAGCACTTGAAGATCCTGTGTTAAAATCACGTGACCACTTCCTCTCATGTGATGCCATTTTACAAAGACTGTCAGATAAACAAAATTATAGCCTACAAGTCCGCGTGTATAGATGCAATCCAGTTTATTGGGACAGCTGCTGACAAATCCACAGCAATCTTCATATTCTCCACTATAAACCTGCCCTTTTAAGAACCTCAAATCAACTGAGCTGTTTAAAATGAGAATTTTTCACTCGAGTCATAAGTTGTAAATAAAAGTCTAAACATAAAGGAACGCTGTCTCTTTGGTAAGCTCAACTCATTCTAATGATCTGAGGGATGAAGGAAGCAAGCGTAACTTTGAAGGCTGTTGAATTTTCCTAATTTGCTCTTTTCCCAGGATGCAGCGCGTCATGAACAGACTGAGCCGGCTTCTGAAACCAGGAGGAATGATTCTGTTACGAGATTATGGTCGTTATGACCTGGCACAGCTTCGGTTTAAGAAAGGTATTACCTCCTTCCGCACTGGAACCCTTGCCACATCAGGGATGGGTGATGTGAGAGTGTCTGCAGAGGAGGCTGCCGTGTCTAGGAGACAGGCTGATCACTTCCCCTTCAGCACAGAGTGCAGTAGGGGGCGGAGATTGCCATTTGGCTTCTTGTGCAGCTGATTGGCTGATTTAAAATAAGTTAGGTGGGTAATACTGTCTGAACAACTCTTGCCCCCAGGTCGGTGTCTGTCCGATAACTTCTACGTGAGAGGCGATGGGACCAGAGTTTACTTCTTTACACAAGGTAGGAGATTAGATCTTGTATTCCCGACCTTCTCACCTTCCTCATTCCTATGTGTGGGGAAATTCTGCAAATCCCCCAGAGGCGAGCAGCGGACTCAGACATACCCTCTCCGGACCGGGCTGAAACGTTCGAGGTTTGTCAGTTGCATGGAGAGCTGGGCCTGTTGATCATTGTGAAATATGGCTCAGTGCGTTCCTTCGTGTAGTGGAGAATTTTTCCCGATCTGCCTCACGTGCAGAGGGTCCTCTCGCAGTGGAACTAGTGTGCTTGCTGCACTGGGGGGTCGGGGGGAAAGAGTGGAGGGGAGCAGAATCTGAGGAGGTGTGGGGAGGGGCATTCCCTGGATGCTGTTGCGTGAGGATGGAGCCAGAGGGGCCAGCACTCTGAGGATCATGTCTTCTGCCTCCCCCAATGTGGGGGCACTAAAGACTATTCTGGCTACTGGGCTGGGGTAGCCTCAGAAGAACCTTTTCTTCTCCACCTGTCACCCCCTGCCCTCCTACCCCCCAGACAAGTTAGTGATATCGGGCACCTCTATCCTACTGCTGGTAATCATTAGTCAGGTCTCAAATGATCAGTGTATGTAGGGCAGTGGTACAACTGCAATGAGCTGATCAGGTCACCGCACGGGCGTATAGGTTACAGCTCAGTCATTCTAAAATGGGTGTTTGGAAAGGAAGAAAATGGCTGTCTGGCAAAGGTTTCAGCATGGCAGGTATGGGATAAAAGAGCACAAGCTGGGACTTGTTAGCCCTTTGCTACAGAAACACTGTAAAATCACATGCTCCCAGAGCTGCAGTTACACTGGGTCTCTCCCCAGCACTACTAGGTCTCTGGCTTTACATGCAGCCAGAGCATCAGGGCACCCTGGTACAAAATGCACCATGCCGCCTATCGCTTGTGTTTGGACTACTTGGCTATAGCATTGTTCAGGCTTGGAGGGCACTCGGTGTCTTGATCAGCCCCACCTTGATGTGGCTTTTCTGGGATGTTTTTGGATTAATGACCACAATCCATATCAGTAGAGCCCTACCAAATTCACGGCCATGAAATACGCTTCACGGACCATGAAATCTGGCCTCCCCCTGTGAAATCTGGTGTTTTGGGAGCTTTTACCCTATACTGTGCTGATTTCACAGGGCAGACCAGATTCCACAGGGCAGAAAGGGGTCTTGACCCAAAAGGGAATTACAGGGTAGGTCACAAGGTTATTTTAGGGGGGTCGTGGTATTACCACCCTTACTTTGGCACTGTCTTCAGAACTGGGTGGCCGGAGAGCGGTGGCTATTGGCCAGGTGCCCAGCTCTGAAGGCGGTGCCCCGCCTACAGCAGCATAGAAGTATGGGTGGCAATACCATCCCATGCCAACCTTACTTCTGCGCTGCTGCCTTCAGAGCTGGGTGGCTGGAGAGTGGCGGCTGCTGACTGAGGGCCCAGCCCTGCAGGCAGCAGCACAGAAGTAAAGGTGCCAATACCATACCAGGCCATCCTTACTTCTGCGCTGCTGCTGGCGGCAGCTCTGCCTTCAGAGCTGGGCTCCCGGCCAGCAGCTGCCGCCGCTCTCCAGCTGCCCAGCTCTGAGGGCAGCTGCAGCCAGCATTTGCACAGAAGTAAGAGTAGAAGTACCAACCCCCATCCCCCCACAATAACCTTGCGATCCTCCCACAACTCCTTTTTGGGTCAGGACCCCTACAATTACAACACCGTGAAATTTCAGATTTAAATAGCCGAAATCACGACATGTACTATTTTAAAAATCCTATGACCATGAAATTGATCAAAATGGACTGTGAATTTGGTAGGGCCCTATATATCAGACATACAGGACTGTAAGCTTAACCCTAGAGCATTACAGCATGGACATGATCCTGTAGGGTGCTGCGTGACCTCCACTCCCAGGGAGTTTGGGATTTGAGGGTACTTAGCATCTTTATCAAGCCCCTTGAAAAACACATTCCCTAATCTTGGAAAATCCGTCCCCTCAGGCATTCGTGGCTGGACAATGCCCACCCCTTCATTCTAGGGTTGCTGCTGTCTTCCCTTCCTCCTCCCCCTTGCTCTCTATGATGCCGATCGTCCAAGCACTTCTCTTCCCCCTCAGTAGAGCAGAGCAGAACATGTACCCCAAGGTCGGTGTTAACTCTTGCCACGAGATGATCACAAGGGTTGGCAGACTAGAGAGAGCTTGACACATCCAAAGCTAGGTATCATGTGGTCCTTTCATTTGACTGTGGAATCAAAAGCACTGGATTTTTTCCAGCACTTCCTTGAACCTTCAAAGGAATCTTTTGGCCCCCACTTAGAGCAGTTTAGCTTACAATAAGCAAGCGTTGATCAAATTAATGCTTCTGCTATCTTAACCGCCGCCTCTTCCCCACTCCTCCTAGATGAATTGGATGCTCTTTTCACCACGGCCGGGTTGGAAAAAGTCCAGAATCTGGTCGATCGGCGCCTGCAGGTGAACCGAGGGAAACAAGTGACGATGCATCGAGTGTGGATCCAGTGTAAATACCGCAAGCCCTTCCCTGCAGGGCATAAGGAGAACGGGCACATTCATTAGCAAGGCATGTCTATCACATGTGCTGTATCTGGACTTGCTGGGACTTTCCTCCTGTGCAGCGTGTGGCACTGAGCAGACTTGTCATACCATGCTGAATTCTGACGCCTCCTGCAATGACCGGACTAGTCATAAGTTCACCTGCTTTGTGTGCAAGCTGGAGCTATGCTGAGGACAACTCCACGACAATACCTAGTTACTAGTCTTTGTTTTTAAAATTAAGGGTGACTAACAATTTAGCTAAGAAACGGGCACTCACTGTCTCTTGTTGAGCCTGAGCAAAATGAGTAACGAGTCCTCTGTCTTCCGAGTGTCTGCAGGAAAAGGAACAGGAGTTTGGATCTTATCTTCAGGTTTTGCAGTTTGCAGGACAGTGGGGTTCATTGCAGCCATCCACTCCACCCACACCAGCTCCTCCTGCCCCATCACCTTTTTGTCACTTGCTGCTCCGGGTATTGAAAACCAAAGTCACATGACTTGCAAATCAGCTACAGCGAGGGGTGGGTTGCCCTAACAGGTTTTAAAAGTCAGGCTGGCTAGTGAGTGCAGATTCATTCCAGGCCTGTGCAATCTCACAGAGAGAGAATCACCTTCCATCCTCCATAAGGTAATCAACTGACTCAGTGTGGTGGACGGTGTCTAGTAGTTAACTTACTGGAAGCCTACCACAAGGTTCAAAAGCTATCCTTGTGTTCCACACCTTTGGGAGCCAGTTTTTTTTTTTTACTCTGGGGAAACTGTTTTAAATAGAGCGCGAGGATACAGAACTGATTTGCGATCAACTTTGCCAGCCATGGTTTACACCACTACTTACGTCTTTCCAAGCAAGCTAGTGTGCTGTACTGCATCTGCGCTGAGGAGATCCAGGTTCAAGTCAGTCAAGCACGGAGTAAAAATAGCATGTTGTGATCGGTGTCAAAGTACAGACCAGAATAGACAATCATTTCTGATTGTGGATTTTCACATGTATAGAGTGGAGAAGGTGGGGGAAATTCCATCAAGCCTATGTTTAATTATCAGGATAGGAAGAAAATGACCAGGTTTGTGGGGGGAAATGGGATTTGCTAGGTGTGGGAGGGGAGAGACTGGAGGGGATTTGGGATGCTTCCGAGTAGCTGCTGACTTGTGACTCTCCTTCTCTCCATCTATCTTCCACCACAACCTTCTTTTCCCCTAGTGCCTACCCCTCTCAGGATCTCTATGTTGGAGAGAACCCAGCCTGACACCTTCCTAATGACTTGTTTTGGCTGACATTGGGGGGAGAGGGGCCAGGGCTGTGCCTATGCAATCTAGTGCACCTAACATGCCATTCCATTCACAGCACGTATATTTTGATGGTGAGATGATCATGGGCTAAGAGTACCTACACAGGAAGGAGATGTCAGCTCCTAAGGGGCTGTTTCATCTCGCTGACAAAGACATAACAAGAGCCTATGCCTGGAAGGGTGAAAGGGGAAGTAAAGAGAGAAGAATTTGCTCCTGTCCCTTAGAAATCAATGGGAGCTTTGTCATTGAGAGTAGAAGTCAATAGGAGCTTTGTCATTGAGACAGGACTGGGCCCATTGGCTTGACTGGTGCTGGGAGAGCCCTCAGGCATCGTGGTGACATCTCCTGTCACCGTTGTCATGTTTAGGAGCCGGCCCTGTTGATTCGTGACACTGCCACCACACAGCCAGCCTGTCCCTCTGCAATTGTCATTCCTAACTCCGTAGGGTGATGCGTTCCAAGGCTGAGTACAGGTGCAAAGGTGACCCAGCAAGTCCCTTGGAGCCTCCCTTTGAGTGCCGTGCATGCTGATGCTATTTTCATGTTTAAAGTCAGACTCCAAAACAGTTCTTTGCGAATACCTGATTAATGCTTGAGAGAACAGCTGGAAGAAAAGTTCTTGTTAAAGGTGCTACAATCCTGCTCCTTCAGTTCAGGGTTGAGAGAACTTTCAAACCACATGGATGGAGGAGGAAAAGACCAGACTCAAAATGCCTACTATTTCCAAGGCAAAAAACGTATGGAGAAGGCATCTTTTCTTCACAGATATTTAGGCTTGGCAGGATTCAATTTTTATTTTTTATGATTTAGGTGGATATTGATATTGAATTTTATGCATTTTTATCAATTTTCACAGTTGTGGGAAACTATGGGGGGGAAGACAATAGCAATTTAGTGACCATAGGTGTTGAGATTCAAAAAATTAAAGCTTTATAACTGTTCAAACACAAATTATCAACCTCGCATATCAAAATATACCAAATAAACACCCTGAAGTCAAAAACCCTAAGTTCTCACGCAGCATTTTTCTTACTTTGTCTACCTGTAAATTTCAGTTATTATTGATGGAAGTATTTGTGTGTGTGTGTGTGTGCGCGCGCAGTGAAATCATTTGCCAAGGTTTATTGATAAAAATCTGAGAACCCTGAGAAAACGCCTCAGTATTTCAGTTAGACATTAAAAAAATTAGATACTGGGTTTGGAAGAGGTTTTAATATTCATAGAGAGTTAGTGCTTTACAGCCATTGAATAAGACAGGTCTCTGCCCTGAGGAGCTTACAGGGGAATGGACACTACCTAGACAAAAGTGTTTGCTTGAAACTGAGACTGGAAGAATAAATGTCTGCTTTTAAGGTAATGATAGCATCATTGCTCACAGGAGCTCCTTTTCTCTGAGTCCTGGTGATGCTTGTCTCTTCCCCTCATCCCGCCCAGGAGATCAAATCAAGTTTAGGAAAGAATAATCCTGTACTTCTCCGGCATGACATCCCTCTGCCTCTCATCTAACCAACCCTGCCTTTGTTTAAATGTCACCTTTCCAGAGACTGCTGGCACCTGAGAGTTTCCTGCAGTCCCTTCCCCCAATCCCCAGAAGGAGCTGTCCCTTTTGGGGATAGTTTTATCTCCCTTGAAGGAGAGTTATTTACTGAAGTAAACAAGCAGTATAATTGGGGGGAATTAAAGTAATTAGAAAAATTCCTTATTAATCACCCAAGGGTTTGTTGTAACACAAGGAAGGCTATTTCTTTCATTATAAATTATTCATTTAAAGCTGATGGATCCCGTAAAAGCAGTTCACACGCTTTTAAAAGAGTTAAAATGAAGTTTCTTATGATTGTTCTACTAGCTAAAAGGCTCTTACCACATCTGTCTGGTTTTAACTTAAGCTTCATGCAAAAACTGGCAACCATGCAGCCATGAATATTTTTTTTAACCTAGTTTGTTCTGTTTTAGCATTTAAACAGGCACTTGGAATAAAAAAAGTACTGGTTAAACATGATTTTGTTTTAGATGTTACTGGTCCATCAATGGCTATTAACCAGGATGGACAGGGATGGTGTCCCTAGCCTCTGTTTGCCAGAAGCTGGGAATGGGCGACAGGGGATGGATCACTTGATGATTCCCTGTTCTGTTCATTCCCTCTGGAGCACTTGGCAATTGGCCACTGTCGGAAGACCGGATATTGGGCTAGATGGATGTTTGGTCTGACCCAGTATGGCCGTTCTTATGTTCTTGAAAGCAACAGGCTTAGTGGCCTTTATTTGAACCAGATCTACTACAGACCAATGGATAGGGCCCTACCAAATTCACAGTCCATTTTGGTCAATTTCATGGTCATAGGATTTTTAAAGTAGTACATTTCATGATTTTGGCTATTTAAATTTGAAATTTCATGGTGTTGTAATTGTAGGGGTCCTGACCCAAAAAGGAGTTGTGGGAGGGTCACCGGGTTATTGTGTGTAGTTCTTGGGCTATTCCAGTCCTGGCCCTACTGGAGCAGAGAACGCTGCGTAGACTGAATTACATGATGGTTTTATGATGTATAGAAATAAGATCATTAAACTTATTGTCACTAATGTCTTAGAGCAGAGGGCTCTCGACCTTTTTCTTTCTGAGCCCCCCCCAAGACGCTATAAAAACTCCATGGCCCACCTGTGCCACAACAACTGGTTTTCTGCATATAAAAGCCAGGGCTGGTGTTAAGGGGTAGCAAACAGGACAATTGCCTAGGGCCCCATGCCGCAGGGGCCCCTGTGCAGCTAAGTTGCTCAGACTTCGGCTTCAGCCCCGGGTGGCAGGGCTCGGGGACCATGTGGTGGGGCTTCAGCTCTCTGCCCTGAGCCCCAGCGAGTCTAACGCTGGCCCTGCTTGGCGGACCACCTGAAACCTGCTCACGCCCCCCCAGGGGGCCCCGGGCACTTAGTTGAGAACCACTGTCTTAGGGAATTAAAAGCTAGGTTGGCTGCCCTAGGTTGGGTAGGTTAGTAGCATCATGTTAGCTTAAAAACATTCTGAACATGTTGGTTCTGAAGCCCCTTGGTTGGAGAGATGGAGAGAAACTCAGTGTATTGGGCCACGTGGCCCATGCCTGTCTCCCCCTTCACCTCCATCCCAAAAGCCACATTGTAAAATTGAATGTATCATTTCAATGAAGTTTTATAGTCTGTAAAACTAATAGGTGACCCTTACTGGCCCTTGACAACTAATGGACCAACTGAAAGTGGGTGTGGTTGAAAATAAATAAATTAATTAATTGAGATATCCTATCTCCTAGAACTGGAAGGGACCTTGAAAGGTCATTGAGTCCAGCCCCCTGCCTTCACTAGCAGGACCAAGTACTGATTTTGCCCCAGATCCCTAAATTGCCCCCTCAAGGATTGAGCTCACAACCCTGGGTTTAGCAGGCCAATGCTCAAACCACTGAGCGATCCCTCCCCCCGCAATGGTAGACATCCTGATTGCAGAGAGTGCTACCATTGCACGGAAATGAAGGCCAATTCCAACACATCTGGCCTCTGGAGGAAGTCAGGTGGTGGCATATTATTTTTCAGTGAATCATGTGCTGGACTCATAGTCCAGAGGCATGATTCTTCTCTTTATCCATAGGCCAGGCATAACATGGGTAGCAGCATACAGATGTCTCCTACACTGTTCCACTGAATTGGGGGGATCCCTTGTATGGGAGTCAGATTAATTTCCAAAATAAAATTTCTAGTTGAAAAATCTGTTGAAACCAGCCCTTTTCCTCAATAAGGTTTGGTGCTGATTAATTGGATTTCTGAGCTTCTACTTAGAAAGCTTACAACTTCAAACACCTAAACAGAGCGAGGGTGGGGTTATAATGTACAAGCAAATGACCACTGGGAGGAATGGCGCAGTGTGGCACTGATGAAGCATTATACTGAAGGCAAGTGCTGTGATGAAGTGTAGGGAGAGGGGGTCTTTTATAACTGAGTTGTAGGCTATGTCCACATTAGATAGTTGTATTCAAAAAATTCCCATCGGAGCTACCTACTTCAGCTGCACAGGTGGGAATTCTGATGTAAAATTCCTTAGTGTCAGAGCACCAAGGATTTTACAGACATTAATCAACAGCCTGAATGACACTTGTACATGTTTTGGAGGCAGTGCAGAGCAGGAAGCATGGGTGTCGTATGCAATTATCCATCCTACCTAAAATGGGTCATGCCTCATTTTGCACTAGCTAAAGCTTCCATGTGCCCTGCAAGAGAAGCCCCCAAGTAGAGTGTGGTGCTATAAACCAGTCTGGAGTTGGTAAAGACATGGATAGCCATGGTTTCGTCTGCATCAGAAAAGGAAAGGATGACATCTTGTGACCAAGAAAATATGGTTGTGGCCCAGTTGTGCTAGGTGCTGTACAAACACACAGAAAAAGACAATCCCTTGCCCCAAACAGTTTCATCTTGCTCCAGTCTAACAGACATTAGCTGATGAGATGAACAGGTAAGTAGGGGTAGGGGTTTCGGGGACATAAGGTCATAAGAATAGGACGTGTGCAATCCTTAGTCAATTGGGTGGTAATCACAGCTCCCCACCTATTCCTCGTCTGACCTCGTATATAACACAGGCCACAGAATTTCACTCCGTGCCTGCTCTGAGCTCAGTAACTTGTGGTTGATCTACAGCATAATCTTTTAGAAAAACATCCAAGCTGGATTTAAAGAATCCAACTGATGGAGTATGGACCACGTCCCTTGGTAAGTGGGTTCTGAACCTTGCCAGATGCTAGAAGAGCAGGGCAGTTGCTGGCCTCGCTGAAACAGAGAGGTAGGCCCAGATCCGCAAAGGGACTTATTCAGTGTGATGCTGAGTATTGCTGTGCCTTTTAGGTGCCTAGAAAATCACAGGAACAGCCCTGCAATCCACAGAGCCTGAGTCAGCCGCCCAGACTCCTATATAGTGATAGGGGAGAGAGCGACACCTTAGACTGTGAGCCACAAGCCAGCATGTTATACAGGGAGCTTGCCTAAGCTAGCCAACAGGAGATGCTGACCAGGAGGGGATGTGCTAAGCCATGCCACCTCTCAGAGATAGGTACGAAGCTAGAAGGCAGTCCTTAGCCTATGGCTAGGGTATTCATCCAGGGTGTGGGAAACCCCTTCCTTCTGAGGGGGAGAAGGAATTCGAATAGGGCTTTTCCACCGCTCAGGTGAGCGTCCTAGCTGCCAGGCAATGGGATATTTTGATGTGAGGCTTCCTCAATCCCTTCTATTGAAATTGTTCCCCTTTAATGAAAATTTGAATAATTAAATATTAATTGGGGCTGAGAAAGAGTTCGAATGCCTCTATGGTCTAGCAGTTAGAGCACTCACCTGAGAGGGGCCACAGCCTGTTCAAATTCCTTCTCCCTCTCAGGAGGAGGGGGGACTTGAACCAGAGGTCTCCCACCTATGAGGTGAGTACACTAGGCTAAAGGTTAGAAAGGAGCTCCTTCTTGTTTTGTGTGAGCTCACCTGAGGTAGCTTCTGGGCACACCTACCAGACTGGGTCCCTGCATATGACTTAGGTGGCAAAATGCCTATCTTTCCCGCTTTGTGAATCGCACTGGGGCTTACGCAGGAGATAGCCGTCTGGGCAATTAGCGTGAAGCAGGAGTGCACATGCCCAGAGCCAGAAACATGAGCGTCTAGGGCCCTTTTGCTGCAAAAACTTAGGTACTGAGAGAGTTTAGGCGCTTACAGGTTTAGGGCGACAGCCAAGCAGGAGTTTTGTGGCTCCCAGTGGTGCCTAATAGGACTTAGGAATCTAAGTACCTTTGTGGATCACACCCATAGAGCTCAGTAACCTTAGTATAGAACGAAAGTGCAGCTTGTAGCATCCCTCACTCTTCCCCCAGGGGCTCCACACGTTGAACAAGCGATAGGAAGAGACTGAACCCTAAGAAGCTCCACAATTGAGGAAAAGCAGCGTGTGGAAGAGGAGCAATATCCTAAATCTCTTCAAAGGAACGAGCAAAACCATACTGAAGTGACTGCAATCCATCCCACTACATGACTCAAGGCTGCTGGTGTAACGAAATAGCTTTATAAAGAGGTTATTGGACCCTGCTGGAGTTGGCCTGCTTATTTGATACTATTCTCTCTCGCTGATTTTAACTGTACAAATGAAGTTTACTTCTATAACTGAATGTTAACTCCAAACGTCCCTAATATTCCTCTAAACTGTGGTGATTAGTTGTAATAATGTGGATGGCTTGAGAAACATAAGTACTATAGAAGTCTCTTTTTAAAAAAAGAACTTTCAAAATAGTTTTTAGCGATCCCTGTCACTGTTTATGTCCCCATGCTGCATCTCTTGGTGGGAGGTGAAATTTTGCTGCTACTTCCTCAGATTGGATCTCCTGCTGCGAAATAGGTTAAAGCACAGGAAATGCAGTTTACGAGAAAAGGCAGACATTTTCAAAGTGATTTGCAGAGCAAGTTCCCCCCTCCCCTCCCCTCCTCAACTTAAATTAACAATTTTAAAATAAAATGTTAGAAATTTCTTTACAGTGCTGCAGGTCTCTGTCTTTTCTTGTGCACTCAAATGGGATCTCTCATTCCCTCAGTCCTACTCTATATCATCAGATTTGCCAAACTGGCAGAGATTCCTGTTCGACTGTACATTTCTCTTTACTCTGTTTGCAGTAAAACAAAGTCTGACTTCAGTGACTGAGTCTCCTCTGACATGCAGACATACTGACTAGAATACCTTTTCCATTACACTATAGTTTTGGAAGGCAAAGCTTTTATCCAAAGCACCAGCAACTTCCTTTCCTGTCCTTAATCCACGCCTGCCTCCACTTGGACAGGCATGGCCACTTCCTTTCTGAACAACTTCTTCCCCCCCCCCCCCCCCCATTTGTTTGCTTTTCAGAAAGTTGATTCAGCCTTAAAGCAAAGTGAGTTGCTATGCCTTTCAGTGGCACTTTACATTCTCTCTGATGATGCTCCCAGGCTTTGGAAGAAAAGGGAATAAGAACAAACGACAAGGTAATCCACCACAGTAACCAGACTAAGTCCTTTTAATGTGGGAGTTTAGCAAGAGGCAATTGCAAGAACAAGCCCCTGGCTTTAAAAGTGCAAGGAAAGACTACAGTTAACATAAAGTCACTTTTAGTTTTCTTCGACCGCGCAGCCTGCTTTTTATGTGCAATATCCATATTTAATCAGAAGCTTGTCAAAAAGATTTAAGAAACGGCAAATCGGGGTGGAGGCATTCTTGTTTTCTGATGTCTTTTTCTCAATTCCTCAGAGGCGCAATGATTGGGAGGTTGGGGAGGTTCTGTGTATGAACCCTTCCCTACAGGCCCCTTTGCTCCTCACGGGGAGGGAGTCATTCCCTGGGGAAGAGGAGACTGTCTTTGCAAACAAGGTCCCGTGTTGCTCAGGCAGAGGGAGGAATTCCCTCTGGGTGGAGATGGAGAGGAATTTTCCTTTCACGCCACAGGGAGTTAAGAGGAAAGCAGGGAAAGTGGATTCATGCTGATCATCCTTATGCATCAGCTCTCCTCCCTCTGCGCCTGGTCTGTTGCTGCCAGTGCTCATTGAAAGCACCCTCTTGGCTGGGGGAGTAAGACAGCCTAAGTTACCCTTACCCCTGAGTGTTAAGCACATCAGCCACCCGGTTTGCCCCCCCCCCCTCGCCCCCAGCAGCAGCCTTGCAGTTCATTGGAGGGTGAAACAACCTGGGTGGGTATAAATCTCCACCAATCCCCTCCCTTCTGCACTAATCCAATTCTGCTGACCCCCAGCGCCAAGCCCTCCCCATGCACGCGGGTCCCCTTCCTCCCTGCATGCACAGACACCCCCATCCCAGACACTAGCTCCTTCACTGGGGGCAGGCTCTAACCTCTCACCCCACCGAACCCCTCCTCCATGATATAGCCCCTCCCCTCTACACTTGACCCCACTTCTCCTATCAGGTGCCCTGGCCCCCCCGTGCACACTCCTCTCCACCTGCACAAACCCCTACCCCCCCTCAACCCCATGCACTGGCCCCTCCCAGCCCCCCATTAGCCCCTCCCCCTTCCTGCATTCACCCCCACCCCAGGCACTAGCCCCGCCCAGCGCTGACCTCCCCTCCCCCCTCCCAGCGCTGACCTCCCCTCCCCCCCACAGCCGTGCAAATCTCGCGAGAGAACACGCGCTTTCACTAGTGTGTCTTTGCACCAATCGATCCCTATCGGGCCGGGCCGAGTCGGACCAGGGGGCGGACCCGGCCGCACCGACACCCGCCCCACCCCCACTAATCGCCGACTAGTCGGGCTGACCGTGCAGGGAGGGGGGTGCCCCGGATTCTCGTGCCCCCACCTGCGGCACGTCGGAGCCGCCCCCCCCTTCCCCGGGGCCTTTGTCCTCCGAGGCCGTCGCCGCCCCCCTCCCCGGTCCTCACGCACCTTGGCCGGGAAGGGAGCCTACGCGAGGCCGGGGATCTGCGGCCTCCCCCGGCGAGGGGCTCTCCCCGCTTCCCCCCCCACGCCCGGAGCCGCCGAGCTCGCGTGGAGCCCGCTGCCCACAGCGGCGGGGCGCCTGGCTCAGGAGAGGCCGCGGAGCCGCCCCGGGCCTCCCCCTCCCGCCCGGGTGGCCGCAGCAGGTTCCCCCCGCCCTCCTCCTGCCCCCGGCGGCGGCGGGATCCGAGCGGGGCCCGGGGAGCTGCTGGGCCGGGCCGGAGGGGAGAGGAGCGGCGGGGGAGCAGCGCCAGGTGAGAGCCGCGGCGGGCTGAGCCCCGGGGAGGGGGGGCGGCTGGAGGGGCCCGGCCCGGAGTGCGCCCCCTGCCCCGGGGGGCCGGGGTCAGCGTGGCCGGCGGGCGGGCGGGGAGCGGCCTGGGCCCCGGCGGTTGCTGGGGCGCTGCTGGGATGGGGGAGCGGGGCCCGGCCCGGGGGTCCCTGGCCCCGCTGTCGCGGGGTGACGGGGGTAAGCGCGAGGCCAAAGGGCGGGCCGGGGCCGGGCACGGCCTGCGGATCCCCGGCCTGGCAGTTGAGGTGGTGGCTGCCTCGGGTGAGAGGGAGGCCGGGAGGTGCAGGAGCCGCCGCAGCAGCTGGGACCTGATGGGGGGAGGCTAAAATCATCCTTGTAAAAACATGGTCCCTGATGTCAGGCAGGGCCCCCCGGCTCCTGGGAGACACCGAGAGTCTGGGCTGCCCGCAGCTCTCCCCCAGGGGCATCCCCGAGCCCTGGGAGGCTGATAAACCCATGGGGTCAAACCCCTAGAATCCCCAGTACCCCTATAGCCCAGCCCATGGTCACTCCAGGGCTGGGACCCCCTGTCCACACGGTCCCCAGGCCACCCCACACCCTTATTTCAGATGATTGAAGGATCTGCATGTTCGTGGGCTGGCTTCCCTGTCATCCCACTTCTCCCATCTCTAGCTTTTCTAATTTCCAAATGAAAAGAAACCAGTGACAGCTTCGTTAAATGGAGACCAGAGGATTTTATTAATCAGACGTCTCAATTTGTTAGGGGGTTTTATGGCTTGTTCAGGGTCTGAGTGTGTGCATGTACATGCCCCCCAATGGATTCGCTCAGCACCTTGGAACTTAGATTTGCAGCATTTAGAGGAAATGAGATGTATGGGGACAAAATGGACAGTAAATAGAAGGAACAATTGTACGGTGGCTTTTCTAGAGGGCACTTGCTGCCCTTCAAGAACTTTCCATGAAGCATATGATCTTTATACAGCAAATCTGTATTCTCTCATTTTTTTCTGTCTTTAGCTCATGTGGAGAAATGAAACTGGAACAGATATTTCTGGAACTTACCAACTTGCTCAAAATGCAGTTAGCAAGATGTGAATCACAGTTCTAATAAATTCTGCAATTCCTCCTTTTTTTTCAATTAACTCTCCAATTGTACGTTTCAGGAATTAACCCAAGTTACCCAAGGATGCGTTTTTTTAAACCTTTCATATAATGGCACCAATTTTAATCGATCACCTGGAAGTACCTAGAAGCATCCAGCTATATGGGAGGAACTTGCGTGCTAGAAATATCTGGTACATTGCCCAATAAAGGGCGATGTTTAAAAAAGTGTCAATCTCTCCCTCCCATCCCTTTCCTGGAAGAACCCAGGTTTTGTGTCTGAGGTGGTTGTCACAAAAGCAAAAAGGTAGTTGTGTGGCGTTTGGGATTATCTAGTGCTTCAGGGAGTGGCAGAAATAGAGAATTGTGGGGGTTGAAGGGTGTTTTAGCCCTACAATAGTCAGAAAACTCTAAAGACTTAAGCCATTAATCCCCCTCCCCCTCCTCTGTTTCTTCTGCAACAAATTTAACAAAATACCTAATGGCAGAGGGTGGAATCATAGTTCGCAATAGAACTGGGGTTATTCAAATTAAGAAATTTTCAATAGCTGGTAATAGTGTCAAAAGATGGAACTCTCCAGAATAGGCCCTTATTAAAATAACAACAACTTGGTGGCAAGTCGCATTTTACTGCATGACCATTTTGAATCTATATTGCATGACAGAAATTATTTGTATACAGTCACTTGGTACTACAACTATTTTTGAGCATCATCAGTGCCACAGGAAATACGTTCTTTCCCTTTTCCTTGCATTGCGTAATATGGCATATTTTTTTCTCCCATAGCAGCAGAAATGATGGAAGAGTTGCATAGCCTGGACCCACGACGGCAGGAACTGTTGGAGGCCAGGTTCACTGGAGTAGGTGTTGCCAAAGTGAGTAAAAGTACCTGTGATAGCAGGCACAAATCTTGACCTATCTTGCACACCACATTTAAAAAAAAACAAAAAAACCATAAGTAGTGCTGTTTCACTAAGGGAAAGTTGTTCGATAGTTTTGTTTTGTCCACTAACTTATTTTAAAGCGTGTGTAAAAAGGAATGTACAATACTGAAAATAGTATGAGGCATTTGCCTCTGTGTGCATAGACACCACAGTGTGTGTGAATTTGTTTTGTAATGAAGAGTTAGTTTTTAAGATTTGCTCAGTTTTTTTCAGTATAAAAAAGGCCATGCACCACACCATCACTTCTTTTGGCAGAGGTGGTGTAGCCCACCGCTTTCCTATCTCAAAAGGCTTGTGTGGGAACCAAATATGAGTAACTTAGGTGACAACAGTTATGATGAACTTGCATGTAACCAGGGTTAAGGCCATCAGGAACTTGTCCATTCGATTTTCCTCTGAGAACAACTGAACTTGTGTGAGCTCAGTTATATTCAACTAAAATTTGCTTATTCAGAGATAAGTTTGCATACTCTTGAGTTCACAACCTGCTAGCAAAATCCTCCCCTTCTCTTAATGTATGACTTTGTACCTGATCAGAAGTTGCATTTCTTGATTCAGGCATTCAGTAATAAGTTGTGTAACTCCCATCCTTTTGTTTGAAATACCACTATTGGGTTTGATCTCCATATGTTTGTGTGTGTGTAGCGTTATAGCTCCTGTAGTAGCGTCTCTTCATTTCTTCCACCATTCTAGTTCTTAAGATGACAGTGGAACAATGATAACATTCCAGTTTGCACACTTTAAACACACTGAGTTTCAGACCATATCAAGCTAGAAAGGAAATCTAACTAGATAACCTGTTGCTATAAAAGGTTCATCCACCTGTTGGAATCGTATTGGGAAGAGGGAACTTGGTAGCTGATTTACCTTTCTCTTATGAAGAGTACAAAATAAATACATCAAAGCTTGGAATGGTTCTGTTCCAGTTTGTTTTATTTCTGAACTAATTTGTGCAGCAGTTGTATTATGAAGCCCTGGAAGCAGATCAGTAAGTAAACAGTCTGCAACTTAAAAGAAGCTTACTAAGGCCTGGTCCAAACTTAAAAGTTTTACTGTTACAACTTTCAATTAGGTATTTGGTGTGTTTTTTTTGTTTGTTTGTTTTAACTGAAATAGTAATATAGGTAAAAACCCCAATGGGATGCAGTTTTTCTGGTATGAAGATGACTTGTGCAGGTATAATTATTCCCCTTCTTGCATGGAGCGAGCTATACTGATATAATTGTGCCCATGCTTGAACGGTGGTGGTGTTGAACCTCTTTAACTATACAAGTATAATTAAAGCTGTACAAATTTCTAGTGTAGACACCCTTAGATTGTAGGCTTCTTGAGGGCAGGACCCCAGTCTCTTTATATTATACAGTGCCTTAATACATTGAGGAGAGTTAACTTAGGAAGCCGCTTCTTATAAAGAAATAACTTTAAGCAGATCTAGGAAACTATACATACAAAACTGCATGAGGTTATACAATTGAGAGAAAAATGCCCTTCCACTGTTCAGGTTAATATTGAAAGCTACCTTGCTAATTCTTATGCCGTTGACCATAACTTGATCTACCTAAAGAGAACAACAGTTTCTCATTATTTCTCCGGCCTTACAGCAGAGGCAGAACGTAAAGTAGTAAACGTTGGCTAGTATAAAATATGGTACAGTACCACAATCTGTGGGTGTAATGTTAATCCCAGATACTATATGCTCTACTGGGCCAATGCTTTTTCAGAATCTCGGCCCATCACACTCTGCACTGGCATCTATATCTCAGTGTTTCAAAGTGAGCATGTTTGGAAACCCATGATATGGTTTTTAATAGACTGAAGGAAGATTTTAGCTCTCTCCAGTTGGGTGTGGAAGGAAAGCCACTTCAAATGAATTAGTGCCATCTAGTGGGATTGGCATTGGCCTCTTGGGATGGAAGGTATTCTGTTGCTGTTTGTTGCATAAAAGGAAGAAAGTAAATATCGTCTCAGATGCTTTCCTATCGGGTGAGCAGGCCAGGCAGCTGTAACATTGAATTTCCTGCCTTTTATTTATTTGGCTTACTGCTTGGTATTTTTTCATAAACAAAAAGCACAAATCAGGCCTGTGCAAAATAAACAAATGCTAGTTTGTATTCTTACTACTAATTACAGCATATATAGTTTTTTAACTTTTGTTCACTTGCAAACCTGGGAAAATAACACTGTTTTTAAGAGCGTTTCTACCTGAAAACCAGTGTGGACTCGCCCTGAGTTTCCTCAGCCTCAGAAATTAAAGAACGTGCCCTTTTAGAAACTCTTGAAATAACTGAAATCACAGGTGCAAGAAAGCAGTGTTTCTAGGCAGTTGATGGAACTCCATCTACGTGAAACAACCATGTAGCTAGACATCTTCAAAGCAGTGGTGACTTGTTGGACACCTAGCATTGCCATACAGTTTAAGTGTATTCCTTTACCAAATTCATGCCTATGTTGATTCAGGAAGGTCTTGCTTTGTGAATTCCTGACATGAGCTGGTACTTGGTTACTTATTTAATAGCTCAGGTTTCATTTAGCAAATGAACAGTAAAGTTCAATTGTGAGGCATACTTCTGTCTAAACCTCTGTTTCCCACTTTGGGTCAGTCAGTGTTGAAGACAAGCGGTAGTTTGAATTCTGTGGATAACGTTTAGTTTTGTGTCTCTTCTCTTCTGCGTCACCTTCCCCTGTCTCACTGCTGGTAAGATACAAAGTGGGATAGTTCCAAAGGATTTGTACCATTTCAAGGTATTTGTACCAGATACGAAGAGGGCTAGCTAGTTGGGGGTGGGAAAGTGCACATACACTCCTGCCTCCATCATTCAGGCTAAATCAGGATGGATCATTACGGTAAAATACCTGTCATCCACTAGCCTGCTATTGGGAACCAATGTCCACAAGTTAAACTTGTCCTGGTTTGCTTTGCTGCAGCTGTGCTGATTCACTCGGTTAGAATTTTTTTTTCTAAATTTAAAAATAAATCTGCAATACTTCAAGACGGCACTGACCTTCTTTATTTGGCTATAGTAATTATCTAGATCCAAATGTGTACACTAAAACTCAAGAAGCATTGGTCACTACTCTCTTTGAATTTGCATGTAGGATACAATAAAGAGGGACATGGAAACAAATACAGCCTGAATAGTGTTTGTGATGCAGGATATCTAGATCCAAAAAATAGTATATTTTTTCCATAAAAACAATAATATTTTGCAACCTGTTTTTGCTTTATGAACCCCGTGTCTATCCAGGATTGCGTATCCTTTATCACCAAAATAAGCTTAGCAATTAGACCTCTGTTTTAGCTGTAAATTTACCAAGTAGAGGACTGAAAGTTGAGTGACTGCATTTTTTCCTAGGGGGAAATAATGCTATCCCAAAAGTTATCTACCATGTAATCAATGCAAACATTCATAGAGCAGTAGAGTAGGAGTTCTGAGTTATGTAAATGGATTCATCAGCTAGCAAAGGAAGTGCCCAGAGTACTTTTTTCTCCTTTTTATCCTGAAGATTTGATAATTATCCTGATGGATTTGAAATAAATAACCATATATAGCAACTAAAGCACAGAAATGGAAGTCAGATCTGGGTTCTACTTCAGCTTTGTCACTGACTCAGTGTGACCTTTAGGTAAGTCACTTGACCTCTTTCTGCCTCAATTTCCCCATGTATAAGGGAGGCACTGATTAATTAATCAATGCTTGTAAAGCACTCTGAAATTTGTGGATGGAAGCTGCCATAGACGTATGCAAAGCATTAGCATATATCTGTGCTACAGAGACTATACTGAGGTTTTTCTGTCAGTGTAGGAACACCAGCTTCTCGAACAACATTAGCTCAGTTGATGGAAGCACTCTTCTGTTGACATAGCTGCATCTACATCAGTGGTTCTCAACCCGCAACCCAATCAGCGCACACCTGCTGCCCATGTGACATCCTCAGAGCCATACAGGTCGTATACATATTGTTTGGATGTGGCCTGCATAACATACACAGAACTGCATATGCGGCCCACGGTGGTAAATAGGTTGAGAACCACTGGTCTAGGCTAAGGGTTATGTCAGCATAACTATGTCAGTCAGGGATGTGGTTTTATCACACCCTCACCAATGTAGCTATGCTAATAGAACTTTCAAATGTAGACCAAACCTGAGAGATTGAAAACCAGGTAACTATTGAAAAGTGAGTCAAAGTTGTAAACTTACCTACCTCTCAAACGCAGCAGAGGTGACCTATGGAAACTTTGTTGGTAGCTTATTTGTCTGTTTAACTGGATGTTTGGAAAGGTCCAGTTTTAACCAGCATTGCAGAAGTTTCAAATATAACTTGTGTGTAAAGGATGTCTTTCTTTTGTACTTAGACTATATTATACCTCTTATATCAAGGTAAATAAAGCATGAAATAAGGAAGACTAATTGTGAAACATGTTTCATCTTAGGGCTGGCCTACTTACTAACTAGCACAAAAGTAATTAGATCGGCTGTAATTCACACCTTTTGGTTATCTTGGTTCAAATTTGTGTAAGTGACCCTAACTTGCAATGGAATTGGAAAGGATCAATTGTTTCCATTTAAAACTGTGATATCAATGTATATAGCCACTTCGCTTTCCTGTTGACTTGCAGATATGGAAGTTGCACAGGTTTGGTTCACCCGAGAAGGATCATCCTAGTTTGGTCTAATCGAGTGTCCTCCTGCAGTTGAATTGACAGGAGGGTTTAGCAGAGGTTGCTATTCAAAATTATCCTTTGTGACTCCCTGTAGAATTCATGTTACCTTTCACCATGAGGAATGCATCCACTACATTCAAGCAGATGGTAAATGTAGTACAAATAACTTTGGGCTAGTTCACTGTGGTCGAGATTGATGAGAACCGTCTAAACCAAGTTGTAAGAGGATCATGTACAGTGTGTTGCAAATTGTTGTTTGATGTCCACTTGGGTTATTACACATTGGGGAATGGACAGACTTAAGCTGGAGCCAGACAAGGTGGATGCTGTTAAGCTAGTCCACTTCCACTAAACAATGTTAGATGCGGGCTTTCCTAAGGACTGCGGGTTACTTCCATCATAATGTAAGCCAATACTGCTTGACTGCAACCCTTCCCATGGTTCTTACAAAGAAGAAAATGACTGACAAGCTTGTGTGAGTTGCCAAATGCGAGCAGGCTTTCAAAACCCCTACGGAAGATTCTTGTAGGTCAGTAGTGCTTTTGCAGCTAAATTACAATATGAAGATTGTGCTGTGCGCAGATACTTCAGATGTGGGCCTTGGAGCAGCACTCAGCCAGGTGAATCACAAGTGGGGAAGAACACCCTGCTTTATATCAGCAGGAAATTACTTCCTCGGAAAGCAATGAATGCCATTATGGAGAAATGCCTTGCCATTGGGTAGGCCCTCCAAAACCTCTTAATTTAAATGGCCTATATTTCAAGATGGTGACTGACCCTCATTTCCTTGCACTGGTTACACTAAATAAGTAGGCTTAAGGCAAAACTTCTCCAGTGGAGTATTATCTTGAAACAATACTCTTAAATTAGTCAGCTGTAACACAGCCAAAAATGCAGTGCCATTGGACTTCCTACTAGCAAGGAAGATCTTTGGCAAACTTCTCCTGATCCAAAAGTGACAGTAAGGGAATTGGCAATACATTGTCGTCAGACTTTTATTTTGTTTTATATACTCTATGCCAAGCGTTGTCTCCCTGCTCTCTTTGATAAGATCTTCTATCTTCTTTGGATTAATTCTGTACCTAATTTTAGTATGGTTTTTAATTTTAAACAGTCCCAAGATGAGTGGAAATTAAGTATTGTATATTTGTTCGTATGTCAGACACATAGAGCTAAATAGGGAAAAAACAGGAATGAATATAGGAGTTGGAACTACATATAGTTAGAATGGGGGGGGGGAAATCTAAAATGTACAGACTCTTACTGACTGTTTATCTAAACCTGTTGCTATAAGTAGTTTTGCTAAGCACTTGATTTCTCATGTCACCATGAAGATCAGTGAGTGTCTGGTTAGATGACTTGGGGAAACTCAAGTAGCATTGTGAGAAGAGATTTAGCTGAGAACTTCACTATGTTCCTTAGGCTTTCTGGGTCATCAGAAATCTTCACCACTCCTGTTTAGCATATATTCTGGTGGTCAGATAAGGCAATGTGCTGTAATAGTTAGAGGACTGGGAGTCAGGAAACCTATGTTCTATTCCAGAGTCCTTTGCTGACTTGCCTTGTGATACATAAACCAGTTGTTTAACTTCAGTTCCTTGTCTATAAACTATGGTTAAGGCTTTGCAAAGTACTTTGAGGACCTAAGATAAAAGGTGCTATATAAACCACTAGAGGAGGGGGAGCCCAGGTTTCACTGAGAAACGCTTTTGTAGAGACAGGCTTGTTCCCTGTTAATCATTGTTTATCTTCTCGGGCTGCATTTAAATGCAGTGAATCTTGCTATTCATGTAGAACTGGAGCCCGAATATACTTTGATTTCAGCCATCGTATAGGATAGAAGAATGGACTACTTGTCCATTCTCTCTTTCCCCGTATATTATTGGTGTTGGAGGCATGAGGATATTTGTCTCTTATGCTTTTCAAGAGACGTATTGCTTTGGAGAGAAGCCTCATAAAGAAAGTAAGGTAAAACTAAACTCGGCATTGAATTCTGTCTTTCAAGAAACTGATTAGAATTGAATAATTATTTTGTTGATTTGTGAAACAGATTCAGTTCCAGCTTGCTCTTCCATAGCTGTACCTAGACCTTAATTAGGCCAGCCACGTTCAGATGCAGAATAGTTATTTCTGGTGATGGTGTCAAAGGTCAGAAGAACATTGCATGACTTTCAGATTCCACATTGAGCTTTCAGGGTGAGCAGTTAGGAAAACAACTTTTTAACTCAAACTGAATAGGGTTGGTCTGCGTACATCATTGAGGATACTTACACATCTGACATTTCTAGAGACTCTTTTCTGGCTGCCCATAGCCTACATCATGTTATCCCTCTGGGCTGTTCTAGAATACAAGTCAGTGGGATGAAATATAGAACCTCCTTAAACAAATGGGAATATCCTGAGCACAACCTGTTCTGAAAAGCTCAAATGTGGCCTTTTAGGAGCAGCTGTTTCTGTCGCTCACTCTCCATGAGTGAAATGGAGGCAGTGAGATTGTGGAAAGTGTGGGAAGAACATTCACTTTCATCTTCATCATAATATAGATCTTTAATATGTCTGAGGCAGGGCACAAATCTGAGACACTTCTGCACCTAATAAGCTTTATTAAGGTGTAGAAGCGAAGCTTTAACATTGTACCAAATGCTGACATCTCGAAGGTACTGTTGCGGTTCAGGTTCATAAAAGGAAGTGATGAATTTTAGAGGGCATCATTTGAAGTTTATAAACAAACTTTTTTACATGGGCAAAGAGATTAACCTTCTGTCACCACTTGCCATAAGTGCCATATTAAGTTTATTACAACCACATGAAGGCTGTGTCTGTTTCAAAGGTTAGCATTGGCACTTCTGTTAAATCCTGTTGTCAGGGGTTTATCACTTGGTCATTTTAAAAAATGCACCCAGGTGGTAATTGGAGTACAAGATTCTGTCAAGAAACAACTCACTGTGAATAAATTTTTAAAACCAGCTAGATTTTAAATTGTCATGTGTTTTTTGGGGGGAAGGGAGGAATGCATTTTTTAGCTTTAAAACCATTTTTTGTGTTGATAAATGGTTTGGGGGAGGAAGTAAAGGAATTATAACTTGCAATATGGTCTAGAAAATAACTTTTCACAAATCTAAAGTTTATTTTTTAAATGTAGAGTCCTAAATATAGTCTTTCAAGCTACTACAATTTAAAATCTAGCTGCTTTAAAAAAAAAAAATTCCGGAACACCTTATTATGCCTCTTTACACACTCAGATAAACAAATCAGTGCTTAACATTAAAGTTGTAATCTAGATTTGCAACAGCTGAAATTAGGCCTTACTTTGAACTTTTTGGTTCTGACTGGGATGTATCACAACCTTAACTTTTATTTTCATAATGGAGATATCCCATCTCCTAGAACTGGAAGGGACCTTGAAAGGTCATAGAGTCCAGCCCCCTGCCTTCACTAGCAGGACCAAGTACTGATTTTGCCCCAGATCCCTAAGTGGCCCCCTCAAGGATTGAACTCACAACCCTGGGTTTAGCAGGCCAATGCTCAAACCACTGAGCTATCCCTCTCCCCCCCCCATAGTTGTGCTAGTACTCCTGGAATGTTCTGTATATAAAGCTGAGGTGGGGAGGGGGGGGAGGGTTTCCTCACAAATCTGGCTTGGTCATGCTGTTATTTCAGCACAGTCTCCATTTAACTCATACGGAGAATTAACTTGGTATAATAATGAACTACTGTTGTGATGCTGCTTCTGTGATGGAGTATCAGAGCTCTTGTTTTTGGGTGCCTCACAAGTAGAGCAGATATAGCTCTTACACAAGGGAGGAGGTTTCTCTGGCCAGAAAGTGAGGGTTATTCTTTCAGTGAGCCATGAGGTGGTGGTAACGTTGAAATCTAGAATGCTGCCTTTACACTGTTCTGGTTGGAAAATGTGCTTTGTGTTCATTACCCTTTCTACTTGCTAATTAAAGTCATCTTGTAGCTTAAGCCTTTATATGTTGTTGCCACCCAACCCAACATCCGCCTTTGCAACGAGGAAAACTGTAAGGGGTGAAAAGGAGTAAAAACAAAATCCCCACTGGAGGGGTGGCTTTGTCCTGTCCCTCCTCAGTAAAGATTTTGGATGATTAAATATGACTTTTTATGTCATTGGAAAGATAGCCTAACTAATTATTCTGTGTGAGGGCATTACACCTAACTGCAACAGTAAATGTGTGATTCACTCCAGTTTCCTTTTTGATTAGATTTACTGCAGTCTTTGGACCAGATTTACAAAGGTATTTAGATGCCTGATGATGCAGATAGACACTAATCGGCTTAGGCACTTTTGCAAATCCCACGAGGTGACCATCAGCATCTTTTGGTGCCCAAATACCTTTGTAAGTGGCTTTCGGACACTTAATTTTTGGTGTGATGGAAGCAAACGTCTCTAGTTTTGGGTCAGTCAAGGATGACTGAAATTGTCTAGCAAGAGAAGTTTCCTGCGATCTCAACCAGTGCAACTAACACGTGGCAGCAGTAATAGCCGGCTTGCCAAATGGAAAATACCTTTAAATTCTTAGCCCTGGGTCAAGCAGGTGCTCGCTGGAAGAGCTGCTTTGCTTTGCTATTTAGCAATTCAAAATGTTTTCTTTCACGAGCTAATTGTTTTAGACCTTTACTAACATTACCACGGTTGTTAGAATGTGATATTTCAAATGGGCATGAGAATGTCATTGCAAAGCGTTTTAAAGGCTGAGCTGCAACTAAGATGTGTCCACGGCTTTCTTGCCTTATATGAAAACTGTCTCTAAGTTGTTTTTGTTTTTCCACCTGTAGGGTCCATTAAATAGCGAGTCTTCCAATCAGAGCTTGTGCAGCGTGGGCTCTCTGAGCGATAAAGAATTGGAGGTAAGCAGCCACTGTTCCTAATAGTCATCTGTTATAGGTTAAACGTGAATGGGCTAACAAAGCCCAGAATGAATTCCATGAGCTGGAGATGAAGATTTCCTAGTTCAGGACTTTTGTGTGGAACAGGTTACTAGAAGAATCTAGACTGAGTCTAAGTCATATGGACGTTAGAGCATCCTGCAAGGCCCACCTAGTTGAGGTTTTCTCATCATAACAGATGCTTTTCTTAAAGATAAAAAAGGAGGGTGGTTTTACTGCAGTTAGAATGGTGGTTTGTGCAACTAAGCCCTCAATTGCTGTTTTCAGTACTTGGTGGCTGTGTTCAGTTGCAGTTTTGGGCAGACCAAAATAAAAGGGAGTCTGCTTAGAAAAGTCCGAGTCTTTCCCCACCCTCCTTCACACTTCATGTGTACGTGAAGTTTTAGAAATATGTACAAGAAGATAAGGATTTATATAAACTGACATGTAGAATGAAAAGAAAATAAGGCCCGATAGTATTACATGCTTCCTCTTGGTTACTTTCATTAGATTTGGATTCAAAACTTCAAAAAAACCTGCTAAAACAACAAAGTTGAACTGCAGTTACTTTTTAATTTAAATTAAGGTTGCCAGTTAGTAATGCAGTATCTGAATGTAAATAGTTTGTTTAAACCCCCAATAAGATAACTTCCTACTTCACTTGCCAGCCAAGTGCTGAATTTTGGATCATACTTCCCCTTTAATACATTACAGTACAGGTATCAAGTATCTGGTGCAGTCAGTACTGTAGGAATACACAGTATCTCGAACTCTGGACTTGACAGGTAAGTAAATTAGGAAATGGTCTTCAATTATTTGAAGATCATGAGTATTAAGTATCTCCATATTTTTGTTTTGCTCTGGCTTTACAGTCTACTTCTAGTGAGTTTGACTTAGATTAACTAAGGAGATCCAGTTGTCTGCCACTCTTCGCTTTTCAGTCTGTGGTGTTTTAGCAGTGGGTAGGTAATCTTATATAGCCTACCTCTTGTGCAATTGGGTGAATGCGAGAATGACTACTTAAAATTGAATTTTGTTAATTTAAGGATAATATGAAGCTAAAATACACTCGCAGTCTCCTGTTGTAATCTTATTGACACTGTTACAGAGCCTTTGGAGTCACTATTGCACGAGGGTATTTGTGAGATGCTCCTGTCAATGGTGGGGTGCAGATTCCTTTGACTTTGTATTGAGTCAGCAGTTTCTTGTACCAATATTGTATCTACATAGTGACTGGTATCAAAATGTTGTCAGTGAGGGTCTGTTCATTGTACTGATGTTATCATTCTATAAAGTAGCGCACAGGTACAGTAGCCACTCTTCGTGTGGGTTTTTTAAGCTCTAAACAACCCTTTCTGCCCTCCCACCCCAAACAAAACCAAAAACCAACCCTCATCTCCATTAGGGACTGCTGGGCTGGCATGTTATGGCCTCCTACATTCCCTCGGATCTTAGGTTTAACTTCTGGCTGTGTCAGTTTCATTCTTTTATCTTTTCAAAGTAGGTAGGTTGGGTTCTCTGTTTATTGTGTGGACATCAATTTCTAAGAACCATGAATCTTAAGTTTGCCACACAAGTTTTGGCCAAGATTTCCCTACCCTTTGTTGTGCAATGGGCACTGTGGCTTTCCTCCTCTGTCGTTCAGTGGTGGCTGACATGATGTGTAAACAAATAGCTTGGAAAATATTTTGGGCCCCTTCGGGGTAAAATGTATGTGATTAAAAATGACCAGATTTTTCTCTGTAGTAAATTTGATCGTTTTTTTTTCTAATACATAGAACTTCAAGTTTTGTTTCCTTGTGTCTCACTTTGTTTTGAAGTCCTGCTGAAGGAATTCTTTACATCTGAAACACTTCACATAACGTGTAAATGATTTTTCATGTAACTTATGCGAGACAGCACCTAGGTACTAAGAGCACTAGAAATCAATTATTGAATGGGCTGCAGTCCATTGGGTGGGATTTTCAAAAAGTGCTAAAGTGACTTAGGAGCATATGTCCTATTGAAAGACAATGTAACTTGAGCTCCTGACTCACTTTAGCACTTTTTGAAAATCCCATCCTTGGAACAGACTGGGCCCAATTCTCAACTGCCTTGCATCTTGTGTAGCCATTTAGACTAGTGAAAAGTGGGTGTTAAACGCTGCTGTTCTGATTTGATTGAATTTTATGCTCCATCTGAAGCAGACTAAAAGACTACATGATGTACAGGGCAATGGAGAATCAGTCATACCATGTATAAATAGAAAATAATCTCTCCCTGTTCCTACCCCCTTCTGATTTCTAACATGTTCTCTTATTTTTGCTGTGCACAGGTGTGAAGGTTGTGTCTCTCTAAGTACTGAGTGCAAAAACGAATGCACTTGGGAACTGGAACGACCATTGGGGACCTGCAGCCTATTTATTTAGTATTTTGGTCGTTTTTTAAATTCTGGAATAACAGCAGAAATGTTAATTTTGAAGTATTTTTTAACAGACTCCTGAGAAGAAACAGAATGACCAGCGGAACAGGAAAAGAAAAGCAGAAGCATATGAGACCAGTCAAGGTAACCCATTCTCCTGACCCTTCTCAGGATTTCTGACCAGTTGATAATTGGCTTCACTTTTGAAAGAGTCATGGTGTCTAAGGAGAGTAATGGTTCATCTCAGGGGTGTGTCAGGCAGCTTGTTAGGAATTTATTTGAAGTACTTTCAGTGATAGTGTAGTACTCCTCTGGGAGTCTTGTTTCCATTGTAAGAAAAACATTCAGTTCTACAACAACTTACTGCAACATTCATGTTTACTTCTAAACTCTAGAATTCTTATTGGAGATGTATCATAGGGCCAGATTGCACAAGGAGAGACGGGATGTGGGTCCTCATATGGGTTATGTGAATATCATGTGCTTAGTCACATAGGTACGGTCTGCAGCTGAAATCTCTCTCATTTTTGCTGTACTTTGAAAAGCTTTTGTTCATTTTCTACATCTTGTTCCATGTAACATTGGAAACCTGCTTTAACAACCAGCTAGAGAACAAGTTGTACTCAAAAGTATAAAACAGCAAATGTCGTCTTAAAGAAAAGAGAGAGTCTGATTTCAGTCCAAGCTCTCACGCTCCTCTTAGTGGGTGAACATTAGGCGGATGGACGGAATAGTTATTTTGACAATAGGAATCTGCTCCTACAACAAAATAACAGATTCTATTGATGATAGACTGTACCTATAGTGTTTGAAAAGAGAGGTGGAACAACAGTTAAACTTTAATGAGTCCGTGTTAAATCACCATTATCTCTCTAGCTCTCATAGGAAGGATTGTGGGAGGCTTAATGTGCTCACATTGAGTACAGCAAGTTACGTAAAGGCAAGAGTAGATTGTGTATAGTAACCTTTATTATGCTGCTACCTTGAAGGAAGTTTTGAGAGATCCACATTGCTCACCGTGAGAGCAAATATTTCTCTTGTTTGCAGAGAAACAAATGTCATCTAATTGGATCTATGACAATTTTGGAATTAGTCAAACTGTCGACTCTCCTAATTTAAAAAAAAAAGTGTAGCGATTCTAATCCTGGGACTAACTATTGCTGTGTTGAAGCTCTTCTTCCTTACTAGGTGATGTAAGGAGCACCTAAGTGTACATCTTCATTTACATGAATAGGTTTCTCAAAATGGCATCCGATGTTTACATTCACAAATCAAGTTTGCCTTCCTTCTCTGTTTCCCTTTCAGGAAAAGGCACTCCTAGGGGACATAAAATTAGTGATTATTTTGAGGTAAGCCAATTTAAAATTGAACTTTCAGAGAAATCTGTTCTTAAATCCTTGTTTGACGAATCTTTTTTTTTATGAAAAACTACAGTGTAACTTAAGTTACTCTCACCACTGCATTAAATTATAGCTTCTGGTGTAGGGGATTCACTGTATCAAGCTGATAGGGTTATGTGTTTGATTAGGGCAGAATATTTGAACCTTGTTTCTAAATTAAGCTAATTTCTATTTCTTAAATTTAAACAATTGACTGACTAAATGTTATAAATAGCAATCACCCAAAAACCGGTTTGAAGCTGACTTCTGTTGGCATCTGAACCTTGCCTCATGAGACTGAACATCCCTTTGGCAAGCCCACTGCAGTTACATTAAAAGCCCCAGTCCTGCAAAGGAATCTGCCAATAGAGTCCCATTAACTTAAATAGGACAGATCCTGTTCAGAGTTCAGCAGGATCTTAAGTCATTGCAGGATCAAGACTAAGAAGTTAGTCCCACTGAGAGGCCAGCACCAAGCACAGAATGGAGATATCAAAACAGTGATGGGTACCTCTAAAAACTTTAAGAAAACTCATTTAATATATATTCTTGGCACTTTTTCTTTCCAAGCATGTACAAACTAGAACCTGGTACTTTTCATCCCTAACAACTTGTTCTTCACTTTATTCTGAGTAGTTAGTTGGCTTGGGGTTAGCAGTGCTTTTGCTAGCACTTCTTCCTTACTGTCTTCAGACATTGCTGAGTTAAAGCATGGCACAGTCCGTAGTACAGGAACATAGGAACTTCCATACCAGATTAGACCAGAGTGCCAGCGAATCTGATACCCTGTTCCTGACTGGCAGAGGGATAGCTCAGTGGTTTGAGCATTGGCCTGCTAAACCCAGGGTTGTGAGTTCAATCCTTGAGGGGGCCATTTAGGAATCTGGGGCAAAAATCTGCCTGGGGATTGGTCCTGCTTTGAGCAGGGGGTTGGACTAGATACCTCCTGAGGTCCCTTTCAACCCTGATATGCACCTTGCTCTGAATCATAGAATATTTTCTTCACCCCACCCCACCCATGCACGTGTACATAGAGTGCACAATTAGACATACCTGCCATGGGAAGGTCTTCCTAAACCTGGATTGTTAGACGTTGGCTTATCCTGAACCATATCCCTTGGTTTAAAAGAAGAAATTATATCTAATGTAGCTGTGGATATTTAACCATTGAAAGCATTCAGAGTCACCTCTTGGTATTATGGGCATAATAGATATAGTTCGTTTTCTTTTGTAAATGGCCAAACCTCAGTCAGTGAATTTTTTTATTTTTTGTTGTCTTCAGTGTCCACTAAAACAGGTTGCTAGGGCTTATAGGGAAGGTCTTTATGCTTTAAGATAAATATGCAGCTTCTATGCAGCTTTCCCCCAAAAAACTTGCTTAAGCATAGTATCTTTATGAAGTGATTGATCATATGTATCTTTTTGGTCAGTTTGCTGGGGGAAGTGGTCCAGGAACCAGTCCTGGCAGAAGCGTGCCACCTGTCGCCCGATCCTCACCACAGCATTCCTTATCCAATCCCTTACCAGTAAGTATTCCCTCTGAGGAAGGTGCTAAATGATGCAGTTGATATGCCACAGACAGGAGATTTTTCTGAACAAATAGGGCAGAATGTTACCACAGTTACTGAAAGGGACTTGGATTTTGTTTAGTCTCTGAATTAGTTTCAGTGATCCTGCAGTCTATACAGAGCTAATAAACTGGATCATAGCTTTAAAACCAGCTGTCCAGGGCCTGACGTGGACATGTTTGTTTCCAAGGAGCTAGTCCAATCTTAAACAGTTTATCTTACATACATCAAACCCAGATGCCATTTCTTGATATAGTATAGACGAGTTCTGTCTTAAAGGGTTGTGGATGGCCTATGTTCCTAGAAATAGAAAACGTAGAACTAACATTTTCCATTCTGTCGTTCTGATCACTCTGCTTGTCTGTTGCATCCCTCTTCCTGCACAGTTTTGTCTTGTCTATTTCGATTGTGAGATTTTTCCAGAGAAGGGACCGGCTTTCAATGTCCGCATGGTGCCTAGCTCAGTGTTATCCTGCTCTACGCTGGGGTTCATAGAACTACTGAAATACAAATACATCATTGTTAGTGCTGAAAAATATTTTACTCCACACTGATTTTTCAGGTGCTTGTAGCTTTTTGGGATAATCAGTAAAAGCTTTCCAATGTGTGTGTATGCCCATTCCCCGACTTCTTCCATTGAGAAAGTTTCATTGTGCCATTTGGTCCCTTTTGCAAGGTTCAAATGTGAAGAGAACCAATATTTTAAAAAACTTTAAAGATATTTCAAAAGTTGCTTTTCTGTTATTGTGTAAATACCCTTAAAAACCACCCTTTGAATATGGCCTGGACCTAATCCTCAGATTTTCTTGAGCATTAGGAGAACAGTGTGGCAGTTTGGAGTCTTTTCTGGAGCATAGTATACTGACAGTAAACCAGATACAATGAAGCATATGAGCTTTCCTGGCTAGTCTATTTTGAAGTCATCTGCATACCTTCTAAACTCATATTTGTCTAAATTCCAATGCTGAGTGCTCTGGGACTGTGCATTGTACCCTGCAGAGTGCCACAAAAGAGAGAGATTGGACCTCGGAGTCCATCATACATCACCAGATCTTAATGAAACTCTCCAGTGCTGCCTTAAAGTTAACAGGGAATTAAAACATATTGCTAGATTATTTTGTACATTTGTTGTTGTATTTAACACAACAGCACCTCCCTTCTTTAAAAAGAAAAGTTAAATTCAAAAACCTCTTAATGACACCTCATGGATGACACTTTACATGCACAACATTCAAGACCATTCTTTTCCCCAGAATCTGGGATCCTGTGGTAAGTGCATAAGGGGCAGTCATTCCTTGAGTACATATTTTTGCATTTTAATATATTGTGTATAGAGAAACCTGGAGAGAACCATGCAGTCAAACTCGTGTCACAGGCAGCCTTGGCTAAGTCAGTTGTCTTTTTTACAAAGGTGCTTGTCACGAGTCTGTTGGCAGAGTGCCCTCTTCAGGAGCTATGTGGAGAGCACAAGCATGCACGTCTAATTGTCCCACACCCATGCGCACTGCAAGGTGTGTCAGTTTAGCAGGGCTGGCTAGTACTCAGCCCTCTGACTGAGGCTGCTTGGTTGTTTCTTCCCCTCATGGTCCCAGGTGAAAGAAACAACAGTCTGCAGTCACCAGACAAGGTAAAATAAAAGCATAAAGGAAAAGGAGAACCTGTAGGTGGCTTCCATGAGGATATTGGCCTCTTAGTTCAGAGGGGCTGGGGCGGTGTCTCCGTTCACCCCTGAGTGCGCTGGGTCTCCAGGGGAAGTCTGTCTCGTTTCCCATCTTAATGCCGGGAATCCGTGTTCTCCTATCTGCAAGGGCTGGGGCTCGGTTGACTCTCATCCTCCCTGGGGAAGCTCAACCGCCTGCTCCCTTCTGAGTGGAGTTCCCTCCTAACTCCTCCTCCAATCCTGGCATGATTTGCAGGGGTGGACGGGCAGGGCCACCCTTGCCCAAAGCAGCTCCTTAACCGCTTCCATGCTGGTTCGGGTTTTGTGTACCCCGTCACAGTGCTCTTCAGGTTCCTTGTCTTCAGTCCTGGTTCTCCTTTCTCCTGCAACCATACTTTAACTTGATGCCTGTGTTGTGCTAGTAGCATGTCTCTGTAAGTCCATTGCTTTGGCTACAAAAGGAAAAACCAACAACAGCAGGAACAGGGGAAAAGAGGAGAAAACTGAATATCATTCCCAGTTTAGGGAATTAGCGTGTGGGTAAGGAAGGGGTTAAGCACCTTTTATGAAAAGACTGTAGTGGTTATTCACACTGCATGGTAAGCTTGTCTGTGCCTAGGGCTAAGGGAGGAAAGGTTGGTCAGCTTTCTAGACTATCCCTTGCCTATTTCAGATCCCCTTATCTCTCAGTTGCAGATTTCACAGCCCTCTGCTCAGATTTCAGCTCTTGCAATGTCCCCATTCCATAAAGCTCTCTATCAGAAAGGAAAGTAGTATTTCTAATGCTGGGCAGAAAACATGTTTTGGATGAGCAGTAAAAAAACAACAACAAGTTTTCTTTAGTTCATCTTTTAAAATCATCTGTGTCCTGCCTTTGCTGCAGTTGCCTGGGAGGAGAAGAGGCTGCTGGGTGGGAAAATGTGTACAGATGAGGAGGGAGAAGTTTCCATGTACAGTATTTTAGTGAGGCAACGTGCAATGCACTGCTTCAGAGAACATCTGATCAAAACTAAGTTTAGGGCCGCCACAATTTTCTGTGTCTGATTCAGACATGTTCTGTGCCAGCGCCACTCTTCTGACCCTGAATACCGTATCGAACAAAGTTAGATGAGCAGTTCTCAGACTTTAAGACCTACCCCATCACACGCAAAACAGTCCAGTACTTGGCATTCTGCCGTCGTAACTAATCCGTATAGCTAATTTCATTTCTTGTTCCGATGGTACCAAGCCATGCACAACCGTTAGAGAACCACTGTACAAGATGTGAAAGTGGTTTCCTTTTAGCTGCTGCATATGGGTACCTCCTGAAAAGCTTTGAAACAGGGCTAGTCTTTACCTATCTTAGACAGTTTATTTTTGCCATTAAAACGGGGCCAGGTTGCCATGACTCCTGGATCCTGATTCAGTTGCTTATCTTAAGTAAATTGAGGCCGAGTTGCTCATCTGTAAAATGGGTATACCTGCACCTCTTGTGAAGTTGGGTGGTTGTAAATGACTTTGCCTCTGTAGAACGAGGATGATGATGATACTGACCTAAAGTGCTTTGAGATTTATAAGAGCTAGGGATCGTTGTTCTTAGCCTTTAAAGAGTGCAAAGGCCTAAATTAAGATATTCTGGTTAAGGCTTTGAGTTTGCAGCTCTTTGCTTGAATGGCCCCAAAATGTGCAGACGTGGAGAGGGGCAGTATTCCTGTTAACTAGGGGAATCCTGTTCTGCACATTCCCATGCAGTGCAGCCCATTTCAAACATGTTATTCCAGTCACTCCTATTGACCTCCGCTCTCAGAGCGATCTTTCCAGGAGCCCTGCTTTTAACAGACCCTCTCTTGGCTGGCTCCCCGTTCCCGAGCTGCTGCTTTGCTGACAACAGTTTTGGCAGAACCAGAGAATCGTCTTTTTTTTTTTTTTTTTTTTTTTTTTTTAGGTTTATTGTATTTTTTTTTAAATGTATTACAGCGGCGAGTGGAGCAGCCACTATATGGGGTAGATGGCAGTTCTGCAAAGGAGCCGCAGGAAGAACACTCTCCTCTGCCAACGCTGATGTCTATGATGCTGGCAAAACAGCGGCTTGAGAGTGAGCAGCTGGTACAGAGGGGAGCTGGCCTCTGTTTTGCTTTTGTTTCGGTGAGCAGTCTTTAAAAAACCCAAGCCCGGGGCAGAGGCTGTGTTAAGGGATTGGGAATGGGATGTGGAGTCTTTCAGCTCTAGGGCTCTGGTTCACATCCAGCCTGGGTTATTATTGACCGTCTTTACCGTCTGACGGCTGGTTCATGAACTATGTGAAAAGTTGCTGGATCTCCAACCTTGCCTTCTGGAGAAATCTGTCTGGTGTAGATGCTTTTATTTCAATTTAAGAAGCTAAACTGATAAAGCCGAAGTAGATTCCTGACTGATTTTAGGCTAAACCAACTACTCTCAAAGCTGGAGTAACTGCCAATACAGTTGAGAGACAAGGTGGGTGAGGTAATATCTTTTATTGGACCAACTGCTTTTGGTGAGAGAGACAAGCTTTCGAGCTTACACAGAGCTCTTCTGCAGATCTTCTTCAGTGTCGCAGCTAAATACAAGGTGAACAGATATGTTTAGCATAAGTAGTTAAACATATTTCAAGGGACCATTCAAAGGTGAAGTGGCCCATTACTCCCCTATGACTGGAGAGGTGTTAAAGTATGTGGTGCAGGGGAGCTGGCAGAGGGGGTAAGTGGGTTATATGGCTGTAATAAGCCATAAATCCAACGTGTTTCTTCAGTCCATAATTTTTTGTATCTAGTGAAGTTTTGTATTTAAGCTCCCAGGCCAAACAAGGACACTTTGCCAGAGAAGTAGATCACATCATGGAATGGGCCACCCAAATACCCTAAGAGAACCTGCTTCAATACAGAAATGAAACCCCCTCCAACCGCACGCCTCTAGTTGTCATTTAATTGAGGCTTAGGTTGGGCATTAGGAAAAACTTCCTAAGCTATGTCTACACTGTGCACCTTACAATGGCGCGGCTTGGCGCTGGAGCCAGGCCAATGTAAGGGGTGCAGTGGAGACACAGTAAAACCACCCTGAATGAGGGGTCGTAGCTTCATCCACAGGAGAGCGGCTCCCGTCGAAATGCTGTCCACAGGGGTGCTTTTTGTCATTAAAACTTTTGTCATTCAGGGGGCTGTGTTTTTTCACAGCCCTGAGCGACAAAAGTTTTAACAATGAAAGTGCAGTGTAGACAACGCCTAAGTGTCAGGGTAGTTAAGCCCGGGAATAAATTACCTAGGGAGGTTGTGGAATCTCTGTAATTGGAGGTTTTTAAGAACAGGTTAGACCATCACCTGTCAGGAATGGTCTAATTATTACTTAGTCCTGCCTTGAATGTAGGGGACTGGACTAGATGACCTATTGAAGTCCCTTCCAGTCCTACGCTTGTATGTTCGTCACCCTACACTGGAACCCATACTGTTTATCATCAAATAATTACAACCCATACTCGATGGGGATGTCATCCTGAAATAAATCTTTTCTGAATCCCCCTCTCTGGCCTTCAAACAACCACCCCTTGCCCAGCCTGACTAAGCTCATCATCAGAAGCAATCCCCTCAGACCAGGGCAGACCAACTCAAAGCAGCATCAGACCCTGCCAGCACAAACGATGCAAAACCCGTGGACATATCTCCACAGCTGTAATTATCAACACCCCCCACAAGATCCCTGGGTTCTACACATACCTATCACTTGTGGTGTACTAGTGAACTAAATGCCCCCATAACAACAGTGGGTGAAACGAGAACCACTGCACTCTCAAATGACCTTTCACAGAAAAATGATAAAAGACCTGTGGGAGAATACAGCACAGAGCGATAACTCTGCATCTGACCTCTTCTCATCCTCAAAGCCAAAGGAAACCTGCACAACACCTTCAAAAGATGAGCCCCTCCTAGCTGCTTTTTTCTTTTCCCCACTATGATGGAGAGGTGTTAACGGGCCAGTTCACCTTGAATGATGCCTTGAAACGTGTTAACTACTTGTGCTAAACAATTTATTCCACCTTGTACTTAGCTGCGACACTCTTGAGTACATTTCCCAGATCTGAAGAAGAGCTCTGTGTAAACTCGGAAGCTTGTCTCTCTCACCAAAAGCAGTAGGTCCAATAAAAGATATTACCTCACCCACCTTATGTCTCTAATTTCCTGGGACCAACATGGCTACAACAACACTGCATAAAGACAGCTGAGAACATTGATGAAATGTTGCTGAAGTTATCTTAAAGTTACAAGAAACATTGTATCTTGTACAGTATTGCCAACCCCAAATGTTCAAAAATCATGTCAGGCTCATGAAAAATCATGAGATTGGCTTTAAAATCATGAGATTATGTAAAATATAATAATTTGGTGTTCATTTGCCTTCTGCTTTTTGAGCCGTGTGTGTTTGGGGGGGTGTCACTTTTTGAAGCTTTCTCCACAGCCACTGGGTCTAGAAACTTACTTTTTCTTAAAGAACAAAGGTTGACATTACTTCACATCCACCTGACTCCAGGAGTTGGAGCTTTAAGGAAAACGATAATTATCATGAGACTTATGACAAAATCATGAGTTGGCAACACTGCAAGTTTTAACAGATTGAGCTGGGTTTTCTGAAAAGGATTGGTTTTCCTTTTGATAGCCCAAACCTCTGGAGCACTTTTTAAATGGTTTTATCTGATCAACATGGTGTTGAGACCAGAAAGCATCTTCCATATAAAATGAGGAGTGTATGTTCGTTTGCCTGAAGAACTGCAGTCACGTTAATACCTGGTAGTATATAATTATGCTGGCTTTCTGTTGCAGGCCCAGCAAGGCAGCCCCTCTTCTACGGGATCAGGGAACACCGAGCATTCCTGCACCTCCCAAAAACAGATTTCCGTCCAGCACAAACAGACGCAGGTATAGGCCAATAAACTGTAAAGCACATTGCCCTCTTACATCTAAGCTTTACATTTGGTGCAGTTTCGGCACTGGAGGAGAGAAGCGGGACATGAGTCTTGGTAGGTGGCAACCTACTGGCTTCATCAGAGGACTGAGTTTGGACTGTTGGATCTATTTGTGGCTCTGCCACTCTGCTGTCCCCTTGAACGAGTCCCACGACCTCTTTGTGCCTCAGTTTCTCTCTGTAAAATGGATACTTGCGTACCTAACTGCTGATGGCGATTACTTGCTCTTTAGAACATTTTGAGACCTGATAAAAGACATACTCAGGGTCTAACTGATTTTCATATTTGTGGTCAGGAAGGAATTTTTCCCCAGGTCAGATTGGCAGAGATCTTGTGGGATTTTTTTCCCTTCCTGTGAAGTGTGGGTCACTTGCTGGGTTGAAGTAGAGTAAATGGTGGATTCTCTGTAACTTGATGTCTTTAAGTCAAGATCTGAAGTCCTATTGCTGGGGTGGGTGAAGGTCTGTGGCCTGTGATGTGCCGGAGGTGAGACTAGATCAGTGGTTCTTCACCTGTGGGCTGCCTGCAGCCTAATCAGCACAGAGCAGTGCCCCATGTGACAGCCTCAGGACCATACGGGTAGTATATTGGATGCAGCCCACAATGGTAAATAGGTTGAGAACCACTGGACTAGATGATGATGGTTCCTTCTGGCCCTAAAGTCTGAGTCTAAGAAACAACTGCCAAATGGTATGGGCTGTTCTTCCCCCGTACCCATAATTCCTGTTTGTTACAGGGAATCAAATACATAAGTTTTCAGAAACAAAGACTTGTCTGTTTCTGCTGTTAAAAGGGAACAGTTCAATTCAGAGGCGGTTATTTAAAACGAGAGCATACGAATGGAAAACAAACGTCAGATGTAGCACTTCCCCTCCCCCCCCCAAGGCCGTCGTAGGGCTGTGTGAAGACTAACGTCCTGTATAATGAATAGTGCGGGTATGTGATGACCAGTCTGAGATCTTCAAGGTGTGCAGCCTTACTCTGTCTACCTACTGAAATTTTAGCTTGGAACTAAAATACATTTGAAATCATGGCTGAGAGGCTGTGCATTTTAAGCCTCCCCTCATGCTAGCTGTGTTGTTACTGCCTGGGAGAACACTGAAAACCAGAGGCCTTAAGGGCACTAAAGAAAATTCAGGAATGCAATACAGGAATCCATATTTACAGCGGAAGGTGGGGCTTTTGCAACTTTTCAAATACCACTGCGGTTTCAGTGTTTCCCATGGCCGAATTGTCTAACGCTTGTCTGCTCATATTGTCTGACCTGTATGCTGAGGGTGTGCACCCTGGTAGAAAGAGAAGAGTGAAAATTAATCCTGGCTTCACCAGAATTCTAGAATGCGCAAAGCCCTGCTTTCTAGAATAAACTATTGAGAACCATGACAAATAGCCAAGACAAATATGTAGCAAGCTTTCTGTAGCTGAAATATTACTTACGTTCTTCTGACTTTGATTTGTGATGTTTGTCTCTGCAGTCTGACCTCACAATGGAAAAAATATCTGCACTAGAAAACAGCAAAAACTCTGACCTGGAGAAGAAGGAGGGGAGGATAGATGACTTATTAAGAGTAAGTGTGAACATGGAAAGGCTCTTGTAAAACCTGCTTTTTGGAGCATCCTGGTATTGCAAGAGTAGAACACATGCACAAATCAGGATTTTCTGTACTATATTTGGGGAAACTGACACTCCTAGAGAAGGAGGTAATGTGAATAATTGGTTAGGCTGAGAAGGATGGTTCTTGAGGTAGAAGCTATGGGGAGACTTGCCAGTATATGTAGAGATACCAAGTGTAGTAGTCAGGCTGGTCTGATGGGTACAGCTATTCCATCTCCTTATTTGCAAGTAAAAGAACTTCTTCTGAATAAACGGTTTCATTCTAAATGATGAGATCTAGTGGACTTGTCACTTGACTCAAAGGAAGTGATGGAAGCTATCCTCTAAATTAGAAAGCATATAAAGCATTAGAAAATATGCTGTGGGGCAGGGACCCCTACCTAGAGGACCTGTCGGACATGTTGGCATGTTGTCTAACAGAAGAAAGCAAGAGTCAAGGAGTAGAAAGCAAAACTGAATTTTTCCTCTTATTCCAGACTCTTCTGTATTGAAAACATTTCATAAAAAAACTTGTTTCTGACCACACTAAGGCCCTTATTTTGAAAAGACTATACTTGTGTGTCTGGCCTCCCTATCTAGGAGAATGTGTATGTAAAAGAGAGATGCTTTTATGGCATGGTCAAAAACATGAAAGATTTTGTGGAACACTTTCCAATAAACCAGGATGACAAATAATTCTGTTTCCTAATGACCTCAAGAATAACTCCTTAAAAAAAAAAAATTTTTAAGAGGCCTACACTACTTAAGGCTTAACTGGATGCCAAATGACAGATTTTTCTGTTTTTAGATGTGTCCTTTTCTAGCCTACAAAGAAAGCACCCATGCAAACGTGGTGATCTTGAAAAACATCCCAGTTTCCAGAAAGAGAGTCTCTAGCAAGGCTGACCAGCTGTGCCAGAGAGCAATCCTACAGCTGAAAGTGCAAAGGAAGTCATCTTGCTGCTTCCTGTCAGTGTTCACTAGAGAGGAAGGATGGTCCAGTGATTACTGTGCTAGCCTGGGACTTGAGACACTAGAGTGGCTACATTAGAGACGTCGCAGTGATGCAGCTGCACCACTGTAAATTCTAGTGTAGCTATGCGCTAAGTCTCTCTCTGCCTCAATTCCCGACCTGTGAAATAGGAAAATAGCACTTCCCTACCTCCTGGAGTGTGGTGAGGTTACATTAAAGATTGTGAAGTGCTCAGATCCTCTGGTAACGAGGACCAGATAAGTACCATAGAGAGTGGATTCACTTGGTCTTTTATCTTGGTAACCAGTTGGCTTCTAATTTGCTTTTCTCTGACCTGGAGCCAGCTGAGTAGATTACCTTTCAAGGTGATATGTGGCTTGGCTTTTTCAGGGCAGCCTTGAAAGTGGAAAGTTCGTATCTTGTTTTCGCTGACCTTGTGTACTTTCTTTTTTAGGCCAACTGTGATTTGAGACGGCAGATTGATGAACAGCAAAAGATGCTGGAGAAATACAAGGAACGGTTGAATAGATGTGTGACAATGAGCAAGAAGCTCCTTATAGAAAAGGTTAGCTGCTAGCTTTCCAAGTCTCTGTATCCAGAGCCACCCAGCTTTGGAAAACACACTCACTCTGTCACGCCTGTCCTGAACTCTAGAAACTTGCTCTTCAGAATGGAGTGAAACTTACAGAATTAGAGCTGTGCGTTTTGAATAATTTCTCTGAAATGGTAATGGCGATGGCTTTCAGAGTGCAGAGCCTTTTGGCTTAGTTACTTTTGTCAGCCTCAAAAGGAAACCCAGCATCCACTCGTCTGAGCAGAATAACCTGAGTTGTCGCATCTTATAATTCACATGTCACATTGCTATAAATTAGCATCTGTGATCCTAGCATGCAAGAGAGTATTGGAGGAGACTGCACAAGAAGGCACCATGGCCCAGTAAATAGGGGCTAGGACGTGCCAGGGGTCAGATGTGCTTTGTGACTTAGGGAAAATCATTTAACTTCTGCCTGTTTCTAGCTGTAAAATGGAGAATGTCTTTGTAAAGTGCTTTGAGTCCTATTGATGAAAGCGCACTATAAAAATACTAGGTTATTGCTTACCAGCTTTCAGCCTGCTTCAATGTTTAAAGACTTCATTACAATTAATGTTTTTAATTTACTCTCTTAAAAAAAAAATGTTTTTTAACTGTTTAAACCATTTACATCTGATGCGTGCAGGTATCGGGAAATATGGCAGTGCTGAAAACTTGTTTGAATTGTTTTAGTTGCGGCACTGATTGGTCTTAATTGGGCATGACCTCCTGTCTGTGAAAGTGAGGGATTTGTAACTAGATGGAGCTAAATGTTGTGTAGAACAGGTGCTGTGCAAGTGTCACTAATTGAGCTTTGCCAGTTCATCGCAGTCGATGGCAATATTAAGAGTTGGCTAAGAATAGAGTATTTAAAATAGTGCATAACTTTCAGCTCAGAATTGATCATTGGCGGCTGCTGATTCAACACTTCTGTCTTGTCTGTCTTCAGTCAAAACAGGAAAAGATGGCATGCAGAGATAAGAGCATGCAGGATCGACTGAGACTGGGTCACTTCACTACAGTCCGGCATGGGGCCTCTTTCACTGAGCAGTGGACAGATGGCTACGCTTTCCAGAACCTCATCAAGTAAGAGTAGAAGCTTCCTTGTCCTTCTGATGAGGCAGAAAAGAAAATCCATCTCTTGTGCCTCTTATCCCAAAGCACTTTTGACTAATATGTGAGCTATATGCAGTGCTCTCTACTACCCTTTACATTGAAACTGAGCTACCATTTGACAATGCATAAACAATACTAGACAACGTTTTTAGGCCAGACAGCAATGAATCTCCTTCCAGTAAAAACTCTATTGCAGTTTAGGGAGTCAGAATCTAATTACCAGAGTTGGTGTGGCCAAGACACTGGGCTAATGCTGCCTCTGATAAAAAAGGCCCCAGGGACTATAAGTAGTCACGGCCTCTGTCTTACACCCACTTGAAATACAGAAAAGATAAAGATTGAATGAGTTAAAGGGACACAACTTAAATTATATAGTGCTAATTATTACCTTACCTGCGCCTTCAGTTAGAAGCGAAGCTTGATTAAAACAAATTTACTTTGAACTCTTTTTGCAAGTCTCTCCTCTTGGAACATCCGTGAAGTTAGTTTCACTTCTGGTTCTTTCTTCAGCAGTGTTTTGGTTGCAATCACTACAGGGGAATTGTGTATGTGATCTTTAACAAATAGTGGAGACCTTTCTCTTGGACTCAGGTTTTGTTTAAAAAAATCATTTTTACAAATATCTTAAGTTTTAGGCCAAAACTGAGTTGCTCCTTTTAAGCCTATTTTAACTGACGGTTTATCTTTGACAGCAGTGCACATGTATGGTGAAAACAGATTTGTTTTATAAAACAAATTCTTTGAGAGCAGCTAAACCTATAGAAGATCTTCTAATAGCAGTAGAATACACACCTCTTTCCTCTTGGGGTGAGGGACCCTCCCATATTCTCCTATCCCAGACTGACAGCTACCAGGCCATGGTGATCTTATCTCTTTCCCTTCTCTGATGCTTCAGAGGAAGGCAAAACCGTTCTCAGTGCACCTGGCCAACTGTGCAATGCTGGGGCAGGGGGAATAGGACTGAGGAGGAGGGCAGGAATCTGCTCCTGATTCTGACTTCAGTCTGCTTACACCTTGGATCTTCAGATGGATGTTCACAACTGCGTGTGTTATGGTTGGTCGCAACAGGCTATGTATATTATTTTAAAGAAGTTTTTTAAAGAGAAATCCACAATCCGCAACTTTTTTTCTGGCAACAGTGTTCAGAGAGATAAAGGAGCTGCATAACCCAGGAAATGGAAATGACAAAAACCCTTTTACGCAAGTCATCAATAGAAGTACCCTGCAAATTCCCACCTGGCCCAGGCCATTAAGTGGGACTTCCATGCAAATAAATCTCACATGAAGTAGTGTTTTATTTACAAACATGCAAAGACAAGAGCATGCACAATCCCCTAAGATTAAGGGTAGGTCTACACTACCCGGTAGTTCGGCGGCAAGCAAATCAAACTTCTGGGTTCGACTTATCGCGTCTTGTCTGGCCGAGATAAGTCGAACCCGGAAGTGCTCGCCGTCGACTGCAGTACTCCAGTTCGGCGAGAGGAGTACCGTGAAGTCGACGGCGGAGCCTGCCTGCCGCGTCTGGATCGAGGTAGGTTCGAACTAAGGTATTTCGAACTTCAGCTACATTATTCACGTAGCTGAAGTTGCGTACCTTAGTTTGAATTGGGGGGGTTAGTGTAGACCTGCTCTTAGTCACCTCTTTCTGGTCCAATGTGGGAACCCATTTCATCAAGCAGTGCACAGATGGTCAGGGGCTTTAGAATCTCCTTTAAGGGACCAAGTCCTTCTTTGCTTTTGCTGCAAGACACGTGAAAATAGAGGGGCTTTTGAAAGTTTTACCCGCAATCTCTAACTCCCATTTTGTGACTTAACTGCCAGAGTGTAATTGAAAGCTGATGGAACTTCGTCTCCTAAGTCATTTTGGTGCCTTTCAAAATTTTACCCTGGATTTTGAATTAAAATGACAGGCAGTTTTAATGATAGCTTTCTTCTGCAAGAAGATGGTCCGTCATTGGTGGGATTGAAAAAGGTTTGAGTTGCCTTAAGAAGTTGCCTTTAAGAGCTAGGGATCATGTGACCATAGCCCTGCAGTAGAGGATTCACTTAGCAGTGTTAGTCTTTAACAGGGAAGACAGCGATCTAAAATAGATCCTTTTGGGGACCTGTGAAAAGTGAGTGGGGTAGCTGACAAAGCCAACCATAAATCATGGTTCATTCCTGGGTTTTCTTTAAGATGGTCTCAACTCCTCACTAGTAAAGAGATCATCACCTGCATGAATATTATTATGATTTGGGCACAGGATTTAATCTGTTGGAGGGCTTCTCATATTTCAGCAAATGAAGACTCCCTCACTCTATAAATTGTGACTAACCTTTAGCAAGTTGAAGGATTTGACACCTCCCTCCCACAGTTGGCATGTCTTTCCATACTTTGTGTTAAAACACTTGATTTACTCATCCTAGGAGTAGAAATGATGTGAAAATCATTTTGCTAATCTGGGGGTAGGGGGGTGTAATTAGTCATCTGTTTCCATTACTTGTATTTTTATAATCTGTCCCTTTCTCTCCCCACCCCACTCCCTCTCCCCAAGGCAACAGGAGAGGATAAATTCCCAGCGGGAGGAGATAGAAAGACAACGAAAGATGTTAGCGAAACGGAAGCCACCTGCCATGGGACAGACCCCTCCAGCAAGCAATGAGCAGAAACAGCGCAAGAACAAGACCAATGGAGCAGAAAACGAAACGTATGTTACATGGCTTTGTATTGGGACATTCCAGAGCAGCAATGTTTTTATAGGATATAGATGTGGGGGTAGACCAGCGCTCTGGGAAATGGAATACTGCACTCACTCCTAAGCTTTACTGTTTATCTCATAGACATTCCTTGTAAAAAAAAATATTATAGAATAAATCTAGCATTCAGGAACTTGTGGCTGCAGCCCTAAATATTTTCCATTGGAGTGAAATAGGGATCAATGTTGCTCATAGCAAGTTTGGAGAGTAGAATTTTCTGTTTTCATGTGCAAGCAGTATTTTTTTAAGCATTGCAGCTGCATCTGTATCTAGCCTTAGACTTGAGAGAATAAAGGGTGCCATTGTTTTGTTCTCTTTGCTGAAATTTTCCAATCAGATTTATCACACCTCCAAATAAAGAAATGGTATATGGGTTAGCAGTCTTTATCCCATTGCAATTTCTTCTGAGGATTTCCAAATAAATCATCCGATATATTGGGGAAAGAGTCTCCACATAGTATAATACTTAAAGTAGTCCTTTCTATCTCCAAAGCACTTGCTAATATCAGCTAATTCCACGGTGGGGAGGGGAAAGATCATTCTCTCTCCTCCAGTAACTGAATCTTGTGCTCAAGATGTTGTTTTCAGTTAATTTATTGCTCTCCAAACATGCCATCTTGACCCTTCTGGAGACCAAAGCCATTTTTCTCCAGAACAATTTAGCATGGATAGTGGTGAGTCCAGGCTTCCCTGCCTCCCCAGTGGGTGTTAGTCCTTCTTCCAAGCCAGGATTATCTCCGAGGATGCTGGGGGTGGAGTTCAGTCTCCAAGCCCATTTCCTCCTGGTCTCTTCTGCTGACACTACCAAGGCGGCCACTTACCAAGTGTGTTGGCTCTCTTGTAATAAGGAAACCTACCCACTAGGAAGCAAACTAATGGCTTATCTACACCAACCTATAGTATGCCGCAAGCTGGGGTGTGAATCCATCGTTTGCCAGCCCTCCATAAACTAACTGTCCGTGTGCACCCTGCTGACGTGCATTAACAGTTAGTGTGCTGTGATCTTGTCCTCCTTGAAACAGAACTAGTTAAAGTGTATTAACTGTTAATGCCTGTCAGCAGGGTCCACATGGACAGTTAGTTTGCAGCAGGCTAGTGTGGGGTAGCTTGCCACAATCTAAACGTTTGGGTAGACAAGCACTCGGTTTAGTTGACTATCTGGGGCTTCCATGAAGCACTTGGCTACCATTAACCAAGGCAGCATACATACTGCTGACCTAATGGTGAAAGGCTCCATCCCCTATAACTCAAGCTTTCGAGCCAGCTGTTCCCTCTCTCTCTGTCACTACTCCCAGACTTCTCTTCATTCCTGCCATGTTTCTATCTCCCCTCTTCCCCTTTAGAGTTCCTTTCACCTTGTGCCTTTCATTCCTTACCTCTCTTTACTCATTCAGTCCTTCTCCTTGGTTCCTAGAAAGGTCCATTCCACACTCAAGGTCCCATGTAATCTTCCCTAAATACGGTAAACCAGGATCATGATTTTGAATGGCTTTCTATATTTCATGTTGCTAAAACCGCTGTGTGGGGATTGCATGACTTAGTGGAGCTGATGAGAGCCCAGGGCCCTTCTGCCTTTTCAGTTTCTATTTCAGAGTGTGCCCATGTAACAAAAACTGCCACTGCTTTTTGGCACTCAAGATAAAGTTGTCAAAGAACTAAATGAGCCATGGAGAGAAGTCTCCTCTCTTACGAGAATGGTGCTTCCTCTTTCATGGTTGATGCGTGTTGTCCGGTTGAATTGTAGTGGAATGTGTTACCTGTGCTTTGGGCAAATAGAGGGCTTCAGTAGCAAAGATAAATCCGAAACCATTAACCGTGGCTTATGTCACGCACGTCAGTTGCTATATACTCCTTTCCAGGAACACCAGTATGTATCAGCACACTCACTGGGGTCTGGAAGTGCAGACTGAACGCCTGTGTGTGATTATTTTAAAATCTTAGGAAGAATAAAGACTTTTCACAGCTTGCAACTATAAACTTGAGGGGGACAAGAGAATGTTCATGTCTCTTTCCCACTTCCTCTAGAAGATTTGCCACTTAGAATGTATGACTAGTAAGACCAGGCCTGATGCTTGGGAGGGGCAAGACTTTTAATCAGGTGTTTTTTGTGCCTGATGCAGAATCTTAGGCTATGTCTACACTACTGTGGTAAGTCGACCTACGCTACGCAACTCCAGCTACGTGAATAACGTAGTTGGAGTCGACGTACCTTAGGTCGAGTTACCACAGGGTCTACACTGTGGGGCATCTCCCATCGACTTACCTTACTCTTCTCATCGGAGGTAGAGTACAGTGGTCGACTGGAGAGTGATCTGCAGTCGATTTGGCGGGTCTTTACTAGACCCGCTAAATCGACCGCCAGTGGATCGATCTCAGTGTTGATCCCTGCTGTAGTGTAGACCTGCCCTTAATGTAGTTAAGTTATGTATGTCCAGATAGATTTGCTGTTTGTCAGCCTCCTGAATAGCACCGATACTCTTCAAATTTAGGGTGACTTTTTAGTGGGCAGCACAGTTGCTGGAGACATCTTGTAAAGTTGGCAGGCACCAGGCACATGTGGTGAGGATGGAGCTCGTTAGCCTACGAAAACCTTGCTTTTGAAATGAGCTGAGCAATTGGTATAATCAGGCTAAGCTGGATTTTTACTAATTCGTTATATTGTAACCTTTGGTTCTAATGGAAACAAGCCCTGATATTAACCAACATTGAAGCTCTCGCTGCAGTGTGTGGAGTCGGAGGCAATTCAGGGCTGAAGTTGATATTCCACTAACCTTTCCCCTGGGGTCTAGGCATTGAAGTCTGTAAGAGATACGCAAGCTTCCCCCAATGTTCTCATAAACTTTGCTGCAGTGGGGCAGTCAGAATTTGGAATGTTCTTGTTTTATCAGGATATGTCAACATAGTATGAATGTATGTTTGAGTTTAAAAGCAGTTGCCTGGTAGCTAATTATATTATGGGTATGTCCGCAGTGGCCAAACGTACTGACCCTCCGAGCCACGTGCGGTAATCCTAAGACGTTTGAGAGCCGTGTGCACCTGCCAGGGCTCGGTGCTTCTGCCCTGCGGCAGAGTGGTGGGGCTAGGGGCTTCAGTCCCACGGGAGGCACCTGCCGGGGCTTGGAGCTTCAGCAAGAGCGGGGCTGAAGCCCTGAGCCCCATCAGGTGCCCGCGCTGGGCTGAAGCTCCTAGACACTCTTTTCCTCCCCCCCCCCTCCCCTTGCTGGGCAGAAGCCCCTAGCCCCACTATCCTGCTGGAGGGCAGAAGCCCTGAGCTTCCCCCCACAGTCTGATAGGTAGAGAATGGAGTGGGAGGCTATGCGAGCTGCATTTTGGGCACCCCGGTTGTATTTAGGCTGTGGCGGGGGTGGGCACTTTTGCCCGACACAATAAGTGTGTCATATTTTGATACTTTCTAACTCAAACTGTTTACTTTTAGGTGATTCTTTTAGTTTGTATTTAAATTTCTCCACCCTTGAAATAGTATTGTTTTGATAGAGTTGTGCACATTATCTCCTCTTAAAGTAGCGTTGCCAATCGTGTAAAATTCCCTTTACATGCTTTTCAACTTCAAAATACTTTACAAAAATAAATCCTCGTTTTTGCAGCAAGTTATTGACCTCATTGTATTTCCTTGGGCTGCCCCAGATATGCAATTTCTGGCTGACCGTCTAGACAGCTCTGCAGGCTGAAAGTTTGGGGTTTTACCTACAAACAAGGGTCATGGTGGATTCTCCATCACTGGCAACTTTTAAATTGTGATAGGATGTTTCTCTAAAAGATCTGCTCTAGGAATTACTTTGGAAAGGTTCTCTGGCCTGTGTGAGACAGGAGGTCAGACCAAATGGTCTCAGTGATCCCTTCTGGCCTTGGAATAAATAAGGTTTTCCTTCAGTCGTCAGTAATAATCACTGAGTGTTTCTCAAATTCCTTCTCTGAAAAAATAGCCATTTTCAGTGCTTTAAAAATTGCCACCCTGGTGCATTGTAAATGCCATTCAGAATCAGCAGGAGTTGGGTGCTAAATCCTTTGGGATCCTTTAAAAATCCCACCCTAATTGTTTGGAACTCAGTCTGGGCGTTTTGAGCACAGATGTGTCATCTTGGTTAGGGTGTCTTAAAAGGGGGAAAGGTTGCTCCTGTGATAGGAGCGTTGAGCCATGGTTTACCCAAGAGTAGTTATGAAATTCAGTCACCGCCTGAAAATAGGCATCTATAATGTAAACATGGACAAGACTGTAATTTAAGGCAGGAAGCTGAATTTGTAGGGGGTTTTGTGGTCTAGTGTGTTCAGTAGCTAGCTCGGGCTGTCACAGGGCCCTCGGCTAGAATGGAAGTCATGTATTTCAAGTGCGTTTATATTAAATAGGACAGTGTTTATTTTCCATCCTCCTTGGCTTTTTTAAAATACTAGAAGCTAGCATGTAGCTATTTCTGGAAATACTAGTCCAGTGAGAGCCATTCTATTGCTTGTGAAAATCTATCCATTTTAGACTGTTTCACCCTGTCTGTCTGTCTCTCTCACACGCAGCCCACATTTGGTTTATTCAGTTGTTCAGGTACCCCAAATCCTGCAATAGCAACCAGTTGTCAAAGCTTGCTGAAAACAGGGTTCCGTCTGGGAAGGCTTCTTTAAAGCCAAGTAAATTTGAGATTACAGAACAATCTGGATTAACTGGATCTGATTTAAATGCAGGTCAGCTCGTTTCTTGAGAGCTTGTGTTGTAATCCGTTCTCCAAGGAAGAACTACCAATGTGCCACATGACTTTTTGTTCTGTGTCCCTGTGTAAACATTGATGGTATTGGTTGTATTTTTTTAGAACAGTTAGATTGTTAATTTGGAATGTAGTGATCTTTCGCAGTAAGGGGGATTTATTAGGAGAGCCTACATCCTGAATATTGGACTAAATGCTTGTTCAGACAACGGTAAAGTGGGCAAATTCCAATTATACTTACTGTTCAACTGTAGTTGAATTATAGCTGCCACTAAGGCCAGGTCTACACTAGCCCCCTAATTTGAACTAAGGTATGCAACTTCAGCTACGTGAATAACGTAGCTGAAGTTCGAAGTACCTTAGTTCGAACTTACCTTGGTCCACACTCGGCAGGCAGGCTCCCCCGTCGACTCCGCAGTACTCCTCTCGCCGAGCTGGAGTACCGCAGTCGACGGCGAGCACTTCCGGGTTCGACTTATCGCGTCCAGACTAGACGCGATAAGTCGAACCCAGAAGTTGGATTGCTCGCCGCCGAACTACCGGGTAAGTGTAGCCAAGTCCTAAGAGACATCCATTCGAGGAGCAGGTATATTAACTAGGAAATTGAGTAATCCTGGCTCTTACGTTTTAAGGGCTAGTCATTGTTGTAGGAAATGTTTGTAGAGGAGGGCAGGTCGGGATTTATAAGGTCCTTCTAGGCTGCGACACACCCTCCTGCAATTGCTTTGCCTGCCCCACTGCTATGTCAGGCTGTCTCCAGCATGCCAGGAGGTGTACAGGAACAGAAGAAGCTAGAGATGGGCAAGACGTGGCATAGAGCCCAGAGCTGTTCTGCACAGAGATGTCTGTTTAGCAGCATGAAGCTCAGAGAGTGGAGCTGCCTTCTAACACTCAGTGTGGTACTGAGTTGCTAGGGGAGTGAGAAGCATAACATTGTGGAGCTGAGAGGTGGCTAGAAGTTGGGAGGGAGTTGAGGCTTCTGTTGGGGAACAAGAGGAGGAGAGAATTAAAGCTATGTATATCTGCCCCCCTCGCCCCTCATGTAAATCTTGTGGGTATAACATTGACAGCTGCAAGTGGTAGTGTGCTTTCTACACAACAGTCAGTGGGATCCTGAATGAATTCTGAAGAGTTTGAAAGTCATGTAATATAGCATCCCAGAGGTAGTTCTCTGTAGATTTGTAATGAGATCTGATTGAACGGGTTTTAAAATAAATAAATAAATAAAAATGTAAAACCGAGTTAAATTTCAGAAATAAAAACAAATCCGAACATTCAAAAAGTGAAGGTTTCTGACGCAATGTTCAATATTTACGGTATCTCCTCTTGGTTTTCTTCGTTAGGCGTAAACCTTAGTAAATTAAATATGTACCATGAAATAGAGTTCAGACACACTCAGCGCTCTATTACAGCGTGTCAAGACTTGAGCACTATCTTCAGTACGAGAGAGACTGCAGAATGTGATATACACATTTCAAACAATCTGTCAGTTGCTGAAGGATACAGCATGCAATGCTCCTTCTTATAGCTGAGCAGATTATTAAATGGGTGTGTATTTGGCATGGTACACTGAAAATAGTCCATCTGCTGGACAGGAATTGCACTAGAATGGAACTTTATTTACCAGTGCCATGCTAAGTTGGCTGCATTGAAACTTATTCTCTCTCTCTCTCCCCCTCGGGTAGTCCTGTTTAGACCAGCCTGGCTACTTGAAACTGTAACCGAGACTGTGCTTACAAATGTGTTGGATATGTCTGTGACACCGTTCTCTTGTGTACGCAGGTTAACATTAGCTGAATATCATGAACAGGAGGAAATCTTCAAACTCCGACTAGGTCATCTTAAAAAGGTAAAGAACTTGTTACAGAAATAGCTCTAAGAAGCACTTGGCCAGCTACATATGAATTTGGTGTAAGAGTTATTGACTTGAATGCAAAAAAAGAGACAGGCACATAGGTCCTAGTTTTGGCTCCACTGCGAAGCACAAAACTCTTGCTGAACCCTGTAGGCTCCTAAATTCACTACATTTTCAGGGTAAAAGTTCCCAGGTGCCTGTGTTCCTGCCTCTGGGCACATACACTGCTGCCTCCCTCTAGGCCTGAGGTCCCCAAACTGTGGGGTGTGCCCCTCTATGGGGGTGTGGAGGAAAGTCCAGGAGGGCGCCGTGGGCCTGGGCCAGCCCCCACAGGAGAGGGAGGGAGTGCCACCCAGCCCCTCCCCACCCCCAGCCTCGGAGCAGCTCTGCTCCTGGGCCACGCCACCCGCTGGCCGCAACCCCATTCCGAGACCCACCCCCAGCTGCGGCTCCAGCCTTGGCCCCCTTACCTCTGTTTGTGTCATCCCCATCCCCAGAGCCGCGGCCCCGCTCCTGGCCCGGGAGAGGCACAGACAGGGGTAAGTGGGTGTGCGACCCTCAAAAGTTTGGGGACCGCTGCTCTAGGCGTCTGGATGTGCATGTCCCACCTCAGCCCCAGTGTGATGCACAAACCAGGGGAAGATATGCGCTCAGCTGCCGAAGTGGCATGCTGGACCCAATCCAATAGGCGGACTCAGATCCCATTCAGAATTCGCCAGGAGAAGGAGGTGGTGGTTCCCACCTTACAACTTTTAGCCCCATGTTGAAAGCACTTCTTGGGACATGGAAGATGCAGGTTCAATTTCCCCATTTCTGCTGGGGGTGGGGAGAGGATTTGATCAGGGCGTCCACCTCGGAGTGCTCTTAACCAATGAGCTATGGGATGCTCTGATGTGGAGCTCCTTCGGTCTCTCCTTTTGAAGCTGTTCCACTGTGGATATGGACTTTAGTAGTCATTGGGCCAGAGAAAAAAAGAGTGACTGACTCTGTAGTCCAGTGGTTAGAGCACCCAGCTGGGAGGTGGGAGACCCCTGGTCCAGTCCCCCTGCTCCAATTGCTCTTACATTGTTTAGCCACAGTGGAACAGCTCCAATAGGAGAGATTGAGGGAGCCCCACATCAGAGCATCTCCTAGTTCAGTGGTTTGAGCATTCTTCGGAGAGGTGGAAAACCCCTGTTCAAATCTTTTCTCCCCCTCTGGCAGAGAGGGGGGAATTGAACATGGAGCTCCCGCATCCCAGGCAAGTGCTGCTCCTCTGGCAAAGGTGCCAGACTCCGAAGAGTGAATATCCCGCAGAAGTAGGTGCCCCTCTGCAGCCTGGATTTAGATGCCCATCTACCTGGGAGGAGCAGGGCGTAGGGTACACCCCTCTTCCTGGCATCTCCCATTGGCTAGTTTAGGCAGCTCCCTGCCTAGTGTGCTGGCTTTTGTGAATCCCGTTCTGAGGGGTCTGTCTTGCCATTCACTGCATAGGGAACCTAGGTGCCTAACTCAGGCTTTGTGAATCACACGGATTTTTCCCGGCACCTAAAAGTTCGGCACCATGAGGTTCAGCAGCACACCACCTAACTCCTTGTGTGTATCCAGGCCATTGTAACTTGTCTGAGAGAGAAGCGTTCTTACTGTATTTCCCAGGGCAATAGTGTCAAGGAGAGAGGTGTTCATAGCTTCCTACTAAGGCTGTATGTTTGTCATAGCTATAACCTCCATGATCTGTAGGGTTTTTAAAGGAGAAAACCCTATATGTCACCCCAGCCAGCCCACTACGGAGCACTGCATATGTCCAGCGTAGGGGGCAGGGAATATGTATGGGCTAGCGAGCTTACTAGAGCCCAGTGGAGAGAAGTGAGGATTTTTGAAAGGCTCTTTAAACCATTGTCTAATTTGTAATAGAAATATGACTTTTCTCATGACAAAGCCTATGAATTAAAATATCAGGTGCTGCGACTTCTTTAACTAAAGTTATGATATTTATAACCCCTACTATTCCCCGCCCCCAAGTGTGACTCCATATTTTTGCCACATCAAGCAACCAGTCTCCTGCGTAACACTCTAGACAAATCTATTCAGCACTCTTTGATAACTCCGAATAATACTCAGTTATAAAATCATACATTTTTCCTTCTCGTTGGCATCAGCAGGAGTTCTCCCTGCAAGCAAACTTATTTTAGGTAATTGTTTGCTTCCTTATTAGCTCATTAGTCACTATAGTCTTTTATTAGAGCAGCTCAGAAAACTTTGACCGATACAACTTCAGCAAAAACTAGCTAAGAATATTTTCTCAAGTGTCTTTCCAGTTTCCCGACCAGATCAGATTGCCATTAACACTAAAATAGGGATGGGGTGGGGTTACTTGCTTTGGTTTGAGGAAGCTCCTTTTGTAGCATCTGGCTTCAAAGAGAGTAGCTTTTCTGTCCCTTGGTGAATAAGGCAGACGGGCCATTAGGCCTGTAGGGAGTTTGGCCTTCAGTGTTTTCACTGGCCAGTATCTGAATCCTGCTTTTACCAATCACATGCTGAATGTGAAAGCCTGGCCTACACTACTCTGTTTTCTTTTACCCAGCATTGCTTCCACTGCTGCTAGCAATGATGGGTATTACAGTGTATACAGGGCCAATTGCATGTAAACCGCACCATGTCCTCTCTACCTACTATGGGCAAGGCTAGACGACATGGAGCTCAAGCTATATTTATCCTGTAGCTACCTCCATTCCTACCAGTGGAGGAAATCACAGGTCCACTTATTGTCAGTGTAATGTAGCCCGGAACAGAAGAATCCATTTAGAACTTGACCTTTACAGAAAATGAAGTAATGCTCTAGGATTGTCTCATTGTCTGAGGTTGTGCTTACCCTCCTCCACTTTGGGAACTAGCTCATTTTTAATCGGTGAAAATAGAATACAAGTTGAAAAGGAGGGGTGTCTAATGTGATCATCCATGTATAATTTGAAACCTGATGGAAGCTGTCAGTAAAAGCTTATGTACCCTGATTCAACAGTCTGTGTAAAAGGGCAGAATCAACTACTTAGAATCTCCCTTCCTTTCAGGGGTGACGTTAAAAACTACGTGCAGCATGGAAAGCCAAAGCTCTGGGTAGCCCACATCCTCCCACTTCCTGGAGACATTTTTGTTTTCTGTGGCTCTTCTGGAAACCACTGGGCTTTTTATAAATCTGAAAAGATATCAAGATGCTGCTTAAGATATAAAGTTACACAGATTCTGGAACAGAGCTGTAACTTTCAGGAGGGTCTTGGCTGTTTTTATCAGTGATACTTATTAGCTTCCACATGACACACTTCAAACTTTCAGAATTACCTGCTGTTTAATCTTCCTATACAATTCTAGGATACTTTCTTTGTTTGCACTGAAAGCGTATCATTTAATCAGTGTGTTCCTAACTGCTGGAACTGAGGAAAACATAATTAACATATTGGCTGGGGGAAAGGGGAAGAACTTGTACCAACTCCCATCTGTAGTTTGGATGCATAGTCACAAGCAAAACAGCCCAATAGTTTCCTCCTTCTATTTGTTATCTTGAAGTTGGCTGTAATCATAGTTTTCATTCTACCAAACCAGTCATGTACCATTAAATTCCAGTTAGTGTGTCCATAAATCAGGTGAAACTAGCTACCCAGTGTCTTGAACTGTTTGTCATCTTTTTTCATACAGGAAGAAGCAGAGATCCAGGCGGAGTTGGAACGACTAGAGAGAGTTAGAAATCTACATATCAGGGAATTGAAAAGGATACACAATGAAGATAATTCACAGTAAGCATGGGGAGGCATGTAGGGGAGAGAATAGGCATCAAATGGTAACTTCTCAAGGAAAGCTAAATTCTCTTAGGATACATTTGTCTGATAATGGGAATGCACCATGCTTAATTCTGCTTTTAATATCCTGCCACCCACTGAAATATACAGTACTGTGCTGACTTAAAAGCATTTGCGTGTAAAATATGTAGGATTTACAAATGACTTTGGAAGCTTTTGCAGTGTCATTGATAAATGACTATCCAATCGTTTGAAAACTGGACATAACCACCTTTTTGAGGCTTAATAAGAAGTGTCCTCTCTGAGCTGTATAATATCTGTGACTACTTATTAGTAGATGGCATTACCATTGTCAATGTTAAATTGTCCTCTCCAGATTTAAAGACCATCCAACGCTAAATGACCGATATCTTTTGCTACATCTTTTGGGTAGAGGAGGCTTCAGTGAGGTATATAAGGTAAGTTTTTGAAGAATTCGTCTGTTGTGTTGTATTTTGAGTCTGCACAGAGATACTCAGTAAGCAAAATCTGACATTTGTTCTCTCAAATGGAGAGTGTATGTGGTTGTGGGGGAAGGAATGTAGAAATACATGTCGCATCTGGCTTTGATTTAGACAGCAGACCTGATATTTAGTTTCTGTTCTCCACAAGATTTTATTGAAACATGCATTTGTTGGGAATGTCCCACTGGTATGACTAGGAGAATGCCATGAAATACCTCTTGAGACTTAAACAAGTGTTAGAAATCTGCTTTTAAAAGGTATATTTGAAATGGCTACATTGCAACGGCACAGTAGGGCTTTAAATCCGACACATTATTGTAAATGAAAGGAAAATAACTTCCAGGGATATATGGCACAGCCTTCATTTTTTAAGTCTAGGAAGTGTTTGTATCCCACCATGGACATGCTGAACAAACAATCCTTGGTCACATGGGTAAGGATTATTTACATGACATTGTTTTGCAAGATCAAGACCTATGATATTTAGACTAGGCCATGCTGCTAATTGGAGAGATTAAGAGATTAATTTTAAATAAATTGAAAGCATCTGTTTCCCCAAGCATCCCATATGTGCTCTGTAGTTCATAGTCAATTTGATGCTAATATTAGTCTAAACTAAAATATAAACTCAGGTATTGGACACTTATATGAATAACTAGACTATCTAGAGCCATAATAGTATTAAGTTTGAAAAAGGATATTGAACCTCATGTTTCAGGATTTAGGGTAATCTCTAACGTTGGGGGTTAGAACAAGATTGGGTGGGGGGCACGATTATCCCACACCTGCATACAATGGGATGTCTTGCACTGTGCTCCAAAACACCTGGATCAAAGACAGGATCCTGGATTAGATTAAAAGAAAATATATGGAGATATACCTATCTCATAGAACTGGAAGGGACCCTGAAAGGTCATTGAGTCCAGCCCCCTGCCTTCACTAACAGGACCAAGTATTGATTTTGCCCCAGATGGCCCCTTCAAGGATTGAACTCACAACCCTGGATTTAGTAGGCCAATGCTCAAAGCACTGAGCTATCCCTTCCCCTGGAGGGAGCACTGCAATGGAACACTGCATCGATCCAGAAGCACAATTCCAAAATTTGTGTGTGCTGGGATGCTCTTTAAGATCCCAAGGGGTGAAAAATGTCAGCATGAGCTATGCAGCTGAACCATTGGCTCTCCAACCACAAATGGGTTGAAACTTCTTCTACCTGGAGATGTGACATCTAGCAATGTGCATTAAACCAATATATGTCCTATGCATTTTTTTTTTTTTTTAATTAAGTACAAGTGACTTTGGTGGCTCAAGGCGTCATGGCAGAGAGCCTTCCTTGCCGGTTCTCATCAAGTATAGGTTGTTACTATCGCATGGCTGTTTGGCTTGTGTGAAACGAGTGGTGCACTCAGTCTAGATCCCAGTGGATGGACTAGTGTTCCAAAATCACCAATTGTCTTACACTAATTGGCTCCCTTATTGGCAGGCGAATTAAAGGACAGATTCTTAAATTGTATTCAGAGTAGATAGCATTAGTGACACTAACTACAGCATATTGCCATCTATTCTTTGCTTTGCATTGGGACACTAGTGTGGAATCTCTTGTTCACATTTGCAGTATTAATTTGAAATTGCAACTCTACTGATACTTACTTTTTTCTTTGTAGGCATTTGATTTAACAGAACAGAGATACGTAGCTGTGAAAATTCACCAGTTAAATAAAAACTGGAGAGATGAGAAAAAAGAGAATTATCACAAGTAAGTGGTGCTGTAAAGCCGAGATACCAGATAGTAGAACAATGCATTGCTGTTTTTTCCCCATCTTGGCCTGAGAATTGGTTCCTATCTATTGATACTGACTAGAATATGTATTTTAATGCAGCTAAATGTAAAGGTGTACATCTAGGAGCAAAGAATGTAGGCCATGCTTTCAGGATGGGGGACTCTATCCTGGGAAGCAGTGATTCTGAAAAAGATTTGGGGATACTGGTGGATAATCAACTGAACATGAGCTCCCAATGTGATGCTGGGGCCAAAAACACTAATATGATCCTGGGATGCACAAACGGGACTCTCAAGTAGGAATAGAGAGGTTATTTTACTTCTATATTTGGCACTGGTGCGGCCACTGCAGAAAACTGTGTCCAGGTCTGGTGTCCATAATTCCAGAAGGACGTTGATAAATTGGAGAGCATTCAAAGAAGAGCCACGAGAATGATTAAAAGATTAGAAAACATCCCTTATAGACTCGAGGAGCCCAATGTTGTTTAGCTTAACAAAGAGAAGGTTAAGGGGTGACTTGATTAGTCTGTAAGTATTTTTCTGAGGAACAAATATTTAATAATGGGCTCTTCAGTCTAGCAAAGGAAAATCTAACATGATCCAATCGCTAGAAGTTAAAGCTAGACAAATTCAGGCTGGAAATAAGGTGGAAATTTTTAAAAGTGAGCATAATTAACCATTGGAAAAATTTACCAAGGGAGGTGGTGGTTTCTTAGTCGCTGACCATTTTTAAACCAATATTGGGTATTTTTCTAAACTATTTGGTCTCAGAATTATGTTGGAAGTTTTCTGACCTGTGTTATACAGGAGGTCCTACTAGATGATCCCAGTGATCCCTTCTGGCCTTAGAATCTGTGAAACTATGAATTCTCCTCTCCTTCCTCACTATTTGCTGCAAAAGTGAAGCCACTTCCTCCCACCTTGTTAGTATCCCCTCAGAAATGTCTGAAATGAGCAAGAAAAGTGAGTGGATGCTTGCAAAATAAGAGCATTGTTGGGGTCTGGACCAACAGTGGTGCTGAGAGTTTTGTTTCCCCTTAATAAGGGGATATCTCCTCTATATAATGACTTGGCCTCACTCATGCAGAGAACAAAAGCCTTAAGCGCATTCCCAACTCCCCAGACACGCGTTGGGAGTGTGCTTTCAAAAAACTGTACCGCTTGGTTTCCAAGAATATTTAATACTTTCTGAATTGTATGAATAAGCTTCCATTTCAAGGTGGAACACCGAGCGCTGTGCCAAGATCATTATATCTAAAGCGCTTAATGTAGAACCCAAAGTAAAATCTCTGTTGCTAATGCCCGGAGTCTTGCCTTTCAGACATGCGTGTAGAGAGTACAGAATTCACAAAGAACTGGATCATCCTCGAATAGTTAAACTCTATGACTACTTCTCGCTGGATACTGACTCGTAAGTGATGTGTTGATGTGCCTTTGCACTGCATTTGCCAAGTTCCCCACAAAGTGTTTAGTCAAAAGCTTTCCAGCAAAGCTTAGTGATCCTGCGGTCAGGGTAGATCAGTACTTTACACAGTGGATCTTGTCACCACTGAGTCTCATTTGGACATGAGCTTAGGAGTCAGAAAAGGATTATCCATTTATATGGATAATGAACAGCCACAGCTGCATAATAGGGGATAAAAGCGTATAAGGGACCCTCATGCTTCAGGGAATAAGCCAGCCACAAAGGGCGGGTCTGTACGGCTACACAGTGCATGGCAAGCCTGGGTGCAAGGCTGCAGCACTCCAGCCTGCCACGTGTTGTCCACGTGGACCCTGCTGCTGCACACAAGAAGTTTCTCGGTGCACTTTGCCTACTGCTCTCTGAAACAGTCGTATGCAAAAGCCATTCACAAACTTTTAGTGCACTGCAGCAGGGAGCGCAGTAGATCTACACCCGTTTGTCATGCGCTAAGTGACCAAGTTAAGGCCTATCAGTTAGGACTTCTGTAGTTGGCAGACGGTTATGTAGTTGTCAATTATGGGGTTTATTGCACCTTCTCTGAAGGTTTAGTGCTGTATCCTGTCTGGCAGTAGCCTAGACACACCATTAGTCTAATCGGTTATGGCATTTATGTTCCCGTGTTCTTATACCCATTAGTCAGCAGATCTTAGTTCTAGCACAACCCTGTCCCCAAGTGATGTGCTACAGGGGACGTCCATAATGAAAACACATGTACAAGAAGACTAGCTATTTTTAATGCATTCATGTTGCTTTGCCTGGAAAATCAGTTTTGTTCTGATAAATGTAGATTTCAGATTTGGCTGTATGTAGATCTAAACCTGTTTCCTGTATGTCTATGATGGAGGCATCTGAATATGTACAAGTTTGACAGGGAATGACCTCGTTGAGGAGATTTACATGGAAGAGAAAATACAAAATATTAGTGTTTCTCTCAGGGGACTTAATTTTGGTGTTTGTTCTCTTGCCTTCAGGTTTTGTACAGTGTTAGAATACTGTGAGGGAAATGATCTGGACTTCTACCTGAAACAGCACAAGTTAATGTCCGAAAAAGAGGCACGATCCATTATCATGCAGATTGTGAATGCTTTAAAATACTTAAATGAAATCAAACCGCCCATCATACACTATGACCTTAAACCAGGTACGTTATGAAGCAGGATGTCATGTGTTTACCCTCTTACCTCTTCTTAGCAACCTCTCTAGACCACCAAGGAACAGTTCCAACTGGCGAAACCCAGGAACAGGGCCAGGTCTATTGGTACCCATTCCAAAACCTGGGTGCTTAGCTTGCAGCATAGAAGAGACTGAAATGCTTGGTTTTGCTCTGTAAATGGGTATTGGCACCGGGAGTTGCAGCATTGAGAGGAAGTAAAATTCCAGAAAGGAGCCTTCCTGTTCTGGACAAGCCCTTGTGCCATCATGTGTCAGCACTTGGTTTCTGTGACCTGGTTGGCCTTTGCTTTCCTGTGCTGCATCTTCCTTCATATCGATGGCCACACTCTTGTTCTCTTCCTTTGTGATGCTCCGTAAATGGCAACAAAAACTAACTTGGGAAAACTTGCTCATCTGTTGCTTTTATGGGTCCTCATAGCAATACATAGAGGTCAGATAGTGCTCTTGGAAGTCTGACCTTCCAGACTCACCAGTGCCCAGAAAATCACAAGTGTCTTCCCCAAATGTCGTCAGACAGTTCCCATCTCATAGACCATGCAGCTGAGAGAGCAGAGCTTCCTTGCTTGCAGTATCTGTTAGGGGTTGGCATATGCTGGGCAACACTTATTTTATTATTATTTTTTTTTTTTACCCCAGTAAAATCCAAGCACTTGGTTTTCTGTACTGGCGACAGTTCGCTGGCATTGTATGTCCTAGATCTGAGGTGGTTTCTTCTACTGATTCAGTAGATGGCGCAATTGCACCAATTTATATTTTGTTGCCCTGTTTCTGTTCTTGCTCTTCCTAAACCACTGTTTACTAGTGTTTGTTTGAACGCGCTGCAGGGCTCTCCCTAAAATTTGTTGAACTCATAGCTGATCTATAGCCGTTGTATAATTCTGCTGCTTCAAAAGTTAATAGCTTTGAAGCAAATTATACAGCTTAATCTGTTGGAAAGTTACGTGCTGCTGTTTCATTTAATCTGTAGAAATAGGTGATTCTTAAATGGAACTGGCCTTAAATGGATTGGCTATTTTCCATGGGTTTGGAAACCACTAGGGGGCACTGTGTCATAGAGGAGAGAATTTCTGGTGGCTGAGAAGCCAGGGCAAATTAGGACTTCTGGATGGAATGAGTCACAGCTGTGTATACATGCATGTCTGTCATCCATTCTCCCTTCCCTGACCTGCCCTCCCAGCTCGACCAGTCTCCCTTGTTGAGTTGGCATTGGAAAAGCCGTGGTGTAAAGCCAAAGATGGGGAGGCAGGTGGGAGGTCAGAGATCCATTTCAGGATGGGGAGCGTAGATGCAGGCACTTGGTGTGTTGTAGGAGCCAGGATTCCTCTCAGGAGGACTCCATTGAGTACTCAAACATCTTCTCCAGCCTAAAGGCTGATTTAGCTGGCTGCATTTTGCAGGTCATGGTGCCTTGGTATAGTGTCCATAATTTAATACCCCATGTACAACACTGCAGTCCTGGTGCTGCTTTTCCCTCCCCTCTTTCCATAATAAATGTCTCTAAAAAGCTGTTTTCCCTTCTTTTAGGTAACATTCTTCTAGTCAATGGTACAGCATGTGGAGAGATAAAGATCACAGATTTTGGGCTTTCCAAGATCATGGATGACGACAGCTACAACTCCGTTGATGGCATGGAGCTGACATCACAGGGGGCTGGTACTTATTGGTAAGTATTGTATGTGGCTGATACTAACTCAGGGTTCTAGAAAACTTGCAAATAACCATTAAAATCCTGATGCTCGAAACTTGGAGTTTACTTGGAATTCACTTTCCTTGTCAGTCTTTGTGTGGTGTCCATTGTACTACAGTGTAGCTCTGTAAAGCACTTTGAGATCCTTAAGGATGCTCTCAAACTAGTTGTAGTGTTTTGTTGTTTCTAGGCTGCCAGCCTTTTCATCTTCAGTGGGTTAGTAGTTCTATCTTTAGATAGCACCTCTTATTCAAAGGGCCTGACAGGACAACTATAAACTGCATGTACAACTACTGCTGAAATGCAGCCAACTCTGGGGTGGAACTTGGCAGCTGTTTAATAGCACATATTACCATGTAATTTAGGGTAGGAAGTGAAGAAGAATCCCATACCCGCTTGAAAATACAGGTAGACTTAGGAAGAATTTTCCAGTTGGAATTTAGTCACCATCCTAGTGGTAACAGACTTACCTTTATAAAAAGTGCAATAGCGCTTTCCGTGCCATGCGTGCCCAGGACTTCAGTTTCAAATTTCACATGAAAGACGAATACCTCCAGCAGTACAGTGGCCCTAGCACCACATTGTGGTATTGCATCGGTCCTGACTTGGAGGTTTGGACCTACAGTAAGAGCCGCTGAATGCAAAGACAGAAGTTGCATTTACAATGTCACTATTCACAGTGGTTAGCATAAACATTGTTCATGTCACCATCATTTTTTGCAGGCATCATCTATTACAATCTCATGTGTTCTATGGGTTTGTTCCCCTCAGCAAAGCTGAGTCTCTAACTAGGACACAGCCTCTAAGATTGCACTTTCAGAAATGTGTATTTTGGCTGGATGTTTCCATTGTGAAATTGTTATTAAAAGGTCTTGGTCAACAAATACTAGATTCCAAGTGCATGCTGAGAAAACAAAGTTTTTTCTCCCATGTGTGATTGGAGTTAAACTCTCTGCTCTGGCGAGGGGGAAGCATTCACTGCAACAGAGACTTTGCATAAAGGATGCATAATATGGTGATGATTTGGGGGTATTTATGCATTTTCTGCATCCTTGTGCTGGGAATTTATGTGGACTGAATGTGCACAAACGCATAGCTGAGGAGTTAAATCCCACCTCATGACACAGTGCCTGCCTTCCTCTTGAAACCAAAATGGCTGTGGGGTAAAGAAGCAGGTCACAAGTGAAAAAGGATTAGCTTGGTCTGTTCCTGGTCCCCAGTGGGCGCTCTTTGTGCATCAGACCGTAGGGCGTGATTGGCAGCCAGTTCTGTAGAGTTAATCCAGTGAAGAGGTGCATTGGCAAAGCTGTGTGGGGAAGCTGCCAGTCTCCCTGTCTGGGCTGTGTCTGGGGCTAGCCCGTTCTGTTCACGTGTTTCTGTAACTGTTTCAAATCACTGAGCTCTCAGGCAGTTGCAGTGGTTCAGATGGCAGCACACTATGTAGCAGGTTCAGGTGCAGCCTCAGGGTTCACTTGTCAGTGAATCAGGAATTTATTCTGAGGCCCCTTCTATACTGGGGTGTATGTTAGCTGCACTGGTGCAAACCCTGCTGCAGGTGAACCCTACTGATATACAGCAGAATTCACACTGTGTGCCTACATTAGAGGGTTGTGCTGGCATGGCTACATCAGTGTGTTTCACTGGTGCAAATTTCCCTTCTCTCGACAACTATCAGGCTGTCACTAGACTCTCTCCTGGCCAGCTACGCCAGGAGTTCATGAGGCCATGGTGTCGTCTGTAGTGGTGGAGAAAAGCCTGAGATAAAAGGGAGGGTGTTGAAATCCAAGGACTCCACTTACAAGACCTTTGTCGGTAGGGTCCCTATTGCAGGGAAGTGAAAGCCTGTGAGTGACTTGCCCAAAGTCGCACAGGAATTCTGTGGTAGAGTGGGGCACTGAAGTCCGATCTCCTGAGTCCCAGGCTAGTGCCCTAACCACTGGGCCATCCTACCTCTCCTGTTGAAACAAAGTGACTGAACAAATCTGGATGTGCTATTGATGACCCTTTCTCGCTTCCTTCCAATCAGGTATTTGCCACCTGAGTGTTTTGTGGTTGGAAAAGAACCTCCAAAGATTTCAAATAAAGTTGACGTCTGGTCAGTGGGTGTCATCTTCTACCAGTGTCTTTATGGCAGAAAGGTAAGGAAGGAAGCTAAACTGCCTCCTGCAGAACATCCCTTTCCTCTGCTTGCATATATCTGCCAAGCGTGACATCCAGTGTCTGAGGTCAAATCTTTGGGGGTTTGTCAATGTGCAGTGAGTGACACTTGGTGTGTTTCCACATATTACTCCTCATGTAGGTTGCCTGCTTAACAACTGTAGCAGTGTGGAAACACAGGGCAGAGAAACTTATGCTGTACGTTTATGATGTCTTTGGAGGGGAAGAGTTGGAAGACTGCGGGTAGAAAATGATTGTCCTAATGATAAAGAGCTTGAATGTTTTAAGGTAGCCCAGGAAAGGAGACTAACCTAACCACGAGAACACTTAGAATCATAGAATATCAGGGTTGGAAGGGACCTCAGGAGGTCATCTAGTCCAACCCTCTGCTCAAAGCAGGACCAATCCCCAACTAAATCATCCCAGCCAGGGCTTTGTCAAGCCTGACCTTAAAAACCTCTAAGGAAGGAGATTCCACCACCTCCCTAGGTAACCCATTCCAGTGCTTCACCACCCTCCCAGTGAAAAAGTTTTTCCTAATATCCAACCTAAACCTCCCCCACTGCAACTTGAGACCATTGCTTCTTGTTCTGTCATCTGGTACCACCGAGAACAGTCTAGATCCATCTTCTTTGGAATCCTCTTTCGAAAGAGCTATCAAATCCCCCCTCATTCTTCTCTTCTGCAGACTAAATAATCCCAGTTCCCTTAGCCTCTCTTCGTACGTCATGTGCTCCAGCCCCCTAATAATTTTTGTTGCCCTCCTCTGGACTCTTTCCAATTTTTCCACATCCTCCTTGTAGTGGGGGGGCCCAAAACTGGACACACTATTTGGCATTGGTGAGGCCTTATCTGGAGTAGAGGGGAATGATCACGTCCCTCAATCTGCTGGCAATGCCCCATCTTATACAGCCCAAAATGCTGTTAGTCTTCTTGGCAACAAAGGCACGCTGTTCACTTCCTGTCATTCCACCGGCTTTGAGAAGCTGTTGGTAACTAAACATCGCACATGCACAGTTTGATGGACGTGCTGCTTTTGCTCAGTGTCTTAAGTCAGTGGTTCTCAACCAGGGGAATGCCTACCCCGGAGGTACGCAGAGGACTTCCAGGAGGTTCATCAAATCCTCTAGATATTTGCCTGGTTTTACAACAGGCTACATAAAAGCACTAGCGAAGTCAGTACAAACTAAAATTTCATACAATGACTTGTTTATACTGCTCTATATACTACACACTGAAATGTAAGAACAATATTTATATTCCAATGTCTTTTATAATTATATGGTAAAAATGAGAATGTAAGCAGTTTTTCAGTAATAGTGTTCTGTGACACTTTTTTGTCTTTTTCTTTTTTGTAAGCAAGTAGATTTTAAGTGAAGTGAAACTTGGGGGTACACAAGACACATCAGACTCCTGAAAGGAGTACAGTAGTCTGCGAAGTTTGAGAGCCGCTGCCTTAAGTCACATAGTCACAATGGGCCAAGCGCAGCACTGGCAAAGCAGGAGGAACTCCTGACAGTTTTGTCGGGAGATGGCCCTCTTACACCAGGGCTGACACTGCAGATCTGTGAGAACATGGCATTCCCTCCCTTTTCTGAACTGGGTCGGGGGCACTCTGGAGACAGTCACAACTCAGCCCCTTTGCATTTAAAACACCTGCGACTGGGCAATCTTCTAAGCCAAACGGCTGGGGACCTGCAGCACCTTCACAGCACTCCTCAGCGGCTTCCCTAGAAAAGATACTGAATCCGATAACTTCCCACCACAAAACAGCAGCATGGTCATAGGCTTCAGAAGACACATTGTCAACTTTAATAATTGTCCCTCTTGTTTTGCAGCCGTTTGGCCACAACCAGTCACAACAAGACATTCTGCAGGAGAACACGATCCTTAAAGCTACTGAGGTGCAGTTCCCGCCAAAGCCAGTAGTCACACCAGAAGCAAAGGTAAAATCTCTCTGCAGCAGGTCTGTGTGTCACTGCCCGACACGCTGAATGGTCTGGGGGTTTTAAAAAACTCATTGTGGTTACTTAACACAGTAGTTAATCCATGAATCTCACAATGGTCTGAGCCTTTACTCTGAAATAAGTGCTTTCCCTGGAACCACAAGAGCCACTCAGCTCTCCACAATGAATTGAGCTTGCAGCTTGCTGTCTTTTTATAATCTCAGGTCTCACCCAGAGACACTGAGCACCCTCAGGGCATTTTCTTGGAGTGATTTGCCCAGTGTCGTTGGCCCAAATTCCCTGTATTCTCTGCACTGTGCAGCTGTTGTCTGCCTGGTAGCAGCCCTTCTGCCCCAGGGATGCCTGAATTTCATTGGTGCATAACTTGTTCAGTGGTTCAGGATCCTTTGGGATAAGAGAGGCTTACAAATGGCAGACTTGTCTGTCCTTGTTAGAGCAGACTCCTGGCCTGTGAGAGATTTGCACGTGCGCAGGATAGTGTGTGCCTTAATTGTCCATGGGGCACAGGTTGAAATTTAACAGTAGTGGTCAGTGATCGTTGATGTCACTGTCAACACATGGAATGATCTCTGGTTTGGAATGTGGCCGCAGGGAGAGGCACCCAGCAGAGAGTTTTATGCTTCCCTCATCACCACTGAGCAATGATCCTGTTTGTTTAATTCTTTAATGTGCATTCATCAAGGAGTGACTGAAACTTGGCTAATATCGAGAGGACAGAACAAGCTTGTTACACAATTAGGTCACTCCTAGCGTGTTGTACTGGGAGTTGGGAGACCTCAGTTCAAAGTGGGACTCTGGATTCTGCGTGGGGGTGCATTCTGAACTGTTCGGGTTTTGGTGGGAGGCAGGCTTGCTTCCTCCCGCTCCAGGAACCATCTTGGTGCTGTGTGCTCAGTCACCCACCCAGGAGATGGAGTTCTCACTGTAAAGCATCATTTGAGTTTAATTTAAAGTGGCCATCTACAGCTTTGTATTAACACACACTACAGCAAAACCCCTGCAGGACTCAAGTAATTATTCAAAACAGAACCCTGCATCCACAAAAGCTCTGCACCCGTCATCTTCCGGGGAACCCTCAGACCTTCTCCAGAATCCAACCAAACTGCTGCTGATGACATTGTGTTAATTCTGTCTCTGGTGCTTGCATAGCAAAACTAGTTCAATTGGCACCATCCACACTGAACTCCTGTCACCCCACATATGGTTCCTCCCTGCCCCAAAGCTAGGCACGAAGCACAATTTGGGGGACGGGGGGAGTCATCGCTGTCCATGTGGTCACTTAATAAAGAATTTCAGTTCCCAGAGTTACTAGTCTGGCACAATTCACCAAGAACTATTATAAATAAAACGCCCCCTAACTCCTTTAGTCTCCTAACATTTGTTTGCCTTTTGGGCGTTCGCAGGCATTTATCAGACGGTGCCTGGCCTACCGAAAGGAGGACCGGATAGATGTTCAGCAGCTAGCCTGTGACCCCTACTTGCTGCCTCACATCCGCAAATCTGTATCCACGAGCAGCCCAGCCGGGGCTGCAATTGCATCAACCTCTGGATCATCCAATAACAGCTCTTCAAACTGAGAGACAGAATAATAGGCCAAAAACTGCTCGCGAAACCGATACAGACTTTCAGAAACAGCTTTGGAGTAGAGGAATCCGCAAGGGTCTCAAGAAACCTGTACCAGGTGCTTTTTTTCTCTTGCTTTTTTTTCCATCCATAGAGCATGACAACATCAGTTCTCATCAAGGAAACCTTCAGCATCTTAGGCAAAGCCATGCGGATAGGAGAAGCTTGAGGTTTATTCAGTAAATGACCACAGAGGATGGCTGCTCTGAGCGAGGGGGAAAAAATATGGTTCCATGTACTGTGAACTTCTGAACACGCAGACTTGGGGAATCCATGATGCAATGTGTGCTTCAGAGGAAGAATGTGGACTTTGGAAAAAAAGACTGGGCTAATCCAGTGTTGATATTTAAACATTGTTCTTTTCTTTTCATAAAGTTTAGGTAACATCTCCTGAAAAAGCTAGAAGCACCAAGGTTCAGCTGGGGATGGTATGACTCTTTGCCCTTTGGAGGGAAAAAAAGTTGATCCTGCCTGTTCATGGCACTAGAGTTAGTGTTTTACCCCTGATTAATTTCAATTTTTTAAAGAAAAAGTAACAATTTTTTTGGAAGAAAAGTTTTCTGGTCATAAAGTGAAACCCGTATTAGCAGGTACGTGGCAATGTTAACTCCACTGACGGTGCAGCTTTCCGTTTCCTTGCCATGGCCTCTTCCTTGTGATTCCCCTTCTTTTGGGGGCGGGGAATACACAAAGGGGGCGGAGAAGAGGCCTCTGTCGATCTCTTGCCATCAGATTAGCCTGCCGTTTGGAGCCTTGTTGGGTTTTCCTGCGGCTGCTTCACCGCTCACACACTTGACGGTTGTCCCTTTTTAATTTATTTGAAGTGCTGGGCTTTTAAAATAAAGATTGGTCTGTCCACATGATGCTCTCCAATCCTGCGAGTACAGTATCTGTTGACTAGTCAAGACCGGCAGCAAATGGGAGGGGAGTTCAGAAGCAAATCTCAGTCTCTCTGACGTGACTTTTCTGGGCTCACACGGTATTGTACATTTTGTTGTTAAACTTATTAAAACCTAAAGTTGAAGACTCGTAAGCTCTCCTCACTTAGGTGATTTACTATGGAAACCGCTTTCTCCCTTGCTTACCATTTTTCTTTTAAACTCACTGATTTTTTAACTCTCTGATGTGGATGCCTCAAACAGATAAAAAACCCTGGGGAAGCATGTTCTAAAAATGAACAGGCTTCCTGATTATTTTTGTAATCCGTTTGAGGTGACCTCCACATTGGGGCAGAGGTGTCCAGCTGTGCAATGGGAGCTTGTTGTCCCCACCCTGCCCCTTTTTCCCCCAAAGGAAGACTGAAAATCAAAAAAGTACAGTGCTTGGACATGTGGCAGCCAGGTTGGAATGTTCCTAACATATGTGGCAAGAGTTTTTTTGCCAGAAATATTTAAAGATGCAGCATCCAATAAAAAGATCTGTATTGGGAGGGGGGAACTGAGCAGTGTGTTACCACAACTTGTAAAAAAATGTGTGTGGTGTAACCTTACTCATGCACAAAACTTCCCTTGTTTGTTGTGGATTGTTCTCTCTCTCTCTCTGCACAGCGCCTTCTGGATTCCTTCTCACACTATCATAGTGCATTTGTTCTCTTTGGCGTTCGGTACCTGAATGGAATTCTGGTGGTTGTCTATGTTCTCCGCAGTGTGGATTCTGCGAGAACTGCCGCTTGTTTGCCTTATTGTAAGCCATCCTCCACAAATGGCAGGGTTAGCCCATTCGGCAGCCAATGATTAGTTGGTTGAAATGTGAAGTAGCCTGTTGAAATTACACTGGTAGTCTGGGGAAATACAGAATTCTGCTGCAGCTTGAATTTTTTTTAACGATTCTTGGGCTTCAGTCTGATGCATTCATCTGCAGCTGCATTAGGGTGGTGTTGAAACTCTTGTTTTTAAATAAAACTACATCTTTAAATCCTCAGCCACAGTCTTAGCCCTTTCCATTTCTGCCGTTCTCTTAGAAACAAGCTATTTAGTAAGCAGCACTTGGACATCATGTTCAGCCTCCATCAGGGAAGTCAGATCTGACATCTCATCCTGTGTGCTGAAGTTGGTTATTTGGCCTCCATCGGTAGAGGGGAGAATTCTAAAAGGGTTCTTTGTATCCCAGTCTGGTTGTTTCTTGGACATAGAGTGTGTGCTATCTCTGTGGGTGTGATTAGTTTTGTGTCGGATGCATTTATTCCTGCTGTGACACCCGAATGGGGCAGCATTAGCCTTTTCTGGTGCTACTTGCCGTACCCAGTAAAGAACCCTGGTAGAATTCTAGCTGCCACACTTTTTGTTGTTAATATGGGTTTCACTTCAAGTAACAGGCCCTTATTGCCACATGTGTTCATTTACTTAAAAAGGAAAAAAAGTGTCTGAAGAATTTGTAACTTAAACCAGGCCGGACTGTTTTGGCTCTACCCAACAGACGAGACATGGATATTAAAATAAGTTTTAAGAAACCGAATTGCTTGACTTTTTTGATCTTGCTGTTGGTCAATGCTAGCTTGGGCTTTTTTCTGCCCTGGTCATATAGGGGTTGTACTAATATGGTCTAGGGGGTGGGGGAAGGGATTACGTTCTCAGTGCCAGTTGGGTTCCATTCACATCAGCGGGAAGTAGCCGCCCATAGTTGCCAATACCGAACTGAGGCACTTGTGAGCTTTGCTTATTTATTGGCATTCCTAGCTTACACAGCCCTGGTCCTTGGGATCTGGAACACCAGGATAAAATATCAGAGCCTGTCTTCTCCCAAACCATTTTATACCTCTAACTGCAACTGCTACATTGCTAAGCCAGTATGACAGACTGAACTCCCCCACCCCCCACCCCCCACCACCACCACCTTATGTCCATTGATGAAAATTCTCACCAAAAATGGGGTCAGCTTGAGGGACAAGGACGGTGGTGGCTTGACATGGAACAAGTGACGACCAGAGAGAACATAAGGACCCTGAAGAACTCTGCCTTTTGGATTAGTTAGTGCTGGGCTTGTCCACTTTTTTTTTTTTTTAAGACAATGGAAAACCAAAAAATACAATACCTAGGCAACTACAGACGTCTAAGCACATTTTTGGACAAGCTGCCACAGTGTCCCAACTCACCACCTCAGTTCTGCTTCATGAGGCCTTGGTGCCACCCACCCACCAGAAAGAAGCTGATTTCTTCTAATGAGAACGTGATAGAGGAGGATTCATTCACTCTGCAGTGAACCCAGCCTATATTCTGTCTCCTTCACTGGAAGTTGAAGTAGGTTTCCAATTGAGCATTGCACACGGAACGGCAGCTCCTGTTACGTAAGGTCAGTCAGTTTTATGCTGTCCCCACGTCTTCGGTTTGCTGACCCATAACTGCATTTTCAAAGCTGATTGGGCCAGAGATGCAGTTCTGGCAGTAGGACGGTATCCATATCAGATCCATTCATGTAGGACTTGTGTAGTCCATCTATCTGTACAGCAGGCTCATGCATTATGCTTAAAACCCAAAGAGGGTGTTCACTGAGTTAGGGGTCTGGGTTCTTAATTGGTTTGTCTGATAAGTTGAATAGGAACCACATGCCATGTAATGAGTCACTGCTACAGAAGGTTAAGTCCTAACCCTGCCCCTGTTTAGATTAAACTCCAGCGGTGTCTGGGTGCAAGGTGTGGTGCAAAAGAGCATATTCACACGCACTCTGGGATGCCTCACGTTTGCTGTTACTCATTATTTTTGATGGCAGCGGATCCCATTGCACTAAACACTGGACAAGCATAGGAAGGGGGTCCCTGTCCCAAAGAGCTTACTGTAGAAAGAAACAAAACCGAGGGAAGGAGAGAGGATGTGTAATCCCCATTTTAAAGGTGGGAAATGGAGGCACAGAATGAGCCCAGACTCTGCTACCGTGCTTTTCAGCTGTAGATCTCAAAGCACTGTACAGAGATCAGCATCATCCCCATTCATTAACTCCATTAGGCTCCTTGGAAAAAAATCCCAGCTGAAGTGACCTGCCCAAGGGTCTTAGTCAGTGGAAGAGGTAGGAGAATGAACCCAGCTCTCCTGCGTCCAAGCCAGTGCCTGACCCCCATCCTCCTCCTGGTATGTGTGCACGCCCGGGCCAGCAGCGTCACTACAATGCAGTGATGCCATTTTATACAAAAGGGGAACGTTTGATTTGTTCCTTGAAACCAATTTTCTGTAAGTCAAATCTGCTTCCATTCCTGCCTCCGCGGTGCCGAGAGCTCTGGTCCAGACCGGCACTTCGCGGGGCAGAGTACAGAAAGGTCAGGTTACTGCTGCAATTACGCTGAACAGGGGTGAGGGGCCAAGCAAACACCATGAGCTATTTAGCCTTTTCTTAAAAGGATAACGCCCAGAAAAGGGGTATCTTGGAAAGGAAGCAGCTAATGTTCCCACCAGGCCTGGACAGGACCAGTGTTTGGGATGGAGCTTTCTCACAACCACGTACCAAACGTGTGTCTGCAGGGGGAGAAGAAACCCATCCGTTTCAGTTAATGGTCTTGGTAAGTAACACGCAGCTCAGCGGCACGTCGAATCAGTGGAAGTGGACCTACGCTGCTCCAGCTACCTTAGCACTCACTTCCTTGATTGTTATTTCAGCCATCCTTGCTCCTTCTCCACTCCACGGTCAGTAATCTGGAAGTCTTCTCCATCTTGCTTACTGACAAACTCGTCTTCAAACCTTTCTCTTTTCCCACTCCTGGCTGTATCTGTGAGGAGTTCTTAGAGTGCTTGTTCATGTCCATTCCAATCAGGTGTGTATGCGCGCCCGGCAGCCGGAAGATTTTTCCCATAGCAGCATCAGTCAGGTCAGCGTGGGCGCCCCCTGGAGTCATGCCTTCATGGTGCTAAATATAGAGCCCTGCCGACCGGCCACACTCAGTTCCTTCTTACCACCAGTGACTGTTGGCTGGAATGTCCCATAGCTCTTGCTTAGCAAGCGCCTCTGTCCGTTTCATCTGTTTATAGTTCTTCTGTAGTTTTATAGTTAGTGTGTTGGAGGTCCCCCCCCTTCCGACTCCCAGGAGCCATGGTATGCCGCAGTCCCCGGGGTTCAAAAAGTGAGGTGTGTGCTAAGCGCATGCCAAAAAGGGACCCACACACGTATTTAAGCTACCTAGGTGAGGGTCACCGAAAGGAGTGTTGCAGAATCTTCAGTATGTTTCACCCCAGAACTTTGAAAGAGAGGGGGCAGCGGCTCAAAGTTCTGCTCATGGAGGCAGCTCTGCGCCCCCCACTCAGACCCGGGATCGGGGGATCCCTCGCCCAGCACCACCTCCTCGGTGCAGAGCGCCCTGGCGCCATCATCCTGGGACCCGGTGCTAAGAAAGGACTCTTCCCGAGATTCTCGGCACCGTCATGGCCCCTCCCAAGTCCACTCGGCAGGAAGGCTCCAGTCTCAATCGCCGGTGCCCCAAAAGAAAAAGGAGCCGGGGAGGGATCATTCTCCCCCGGCCCAGTCTAAGGAGCCAACGACTGAGATCCCCCAGTTGGGCCACAGTACCTCGTCGCCTGTAAGGGTCGCATCGGCTCCCTGCCCCACAGGGGCAGTTGAGTCTGGGCCCACCCTGCTTGCTGGAACGTAGGAATCAGCAGCTGCAGCTCCCATCGACCCCAGAGCCATTTGAGGCATCTCAGGACTTACTACGCCTCACGGTGCCGTTCTCACCTCCAATATGTCCTGCGGTACTGCCAGCGACATCTACAGCCCTGGCATGGGTGTCTTCAGTCCCGGCACTGAGGGGCACGGCACCGTCCGGGTCTTCAACAGCCCCAGGATTCACGCGACCCCTTGGGCGCTGACAGAAGGGAACGGACACCCTTTATAGGGGCTTCTTCCTCTTCCTGGCCAGATGAGGCGTTGCTGGGCACCGCTATAGCCCCAGCCCTGGAGGACAACAGGGTGTTGCAGCAGTTGCTGCAGCGAGTTGCCCAGGGCCTGGGTATTCAGGCAGGGGAGGTAGTGGAGGACGCGGATTCCACAGCTAAGCACAATTAAAGGCGCTATTTTGTGCCATCTAGGGGCTATGAGCGTCTGTATTCGCACCCACTGCCTGATTCCCTTGTTGTGCCAATCAGCGCGAGCAGCAAGGTTACCAGGGACCTTCCCCTAAGAACGGGGAGGTGAAAAGACTCAACCTTTTTGGGAGGAAGGTCTATTCTGCAGGCGCGTTGCAGCTCTGCATTTCAAATCAGCCGGCCGTTGTTAGCAGGTACTGCTATAATACATGCGGGGCAATGGCAAAATTTGCAGAGCTGCTGCCACAAGACTCCCATGCCGAATTCTCGGCCTTGGTCGAGGCGGGTAAGCTCATCTCCTGGGCTTCTCTGCAGGCAGCGTTGGATGCAGCTGATGCTGCCACGAGGGTGATGGCTACAGGGGTGGCCATGAGAAGGGGTGCCTGGCTCCAGGTCTCTGGTCTCCCTTATGAGGTCCAGCAGACAATACAGGACCTTCCCTTTGAGGATGGGACTCTGTTTTCCGAAAAGACGGATAAGTCTTCACAGCCTGAAGGACTCCAGAGCCACCTTTCACACCCCCGCCACACAGTGGAAACACTCCAGGCTGCAACCTTCACCATGGTTCTTCCAACAACAGAACCGACAGGACGGTTCAAGGAGGAGGAATAGGAGCAGCAGGAAGAGGCCGCACCCATCCTCAGGCCAGGGCTCTGGCCAATCCAAGCCACCTTTGGGCCCGAAACAGGCCTTTGGAAGGCGCAATCAAGGAGGGTGTACCAGCACAAGGACTGGATCCACCCCACCTTATCTTTTTGTCCCAAATATCCCCTTTCTGCCCTGCGTGGTCCCGCATCACATCGGACAGTTGGGTGCTCCCATGGTAATGAGGGGATACTCCATCCAATCCTGTGCCCTTCCACCCCCCCTCCACGTCCCTCTTCAGGGACCCCTCTCACGAGCAACTCCTTGTACAGGAGATGCACTCGCTCCTATTCCTAGGGGCAGTGGAAGAGGTCCCTCAAGAGGAGAAGAGCAAGGGCTTCTATTCCCGATATTTTCTAATACCGAAAGCCAAAGGGGGCTCAGGCCCATTCTAGACCTGCGGGAGCTCAACAGGTTCATAAAGAAACTCAAATTCCGCATGGTCTCCTTGGCCTCCATCATCCCTTCCTTGAATCCAGGGGACTGGTATACTGCCCTCGATTTTGAAGGATGTGTATTTTCATATTGCAGTCATTCCGTCCCACAGAAGATACCTCAGGTTTGTGGTGAACAACCACTATCCTTTCACGGCCCTCCCGTTCGGCCTGTCAGCAGCACCTCGAGTGTTCAAGTGCATGGCAGTCGTGGCCGCATTCCTGCACAGGCAGCAGGTACAGGTGTTCCCGTACCTCGACGACTGGCTCATCAAGGGCCACTCCAGGGCTCAAGTGGAGGCACAAGTCGACTTTATAAGAACAATGTTCGACGAACTGGGTCTTCTCCTCAACATGGGGAAATCGACTCTGTCCCTGGTTCAGCAGATAGAGTTCATAGGGGCGGTACAGGACTTGTCACAGGCCAGGGCATACCTCCCGGAAGCATGGTTTCGGGCCCTGGGCAGCATCTTTCGAAGTCTCAAGCAGTTTCCCACTACAGCAAGGAATTGTCTGAAACTTCTAGGACACATGACCTCTTGTATCTATGTGGTGCAACGTGCCAGGCTCAGACTCCGGCCGCTCCAGTCATGACTAGCTTCGGTGTATCGGGTCACATCTAGCTTTCCTCCCGAAGGTTATCTCCCATCAACCAGGACATCATCCTTCCAATGTTCTATTCTAAGCCGCACCTAAGCGGCAGGGAACAGAGGCTTCACTCACTGGATGTCCGCAGAGCACTAGCCTTCTACATCGAGAGAATGAAACCGTTCAGAAAGTCCATTCAACTATTTGTGGCTGTGGCAGACAGGATGAAAGGTCTTCCAGTCTCCTCCCAACGAGTTTTGTCGTGGATCACGTCCTACATCCGGGAGCGCTACACTCTGGCAGGAGTACCTGCTCCTCTGCTCACGGTGCACTCCACTAAGGTGCAAGCTTCTTCAGCAGTGTTCCTGGCGCAAGTTCCCACCCAGGAAATATGCGGAGCGGCGACGTGGTTCTCCATACATACTTTCACTGCGCATTATGCAGTTACCCAGCAGGCCAGAGATGATGCAGCCTTGGTAGAGCATTGCTCCAATCAGTGGATAACTCCAACCCCACCTCCATAACTTCAGCTTGGGGGGTCATCTGATTGGAATGGACATGAACAGCACTCGAAGAAAAAGGTTATTCACTTTCTTGTAACTGTTGTTCTTCTAGATGTGTTGTTCACGTCCATTGCAATACCCATCCTCCTGCCTCTCTGTCAGGGTAGCCGGCAAGAAGGAACGGAGGGGGTGGCGGGTCGGCAGGACCCTATATTGGGCACCATGAAATCACCTAGTGCTGTAAGCTGACCCTGTTCATCTCAGTAGGTTGACGACTGTGCAGCATAATGACCGTTTCAGACAGTCATCGGGCAGAAAGATCCCTGGCTGTAACAGAGGGTGTAAAGCGGAAAGATGGCTGTCCGACCTGGGACTAAAAAGGCAAATGCAGAAACTCACTGCTGTGCGATTCGGGGGGAGATAAGGAAACTTGGTGGCCTTCTGCTCTGTCCTCCACAGTCTGGAGTGAGGCTCCTATCTCGGTACCTGCCCCGCCCTGATGTTCATGTAAACTTCTGGTTCAAACAGTAATGGTGAATCCAGGCCAAGGTCGCAGTGGCCCAAAGTTGTTACCCGTTTGCAAGCTCTTTGGCCTAGCGTATCCCTACAGCCGCTCCTGAGTGAGGAACAAAACCACAGCACCCTACTTAGCCTTATTCTGAGTCACGGTACAGCAGTGCCTAGACCCCTGATTGAGATCAAGGGCCCCATTGTGCTGGGCGCACAGACATAATAACTGAGATGGGGGCTCCATTGCGCTAGGTGCTGTACACACGGAGGGTGGGGTGCAATCAGCGTTGGGCTGACTCTGCTCCCCCTGAAGTCAAGGGTAAAAATCCCATTTGGAGCAGAATTAAGCCAACGCTGAGCACTTTAGAAAGCTCGCCCCATAGTGGGAGCCCATCCTTGCCCCCCAAAGAGTTTCCTGGGAGGTGAAACTGAGGCACAGAGAGGGGACATGACTTGCCCAAGGTCACCAAGTCGGCCAGTAGCAGAGCTGGGAATAAAACCCAGCTCGCCTGCCTTCTAGTCCAGAGTCTCTACCCACTGGACCATGCTGCCTTTCCAAGCACTGATTATTTAGCGTTATTGTTAGACCGGTTTGAATGGGCTCTGGTGTCTAAACAGCGTCCTCCACTAGGTCAAGGTCTACGCTCTGCCCCTCCACCTCAGAGGACAGGTGCCTCAGTGGAGGAGAGGTAAGGCCAGGAGGGAGAAGCAGGGCCTGCAGCCACCTATGCTGTCCCTGCTCTGTGGATACCTGGCTGACTGCTGGCTTATTTAACTAGTGCTTGAGCCATGCAGGGAAAGGGTTGTGGAGGCGGTTAAGAATATTTCTTATATTTTGTTTGAATTCCTCTCTGCCCCTCTTCCAGGCCCTTCCGGAGACCTATGTCTGAGGTCCAGGGAGGAAGATGATGGTTTACAGACTCTGAGGAAAGGGTCCCACCCCTCTGGCAGTCCCTGGCCTAGTCAGCCCCCGCACCCCTCTGAACAGGACGGAAGGGCAGGCATCTCTGCTTTGGCCCACGTTGATGGCTGGAGAGCACTGGAATTCCTCGCCGCAGCTCTGAGCGAGCCCATCTGTTTTTAATAAATTTGAAGCGTGAACTCGTCCGACTTTTAAGTGCTGCAGGAGAATGAATATCCTGTTAGAAAACAGCGGTGGGGGGGGAAAGCCCCGAGAGCCCCACTGGGGGGCCAAACTGGGGGGCCTAGTCCCATACAAAGGGGGACCCTGTCTGACTGTCCCTGCCACACTGGGCCCTCAGAACCAGCAATTCGACTGCGGGGGAGAAGGAAATGCCAGCAGCTGGAAGGGAGCCTGGAGCTCAGATCCCCCAGCTGGAAGCAGAGTTACCAGACAGCAGCAGCATTAACCCTAAACCCCTGGGAACCACAGGAGTTTCAGTCCGGCTGGCAGTGGCCACCCCCGCAGGTAGGAAGCCACTGGGACCATCCAGCCCTGCCTGGCTGAAGCCACTTGGCCGCAGGAGATGGAAGAGGTCGGCTCTGCTCTACACCCAGGCTGTGCACAGTGACAGACTATTCTATGCCCCCCCCCCTTGGATAGCGGAGGTTCTGGGAGCTAGGACAGAACCCAGGATCCAGCCACGTGTTCTCCTGGGGGTGCAGGGTGCCAAGTGAAGGGGTAAAATCACCCCTTTGTTGTGGGGCAGACTGCAGCCTCCCAGAGCCTGAGAAGGCCTCTGCTACCAATGGCTGGGCCAGATGTTGTGATGAGCTTCAGCTGCAGAGAATGAGGGTTAAAGCAGTTGGATGCAGAAAAACAAGCTCTCGCCCCAGCCGCAGATGGAGCTGTGGGACAGCACGGCTCTCCTGAGCCGGGGGAGCTCTGCCTTTGTGGTTTGCTCCCCCCTGGGCAGAGAGATGATGGCTCCTGACTGTGCCCACCCCACTCATCCCCCTCTCAGGTCAGCACTATGCACAAGCCCTGCGAAGGGTGAGAGCTGTGAGAGTGGAAGTTGCTCTGAGAGTCCAACCGAGGGCAGCGTGGAGAGAGATGAAGGGCCTCCGCTGAGGCGACGGCAAAGACACGTTTTTCTTCTCTTCTGCCGTCGTGCCCCGGAAGCCTTGGCTGGTGGAGCTGTTCTCAGGAGCAGATGCCGAGGGATGCCCGGCTGCCTCTGCTTGGACTCGCACACCGGTCCCCACTGCAAGGGATTTTCTGCCTGATCCTTGGCGAAGAGCTGAGGGAATCCGTCTGCCACAGCAGGAGCAGGGCGGTGTCGGTAGGCATCTAATAGGAGAGCACTGGGGGAGTTTGAGTGCCCTGGAGGAGCTGAGAGTCTCAGCCTGCTCCTTGGACCAATGCCCCTTGTGGCTGGTAAACGCAATGGGCAAGGTGGGGTCTATTGATGGGTGAGATGAATGCCTCCTCAGGGTGCTGCCTTCCCTCAAGTGAGCAGTAGTTAGGCCTTGGCTCAGGAAGTCTCAGCTGGACTCTAGCAATGTTGCCAGCTCCCGTCCCTGGCCGGTTTGGTGTCCTCTGGAGTCCTCCATGTTCCTTTCATTTCTTCCCGGCGAGGTTCGGGCCTTACCGGATGCAGGGGCCGCGTTGCTTTCTCTGGTTGCTAACCCCACCCTGGTGGGGAACGGACAGTGCTCAGAGCTCCATTCCCCACCTGCTGCAGTGGATACCGTCGGCTGCACGGCCACGCTAACTGGCCTGCAATTGCTTTGGGGGCAAAGGGGAAAAGTCCGTTCCCTTTTTGGGGTGGTCTGTTTTTATTCACGGTGGGGCTGAGCCCCCAGCCCTGTTTGACGAGGCGCTAGCTGAGCAAACTTGGCCTCAAGGATCCTGTGGAGTCCCGTGGGCAGAATCAGGTGGAAACCGAAGGATTGCATGGATTTGGAGAGGGTGTTCCTACTTAGGGACAAAGTGGGGCAGCATGGGAAGCTCTCTGCTGCCTGCACTGTGGATAGCAAGGACCTCACCTCATGAATTTCAGCAGCTCTAAATCCACCACATCTGCCCTGCTGCTGTACATGCGCTTCCCCTATGCCCTGGAGGTCCTGTACCAGCTACTGGCCTCCAGCAACCCCAGATGTTTGCATTGACCCCTGAGCTCTCACTTCAGAACAGCCTTACCCGCTGTGGCTGGGATCCTCTCCTCCAAGCTCCAAGCCTGTAGGAAGGTTGGAATAAACAAGTCCATGGAGTGGAACTTTGGCTCCGAGTCAGTGACTGTCTTGCTACGATCTGTGTCCAACGTTTCCATTCCGACGAGGAGCTGCAACCATGCACGCCACGTCCATGTGGCTCGTGCAAGCCCGAGTCACACAGTTAGAAGAATAAGGACTGATGGTCCAGCTAACCCCCTGCCGTCACAGCAACACGCCCACCTGGCCTGAGCAGAGGATCCGGGCTCCAGTCCCTCCGAAGTCCCAAAGACCCCGAGGGGAAGTTTCCTTCCTGAGCACTGACTTGGCCATCATTTAACCCTCCAAATATGAGCCCCTCTGGTCTGGCGTAGGGACGCGCGACAGCTCAGGCAACATCGTGGGAGCTCCGAGTACTTGGCAGCTGGGAGGCAGGGACAGCCTTCACTTAAGGGTTACAGTCGCCGCATCAAAAGGAGGGTGGGGACATAGTAACTAGTGATTAAAGCTCAGCTCGTGCGCTCACAATGAGGCTGTGACCACTTACACCAGCCGAGGCTCTGCTGCCCTCCGATTTACATTCCTGCCTCTGCCCCATGAGCACCTTTTCAGCGCGATTTGCAACAAATACACACCAGGGCCTGCCAGCCGGTAATTCACAGGTCTGTGATTTCATTGACAGACTGGTTAATACCTTGTGAGTCATGTGAATAGTGTCCAGAACCTCCCACCCCCCAGCATGTTCCAGACAGGTCTCAATTTCACTGCTGCCAGCTGTCAGTCCGGTAAAAGAACTCGGAGCAGCAACGCATGTGACTTATCTCCTTGGACTAGAATAAGGAGACTGGCCTCCGTCCTTACATAGGCACTGCTGGCATTGGCATTCTCCCCAAAGGATGCCCTGGGACTTGCCATGCGGATCAAACCAGTACTCCAGCTAGTCTGCAATCCTGTTCACACCAGCTGATACCAGTTGTTTCAGGGAATGGGGGAAGAAACCCCATTGTAGGCCGTTACAAGAGAACCTCCCCGCAAGGAAACTTTCCCCCGGGGCACCAATATTTAGAGAGCCACTTAAGCCATGAAACAGGCAAGTGCTAGCCCCACCAAAAGTGTTTGATATTTTTTTTAAGTCGGTATCTCTCCTAGATAGCTAATCCTTGTTTGAGTCCTGCTATGCCCTTCGCTCCCCTGATACCTTTGTAGCAGTGAGTTCCATGGGAGAATGAGGCCCAAAATCCATGTGTGACTCTGCTACCCAATTTGCCATGCAACATATTTTGAATATTGGATTCTAGCTGTTGTATATTCTCTAGAATATGGCATTCTATTCTATCATAGTTTTCAGGTGCAGGTCATACATATATATATATATATATATATACGCTCTCTCTCCCTCTCTCAACACTCCCCCTCCCCCCGTATTACTATCCCTGTTCTACTGATGGGTAAAATGAGGCACAGAGTGGGGAAGGGTCTTGGCCAAGGGGGCGTGGCAGAGCGGGGAAGGAAATCCAGAACATCCTCATCCCCGTCTCTAACCATTAGACCGTGCTCCCTGCTCCCTCGAGGAGTGGTTAGCACAGAGCCCTTCAAATCCAGGGCTGGACAGGCAGAGATTGTGCGCCCTCATTGCTTTCATTGACTTCAGTGTTCAGCGGCCGACCGCCTGCTCTTCTAGACTGTCATCCAGCCAGGGCACGGCAATGCCTGGTAATATCTGATGTCCCTCCCACGTCATCCCCACGGAGGACATGTGGTTCTGCAGCCCCTCCCTCCAGACACAGACGCACGCTCAAGCACCGCCCTGGCCCTGGGCGAGGTGATCTCCAGCTGCCTGTAAGACAGCCTCACTCGATTCCCCTTTTCTTTCGAAACGGTGACCTCAGCGCAGCCATTGCCTGCGGGGTGGGTGTTGATCTTGGCTTGCTCCGCTCCAGTTGGGGGCCAGAAATGAAGTCAGGTTGGTGCAAACAGAGCGCTGACCTGACGGGTGCTCCTGTTTTCTAGTAGCATGCCTTGCAGCCGGTGACTCAGCGTGAGTCTTCGCTCCGCTGGGGTTAGCGCTATCTCGAAACACAAAGCAGGGCCAAGGCCCGCACCAGGAGCTGCATCTCAGGAGCTCCCTCTTGCAACGCTGGTGCTGGCGCTCTGGGCAGGGCTCAGATGCATCTCCGCTGGCGTGGCGCTTTGGAAGGAATATGCCTGCAGCACTGCCTGGTTGCCCTCTTCTCTGTCAGCGGGGGTGTCAATTGGCAAGGATTTCTGGGTGCTTATGCTGTCACCCACCGCACAGACCCTGCACTGGGAATTCATGTTCGTGACCGAGTGAATGCCAGCTTCGGGTGTGGCATCGAAGGAGAGGCCTGGACAGAACTTTGCAGCTTCATGGCGGGGGGAAAAACTTTCTGCCTCTTCATATAATCCCTGCCCTGACTGTATCAAAGCTCCTGTGCCATAGCAAAATATTATCCCCCTGTTACAGCTGGGGGGTGAGGGGGGGAGGGGACTGAGGCTCAGCAAGAATAAGTGACTTGCCCAAGGTCACATAAGTCTGTGGCAGAGACAGGACCTGAACCCGTGTCTCTGGAGTGCTAGGATAGTGCTTTACCCCTCCCTTCCCCTCATGGCTCAGCTGATGAGCACATCAGCTCTGCCCGGTGAAGGGCGGGACAGGAGAGGCTCAGATGGGGTAGCTGTCTCTGATGATCCTTCTGCATTCCACGCCTGAAGGAGATTCTCAAGGCAAATTATTCACGTCCCAGCCTGAGCCAGTGCAGTATTGGAGTGGGATGAACTTTCCAATCTGCCCCCACCCTAAGTCTTATTTTTATTGGCCTCAACTCATGAGATCACACAAGCCAAGGACCAAATCATGTAAGCACAGTACACTGCTGATAGGAGAGAGAAGAGAGGGTAGCAGCCAAGTCTTGTGTATGTGGGAAAAAGCCAAGGAACAAACAATACAGTGGAATTGCAATCGACAGCCCTTCCACAAGGACCCAGACATGGAGCCAATGGTAACTTACTTATATTGGAAGCTCTTAGCTCTGTGTCCATCCAGCACCTTGCCCAACGGGGTCCTGGTCCAGGAGCAGGGGTGCTCAGTGCTATGGCATTACAAAAACTGCTACACGACAGCTCGCAAATCGACATCGAGGAAAGCGTTCCTAGATGCTAAGGCCAGAAGGGACCACTGTGACCCTCTAGTCTGGCCTGCGCCAGCCAGGAGGTCAGACAATGCCCCCTGGAAACCATTCCAGTTTTAACTAGAAAATATCTTTTCAGAAAACATCCCATTTTGGTTTAAAGATGACCCGCTAGCTTAGAAAGTGTTAAGCTGCGCGTGAGACGCTCTCCATCCCCGGGGTGGAATCTCACCACCCAACATCAGAGCAAAGAGTCAGCGGATCTTTAATGACCACCAATGGTCAGGACCCTCTGGTCTTAAATGTCACTCCAAAGGACAGTTCCCTGATAGCATGGAGCATTTGTTCCCAAATGTCTCGCTGTGCAATCATCACCCAGACCTCCTGCAGCACCGGGGGCGTCCCTTGAAGGTTGGCCCAAGCTCAGCTGTGCTTAATACGTGAGAGCTACAAGCCCACTGCCTATGCTGTTACCCTCTCAGGGAATGGGACAAAGCTACCGGGATAGTTTTCTTGCTCTGACTCCTGTTAGCAACTTCAGCGGCATGGCAATGCCAGACAATGCTAATGGTGCAAAGGGGCTGGATGGAAAATGTCATCAGCTCTGATCTCCCATCAGCCAAGGCACCGTCGCTTCTGGAAACACATGCATGACTCTAGCTGTTGCAATGGCAAAGAAAGAAGAACTTCGTCTCACGGAAGCTGAATAATCCGTGGCCAAAAAATAGGTGAACGATGACACACGATTTATCGCGCACGTTAAGAAATTCATCAGCCGTCGCGCTATTGCCAACTTTCCCTTGTGTGCCTCTGCTTGGCCGGAACGGTCCAAATGGCTCGGACGGCAGGAAACGGGGGTTTGCAAACTCAGTCACTCACGAGGCAATCTAGGCTGGGCCCTGATTCTGCATTCCTTTGCACTCGGAATGCTTCCGCTGCCAACGAAGAGAGCGTCGGGGGGGCCACGGCACGATGAATCAGCTCCTGTGCGGTAACGTCCAGAGGGAAAAAGATCCAGCCGTGTACGAGCAGAGAATCCGTAGGTGGAGGCTGCAGTTTTTCCACATTTAAAGCTGCAACCAGCTTCTCTTTTTAAGCCCTTTGTTAGGGCCTGTGACTTTGGCTTGGTCTGAGAACTGCCTGATTTATGACGAAGACAAAAGAGATTTGGGTTTTTGTTTTATTTTCCAAAGTGAAAACAAAATGTGTCTAACTTTTTTTTTTTTTAAGGCTCTCTCTGCATGCGGACTTGGGTTCACAGGTGCATAGGTTGCCACTGTCGTCTGCTACCAGCAGCTGATGGGGGAGGTGGGGCAGCTACTGAACTGGCGCCAAGCTGCCATAACCCACCCCCGTCGTTTGGCAAAGCCTAAATGAAAGGTATTGATGGGGCCCCAAAGAGAACTGAGAATCCAAGTGAGCAACAACCGGCTTTGGCTATAGGCTTCCTACCGGGGCTGGGCGGGGCTCCTCCAGCATCGCTGCTCAGTGCCGGAAAGAATCCGACCGTCCCTACAGTGCCTGGCTTGAGGAAGCCCCCTTCTCCCCAGCACAGTTCTTAGGACGCACCCCGGTCATCAGCATCTCCCACAGGCTAGCTTAGGTGCCTCCCACCTAGCGTGCAGGCTTTGTGGGTCATTGCCACACGTAACTTCCCTCATGGGCCCTCGCCCTCAGCTACAGTCATGGGGGCCATATAAGCATCTTGGCTATTCAACCCTTCTGCCAGGGTTAGCAGCAGCAGCAAGGCTGGGTTCAAACAGCAGGGGTGTTCCTCACCAACATCCGCGCTCCAGCTGCCACTACTCAGTACTTTCCCTGAGTTCCCTTACTAGGCAGCGCTTCCTTCCCCGCGTGCATGAACCAAATCCAGGGGCGAACCAAGGTAAGCTTTACGAGGGGTACGGGCAGCATGTATGGGGAGCTCACCCTGTGGCTAAACAGATTTTATTTACCAGGACGGTCGATCCAGGGCCTTTCACCAGCGCTACGTAGGTATGGGCCCTTTTCTAAACAAATTACACGCCCGCTTCCATTGCAAATTAGTCACAGACATGGACCTTAACTTGGTCAATAATTTGCACAAAGTCTCATGCAGTAGTGACTACACTTCCGTAAGCTGCTTTTCCCCCAAGAGGTGGCAGCCTTAAATGCAAGGATGTCATGCCGGATTCACCCCGGTGTAAGTGAGGCCTTGGTGGGAACTCGAATGCAAACACAAGTACAGCTGCACCGGAGCAGAACCCCAATGATGCCACGCCATGCTAAAAAGGGTCTTGCACAAGTGGAAGCTGCCTGGCGCTAGTTGTTTTCGGCAGAGGGAGCTGGGTAATAACATGAAAGGACACCATGCTTATAACTATTCACAAAGGTGCTGCAACTGCAGCTGGCATTCCAGCCCTGTGCACACAGACTGACTTCTGGCGCCTCCTCCACGTCCCAGGCAGGTTGCTGCGCTAGTCGTGATTTTGAAAAGCCCTGAGATCGGGTCTGGTCCTAATAGCCTAGTGGCTGAAAGAAGAACGAGACAACAAGAGATTTCCGATGCCCCCGTTTAACATTACGTGAGAGCTGCCAAAGTGGGGAAACCTGGGGACGGACCTGTGATAGTTGATTAGCAGCGTCCCTCCCTTGTGGAAAGACAAACTCAAAGGAGACAGTCAAAGCATTGCTGATGCTATTGCAAACGACAGTGCGCCCAACTGGGCTGATCCAGCAGAGAAGTTTGAATGGAGATGGGCTCTATCCCAGCGGTTCTCCCAGCTAAGCCTACTAAGAAATGTGAATAAAAACGGGGGCTGAGCAAGGAATAAAAGTAGCCAGAACCAGGCTGGATGCTCATCAAACCAAACGTTAACCAAACATCATCCGAAACCGATTCTTTTCTCTCTCACTTGGCAAGAAAAGAGCAAAAGGCAAGTGAAAAACCAAAGACTCTGGCAAGGGCTGGAAGCCGCCTCGGAAGTGGAAGTGATTTTGGATGCACGTGCAATGCCAGCGAATGAGCTCCCCCAAGGAGAGTGGAGAAGCGAGGCCTGTAACCTTGGCAAGCCACCAGCTTTTCGCTTACTTAGTTCCTTTTAATCCAACAGGTTTGCTGCTCCCAGAAGAAAAGGGAGTAAGAGTCGGGGGCCGGGCGCAACCTGAACCCTACCGCAGCCCCAGCCGACAGCGTTCCAGGCTGACCTGCTCCCCAGTCTGGAGGAACGTTGATAATGATGCGATCATTGCAAGATCTGAGCAGTTTGAGACATTCAATGAGTCTGTGAGGTTGGTAACGGTGGCTGAAACCTAGCTGGAAGGCCTCCATGGCTGCATAGCGACTGCCACCGGGGCTGTCAGATGTTCGGCACCGTCCGCGTACACAGGGTGGTCGGCGGAAGTAGAACTCGGCATGTTATTCTTCTAAAGCACAAGTCCTATCTGCCAAGCTGTGAGCAGCTCTGCATGTGACGCATGGGCAGATGTGAGCAAGCTCTTTCCGATTCAGTCCAGCTCTCACGTCCAAGAGTCATTGATTAATGCTCCCACTGCTGTCCAGAAACTTGATGTGCTTTCAGCGATCAGTGATTTAGGGCAGCGTTATCACACCCATTTTACAGATGGATAAACTGAGGCACAGATAGCTGAAGCAACTTGCCCATGGGAACAGTTGGTGGCAGAGACATTAACAAAACCCCAGGTTTCCTGACTCCCATGACCATCCTCTTCTTTCTAAACACTTCTCAGGGATAAGTTCTTAAGCAGAGCCTTTCTACCAGATATCTCAAAGCCCCTTGAAAAGGAGGGAAGTATCATTAATGCATTTTACAAGGAGGGAAACTGAGGCACGGAGCGGGCAAGTGACTTGCTCAAGATCACCCAGCAGGTCAGTGGCAGGGCCATGACTATCCTGACTCCAGTGCTCTATGCGACGGACCATGCTGCTTCCCAAGTTGCTCTCTCCTAGAGGCATCATTAAGACAGCTGTACGTCTGGCAGGGCTTGAAATGCTGCCACATATCACAGCACTTACGCCATCCCTGGCAGAATCTTCCCATCTGCTGTGCTTCGAATCAGCTGTGTAGATGTCACGAGGGCGTCTGTGTGGAGAGCATGCCCTGGACTAACTGATACTTTGCTCTGGGTAGCCCTGTCTCCTGTGGGGATGAGTGACAGGCCGATCTCCAGCAGCTCGGCTGTGTACGCTATCCTCAGCTGAATGTGCACGGGGCTGCAAAACTGGCTAGAAATCTTCGGAGAAGTTCCCCCCCCTCCCCCCCGCCCCTCCAAGATTTTTGGTGCTTCCTGCTTCCATTCGCTCCAGAAAAAAATCCACACAAACATAGTCTCTGACAGACCCTCGGTTTGACTTGCTGCTCCCAGCTCAGGCCAGAATCTGGGAGGACAGAGACGCAAGAGCATGAGAAGTTGGGGGGGGGGGGGAGAGAGGAGGTTGGCGACAGATTCCTCTCCCACCCACCCCCCATCCAGGAACTGCTTCCTGGTAGCCCTCTGTGTTCTATCTTTGTATGACACACACAACTGTGTGAAACAAACGATATTCAGGTTGCAATGTAGGAAATGCCAGATTTACTGTTGTCTGTGCAATTCTAATTCTGCCCACTTGTGCATCCCTCCAGTGCAGTGAATGAGGAAGGGGTGTTATGATTTGTTGAATGTTAGTAAAACTGTTGATTCTGGGTGAGATTCTGACCTCGCTCTATGTATCTTTACCAAGCTGCAAACTCCATTTTGAAGGTGCAACCCCGTTGCCTTCTCTGTTGGCTGTCTGCAGCCAGGTTGGACTCAAATTCCAAGGGCTGGTGGCAGAAATATAACAAAGGTGGGTCGTTGACTTGAAGTGTCCTCCCAGTGAAATGGAAGAGCTCTAAACAACATAGACTGGTTCCCAACCAGGGGAACTGGTTTAGCAGGGGAAAGGTTGCTTGGCAATGAAGTCATGGGGAGACTTCTCTGGTTTCTGGTCACCTCACAGAGGAGACTGGAAAGTTATACCAAAAAAAAAGGAGGAGCTGATCTATTTGGGGGCCCTTTTTCCCTAGCTCAAGACAAGAGGAGGGAGAAGCAACCTAGCATGGAGGATCCTTCCTGAACACAGATGGTCCCCAAGGGAAAAGTGAGTGAGTGCTGGATGCTTGCTGAGGTTAGGAGGTTTGTCATGGTCGGGACTCCCTTGTGCTTTACGTGGTAAGTAAAAGAGTGAAGATGATTGATCCTGTGCAAAGTGTGTGGTATATGCCTGACCTGTACCATGGGCCTCCTGGGAGAGCTTCTGTAAGCCTGAAGGCTCCCGCTGTGGGGGTGGGGACTGGAGAAGGGGGTGTTTAAGCTACAAGGGAATCTGAAGGGTCAGCACTGAGCCCACGGGCTAGGCAGCTGGACTGTGTGTTCCAGCTCTCAGGAGGGGGTGCTAGGCAGAGGGTCTGTGCCCCAAAAGTGTGTGCCTAGGGACCCCAAGTCTGGGGCAGCAGCTGGGCTCTGTTCAGGCTTTGGAGGCTTGAAACGCCTGGGGACCCAGTGGCTGGGTTCCCTCGCAGCAGTCTGGTGAACAGTGGCAGAGCTAACGGGGGTGACTGCCTTTTCCCGCACCCTGGCGGCCTTTAGGTGCATGTGACGCCTTTTCCAGCATGGTATGCATGGAAGTTGCTGCAGGCACTGGCACGAGAGGCAGCTGCCTCGGGTGGCAGATTCGTGGTGAGGTGGCTGTGATGTCCCCACTGCCGCGGTGCGCGCTGTCCGCGTTCATTCTGCCACCCGTTAACCCAGCCTTTGTGTGCTTCGATCCCAGCTCTCTTTGAAAGGGGACTGGAGTGAAGCGCATTAACGGGCAGCCGCAGGGTGCCCAGCTCATGCACCCCTGCGCGCATGAACGCATGCAGAGGCCTCTGCACGGCCCATGTGGCTGGGGGGCCTGGCCCAGCTGCTGCCCACCTCTCCCAGGACAAGTCCCAGAACGAGAGGCCCCCCCCTAGGGTGGGTGATGACCAGATAAGTGGCACCCCTAGTCCCCATCTGCTCCCTGTCAGAGCTCTCCTGCCCCCACAGCTGCCCCTGCCCCCTTGGGGTCCTAACCCCACCCCACGGTCTAGCCTTCCTGCATCCCATCTCCCCCTCTGTATCCTAGCCCATCTGCCACCCAGGGTCCTGCCCCCATCTATCTTCCACATCATCTGCCCCCCGGGGGTCTGCCCCTTGCCCACCCTCCTGCTGCACCATATCCTGCTTCCACCCTATCAATTCCTGGGGGTCCTGTCCCACATGCCATCGGCCTCCTTTTCTAGCATCCTGCCCCATATGCCCCCGATTCCTGTCCTTTCATCCCATTAGGATTGGAAGAGACTTCAGGAGGTCATCTAGTCCAACCCTCTGCTCAAAGCAGGCCAACCCCAACTAAATCATCCCAGCCAGGGCTTTGTCAAACCAGGCCTTAAAAATCTCTAAAGGATGGAGATTCCACCACCTCCCCAGGGAACCCATTCCAGTGCTTCACCACCGTACTAGTGAAATAGTGTTTCCTAATATCCAACCAAGACCTCCCCCACTGCAACTTGAGACCATTGCTCCTTGTTCTGTCATCTGCCACCACTGAGAACAGCCGAGCTCCATCCTCTTTGGAACCCCCCTTCAGGTAGTTGACGGCTGCTATCAAATCCCCCTCTCACTCTTCTCTTCTCCAGACTAAATAAGCCCAGTTCCCTCAGCCTCTCCTCGTAAGTCATGTGCCTCAGCCACCTAATCATTTTCGTTGCCCTCTGCTGGACTCTCTCCAATTTTGTTCACATCCCTTCTGTAGTGGGGGGCTCCCAAACTGGACGCAATACTCCAGATGTGGCCTCACCAGTGCCGAATAGAGGGGAATAATCACTTCCCTCGATCTGCTGGCACTGCTCCTACTAATGCAGCCCAATATGCTGTTGGCCTTCTTGGCAACAAGGGCACACTGTTGACTCATCCAGGTTCTCGTCAACTGTAATCCCCAGGTCCTTTTCTGCAGAACTGATGCTTAGCCAGTCAGGGCCCAGCCTGTAGCAGTGCATGGGATTCTTCCGTCCTACGTGCAGGACTCTGCACTTGTTGAACCTCATCAGGTTTCTTCTCGCCCAATCCTCCAATTTGTCGAGGTCACTCTGGACCCGGACCCTATCCCTAACCTCCAGTGTATCTACCTCTCCCTGCAGCTTAGTGTCCTCCGCAAACTTGCTGAGGGTGCAATCCATCCCATCATCCAGATCATTAATGAAGATGTTGAACAAAATCGGCCCCAGGACCAACCTCTGCGGCACTCCGCTTGATACTGACTGCCAACTAGACATCGAGCCGTTGATCACTACCCGTTGAGCCTGATGATCTAGCCAGCTTTCTATCCACCTTATAGTCCATTCATCCAGCCCATACTACACCTCTACCTCGATATAACGCTGTCCTCGGGAGCCAAAAAATCTTACCGCGTTATAGGTGAAACCGCGTTATATCGAACTTGCTTTGATCCACCGGAGTGCCCAGCCCCGCCCCCCCGGAGCGCTGCTTTACCGCGTTATATCCGAATTCGTGTTATATCGGGTCGTGTTCTATCGAGGTAGCGGTGTACTTTAACTTGCTGGCAAGGATACTGTGGGAGACCATATCAAAAGCTTTGCTGAAGTCAAGATATATCTCATCTACTGCTTTCACCATATCAACAGAGCCAGTTATCTCATAGAAGGCAGTCAGGGTGGTCAGGCGTGACTTGCCCTTGGTGAATCCATGTTGACTGTTCCTGATCACCTTCCTCTTCTCCAAGTGCTTCAAAATAGTCTTTCTGTATTATTCTCTCCCTCCCCCCCACCCGTTGTTCCACCCATGTATTGCATGCCCCCTAGCCTGGTGCAGCTCTCCCTGTACCCTAGAACGCCCTTTCGATTGACATCCAGACACCTTGGGATGGGGGGGGAGAGAGTGCAACTGGGGAATGGTGCGCTTGGGGATGGATCCCCACTGCGGGGCTGTTGCCTCCTCAGGGTGGGGGACCACTGTGGTGTCCTTGCATGGAGGAGCTGCTCACAGACCTGCTGCAAACAACGGAGGTGGGAGAATCTCAAATCAAAGGTGGCAAGAAGCCTTTACGGTGGGAAGTGCTGGGCAGCCTAAATACAGGGGTGACTATCAGCTGTCGTCTTCCCCCGGTGCTGGGTGAAATCAGACCTGCTCAACTGGGTGTCACGTGCCCTGTACTGATGCATTCCCACTGCCCTCTGTGTGCCCAGCGACCCGTATCCCCCCTCCGTGCCCACTGCTATCATTTTAAGAAAATTTTCAGTCTTTCCCCAGCACTGTCCATTTCCCTTGTTCTTACCCGAACCCTGCAGGGGCATTTTCCCCATCTCTGTGAGCTCTTCTCATCCCGCTAAGTGAAGATTCCCAGAGCCTCTTTGGCTCTCCCCCTCCCCCTACTCCCAGCCCCCATGCAGTAGTTCTCTCCCTCACAGGCTTTGGGTGTTTTCCCTCTGGAAGGGGGGGGACGGGAGGTGGAGGAGGAACTCCTGGCCTGGTGCACCACATACAGGTGAGTGGGGGATGCAGGAAAGTAGCCTGCCCTTTGGGTTGGTCTAGCCCTGCCTCTTCTGCCTCCAGTGAATTGACTAGCAGTCCAGGGGAGGCTGCCGGTAATATGTTCGCAGAGGCCAGTGTGGATGCGCCCAGACTATGAACCTCTGTGCCTCAGGTGCCGCCGTCTAGTGACGACTGGCCCATTGGGGCAGTCCTGGGCAAAGGGCTGCTGCGGGCAGGAGAGGCACAGGTGGTCTGTGCTGAAGCCGACTACGCTCCCTCCTCATCTCATCCTCCAGCCAACGCCCCATACCCTCTTGGATCCCCACGAACAGCAAGGATGGGCCAGCCTGCTGGGCGGAGGCTGGAGGAAAGCATCCTGGGGGCTCCACGTTTCCTAGGCTTTGAGGCCAGAAGGGATCATTAGATCATCTTGTCTGACCTCATGCAGAACGTCCCGTCTTTCACTGATTTGTCCCTTAGGGTGACCCCCCCCCCTTTACTGTGCGATGTACTGACGTGTTAAAACCAGGAACAAGGACCCTTTTAAACGTTAACTTGAAGCTTATGATCATTGCATTGTACATGAGAGACGAAATCCATGATGGGCTACGTGCAATGGTGCTTCCCTAAACTGTCCCTTCAAACAAAGCCTGGTCCCTCATATTCCATGTGGTTTTCCCTTATTTCCCTCCACGAGGGTGGACTCCAGAACTATCCCTCTTCCACAAGTTGAGCAGCATCGGAGGATGCTCTGTAGTTACAAGGGGGCACAACCCCCTTAGGGTTGGTCTTGGCTGCAGGATTAAGTCAAGTGTTGCCCCAAACTCAGGTCCCATCCCCGCACACACGCTTGAGTGGAGTGGCGTGGCGTGGCGGTTTTCACTGGAGTTGGCTGGCCCACCAGGGGGAACAGGCTACAGCTGGAGTGAGTTAGACAATTGCTCACCGCAGTCCTCCAAAGGCTCTGGGCAGTGTAGTTGCTCTCACTCGAGGAACATCTGTCCACCAAGGCAGATCACTTTGTGTTGCCTTAAAATCCTGGTGCCTTGTTCCCCTGGGAGAATGACTTCAGGGGCAGTTATTCCTACCTGGCAGCAAGAGAAGGGGGAGGAGACAGATCATAGAATTTTGCAACGTGGTGCCGGATTCGTTTTGAATGTGCAGGGGGTTAGCAGCAGTGCATTGGGGTTTACATGATTTGTAAAAGCTGAAGGAATGTCGCCGTGCCCAGCTAACCTCCTGGGGGGAGGGAGCATCCACCGCTCCCTCTCCACCACAAGTTGCTTGCCATTAACAAAGACAGCAGCAAACCGCCCCCGAGCTCCCATGGCAGAGGGGAACTGTGGCGTTTGGGGTGGCAGCTGATCGGGCCGGGGTCCATGCATTTCATCCCATTCCCCCCCCCGAAAAAAAATCTGCTTTGCAATACACACAGGGGAGGCTGCAGCACCCCCCAGCAAACTGTTGTAACAGCTCGTGCAGCGCTTCGTGCCAAGCGCCTCAGAAGTTTGCTTCCAGTTTGCTAAGCCTGAAACATTTTTTCCCCTTCTCTTTCCCCTTCCCTGCTTTTTTGGGATCAGCCCACAAGTGACTGGCTCTCCGGTGACGCAGTGTCTACTGAGGCTTTCTTTGAACCATTAGCAGACAGGCAGAGACACTTTTTTTTTTTTTTTTGGTGTTCCTCTCCTCCTTCTCTCTGTCTTTCCACCCCCCTCTCCTTCACCCCAGCCCCTCCAGCGTCCTCCCTCCCGAGCAAGAGGAGGACAGAAGGGAGAAAACAATTGCCCAACTCAGGAGTTCTGCAAGGAGAGAAGGCGAGAGAGAGAGAGAGAGTGGGGGGGGGAGGGAAAATCCAACCTCCATCCAAAAAAAGAAAAAACCCTTCAGCAAAACCTATCCCTGGGCATGAAACTCACTAATCTCGCCTGCTCTCCATGGCCACGGATGCTGCAATGCGCGCTCTTCTGCGTCTTGAGCCTTGATCTGCGTCTCGGCGCTGCTCGCTCAGGTAGAGTTTGCACATGTTTTTCCAACTCCTAAGTGTCTGTGAGTGAGAGACTTGGGGGGGGGGGAGGAGGTGCTCGGTTCCTTTGTGCATCGGCTGCTCTAGATCGATTCCTTTTTTTGAAAGAAAAGAGGGAAAGGAGGCAGTGGGTGGGGGTGTGCAGGGAAGGGAGGGCAGCTAGAGCAAAGAGTTGAGTGAAACCAGATGTGGAGGGCTCCCTGGCACTGCTCGAAGTGGGGCTGGGATGGAATGAAACCATACAGCTCATTACAAACACAGTAACCCCCCCACTCCAAAAAAGTGCTTTTCCCCTTAAAGATCAGCTCATCTCTGCTGCCGAGGCTTAACCAGTGATTCCACCCTGATCAATATTCCACATCGCCCCAGGCCAACAAAAACTTTGGTCGGTACAAAGTTTTCCAGCAATGCTTCCCCCACCCCCCCAGGTGAACTGAAAAAATCTGCCCGCTCTGGTATGCCTTGGGTCCCTAGTTCTCTCTGGGTGACAGCGATTTGGCATGTGTCACTCGAGTGTGTTGTAAGGGGTTGCTGGCCATTTGTTAGGCATCAGTAGCTTAGCTAGATGTACTGATCCCATCATGTCAAAGCAGACTCAGCGTGTCTGTGGGGGTTGGTTGGGGTTTATTTATTTATTGTATTCGTTCTTCTTCTTTTGGCCAAGTTGGTTAAATGCACCCAAGAGTCTGGACAACTCATGGTTTGTACCAGCTAGAAAGACTCCAAAAAAAATAAAATAAATAAAAAGTGGCTTTTCTAGCTTATGATATTTGTAAGACACATGCTGTTAAATGCAAAAGAAAAGTCAGACCAGCGTTAGGCATTCCCAGAAGAATCGGGTGTTCTATCACCAGAGGAGAAGAATGCAGCAGCACTGGGGAGCGGAGGGGGTGGATTTAGGGGGGAAAGAGATTGTTAGGTCAGATTGGATGTGAATCAAAGCCGCTCAGGAATTTGATTGCCAGCACTGGAAGCTGCGGATGCAATCTGGAACCCTTTTGTCTCCTGAGCGGGAGGTGTTCTGTTTTTTTAGGGAGTTCATACTTTTAGGCCCCAATTCAGCCAAGCACATAAGCATGGGTTCAAGACCCATTGGCTGTTTAAAAAATAATAATAATGGAGATATCCTATCTCCTAGAACTGGAAGGGACCTTGAAAGGTCATTGAGTCCAGCCCCCTGCCTAGCAGGACCAAGTACTGATTTTGCCCTAGATCCCTAAGTGGCCCCCTCAAGGATTGACCTCACAACCCTGGGTTTAGCAGGCCAATGCTCAAACCACTGAGCTATCCCTCCCCCCCAAAAATCTGCCCTCTCTGGTATGCCTTGGGTCCCTAGTTCTCTCTGAGTGACAGCGATTTGGCATGTGTCACTCGAGTGTGTTGTAAGGGGTTGCTGGCCATTTGTTAGGCATCAATAGCATATGCTTAATTGCTCTGCTGAGCCGGGGCCTTCATAGGTACTTGTAGGCTATGATTTTTGTTTTACTTTCTCGTGATAAAAACATTATTTTTTTTACCTTGGCAAATATGTGACATGCCAAATGGCCTGCAGCTTTCAAGACCTCCCATGGAATAGCCATGTGAACTGTTCTGTAACTCGGGATGTGTCTATTTACATAAGCGAGTGACTGACGTCCATTTAGTTGCTTCCTTTAATTAATTTGGCTGTATTAAAAAAAACAATAGGGTCTATTGGCCTAAACAAAAACAAACGTAAACCCTCGGTTTAATTTATTAGAGTGCTCTCCGTAAATCCAAACCAGATTTGTAAATGGCAATTTGCGAAGGCGACATTTTCCTCTTACTTAATAAGTAACGAAGGGAACTACGTTCTGGTCCTGTCCTTGCCCTTCACGGTTACTGGCTGAACTGGCTGACTCCTTGGGGCTATTGAAACCTGGGAGGAATCAGTTGTTATAGGTTGTATTGTGGTAGCACAACAGAGATGATTGTGCTAGGTCCTGTGCAGATGCATAGTGAGAGAGAGCCCCTTTCCCTGCCCTAAAGCCTAGCTATGTAGGCAAAGCAGGCTAAGGGTAGGAGAAAGGTTGTATTGTTATCCCCATTTTACAGATGGGGATGTGAGGTGGAGAAACCTGTACCTGCGAGTTGGTCTCAGCCTGTCTCGACAGGAGTTGTAATTTCCAACTCGGACAGACGTAACTGCAGGAGTGGTGGGGCGAGCTAGCAGACCTGAGTACGTCTAGGGTTTCCGGTGGGATCAGACCTGGGGCAACTAGCCCCTCCCCCTCATCACAGCAGCATTGCTAGTTTTAGCGTGCTAGTTCAATCACAGGTATGTCTACCTGAGCGGGAAGTTACTGCTCCCACGTAGCCGTACCCTAGGCGACTTGCCCAAGGACGAGCCAGGAACAGAACCCACATCTTGCAGATCCCACTCTGATGCTGTAACCAAAAGACCAACCTTATTCGTAAGTGGGTTCAAGGCTCCAGAAGGCAGCCCTGTGTAAAGCCGGGCACCATGTGCTGCTGTTCACATTTGCCTTAAGGCTGGCTGAACTTGGGGTGGCCAGATCTCGCTCTCCCTTACAGCTGCGGCTAACGGCGCAAGGAAGGGGCGTGGGAAGAAATCGTCATGTGCGGTGGCGGATGAGTGGCTGGATTTATGGGAGAGGGCTTTGGGTGGGGGTGAGAGCGTGAGCCTGATTGGATGAATTTCTCTGACTCTTCGTGGTGTTTGCAAAACTGCTTTGAGTTCACAAACCTTTCGGGCCCCCGCACCCTGTCACCGAAACCCTAGTGAAATTCCAAGGGAAATTAAATTGAAAGCCAACCTGCCTCTCTGCCCCACCGGCAAGGCAAAGGGGGGGCTGGTGCTCAGAATTAGGGCTCAAAGCACCTTTTCCCACTTGCTCCCTAGGCATAAGCAGCCAAGCTATGCACAGCACAGGGACCATGTTAGCTCTTCTCTGCCTCGCCGCTGCTCTTCTCACAGGCCTTCTCTGTTTCCTTCTCTGCTCCATTTTCATGTCGGTTCTTCTCCCCCATCCTCATCCATTTCCTTCTCTGTTCCTTCCTTCCTTTGCTGCTCTCTCCTAAGACCAGCTGGTAACGTTCCACTGCAGCTCTGTGGTGGGGTTTGAAGTCGGGCAGGCAGCGTGGCATTGGATATGGCTGGAGGTGACGCCGCCAATGGTCTGAGATGCACTGGCAAATATCCGGTTTCTTGTCTCTGCTGCTCACGAATCAGGCCTGTTTCGATTATTGACACCATGCAGGCCGGGCTGCATTCTGCCTCGCGCATCACAGGCTGCGATGATGCCCTCTGGGGTCTGGTCCCAGAACGTATCTTGCTGGGCCTGCATTAGGCGGGGGGCGGGGGGCAGCTGGTCCTTGCATGTGGGGCCGAGCCAGCAGGCAGGAAGCGAGTCTCGCTTTGGTTTGGGATCTGGGGGGTTTGTTCGTTTCACAGTCGTGTTGCTGATCACGCTTTAAAGGGACAACACCCCGCTTAAAACCCTTGGGGTGCTGAAGAACTGATGCTGCTGGGGTCAGAGGCGCATCAGAGGCGTTTCTGCCAAGCCTCCCCTTCCAGGGGACGGTTAGCAGGGGACCAAAGCTTCCGTTGGGTCTGCAGAGTCCCGATCCAGATGCTTGCTGCTCTCTGTGGGTGTGGGCCCTTTCCAGCAGAAGTCGTGCTGCAATTTCCTGGGCTCTTGACACCGCAGCATCCGTGGACGGAGCCCAGAGGGAGTTAACGCTGGTTGTGCGTCTGCGGGTTTAACAAGGGACAGTGCTGCAGAGAGTGGCCATTGCCTTGCTGGTAGGGTGACCAGATGTCCCGATTTTATAGGGACTGTCCCGATATTTGGGGCTTTTTCTTATGTAGGTGCAAATTACCCCCACCCCCTGTCCTGATTTTTCATACTTGCTGTCTGGTCACCCTACTTGCTGGTCACCCGCCAGAGCTAGGCGGGACATCGAATCATAGACGTGCAGGGAATTCCAGGGAGCTTGGAGGCAGTGCCCCTCTCCCTGTTGGTTTAGGTGAGGGCTTTCCATGCACTGAGTACTGGAAAGTGCAAGCGTAATGAGCTGTTAATCCAGGGAAGAGTCCAGGGGCTCCTCTGTGGCCTGGGGGTTGTTTAGCCTTGTTGCTGTCTTAAGAGAGAAACCACTGTGGTGTCCTTTTTATGGATTTCATTAAGGAAATGTACAAGCAAATACAACCTAAACAAACACATCACTGGCTATAAATGAATATAATTTCCCGAAACGCGCAGAGCACGGAACGATACAGTGATCAAATCACAGCAGCAGTTGAGGTTGAATTGATCGATCAGTAACTACCAGGTTTTACTCGTGCCTTGCTAGGCAGAGTTCCCATTGGGAGGTCTGACTCAGGAAGGACTGAGAACGTGTGGTAGGGAGCACAAATGGAAAATGCAAGAATGCCCTTAGCTAGGTCCAGTCCTTGCATCCAGCTATGGAAGGGTTCTGGGGTTTGCCCCCTGCATATCCGGCTGCTTGTGGGAGTTCGTTCCATAATGTAGATGTTTGTGTGTGGGGAAGGGGCAGCGAGAAGATTTTTCCAAAGCAGAAGGCAAACAGAACAGTTCTTGTTTAATTGTCCCTCCATTTCAATGAAAACGGCTTGGTTAGCTGTAAACTTTCCCCTGCAGTCTTTGCAACTCAGACATTGCGGCACTGGGCTAAGTTAGCACCCGGGAGGCGGAGGGCAAGCGTCTATTAGTTATCGTTTGTATTCTAGACGTGCCTACAGGCCTTCCCTGAGGTCAGGGCCCCAGCGTGCTAGGTGTTGTACACACACGTGCAGTGAGAGCCAGGCCCTGGTTTGAAGAGTTTACAATCTAAATGGACAAGATAGACAAATGGTGGGAGGGGAGACAGGCCTGGAGGGGGGACGTTGTTTGCCCAAGGAATTCAGGAAATGAACAAACCCCATAAATCATTTACAGTAAACTACATTTTTTTATTACGTTCCCAGTTTGACTAATGCTGGCTGCACAAATCAGTCATCCCAAAGACTAGTGACATGGTAAGGAGAAATTTCCCATGTTCTTACATATTCCCATCCATTCTTTCCGTTGGCTCCCCTGCCACCCATCTTGTAAAATGACAGGCCTGCTCTGATTCCTGAACGTCGCTTTCTGGGTCCCAGTCTCCAGTGTGGAAGGAAGAGGGGTGGATGGATTGGAGACTGGGTGGCTAGGGATGGGATGTGGATATTTTCACCTCTAGGTCACCGGTTCTAATCCAGCCCACCTTGCTAGTGACTGAAAGATGTTATTACCAGACAGCTGTTTGCTGGCCTGTGTGGACAGATTGAGGGAAGTGATTATTCCCCTCTAGTTGGCACTGCTGAGGCCACATCTGGCGTATTGTGTCCAGTTTTGGGCCCCCCACTACAGAAGGGATGTGGACAAATTGGAGAGAGTCCAGCAGAGGGCAACTAAAATGATTAGGTGGCTGGGGCACATGACTTATGAGGAGAGGCTGAGGGAACTGGGCTTGTTTAGTCTGCAGAAGAGAAGAGAGAGGGGGGATTTGATAGCAGCCTTCAACTACCTGAAGGGGGGTTCCAAAGAGGACAGCGCTCGGTTGTTCTCAGTGGTGGCAGATGACAGAACCAGAAACAATGGTCTCAAGTTGCAGTGGAGGTGGTCTAGGTTGGATATTAGGAAACTATTTCACTAGGAGGGTGGTGAAGGAATCTCCATCCTTTAGAGGTTTTTAAGGCCCGGCTTGACAAAGCCCTGGCTGGGATGATTTAGTTGGCGTTGGTCCTGCTTTGAGCAGGGGATTGGACTAGATGACCTCCTGAGGTCTCTTCCAACCCTAATCTTCTATGATTCTATGACCGCTTTGGTGGGTCTCAGTCCAGATCCCCGTGGATGGGTGTCCGAAGCACAAAAACCACTGCCACGGTTGAACCCTCATCAGAGAGGCCAGAAACGCACACTGGATCGAAGGTTAAATCCAAAAGAAAACATTGCGGGAAGGGGATTGGGGCATGCAGAAAAACTGAATAAACAGAAACCTTGTAAAGCATGAGACACTATAGAAAAAGTAGTGTGAGGAGATAACAGAGAAGAAAAGCTGCCCAGACTAGAATGGGCCTTGGAGACCGAACGCCCCTTTTCCCCAAAGTGGGCCCTCGAAGGGTGGGGCACATTGTCAGGGGGTGGGAAGCGCCTGCTGCACTTGCGGAGCTGTGTCTGCTCTGTGATTAAATACAAGATGTTATTTAGTTGTGGCCAGCCTGGCCCCTTCATTATTATTTATTATTTGTGTTACTGTAGCACCTAGTAAAAACGGAACGGGGGTGGCTAAAGGGGAAACAGACCGTTCGGGGGGGCTTCGTTGTAGCTTTGGTTTGAAAGGGTTTTAAAAAAACCTAATGTGAATTACAAGACAAGACTCCATTAAGATGGAGTGAAGGCTGAGACTCCATCTCCATAATTTAGAGGTGCAAATTATTACACGGATGTTGTAATTATCCCAGAACCAAGCATTGGAAAGCCAGGAAATTCAGCGCTAAGGTTAAGTTAAGGAGTTAAGGCTGTTTAGGTGCATTATGGTTCATTTCTATGCGTTAACATGTTTGGATTTCTTTTAAATATAACCTTAACTCTGAATTTCCTGGGTTTGTAAGGATTTGTTTTAGGATAATGAAAACATCCCTGTAATGGTGAAGTAACCCTTCAGTTACTGGTGCATGCTTTCAGCCTTAACTACACTTTAACATATTTTGTTTAATCCTGCTGTTTCCTTGTTTTGTTTTGTTTTTTTTAATAAAAATTTCCCGTGTGAGCACTAAGCAAGAAACTCAAAGGGAATGCTGCCTTGCGGTATTTCTGTGGCTTGGAAGATCTGTAGTGTTAATCGTAAAGTTAACGTTTGAGGGCAGCATCATGGGTACCAGAGCAGCGCAAAGCCGTCAAAGTGCACTAGTGCATCTACATGAGTGAGCCCGGTGCTGTGTGAAAAGGAGCGGGACCCAGGCCTTGAGTCCCAGTGACACAGGGTGCAGCTGTCTCGATGGAGAGCCTATCAAGCGCTGATGCTAGCCCAAAGCAAGATGGGGCACGTGTCAAGAGCTCTCGGTGGCAGATTACTTGTCCCATCTTGCCTTTGAATAAGGAAGTGGGAACCATGAATAAGTAACTGGTACTGCGAATAAGGAACCAACTGCATCCTCTTGGTTTATACTCACTTGTACCCATATTAAAAAATGCTTTATACCAGTATAGCTTATTTCCATTCCTGCAGGGGAGTGAGCTTGCATTGCGTTAGTGCAGTGGTTCCCAAACTGGGCTTCGTGAACCCCTGGGAGTTCGCGAAATGTTACAGGGGGTTCTTGGGAAAAAATTCCCTAATGGCGGACAGAGCTGTCCCTAGGGACCCCGGAGAACACAGGGCCTGGAGCCCCTGGACTTCCAAGAGCTAAGCAGATCAAAGCAACCATACCTATCACACTGAGGAGATTTAAACTTCAAGACTCCTTATAAGAAATGGAAAGGGAGGTGGATATTTTTTGCTGATTTTATAATTAAATAGACCACTAGTATTGTTTTTAAAATTATCATGAAGAACAAGTTTAAGCTTTGTTGTAACGTGTGTTGTTTGCCTGGACTGCTCAATACCAGAATGCTTGTGGAAGGAAGAACTCTTTGAGTTGGCTTCTTAAATATCGTCATGCTGTTTCACATCTGATACTCCTTGATGAAACATAGGAGCCTTTTCTTATAACAGGCTTATTCAAAGTGATACAAGCTATGAAAGTGAGATCTTGGAAGAGTGTTGCCGTTTTCATAATGTATTAACAATACTGTTATGATAAATAATAATTAATAATAGTGTGGAATAAGCAGGTCATAAAAACAAATGTTATATTTCCAAGATCACTGCTTTTATAATTTATACTCAGGTAAAGGAGAAAATCCCGGGAAATATTCATTTTTAGAAGCAGGTTCGCGAAACTTGACATTTTAGTGAAAGGGGTTCACAGGTTGTTAAAGTTTGGGAACCACTGCGTTAGTGCTACCAGCATAAGTAAAGTGTTACAATTTCTGTGTGAAGACAAGCCCTTAAGATAGAGTTCAGCTAAGAAGAGAGACTACTCCTGGGGGCTGTGTGAGCTCAGCACCTCTGAAAACTGAGGCCAAGTGAGGTGCCCGAAAACGGAGGCATTCAAAGACCAGCAGCAAATTTTGCAAATATGGTATTTGCGCATATGTGGGGGTGTAGAGCTATAAATACGTTACAATAGGCCCACGTACTTTAATAAAGCCCCATTCAATTATCACATGTTTTTTAAATATTTTACCCTTTGTTGTCAATGATCAAAATATCTGCACATAGATAGTCTTTGGGGCAGGCACCATCTTTTTGGTCTGTTTGTACAGCGCCTAGCACAAATGGGCCCTGGTCTGTGCCTGGAGCTCCTAGGCACTACGATAATAATAACCACCACCCATCTTCTTCCTTGTCACACTTCAGTCCACCTGAAACAAGGGCGGTGTCACGGTTGCATTGATCAGACAGGGTGGGCAATGGGAAAACTGATAGAAAAGAAGTCTTTGTTGTTGTTGTTAACACCTGTATTTTGGTAATCGGCAATGAAAAAAGCCCATGGAAGCCAGTAGGGAAGTAGGTTGTTACTTTCTCGGCCTATTTTTGCCCTTTGATGCATGCGCAGTTCTCTGCTTGGATGCACTGGAAGTCATGCACGTCCATGGGCAGAATTCGGCTCTTGAAGATTATTTGGTGGTGTTTGTGGATGGAAATTAGGTGTTGGAATCGGGAAGGTAGAATCGAAGGCCCTGATCCTGCGATTGGATCTGTCCAAAGTAAAATGAGGCTTAGGCTGTGGGAAGGCACGAGGGGCTGACCCAGGCCTGTATGTGGGTGCAAATGAGGTCTAATAGTTGGATTGGGGTATTAGGAGCCAGGGCTCCTGGATTCTGCCTCTGACTCACCATGTGACCTTGGGCAAATCATTTAACCTGCCAGTGCACTGTTTCACCTCTGTCACATGGCTATAAATAATATTTGCCTCCATCGTGGGCAGGGTTGGGAGAATGAATAAATGTTTGTATAATGCTCTGAGACGATCCGATAAAATGTGGTCTATGGGCCAGCTCCAAAGCCCGTTGGCACCAGTAGAAAGATTCCCATTAACTTAAATGAACTTTGAATCGGGTCCTATAAGACCCAAGAGTACTCGTCTCCCAAGAAGTGAGATCAGCTACAGCAAAGAAGGGATTCGAGTAACTCCCCCACCGTGCAGGCTGCTTTGCAACATGCACTGTTTGTTGGCTCTTGGTGGGCCTGAGTGAGGCTTCGTGGCATTTCGTACAGAAATCCCACCCATCGCCAGATTCCCTTTCTTTCCCTGTAGCGAGAGAGCTGTTTATTTTTCCTTGAGGTTTAGTGAAAAACCTCTTTTATTTTACTTCTTGGCTTGAGTGTGTAGATCCACTTCCTGCTGAGTCAGGCCCCAGCCTGAGCCAATGTGTTTCTCTGATGGGACAGCTTGTGCTTGGGAAGGATGCCGGAATGGAGGCGGAGCGCTGATGGGAAAATCAGACCTGAGCTCTGCCCAGATCACTTTTATTTCTCCCCCTTTAGAAAAAAATGTTTTTTAAAGAGGGGGAAGTAGAGCAGGCACCCCTGATGGTAAGCAGGGTCTGAACTGAAATATCTGACTTTAAAACTTCCCCCTAGATCTTGTGGGAAGTTTGGACAAAAATCAAGACCCAGGCTTGGGTTTTGCAGCCTGAACTCCTCTCTAGAGGCACTGTGGTCCCTTGTATACGGAACTGGACTAGGTCACTATTCCTAGCCATACCCCTTGGGGCAAGTGGCTTCCCCACCTCTGTTTCCCTTGTTGCCCTGTGTCTACTTAGATTGTAAGGTCTTCGAGGCAGAGGTTGTCCCTCTTACCACATGTATGACAGCACCTAGCACAGCAGGGCTCTGGTCTTAGTTGGTGTGATGTATTGAAAACTGTGTTATAACGACAAGCTGCCACTTTAAGCATAAAGGATTTCCTGGTCCTGCTTGCAGGCTAGGGGGCTCTGTAGGGAAGCATGTGATCTGGGTCTTCAGCAGTCAGTCTGCAGAGACTAAGCCTAGAGCAAGGTGAAGTGAGTTGTGGCTCTCTGCCTTAGAGAGCAGACTGCTTTGTCTTTCTCTGTTTTGGGTTCCTGTGTGTCAGGGTTCTGGATCGAAGAACTATAGTGTTGTTATGTTGCAACCTTCCAAAAAGAGTATTTGGTGGTTTTTCTCTACCTTCTCTGTCTATATGCCGTAAACATAACAGTTAGGTCCTCTGGGCAGTAATGGAATGCAAGTAAAAATAATTGCTAGTCAGAATGCCTGGTAGAAGAGCACCTTAGTTATAAGATCAATTCTCTTTGGGGTCTGACTGTGAGTCCATGCCAGTGTAACTCCATTGTTAAGTGGAGTTATTCCTAATTTATACTAGTGTAAATGGAAAGAGAATCAGGCTCTGAGCCTCCACGTACCAAGGAGAATTTTCCTAAGTGTAAAAATGTTTTGAAGATTGCAGACGGCTTGTCATCTACCAGCTTGGGGGCGTGGGTTGGCTGTTAAGTTTGACTTGCACTTCCTCTGTACCAGAGCCTCAGTGAGCTTTTAGAAAGGAATTGCACATAATACAGACAGGGATACAGGTTCTGGGCAGCAGCTGCAGCTGTGACTTCAGGGGTTTGCTTGACACTGTGGGTGCGGCTTCGTAAAAAGCCAGTGTGTGTTCCTAGCGCAGACATACCGCAGAGAATGTTTTCCTGTTGGCCTTACAGGCTATGGGCCAAAACATGTGCTGTTGTATCCCTTTTTGTTCTTCCCTAATTAAATGAATGGGTGACCTCGGGATAAATATTTATGTGCTTGTCGAATCCTTGCAGAAGGTACAAGGTGTATTACTGTGTCTCTGAGCACTGCCATAAAGAGCTCTCAGTTGCAAAGTGAGAGCTATATTGTGACTTCCACACCACCCCCTGAAGCCTGCATGTCGTGGTGGGCAGAACGCCAGGGAGGAGAGGGTGTTTTCGATATTGCCGGAGACTGTGCCTCATGCTAAAACATACACGGGCCTTATTTTGGTCTGTTCTTGTGCTGTAAATCTGGATTTACTCCGCTGGAGTCCAGGGAGTTACTCTAGTTTTACCAAGCTGGGACGGAGAGCAGAATCCAGCCTGTGTCCCTTTCCCTGGGTTTTCTTTGTAAAGTAATGCTTTGTGCTTGTGGTCTGAGATGTTTAAGTGACAGATGCCAAAGGAGCAGAATGTTGTCATTACATAATGCTCTCCGGCTCCTGCATATGGTGGCTGAGAGCTGGGGGGGAGAAGCCCATTTTGTACCTCTGGGATTTTAGGCCGGTGGTCCCAGCCTCCTGAGGGCTGTCAGTGGACTTCACTGCGGTTCCGAACAGCCCAGAATCTGTCTGTGCTCCCAAGACTCTCCAGCCTTAGCCATGCCCCTGGCTGTAGGGCCAGGGCAGGGGACTGAACCTGTCCTAGTAAATGAAATGATCCCCGTGACACTGATCTAGATCGGGGTCTCAAACACGTGGCCCGTGGAGTTATTTCCTGCGGCCCCCCCCCATGACTCCCCTCACCCCCCAAACAGCTGTTTGGCGGCGCTTCGGACTTTCCAGGAGGGAGGAGTGGGGACGCAGCGTGCTCAGGGGAGGAGGCAGAGAAGAGGCGGGGCTGGGGTGGGGATTTGGGGAAGGGTTGGAATTGGGGCAGTGAGGGGGCGGAGTTGGGGCGGGGACTTTGGGGAAGGGGTTAGAATGGGGGAAGGGAAGGGGTGGGAAGAGGAGGGGCAGGGGCGGGGCTTATGGAAGGAAGGGTGGGGGCAGGACCGGGGGAAAAGGGACGGGGGGTTGTATCTTTGTATGAAAAGGTGTCGGTGGTGCGGCCCTCGGGCCAATGTACTAGTCCTCGTGTGCCCCTCGTGATGATTTCAGTTTGAGATCCCTGATCTAGATGGTGGCTTTGTTTCTAGTATGCTAAGTGGCTGCTGCACATGGAATTATAGGGCACATTAGATGATGATGCAGGACGGTAGCAGCTGCTCGCTGTATTCCTCGCTGCGTCATGACAGGCTAGAAATCTCTTAACTTTACTCCGCTACTCTCTTCTCTATATTTTGTTCCCTATATAATATGGAGATACACCTATCTCATAGAACTGGAAGGGACCTTGAAAGGTCATCGAGTCCAGTCCCCTGCCTTCACAGCAGGACCAAGTACCGGCTCTGAGATCAGGCTGCCGCGTGCCGTAGCCAATTAGAAAGCAGTTTCATCATAAAAGCAGTACATAGATTTTAAAAAGCCCAGAATATTAGGATGATTTTCCAGGTTTTTACAGAATGTGGAGCCTGAAAGGTGTCGGCCCCGGAGACGGGACTTCTGTCAATCCATGGCGTGGGCAGTTTTCTCATGCTGCCTCCCCAGTGCGCCTCAGCCTTGTGCGATCAAAGTCAGGTCCCCAAAAATCATGAAGTTGGCTTAAAAACGGGGAGATTTTTTTTCAAACAGTACTCCCCATGGTTTGCCTTTCAGCCTTTGTGCCTACGTGGGTGATGTTTTCAAGTTTTTTCCCACACCTACAAGGGCTAAAAATGTGCTATTTTTTTTTTCATTGAACGCTGAGACTCTCACATGATCACATGACTCCAGGAGCTGGGGCTGGAAGAAAAACATGGAATATTGGGAGAGTTGCCAAAGATGGAGCCCCTCTGGGGTGAGAGGAGAGTTTAGTCCTTGCAGAGTGCAATGTTCATCAAACCCTTATCAGTGGTTGGGAGTCGGGCGTCCAGCTGTCTGACTGGCTGGCATGGGTTCTGTGCGTGAGAATTGAGTAGCATTCTAGCTGAGGGCTGGGTTTTTGGCTTGTAGCTGCAGTGTCACATTGGAGGGGGCAGCCCGTGGGGAGGCTGCTTCCTGGACACCATGGCTGTGCAGGGTAACCTGCTGGCTACTCCATTCCTTTGCAGCTGGCTGATGCAGAAGGAAGGTAGAGCCATCAGCCTGTCTGCCCCCTTAGGAGTGCTAACCCCTGGGCTCCCCAAGCAGGGGCTCTGCAATGTGTCTAGCCCTTATAGGGTCCCAGCGTCCGGGAGAAGAATAGCTGGACTCTGTGGACCTTCAGCTTCAAATCTCGCAAGGTGGGTGCAGCCCTCCTTCCTGTGCCGCAGGGGGAGTGAGTTCCACGCGGCTCCATGGGCGAGGGCTTTTCGGGGAGTGAGAATGTACGAACTGAGACCCCTGTGTAGACATCCAAGATCCCAGGGGGGCCCTTTCCGTTGCAAGGAGCAGCTTGCGCTGGGGTCCTCTACCAGGATTCTCTGCACGCTGGCTGCCAAGTCCCAGCCCACTGCATTGGCCACTCCTCCACCAGGGCCAGCATCAGGCGCTTCCGAGGGAGGGGCGAGAATGCATTTCCTTGACAATGATGGAGTTACCTGCCACCGGGGAAGTGTTTTCCTGACCACTGGAGGTCAGCGGTTGGCTCATGCCCTGAAACAAGATGGTTCGTAAGATGAATGTTTTATTGTATTATTTCTATTGCAGTAGGGCCTAGCAGTTCCCGTCGCAGACCAGGATCCCATTGTGCCAGGCAACCTAGAAACACAGAATGCGGAGACACAGACAGCCCCTGCCCTGCCCCAAGGAGCTTACAGTCTAAATAACTCCCTTAGACACGTTTAATCCTTTCTAACGGAATTGGAGAGGTGGCTGCATGATAGTGGAATTGGAAAAGGTTCAGAAAAGGCCAACAAAAGTGATTAGGGGTATGGAACAGCTTCCGTACGAGGGGAGGCTAATAAGACTGGGACTTTCCAGCTTGGAAAAGAGACGACTAAGGGAGAGTATGATAGAGGGCTATAAAATCACGACTGGTGTGGAGAAAGTAAATAAGGACATGTTCTAGGTTCTGTCTAACTAATCATATGTTGGAGGTGCCTGTCACCTTGTTGTGGATGGATGGAGAGTCAGATTCTGGCCAGCTCCTGAGTATAGATTCAAGGAGGGCATGGAGCAAAGGATGTCCCCATGCAGCTACTGCACAAAAGCCAGCCAAAATCCTGTTGTGGGGTGCGGTCCCTGCAGGTGTTAGCTGCCCGGCAGGAGGAAGGGCAAACACAGGCCAGCTGGGCTACATGCACTCTGCATGGGCGCTGGGGCTATCACGCCAGCACCCCAACTGAGACGAAACTCCAGTTGCGAGGCAGCTCTTCGGGCGAGCAGTGCTGGGTGTGCCGTGCTCTAGGGCGAGCAGTACTGCTGAGATGCAGGGTGCTGTTATTGCTAGGATTGTGTGGGAGTCTTGGATTCACGTGGGTCTAGCTGCCGTCGTGCCTGCGTGAAAAGAGAGCGAGGAACCTACTGCCTGAACGGACTTAAGGGAGGGTGTGCATTGAGTGGTGGGAGCATCGAGGGGGGCCGGGAACTGGGCCCACTGGATTCTATATTTTGCTCATGGATTTCCCGTGTTACCTGTGCCTCAGTTTCTCCATTTGTAGAATGATGATGTGATTTACCTACTTCACAGGGTTAATTAATTAATTATCTCTATAATCCGCCTTTTTCCAGCATCAGTCATTGAAGCTTCTAGGTATCTTAAAGAACACTAGGAAACAACAGTCACAACATTCATGATTGTTATGTCTATGACCATATCACTCTGAATATGTCCAGCACTTAGGGGAGAGACTGCCTGGGACTACTGAGTGCTGTAGGCATAGATAGGAGCATAGCTGACAGTGCACTGAACTGGGACTCTGGAGACCCGAATTCAATTTCCAGTTCTGCCACTGGGTTGATGGAGAAACTGAGGCACAGGGAGCTGATGTGTTTTACCCAAAATGGGGACAATGAAATCTATCTGCTTTGTAAGGCACTTGGAGATCTGCAGATGAAATGCACTAAATAACAGGTCGGTGGTATTCTTAGATTTTAAGCTCCTTGGGGCAGGGACCTTTTTTGTTCTGTGTTTGTACAGTACCTACCATGATGGGGGGCCTGATCCATGGCTGGGGCTCCTAGCCCTACAATAATACAAATAATAAATCATAGTAACGGTAGGTATTATTGCGGGTATTATTATGTTCTCCATGATAGAAGGCAGTTTAAGAACCTTATGTGAAAGACAAGTATACTGTTTGTTACAGAAACACTGGGTGACATCCTGGCTCCACTGAAGTCAAAGGAAGCTTTGCCACTGACTTCAGTGGGGCCAAGATTTCACCCAGAGTGTTCTGTGCCTTATTAGTGACTGGTTTGTGAGAGGGCGAGTTCAGTGTGGTGGGGAAGGCGGGGAGGTAACGGAATGACTCCATTCACATGAATGGCTGTCATGCACCGAGCACCCTCTGTGATGTGCTGACTACTCATCCTGGTTATGCAGAGCCCTATGGGAGCAATGAAAAATCATGGTAACTGGTGTATTTTCTCTCTGCTGCAGCCTGGGAAAGCTCAGAGCAGCAGCGGCGACACTGGAGCTGTCTGTCTGCTGGCTCAGGCAGATGCCTCTGCATTGCTTTACATTCAGTCCGTGGCCTGGAAAGTTTTTTGCGAGAAACGTTTGTGTTTGGTTGTTTTTTTTGTGTTAATGAAAGCTTAGATTTTGCAGAAGCTGGTGGCACTCACCTGGGAAAGATTCCCATGTTTTCAAGCCCTGTCCAAAGTTGCCACCAGCTGATGGTGATTTGATAATCTGTGTCAAATAATATCTAGCTCTTTTCATCTGTCGCTCTCAAAGCATTTTACAAAGGAGGTCAGTATCATTACCCCGTTTTACAGCTGGGGAAACTGAGGCACAGAGCAGGGACAGTGCCTTGCCCAAGGTCACCCAGCAGGCCAGTGGCAGAACTGGGAATAGAACCCATGACTCCTGAGTCCTAGCCCAGTGCACTGTCCACTAGGCCACACTGCCAAATAACTCATTACTCTCAGGCCCTTTCTGAGCAGAGGGGAGTCTCCTCACAGAAGCGCTCACCATGCAAAGCAGCAAAGCCCACCCTTGTTGGGAGGAGAGGCCAAGGATCAAATAGGCCATGGAGACAGACTGCCTCCTTCACCGCTAAGGGGGGTCTGTCCCAAGTCAGGCATCTTAGCAGAGCAGTGCGGGAGAAGTTTATAATACCCCTGCCTGTGCTTATATGTTTGTGGATAGAGGACATCAGGCTCCAGGGGGTCAGATCTGACCCTGAATTCATTTTAAAGGCATCATTCAAAGAAAAGAAGGTGAGGGCAGAACAGTGAAGCCACCAATTTAGTGCCCTTTAGTCTCTCTAGTGTCACCAGCCAGATAAAAGCTCCTCAAGCCAAAGACACATCAAACGGCTTTATGGCTGCAGAGCTTTTGAAGTCAAACCTCTCCGACAGCCCTTGCTAAGAAGTGAAATCCCCCTGGAGGGGAACGGGGGCTGCTTGAGTGTCCTGAGCCCGCCCTGCTCTTTGTACTTTGCCTGTTTAGTTGTGTGCCGATTGGAAAAGCAAGGGCCGGTTGTTCCAGCTCCCAACGCTCGAACGCAAAGTCCCCAACAAAGCCTCTCGGAACATTCCGACAAAACGTTTTTTGGTCACAATTTGCCAGTTCATCAGAACCAAAACGTTCTTCAGAGATGAAACGATTTCAGCGCAATCGTGACAGAGCCCAGGAGGTTTCCCTCAAAGCCCCTGCCTGTCGGACGGGATCCCCCTCAGAAACCTGCTTGGTTTCCTGCCAGCTCACTTGCCTGCCTCTTCAGCGGCCCACTTGGTGTGCTGACAACAAGGCGCCAACAGCCTGGAAGTCCTGAAGGTCCCAGCTCCCGGGCTTGCCGCTTTTAGCAGGCTGGGCTTCCAGGGTCTGTGGCTCTGGGGCCATTCCCCAGGCAGAGACATGGCTCTGTTCCCTTTTGCAGAGAATTTGGATTCGGAACAAAATCAGATTTTGAAATACTGAAATCCTCCGTGCAATGGGATGACCGTTCTGCACCTGCCTGGCCCTAATCCTTGTCTTGCTCTGGTGCAAGCTGAGATGCTCTGCAGTGTGTAAGAGGGAGGGAGAGAACTCCACATCAAGGAGTCTGTGAGGCAGCTCCATGTTGCCAGGGGTAGGACATTGTAACAGCACTTGGTGGCAGGAGCTAAAAGCCCTGGTGGGTTACAGGGATAGGCAGCAAATTTTAATAACATGCGCGCGGGCTCCTTAGGTAGGAATATAAAGAATGAATAATAAACAACCAGCCCTGATACCCCTGGACCTGTCCAGAGCAACACTGCGTGATGGCCACCATCCTGGCCAGCATACCGGGGACTGAACCAGAGACCTCCAGAGATCCTGCTTCGTTCCTTGTTAGCCTGGTGTTCTCAGCGCCGCGGAACAAAGCTTTTTTTGAATAAATAAATACGTGTCGTGCTGGCCAAAGGTGTCACCTGGACGTCCCTTGGGAGCTCTTTATATTTCAGTATAAGGCCATTTACTCTCAGAGCAGGTATAGGAGAGAGGGCAGAGTTCTTCCTCTACCAGCTCATTCTTTGCCTGAGCCTTGACCTGGAGGGACAAGAGTGGGATGCAAAATTTCCATCAGGATGTTTTTGGGGCAGAATGCAGCTTTTCAGTGACAATGGTAAAAGCAAAACAAACAAACAAAAAAAGAAACTTGAAAAATGCTGGTGTAAACAACCAAAAAGGGTGTTTTCCTAGAATCAGGGAAGTCATTGCCTGACCCGCTCAAGGGACAATCTCTATGGAGAGGGATTTTTAGGCTCCAGGCCTAATGTCTTCTCTGCTGGGACTCCCAGTCGGAGGGCAAATTACTGCCAGTTGTGGTGATAGGAGACAGCAGCTCGCTGCGATCTGCACTGGAATCCCTACGTTCGTTTCACACAGCCCACCAAACGAGACGGTGACAACTTGCTGGCACCGTTGACCTGTGCTGGATTTGAACCAGTGACTTAGCCGCTGCAAGAGCCTGTTTCATAGAGGACTAACTCCAATTCATGTAGACCGAGAGAGAGATGCCAGTCAGGGCATTACTTGGGATTCTGACAGGATGGTGACATAACTGGGAAATGGTGAAGCATTAACATGGGAACCCAGCGAATCTATGGAGGTGGTTCTTTTCATCTCCGTGGACCCATAGATTGTACCGTGGCAGAGATGTCCAGCAGCCTTGAGTTGATACACTGGTTGGAGTGTAGCACTGTAGCATCATTTACTGCTTTGGCTTTTCTGGAGTTCTGCTTGGGAGGATAGTTGGTATTTGCACTTAGCTGCTCTTGTTTCTGTTTAATTCCAGGGCAGGGCTGGATTACCCAACAGGCAGACTAAGCACGTGCTTAAGGCACCAGCAAAGCAGGGGGCACCCAAAAAAAGGAGATTTTTTTTTTGAAAAAATGTGATATTTGATATTTCAAAAAAAGCATTGAAGTAGTCATCATGGGAAAAATCAGAACTTTGTTAGACGTCCTTACACTCCACTACACACACTTCCCCCATTTTTCTGTTCTCTTTTTATTACTTATCCCCACCTAAACCAGGGGGGCGTAGATCGAAATAATGCGAGGAAATCAGAGACTGTAACTTATCATCCTACTCCTGGTGGTAAAACAGACATTGTTCTAGAAGGTGTGGATGTGTCAGAGACTGAACCTGCTCATGCTGTAAATAGGAGAAAAGATCCTGGTATGTGGGTTGATTTCAGTACCGATGATGTAGCTTACTGGATAGATCATGGACCGTACGACTGTCAACACACTGGACCATTTGAGAAATCACGTCGGACTTTTACCAATCACACAATATTGAAAGACGGAATACAATGTGTATATCCAAATGTAGAGATCAGATCGCACTATGTATTTTTCTAACATTGATGATTACTAACTGCTCCGCAGAACGCTCTTTTTCTCAGCTGAAAAGAATAAAAAACCCCTCTGAGAACAGCAGTGTGTCAGGACAGACTTGATTCACTTTCCCTATTGTGCATGGAAGCGGACATGCTTTGTCAAGTCAGCTTCGATGAACTTATCCAGAATTTAGCAATCAGAAAATCTAGAAAGAAGCTATTTTAATTTCAGCATGCATGTAAGTTTTGTCATTTCGAAAAATAACATTTTATTTTACGGTATAGTATTGTTTTTATTTTGAATTACATATGGGGGGGCACCATAATCTTTTCAGTGCTTAGGGCCTTTAACAGTCTTAATCCGGCCCTGTTCCAGGGACTATATCGGGGTGGCCAAATGATGTCTCGTAAAGGTCCCCATACTCCCTCCCCCCCCCCATTCTCCACCTACCAGACTTGGTGGGGCGGGGGGGAGCTCAGGGCTTTTGCCCAGCGGGGGGGGGGGGTGGCGCTTGGGACGTCAGCAGGAGCGGAACTGAAGCCCAAAGCCCCGGCAGGAATGTCCCACGGGGCTGGAGCCCCGAGCCCCAGAAGGTGCCTCCCGCAGGGCTGGAGCCCTAAGACTCCCCTTCCCGCAGGGCTGACGCCCCAAGCCCCGGCTGGCATATCCTGGCTCACAAACGTCAGAAGATGGTCGTATGTGGCTTGGTGGGTCAGTATGTTTGGCCACCCCTGGACTAGTTTGGAAAGGGGAGGTCAGCAGTGTGAGGAGATCTTGTTTTGAGGCAAATTCCTATGCACATTTGATTGGAACTGGGATGAGATGTTGGGGAAATGTTCTTGATAAGTGAGAGCGGTTGGAGGGTCGGATGTGAAGACAATATGATATCAAGTAGGGAAATACCTACATGGGGAGAAAATGTCTTACTAGTGGGGTCTTTGGTCTAGCTGATGAAAGCATAGTGAGACTCAATGGCTGGAGGCTGAAGCTAGTTACATTCACACTGGAAATAAGGTGCAAATTTTTAACAGTGAGGAGAACTAACCATTGGAGCAGCTTACCGTGGGATGTGGTGGGTTCTCCGTCACTTGATGTCTTTACATTGAGACTGGGTGTCTTTCTAAAAGATCCCCTCTCGCTCAGCCAGAAGTTATTGGCTGGATGCAGGAATCTCTGGGTAGGTTCCGTGGCCTTTGTGATGCAGGTGGTCAGATTAGAGGATCGTAATGGACCCTCTGAGCCTTCACGTCTAGGAATCGGAAAGATGCCATTTTTTGCCAACTTTGTCCCCCGTGCAGCAAAGCACTTAGGCATGTGCCTAATTCGAAGTACGTGCTGAAGGCCATTCCTGTTCAGCAAAGCACCTAAGCATGTGCTGAAGTGTCTAGTAATCTTTCACTCCTCGCTCTTCTCTACACTGGCATTTTTTTTCTTACGGTCTCCCTCACTTGCACTGCCAGGCCCCATCAGGAGGAGATACAGAGGGGCTTTTTAAAGAAAGAAATATGCGAGTCTACAATGTCTTTGTTACAGGAATGCTCTGTGAAAGAGATATGTCTGAATATACGTAAACAGTTCATTAGTAGCTAGCGTGCCAGTAGACGACACTCAAGAACGTGCAACGTTGTTTCTGAGTTTTGTAGGGCCAGTGAGACTTCTTGTTGCGCATTGCAAATGGTTTCTTATGTGCAACTCTCAACAGTTTTGGCAGTGGCTTTGTGGCCCAGCGAAGCTGTGTGTTTCTTACCAGCAGAAACTCTGTTGGAAGAAGGAACTTGTGCTCCTCACCAGCTGAGCTGGGGTGTTTTACAAAAGCCCTGATCGTTGACTTCCTTGGGAACAGAAGAGGTTGTTGAAAATCCACCCTGAGTGTGTACAGCATCGGTACAGGCTACAGGGTAGTTACGGTTGGGAAGATCATATTCTATATGGAGGGAGTTGGGAGAAGAGCAACACCAATGGTTGTGGGAGGAGACAAAAGGGAAGTTTAGACAACCCAAATCATTATGACCAAGAGGAGATATGATGACCCACATACATCTGAAGGATGGGAATGCTCAGGAAGGAGAGAGAACATTTGCAGTAGGTTAAGGGGGTGTATCTAGGAGTAAATGGGTACAGTTGAAGAAAGGGAATAGTAGAGAAGTTCATGGCAGTGAGAACTATTAGGCTGTGGAATAATCTCCCTAGGGGAACAGGCAAAACAAAATATTGGGGGAATTTAGGGAATAATCTTGCATTCGCCAAGGGGGCACTGGACAACGTGGGACTTAATACTTCTTCCCCATCTCTGAGGCTATGAATGGGTTACAAGTGGGTCTCCACCTGCCTGAGACGGCTGTTCTTACTGAGTCTGGCTCTCTGCAGGTGCAATGCTCTAGCTCCGGGGGAGAGAGCAATGCTATAAGACTGCAGGTAGCCATGTTGTAGCACCAGGTGAGATGGCCGTTCCCTGTATGACGTGCGTGTGCACATTGCTCTGTCCCTACACCTTTTGGCCGAGCTGGTCCAGGGCCGTTCCCACAGCTTGGCAGTGGATTCAGAGCATGCACGTTGAAAAGCAGCTGTCCTCCTAGGCTCTGGTTAACGTCCGTCCAGCTGTGACCTTTGCCTTCCCAGGTGGCTGTGAGAGTTAATTTTAAGCTGCTCTTCCACTTTCAGAAGTTTTGGGGGGTATTTTTGTAAATCCATGTTTTGGGGCCTTGGTTGATTTATCTCTGTCGGTTGATAGTAGAGACTTTTGCACGGTTGTGACTTTGACCTTCTAAGAGATGCTGCATGACAGTTCAGAGGACCGGTGAGGATGACTGGATGGAAGCCCCTGTCCTTAGGAAGAAGGCCCAGCAGTGGACCCAAATGCAGTGAGTTTAACCCACTCCACCAGAGGAGAGGTGGCTGGCGGAGGTGGAATGGACAGTGCGCTTGATCTGAGGCAGGCTGGTGGGTTTGGCACGTTGACTGTGGTGGGTCTTCCGAGGGTACATCAACTCACCTAGATACTTGCCTAGTTTTACAACAGGCTACATAAAAACCACTAGCAAAGTCCGTAAAAACTAAAATTTCATCTAGACAATGACTTGTTTATATGGCTCTATAGACTATACACTGAAATGTAAGGACAATAGTTGTATTCCAATTGATTTATTTTATAATTCTATGGTACAAATGAGAATGTCAGCCATTTGTCAGTCATTGTGTGTTGGGACACTTTTTTGTATTTCTGTGTATGATTTTGTAAGCAAGTCGTTTGGTACACAAGACAAATCAGACTCCTGAAAGGGGTCCTGTAGAAAGGTTGAGAGCCACTGCTTTACATACTGCTAATGAGAGACCGTTTCCTGCCCCCAGAGAGTCAGGCAAGACAGAGAGGGGAAAGAGGCATATGGAGTGGAAGGGCCCCCAGTCAGACAGTGGCCTGTGCTGAATCCCTAACTTCTGTGCGAGTGCCTGGTCTCCTCGGCCTCCCAGAGAGAAAGGAGGGATCAAGAAGGTTTGTCGTAAGTCCTGTTTCAGGTGCCTGAGCAGACCTGTGAAAGAGCTCGGGCCTGGAATAGCAGGGGGGCTGCGGGTCAGGATTGAGGTACCTTGGCAGAGTTGGGGGAAGGGAAGGCGGGGGGACCAAAGCAGTAGGAGTTGCTGTGGGGCACTTGTGTCTGTTGGGTGTCTGTGTCTTTCAGGGTGGGCAGAGTTTGGGAAAGCAATGAGCTCCCCCAGCCTCTCTCCTCCTCCTGCTGTTTTCCCCTCTCGCACAATTTGTTGTTTTTGCGTACCACGCTCTGAGCTAAGGGAAGTAGGTCATGCAGTCCCCATTCTTGTGTGTGTGGGAAGACGATTCCTCCGTTCCTAGGCCGCAGGGCTGGTAGGGCCAAGCATAACATTCCATCACCTGCACTTCACAGGCTTCCTAGGAAAAGCCACTGCTGTCTTTGAGCTCCCGGCTGTACCCTGCTCGGTCCTTCTGCCCTTCACCCAGACCATGCCCAGGTGGGGATGTTGTGTGGACAAATAGTGATGGACATGCCAGCCCGTGCTGCGATCCCAGCTCCGGTGGCAGGGTGAGACAGACCTTGAGATAGAGGAAGGACTGTTGAAGTTTGGCAAAGCTGTACGGGCAGAGAGCGTGGGCAAATGTGAGTCACCAGAGCTGTGTGCCTGGAAAAGGCCTGTGTTAAGAAGGGGCACTGGGAGGGAGCGTTGTTCCGGGAAGGACTGCCCCCAGGGTAGTAGTATAGATTTCTCTATTTGGTGTTTTCTACTCAGGTGAATATGGGATGAACGATACAAGGACAACTCCCTGTGCTGGGCACCATAGCCGCCGGCTCTCTCCTTTTCTTTTTCACAGAGGCTGCCTAAGCGCATAGGTGCCAACTTTCTAATGTGCTGGGGGGGGGGGGTGCTTCCCCTAGCATTGCCCTTTGCCCCAAGACCCCCCCCCTGTCCTGCCCTTGCTCCTCTCCCCTCCCTCCCTGCATGCCGCGGAAGAGCTGATTACGGCAGGTGGAAGGTGCTGGGAGGGAGGGTGAGGCGCTGATCGGAGGGCGCTGGGGGGGGAGGAAGAGGCACTGATGGGGGGCTGCCGGTGGGTGCTGAGCACCCACGGAGTCAGCGCCTATGAGCACTGCTGCACCCAAGTATTAGGTAGCAAGGAGGCGGAGTCCTGCCATGGCAGCAGGGCATTCTGGGATAGCTGGGACAGCTATATAACGCCCCAGCAGCAGGATGGGCCTGGCGTTTGGTGAGAGGCAGCTCCGTTGTGACCTGTGGGAGCAGTGTGTGCGGCACACCTACCAGGAAGACTGAAGTCGAAGGGTTCCTTATTCTAGGATTATTAATTAGCATGGATGACATCTTAATTAATTATTTTTTGTACAAAAAACCATTTTTAGATGAAAAATTGGCTTCCCCCCCCCCAGAAAATTTTTCATGATTTGTTTTTGCTGAAAAATGATTTTTTTAAATAGAATGTTTTTATTTGGTTGGGGGAGAGTCCCCCCCCTTCTTCATTTTACCACTGGCAAAGGGGTTGGGGGCGGTTTGGAGGGGAAAACGTTACCCCCAAAATTTGGGGGATTGTAGATGGGGGCAAGGTGACAGTGAATGGAGGGAGAAGTTGGGGGCCTGGTGATGGCAAATAGGAAGGTACCCCTGCCGTAGACACTGCGCATCCCCCCCCCACTCCCACCCCTCAATAACATTCCCCAGAGGTGGATTCCGCCTTGGTCTGTTCTCTCAGTGTGGCCTTTGCAGGGCCCCTTGTGTCCCGCTGCGGCTCGACCTCTGCTATTTCCGTCCATGTCCGGGAGCAAGCGGCGGGGGCTGAAAATGTTGGTCTTGGTGCCCTTTTAATGAAGGGTAAAGCCCCCACTTGCGGCTGGGCCCGCCACACCGCGTATTTGCTGGGAAGGCTATGCCACCAGCAGCAGGGTTAGAGCCTCTCAATCCCAGCCCTAGGGACAGCGTCCACCTCGTGGGACTTCGCCTCTTGTAACTTCTGAATTCTTCCCTTGCCCCTCCTCCGACCCCACAGGTGACCGATGCGCCGCTTGCCTCTTACGGGGCTCTTGTGTCAGCCGGGGCCCAGTCAGGCGAAGCCAATGGTGGGGCTGCGCCCCGTTCTCAATTAAGTGCATTGGCATTGGGTGCTCATGGGTTCTGCTTATTGGCAGTCCCGGGTGAGGCACCAGGGTGTGAATGGGCCCTTGGAAGCTGGACTCGCCTCTCACCCCTGAAAGTGGGGTCTCCAGGGCAGGACGGTGGCTGCGAGTGCTGCTGGGACCGCAAAGGGGAAGCGTGCTGTGCCAGCACTCTCTTGGGCCTTCCATCTCTGGGGCTGTCAATCACCAGGGCTAAAATTGCTGGGTATGTCCAGCCAGCCCCCTGGCCGTGTCGGCGGCGTCTCTCCAGTGCCTTCACGAGGTTGCAGAAGCCAGAGCAGCGGAGCGTGGAAGGGAATTGGCTGCCTGAAGGTAACTTTCCATTGTTTCTTTTCAGGGAGAGTCTCTGTAGCTGGCGGGTCCCACGCCCTAGGCTATAATTTTCTACCTCCAGCCTGTCTCTTTTTAGAGTAAGATGTTATTTTCTGCCTTTGTGGTCCCAGCCATCCCCCTCTGGTCTGGACAGCTTCCTTTGACCTTTGGGTGACATATGGCTGGGGCTCACAACTTAAGGCAGAGCTTCCTAAAAGATGCCTGGTGGATTTGGACACTCGTTGGTTTTAGCAGGAACTGGGTATTCAGATCCGTTTAGGCAGCTTTGTAAACCTCAGCCATGAGAGACCATAGAAAAGCAAAGCAGCTCTTCAGACCAGACCTTGGTGCGGAGGATGGAGATGGGGCCAGTCCCTGCCCCATGTTGGAGTCAGCAGGAGCTGAGGGCACTTAACACCTCTCCAAATCGGGGCCCCCAGTGGGCAGTATCCAAAGAGGCAGGGCATGTGTCACTTACCTGCGGGTTTCCAAAAGCCAATCCCAGGAGTGGCAGGGCCAGACTGGACTGCGAGGGAGCCGGCAGTCGGCAGCTGCGTGTGGAATGGTGTCTGAATCATTCTCCTCAAAGCCTGCGTTATTCTGAGTTAAGAACTATAAACCATTACGAAATCCATGCCCAGTTTTCCCCGGGAGGATGACCGACAGGCGCTAGTCATATCGCTTAATGCACCACTGAGAGTTCCTCGGGTACCACGGTGATGGGCACGGTGTAATGACCTGAATAGAGTGATGGGGAGGAAGCACTTCGGGGAAACCCTACTTCATCTCCCATCCTCTCCGGGTCTCCTGGGCTTAAAGTTAAAGTTTCACTTGGTGCCGTGGCGACACTTGGTCTTAATACAGCGTCACTGGCCCATTCAGCCAGGGTACATCTTTGTACCTCGGTGGCAGGGCTCAGGTGACAGGCCCTTGCCTGGGACTGAAGCCTTTTGGCTTTGCCGCCCGCTTTCCCCCCGCCAGGACAGTGGGACTCAGGTTTTGGCCCAGTTACCCAGGACAGCTGGGCTCAGGCTTCAGTCCCCGCTCCTGGAGTCGCGTAATAATTTTTGTCATCAGAAGGGCGTCGCGGTGCAATGAAGTTCGAGAACCCCTCCCCTACAAGATTCCCTTCTTGTATCCATGCAGCCTAGAACTCCATTGTAATAAATCCATGAGTTACTTGTTAGCTTGGGCAGCTGCAGTCCGAGATCCTGGTGGTTCTGGCCACCTCCAACTACCAGCAGCGTCCAGTCTCATTCTTCTTTCTTGGTATGATGGCAGGGCCCAGGAGGCCCAGTCACAGATGTTGTGTTAGGTGTTTACAAAGTGTCATCCCATCAGTCCTGTCCTGGACAAGACGCTGCTAGATCAGGCTGTAGTGATCTCATTGTGGGCATCAGTAGCATGAGGCAGAGTTATCTACCGCTGGGAGAGATGGCGTGCTGCTCCCCATTGCCTCCATCCGTGGGGAAAGCTGCTGCCTTCGCAGGGGAGCTCTTGGATCCAAAACTCCACCTCGTGCCGTGTTGGTATGAGAAGGGTGGCATCGGGAGGAGCTTAAAATGGCAGCGTGAATAGCTATTCCTCTTGCCAAATACGGCTCCTGAGAAATGAATGTTACCAGCTATTCATAAGTAATTATGTTGTAAATAACGAATGGAGGGTATAGTGTGTGCCCCTTTGCGACAGGATTTATGTCTTTTAATTACTTAGTGTCTAGAGATTACAGCGACGGGTACCTAGAAAGGCCTGCCAAGGAAACATTAATCCCATTTCTTTACTGAGTGCCCCAAACCCAAAAAGAAGAACAGGAGTACTTGTGGCACCTTAGAGACTAACAAATTTATTAGAGCATAAGCTTTCGTGGACTACAGCCCACTTCTTCGGATGCATATGCTCTAATAAATGTGTTAGTCTCTAAGGTGCCACAAGTACTCCTGTTCTTCTTTTTGCGGATACAGACTAACACGGCTGCTACTCTGAAACCAAACCCAAAAGAGAGTCTAATTGAATGGTCGCCTGAGGAAAAGGTCACCTCAGGTAAAGTACTTTAGGAGCCTGAGTGTCATTGTAAGTTGGTGGGACTTGGGCTCCTCCAGGCCTAATTCACTTCTGGAAAATGGAACTTAGCCCACTAAGGCAATGTCTGCTCAAGAGACTTCTGCCGGCACAGCTCTTTCAGGGGAATCCTTGGCCGACAGACTGTGTCGTCAGAAGCCGCAAGTGTAGACGCAGCTAGACTAGCACAGCTGTAAGCTGTTACCGGTATAACTCGAGGGGGGCAGTTTTACTGTACCGCCAGAAGCCCAGCTTGCCAGTGTCACCTGGTCCATGTTAGGAGTGCGTTGTCGGTATAGTGTGGTTCAGCTACGCCAGCAAAGCATTGCTAGTGTAGACGTGGCCTGAGTCACTTCGGCCTTGCACTACTGAGCAGAGCAATGCCTTAATAGCCTTAAAAATCTGGACCTTAAGTACTCTTGAAAATGTTAGCCCCAGGCTGCGTCCATCAGAGTAGTGCTTTGCCAGCGTAGCTGTATCGGTATACTGTACCAGTGAAGCACCCCTGGCAGAACCTTGCAACCCAACGTGGATCTGACAGGACCCAAGTGTAAGTGTCGGGTTTGAAAACAGGATCGTTATATTGCAGAGGCGGAAACTGCGGCACAGAGCCGCGCCGTGACTTGCCCAAGGTCAGCCATTGGCAGAGCCGGGAATAGAACCGGCGTGTCCTGAGCTCTACTCCAGGGCTCAGAGCGCTTTGCTGACTGGGCCCAAAGATGGAAATGCCAGTCACGTAACCGCTCAGCCTCAGTTTCCCTATCTGTTTGAAGGGATAATCACCTATCCATAGGGGATGTTAATTAACAAGTTTCTAAAGTGCTTTGAAAACAAAGAGCGCCGTATAAGTGCTAAATATTACCATGGACAGAACATTTGTGAGACAAAACAAGCCGTGGAGGTGTCATCCACCAGATCTTCGCCCCTGCATTTAGTGGGTGGAATGCATCGATCAACGGGCTATTTAAAGAACCCGCTGTTTGTACAAAAGTCCAGACAGGTGCCTTCATATGGATGACTGTAGGCTCATTTCAGTTAACCGCAGGTGCAAACATCTGGATGACTGGATGTTCACAACTGAATATGTGATCATCTGTCACCCCAATTGGAGGATGCTCCCCGTAGAGCACTTGCAGGTTAAGGAGCGTCAGACTCATGCGCTTAAACCTGCCTTTGTCCTGTGATTCCATGCAGAGACCCCACCCCCTCAACCGATTCAGGGGCCCAATTGCGCTTGGTGCTGGACAAACGTAACGTAAGAGATGGTCCCTGCCCCAAAGTGCTTACTATCTAATAGTCCAGAGAGACAAGGTTCGGAGAGGAAACAGCGGCACTGAGGGGTGCAGGGACTCATCCAAGGTCACACGTCAGGTCAGTGTCAGAGCCGGGAATAAAACCCACGTCTCCGGAGTCCCAGTCCGGTGCTCTGCCACCTCTCTGAGCTTGGATTGTAAATCTGCCCTAGAAGCCCTTGTTTTCTTTCTACCCCCCAGCAGCCACACGGCCTGCTCCAGCAACAGCATCTTTCCGCCTCACCTCTCCTGCCTCCCCCAGCCACTGAGACTCTGTTTCCTTCCCATGTCCCCCCATCCCCTCCCAGCCATTCCCAGCCAGCAGAGTGCTTGTCCCACACCAGGCGAGGTCAGCAATGCACAGCTTTCACAAGCATTTGTACAGATAGCTTTTCAGGGGATGGCCTGTCTGCTAGAATAACGGGGCCCTGTTCTTGGTTGGTCCTTAGCTGCTGTCGTAATAAACGTGATTAATAATCCACATTTCTCAGCACTGACTAGTATATTTTCCCCCTTGACTATTAAGCTTTAGGGACAGTTTTCAAGGTTATCTTAACACAAGCAGCCACTCCGGTCCTGATACCATGCCCTGCCATTGACTGCCAGTAAGGTGCTAGCAATAACAATACATCTATTGGCAGCATGACAGTGCCGTTACATACGAAGATGCTGGGATTTCCATACAACGGTCCAGTATAGTGCGGTTCGCGTAAAGATGCTGTAATTGCCTGTGGCCAACAGCGTCCTCCTCCTGCAGTAGTCGTGTATATGGTGCTGCTAATTCGGTTTTAGCTCCTGCAACGCCATTATGAAACCGGTACTGCAGTGCTCCTAAGGAACTACTGGTACTGAATACGCTCTGATGTCGGACATTCCTGCTGCAGGACTGCTTGATGTTAGTGCTTTGTGCACAAAGACTGTGCACGGTTCTGCTTAAAGCCTTTTTTTATTTATTCCGGTAACACTCAGAAATGTCTGACCCATCCCCAAAAGAGCTGCTGTAACAACAAACCCCAGTGTCCGACATGGGTGTACTGTACCAGGCCCTGTAAAGAGGGATCTGGTGGAAATGTTTGCAATGTTGGAATATGTTGTTCATTCCCTGCAGTCACCTGACACCCACCTTTCCTGCTCCTTCGGCGTCCCTGAAAAACGGGCATGTTCTCTGCTGGGAGAGGTTTAGTGATGTTCATTCTGTCCCCTCTGTGTTCCATGCTGAGGAGCAGAGCTGGTATGAATTTGTGCTCCAGTGAATCTGGTATGCCGACCCGCTGGACTCCCTGCAGAGAGCATTGCTGCGAAGTTCGCGCTCAGGTCACTGTCCGTTTCAGGCCCTGTTCAGCTCTTGATGGATTTAGTTTTGTAGGCAAGAGCTTCAGGGCGTCTTTATCGGCAGCGTTTGGATTTTTTTCTCCTTCTGTTTGAGGGCTCCAGGGACGCAGGCATTAAATTCATGTCTGGGAGTGGAGGAGCTGAGACAGCCGGGCTTGTGACTACAGAATTGCAGGGGGGGGGGTCTTTGGGAGGAGCTTGGCATCACCAACAGGCCTCACGCAGTTCAGAGCAGGGACAGTTTGCCTTTCAATTGGGCAAATAGACCCCGGGTCTTGTTTGCAGACTTGCCTGAAAAATGCAGAACGGCGGCAGCTTAAAGTGACACCAGCGAGTACGTTTCTAGAGCTCAGGGCCAACATTTTTAAACTTGGCTGTCTAAAACTCAGCACCTAGATCCGTCTTTTTTTAGACCCCTAGATTAAAAATAACCTGATCTCCACTGGGGCTTCTACGACTCCCATTGATTGTCAACAGGGTTGTGGAGGCGGAGTGTCTGGAGTAGCTCATGAGCGTGACGGGCAGGCTGTCAAGAAGCACTGCACAAACCTCAAATTGGTTGAGAGTTCCCTCCTTAGATTTCACCAACCAAGTAACAAGTGTGAACTCCTCAAGTCCTATCACAGCCTAACCATGCAGTCACAGACAGTCCCCTTGGGCACTCCTGTCTATCCTGCAGGCTGGATAAAAATCATTGATTTTTTTTTTTTTTTGTATTTAAATCGGATTTTTTTGATAGGTTTTTTTTCCTCAAAAAGCATTTTATCTAAAGATAGTTTTAATTAAGGTACATTCTAGCTCAAAGATATCTCATCATGGAATAGGGATTATAAATTCTAATTCTACAGTATGAGACAATATATTCTTTTTTTAAACAGTACATGTTTGGTGAATGAGTTCCAATAGTTCATGGATTAGGGACCCAATCTTATGGGGTTCTATACAGGCTTCTGTATAGATTATTTAGGTTAATCTTTCTATCTATCCAATGGGACTCAGTGCTCAGTCTAGAAGATACCATCAGAGATCATAGAATCATAGACTATCAGAGTTGGAAGGGACCTCAAGAGGTCATCTAGTCCAACCCCCTGCTCAAAGCAGGACCAATTCCCAGCTAAATCATCCCAGCCAGGGCTTTGTCAAGCCGGGCCTTAAAAACCTCCAAGGAAGGAGACTCCTCCACCTCCCTAGGTAACGCATTCCAGTGTTTCACCACCCTCCTAGTGAAATAGTTTTTCCTGATATCCAACCTGGACCTCCCCCACTGCAACTTGAGACCATTGCTCCTTGTTCTGTCATCTGCCACCACTGAGAACAGCCGAGCTCCATCCTCTTTGGAACCCCCCTTCAGGTAGTTGAAGGCTGCTATCAAATACCCCCTCATTCTTCTCTTCTGGAGACTAAACAATCCCAGTTCCCTCAGCCTCTCCTCATAAGTCATGTGCTCCAGACCCCTAATCATTTTTGTTGCCCTCCGCTGGACTCTTTCCAATTTTTCCACATCCTTCTTGTAGTGTGGGGACCAAAACTGGACACAGTATTCCAGATGAGGGCAGGGATAGCTCAGTGGTTTGAGCATTTGGCCTGCTAAACCCAGGGTTGTGAGTTCAATCCTTGAGGGGGCCACTTAGGGATCTGGGGCAAAAATCTGTCTGGGAATTGGTCCTGCTTTGAGCACGGGGTTGAACTAGATGACCTCCTGAGGTCCCTTCCAACCTCGATATTCTATGAGTCTATGAGGCCTCACCAATGTCGAATAAAGGGGAACGATCACGTTCCTCGATCTGCTGGCAATGCCCCTACTTATACAGCCCAAAATGCCATTAGCCTTCTTGGCAATAAGAGCACACTGTTGACTCATATCCAGCTTCTCGTCCACTGTGACCCCTAGGTCCTTTTCTGCAGAACTGCTACCTAGCCATTCGGTCCCTAGTCTGTAGCAGTGCATGGGATTCTTCCGTCCTAAGTGCAGGACTCTGCACTTGTCCTTGTTGAACCTCATCAGGTTTTTTTCGGCCCAATCCTCTAATTTGTCTAGGTCCCTCTGTATCCGATCCCTACCCTCTAGTGTATCTACCACGCCTCCTAGTTTAATGTCATCTGCAAACTTGCTGAGAGTGCAGTCCACACCATCCTCCAGATCATTAATAAAGATATTAAACAAAACCGGCCCCAGGACCGACCCTTGGGGCACTCCGCTTGAAACTGGCTGCCAACTAGACATGGAGCCATTGATCACTACCCGTTGAGCCCGACGATCTAGCCAGCTTTCTATCCACCTTACAGTCCATTCATCCAGCCCATACTTCTTTAACTTGGCGGCAAGAATACTGTGGGAGACCGTATCAAAAGCTTTGCTAAAGTCAAGGAATAACACATCCACTGCTTTCCCCTCATCCACAGAGCCAGTTATCTCATCATAGAAGGCAATTAGGTTAGTCAGGCACGACTTCCCCTTCGTGAATCCATGCTGACTGTTCCTGATCACTTTCCTCTCCTCTAAATGTTTCATAATTGATTCCTTGAGGACCTGCTCCATGATTTTTCCAGGGACTGAGGTGAGGCTGACTGGCCTGTAGTTCCCCGGATCCTCCTTCTTCCCTTTTTTAAAGATGGGCACTACATTAGCCTTTTTCCAGTTATCTGGGACCTCCCCCGATCGCCATGAGTTTTCAAAAATAATGGCTAATGGCTCTGCAATCTCACCCGCCAACTCCTTTAGCACCCTCGGATGCAGCGCATCCGGCCCCATGGACTTGTGCACGTCCAGTTTTTCTAAATAGTCCCGAACCACTTCTTTCTCCACAGAGGGCTGGTCACCTTCTCCCCATCCTGTACTGCCCAGTGCAGCAATCTGGGAGCTGACCTTGTGCGTGAAGACAGAGGCAAAAAAATCATTGAGTACATTAGCTTTTTCCACATCCTCGGTCACTAGGTTGCCTCCCTCATTCAGTAAGGGGCCCACACTTTCCTTGATTTTCTTCTTGTTGCTAACATACCTGAAGAAACCCTTCTTGTTACTCTTAACATCTCTTGCTAACTGCAACTCCAAGTGTGATTTGGCCTTCCTGATTTCACTCCTGCATGCCTGAGCAATATTTTTATACTCCTCCCTGGTCATTTGTCCAATCTTCCACTTCTTGTAAGCTTCTTTTTTTGCGTTTAAGATCAGCAAGGATTTCACTGTTTAGCCAAGCTGGTCGCCTGACATATTTACTATTCTTTCTACACATCGGGATGGTTTGTTCCTGCAACCGCAATAAGGATTCTTTAAAATACAGCCAGCTCTCCTGGACCCCTTTGCCCTTCATGTTATTCTCCCAGGGGATCCTGCCCATCTGTTCCCTGAGGGAATCAAAGTCTGCTTTTCTGAAGTCCAGGGTCCGTATTCTGCTGCTCTCCTTTCTTCCTTGTGGCAGGATCCTGAACTCGACCATCTCATGGTCACTGCCTCCCAGGTTCCCATCCACTTTTGCTTCCCCTACTAGTTCTTCCCTGTTTGTGAGCAGCAGGTCAAGAAAAGCTTTGCCCCTAGTTGGTTCCTCCAGCACTTGCACCAGGAAATTGTCCCCTACACTTTCCAAAAATTTCCTGGATTGCCTGTGCACCGCTGTATTGCTCTCCCAGCAGATATCAGGGTGATTAAAGTCTCCCATGAGAACCAGGGCCTGCGATCTAGCAACTTCTGCTAGTTGCCAGAAGAAAGCCTCGTCCACCTCATCCCCCTGGTCTGGTGGTCTATAGCAGACTCCAACCACGACATCACCCTTGTTGCTCACACTTCTCAACTTTATCCAGAGATTCTCAGGTTTTTCTGCAGTTTCATACCGGAGCTCTGAGTAGGGTTACCATACGTCCGGATTTTCCCGGACATGTCCGGCTTTTGGGGGCTCAAATCCCCGTCCGGGGGGAAATCCCCAAAAGCCGGGCATGTCCGGGAAAATCGGGAGGCTCGGCCGGGGCCTCTTTGTCCGGTGCCGGGCCGGGCTGGGCGCGGTGCCGGGAGCCGGGGGCGCGGTGCCGGGCCGGGAGCCGGGGGCGCGGTGCCGATCCGGGCCCGCGGAGCCGGGTCGGGGAGCCGGGCTGGGCCCGCGGAGCCGGGAGCCGGGCCGGGGTCGGGGGGTGCGCCGGGGAGTGCGCCGGAGCCGGGAGCCGGGGTCGGGGAGCCGGGGGGGTGCGCCAGAGCCGGGGAGCCGGGGGGGGAGCCGGGCTGGGAGCCGGGGGGTGCGCCGGGGTCGGGGAGCCGGGGGGTGCGCCGGGCCCGCGGGGCTGGGAGCCGGGGGGTGGTCGGTCGGGCCGGCACCCCAGGGCCCGAGCCGGCACCCCAGGGCCCGAGCCGACCCAGGCTGGAGCCGCGGGGGGACCAGACTGGGCCGCGCCTCCTCCCCCCGCCCCCCTTACCTGCTTCAGGCTTCCCGCGAATTAAATGTTCGCGGGAAGCAGGGGAGGGGGCGGAGACTTTGGGAGGGGGCGGAGTTGGGGCGTGGGCGGGGCTGGGGGCGGGGCCGGGGCCCTGGGGAGTGTCCTCCATTTGGAGGCACAAAATATGGTAACCCTAGCTCTGAGCAGTCATACTCCTCTCTAACATACAACGCAACTCCCCCACCTTTTCTGCCCTGCCTGTCCTTCCTGAACAGTTTATATCCATCCATGACAGTACTCCAGTCATGTGAGTTATCCCACCAAGTCTCTGTTATTCCAATCGCATCATAGTTCCCTGACTGTGCCAGGACTTCCAGTTCTCCCTGCTTGTTTCCCAGGCTTCTTGCATTTGTGTATAGGCACTTAAGATAACTCATCGATCTGAGTCCTCCCCTCTTGCGCTCTCCTGCTTGTGCTTCCTCCCAGGATCCCATTTCCCCACTTACCTCAGGGCTTTGGTCTCCTTCCCCCGGTGAACCTAGTTTAAAGCCCTCCTCACTAGGTTAGCCAGCCGGCTGGCGAAGATGCTCTTCCCTCTCTTCGTTAGGTGGAGCCCGTCTCTGCCTAGAGCCCATCTCTGCTTAGTTTTGCAGTTCTCAAACTGTGGATTTGTGTCTCCAGAGGTAACATGCTTGTTAATAGCAAAAATGTTTTTAAATAAATAATATATAGAGGTGAGAAATAAGACCTCAACTCTATTGTCCCTCTGCAAATTTGTGTACACAGTCAATCCCTTACCTCTCTCTAAAAGTGCAAAGCTTCAAAAAGTTCAACGAATAGAAGATTGTTGGGGGCGGAATAGAGCTGGACAAGGAGAAGAAGTCTGGAGATAAATGTGAGACGCGAGGGACATATGCTTGTTTTGTTAAAATATTATATATTTGCTGTTGAAGAAAAAAGTCCAGACTACATAACGTTGTTGTTGTTGTAGTTAAATAAAACAATTTAATAATAATAATTAATGGAGATATCCTATCTCCTAGAACTGGAAGGGACCTTGAAAGGTCATCAAGTCCAGCCCCCTGCCTTCACTAGCAGGACCAAGTTTTTGCCCCAGATCCCTAAGTGGCCCCCTTAAGGATTGACCTCACAACCCTGCGTTTAGCAGGCTGATACTCAAACCACTGAGCTATCTCTCCCCCTCATTTAAATGTCTGTCTGGTGGTGATCTCCTCCTAATACAGCATAGCAAGAAAATCCTCCAAATATTAATGATTAACGTGTTGAATTGGAGATCGTTCACCTCCCAATGACTTCATAAATATCTGCTTCAGTTACCGTTGGTAAGTGAAATAACCAAACACTCATTCATTTTCTGATATAGCTGTAAAACTAATCTGAAAAGTTTTCAAAAGAAATCACTGTTTAAAAATATATAGTGTGTACCTTCTAAAAATGAAACCTACATCTATCTCTGAGTTGTGAAGAATATGTATTAAGGTTATAACAACCAACAAGAATGTACTTCTATGTAGAAAACCATGATTAAATCAAGTCTTCCTGACTAGTGATTTATATCACGATTTAAATCATGATTTAAATCAATTTGATTTGAATCGAATCCACCCTGTACCCAGGCAAACTTGCCTTTGTGATAGATGGTCCCTTACATCAAAAATCACAGCAATTTTCTGGTTACTCTCAGTCCCAAATGACCAGTTCTTACCCCAGACCTGACACTCAAGACACTTGTAGCCAATCCGATAATAAACCAACTAAAGATTTATTAACTAAGAAAAAGAAATGAGTTATTTACAAGGTTGAAGCAGTTAAACATACACACACAAATGAGTCACAGCCTTAGGTCCCAAAAGGTAATAGAAACTGCTGTGATATAGACTCATAGACTTAAAGGTCAGAAGGGACCATTGTGATCATCTAGTCTGACCTCCTGCACAACGCAGGCCACAGAATCTCACCCACCCACTCCTGTAACAAACCCCTGACCTATGCCTGAGTTATTGAAGTCCTCAAATACTGGTTTAAAGACCTCAAGGTGCAGAGAATCCTCCAGCAAGTGACCCATGCCCCACACTGCAGAGGAAGGTGAAAAACCCCCAGGGTCTCTGCCAATCTGCCCTGGAGGAAAATTCCTTCCCGACCCCAAATATGGCGATCAGCTAAACCCTGAGCACGTGGGCAAGACTCAGCAGCCAGCACCCAAGCTTTCTATGTCCTCTGTAGCTAGCCCAAGCTAAGCAGTTTGGGGATCCCTTGCTTATGCTTAGAAATATTGCCCTCTCCAAATTCCAAGCAGGGTAGTGATACAGGTACTTCTGGTCAGGGATTTTTATTTCCTTCCCCCAGAGTCCAAGCTGACGGGACAAATGTTTGCACTGGTCTCCTCTTCATATGAGAGGGACACAATCAACAAAATCTTTGTCTTTTGATGTTTCACAATGGCTCGTTTGGTTTCAGTGGGCTTCCTTGTGGGCAGGCCCCGCGCTCTACATTAATTAGTGCTTCTTTCCTGTTTGGTGTGTTACAGTTACAGAGGTTCACACTGCAAACCCTCAGTGTGACTTTATATCGCGGGCTGCAGGTGTCATAAGCGAGATCAATACATGCAGCAGCCTACAAGCCTTTCATCAAGTCTAAACACCAACATCTATTTTAGCAATACTAACACACAAGTGAGCCAGACTGGTTTCCAGCTATGCGTTTGCCAGGATTTCAGCAAGGCCTTGGCACGAGCAGGCACCTGATCTGCCAGCGTCACAGCGAGCATCTTAAAAATCAGAACGCTTATTTGATGCCTGAACCTGGCACTGGGTGCCTGACTTTAAGTAATCGACTTTGAAAATTATGGGTTTGTCACGGAGATCGCGGACGTCACGGATTCCGTTACTTCCTGCGACCTCCGTGACTTCTGCAGCAGCTTGTCGCCCGGGGCTTCCATCCCCGCCCCCAGTAGCAGCAGCAGTGGGCCCCCTGGGGCTCCCCCCTCCCCAGCGGGAGCAGCAGCAGGTCCCTTGGGGCTTCCCCTAGCATCATGGCTGGAGTGGCAGCAAGCCCCCCGGGGCTCCCCCGCACAGCTGGTGCTGCGGGCTCCCTCCCGCCACAGCACCCTCCTCACAGTATCCCCACCCCCGCACTCCCAAGATTCAATCACGGGTATTTATGGTAAAAGTTACGGCTAGGTCACGGGCCATGATTTTTTTGTTTTTTGCTTGTGACTTTTACTAAAAATATCCATGATTAAATCTTAGCTGAAGTTATTTTTTTCACTCTCCATCATGTATGAAACTTCTCTCAGAGAAAGCAACCCATCCTTCTTTCTCTTCAAATTTGTATCCTTTTCCACTTAGCAAACATTGATTTTTCTTTTATTCCCCCCTCCAATGAAAGCTTGAAATGAACACTTGATTTTGTTTTGTTTCCTTGGGCTTGTCTAGGCTGTGCTGCAGTGCAGATTACGGGGGTCTGGTTTGCAGCACCCATCAAAGGGTTTCATTCTGACCTGCGCTGTGTGGATGGTGCGTCCACACATTGCAGTTACAACGCAGCTCTTTGGTGTGCTCTGCCGTTCACACCCTTCGAATCCACACGACGGCTCAGTGTAGACATGACCCTACTTTAATATCATTCATGGTGTTACCTCTACTTGGGAGTTGGACTGTTAGATCACTTCTGTTTCAAAGCCAGCTTCAGGAACGTAAAATATTATTTATAGCTAAGTCCTACAAAAACAGAAGCAATTTACAAAAGTTTTTAAACAGCAAGTCAGTTTAAAACGCCGTTATTTAAATTTTGTGAGCTGTTTGCAACTTCATTATGCTGGCGCACTGGTTGCAACGGCATAGTTAATTTGGAGTGGAAATTTCAGTTTGATAGAAGTTTAAAGACATTTTATTATTGTTGTAAAAATCTTATAAAAATGATAAACCCTCTGCCGAAAACCCTAACCATAGAGTGTAAACTTTGAGTAGGATTCAGTTTTTTCATGATGAAAAATAGGTTGATAAAACTAGAACAAAGAGTTCCAAAATCACCCCTTTTTGAAATTTTTACTGGAAAGTCTTGGGGTTTTTTGGCCTCTTTTGCAAGACATTTGAAATGCTCTATTCCATGCTCTATGCCACATGTTGCTCCTCATGTGCAGATTAATACAATAGCAGCTTGGCACGTTCCCCTTTATAACTGGGGGGGGGGGAGGGAAATGCACCCAGATGAGCCCACTGCATTAGCAGTGACGCCATAAAACATCAGCTGGTGAGAAACGTAGGTTTTCTCTGATTCTCACACAGCTCTGGAAAGCTGCAGTCTAACACAAACCAAGCAGGTTTTTTTAGGCAGATTCACTTCCCAAGTGACTGGACCAGTCCGTGACGGCAGGGCAGGCTGGCCCGTAGATACACCAGAGTCTGAAGTTGCCAGTAGAGAGACTGTTCAGTGCAGACGCAGGAAATCGTGCTTTCGAGTATCTGTTGGAGGTGGAAGTGAGAGCCTTGTGGAGGGTTGTCGTGTTGTTGACCATGTTGTAGCCAATGGAAAAGTGGCAGGGAGTGCAGAAGACTTGTCCCAGAGTTAATTTCCCTGCTTTCAAGGTTTGGGGTGGGTAGGCTGTATTGTAATGCAACCTTAGCGATGACGAAACAAAGGTTTTGTTAGATCCGAGAGTTCTAAGGGTGGTCGTGTTTCAAGCCGCAACTATTTGAAAGTGTCACTTATGTTAAGAGAGTGGTGCGTCTGCAGGGTCGGTATTCCTTGGTTCTCTTCCGAGCTCAGCCGCTGACTTTAGGGACATCTGTTACAGGGTGCGATTGCGGCTCATGTACCTGTCTCGAAGTTTTGTTACAGGATGTTAGGCTGTGCGTGTCTGCCAGGAATCCTGGATAATGACTCAGGCAGTAGTCTGTGCTCAAACCCATACTGCTGCGATACCCAGGCTAGCTCTGGTGTACGTCTACACAAGCTGCGATCGCACCCCGTAACTGCGGTATAGATTTACTTGTTTGTGTGTGTGGTCTTGAGCAACTCACTTTCCCTCCAGTATTTTCCCCAAGGGTCAAATGATCAAAACCATTTAGGGTGGGATTAGGCGCGCCGTTCCCATTGAATCAAGCCCCTCCATCCTGCGGCCCCTTTGAAAATCACTGAAGCGTAGCGAAAAATGTACAACGTAGCCCCACCAACAAGGCATAAAAAGACCAAACCTCAAACATGACATGAGCAATAAGGAAAAGAGAAGAAAAACTAACCCCGCGTATCATGAGTCGTTTGCTTTGCTTCCCAGGGTGCTTTCCATCAGGAGGTCTGAACTCGTGAGTCGCATGGTGTGAGACCTTCCCCGAAGTACTGTGTGTGCACCAATATTTTTTTTAAACAAGGCCCCAGATGTGCATAAAAGTGATGAACACCATTTTATTTCCCACCATTTTATTTCCCCGCATAGCTATATTTTTTTCAGACTTGAACGAATTGGCTAAAGAAGACATAGACCTGGGCTGTGCTTACAGTGGTGGAGAGCTAGTTTAAAATCCATTGTTATAAGGCAACCTAGCATCCTTTTAACAGGCCAATTGAGTTTTTGGGGCCAGTTCGTGAACTCAGAGCAATCGGTGCAAGCTCAAGTTTTAATGACACTTTAATTTCCCTGTTAAAGAAATTCCTTTTTGCCAGGATCTTTGTATCTTTACTAATACCTAAAACTCACCTGCTGACATCCCGTGAAGCTTAATTATTGTTTTTCAAGCACTTGGAGATCCTTCCATGCAAGTCGGTGGGAAAAATGCACCTCCTCGTTATCTGTTAGGCGGCAGAGGCTAAGGAATAAACAGCCGTCACCCCAAGACGTGAGCGCCCTGAAAAGCAGTGTGATATGTTATGCCAGAGCAGTCCAGCTGTTGTTACTGTGTGTGTTACAGTATTCCCTGGAGGACATGCTCAGAGCAAGGCCCTATTGTGTTAGGTGCTGTACAACGCAGCAGGGGAATTGACCGGCCCTGGTAATTGTTCTCCAGGCTGGTATCGCAGCAGAGACTGCTCACGTTCACGTCAGGGCCTAATCCTTTCTCACTGGCTTTATTCTCTTTGTCTTCCAGATTCCAAGGTGTTTCTGATTTACAACAGCAGGCTGCAGGGCTGCTTGGAGACCAAGGACACCCTGGTGAAGGTCTCTAAACCCTGCAACGTCAGCGCCCCAGCCCAGCAGTGGAAATGGGTCTCCCGGAACCGACTCTTCAACCTCGGGACCATGCAGTGCCTCGGGGTCTCCTGGCAGGGCATCAACTCCACCGCAGCGGTGCAGTCCCTGGCCACCTACGAGTGCGACCGCGAGTCCGTCAACATGAGGTGGAGCTGCCGGAGCTTAGGGGAGCATCTCTCTCAGTATCTGAACGCCAAGGCAGGGAACCTCTCCCTGGCTCCTGTCGAGAGAGGAGATCAGGCACGCGGCGGGCAGTGGAGCGTCTACACCACCCATGAAGATTTGTGCTCCAGCCCCTACTCTGGTAACGCCTGGGGAGGGCTCTGTGGGTCTACATTGTCCCCATGATCTCTGGTTGTTTCCCTATTGTTCTGTGGTCATAGTAGAGCCCAGAGGCTCCTACTGAGATCAGGGTGCTGTTGTGGTAGGTTCTGTAGAGGTCTCAGTCAGCAAGAATTCAGCCATGTGCCCATTATTACTGTTTGAAATGAGGTCTTCAGTCTTATCATCATCATTATTTATTTTATTTATTTGTTTGTTAACCGAAGTTGAAGGAAACAGCCCTTGCCCCAAACAGCTAACAGCACAAGGCCCCGATCCTGCATTGATATCTGCTAGGGCCTGATCCAGTTCCCATTGAAGTCAGTGGAGAGACTCTCATTGGCTTCCTAGATTTTTAGGGCCAAAAGGGAGGATTATGATTTATTAGGGGGATTATTCATTTGTATTGTGGTAGCCTTAGGAGCCCAGTCATGGAGTAGGACCCCATTGTGCCAGGCGCTGTATATCCTGCATCGAGTCTGTCTTGTAGCCAGCACAAATGGGAATTGGATTGGGCCCTTAGCTCGCACCCCTTGTGCGATTCTATCGGCTTGAATCGACTCCACAAGGGTCTGTCCCATTACAGGATAGGGGCCAAGGAGCCCGGCTGCCTGGGAAATCCTCAGGGGGAAGAATGTATAAGGGTTTCCAAAATCATTTTTCTTTCCTCCCATAAATATATTAAACGTTTATACTAATGGGCATGGTTGGCTCCCAGGGACCTGTGCACGATACGAATGAACAGTCTGTACCGAGGCTGCAGGGGCGTTGAAATACAAGTAGCTGAATGGTCCATAGAACTTTGCAACTTTTCTTCCTAGGATCTCAAAGCACCGGCAAACAGGACCATGACGATGTTATTTAATGCACCATCCTGCTGAGACCCTTGGAAACAAATCGAAGCCTGCAGTGAAAACCTGATTAAGCCCCAGCTTCTAAGGCTATGTCTACACTAGCGACCTTACAGCTGTACCACTGGAAGGTCTCCCGGTGTAACTTACATTGGTCGGAGGGTGTTTTTTCACACCCCTGGCTGACAAAAGTTTTACCGACAAAAGTGCTAGTGTGGACACAGTCGAAGAGTCCGATTCTCCGCTGCCCTTCGTCTTGGGTCATTCCTTATGCCAGTGGGGAGTGGGTGTGAATCAGCAACCGCTTTGCACCAGGCGCAGAGCAATGGAGAGTCGGGCCGCAGGGGTTCCGAAAGCTCAAACAAACAAAGCAGGTGGGGTTGGTAGGGGGAGAATAATAAATCTAGGGCTGGCAGAGTCCGTTCTGTAGAGCTTCAGTGGGGAGAAGGGGCTGAGACCGAGTTCAGTGCTGCACCCAGTGGTCCCACTGTCCAAAGGCACGATGGTGGGCTTGGGGACTGCAATTTCCCTCGGCAGCCCTCTGTCCCCCAGGAAGGGAGGCCAAGCTAGGGGGAGGATTCTCTCACTTTTTCTCTCTGCAGAAATTTACACCATCCAAGGCAATTCCCACGGGAAGCCCTGCACCATCCCCTTCAAGTACGACAACCAGTGGTTCCACGACTGCACCAGCACGGGCCGGGAGGATGGGCATCTGTGGTGCGCCACCACGCAGGATTATGGCAAAGATGAACGATGGGGCTTCTGTCCCATTAAGAGTGAGTGGCGATTGGCCCGTCCAGAAGCTTAGCAACAAGAGGCGGGGGGGGCGGGGGGGGAGGGAGGGACTACAATCATCAATAACTGGCCTGGTACCAGGTGGGGGTGGCTGTTTGGGTGATGCCAGCCTGGCATTGCAGAGGGAAGGGTTGTGTCAGGGATGCCAGCCTGGCACTGGTGAGGGGGTGGGGGCTGCAGCTGTGTGGGGGATACCAGCCTGGCACTGGTGAGGGGGTGGGGGCTGCAGCTGTGTGAGGGATACCAGCCTGGCACTGGTGAGGGGGTGGGGGATGCCAGCCTGGCACTGGTGAGGGGGTGGGGGATACAGCTGGGTGGGGGATGCCAGCCTGGCACTGGTGAGGGGGTGGGGGATGCCAGCCTGACACTGGTGAGGGGGTGGGGGATACAGCTGGGTGGGGGATACCAGCCTGGCACTGGTGAGGGGGTGGGGGCTGCAGCTGTGTGGGGGATACCAGCCTGGCACTGGTGAGGGGGTGGGGGAGACAGCTGTGAGGGGGATGCCAGCCTGGCACTGGTGAGGGGGTGGGGGATGCCAGCCTGACACTGGTGAGGGGGTGGGGGATACAGCTGGGTGGGGGATGCCAGCCTGGCACTGGTGAGGGGGTGGGGGATACAGCTGGGTGGGGGATGCCAGCCTGGCACTGGTGAGGGGGTGGGGGATACAGCTGGGTGGGGGATGCCAGCCTGGCACTGGTGAGGGGGTGGGGGATACAGCTGGGTGGGGGATACCAGCCTGGCACTGGTGAGGGGGTGGATTCCCAGCTGGATTCTGCAACCCTTCCTCAGCCCGACTGGCCCCGAACTCTGAGAGTCCTGAGGCAGTCAGAGGGATGCCTGGCAGAGCAAGGTGCCCAGTGCGGGGCACAGGGTTAATCATGCTTTGTAACCCTGGCTCGGAGAAGGGGGTAATGGCCAGTTGTCTGCCTGCTACGCTGCATGCATTTGCCATGGTCTCGCACCTGGCCAGAGTCAGAGGCCGCCCCAGCCCTTTGGGTCTGCAGTGGTGCCATTGTGGTGTCCCAGAAAGAAAATTGCAGCCTCTGTAATGAGAAGGAAGCCTAACGGGGGCTGCACTTCGGGTCATTAGAGGCACGTGCCCACCTGCCGCTGGCTCTCCGGGGAGCTCTGCGCACGAGTCAGAGTTAACCCCTGGCTCTCCCTGCCCCACTTCCCATCAATCCCCACAGGCAACGACTGTGAGACCTTCTGGGACAAGGATCACCTGACCAACAGCTGCTACCAGTTCAACTTCCAGTCCACCCTGTCCTGGCGGGAGGCGTGGAGCAGCTGTGAGCAGCAGGGGGCCAACCTGCTGAGCATCACCGAGATCCACGAGCAGACCTACATCAACGGTGAGTCGGCACTGCCCCGCCGGGGCCGGCCCAGGAACGGAAGGGGTGCTTGGAATGGGGGGCCCTGGTTCAGGCTCCTCGGAGGGGATGTGGAGGTACCGGTTAGTGCCGGCACTTGGCCTCCAGCGCTCCTTGTAGGCGAGCTTCGCCTCAGCGAGGGCATCCCCAGCAAACGCCAGGGTTGTCTGGACAGGAGCAGCCGTAGGGCTCTCCTCTGCGCTGGCTGCCGGGCCGCTCAGCGGGGACGTCCCTGGCCTCTCAACACTACAATTGTGTCAGCACCCTCTCCTGGAACACGTCCTCGTGCGCTCACCATAGCGTCGCTGTGCACGTTCGCCTACAGCTTGCTGCAAAACGGCGCATGGCGCTGTAAGGCAAATCAGCTCGCTGTCTGCGGGGCTGGAGTAGATTTTGGTGGGTTCTCGCTGCTCTGAGTGGGGTGGTGTCCCCCAGGCCGCGCAGGTGCTGGCGGGGCGCGGGTGCCGTAGAGCGGGGTGGGAGTGGTGTGCTGGACTCTGCTGCTTTGGGAAGCCTGAATGGAAGAGGCTTTATAAACCTCCCATTGAGCTGTTGGCTAGCGCTGCCCTGGGCTCTTCAGCTCTTCTCTGAAGTCTTCCATAGAGCACTAACGTGGGCGGCGAGTGAACGCACTGTTGGGGGCGGCTAGCCCTCGCCCCTCTGCCTGAGGTGAGTTCCCGCCCTGCCCCTTCCGCCCTCCCTCCCCCACCAGAGCCCGGAGTGCACCCCTCCCGTGGCTGTCTTCCCCCACCCCACCCCCCATGCACCTCCAGCCGTGGCGCGCCAGGCGGACATCATGGACCCAGCGCCAGACGGATGGGCGGCACGGCAAGGCCCCAGCGCCCCCAGTCCCAGGCCTTGTGCGCCCCCGCCTGCCTGCCCTAGTCTCTCGGCCACAGAAGTGCGGGAAGGGAACTGGAAGCAGGCAGGAGGGGATCTGGGGGCAGAGTGTGGGCAGAGCGTGGACAGGGCCACGCCAGGCTGTTGGGGGAGGCACAGACTTCCCCTGCCTATGCTACCGTCGCCCATGCTCACTAACCTCAATATTAACCCCCTTCCGAGAGTGAGTGGGTGGGTCCTTGCAAGGGGGACCCTTTAGCGACCTGTGGGTGTGGCAGGACGCGGCTGTAGCCTGGAACTTGGCAGAGAACAGTTTCTGCAGCTGGAGAACCTGCCAAGGTGGCTATACCCGTTTGCCTAACGAGGTGTGTGGCGGCCTCTAGAGGTACATGGGTGTTTAGCAAACCACGGCAAGGTGAGGCTGGGCAGGTTCCCTGGAGGGTCTGCGTGACCCAGCGAGACGGGAGCTTGCTGCCCGGATTTAGGGATATGCCCCGTTATCCTCCTGGAGTGACTCACACCCTGTGAGCAGCGTCTGCCTGCAGCTGTGCGCGTGTCCCTCCTGCTGCAGTCCGTGTGGGGGAGGCAATGCGCACACAGCCAGTGGCAGGCTGCAGCCCTGCAGCTAATGCGTGGGCCGCAGCTGTTGTATTTCCTACGCGGGCGGGCGGCTCCGTGGAAGAGGCCGTTGGAGTCGTCAGGGCTCCGAGCAGGGAAGAAGCGCCAGTGATGTTTTTAGTGACCGGTTCTGGATTGGCCACCTGGTGAGTGGCAGAAGAGAGACACCTTGGGCAGTAGCGGGAGGGCCGGTTTCACCCACACGGTCCTCAGGCTGACAGGGGAGTTTGGTCTCTTTGTCGTCTCTGCTGCCCGCCGATGAGCAGGGCAAGCGGCCCCGGGTGCAGTGGCAGTTTGTATGCCGAGGACCCGGGGCTGGAAGGAGCCGTGTTTGGAAGTTGATGCTGGGGGCCCTGTTGTGTCCGCTAGACTAGAGATGCTTTACTGGTGAGGCCTTCCCAGAACAGGAGGTGTCTGACGCCGGCGTCCTCTCTCTGTCCCAGGGCTGCTGACAGGATACAGCTCCACCCTCTGGATCGGGCTCAATGACTTGGACATGAACGGGGGCTGGCAGTGGTCCGACAACTCGCCCCTGAAGTACCTCAACTGGGAGAGCGGTAAGTCTGGCCGAGGGGTAAAGGGTGATGCAGATGGGGAGCAGCATCCTGCAATGGGGTGAGGTCCTGGCAAACTCGCAGCAGGAGGGAGACAAAGACAGATGTAGATGCTGTCCATGGGTAGCACGGCAGAAGCGGGAGGTTCATAGAGATCCTCTGTTGTTGTGTTGTGGCAAGTCCCAGAGTCCTGCCCCAGAAGGCTGAGGAGAGATGCTCCAGGCTGCTGCAGGGTTTAACAGGCAGGCTCATTTGCTGGCGCATATGTGGTAGCAGCACTTTGCCGTCTGTGGAATTACATCACTTCTCTCTACTCTACGTGACGCATGGGGACTGAGTGGAAATGGGGACATCGGGGCCATGCCAGGCACTGGGTCTCAGGGCTGCCGGGTGCCAGGGAACCATGTGCCTGAGCCCGGAGCTGCCATGGCATTGTGTGCCACTGGACACCAGAGAAGTCTGGGCCATGTGCTGTGGTGAGACTCCATGGAACTCCATGCCACATGAAACCTGATGCTGGAGGTGAACTCCAGCAATAATTCCTGGGGTGAAATCCTGGCTCCATTGACTTCTAATCTAATCTGGGACCACAAATACTAAGATGCTTTAATTGTAATGCTGTGGTTATTGCATGGCCGGGCAGAGTTAAGGCTGCTCGGGTGCCTTAACTGTATTTCCATCTCTCACTGTGTTCGGATTTCTCTAAACATAACGTTCACTCTGGATTTCCTGGGCTCACAAGGCTTGGTTTGGGGATAATTCCAGCATCCCTGTAATGATCTTTACCCCTAAGTTACTGATACAAACTCTCAGACTAAGCTCCATCTTGATGTCCCTTTTTTTGCCATGAAATATAAAATAACGAATGGTCCTGTCTAATAGAGGCCAGCTGTCTGCTCCTGTTTCCCGCATTCCACGAGACAGGCCCTCGGGGGCATGCAATTAATTTTAAAGGCAACATCTTAAAGTCGCTCCTTCCTTTCCTCTGCCTGTAGTTAGCCTGTGGCAGGTGCTGTGGCAGGATATTATTGGGGGAGGTAGTTTAGGGGGCTGGATTTTCAATGCTGACTTCAAAGGTAGTTGTGGCTGCGCTGCACTTCAGAAAATCAGCCCCTAGTAAGTTTTAGGGAATGAGAATAGCACTTGCCAGGACTCTAGCTGTGGTTTTAGAGGCCCCAGGCGCTCATGCTTCAAGGCATAGGCTGATCACCAGCTTTAGTGGTCAGGAAGGAATTTCCCCTGCTGTATAGCATTGCTCCAAAAGCAATATTCTAGGGTATTACTCCTCTTTTTTGAAGCATCTGGCAGTGTCCGCTAGCCGGACCATACTCCTCTGCTCTGGTTTCTGTTTGAACTCCTGTGTATTCATCCAGGGGATGGGCTCTAATGCTCGTATTTTCCCTACCCTTCCTCCTCCCTTCTCACCCCCTCCCCACTCCCATCTCCTGCTTGTAGACCAGCCTGACAATCCCAGCGAAGAAAACTGCGGGGTGATCCGGACGGAGTCCTCGGGGGGCTGGCAGAACAGGGACTGCAGCATCGCCCTGCCCTATGTTTGCAAGAAGAAACCCAATGCCACCTCCGATCCGTTCACGACAGGTGAGCTGGAGAGCCTGCCCGCACTGCAGTATCCAGAGATCTCTTTTTCTTCTCCTCCACAGCTTTTCTTTTCCTTTCTTTAATAACAAAGCAACCCCCCCCCCCAAACCCTGGACGCACTCTGCACAGCTGTCAGTATTGGTTTTGTTCCTTTGTTTTAAAGGAGGAAAAAAGAAAGCGAGGGTGCTCAGCACCTCTGGGTATGAGACCCTAAGATCCTAGGCAGGGATGGGGCCTGATTCTGCACTGCCTCGCACCTCTGGTTGGGTCCGCTCTCTCCCACACTTCCCTTCCCAGGGCCGCTTACTGAGAACCCTAAGTACAGAATTGCGTCTATCACCGCGGCTTGCGTTGTTCTTCCTCTGACGAGGGATGAGCAATCGCCTCCTGCAGAGGGAACAAGAACTGCCCCAGAAGCCAGCGGGAACCTTTGCCCATCACGCAAACCAGACAGCTCTCGGAAGTTGCCAAACTGGTTTCTTCTGATTATTTCCCGCCTCTGTCCTTCTAGTTGGGAGATATTAAAATATCACATGGTTTTGCCCCCATTTGGAATCGCTCTGTGCAGCTGTCAGTGACGACCCGTGGTGCAAAGCGGTGGAGAATCCACCCCATCCCTTCGTAAGACCTTAGGGCCTGACACGAAGAGAGGCTGAACCCCCCCAGCTCCCCTTTAAGTGACTGGTGTTGGAGGGTGCTCACCGTGGGTACAGTACGTGGGAAAGCTGCCAGAATGCTAATGCGCACCATGGAAACGCAACTCATTTCCCCTCCTTCCTCCAGGCCCCTTTCATCTCCACTGCCTTCTGTCTGCAAGGTGGTGATTACACATCCCAGGTGTGTTTGGCCTCCTACCTTTCAGCCACACAAGAAGAGAACGAACTCCCCCCAGAGCGTTACAGCCTAGAAACGCTCGGTGCAATTATGAAATGGAAATCAGAAGAGGCAAAATGGGAGCTTTAATCGTATTCCAGGGGGAGGAGGGGGCATTATCGCTCTGGGTGTGACATTACTGCTGTCCAATCAGAAGGCTTCTTGGGTGTCTGGCGCTCTAAATCATTGAACAAATTCCTCTGCTTTGTAGCTGATGGTTATCTTGAGTGACTCCGTTCTCAGCTCCATGTGGGTCAGGTCTCCCAGCTGCTCAGCGCTTCAGCCTCGGCTCCGCCTTATGATGAGTTCAAAGCATTCTCCAAGCTGCTGGCCTGCCACCTGGGGCAGGCATGCTGATATGTGTGTTCTGTCACTGCTTTCCTACAGCTGGCACTCGGGCTGCTTTGTAACCAACATGAAATATATGGAACATCTAACGCCAGTATCTGACTGACAACCTTCTACCTGATAGTGCTGTGTCAGAAATAATCAACCAGCCGATGCACCAGGCTGTGTCTGGCTCTTCTCCTCACACTCAATTTTCTATGTTTTATTTATCTGGTGGGTGGGTTTTTTTCCCCCCCCTTCAGTAAATCTCTTTTTTTTTTTCTTACTAGCGTGGCCTTTCTCTTGCTGTTTCTGATGGGGCTGTCAGCATGTTGTTGTTTTATTACTATTTTAATAATTCTGTTTGAACTGTGATAGCCCCTCGGCGTCCCAGTCCTGGACCTGGACCTCAGTGCGCTAGGTGCTGTACAAACACAGAGCAACCTAAGTTATGTGACAAGGCTGATTGTGGTGGTGGCAGTTCATGCAATGTGGACATCCATCCACTGAGAACTGGATTGCAGCTCGCCATGCTCATTGCCTATAGGTAGGGCCCTACCAAATTCACGGCCGTGAAAAACGCATCACGGACCATGAAATCTGGCTATTGTAGGGGGGCCACAGTATTGCCACCCTTACTTCTGCGCTGCTTTCAGAGCTGGGTAGCCAGAGAGTGGTGGCTGCTGGCCGGGCACCCAGTGCAGAAGTAAGGGCAGTGTGGCATGGTATTGCCACTCATACTTCTCCGCTGCTGCTGGCAACAGCACTGCCTTCAGAACTGGGTTCCTGCCCGGCAGCCGCCACTGTCTGGCCGCCCAGCTCTGAAGGCAGCGCAGAAGTAAGCATGCCAATACCGCAATGCTCCCTATAATAGCCTTGCAACCCCCGCCGGACCCTCTTTTGGGTTGGGACTCCCACGGTTACAACACTGTGAAATTTAAGATTTAAATATCTCAAACCGTAAAATTCAAGATTTTTTTGTAAACGCTATGACCATGACATTTACCAAAATGGACTGTGAATTTGATAGGGCCCTACATATAGTCCAGCAAAACGCTGCCACATGGCTGTAGCTTTCAGTCGCTACTGTCCTGCAGGCTGTGAGCTGGACTGACTGATTTACACTCCCTTGGTGGGGGTAGGAAAAAGGGGTCTAAGAAGGGAGAACCTCAGTGCTCTTGTCAAACTGCAGGAAGACCCCCTGAAGCTGTTGTGAAGTCAGTTGCTGGTGTAAAGATGCCAGTTGGGAAGTGGGGCAGCCCCGGGGGAATTCATGGAGCACTCAGATTCCTCTTGGGGAGGATGGCAGTGAGGCTCACAGAGTGGGGAGGCGGGAATTGCCGAGAACGTGCTAGTTGGAGATGGAATCTGGCCCGTCGCTGGGGGAACAGTTGCCACTTCATAAGTGATCCATGCGAGTCCCCTTCCCGTCCCTCGACAGCAGAACCACAGGGCTCAGGAACTCCGGTCTGGTGTATTTCCAGACCCTCCTGCTGCTTGGGGGCTCTGCCATTCCTAACACAGACCCCGCACTCATGTGGCTGGACGCCACTGGCACCGTGGAGGAGAACGGGCTTAGAAGGGGCCGTGCGGGGAGTTAGCAACAAGGCTCCTTAGCAGTCTGCTCTGGGTCCCTGCAGACTCCTGGTCGGAGGTGAAGGTTGATTGTGAGCCTACCTGGCAGCCCTTCCAGTCCAGCTGCTACCGGCTGGTTGGCGAGAAGAAGAGCTGGCAAGACGCGAAGAAGACCTGCTTGCGTGGCGGTGGGGACCTGGTGAGCATCCACACGCTCTCCGAGCTGGAGTTTGTCACCAAACAGATCAAGCAAGGTAGGGTTAAAACAGGTCTGCACACTTGCCACCTGGGAACACGCTAGGGACCCGGGTCAGAGCTGTGGATTGGCTCTTCTGGAATGTGCGTGGCTGGGGGAGTCCATACCTTCACTGGCACATGGTTCTATGCTGCACATACATGTTCATATTGACCTTTACATGTATGCATTCACGTGGGATATCTACCAAAGGTACTTCTGGAGCCCCTATGATTAGCTCAGCCCCTCACGCTCTAATGCGTTCATCCTCCCAACACCCCAGTGAGGCAGGGCAGGGCTAATCTCCCCATTGTACAGATGGAGAACTGAGGCCCACAGAGGCTAAGTGACTTCTCCAAGGTCACACAGAGAGGCCATGCCTGGAGCAGGGATTTAAACCTGCTTTTGCTGAGTGCCCTAACTACTGGACAGTCTTTCCTCTCTGTAATATACCTTGCACCAGGAGTGGTCCCAGTGAGGCTACGAGTGGAGGAAGATACTACTTGGAGTGAGTAGAGGTATCATGATCTGGTCCATACTAGGCTCTGTTCCCAGCTCTAATGCTGGCTCGTTGTGTGGCCGTGGATAAGTCCCTCCCACCTCAGTTTTCCCATCTGAGAAATGGGGTTGGGGATACTTCTCTGACTCTGGGATTATGATGGTAGTTAATTCAATCTGTGAATGGGGTTGAGATCTGTAGATGGAAGGTGCTGTAGAAAGTATCGTCCCTGACGTCTTGTGAATCTATCAGAGACAGCACAAGAAGCGCTTAACATGTATTAAGTGCATCATTTATCTGCTGGGGCAATGGCTGACATTTGATATATTAATCTCAATCAGGAATAAAAAGGAATGGCCCCATTCTCTGAGTCAATACTGACCCAATGCCCCAGGGGGATGGCGGCGGGCACTGTGCTTCTGGTGATGGCATTGTTTCCACGAGATATAAAACTGAGGCCCTGGACCACTAGTGGTTATTAAAGATCTCCTGGCACTCTTTTAAGAATCGGGATTGCCCTGACTGATTCCAAATTGGGTCCCTGCTTAGGGAAAGCTTCCCCCAACAGTTTCAGTTAGATATAGTTTTAGTCTACACATCTTGTCCTAAATTTGCTCTGTAATAATGTTCCCATGCGCTGTTAAATAGCCACCACGTTCCATCCAAGAGGTGGCTGCTTTTCATGGAGTGCAGTGATACTATAACCTACCTCGGAGAAGCATTTGTAAAGCACTTTCAGACCGTTCCCCACAAGAACAGACACGCAGAGTATTTATTCGTTAGTAGCCAAGGCAAGGCATATCCTTTTGAAAGTACTCTTCTTGTCGAGTACAAACTGGGTCCTATGTTCCAAACCCAGGTCAATGGATGAGTTTAATCAAGAGTTTTGAATCACCATTGGCATGTCAGAATGTCCTGTTGCAGCCAAGTAACACAGGTTATGTCTACCCTGCAAATAAAGCTGTGATTGCTGCGCGGGCAGGCATACTGGTGTTAGCTTTAATCTAGCTGGCATGGGTTATGATAGCAGAGGAGACTTGGAAGTACGCACAAAGGGGCCAAAATGAAGTTTGTATGGGCAACCTGAATTCTGGCATGGCCTAACGTTTGAGTGTTTGACTTCGCTACCCTAATGTTCTTTTAATGAATTTGTCTTGCATGTAATATTGTTATCATTGGCTTGGATTGTCAACAGAGCCTAAAAGAACTTCGGATCTGGAAACTGGGCACTCAACTCCCTTGGATGTCTCAGAAAGTCTGACCATTATTATTGATCTGTAACCCCTAAGACTCCCAGTTGAGGATCAGAGCCCCATGGCGCTAGACGCTGTACAAACAGCTGACAAGGAAGCCAGTCCCTGTCCCAGGCGGCTCACAGCCAACATGGCTTGTAACTTGTGAGACGTTCCTCTCATCCATGAATGCTCAGAGAGGGGAGACTTTTCTCTTCGTGCTACTGTGCGTTAGTAGGGTGAGGTTCACCCCAGACACCAGAGCTGGACTCTGACCTGCTCTTCCCCTTTCTGCTTGGCAGATGTCGAGGAGCTCTGGATTGGCCTGAACGACCTCAAGCTGCAGATGAATTTTGAGTGGTCAGATGGGACGCCGGTGAGGTTCACGTACTGGCACCCCTTTGAGCCCAACAACTTCCGAGACAGCCTGGAGGACTGTGTGACCATCTGGGGACCGGTGAGGACTGATCACGGAGGAGGAGCGGGACAGGATGTGGGACCTTTCCTATCCAATTAGCAGGGCTGGAATGGAGTAATTGGAGCTTGGCAGAATTCAATCGATACATATTTTAAATCTCAACAGAGCTCGATGTTTATTTTTAAGTATTTGTACAGCTGCGGGAAATTACTTGGGGGTCAGACAATAATTATTTAATGACTGTAGATGCTGAGATTCAAAAAGTTAAGCTTTGTAACCATCAAAACACAAATTGTCAACCTGGCATGTCAGAGGATACATTGTAAATATCCTTACGTCAAACCCTAGTAAGTTTCCAAGCAGTGTTTTTCTTACTTTGCCTATCTGTAAATTTCAGTTATTAATCAATGGAAATCGTCTTCGGTAGGTTTGTGTGTGCTTGGTGAAATCAGCATTTACTGATGTTTACTGATCAAAATCTAATCCACTTTATACTAGCTAGATTGATGGGTGTGAGCTCTGTGCCGACAGCCCCGGAGACTGGCGCTCTCTGTGTCCATCGTACGGGTGTGGCACAGACAGCAGTGTGCCACCAATGTCCCCTAAACCTGACCACGAGGGTGGTCTCCGTGACCGACCCATTCCTTGCCTTCTCCTGCAGAGGCTGCTGACAAGGGGGCCGTTTCCGGTGGTGATTGTAATGCGTGGGCAGCCGACCCACTGAGAACCGGACCGAGTGCCACCAAACTCCTATCACACGGGCCACACAACAGCCACTTCCCTCCTAAGCTGGATTTGAACCAACCAGAGGTTCTCTGCAAGATCCGACCCTGTACCGGGGACAGATAAAGGGAAGGGGGGATCCACAATGATGGGATAATGTAGAGCAGCATGGGAAGGAAGTACGGAGTCGGTGGGACTTACCCAAGCTTGCCACTGAAAATATCCCATCTCTGGTCCTTTGAGAGCTGCATTTGCTGTGATCCACCCTTTGCCTGACCTGCTCTTTGCCATCCTCTCCAGGAAGGGAGGTGGAACGACAGCCCGTGTAACCAGACGCTGCCCTCCATCTGTAAGAAGCCCGGCCGGGTGAGCCAGCGGGGAGAGGAGGAGGAGGACCACGGCTGCAAGAAGGTGAGCGGGCTGGGGGCTGGGCTGCCGTTAGCCTTGCTGAGGTACAGGGCAGAAACTAAGGAGTGGGCCTCTACCAGCCCAAGCTCCACTGACCAGGGCTGACGCCTGAGTCCCCCAGCATCGCCTTCTCCCCCCGCCAATATTCCTCCCTAGGGGGATGCACCCCATTGTTTGAAAATCGCTGCTTTAGTGCGATTTATTTCCACTTTTAGAGCCTAAATTACTGTAACAGTCGCATGACATTTACCCACAGTGACTCTGTAGATAGGATGTAACTTCGCTTCACGGAGCCCCAGACAATTGCCATGTTTGCTACCCCCTCACGCTGGCCCTGGCTGGGGGGGGTGCTGCCAGAGGAAGGAATCCCATGTGGTACTGGAAGGACCAAGCCAAGGAGCTGTTGTTTCCTTCAGTTCAGACAGGCTCAGAACGGAGCAGGCACCCTGCTTGCCCATGTCATCCCAGAGGACCCCCGGGCTCTGGCTGTGGGGGCCTATTTGAGCAGTCCTTTGCCAATGGCGATGCGCACATACTTTGGAGGGACGGTGTCTCCATTTCTTATGACCAGGGAGGGACTTAGGAAACCCAAATGGGCCAGTGAAGGTCGGGGAAACACCAGGCCTCTCCCTTCGACCCCCGTGACCTTGGGATGCAAAAGCTAAACCCCTTGGTCATCGAGGTGAGACAAAGCTTCCTTCCTAGTCGTCCCACTGCTGCGCTGCGGGATCTGTAGGCACAGCAGTGGGGCCGTGGCCTCTCGGCTCGTTGCCCATGAGCCCTCCAGAGCCTGCAGCTTCTAGGCAGACTTCGCTAGTGAGGTGTGCACAGCTGCAGGCTACCTCCTGAGCTCCGGTGTGGGGCTCAGCTTGGCATGGAGCTTTGTTGCAGACAGCTTGACTTCCTGCCTGACTGCAGGGGAGGGGTGTCGGAGAGCTGTAACCCTGACTTGTCTCTGATGGGTCCAGCCCCAGGGACTGTCACCTGGCTGGCGGGTGGGACCAAGTACCGGAATTACAGAAGGGGGCTTTGAAGGAGAAGGTTAACGCTGAGCAAGGAGGAGTGAAGAATTGAAGAAAACCCCCTCCCCCTCCACGCTCCTAGACCCGGGGCTAGGCCTGTGGGGAGATGGTTCCTGACAGCTGTGTGCTGTCCAGCTGCATAGTGTCCAGACGTGCATCCGCCCTTGCATCAGGCCAGCTGTGCAATGCCGAGCTGCGTCTCCAGTCCAGCTGCGTGCTGGCCCGGGGCTGGTGGGACGCGGCCGTGCTGTTGATGTCTGCTGCGGAGGGGGCTCGTGGGGCTGCTTGCTGGCAGTCTTACCAGGGAAGAGGTGGAGCGCTGACATCCCAGACCCACTGCTCCCACCGAGTGGGACAAGGTGACGGGAATAGATCCTGGCTAGGGAGGAGAAGAGTGCCTCCTGCGAAAGGCGCGCACCCTCCGCTCCCATCCACGAGAGCAGCTAGCGCGAGCAGGGGGGAGCAGGTTTGAGTCCAGCCGGATAAATCCCATCTTCCACCTGTTCCCTGGTAGTGTGGTTAACGCGAGGCTGCGCCCCCCTGTTATTTTAGGGCACGTGGGCCATAGGCAGGCTTTGATTAGCCCTGTCAAAGCAAGTGACCGGCAAACCAGTGGGGGGGGGGGGGGGGGGGGCAGTAAGACATGCATCCCCGCCCTCATCCTGAAATTGGTCTGCGTTTCAAACAAAATGATTTGTCGTCCCCTCCCCAAGCCCCGGCTCCATTCACCGAAAGCCTGTTCCTCTGCCGAGGCATCTGGCCCGGCTGGGCGGCCCCAAGAGGATCGGAAAGCCAGGAGTACTGGGTTTCAAGCAGGGGAAAAGCAGCTACTCTGGGCGACTGGAAGGTGTCTTCATACACTGTGAAGGAGCCCCGATGGCATAAATAGACCCGGACATGTCAAAAGGAGAGGTGAAAAGAGGTGTCCCATCCCCGCCCTGGGATGGGATGGAGAGCAGGGGAGGAGGGATAGAGCACGCGTGGGACCAGCTGCAAAGGGAATGGAATGAGGTTCGAGTGGTTACGGTTACTCCGGAGCTCAGGGGCTTGGGGGCACCATGGCAAAGCTGCTATGCCCAAGGGAATGGGGCCACCATGAATGGGCATGCTGTCCAAAGTGCGCCCACTCTTCTGGGAAGAAACTGCACTTCCTCCTTCCCTGTGCTCTCCTGCAGCATTCACCGCTCCGCCCTGGTAGAGGCCTGATTTTCAGAAGGGCTCTCAGCTCCTGATTCTGCACCAAAATAGGCGGCCAGGTTTTCAGAACAGAAGCACCTTGCTCCGCTCAGAGGGCTCACGCGGGCTCTGTGCGTTGGGCGCACGCTTGGAAATCTGGCCCCGCTCTTCATTTGTCCTCCATTGACACCCGGGTGCTGGGAGCGTCCTCTTGGGGTGCAGTCACAGTGGGTGTGTCAGGCCGCTGCATGTGTACTTCTTCCTTCTCCACCGTTGCCCCTATGGGGTGGCAGTGTTGCCTAGTGGATAGCGCACTGGTCTGGGCTTTGGGAGACCAGGGGTCTATTCCTGGCTCTGCCACTGACCTGCTGGGTGACTTTGGGCGTGCCTCAGTTTCTCCACCTGTAATACAGGGATAATGTTACTGACCTTTATAAAGGGCAGTGAGGTCTACAGGTGAAAAGTGCTAGATGAGAGCTAGGTATAATTATATCTCACCCCCCCCCCCTCTTTCGGCACTAAGGCAGCTAACAGTGACATGGGACTCGGTACCAACTGGCTGTGGCCATCCGCCAGATCCCGTAGCATTTCCACCAGCTTCTGCTCGTCCAGTTCTAGGCCCTTTGTAAATGGGTGTCAATCCTCATTTGCTCAGGGTTTGCAGGAAGGACGGGGCTTGACTCACACTGGCCCATGAGAGCTGTCCCGGTGCACGGCTTTGACGGGGTCATGCCATGCAGACGTTTGCTCCTGCTAGAGTATGGGACTGGACAACATCACGCCCAGCCTCTCCTGCATGGAGGACTAATGAGCTGCCCTGATCCCTCTGTCGAAGCCGTGGAAGACGTTTTAACGCTGAACTGTACAGAGCTGTTGAAACGGATGCAGGGAACGCTCCTGCGCTGGCCAGGGGGATGGCCCGGATGTGGCCTGGTAGGGCTGTGAGTTCCGTGCTTCCTGATCGGCTGGTTGGCTGGCACGGAAAGATGCTCCAGCGCTATTCGAGGCTGACTTCAGAGCAGCCCCTCCAGTTGGGGCCGTGCCCGGGCTATGAGCCCTGCCGCTGCTGGGGGCAGTCGAGGCTGCAGGACGCGGTTCCCTGCGGGGGGGTGGGGGGGGGCTCAGAATGGCTCGATGGGCCAGAATCTGGTAATGACATCTGCAGGTTTGGGCTCCTTCCTGCTTGCCCATCATTGTGTTTGAGCCGTGTGCGCTGAGGCTGCTGCAGCTCTGTGTGTGTGTGTGTGTGTGTGTGTGTGTGTGTGTGTGTGTGCGCAAATGGGCTGATGAAATCGCCGCTTAATATAAAAAACCCTGCACAGAGGATTAAAAGCAGCTGCCAGGGCAGCATTTGTTCTAGAGCAATTAGCCGCCTCGGGCCTTCTTCACGCTGCTGCGGCAGCTGCCTCCCCTGTGTCTTTCCGGTCGCTCCGCTCTCTTCTCGCCACCTTCCCCTCCAGCCCACGCGCCTTGGCAGGCCGTGCGGCAGAGCGGGAACTCCCAGAGTCTGCCAGACATCAGGAGGGACACGCTAATCCCTCCAGCATGGCTCGGCTGGGCTGCCTGCCCGTGGGGAAGGAGCTGGCCCCTTGATGCGCTGAGATCCTGGTGGGATTAGGGAGGCAGGCAGCAGATGAGGAGTTGAGGCTTTGGCAAGTCAGGCTGCTGGCTTGCAAGCAGACAGAAGGGGTGTGGTGCGTGGGGGGAGGGGAATTGCATTGCAGCGCTGCCAGATTCCTTCAGCCAGAATTGGAAACTGAAGCGTCTCCACCGTGGGGTCATTTTGTCTGTGGCCGGCAGGTCCCTCATGCTGCAGGGTGGCTGTCTGGCCGGGGGCGCTGCAGGCAGCCCAGGGTGGGGGCCGGAGGTGAACTGCCCTGCACTGAAGGGGTCGTGCCGAGGTTGAACGTTTCTTTTTCCAGACCCCCTGTGTTGTCCATACGTCCTCACCCAGTTACTGTGGTGCTGCCTCCTGATGCAAGGACCCCGACCTGATCTCTCTTGGTTTTGTGTTCTGGGCTCTTTGCACAAGGGCCTGCCCTGAGTGACTTTCCATCTAAGAACCAACTGTCCCCACAGGGGACCTCGACACTGTCCTGCACCCCAGAGAAGCTTCCTCCTGCCTGCCCTCTTTGTCAGTGCTTGTGTGTGAGACACAAGGTCTCCCTGGGCTCTGTTCCTGGCTCTGCCGTGGCCGCGCTGTGTAGCCGTGGCCAAGTTACTCTCTGCCTCAGTTTCTCCATCTTGTAAAATGAGGACAGTACTCCCCTGATGCCCGTGAAGGCTGTGAAGCTCCTTCCATTACTGTTTGTAAGGTGCTTTGCCATACTTGGGAAAAAGAGGCTAGAGCCGGTCACAGGTGGTTATTCGTGAGTTTCACCCAAGTCTTGAAAACCCCCAGATGATTAAGCCTTATGCAAATGACAGTAAGGCACAGGTGGTCTGAAATTCTGTAGTATCCTTCATCCTAAAGGAACCCAAACTGCATCCTAAAGGAACCCAAAATCCCAAAGGGGATCTCTTCTCCCACCCCTGACTGCAGACACCTCTAAGGTGGATCTCATCAGCTGTTTTAACATCTCACAGTAATGCTACACAACAGCTTAAGAGAGGAAGTGACGAAGACTCCAGTTTCCAGGTAAACTGGCAAAGGAGAATATCATTATCTAGGTTGGTGAGAACACCAGTGTTAATATCCCTTCCTTACACGGGGGGAAAGCGCCATTTGATCTTCAGTGACCACCCGTACTCAGGACCTCAGTTTTAGAGCTGATCTGCAAAAAGGTGCCCCTGAGGGCAAGGTCCCTTAGTGCCAAACTGGAGCATTGGGTTCAGCCCTGACTCAGAGAACGCCACGTAGTAGATCACCCTGACCAGTTCTTCTAATACCGGGGAGATTTCCCATCACAGCCCGGCCGGCCTAAGCGTGCCTAGCTATGAGATCAGCAGAATTACAGCACGCCTCTGGTTGCAAACCATCATCCTGTCCCTGGATTGCTAAGGGATAAAACTGCCAGAAAACTAAATGAGATCCTGAGACTGCAGATTATAACGAAAAAAAATCCATTCCCTTCCTTCTCCCCCCCCCCCAGCTCTTTGTCATCTGCAATAAGGAAATCAATGGCCTGTTGATAATTGGCCTGCTACCCTGTACCTCTCTGTAACCTCGTTCCAGCCTGAGCTATGAAATCTGTTACACACACACACACACACACACACACACACACACACACACACACACGCTGCCCACAGCAAGGGAAGCGAGAGTGCCTTTCTGTGCTTGGTTGCTGTCTGGGTACTTAAAGCCAGCGCTGCATAGCCTGACTCAGGGCACGTCTTCACTACCCGCCAGATCGGCGGGTAGCCATCGGTCTATCGGGGATCGATTTATCGCGTCTAGTGTAGATGCGATAAAATCGATCCCCGACCGCTCTGCCGTCAACTCCGGAAATCCACCGCAGCGAGAGGCGGAAGCGGAGTCGACGGGGGAGCGGCAGCAGTCGATTCGCCGCCATCCTCACAGCCAGGTAAGTCGACCTAAAATACACCACTTCAGCTATGCTATTGGCGTAGCTGAAGTTGCATATCTCAGGTCAACCCCCCCCCCCCCCCCGTAGTGTAGACCTAGCCTCAGAGGACAAAAGCACAGCCGGCTACCAGAGAAATACCAAATGGGAGCTCACCACGAGTGAAAGCTGCTTGTGAGTAACTCGGAGGCCAGCTGAATTCATGCCCAGCCGGCAGGTCTCTGGGGGATCCAGCCATCGAATTCCACTCGTTCCCTCCATCAGAGTCTGTTAATTCACCTCGTGAAGCATCCCGCACTCTGTCAGAGCTGAGGGCGAGGGGCAGCCTTATCCGGATGTGGCAGGTATAGGCGGAATGAGGGGGCATGGGGGGCGTTGCCCCCTCAAGCCTCAGGCAGGCAACCTGAGTGTGCACTGTAAGGGGTTCTCCCAGAGGCAGGGAGTCAGAATTTTGTTTATAAACAGAGTGATTAACCGCGGATTAAGATAAGAAAGGGCTGACAGACAGTTCCCTAAAGTTAAATGATCTGTTCCGAGCTTGGTGAACTGCAAAAAGTGAGTAGCCTAAATGACAGAAATTGTAGATTTTCTACAGTTGTTTCAGTCGTTGGATTGAAGAGGTGGTAAGGAAGTTACTAATACCTTCCTTTGAGACGAGAACTGATTTTTTTAGACAAAGGAAATGTAGTAGATCTAATCGACCTGGATGTCAGTAAGGCATTTGATACAGTTCCACATGGGAAATTATTAGCTAAATTTGAGAAGATGGGGATTAATATATGAGAACTGAAAGATGGATAAGGAACTGGTTAAAGGGAAGGCTACAACAGATCATACTGAAAGGTGAGCTGTCAGGCTGGAGGGAAGTTCTCCATCCCTAGTGGAGTTCCTCGGGGATTGGTCTTGGGACCAACCTTCTTTAACGTTTTTATTACTGACCTTGGCAGAAAAAGTGGGAGTGTACTCATAAAATTTGCGGATGACACACAATTGGGAGGTATTACCAATACCAAGGAAGACCAGAAGACCATACAAGAAGCTGTGGATGACCTCGTAAGCTGGAGTAATAGAAACGGGATGATATTTAATAGTGCTAAGTGCAAGGTCATGCATTTAGGGACTAACGACAAGAATTTTTACTATCACCTGGATTGATCGGTCTTCAGCTGTCATTAAGATTGCGCCGATCACAACACATCCGCCATTCTTCTCACATTCTTGCCTTTCTTCTCCATGTTCGTCCAAACCATTTAACAATGTCATCTTCCCTCTTCTTGGAGGCCGACCAGGTGGTCTTTTCTGTTCTCTGCGGGTACCTACTCAGTAATGATTGCGGTCCACCTATTGTCCGTGAACCATGCTATGTGGCCCTCCCATCGTAGCTTATTATATCTGCTTTCCATGACAGTATTTTGTCACACCGCTGTATTCTCTAATCATTTCATTTTGGATACGATCCAGAAGGGAAATTCCCAATCATAGCTTGTTCCATTGCCCTTCAGCTACCAACAGCCGCTGTTCTTTTTGCTATAAGCTGGGATTTATCAGTTGTAAGTGACGGTGGAGGAGAAAGAATTGCGGGTATTGGTTGGTCACAGGATGACTATGAGCCACCAGTGTGATGCAGCTGTGAAAAAGGCTAACGCAGTTCTAGGATGTATCAGGCGAGGTATTTCCAGTAGAGACAGGGAAGTGTTAGTATCATGATACAAGGCACTGGTGAGACCTCATCTGGAGTATTAGGTGCAAGTTCTGGTCTCCCATGTATAAGAAAGATAAATTAAAACTGGAACAGGTGCAGAAAAGGGCTACTAGGATGATCTGAGGAATGGAAAAGCTACCTTATGAGAAGAGACTCTAAGAGCTTGGCTTGTTTTACTCTAACCAATAGAAGGCCATGGGGAGATTTGATTACTCTGTATAAATACATCAGAGGGATAAATACCAGGGAGGGAGGAGGAGTTATTAAGTTAAGCATCAGTGTGGACCCCAGAACAAATACATATAAACTGGCCATCAACAAGTTTAGGCTTGAAATTAGGTGAAGGTTTCTAACCATCAGAGGAGTGAAGTTCTGGAGCAGCCTCCAAGGGGAGCAGCGGAGTCAAAAAACTTAACTGGCTTCAAGACTGACTTGATAAGTTTATGGAGGGGATGGTATGACAGGACTGCCTACAATGGCATGTGGCCCATCGCGGCGACTGCCTGTAGCAAAAATCCCCAACAGCTGGAGACAGGGCACTAGATGGGGAGGGCTCTGAGTTACTACAGAGAATTCTTTCCCAGGTATCTGCCTGGTGGATCTTGCCCACATGCTCAGGTCTATCTGATCATCATATTTGGGGTCAGGAAAGAATTCTTCCCCGGGTCAGATTGGCAAGTGACCATGTGGGTTTTTCACCTTCCTGCAGCATGGAGCATGGGTCACTGGCAGGTTCAGACGCGGTGTAAATGATGAATTCTCTGTAACTTGAAGTCTTTAAGCCCTGATTTGAGGACTTCAGTAACTCAGCCAGAGGTTATGGGTCTGTAACTGGAGACGGTGGGTGAGGTTCTGTGGCCTGCCATGTGCAGGAGGTCAGACTAGATGATTGTGATGGTCCCTTCTGACTTGATAAGAGTATCTCCATAAGAATAGACATTACAATTTTAAACCTAACCAGTGTCCCTTACGTGACTTGCCACAAGATGTCCAAACGTGTTAGTATTAGAGCTGAATGGGTCTAAAGTTTATTTAATTTTTTCTTGACATAGGAATTAGATACAATGCTCCTGTTGGATATTTCTAAATTATTATCTGCAAAAATAGAGTTTTCAGTTGCCTCAGTAGCCCCTGGAACCATGGTTAAAATTGCCCCCCGCCCCCAAATCTGAAACGGCGCCTCTGTGGGCAAGCACAGGATTAGTCCACTCCCACCCACGTGTGGCCCCATGGTCCTGACTGGAGCCACGCTCCAAATATAGAAGTCAAACAACGCCTATGGTGGCAGGGAGGTGGAAGGAAGAGGGAAGAAAGGCTCTGGGATTTCAGTAGAAGTGTCTGAGAGGCTGTTTTGCCAGCAGTGTGTTGTTGAGGGGGAATTGCCCACAAGTATTGCCTCAGGGGCATTGAGGACACTGCAGACTTCATCCACTCACTCAGGGCCCCCTAGTACTCCCCATGTGTCTGCCCTCGCAGCCCCCACCAGTGCTGTCCTTACAGCTCCACCCCCAGTATCCCCCATACTTCTGCCCTGACGGCTCCCTCTAGCGCTGCTCTCACAGCTGCCCCTCCCAGCCCCCCACCCGATGCCCGTCTGCGGGGCGGGAGTGCGCTTCCCTGGCAGTCATGCACTGTGAGCAGGACCCGTATCTCTGTCCCCGTGTCACAGAGACAGAAAGCACTGGCTTGCGCAGAGGGTGACAGAGCTGACGGTGGAACCCAGGCGTCCTGCCCGTCAGCCCAATATGCCCACCCCAGAACCCTCCTTCCTTCTCCCAAATTCCTTCTACACCAGATCCAGACACTCATGTCTCCCAAGCCAGCAGCTACGCAATGGGGGAGGCCGCCCCCTCTCCTCCCCAGCTCCGTGGGGTTGGTCTGTAGGATCCCATCCCCAGCCCATTGACTTCTTCAAGACAGCCAGTAGCAGTGCTGCTTTGTCCTATAAAGAAAATGTGGTGGTGGTTTTCGCAAGTGGAAACACCATCTCCTCAAGCTATCGGACATGTCTCTCCCAGGCTGCCCTGCCAGGTTAGCCAAGTAGCTGCTTCTCTTCTCTTTTCCCTTCCCTCTCCCCATCATCCATACCCCTCCCACCCCGCTGATTGATTGGGGTAAAATCCACAAGCAAGTCAGGCACTGGGGCACCATATGAGTTGGGTGGTGGGCAGCGGAGAGAGGTATTGGGGGCTGGGTTAGAAGGGGAATGGGGCAGGGGAGACGGGGACTTGGGTCGTGGGTTCTAGGAGGGAGGATGGAAGCACACGGAAAGAAGGGGACCGGAAGCACTAGCGGATGGAGGATGGTGCTGGAGGGGGAGACCAGGAGCAGTGGGACAGGGTGGGCGGGCCAAAGGGTCCCAGTTGGTCATCCCAGCTGAGAAGGGTGCGCAGAAGTGCAGGGTAGGACCACCAGGGAGGGAGCTCAGAGCAGCTGGGCTGCAAGCAGGTGGTGTTGCCAGCTCCCAGTGACAAAACACCCCTTTCCCCCCACCTGCAGCCCACCCTGCCATGCCCATCACTCCTGAGCTGCAGCACCCCCGGCTTAGCCCCCGGTCCTAGGTCCCCTCTGAATGCTGCCGTGAAGAATTCTCATTGCTCCCAGCTGGGGCCTCTTCCGAGAAGCGCCTGCCCGTCATGCCAAACGCTGCGGTGGTTTTGTAATGCAGACAGATGTGGACGAGGGATTGGACTGGGGCTGCCAAACTCCTGCTCAGCAATAATTTAACCCAGGTCTCTATGGGTGAGAGGGGCTGGTGTATTAACCCACTGTGTCCCAGAGCCCTTTGAGAGCCAGTGTCGGAGAAATGCAGCTTGCAATTCCCCTGGCATGTCCCCAGGGCTAGGGGGAAGGTTCTGAGGGTGACCCATGTGCCGCTCCAAAGGGTACCGTTCTCCCTTCCTCCAGCCTTCCTTTAAATGCTGTTTCTCTTGACGTTGGGGAGGGGCAGGGAACTGCCCCCATCTCCCCCTTCTGTCTTGCTGATTTCCATGCCAGCGGATCTGTAAGGTTGTAATAGTTTGTAACCCACAACTATAGGCCAGCCGGGGGTTGGAACCCACCGAGGAGATGCGAGTTCAACTCCTGGTCTCAGAGCCAGTCTCCCGTTGCTTACACCAGGGTAAAGCAGCGGTAACTCCATGACCGTGAACGGAGATATATTGGTATCAGATTGGGGCAAGGGGACAAGAGGGCTCGGTCTCACGCTGGAAGTGAGAGGCGGGTGCAGGAGCCCACAGCAAGCCATGCTCCTTGGTGGGGATTGGGAGCCAGGATTCCTGGGTTCTGTTTGTACTCCGGCCTCCCCTGTGCTTCAGTTACCCCACTGGTAAGCTGAGGCTGACGATCCCGACCCACCTTTGCCGGGAGGTCCTCGGCTGACAGGCGCTATCGTCACTGCAGCACTGAGCGTGACCAAATGTCCTGATTTTATAGGGACAGTCCTGATTTTGGGGTCTTTTTCTTATATAGACTCCTATTACCCCCACCCCCGTCCCGATTTTTCACATTTGCTGTCTGGTCACCCCAGCAGCACTGCTCCTTACAAACAAGATCAATTGAACTGGAGTGAAACAATAATTATGAACACCGGGGTTGTCGGCTCAGAAGCCATGCACGAGGAGGCACCAGCCCCCGTCTCTGTGTGACTCCAGCGCTCTCAGCTGCTCTTCCTTCTTTCTGTCTTGTCTCTCGATTGTGGGCTCTCCCGGGGCAGGGATCACACTCTTCCTGTTTGCCAGCCAGGGACCTCGGGTCCTCGGGAAATAATCACGATGTTTCTTGGCAATCAGGGCTTCATTCTGTAGCTTGAGCTGCTGCCTTCTGAGGCTTTCCCTCACCTCCCGGTCATCTCTTCGGTCTGGGGCAGGAGCTCCTCTGCCATAGGTGCCGACTCCATGGGTGCTCCGGGGCTCAAGCACCCACCAGCCACAGCTTTTTGGCGGGGACGCCGATCAGCTGGCTGGCGGGAAGCGCTCAGGGCAGGGCAGAGAGCAGCGAGCGGCTGGTGGGTGGGTGAGGGGCGGAACAGGGGTGGGAAGAGGTGGAGACAGGGTGGGGCTTCAGGGATGGGGCGGGAAGAGGCGGGGCCTCGGGGAAGAGTTGGAGTGGGGTTGGGGCCTTGGGGAGGAGCAGGGTGGAGCACTCACCTGGAAAAATAAAATTTGGTGCCCGTGCCCTCTGCATACCTCGGGGAAAGGCACCTGGCATACCACTGTGGAGATGGAATCCTCTGCAGATTTGGTTGGATAATTATCTGGTTGCTGTGGGGGACTTTTTGCCGCAGGTTTTGCCTCTGTATCAGGCTGTGGCTAGAAGTCCCCCAAGAAAAGAGAGGTGGGGTTTGCATGAGGCCATTGCCCCTGTCACATGCCGCATTCCAGCAGGAGCGCGCTCAGAACAGGCGGTACTTGATGCAAGGGTTTTCACGCGCTTTCAGGCAAGCGCTCTGAGTAAAGCAATGGGAGCCGGGAACTTGGGAGTTCACATCCTGGACCTGACGCTAATGCCCTCAGTGAGCCTTGGGAAGGGTCCTCCCACTTGGTCGTTGCCTCAGTTTCCCCATCTGCAAAATGTGGATGATAATTCTTACCTACCTTGCAGGGGGGTTGTGGAGCTAGGTAGGGATAAGGGGACATGCCCTCCAGCCTGTTGACATCCCTCCTTGGCATATTGGACGTAGCTGCGCTTCTGGTTGTGAGGATTCGTTAGCTGGGTTTGCCTAGCACTTTCGTAATACACAAAGCTAGTGCGTGACTCCGTATCCTGCCCGGCACCCACCTCTTTGCTCCCACCTATGGGAGCTGTCGCGGTCGGGCCGGCTGCTGGTGGTGCTGAAGTTGGTGGGAGGTGGGTTGTGGCAGTGTGTGTAGCTAGCAAAGGCGGAGACGATGGTCTTTTGCGCACTGGACTGGAGTGCTGGGACTCGGGGTGGCAATAGGGAGGGGGATGCAGGCCCGACGGCGTGGATGAACAGCTCAGCCTGTTTTGCTCACACCACACATGATTTGTTAGCTTCCCTAGGGCGCGGGAAAGTGGCAATGTGGCCCAGGCCTGAGCAAGGCCAATTTCTCCAGCTGAGCCCCTCCTTCCTTCTCCCCCACCCCGGTCTCAGGCTGGGCAAGGAAAATCCCCTCCCCGCTCTTTCTTTTGTTCCGAGTGTTTCCTTTCACTCTTCCTCCCTTTCTCTACAGTGATCAAGCCCCCTTCCTCTCACCCCCTGCAGCCGTGGCTGCCTGCGCTGCCTTTGCCAAGCGTTTCTGGAGCGCTCTGCACAGTCCCTCCTGCCCGTCAGCCCATACTGCTCTGGCAGAGAATAGACCCTATTGTGTCCCCAACTCCAGAGAGGCTCCAGCATCAGCAAACCAAGGCGATTAAAGCGGACTGCGGTGGGACTTGCTATTTGCTTGGCTTTCCCGCATAAGGAGAGGATTGTATTCCCCTCCCTGAACCTCCAATCGGGGGTGGGATGTTGGCAACGCAGATTTTTCTGTTACTTTGAAGCTGCCTCAGTGTTTTTTCTGCAGCCGTATCCTCTCGGGCTGCAATCTTGTTAGATCTCACCAGATAAACAGGGTCAAGCCGGGTTAGCCTGTGGATGGGAGACCTCCCAAGAAAAACCCAGGGTGTTTCAGGAAGTGATGGTGGTGAGTCAGGTCATGGCGCTCTTCCCGCTGAAGCCGTGCTGAGCCCAGTGCCCCAGGAGTTGCAGGGGGCTCTTTGCCGCTGGGTTTTGGATGAGGGACAACAGTGTTGTCCTAAGTAATTCTAGTTAGTTTGCATAGGGATTGCCAGACTGGATGAAACCCAGCGTCTGTCTTAGGCGAGTCTCCCAAGTGTGGCCAGCATCAGCTGCTTTCAGAGGAGGATGCAAGGAACCCCCTAGTGGACGCTTGTTCAATAACGTGTCTGTGTCTGACCCTAGGCCATCAGGGGTTTCTTGTGGCCTGAAGCAAGAGGGTTTATATCCCCAGCAGATTGTTTTATCCTAGCTAGTGGAACTGCAGAGGTGGTTCTTATTCATGTATATGTCTGAATCCTGCTAGGCTCCTGGCCTCAGTAAGATCTTGTAGCAGTGAGTTCCACTGGACAATTCTGCATTGTGGGTAAAGGGCACTTGGAAAGCACATCTGCTCAGACAGTACTAAAGTCTGCAAAATGTCTTACCATCATTGTCTTCTCTTGCCCCAGGGTTGGAAATGGCACAGCCCCTCCTGCTATTGGCTAGGAGAAGACCGTGTGACCTACAGCGATGCATGGAAGATGTGCAGTGACTACAGCGCCACCCTCGTCACCATCACCAACAGGTGGGTGCACTCTGGGGATTAGCTCTGTTGTCATGGGTGTTCGGTTTCCATTCCCTCTGGGACACTCCCATAACCATAGCTGAGGTCGCTGGAGTCCCATCCCCCACCCCCCAGCTTGGTGCTGAATACTTCATTAGCAGAGATGGCCTGTGGTCTGAAGAAGGGATGGGAGGGAGTACCCTGGTTTCTATTTCCAGCTCTGCCACTGAGTGGCTGGCTGTGCAGCCTTGGAGCAAGTCACGTCCCGTTTTCCCCCATCTATGTAATGGGGATAACGGTACTTACCACAGGACACTCCTGGGGGAATTCTGCGCTACTGCTTATGTGCATAATTAACGAGCCCTGCAGATTTCTAACTTTTTTGTGCACAAAAAAAGCTTCTGCAGAACTGTTGCTGCAGTTCCGCCTTTTGCCCATGAGAGAGCGCTGTGGCGATAGAACAAAGCTGCATCTCAGGGCCAGCGAGGGAAGAGAGAGAGCTGCCTTCTTCTCAGAGCTTGTCAGGCCAGGTCAGGAAACGGGCTATGGGGAGACAGACAGCGTGGGGTGCTATGGGGTGGTCAGACAGGGGCAGGGGCTGAATGGGAATGGAAGCACAGCGCCATAGGTGGGAGGGAGGTACAGAGACACATGGGGACAGGGGAGTGGCTGAGTGGGGGCACAGAGACATATGGGGACAGGGGCAGATGTGACTGACTGAATGGGAGAGGCTAGGGGTCAGCTAGGGTCTGCATGGGGAAAGCTCCTTAACAATCCCTTCCCACCCCCCAAAAAAACCTGTTCCATACTTTTCCCAACAACCGTCCAAGTTCACACCCAGGTTCCTTCCCAGCAATTTACTTCCCTCTCCCTCAGCTCCTTGGTTACCCCCGATTCCCCCAAGCCTTTGCACTGCTTCTGAGAAGTATGGGAAATACGGTTCTATATTGTAGTTTAAATGAATTATTACTCAGAGTTCTGTATTAATAGGCCTAGTAAGGAATCTATTTGTCAAAAAACATATCCTGAAACTTTTTTTGTTGTCTGTATTGTTACAGACATACTTGCTGACAGGTATTTTGAAATAAATGACCAAAAATAATTGAAACTGTTGTGATTATAGTGTGTTATTTTGACAAATAAAATAAGCAGAATTTTAAAATGTTGTGCGCAGAATTTTTAATGTTTTGGTGCAGAATTCCCCAGGAGTAACAGGAGGCAGAGTTAATTAGCAGGGGACTCAGCAGAAAGCGTCTGGGACTGTACTCCTTGTGTGACAGCCGCTGGGGATTGAACTGGGTTCTCCAGAGCTAAATGCCGGAGTCTCCACTAGGGCTGAGGGCGGGAACAGACCCGAGTCTCGGGGCCAGAGCCACAGAGGAGGAAGATTAACGGCAGGGCATCCCACTGCTCTCCCGTGTCAGGTTTGAGCAGGCGTACGTCAGCAGCCTCATCTATGGCTGGGACAGTGAGTATTTCTGGACGGCGCTGCAGGACAACAACAAAACGGGCGCTTTCCGCTGGCTGAGTGGCGACGAGGTCATGTACACCCACTGGAACCGCGACCAGCCCGGTAATGGCACAGAAGCCAGCTGGGAGGAGGGGGGGTGTTCGTTCCCTCCCCCAATTTCCTATCATTCTTCGCCCCAGCAAAACACATGGCAGCCTCTGTTCCCTGAGCATTGCCGTGGCAAGGAGCACAGGGCCAGACGCCGATCGCAGAAGGAGCAGTAGCCAGCTAACAGCAGTAGCTCTTTCTACCTCCGTAACTTCCTGGTGTGAAGGGAGTAGACCCCAAGCAGGGAGGGGAGCCATCTGGAGCTGCACATGGGGGGATAACAAAGAGCCGTGGGAGGGAACTAGACAAAGGAAATGCCACCACAGTCCAATCTCTTGGGCTGTGGGGCCATCTCCCACGGCAGCCCCAGCACGGGAACCAGTCAGCAGGGGACACTGGGGTGCATCCTGTAGGGATGCTCCTGCATGCCCCTGGAAGCTCTGGTCCATTTCAACTTCCTATGGGCCCACCGGCCCTGACGGGGAGAGGATCGGTCCCACTCGTTCCTGAGATGTTTTAGCCCCACCGCCCCCCATCCCCATCGCATAACTTCTCCATTCCCCACCCATTCTACCCTCTGGAGGGTGGCACCGCCAGCCATGCCTCCCCTGCTTCTGGATGCCCCAGGGCAGCAGTGGGGTCTGTCTGCTTGGTGCTCACCCGGTGGTAGGGGGATGGGTCAGCGAAGATATCGCTAGGCGGGGGCCTGTTACACCATGGGTAGGTGGCTGGGTTCCACACTCCACTATCTAGGCTCAAACCTTGTCCCCCTCTCTGCCCCCTTTCCACGAGCGTTCCAGGTTACAACAAAGGCGGCTGCGTCGCCCTGGCCACGGGGAGCTCCATGGGGCTATGGGAGGTGAAGAACTGCAGCACATTCAGGGCCAAATACATCTGCAGGCAGAACCTGGGGACCCCGGTGAACCCCGAGTTACCAGCCCCATACCCGACGCCCAGCCTCACCGGCTCATGCCCCCAGGGGTGGAGCTCGGACCCCAAGCTCCGACACTGCTACAAGGTAAGAAACCAACGTGTCCCAGGGAAGACAGCAGGGTTCTCTGGGTTTGTCTACACTGTATACTAAATCCAGGCCCTGGTTCAGGTTTGAATCCAACCTCCTCTTCCGTCCACATGGAAATCAGTCTGACTCCGGTTAGCGAGCACTCAGGATCCGGGTCCTAAGACGCTGCTAGTGAGTGGGTCAGAGCCCGAGCCCCAGTGAGGCTCAGCTCCAAGCCCCGTCATTTTGCAGTGTGGACGCAGCTCAGGCTGCAGATCTGAGTCAGAAACTCTGTGTAGTGCGGTGTGGACGCGTTAGCACGGCTGTGAGACCCGGGGCCAGCAATTGGAAGCCCCGGTTTGCAGTTCAGTGTGGACACTCAAGCACAGGGCTGGAAACACTGAAAGTCTGGGTCCCACAGACCCAGGCTTAGTGTGCGGTGTAGACACACGTTCTGTATCCTTGGGGTGGCTGCATCCCACCCCAAAGCTGCCAGCCTAGGATTGCCAACTTCCTAACTGCTGACAACCGGAACACAGACCCCTTCCTCCCCGCTCTGTCTCTCCCCCCACCCCAAGGCCCCGCCCCTGCTCTCCCTCTTCCCCCAAGGCCCTACCCCTGCTTGCTCCTGTCTCCCCTCCCCCTTCCTTCTAGCTAGAGCCTCTCCACCCTTCCCTTCCGTCGGCCCACGGTAACGGGACTTTTGGTGTCCGGTCAGTACATCTGCCCAGACATTGCCAGGTCCCCTTTTCGACTGGACTGTTCAGTCGAAAACCGGCTACCTGGCAACCCTCTGCCAGCCATGACCACAGAGGTCACTGCAGGGAAACCAGGCGACCTGTAGAGCCCTCACTGGTGCCCTTGCGAGGCAGGTGAGACGGCCGTGGTTGTAAAGAGGGAAGGGAGCGAGTGTGCACCCAGGGAAGCAAGACCGGCCAGACTGAGTCTGTCACACACGCGCCCTCCCCAGGCAGGATGCCTTTAAGCCACAGCCCTGCCCTGGAGGCAGGGTGCAGAGGCCCTGCATTCTGGCAGAAGCTCCTGGAGGTTTGCAGGGGCGAGGCAGACACTGCATCCCCTGCTGCTCGGCCCAGTTCCAAGGTGAGCTTCCCTCCCCTGTGCGCCCATCCAGCCCTCCTGGCTGGCTAGAGGGTGGGACAGAGTTGTGGGCCTGCTCTCCCCAAACACCTCAGGGGACCAGTGCTGCTGGAGGTGCTGGACTCCCCCAGTCCGTGGGCATCCGGAGCCCAAGCACCGGCAGTGTAGCTGCCTCCTGGGCAGGGAGTGGTGGAGAAGGCTCCTTGGGCCTTGGCCTCAGTGTGTGGGGAGCTGCATAGCAGCGAGAGGCCGGAGGCAGGGGGTAATTACACCCCTCTGGGTCTGTCTCTCTGCTGCTGTCATTGTGGAGGATGGAAAGCAGGCTGCCTGGCCGAGCCAGTTCCTCATCCCCAGGACTGGATGCGGCAGGCTGGGAGGTGGAGCAGCTGGCCGAGAGGTTTTTCTATCTCTAGGTATTTGGGATGGCAGAGAAGCTCCTGCTAGCTCTGGAGAGCCTCCACCCCTCTCCCTTGCTCACTGCACTCTCGGCTGGAGCATTAAGCTTCTGTAACCTGCTCAATTCTGCTGCTCTTGGTACATGTTGCACAGGGCAGCCGGTGCTATGGGACAGGCCCTGCGTGTCACCAGGCTGTGATTGGCACCCGCGGGCATTTGAAGCTCTTTAAAACACGGTGTGGAGGCCCCCCGGGGAGCTGGCCATGGGGTGGGGTGTAGTGGCAGGTGCCTGGTCTGTGCTGCTGAGAATCCACCATGACCAAACAGGCCTCGGCCGCCCAGCCAGATGCACCAGAGGTCGGGCTGGAGCAGGCTCCACATCTCCTCGTGTGTAACGTACCCCTGGCGACAGGGGCAGCAGCTTGGAAGCAGCAGAAGGGAATCGTGGGCGTGCTCTGGGCAGGGAGCAGAGCAGTGAGTCTGCCCCTCTCTCCCACGCCAGGTGTTTAACTACGACAAGCTGCAGGACAAGAAGACCTGGATTCTGGCCCAGCTGTTCTGCCGTGACCTGGGGGCACAGCTTCTCAGCCTGGGCAGCTACGAGGAGGAGCATTTTGTGGCCAACACCCTGAACAAGATCTTCGGGTGAGGAGTCGGTTGTAAAGGGGGCGTGGGCGTGTGCACCGATCTAGGTGCCCGTGCACGTGCACATACACTCTTGCACCCCTGTGACGGCGGCTGTGTGTACAAGAGTCTGCATGTATTTGTCGTATGTGTCTGTGTGCTCATGTGCATGATTGTCCGTGTGCATATGTACGGCTTTGTAGGCAAAGCATGTACACTGACCTGAGTGAGCGGGTACGTATCGTGTGTGTAAATGTGTGAACATAGCACAGGAGACTGAAAAGACTGGAACTGTTTACTTTGGGGAGGCAACAAGGACCTGACACGTGTATGAAATACTGAATAGACTCGAGACGGTGCCCGGAGCCCATGGTAATAATATGAATTGGCAAGTAGGTAGGTGAGAAACGTGTAGCTATTTACCCTTCCTTGTCAGAACGAGGAGCTGCTCCGTGACATTCTAGGGAGCAAGCCGTAAAATGAGGAAACACGTTTTTTCCATAAGGGATGATTGGCTTGTGGAACTCACTGCCACAATACCTCTTTGAGGCCAAGACCTTAGCAGGACTCCAGGCATTAATATGGATCACGAGAACACCCAGAGGTACAGAGTAAAGATTGAAACCAAGGAGTGTGAAGCTTTCTGCTACAGGGCATAAGCCAATGAGAAACTGCATCTCTAAATAACTGCCCGAGGAACTCCCCCACCCCCTTGGCGGGGACGGGGGGCTCTGGGCCATAACCCAAAGCGACAGAATTACTAAACCCCCATGAGCAGGTTATTCCATAATTCTCTGCTAGGGGGTTCCTGTGCCTTCCGCTGAAGCATCTCAGACAGGGTACTTGGACTAGCTGGGCCAATGGTCCGATCCTGTGTGGCATTTTGTATGTCCTGTGTCTGTGTGTATCCGTGCACATGTGCATACATGTATGTTTTGCCAGTGCCGGTGCCTAGGCAGGGTGTACACTGTAGGCAAAGCATGCACACACGAGTGCCTCAAGTGGGTGTATACGGGATTTTTTCCCACTGGTATTCCTGGGGATGGGGATAAAATCATATTTGCAGCTGCATTGTGGGATGTACCACCTGCGCCTGGCCCATTCTCGCTGCGGTGCATCCAGGGGGCATTAGAACTGGCCCTGGGCATTCTTCCTAATAGCTCCTCCTCCGGCTCCATGCTAAAGGAAGGAGACAGGCAGTGTTTCCCCTTCCCCCAGTTCACCAGCTCCGGGTGGTTTCTTCCAGCGAATCGGAACCGGAGATCCACGAGCAGCACTGGTTCTGGATTGGCTTGAACCGGCGGGATCCTGGAGCAGAGAGGAGCTGGAGGTGGAGCGACGGCCTCGGGGTGAGTGTAGATGCGCTTGGCACAGGAACAGGTGCCAGGTCAGCAGTGCCATGCGCTGAGAGGCAAGCAGGGCGGCCACGGGCTCTGCGGGGGTGTCCAAAGACCTCACAGTGCCGGACACGCTGACTGCAAACCAGCGACATAGAGAGGAGCCACTTCACCGGTTGCTGAAATGCAGCCACCTCTGGGGTGGACGACAGCAGCTGTTCAGCGGTGCTGTGCGGTAGTTCAGGAGAGGGGGAATTTTAGGGAGGCAGAAGGTGACAATTACCCATTGGGAATTTGGTCAGGGCACCACAGAACAAATCCAGAGCTGGTGCAAGCCGGTGTCACGCTATTGACGTTAACAGAGGAATGCTGATTTGCCCCCGCCGAGGATCGGATCCTCTGACTTGCCAAATGTGCTATGAGCTTTTTACTAAGCACAAGTGGCCAGCACCTCGTCTTTACATCTCCCTGGGATGATCCCCTTGGGCACTGAAAGCTGTTTTATTGAGACAGGATAATACTGGTACGGCTCCGGGGTTGTCCCCTTTTCTCTTTGACAAAGTCCCTGGGACTCTTCCCGTCCTCCTGGCTGGTCGGATAGAGAGCCACCGAGGCGCAAGAGAGGCCATAGAGGCTCGACTTTCCTTTGACCTAATCCGGTGGTTTTCAACCTTTTTCATTTGCGGACCCCTAAAAGATTTTGAATGGAGGTGCGGACCCCTTTGGAAATCTTTGCCATAATCTGTGGACCTCCAGGGGTCTGCGGACTCCAGGTTGAAAACCACTGGCCTAATCCTTCATGTCTGATCCTTCTACAAGACAGTGACTGCAGCATTGGGCTTTGAAAGAGAGAAAGACACAGAAGTCCCTGCTCCCACCTGACTCTGATTCCACCATAGGACAGCTACTGTGGCCACATATTAGAAAAAGGGCTGGATCATTTCTGGACCCATATTAGCGATTGGGATCCCATTCCCCGGTGCCCTGCGCCGTGTGTCCAAAATGGATGGAAAGCACCACTGTCCTGACCTGGAACTTTTCACACCCACTTTTACACAGATGCAAGGTGTAGGGCAGAGGGAATGAGGCTGAGATGGGGCAAACCGTTCTTGCGCTGCTACTGGGATTAGCGGGGCACTGGGGAGGTACAGCATTGCACAGCTGGCTGGGTGCATTATGGGAGTCAGAATGCCATAGCGCTATAGATGGATCAACCCTCCCGATCCGTTGCACCCGGAGACCAGACGATACGGGCCAATTGTCCAGTCAAGTGGGGTGACAAGTTTGCAGGCTCTAACTCTGCCCATCTTTCTTGGCTCCCAGTTTTCCTACCACAACTTTGACCGCAGTAACCATGACGATGACGACATCCGTAACTGTGCAGTGCTGGACCTGGCGTCCTTGCAGTGGATGCCCATGCAGTGTGAATCACAGCTGGACTGGATCTGCAAACTGCCCAAAGGTAACGGGGAAGAGGGGCACAGGACGGAGGCAGGCGGAGGAGAATGCAGTGTATTCCGTCCGCTGATCTTGGAGCACTTTGAGGACATGGGCAAATTCAGCCTCCCAGCACCCCTGGGTGGTGGGAAAGGGATCACTGACGGGGGCTCTCGGGGGCTGCTCGTTTGGAGTCTGTCACAAGGCAGCGTAGGGAGTTTTCCCTGCCTGAGATAGAGCCGCCTCTTTCTGGATGTAACCAAGGCTGTGTCCGCACTGCGAAAATAAGGGTGTTCTTAACTTGGGTTAAAGTAGCCGTGAAGAAAGGGTCACTTAGCAGCTCAACCTCAAGCCTGGACAGGAGCCTGGGGTTGAACTCACCCAGTTAACCCAAGTTGCTGTGTCTTCACTGCTGTTTTACCCTGAGTTAGTTAACCCGAGTCAACCCGCCTCCCCCCGTTTTGCTGTGTAGACATACCCTAAGCCTTCCTGGCCAGAGCTGATGTCTTGCTGGGGAGCATCTATAGCTACATTTGAGGAGGAAATGTTCTGCCTTTGGAATGCACTAGATTGAGGAGAGGGGACAAAACCCCAAACAACCCTCCCAAAACACTGCACTCCCAGACACAATGAGAGAGAGGATGGGCGAGAAGATGGAACAGGTGACAGATGTCAGTCACATCACTCAAAGCATGACCAGGAGGCATAGGCACCAATTTTTCCCGGTGCCGGTGGGTGCTCGTGCCCCATCCCGGCCCCTCCCCGACTCCACCCATGCCCTGCCCCTGCCCCGCCCCCATTCCAACCCCTTCCCCAAAGTCCCTGCCCCAAATCCACCCCCTCCCTGCTCCTATTGGACAACTCCCCAAATCCCCGCCCGGCCCCACCTCTTCCCTGAGCACGCCGCGTTCCCCCTCCTCCCCCCTCCCTCCCTCACAGTACTTGGTGCCACGAAACAGTTGTTTCGCGGTGGGAAGCGCTGGGAGCTAGGGGAGAAGTGGCACGTTCAGGGGAGGAGTGGGGGTGGGGGTGAGCTGGAGTGGGGGTGGGGAGTTGCCAGTGGGTGCAGAGCATCCACCAATTTTTCCCCGTGGGTACTCCAGCCCCAGAGCACCCACGGAGTCGGCGCCTATGCCAGGAGGCACTCAAACTCCGGTGATGGGGTTGGGACAAGAACGTGGGTAGAATGGAATAGCCCCAAACTGCAGATGTTTCTGAACAATTCCTGGTGGGAGGAAATCTCCACCCACCACGGCTCCCCTAAAAGCTCTACACACACAGATGCACACACTCTTCAAATTACACACGCTGATCCCTCCCCGCAGTACTATCAACACACTGACGGGCTTAAGGAGCGAAATCTAAATATTTTCAGCAAATGCACTTAAGTTTGTTTGCCAAGTGGTTTGGGTTATTTTTATGAGAAAGTAGTTTTGTTTAAATGGGAAAACCAATGAATTCATTCCTCTGATCTGTGCATGACCATGCACAGAGGCAGGGTTGCTGGCAGGCGAGGAGTAATTTTGTGGGAGCCCTTTGTTAAAATGTTGGCTGTCCATCGCTGTAACCGTTTTTAATCACAGTGAGCCCACATGACCGTTTGGGAAAGGAAGTGAAGACAGATCCTTTGTCCATTAGTACATGATGTCTGAAATTTTCAAAGCTGTGAAGGAATTTTGGACCAAATCCCTGGATAGCCGTTGAAATAAGGAGGAATTGGTTGTGACTCAGTCGTTTATGGTTCCATTGAGTTTCTTGTTTAAAGCAGGGATTCCGCCTGGTGGTTTGTATGAAGACTATAGTGTAGCCTCCCGAAACTCGCAGCACACAACCAGTCAGGAGAGGTTGAGTTTTCTGAAATATACATTGCATCGCGAAAAAACCTGCGAGCATTCCAAAGTTAGGAAATTCTGGAGTTAAGGTTTCCTGTGCAACCTTAATTCAGCCCCGTTCTGTATATGCATTATGACACAGTCCTTAATTACGTGGTTACACGCTTCGTTTTCCACAGGGCTCCGCTGTATTCAGTGCACAAGATAGTGCTCGCTGCCTGAGCAGCTCTTCAGTACGAATTTTTAACCTGATCATTCAGTGTGTGGCCTCAAGCTTTGTTTAACCGTAATAAACACTGTATCTCTTATCTAGCGTTTTTCACCCACTGATCCCAGAGCGCTTTACAAAGGAGGGCAGTATGGTTATCCCCATTTGACAGATGGGGAAACTGAGGCACAGGGCAGTAACTTGCCCAAGGTCACCCAGCAAAGCAGTGGCAGAGCCAGGAATTGAACCCAGTCTCCTGAGTCCCTGTCCCATCCACTAGGCTACACTGCCTCCCATCATTTGTTGCACACCGTCCGAACTCCGCTCTGAATACAGAATTGTTAATTTCCGACAGGGCTTTTCTGTGACACCCGCAGCAGCACCATGTCTGAGTGATTCACAAATGTTACTGACTTTACTCTCCCAACGCCCCGGGAGGTAAGGTGGTGCTATCTCCATTTTCCTGATGGAGTCCTGAGGGGCACAGAGATACTGAGGCCAGTTGTAGCAGGCATGCATATAATTACAGTAGTTGGGGTGTGGTCAGTGTTATTAAAAGTATTTCCATTGTAAACCCCCCCACCCCTCTGTGGTCACACGCTCGTATCGCTCGGAAATGTTCACCTCCGGGGCTGGCTCAGTTCAGATTTGGCTTTGGCATAAAGGTGATTTTTCTTTTTTGAGCTAAATCCCTTCCACGGTTAGAGTTACAGCACGATGGAAAATAATCCATTTCCCCCATTGTTCATGGAAGAATCTAAGCCCTAGTTTTTTGAGACCTCTTCAGCAAAGGTAACTGAAGCTTGAAATGTACCATGAGCTTAGTGGCCCCGAAGGGCTAGTGTCTGAGCTTGTTAGGGAAGTTTGGGGCGGACGGATAAATGAGATTTAAGCGATTACAAAACGTTTCTAAGCTTGATTATTATAATTTTTTGTGTGTGATGTTTATAGAAGATGCAGTGTGTGTGTGTGTGTGTGTGAGGGGGGGTGTGTGTGCATGTGTAGATAGATTAGAAAACCTGTTCTAAATATAGGCGTGCACAGGCACACAACCCCTCTGCCTTTAAGGCTGAATTGTTATTGAAGGTTCCTGGTGCTGTTGTAAACCACCAGAGTGGCGCTTGAGTGGTTTATTTATACACATCCGCAAAACCCCTAGAGAGCAGAAGAGACGGTCTTGCTTGATGCACTTTTAGCTCTTCGATCTTCCCAATGCTTCGTGCCCCTTCAGACCGAATAGCAAATCTGGGGGGCTTCTGAGGACACTGAGCAAAAACTGAAACCCTTGGTCGATTCGCAGGGAGCTGGCTGGCGGAGGGGACTGAGTCTGGCACTTGGCGTCTTTCATGTTTAGAGTCTAGGTTGGCGCTGGCCCAAAGTCATTACCAGCAATCTGAGAGCTCCTCAGTGGCCTGTCTTCAGAGTGTCAGGAGCCTCGGTCCAGTTGCTAAATTGCTCAAATCTCCAATAGACACCAAGGGACAAACTCTCCAAAGAGCTCAGTTCACTTTTAGGCACCCAAATAAGGGCTAGATTTTTCCCCCCAAGTCCTCAATCCCCAGCACCACCTCCAGCCCTCCACCCATGGTGAGATTTAGGGCCAGATTTTTCATAAGGCCTCAGCGCATTGGGGGTCGAGCAATTGGGAAAACCTGGCCACAGCTGGGAGTGTTGATTGCTTTGGAATTCTGGCCTGCGTGATTCCCGGTCAGGGTTGCAGGCAGTGACTGTGTGAAGCTGCTGCTGCTACTGTCCATGCAACGCTCGCCCTGTGGATTCCCCCGTCCTGCACCTTTCACCAGCTCTAGATTCATGAAATAAAAATTCCCCTTCTCCCTCCTGTCACCGCAGACCCCCTGCAGGTGCCAACAGCTGCTGCAGTGCTCTGATATCCCTGTAATTAGAAGTCATTATCCATACACATCCCCCCCAGGTCCCGGACAGCAGAGCGCGAGAATGTCAGCAGGCTCCGGAAGCGGGTGATCCATAATTCAGAAGCGGTATGAAAGCCAGAGGACGCTGCTGCCAGCCAAAACCACTTGGCTCGGGAAGTTACTTTTATTTAATTGAAATCAGTCTGAGTGGATTCTTCAGACGTGGCGCAGGCCTGAACGTAAAGGGGGAAAGCGTCTTCCTTGCAGGAATCTGAGCTGCTGAGGCCCGCAGGCAGGAGTTGAGCTGAATTCAGGAGCATCCCTCATCCCCCTTCTCCTCTGTGTTTGAACAGGTGCTGATGTGAAGGAGCCAGAGATCCCCACCCAAGGTGTGTTACTGAATCATCTCCTGGAGGTTTCCGTACACGTTGGCGTCTCTGTGCATCCCCTGCTGTCTGCCTCCCCCGATGAGCGTGCCCACATCCCGGGGGGAGGGTGGGTGGGTGCATGCGTGCGCGGAGGGAGGGATAGCTCCGTGGTTTGAGCATTGGCCTGCTAAGCCCAGGGTTGTGAGTTCAATCCTTGAGGGGGCCATTTAGGGATCTGGGGCAAAAATCTGTCTGGGGATTGGTCCTGCTTTGAGCAGGGGGTTGGACTAGATGACCTCCTGAGGTCCCTTCCAACCTTGATAGTCCGTGATTCTATGATCTCGGGTGTGCGTGTGTCTGGGAAGAGTCTGCCTCTTGTGTGCATCTCCCCTGTTTGCATGTGACTGAGTGCCTGTCCAACGAAGCGTCTGTCTCCCCGTGTGGATGTGTCTGTCCTTCCATGGTGCCTCCCACCCAACAACGTTAATGAGCAAAGCCTCAGAAACCCCATTGGAGCTCGGTCAGTATCGCTGGCCCCGTTTTACAGAGGGGGAAACTGAGGCACACGGCAGTGGCATGACTTGCCCAGCATCACACAAGGACCCAGGAGTCCTGGCTCCCAAACCTGCATTCCAGTCACAAGACTAGTCTTCAAACGGTATGTAAAGTTTTGCAAGTGCCGTTGAATGAAACAAGCAGGCGGTGGGTGAAACTGACGGCTGTCTCGGCAAAGAGAGCTGGATGTCCGACGGACAAAATTCACCCATCGTGTAAGGAGGCGCAACCCTAGAGGAGTCACTAGAGTTCTCCCACTTGTACCCGGCGTGAATTTGGTCTGTTGGGCATCAGGGTCTCAGCAGTGGTGGGGGGGGGACCTGGGCCATAACCCAAAGCGACAGAGTTACTAAACCAAGCAGGCAGCTGTTCTCGAGGCCTGGGTGCAGTTGGCCCCAGGGGTTACTGGGCTGCAAAGCTAGAATGCTGGATTTGGGTGCCTCTCTGGGGCCATTGTACGATCCTGAGGTGCCCGGTGCCCAGAGCGAGGGGTGTTGCCGTCCTTCCCATGCTGGCCAGGCTCCCCACAGCTGTGCTGTTGTGTAAAAAGGACAACACAGAGCCCAACCTTCTGTCTGCAGGCGAACTCCCGTGGTGCGCTGCTCCCCCACCCCAGATACTGACCTGCCCCTAAGGGTTTGCTCAGCCTTGGCTTGGATGTCACTGCCATTCAGTAAGGGCCAGCAGCCGCGCAGTGCCAGAAGGGGGGATGGCGTTGGTGGATAAATGCCCTCAGCCGCAAACATGCATGGATCCCGTTGGAGAGCAACCCAGGGCACCCTCGGGCTCATTCTGTGCCCAGGAGCGTGGGAGCCGTGGGCTTAACCCCCCACCTCGTGAGTCCCCGATGGAAGTGCAAGGGAGGAGCCAAAGTGCGAGGCGTTTGCCCTCTGCCTACCCCCAGACCGTGCCTTCGTCAGCATGATCTGATCACCGTGCAGCATGGCTTGCTCAGAGCACTCTGCCCCAGTCGGGGTGGAAGAGCCGCGCAGAATCAGCGGAGCAGGGAGGGCTGGGATAGCAGGGCAGGACTGAAGTGCATCGGCAGAGCTGTGCTGCTGGGGGCCCCCAGTCTGGAGCAGCAGAGAGTGCTGCAGGTCAGGAGTAAGGGAAATTGGCAGAACTGACTGCAATGGCACAGGGTGTGTAGCTCTGGCTTGAGGGCCAACAGCAGAGCTGGGGGAGGAGGGCCAGGAGGGGACTAGCGCAGGATGCTGGAGAGCAGGATTGAGGGGCCTGAACAGGGCTGCGGGGAGATCCCAGAGCTGGAACAGCTGGAGGGGCTGCAGATCAGGTGTGAGGGGCACTGGTAGAGCTGCAGAGGGGAAGCTCGCACCGCGTATGCTCCACTGGTCATTGGCGCTGTCAGTTTCTCACGGTACTAAAACGTCTCCAGCTTGCCAAAGGGAGACCCCCTTGCTTGTTGCATTCCAGCACCTGTGGCAAGAGGGACAGATGCAAAGGAAGCTGTATAGAGGGCTGTTGACGGGCCTGTTCCTGTAAGAGCAGATTCTCTCCTCGCTCGGTCACTGCTTTCCCCGGCCGAGCCAGCGTCAGCCTCGTCTTGTCTGTGCTTCTGTGTCCACAGGCAGCAAAGAGTGGGTGAAATATCAGGACACAGAATACAAATTCTTTGAGCATCACTCGACCTGGGTGCAGGCTCAGCGGATCTGCACCTGGTTTCAAGCCGAGCTGGTGTCAGTTCATAACCAAGCCGAGCTGGACTTTTTGGGCCAGAGCCTGAAGAAGGTAGGAGAACGTAGCCAAGCAGGGGGCATCCGTGGGTCCTTGTCGGACACCTGCGTGTCACTGAGCGCTGCCGTTCAGCAGGGAGCAGGTCTGCACAGTCGTGGGAAATGCTCCCTTCCCATCATTGAAGCCAGAGCAGGGTTGCAAGGGTGTAATTTCACTGGGCATCAGCCGACGCCGGCAGAGTTACTGGATTTACCCCAGTGTAACTGGTTCTGGCTTGGCCTTAGGGCTGTGGTGCATTGCACTGGCTGGTGCATGAAGCCACTGACTGGCACCAGCAAAAGCATCTCATTGGTTTCCCCCAAGCTGCTGCATGAAGAGAAGGGAGGAGGAGGAGGGTGGGTACTGAGCATCTTCCCCTTCTGAGGAAGGCACTGCAGGGTCTGAGAGGCTGCACACAGCTCATCACCCAGCCAGCCCGCAATAGCCACGGGGCACCTGTGCCAGGTTTTAAGCCTGGAGAAACTGCTGGCCACAGCCCAGACTGTGGGCCGGGCTCAGGCGGCTCCTGTAGGTCCCGGCGGAGAAGGCAGTAGCTGAATGGGGCCCTGCTGGATTTGCTTGGCCTGTGACACTGACGTGTCCCGTGTTTTGATTCCCCAGTTCTCCAGGGGCCAGGAGCAGCACTGGTGGATCGGGTTGCACACCTACGAAAACGACGGGCGATTCAAGTGAGTCTCCCCCCCCCCCCTCTTTCCCCATGCATCCTGCTCTCCTTTCATGGCCCCCCCCCCCAATGTAAAGAGGATTGTGTTTCAGTGCAAATCCAACTGGGAACCCCACGTTAAATTCCAGCTGTGGTGGGGACATTGGGGCAGGACTCCGGACTCTCCAGCTCACCCCAGCTGGAAATGCCTTAGCTTGGGGGGCCAACATTCTGCCCTCGGATAGACACCTGCCCCCCGCTGGCGTCAGTGAGAACTGCTCACTCCCGGAAGAGTGGTCTGGAAATGCTGCGCCCCCCCTGCCAGACTGAGTGCCGAGCCTCTCCAGCCTAGAGAGCAAGTGGCCAACGCTGACAAGCCAGTTCCCGTCACGCTGAGCACAAGTCATGAGGAAAGCAGGCCCGGCTACCTCCTTCTCCCCTGGGTCGGAGCGCCGGTGCTCTGCTCCCATCTGCACCCCCAGGCAGGCTGCAGCACACCCTCGAGCAGCTGCTGCTGTGAGTTTCATTCCAGCAAGGGCAAGGCCACGCCCTGGGTGGGCCATCAGCAGTGGGCATCAAACCTGTGTCTTAAAGCACGAGCCTCTGCTGCTGAGCTAACCAGCCAGCCCCTGTTCGCTAAGCCTATGGCAGGCTCATGGAATCTGCATGAGATGAAACCACTGTTAGAAGAGGGCCGGTGTGGGCTGCACTCAGTCGATGGGGTTTTAGCAGACTTACTCCTCAGCTGTTCCACCACACTGGCTGCTTTGAAGCCCACCCTCTCGATTACAAGCGGCCCGTGCCGGGTGAGTGCACCCAGTGCATGGGCAGCAGCAGGGGGCACAGGGAGAGCTGCCCAGCAAGGAGCCTGCGCTGCAGAAATCACCCCCCGGCTCTGAGTGCGAGAACCTGCTCGGTAGCCTCGTCTCCCACCCCCTTTCACGTGCAGCTGCTGACACTTCCCGCCCTCTCCTTCCCCAGGTGGTCCGACGGCTCCCTCCTGAACTTCATCTCCTGGGCGCCGGGCAAGCCGCGGCCAATCAGCAAGGAGAAGAAGTGCGTGTACGTGACGGCCAGCAGAGGTGAGAGGTTTGTACGTGTTAGGCGAATGGCCGTGCTATCAGAGCAGTGATCTCAAAGCCCCGTCAGTGACCCCTCTGGCAGTCCCTCCGGCCAGGTGGCTCAGTACCATGATCCCCGATTCACTGATGGGAGAGCTAAGGCATGGAGATGGGGGGAGCCAACATTTTCGTAAGCGGCTCTGATGTTTGGGTGCCTCTGTTTTTGGGAGCCCAGCCTGGAGACACCTTGGCCCGTTTCTCAGAGGTGCTGAGCACCCACCAGTGAAGTCAATGGGAGCTGCGGGTGCTAGGTACCTCTGAGAGTCTGCCCCGGGGGAATCTTGGGGGGGAGGGGCACTGGGTCTAAGTGGCTTGCCCAGCAAGTGACTGGCAGAGCTGGGAATCAAGTCCTGACTCCAAGTCTCTTGCTCTGACTAATCCAGCCAGTATCCCATGTACCCACCATGGACTGTGCAGGTGAGTCCTACATGACAGACCCCCCTACACACCCGTCCCCTCTACACATGCCCGGTACAGATGTCCCAAACTGAGGTTAATAGTAGAGGTAGCTGGTATGCTGGAGGCACCAAGGTCATTGCAATAGCAAAGCCCCTTCCAGTCGAGGGAGTTATGTTCCACGGGCTGCCTGGAGCATGTAGAGGAAAGTCCATGTTCTCTCCTTTTCTCTGAAGAGGACTGGGGGGACCAGAAGTGTCTAACTGCTCTGCCGTATATCTGCAAACGGAGTAACACCACTGCTGTGGAGCCCTCTCTGCCACCACTGCCCATGCCCGTTCCTGGTGGCTGCACACGGGGCTGGATCCCGTTCATCAACAAGGTATTCCAGGAGGCCTGCAGACGCAACGGCCGTCTGTCTTGTCTGTCCCACCCCTCCCCATGTGCGTCTGCTTGCTTTTCTGCTTATTCTTGTGCAAAGTGCCAGCCTGCGGTTCTGATCTCCCAGGCCTGGTTTAGGACCCTCTAGGGCAGCGGTAGGCAAACTACGGCCCGCGGGCCGGATCTGGCCTGTGGGGTTGCCCCACCCTGTGGTGCCATGAGCCCCACGCTGCTCCGGGAAGCGGCCAGCACCACATCCCTGCAGCCCCTGGGGGAGAGGGGGCATACAGCTCCGTACGCTGCTCTTGCACGTTCCTGACCAATGGGAGCTTCGGGGGAGGTACCCACGGGCAAGTGCAGCGCGCGGAGCCCTCTGTCCCCCCCCCTCTCCCCCGGGGCTGCAGGGACGTGGTGCCCGCCGCTTCCCAGAGTGACGCAGGGACGGGGCCAGGGCCAGGCCAGACAGGGAGTCTGCCCTGGCCCCGGTGCGTGCCACTGCCACCCCAGAGCTGCTCAAGGTAAATGTTTCCAGGCCGGAGCCCGAACCCCAACCCCCTGCCACACCCCTCCTGCACCCCAACCCCCTGCCCGCACCCCAACCCCCTGCCATACCCTGCGCCCCTCCTGCACCCCAACCCCCTGCCACACCCCGCGCCCCTCCTGCACCCCAACCCCCTGCACCCCTCCCGCACCCCAACTCCTTGCCCTGAGCCTGCACATGCACCCCCTCCTGCACCCCAACTCCCTGCCCTGAGCCCCCTGCCTGCACCCCAACCCTCTGCCCCGAACCCCCTCTCGCACTCCACAACCCTCCCTGCACCACTGCCCTGAACCCCCTCCCGTGCTGTGCACCCCTTCCTGCACCCCACCCCCCTTCCTTGAGCCCCCTGCACCCCTCCTCCACCCCAACTCCTTGCCCTGAGCCCCTTCCTGCACACCACAACCCTGCCCCAGCCGCAGCCCTACATTCATGGCCCTACATGCAATTTCCCCACCCAGATGGGGCCCTCGGGCCAAAAAGTTTGCCTACCCCGGTCTAGGGGCAGCTGGGGCTTTCCACAACCTGGCTGTGGGGCTGAGGAAAGTGAAATGCTACATTGGGTACGTGGACAGGAGAGGGAGTTGTGTGTGCGCGTGTAGGAGAGAGGATTGTGCATGTGTGTAGGGAAATGGGGAGGATACAAGGTGTGTTTGTGGCAGAGGGGGTCTGTGGTCAGTTGGGGAAGGGCAGTATGTGGGAGGGGGTTAAGGTGGGGAATAGGTGCGTCTGTGTGTGGGTTTGTAAGGGGTCTACTAGCGGAGATCATTCTCGTTCTGTTTGTACAGCACCTAGCACACTGGGGCTCTGGTCTGTAACTGGGTGCTGCAGTAATACAACTAGTGATTCAGACAAGTTCCCAGGAGCACAAGGAAGGGGAGTAGGCAGGGAGGCGGGTGGGTGCGTTGCTCATTGGGTTGGGGAAACGCCCCCTGAACGTCTCTCTCATCTGCCCTCGGGCCTTGCCCAGTGTTTCAGCATCAAGGGCCACGACAAGGCCGAGCAGGTGAAGTGGCAGGAAGCGAAGCAAGCATGTGAGAGCCAGGGCGCCGTGCTGGCCACCATCTCCAACCACCTAGAGCAAGGTAGGGCGTCCCCCTGGGGCCTCTTCTTCTGCCAGGGCTGGGCAGTTTCAGGGCAGGACCCCAAGGGCTACCTGTGGGGAGCTTGGTCTAACAGCTGGGCTGTGGCCCCGAGACCGGCCAGGTGCAGAACCTGCAGACAGGGGTCAGGAGCATGTGCTTTGGCCAGTGCCCTGTGACTCCACCATTGATCAGCTGGTTCCCTGCTTCCCCTGTGTTTTCATCTTTCAGCTTTTATAACCTCCATCCTTCCCAATGTGACCTTTGACCTTTGGCTCGGCCTCCACGACGCCAAGCAGGAGTTCCAGTGGGTGGAATCGGAACCTCTCCGATACGTCAACTGGGCCCCAGGGGAGCCCTCCGGGTACGGCACCTCCACAGCGAACGACAAACCGGTGAGCGACTCCCTGGGCCCCTTTCTCTCCGCACTATCCCAGCCCGTTGCTTTCAGCCCGGCTGCCTGGGCATGGGTGGAACGTAGGAATTCCCAGAGCTGGGCCAGCTAGCCCAGTATCCCATCCCCAACACTGGCTTCAGAGGGAGGAGCAGGAACCCTGCAGATAATCTACCCCCAGGCAGGTCTCCTCCTGATTCCTAATACTTAGAGGTTTGTTGAAGCCCTGAGGTTTATCTTCCGAGCACTGGCCAATAGGCATCTCTGCTTGGCTAAACAATGGCTAGGAGAGGAGAGGTGACCGTCGGGCACGTCTCTGAAGGATGCGAATCCCCAGGCCGGGAGAGGAGCCATAGACAGCAGCCGGGCGCGGGTGGGTACCTAGGAGTCTGGGATGAACAATGAGCAAAGGGGGAAATGGGTCCTGACGGCAGAAGCTGTCGGGCTGTGGAACCATCTCCCAAGGACCTGGGGAGGGAGCCCTGCCTCATGGGAGGTTTAAAAGGGGACTGGACAGAGCGGGGGAGAATACGCCAGGGGGATCAACCTGCATTGGCGGTGGGGTGGGGCAGTGTCCTCTAGCTCCCCTGTCTCTCCCCGTGCTGCCGCCAGGGCAGTTATCGGGGACTGAAGGTCCGGGAGATAGGTAGGAGCAGTGTGCCCGGTAGCACTCTACGGGCTGGAGCCCTGGCTGCATTCGGCGCCCCACAGGAGGGGGTGGGGTTTATGGTGCCAGTCCGGAGGCTGGCAGCAGCCTGGTTTGGCTCTCGGCACCACCAGGAAGGGAGCAGAGACTTGGCCGTGCTCTGGCCACGCTGGGAGCGGGCGCCGTGGGGCTGGTCTCACTAGAGGAGTCTCTCCACCTGCTTTGGCTGCCATCACGGTGCCAGGCAGTCAGAATGTGGGGCCAGGATCCTTTCCGCTCCCAGGGACGGTTTCAGGGGATGGGCTCGGGATACCACTACTCGTAATGACACACACCCGACCTCCAGAGTACGGCTGGTCGTTCCCTCCCGCCAGCGGGAACGCAGGACCCGTGGGGGCTGCGGCCCAAGGGATGGTGTGCGCGCCTGGGAAGGATGCTGGCTGTGGCATGTCGAGCCAAGCAGGCTTTCGACCGGTCTGCGTGTCAGCATAAGGGGCTGCCTTTGCCACTCAGCCCACACGGCCAGTCGCCTCCGCTCCTCCGAGTGGAGCAGGGCTTGCAGAGGCAGCGTTGACCTCGCTGGCTTGTGTTTTGCAGACGAACTGCGTGATGGTTTGGCACGGCTCCCCTCCCCACTTCACTGGCCGCTGGGACGACAGGAACTGCCTGGAGGAGAAGCACGGCTACATCTGCCAGCGGAGCATAGGTAGGGGAGAGGGGCCAACAGCACCGGGCGTGTGCGGGTGCCTTGCCCGTGGCACCTACTGCAGAGAAGGCGGGACAGGTGCAGGTCAGAAATGAGCTCTGTAACCGTAGCCCCTGGTGACCTGGCATCACGGCCCCCTACAAGCTGTCCCTGTTGGGTCATTGGCTGCAGCTGGGCTTGGCTCCTGCCAGATCAGCTCTGCGCCCGGCTGTCAGCATCCAGCGTCTCTGGGCAGCGAGCGCTGTGCCTGGGTTCTCTGGTACTAGCCACACGTGTGGGGCTGACGGTCCAAATTCTCTTGTAACGCGAGCTGGGGAACGGATCGATGCGGGAAGCCTGTGTGCCACCCAGGCACTAGGTGTCTGTCCAGCTGAGAGTGTCCGACAATACGCTGCAAAGAAATGCAACCGCCGTTCCTCGAATGCCCCTCCTTGGAGTATCTCAGCAGCCACGCCAGAGCACTGAGTCAGAGCCCAAATACAGGCTCCAAACATGCACCCCCTGGCTGTGGGTTTGGGCCCAGCTCTAGTACTGTGCCAGGCCCAGCTAAATCCATCTCTGATACGGTGCTGCACTGCCCAGCATCAAAGCACCCCACGTCCCTCCCGCCACGTCTCAGCAACCTGCGTCGCGCCTGCCCTTCTCCTTAACGGGATTCTGTCCCACGCGGGCTGCGTTTGCAGCTCACTCAGCGCCACCGGCCCACGTCTCGCTCTGCGTGTGGACAGCACCCGGATCCTCATGTGCTAAACAGTCACAGCTGTGAGACTCTGAAGGCGCCGCGGTGCCCCCAGGCTGGGACTCCGCAGCCCACGCTCACACGCACATTACTCAGCCTGTCTCCTGGTTTGAACAAAAACCTGCAGCTGATGGCTGCCTTCTCTCCTGGAGCTGGGTGCCACCCACTGGGGGTGGGGCGTTTTGCTGTCCGTTCAGCGGCGTGTTTTGCCCAGCCAGATGCTTGCCCCGAGCTGGTGCGACAGTTACTCATGGGAGCGTTTTCACATGGAAAAGAGGAGACTAAGGGGGGATATGATCGAGGTCTATAAAATCATGAGTGATGTGGAGAAAGTAGATAAGGAAAGTTATTTACTTGTTCCCATAATACAAGAACTAGGGGTCACCAAATGAAATTAATGGGCAGCAGGTTTAAAACAAATAAAAGAAAGTTCTTCTTCACACTGCGCACAGTCAACTTGGGAAACTCCTTGCCTGAGGAGGTTGTGAAGGCTAGGGCTATAACAGCGTTTAAAAGAGAACTGGATAAATTCATGGAGGTTAAGTCCGTTAATGGCTATTAGCCAGGATGGGTAAGGAATGGTGTCCCTAGCCTCTGTTTGTCAGAGGGTGGAGATGGACGGCAGGAGAGAGATCACTTGATCGTTACCTGTTAGGTTCACTCCCTCTGGGGCACCTGGCACTGGCCACTGTCGGCAGACAGGATACTGGGCTGGATGGACCTTTGGTCTGACCCAGTACAGCCGTTCTTATGTCCCGTTCCCGCCTGCTCCCCAGGGCCCACTCCCGCGCTGGGATGGGACGCCCTGTGGCACTGCTGAGGGGCATCGCTCCAGTGCAAAGGGAAACTCTGGATGGAGATCTGACCATCTCTCTTTCCTCCCCCAGACCCAGCTCTGAGCTCATCCCGGACCAGCTACCCCCCGTCCCCCAGCTCCCTGCTCTCCTACCTCAACAGCACCTACCGCATCCTGCAGAAACCCCTGAAGTGGCAGGAGGCCCTGCTGCTGTGTGAGACCCGCAACGCCACGCTGGCCAGCGTGCTGGATCCCTACACCCAGGCCTACCTCACCCAGGCCATCAGCAGCTTGCGGGCCCCGCTCTGGATCGGCCTGGCCAATGAGGAGGTAGGAGGGAGGGGCTTGTCCCCTCGGCTGTGGAGGGGAGAGGTGGTGGTCTGAGCTGCCCCTGAGCCTTCCCCTTTGTCGGTGGTTTCCAGGGAGGCCGGAGCTATTCCTGGCTCACAGAAGAGAGCCTCTCCTATGTCAACTGGCAGGATGGGGAGCCTCGGCAGGTCACAGGTTGCTCCTACGTGGACGTGGATGGGACGTGGCGGACGGCCGGTTGTGACACCAAACTGCAAGGGGCTATCTGCAAGGTCAACTCAGGTTTGTGCGCCGGCCTCCCGGGAGCAGAGGAGACGCAGGAGGAGCGGGGGGAAGAAGCACATCGGGCCCCCCTGGTGCCACTCCACTGGGCAGCTGCAGACCAGGGGAGTGCTACTTGCACGCCGGGCTGTGGCTTCGGACCCCATGGCTGGGCGGGTTGCAGGCCGAGCAGCAAGAATCCATCCAAGGAGCGCACGCTGTGCTCTACAGTGCTTCCTAGGGACCCAGCAGAGCTGGCTGGGCAGGAAGGTGTTCCAGACATGGGCTGAGCCTTCTCTTGCTCATGCCCCCTGCCCCACCCCTTGCCCGTCCATGCAAGGCAGGGCACAGACAAGACCTAAACTCTAGTGTTGGTGGGTCATCAGCAATGCTCCGGCTTGCACCGTTTCCTTGGAAAGAGCTGTTTGGTCTCCCCCTCGCTCCCCCTTGGGGGTGCTCTCTCCTGATCCAGCCACAGCTGTTTGACGGCACCCCAGATTAGCTGATTGGGGGGAGGGCAGAGAGCACCGAGCAGGCGAGGGCCTTAGGGAAGGGGCAGAGCGGGGGCGGGAAGAGACGGAGCGAGGGTGGGGCGAGGGGGTGGAGAACCACCAGGGACAAGAAAAGCTCCTTGCCCATTCTTCGGCTCCTCTGCAGGGTTCCCCCCGTCACACAAGTGGAGTTACAGTGGGAGCTGCCCGAAGTCGGTGGAGGATTCCTCCTGGATCCCCTTCAGGAATCACTGCTACACTTTCCACATGGAGGTCACTCTGGGGCAGAAGGACGCCATGAAGAGATGCCAGAAAGGTACGAATGAGGTTCGAGTGCCGCGAGCCCGAGCAAATGCAAGGTGGTTATGACCCGTTAGATCATGGGCTTCCCCCACTGCCCGGGCAGGATTGGTCCCTGGAACGTGCCTGTCGGTGAATTGTCCAGTTCGTTTCAAATACCCCAAGCAGTGCAGTTTCCACCGCTTCCCATGCAGAGCCAGTTCCATGGACTCCAGCACTTGCCATCCCTCACGGCCAGTATAAATTAACCTTCATCCCCCTTTCTCCTGGCCCGCTGCCCTCGTGTATCTCTGTCCTGGTGCTTCCCCACTTCAGTCACTCTCAGGCCGAATCTCCCCGTGTGTTCGGCATGTGATCAGCTGATCCTTTCAATAATCACTTCTTCTCGCAGGGCTGTGGGGCAGATCCTCAGCAGGTGTAAATTGTCAGAGCTCTGATGACCTCGGGCATTTTGCACCAGCTGATTGTCTGTGGAACCATTGCTGGGCGTTGGATCTACGTAAACAAAGGCCCCTTCCTGTTAGGTCTCAGCAAAGCGCGCAGGTGCACCACTGGGAGCAAAATCCAGCACCCACAGGCTGCGCCTCCCTTCCTCTGAGCGGCCGGTAACGTTCCTGGCTGATTTGCCTTTTCCTCCGCAGCTGGCGGCACGGTGTTGTCCATCCAGGATGAGATGGAGAATGTGTTCATTTGGGAGCATCTCCAAGCCTACGAGAGCCAGTCCAAGGGCGCCTGGTTGGGGATGACGTTTAATCCCAAAGGTAAAAGAAACACGTTGCAAGGGGAGTGATTTGTCTGGCTCCAGCGTTTTTTAGAAACCGGAGAGGTTGGAGCCGCGCTTCTGACTTCGCTGCCGATCGCTGGTGTCAGGAGGCGGCGTGACCCCATGGGTGGAGCACTGGACTGGGAGTCAGGAGAGCTCGGGGCTGTTCCCAGCTCTTCCATTATTTGCCTCAGTTTTCCTGGGGGAAGATGTGTCTTCTGCATGCAATGGCCTGTGTAGCTCTAGGCACTTTGGGGTAGAAGGGTTTGCTGCGTCAGTCCCAGGGGAAGCGAGACGAAGGAGTGGCTGGACGTTTGCAGCCCCAGTCCGGTCTCCCGAGGGAGAGCTTGGCCTGAGACAGTGTCTTCGACCTGCCTGGATCACCTGCAGGGCTGATCTAAGGGGACCTGCAGGCCACGCTGGACATGGTGCCGGGATTCAGCACCGTTCTCCAGGACTGGTCAAAGAGCAGCCCATGGGCCAAGTGCAGCCCAGGTTGCTCTGCAACGCAGCTTATAGCCACCCACGTCTTGGGAGACGACCAGTCCCCGCGTTCAACGTGCCCAGGCCACTCCGCTCATCCTGCTGGAACCTATAGACTCTGCCGGCTGCCGCTCAGATCAGAATAGAGCATTGGATGCTGGGAACTGTAGCATCAACAGTCTGCTCCGTCCAACGAGGGCAGCAGCTGCGTGCTCCCGTGTGACACTAGATAGGTCACTAGCCCTGCTGCTCTCTGCTGGGCAAGGCCCCGGCTCCCCTTGCAGCCCTGTGTAATGGTCTCTTCCCTTCTCCTAGGAGGCACCTTGGTTTGGCATGACAACACAGCCATGAACTACTCCAACTGGGGCCAGCACGACACCGGCCCCAGCATGCTCAGCCAGAACAGCTGTTATTGGATCCAGAGCAGTAACGGGGTCTGGCACCTGGGCTCCTGCTCGAATGTCACCATGGGGCTCATTTGTAAGATCCCCCGAGGTAAGAGGCCCCAGGGAGCCGGTTGACTTGGCTTGGTGGCTTTCACTGCAAACCAAGAAAGAGTTTGAGAACAAAAGAACCTCCCAACGGTGCAGAGTATCAGGGTTGGAAGGGACCTCAGGAGGTCATCTAGTCCAACCCCCTGCTCAAAGCAGGACCAATCCCCAGAAAGATTTTTTCCCCCCAGATCCGTAAATGGCCCCCTCAAGGATTGAACTCACAACCCTGGGTTTAGCAGGCCAATGCAGGAAATCGCTCTGGGGCTCAGGTGCTGTCGAGGTGTCGTGGATTGATTTTCTGCCTCTGGGGACCTGGCCTCAGATCCTGGTTAGAGGAGTTTGGGCGGGGGCAAGGTACTTCATGGCACCTTGTCCTCAGCACCCAGAGTGCAGCGCAGTGCAATTGCCAGGCTTTGCTCTGGAGAAGTGCAGGATCGACATGTTAAGAGCTGCGGCAGGTCAGGTTGAATTGTAATAGCCGAGCTGTGGGTGGGGAGTAGCAGATCAGGACGGAGGTGCATCAGCAGAGCTGGGCAGGGAGCCCAGGGTTGGAATAGCCGGAACTGTGGAGTAGGGTTGAGGGGTGTTGGTGGAGCTGGGCGGGGAGCCCAGGGTTGGAATAGCTGGGGGCTGTGGAGTAGGGTTGAGGGGTGTTGGTGGAGCTGGGCGGGGAGCCCAGGGTTGGAATAGCTGGGGGCGGTGGAGTAGGATTGAGGGGCGTCGGCGGAGCTGGGCGGGGCGCCCAGGGTTGGAATAGCCGGAACTGTGGAGTAGGGTTGAGGGGTGTTGGTGGAGCTGGGCGGGGAGCCCAGGGTTGGAATAGCTGGGGGCGGTGGAGTAGGATTGAGGGGCGTCGGCGGAGCTGGGCGGGGAGCCCAGGGTTGGAATAGCTGGGGGCTGTGGAGTAGGGTTGAGGGGTGTTGGTGGAGCTGGGTGGGGAGCCCAGGGTTGGAATAGCTGGGGGCTGTGGAGTAGGGTTGAGGGGCGTTGGTGGAGCTGGGCGGGGAGCCCAGGGTTGGAATAGCCGGAACTCTGGAGTAGGGTTGAGGGGCGTTGGTGGAGCTGGGCGGGGAGCCCAGGGTTGGAATAGCCGGAACTGTGGAGTAGGGTTGAGGGGTGTTGGTGGAGCTGGGCGGGGAGCCCAGGGTTGGAATAGCCGGAACTGTGGAGTAGGGTTGAGGGGTGTTGGTGGAGCTGGGCGGGGAGCCCAGGGTTGGAATAGCCAGAACTGTGGAGTAGGGTTGAGGGGTGTTGGTGGAGCTGGGCGGGGAGCCCAGGGTTGGAATAGCCAGAACTGTGGAGTAAGGTTGAGGGGTGTTGGTGGAGCTGGGCGGGGAGCCCAGGATTGGAATAGCCGGAACTGTGGAGTAGGATTGAGGGGCGTCGGCGGAGCTGGGCGGGGAGCCCAGAGTTGGAATAGCCGGAACTGTGGAGTAGGGTTGAGGGGTGTTGGTGGAGCTGGGCGGGGAGCCCAGGGTTGGAATAGCCAGAACTGTGGAGTAGGGTTGAGGGGTGTTGGTGGAGCTGGGCGGGGAGCCCAGGGTTGGAATAGCTGGGGGCTGTGGAGTAGGGTTGAGGGGTGTTGGTGGAGCTGGGCGGGGAGCTCAGGGTTGGAATAGCCGGAACTGTGGAGTAGGGTTGAGGGGTGTTGGTGGAGCTGGGCGGGGAGCCCAGGGTTGGAATAGCCAGAACTGTGGAGTAGGGTTGAGGGGTGTTGGTGGAGCTGGGCGGGGAGCCCAGGGTTGGAATAGCTGGGGGCTGTGGAGTAGGGTTGAGGGGTGTTGGTGGAGCTGGGCGGGGAGCCCAGAGTTGGAATAGCTGGGGACTGTGGAGTAGGGTTGAGGGGCGTCGGCGGAGCTGGGCGGGGAGCCCAGAGTTGGAATAGCCGGAACTGTGGAGTAGGGTGGAGGGGTGTTGGTGGAGCTGGGCGGGGAGCCCAGGGTTGGAATAGCCGGAACTGTGGAGTAGGGTTGAGGGGTTTTGGCGGAGCTGGGCGGGGAGCCCAGAGTTGGAATAGCCGGAACTGTGGAGTAGGGTTGAGGGGTGTTGGTGGAGCTGGGCAGGGAGCCCAGGGTTGGAATAGCCGGAACTGTGGAGTAGGGTTGAGGGGTGTCGGTGGAGCTGGGCGGGGAGCCCAGGGTTGGAATAGCTGGGGGCTGTGGAGTAGGATTGAGGGGCGTCGGCGGAGCTGGGCGGGGAGCCCAGGGTTGGAATAGCTGGGGACTGTGGAGTAGGGTTGAGGGGTGTTGGTGGAGCTGGGCAGGGAGCCCAGGGTTGGAATAGCTGGGGCTGTGGAGTAGGATTGAGGGGCGTCGGCGGAGCTGGGCGGGGAGCCCAGGGTTGGAATAGCTGGGGGCTGTGGAGTAGGGTTGAGGGGTGTTGGTGGAGCTGGGCGAGGAGCCCAGGGTTGGAATAGCCGGAACTGTGGAGTAGGGTTGAGGGGTGTTGGTGGAGCTGGGCGGGGAGCCCAGGGTTGGAATAGCCGGAACTGTGGAGTAGGGTGGAGGGGTGTTGGTGGAGCTGGGCAGGGAGCTCAGGGTTGGAATAGCTGGGGGCTGTGGAGTAGGATTGAGGGGTGTTGGTGGAGCTGGGCGGGGAGCCCAGGGTTGGAATAGCCGGAACTGTGGAGTAGGGTTGAGGGGTGTTGGTGGAGCTGGGCGGGGAGCCCAGGGTTGGAATAGCTGGGGCTGTGGAGTAGGGTTGAGGGGCGTCGGTGGAGCTGGGCGGGGAGCCCAGGGTTGGAATAGCTGGGGCTGTGGAGTAGGATTGAGGGGCGTCGGCGGAGCTGGGCGGGGAGCCCAGGGTTGGAATAGCTGGGGGCTGTGGAGTAGGGTTGAGGGGTGTTGGTGGAGCTGGGCGGGGAGCCCAGGGTTGGAATAGCCGGAACTGTGGAGTAGGGTTGAGGGGTGTTGGTGGAGCTGGGCGGGGAGCCCAGGGTTGGAATAGCCGGAACTGTGGAGTAGGGTGGAGGGGTGTTGGTGGAGCTGGGCAGGGAGCTCAGGGTTGGAATAGCTGGGGGCTGTGGAGTAGGATTGAGGGGTGTTGGTGGAGCTGGGCGGGGAGCCCAGGGTTGGAATAGCCGGAACTGTGGAGTAGGGTTGAGGGGTGTTGGTGGAGCTGGGCGGGGAGCCCAGGGTTGGAATAGCTGGGGCTGTGGAGTAGGGTTGAGGGGCGTCGGTGGAGCTGGGCGGGGAGCCCAGGGTTGGAATAGCTGGGGCTGTGGAGTAGGATTGAGGGGCGTCGGCGGAGCTGGGCGGGGAGCCCAGGGTTGGAATAGCTGGGGGCTGTGGAGTAGGGTTGAGGGGTGTTGGTGGAGCTGGGCGGGGAGCCCAGGGTTGGAATAGCCGGAACTGTGGAGTAGGGTTGAGGGGTGTTGGTGGAGCTGGGCGGGGAGCCCAGGGTTGGAATAGCCGGAACTGTGGAGTAGGGTGGAGGGGTGTTGGTGGAGCTGGGCAGGGAGCTCAGGGTTGGAATAGCTGGGGGCTGTGGAGTAGGATTGAGGGGTGTTGGTGGAGCTGGGCGGGGAGCCCAGGGTTGGAATAGCCGGAACTGTGGAGTAGGGTTGAGGGGTGTTGGTGGAGCTGGGCGGGGAGCCCAGGGTTGGAATAGCTGGGGCTGTGGAGTAGGGTTGAGGGGTGTTGGTGGAGCTGGGCGGGGAGCCCAGGGTTGGAATAGCTGGGGCTGTGGAGTAGGGTTGAGGGGCGTCGGTGGAGCTGGGCGGGGAGCCCAGGGTTGGAATAGCTGGGGCTGTGGAGTAGGATTGAGGGGCGTCGGCGGAGCTGGGCGGGGAGCCCAGGGTTGGAATAGCTGGGGGCTGTGGAGTAGGGTTGAGGGGTGTTGGTGGAGCTGGGCGGGGAGCCCAGGGTTGGAATAGCCGGAACTGTGGAGTAGGGTTGAGGGGTGTTGGTGGAGCTGGGCGGGGAGCCCAGGGTTGGAATAGCCGGAACTGTGGAGTAGGGTGGAGGGGTGTTGGTGGAGCTGGGCAGGGAGCTCAGGGTTGGAATAGCTGGGGGCTGTGGAGTAGGATTGAGGGGTGTTGGTGGAGCTGGGCGGGGAGCCCAGGGTTGGAATAGCCGGAACTGTGGAGTAGGGTTGAGGGGTGTTGGTGGAGCTGGGCGGGGAGCCCAGGGTTGGAATAGCTGGGGCTGTGGAGTAGGGTTGAGGGGCGTCGGTGGAGCTGGGCAGGGAGCTCAGGGTTGGAATAGCAACGTAAACAACATCAGGCCCAGGCAGAGGCGGTGCTAGCCCATTGGGGTCCCTAATAGGAATATTTTGGGCGCCCCATCATACATGCTAAAGACTCAAATTGGGGCCCTTTTTGCTGCATGGGGAGTCTGCTCATGCCCAGCGCTGGGCCAAGGAGTCTTCAACATTGTGGTGGGGACTTTGTGGAGAAGCGAATGGGAGACCGAGGGAGGACCGAGCTTGTCAGTGGTTCCTCCACCCTGCAGTCTGGGGCTGTTTGCTCCCATGTCCCTGTGGCAGGGCACAGGGTATGGTTGGGGCAGTCCCGGTATTTGGGACTTGGTAAAAACAAGTAGCAGGGACTTGGCAGGTACAGACATGCCCAGGTTGTGCCAGGGAATCGCAGGGGTGGGGAGGCCACCAGGGACTCAGCGAGTGCGGGGCAGGCTCAGGGCGTGACAGGGACTTGGTAGGTGACGGTGACTTGTCGGGTGCGGGCCAGGCTCGGCGGGTGTTAGGGATTCAGCGAGTGCGTGGCAGGCTCAGGGGGCGCCAGGGACTTGGCGGGTGTGAGGAAGGCTCGGGGGGTGCCAGGGGCTCGGCGGGTGCGTGGCAGGCTCGGCGGGTGTTAGGGACTCGGCGAGTGTGGGGCAGACTCAGGGGGTGCCAGGGACTCGGCGAGTGCGGGGCAGACTCGGTGGGGCTAGGTCGAGTGCCAGTCCAGGAAGAGAGCTGAGGCAATGCGTAGACTGGGCACGTATTCTGTATTACCGCAGCCATTTGCCCCAGCTGTAGCCGGCAGGGCTGGGCGTTAGGGGAGGAACACACCATACCCCACTGGCAGGAATGGGTCTGGAAGGAAGGACACTCTGGCAGGCTACTGATCTGTCTCTCTCTTCATTCCCCTTGCAGTTGAGGAGAGCAGCTTCTCCCGATCAGGTGAGTGGCACAGCAGGGTCACAGATCAACATGGGCACAAGGCCTTGTTCCTGTCCAGCCCCAGCTCCAGGGGTTGTGTGGGACAAAGGGAGTACCGGGGCCTGGCAGCAAGAGTGCCCGTGTTTGCCACCTGCCACTGCGCCCGTAGCTTGGCAGACTGGCCAGGGTCACCTTTGGATGAAGAGCTTTCCCTGTGAATTCCCAAAGGCAGGGGCCACACTTGATTTCTGTATGAGCACACTGCCCCCTTGCTCCGCTCATTCCCCCCCAGACAGAGAGGAAAGGCTTGCATCCGCTGCTGGGATCCAGGGCGTCCATGCGCTGCGGCTTGGCAGTGAGGAGTATGGCACGTTGAGTGGAACCAGGCAGGATAGACGCCCCCTTGGTGAGCCAAGCTCAACAACTGTGGAAAAGGACACCCCCCAGCCCTCCTGGGAACCACCTCTGCTTTGGGGGCCCTGCTCCCAACCTCTGAGCCGCGGGAGCTGTCTGTGTTGCAGTGACCTGCCCTACCCCTAACCCGTTGTCCGGGAAACTGCAGGGGCCGAAGCACAGGACTGGGAGTCAGGACGCCTGGGTCCTATGCCCTGCTCTGCCACTGACCTGGCTGTGGTGACCTGGGGCAAGCCCGTTCCTCTTGCTGTACTTCGGCTTCCCTTCAGTTCAGTGGAGACGGTGACCGGGATTGGGCCTAGTGTGGTGGGTTTCACATGCTTTTTCCCCTCTCCCTCAGCTCTCCCGGACAACACGACCGCCATCGCCGTGGTTGTCCTCTCAGCACTAGCGCTGTGCGCGTTGATCGCCCTCGCCGTCTACCTGTACAAGCGCCGGCGGAGCTCCGAGCGGGGGGCCTTTGAGAGCGCCCGCTACAGCCGCACCACCTCCAACCCCAGCGAATCTGCCGAGAAGAACATTCTGGTGTCTGACATGGAGATGAACGAACAGCAAGACTAATGGGGGGAGCAGGGGGGGGAGGGGGAGGGACTGAGAGTACCAGACACACTATCTCCACACCAAATACACAAGGTCAGCAAAGGACAACAGCAGAATCACTGCGGCTGGGACAGGGAAGAAGAGCCAAAAAGGGTCTGGGATGGAACCAGGGCCTTTGTCACCAGGAAATCAAACATGGGGCCAGCAGCGTCTCCCTCTCGCATGCCCTGGGAGGCACAAAGCCGCCCTGTCGGTTTGCAGCACCCGTAGGAGTTCGGGGGAAGGCAGTCCCTAGGCCGCAGGGGGAGGGCAGAGTGTCGCCCAGTTAGGGCCTTTCAGAGACCTACATAGGAGCCAAGGCACCTGCAACCCTGAGGTACTAATAGGCTTGAGCATTTAGGGCCATTATGTGGCTCTCTGGACTGGCTCCCCTGAGGCCACATAGGAGACAGGCTGGTGGCCAGAGAGAACTTCCCTCCAGGTGAGAGATCTCTAAACCCAACCCTTCTCCCCCATCCATGTATCCAGGCGGGAGGGCTCCCCACCCCTCCCCAAGCGTCTGTGTCTGAGCTATCTCCACCACACCTCCCTGGGTTACTGCAGCACAGACGCTTTCTCCATCCCTCCCTCAGTTAGCAGAGCATGGCTACACGGCCCACGTTCCCTCCAGCAATGGCGGTGTGGGTATCCCACTAACTCCCCTGGGATCAGATCAGAGGCCCTCCTTTCCCATCTCCCCTGCCAGATACAAGAGTGTGAGCACTCCCTTCTCTTCTAGCGCTTCGTCTGATTGGGAGGGGTGAGGGGGGCTGCAAGGGAATGGTTTTCCATGTAGCCTTTGTTCCCATCCTGTCATTTTTCCTGCGACTTCTCATCATGTCACAGTGCAATTATATTTATTCCATAGGGTGTCAGAGACTGGATCCCTTGCCCATCCCCACCCCAACTTCTCCTCTCCCGTGGACTCAAACAGAGCCACGTCCACCATGCCTGAATGATGTAGAGAACTGGAAGATGAGCTGACCCGCTTTGTCTCATGTGCCGATAAGTGGCTTATGCCCAAAGCTGCTAGGCTACAATGAGACTTGAGCCACCAAGCAGCCTGGTGGGTGTGGTTCTGATTGCAGATTTCTGACAGGAGCTCAGAGTAAGGAATGAAAGGCCCCTGACTCTACAAAATGTTCCTGGGCCAGATATGGCCTGGCTACAGAGCTTGCTTACACACAGCAGATGTGTTCATTATACGTTCCTTTAATGCTCTGCCAGAGATGGTTGACATGCGTTTAAATCAGGTATTTTACACACACTGCCATGTGGTGGCTGAGCAGTGTAACAGTTTATCGTTCCCATGACTTCACCCCCATTAAGTTCTACATTCCTACCTTACAATATTTGAACTATCACATTGTCTTTGAAATTCAGTACATATCAGTCTGTTAAGTGCCTCTGAATCATACTGTTCTTCTAATTACACAAGCCAAATATGGAACACTTGGCTATCTGGCTAGCTGTTAGTTGCAGCAACTGGCAGTGGTCGGTTTGGAATCTTTGAGGAGTCATTTTGCCTCTGCCATGTGCAGAGTTTGCTCTGTTGATTGTTCTTTCTGAGGAACAAACAGTAGATGTCAACGGTTTTGGTTGAACTCTCCACTGTTGGTCTCGGTCACACATGATCTGGGTGCTGAATTCTTTTTCTTTACAACAGCTGGAGTTGCCCATCCTTTTTCTCCATCCAGTTTGACGTGAACAGTCACCAGGTTCTAGACCTAGTGGTTCTCTGAGTGGCATTTGTTCTAAAAGTGTTCAGAAGCTCTTTCAGCCTTTTTATCCAATTTGGCTACTCTCTTCATGCGTGGCTATTTTGGAAATATGTTCTTTTCCAAAGCTGGAACAGAAGGTGTGAGTTGTCTTCCCATCAGGAGTTGTGCTGGACTGTATCCAGTAGCTGTTGTTGTTGCTGATTTGTAACTCAGAAAAGCAATGAATGGATCTTCCTGCTGTAGGACTTTCCTGTCTGCCTGTAGAGCTCTCTCATCTCTCCATTCGCTTGTGGGTAAAATGAGATGCTAGTAATATGATTAAAATCATTATTTCGTTTGGAATGAGTTAAATTCTGCTGCAGTGAATTGTGGTCCATTGTTCATCGCTAGTTGTCCTGAAATACCGAAGTGTGCAAAAGTGCATTTCAGTTCCTCGATAACACTGCAACACGTTATGTTTTTCAAGTACATTATTTCTCTATATCTGGAAAAATAGTCCACAATGACCAGGTAATGATGTCCTCTGAATTCACATAAATCTGCGGCTAGTCTCTTGCCAGGTCTGTCTGGTAGAGGTGTTTGTACACTGTATGGTTCAGCGTTGTTTCTTAAGTTGATTTGTACTGAATCGCCTCTCAAAAGTCCAATATCATCAGATCCTCCATTGAGTTCTTCCACCTTTCTCACTAGGCCTATCACAGCTGCTACGCTGCAGCTGAGAAGGTTGTTCATCTTTGATCCTGTGCACTCTGAATGCAAAACGTTTGACTTTGTAAGTTGTTTCTATGGTGAACTGGTCCATGCAGTTCAGAATACCACCAGGGCTAGTCAGAGCTGTGTCAAGTGACTTGAGCTCTGGGAGGTGTGGAAGGTGATTGTGTCTCTCTTCTGACATGACTGTGACATCAGCTCCTGCATCAATTTTAAAGTCAATAGTCTTGCTATGAATATTCAGTTTCACTCTCCAGGCAGGTGTGTCATCACAAGTGGTAGATCCCAGAAACAATGGCTCTTGATTGTCTGTAATATGAGTTAGCTCCCTGACTGCTTTGGTGCAGCAAATAGCTGGAAAATGTCCATATTTCCTGCATTTATTACACCATGTGCCTCTGGCTGGATATGCATCATCTCTTGGGATATGACTTTGTTCACACCATGTGCATGTAGGCTGGAATTTGTCCCTCTTAGCCTGGAAGTTCTTTTTCCTTGCCTCAGGGGCTTTGTGATAATGACTTTTAACACTCAACTGTCTTTTTACAGTTTCTAAACCATTAGGTTTTTTAAGTTTGTCAAGTTGATCTGGGTTTTGCTGTCTCACCAGCTCAGAATGCTTTGCTCTCTGTATAGCTGTGGCTAGGATTAAATCTCTCTTCAATTGTAGCTGCTGTGAAAGGTTTTTAATCTGTTAACCCAGTAGCTAGCGCCTCTCTGATATTTTCACGTTTTGCGTTTCCAAATCAGTTTTCAGCCATTGTATGCAGAGCTCTCATAAAGCGTTCAACATTTTCCCCTGGTTCTTGAATTCTCTGGTGAAAACAATGCTCTTTCATAAACCACATTTCTCTGAGGTATAAAGTATGCATCAAACATAGCCAGAACCTTTTCATGGTCATCTTTGTCTTCAGGAAAGTCAAGGATTTAAAGATATGTTCTGCTTGTTTCCCCATAACATAAATTAAAGAAGATACCTATATATCATCAGCTTCCTTGTTGAGCTTGGTAGCAATGTGAAACTTGCAAAATATGGTTTTCATTCTGTCCATTGTGAAGGTTTGTCAAAGCTGAAGTTCTCGGGGGCATTGAGATCCTGCAACCTTTGTTGTTTTGTTCCTTCTATTTGAAACCTTTGTTGCTGTTTTCTTTCTGGTTCTATTCTTATTTTACTCCTGTCACCACATCATGTTCTTCTATACGAGATATGGACTGGCTACAGAGTTTGCTCATCAGAAGATCCTTTAATGCTCTGCCAGGTATGACTGAGGTTCATTTAAATAAGGTATTTTACACATAGTGCCACCTAGTGGCTGAACTGTATAATACAGTTTAGCATTCCATAAAAACAACAAGGAGTCTGGTGGCACCTTAAAGACTAACAGATTTATTTGGGCATAAGCTTTCGTGAGTAAAAACCTCACTTCTTCGGATGCATCCGAAGAAGTGAGGTTTTTACTCACGAAAGCTTATGCCCAAATAAATCTGTTAGTTAAGGTGCCACCAGACTCCTTGTTGTTTTTGTAGATACAGACTAACACGGCTACCCCCTGATACTTTAGCATTCCATGACACTCACTGCTCTCCCTCTTCCAGTACCCAGCCGCAGAGCTGCCAGACAGATGGTCTTTCTCCTCTCTCTCAATCTGTTCCCCTCCATCCCCAGCATGGACCTTTCCATACCAGCCATTCTGCTGTTAATCTCTGCTGACTTTCAGACCAATCGTGTTTCTTGGGAGAAACAACCCAGAGTGTTTAGTTTGTTTTCTGTTGTGTTTGGAATTGGTTGCCTCACTCGGACTGTGATAAAAGGGGGGTGGGCTTGATTTTGGATGTTTGGGTTTTTTAAAAGGAAATGATAGCTTCTCGCTCTACTGTATTGAATGCGTGCTGAATATATACCCTTTTTTCACACAGATGGCCGGGGAGTTTGTGGTTGCCTGTTTCATGTGTTAAGTGTAGCTAGGAAGGAGGAAGGCAATGCATGGCCAATACCCTTCTTTCATGCTTTTGAGCTGTGCAATAAGAGAAGCCTGGGTTTCCTGGGGAAGAAACCAGGAATGGAACTCAGCTTTTCCACTCCACCATCTGGCTTCAGCGACAAACGCTTTGCCAGAGTCGGGATACCAGATGACTGGAGACAGCGAGAGACATTCGGCCCTTGAGGGGTGATCTCTGATAGGAATGGGACATGAAGGAGGCCTTCAACATCTCTGGAGCGGGACAGCATGTCCCTGTAAGAGACACTTGGTTTTAGCCCTCTGCCTCCGAGGCGTGAATTTTTGTTGTTCTAAAGACAATGGGAAATAGCTAATTTTTGTTACTCTAATGATTATGAATTTTAAAATTTGTTGATTTCACTTAAGCTGGAAATTAAGTGTTTGTAAAACTGTTTTCCTGGTGGGTTTTTTTTTTTAGTTTTTGTCTTTTTGGTTGGTTTATTTTGGGTGGTGTCTAAAATCTGCCACAATAGTTCACCGTGAGGGGCAACTTGCAGACAATGGAACTGCCCCATTTCCATTTCTTTGTTGTGGCTTTCTCTGTGTTTATTTCCTGAGGATTTTTTCCAATTCAGAGTTGTTTGTTTGTACACATTGGGGCGGGGGCAGGCGGGCTGTGTGGCTCAGTGAACAAATGCACTAGCCTTTGAGCTTTGAAGATCTGGGTGGAAAAACCTGATGAGGAGGAAAATGAATGTGCTGAGCTCATACTAATCCCCAGTGGGCATTTAGCTACATCACACACAAAACAAGACTGTTAGCATTGGCAGCCTCTTCCCCCGGGGATCTTCAGAACTCAAATAGCAGGCGGGTTGCTTGGTCTGAATAGAGGTCTACTGGCATAGCTGTGTGGGGGCCCCAGGTTGGAAAAGAAAGGTGGTGCTGGTTGGGGCTGAAGAGCTCAGAGGGGTCCCTGTACTGAAATAGCAGGGGATTACAGCACTTTTTTAAAAAAATGGGGGGGGGGCTGGTTATGTTTCTGATCAATTCTTTTTCTTTCAAGGTGAAATAATAAACTCAGAACTGCACAATCTAGGGGAAATTCTGCATGGAAAGATTCCTGTCATCAGTTGACAGTGATTGGGATTACCGGAAAAATTCATATACAGTTAAATGGTATTTCCTATCACCGTTAGAATAATGTGAAGAAATGCTTGAAAGGACCCTATATGTTTTTCTTTAACTCTCCATGTTTTGTAAGAGCCTTCTAGAAACTTGGAAATAAAATTCCTTTCCCCACCAATTTTTTTCTTTTTTTTTTCTTTTGTCAAATACAAGGGTAGTTTTTTTCCTTGGGTCCCTAATGGTCCCGAGGAGCTGGAGCTCAGATTTAGCCTTCCTCTCTGCTTGTGTGTGTCCCCTCTGTTATCACCCAGTTGATGGAGTTGTGTTTGTTAATGGCGGCTCTGCAGATAGTCAAGGGACCTTACAGGTTGATTTTTGCTGCCCCTAGAGTGAGGCGGATGTTGTTGTTCTCTTTAAGGCCTGGTCTACACTACAACTTTAATTCGGATTTAGCAGCGTTAAATCGAATTAACCCTGCACCCGTCCACACAACGACGCCATTTAATTCGAAATAAAGGGGTCTTTAAATCAATTTCTGTACTCCACCCCGACGAGCGGAGTAGCGCCAAAATCGATTTTATCATTTCGAATTAATCTCAGTCAGCGAGCGGTGCACTTTTTTCAAAGGGGATATTTATATTTTGACAGCCAGTTCTACCAGTTTATGAGGTACATCATATTTGGAGCCAGCATTCTGGGGTTTCCTCAATAAGTGTTGGAAGATTCGGGGGCTGGAATTCAGGATGGTTGAATTTGATAAGCTGAGCCTAGAATATTTATTTATCAATTTTATCACTTGGTTTTCTGGCCCTGATTCATGAAAGCCTTTTTCAGGACCAAGTTTAAATATTGCTTATATGTAAGCATGTGCTTCATAGATTCCAGGGCCAGAAGGAACCATTGTGGTCATCTAATCTGACCTGAATAACAGAGGTCATAGAACTTCCCCAAAACAATTCCTAGAACAAACCTTTTAGAAAAACATCCAGACTTGATTTTAAAATTGTTAGCGATAGAGAATCCACCATGACCCTTGGTAAGTTGTTCCAATGGTTGGTTAATTCTCACTGTTAAATTTTTTTTACAATATTTCCAGTGTGAACTTGTCAAGCTTCCAGCCATTGGATCATGTTATAACTCTCTGCTAGATTGAAGAGCCCATTGTTTAATATTTGTTCCCCAAGCAGGTATTTACAGACGGAAATCAAGTCACGCAGTAACCTTCTCTTTTGTTAAGCTAAATAGGTTGAGCTCCTTAGGTATCTCTCTATAAGGCAGGTTTTCTAATCCTTTAATCATTCTTGTGGCTCTTCTCTGCACCCTCTCCAATTTATCTGGAGTTGTGGACACCAGAACTTGACACAGGATTCCAGCAGCAATTGCACCAGTGCCAAATACAGAGGTAAAATAAAGTCTCTTCCGACTCTAGACCCCGTTTATACAGCCAAGGATCGCATTAGCCCTTTTGGCCACAGCATCCCGCTGGGAACTCCTGTTCAGCTGATTATCCACTATTATTATCCACAGAGCCACTGCTTCCCAGGTTAGTCTCCCATTGTGTCAGTGTGGCCTCCATTCTTTGTTCCTAGATGCATACAATTACATTTAGCCATATTAAAACACATTATTTGCTAGTGCCCAGCTTACCAACCAATACAAATTGCTCTGTATCAGTGACGTATCCTTTTCATTATTTCCCATTCCCCCAAATTTTGTGTCCTTCCCAAACTTTATCAGTAATGATTTTACGTTTTCTTCCGGGTCCTTAATAAAAATGTTAAATTGCACAAGGCCAAGAACCAATCACTGTGGGGCCATACTAGAAACACACCGATTCAGTGATGATTCCCTAGTCACAGTTACATTTTGAGACCTATCAGTTAGCCAGCTTTTAATCCATTTGATGTGTGCTATGTTAATTTTATATCTTTCTAGTTTTTTAATCAAAATGTCAGGTCTATCACACTGACCATTAATTTTGATTAACATTGGACTGCCTGGATCAAAATTTGCCTTGGTTTATACCGAGCACGATCCAACTGATCTCAATGAGACTGCATATCAGAGCAGCATTTGGTGCTATGTGTCCTACTGAAGCTTTCTGCTGCTTTTGCTCGTGGATTTAAAAAAAAACAAAAAGACAGAGATGGGAGCTTGAAAGCAGAAAAGCTAAGAGTAACAGCAATTGATTTTTCCCCCCCAGTGCGCTCCTCATGAGAGTGGGGGAAAGAGAAGCTAATGGGTTGACAGGAAAGTCACAATGGGCCATGATGTTTAATGACAAACAGCAATGGAAATCTTCCTGAGAAACACTACATTGCGGGGGGGGGAGGACATTTGAGTCACCCTCACTCTGGAATTTTAAAGCTTTCAGGGTGACTTGACCTGATTTCAGGTAGATGGCTTATGTTATGGAGGGCTCTCCGTAGCAATTACAATGCTGGTTTTAAACAATAAAGTCCAGAATGAGAAATGTTTTTAAATTAAAACTTTCAGAGGCAGAAGCGGCTTGTAGTAGCAAAAGGAACATAAGAAATGGTGGAAATAAGATGGAATAAGTATTGTCATTTTTTAAAACTTGAACCAGATAAACCTGCTTTAAGGGAATGGCTAGTAAACTCTATGAGATTATTTTTGTTATAGTCTCACTTCGCACTCAAGCCTGGTCTAGCCCAAGCTGATCTAGAGAAGGATACTCAGTATCCTCATTATTTTAAATTCCTTTTTAAGTTTCCTACCAACTACTTCTGTCAGGCAGAAATGCAGGTGGTATCTCTGAGGCTGACCACTCTGCCACACCAAGATTAGCCAGCAGGAGGCACACTTCACCTCATCTCTGAAGAGCCGAGTTACTGGGCGGACTGTTGACCATAGAAGTTTATCAAGTGTTTACAGTTGTCGGTGTCCTTGGGCTTCTAAAGCATTCCCGCTTGATCTGCAGTTTCTGTTTTAGCTGTTGGCTACATTTTAACTCTTGCCTGACCGTTTGTTATGGCAAACTCAGTACCCCAAGGTAGAGGATTCAAATCACTCTCTAGCAACAGCAGCTCATCAAGGAATGGGGTTTTATCAGCCCCATCTAGTGCTATCACTCTTTGCGTTGTGCCCAGCTCCCAGGGAAAAAATGATGTTCATGAGCACACACAAACTTATCGGATGGAACAATATATTTGACTATTTTCAGAGTGGATACAGCATTTCTGGAGAAAAAGGGTAAATCCATCTGGGTGCGGGGAGGGAGAGCACACTACTGTGCATTTGCCCAGGTAGTCATTCTTTGCAAACAGCTGAAAACAGCTTTTCATGGCCATTCAAATGAACAAAAAATGATTCCACTCACATTGCCAAATAAATAAATACATTTAAAAACCCCCACTGGTTTTGCCAGCCTATTACTGGTAGCTCTGGTTTCTATAGTATTTTATAAAGTGCCATGTGGATTACAATTACTGTACATGGTTTACAAAATAAAAAAGCAACTGTTGGTGGCAATTTTCATTTCACCCAGAGGTGAAAACCACTCCTCTGAAGAGAACTGGTTTGTACAAAACAAGTAACCACAAAATCTTTGTTTCCAATTCCCAGAATCCAGTCATGAGTCTGGACTCAGGAGACACTACTTGAGCAGGATAATGGAGGAACACAATGCTCAGTGGATATGGTGAATGCTTAATAAGTGATTTTACTCGTAGACAATGACAACTCTGCTAAGTACTCTTCACTCAAACCACAAGCTATATGATGTTATGTGACTAATAGCTAGTTAAACAACTATTAAGTTCTCATTGTGTAGCTAAGTTCTTGCTCTGATAACCATGCTAATTGATACAATGGTGTTATATTCGGTTAATATATTTTGAGTTGCTACCCAAGCTCCAGGCCACCTTGTTTATCACTACACGATCCAGAACTGATGTTTCTAAAACCTGCACTAGAAAGTTACCTGTTGCTGACAATGGATGTCAGCAGGGGCAGCTGAACTGCTGCCGAACATGGTTTAGATGATAGTATAGCTAACGACAAGCCACACTGTGCACAGATTTAGCTGCACCCGGTGTCAGCAGTGGTCCATTTGGTAATGTAGACAAGCTGTATAGGGACTGCAGCTCAGCACCTCTGGTCAGATGCTGAGCTCTCAATTACACCACTGTAAAACTAGACTTGAAGCAGAGAGGAGGAGTGAGTTGGATTAAATGTTTTTCCTTCTAGCTTTCTTCTTAATCACCTTAGTAATTATTGTAGGTGACTCCAAAGAAGCTGAACTGCTTTACACCAGCTGAGGATCTTGCCCATCGTTCCCAATCCTGCTAATATTCACAAATTTGGGTAACTTTACTCACCTGCAGTTAAACGGACTAATTTACATGAATGGGACTACTCACATGCAAAAGCATCCACAAAAATGGGCCCTTATTATGATTTTTTTTACTTTAACTGTTTTTTATTTTTTCTAAAGAAAAAAATTGTCTATTAATGTAATTATTGATTTATTGTATTTTCAGAGCCTGCAACAGTAGTTGCATGTTCCAGTAGTCAGAGATAAAATGCCCACCTGGAGCTTAGAATTTCAAAATCCAGGGGATGGGCATAAGCTTTCCCATCCTGGTAATGTGTCTTAGGGACTGCCATAAAATTCTTCAGACCTCGGTCATCTCCTGCAGTAAAACCCACAAGATGGGTCTCTATGGGAGAAAATCTCGATGAGGATTCATTCCCTCCTGGAGTTCTCCTGTTGTTCTGTCTGGGGCTGGAGGTTGCCTCATGGAATGAGCTGTGGGGCCAACCCCCAAACTGAGGCGATCCCCAGAAAGTGGGCTTCTGCTCCAACTCTGGCCCCTCTTAACTGCACCCTGCAGTTCCCAGCACTGCAATTCTAATGGAGCTGCATAGCATGGGACTTCAGCCCCATCACATGCTGTCCACAGGACCTCCCAAGGGTTATTGAGGCTTCATCAAAAAGTCCATCTATGTTCTCTTTTCTGCCTAAGGTCTGTGGGGCCAGAGTAGAGGGAAGGCAGTGTAATTGTCTGCCCCTTCTCCTTGTGTGGACCCCAGACCAACAGAATAGCCTCTGTGGGTCCCCAAGGAGTGGGGTGCTCTATGGGGCCACATGCACCCTGTGGGCAGGAGGAGACCCCTCCATGTAAATCAAAGAGAAATTAGTCATTTACAGATCTGATCATTGCCTGAAAGGAAAGCTACAGCAAATCTGTATTGATCAGTTCAAAGTTGTGTGAAATCCTGAGTGCTCCAGGCTGATTACACAGCATCTAACTCTGTGAAGCATTCAGTCTCCATCCCACCTCATATTCCACTATTCAGGAAATGCTGCAAAATGCCATTTATTACCAACATAGCAATACACCAAATGGATGGATAAGTGTTCTAGTTGCTGTCTGTGGATATAACTAATGGTTCGATGTCTTACTACATCAGTCTTTGCCTCTGGTTCAAGTCAGGATTGTGACTTTTTCCTTCCCTCATCCTTCTCCCCACAGGTGCTGGAACAATTTGTATAGTGGGGGTGCTAAGAACCTTATAACCAAACTGTAAACCCTGTATATAATGGAAACCACTTCAAGCCGGGGGTGTGGCAGCCCTCCTAGTTCCAGCACCTATTCTCTTCCTCACAAAAAGAAAGTAACTTGTGTATTTCTTGTTCTTTAAAAATTAGTGTACGCTAATGTTAAGGGGGTGAATAAAATTATTTTACTGAAAGTCTGTCCCACTCAAGCTGGAGACGATACACTAATAGGTTTGTCATCACATACAGTAAATCAATAAATTTACAAGAATGCTATAGAAGATTCCAGTGTGAGCTGTATATATGATGATTTAACTTTACTGTACAAACCCGATCTCTAATCAGGAGAAACCTCTGAATCACAGAATGAAAATGTAGTATGGGTCCAGAGTACACCATAAAGCAACCACATGCATTTCTGTAACTTCTGATTTGTAAAGGTTACAGAAGGCCAGTCAAAAACACATACTGCCTGCTAGTCATCTGTTTTCTGTTATGGTGAGCAGTTTTAGGATATAATCAATAGAAATGGCATTTTTTTTCACTACTAGCTGCTTTGTTCCATGTTATTTTAAAGTAATTATCAATTGGTGTTTCCACTTCTAAAGACAGTAATAGGGCCTGTGAAAAGGATCGTGTGACATGTACACACTTGTTTTAGTTTGGTGTAAAGCAAGACCAAAAAAAAAGGATATAAAACACATGGAGAAGGGTATTCAATATAAAAGCCTCTTTGCCAAATTCATTGGACAATCTGGGAAGCACTCTTCTATCCATTGTTCCCCGACTCTGAATCTGTAAAGTGGAGGGAAAAAAAGACTTCTTAGAATTCCTCCCTTCGTAGAGAGGAATAATATTCAGTGAATGCAGCAACCTAAAAATTATTCTTTTAAACGCATACAGCAAAGCACAAGCAGGAATAACTAGCCAAACTCTCATTGCCGCTTCTCAGCACTACCAGGAGTTCAATTTTGCTATCGGACATGCCTAGGCAGCTCCCTCTGAAGTCAAATGGAGTTATGCATGCCTATCTGAGGGCAGAGTTGGGCCCCCAAAGTGCAAAATGGGCACATTGCTTGACACTGCCTTGGGACTTACACAGTTTGAATTACTGTGGGAAAACATGGTCTTGTGGCAACAGAAAAGGATGTACTATTACCAAATGTTTCACAGGAAGCCTGTGGTGCCTTGGGGAGGTCATTTAACCTCTGTGCCTCAGTTTCCTTATCTGTACAATAAGGATGCTAATGCATATCGCACAGGAGTGCTGCGAAACCTCATTTGTTAATATTTGTAACACATTTTGAGGTCATTGGGTTGACGCTGTTAAAGAAGGGCAAAGTATTATTTTCCTAAATGGCCTTATTTATTACTTCTCAGAAGTACAAATGCAAGTGTGGTTTCCTAACGATCATGTGACTGGAAACCCACAGATTCTGAGCTATTACTCCCCTCTATTCTATTAGTAGTGTTTGGCTGACTATTCTGAGCCCACTATTTATGAAAAGGGGGTATGCATGCAGTGGAACAGAAAAAAGGGCTGTTGCATTGTGGGAAGGAATGCTAAAAAAACCAAATTCTGCTATTACCTTGGTTTAATCTCATTGGAGTTAGCCTAGTATAAATGATACTTTGGTCCTTGTTTATAATTTTTGTAAAAACTGCAGCATATTCCAAAAATAAATATAGAAACTGCTCCCATCTACTGGTATTTGAATGGTTCCATTTGAAGTTCAGGCTTCAGCAGAGAGAGGCTCCATCGTTGAGCTGCTTATGAGACAGTAACCACTCCCTCCAACACAGGTAACACCTGCTGAGCAGGTTATGTATGTATAAACAAGCATAATTGTTTTCCTTTCTTGGAGCTTAAGCCAGATCAATAGTAATGTAGTGTGTGCTCTGTTGGGCTGCACCAGCAAATGACAACATTAAAGCCTCTCCATGGGTGGTGGTTCTGCAAGAAAACAAACCTACAGCAAGATGCCTGCTAAAATGGTCAATAGCCTTACAACTGGTACTTGCGTCTTTAAAACTCTGGTGCTGAGAGTCAGGTATCCAAAAGACAAAAGTATTTGTTCTGAATACACAAGCTACTGACCCATACAACAACAAGGGTTTAAAACCGACCTTTTAGATGTCTACATGGTGCTAATGGTGGACAGCAAGTGACCATCTAGATTAGCAAAAAGAACAGGAGTACTTGTGGCACCTTAGAGACTAACAAATTTATTAGAGCATAAGCTTTCGTGGTCTACAGCCCACTTCTTTGGATGCATATAGCTCGGAAAGCTTATGCTCTAATAAATTTGTTAGTCTCTAAGGTGCCACAAGTACTCCTGTTCTTTTTGCGGATACAGACTAACACGGCTGCTACTCTGAAACCTGTCATCTAGATTAGGTTCACTTGTTGAGCACAGTGGAGAGAGTGGTCTATTAGAAAGCTGCTAAGTAATAAATGAGAATTGATGTCTATTTGCAATGACTTAATCAACTGGAGACATAATGTAGTCTCATGGTCAAAGCAAAGGATTGTGAAATATAGAATCATTTTAAAAACAGGAGAATACCTATAAGACTACATGGAAAAATGTAAGGTTAAGCTTCTCTGTGTTTTGACATGCCCCACTATGAACTGTGCCTCTACAAGGGAAGGAGGTGCTCAGCACAGAAAGGGTTTAAGATTAATCACAGGCTGCTTTACCCAGACAAACTGTAATGGGGATCTCTCAGGTGGAGCTGGCAGGGGAAGCTGAGATATTTGTCACAGTTTGACAATTAAGCAAATATGCTCCTCTGGGTTGACTCTACATAAGGAATGAGCTGCCGGACTAGCAGCATATGTGAGATGAGGAAAAAACGTGGCAGTCTAGTGGCAAGAAAGGCCTGGAAAACACTGAGCATTGAGCCATCAATCTTCAAGATTCATGGTATGGCGCCCATTACTTAAAAGATGACTGTATTCCAAGGACTTATAGATGGACCAGCCTAACTAAGTAGTTGGTTTTTTGCTATAGTTTAGACTATTACATTCTAACTACTGGTTGTTAATGACGTTTAGGGGCAATAAGTGCATATGCAAAATGCAGGTTTTGCTTAGAACCAGGAATTTCTGACTGCTGAAGCCAAAGCCCCAAGAAAATAGGCTCTAGGTATATTCACTGCAGGGCATGCATAGGGGAAATTGGGTGTAATTAACCTAACTAGAAACTAGGTGTCACTATAGTATGACACGATGAAACTGAAACAGTGCTGCTTTGGCAAAAACATCAAGAGATTGAATCAAGTCTGCTAGCGTCTAACCTGATGCCTACTAAAAGAGAGTGGCTGTGAGCACACGTGCCATACACTATAGGTACAAGACCTGGAGTCTGCCTATGGGTGGAATCACAAGCTGTCAATGTTCTTCCCAGATGTTACTAGTTTTACATCCTCATTTATATTGTGTTTATAATATTTGATATTTTTCTCTGTAGCTGATGTGTCTGAAATGGATTCAGAGTAATGACCCTTATCCACTAACAGTACAGTCATGTTTGGGGAGAAGAGAGGATGTTTTCATATGTCACAATTATAACTGATAAACTGGCACTGCAAAACCATGGATAAATTTGTTGGTGGTTCTACAGTAATAAAACATGTATTTAAAATATTTATTCTTGTTTGTTACCTTCTGGTTCCTCTTTAGCGATACCACTGTAAACAAGGAATCAAAACAGGTGAAAGTAGAAATGGCTTTAGCCACAAGATGGCAATGGCATTTCTTGGGGGAATGTTAACATTCTAAGGATTAACAAATCATTTGCCTCAAAGTTTTTTCTTCACTTTATTTCTGTTTCACTCTACTTCTGAGATGAAGAGACAAAAGTCCTTCCTGTTGATAGAGGCATAAGACTCCCTATATACTGTAGTGTAACTTGGCAAGAATTTGCCCTCAGAACTGATGGGTTAATCTCTTCCTGTATGAGAAAGTAACCATTAGCCAGACAACTGCTCTAAATCTAAAGCTTGCTTTGTTTAAATGCTCTTTGCAACTCACAGCTGTAGGACAGAAAAGTCTTTGTGATATATGATATTATATAACATGGAGGTCAACCCCAAGGATGAAGCTAGAAACTTTACAGGAAGGAGGTTTTAAAACCAAACTGCAAAGCAAAATTGAAAACTGAGGTCTTGTCTACATGGTAGGGTAATGCACTCTACAGGGTGATTTCTGAACAGGGCCGGCTCCAGGTTTTCTGCCGCCCCAAGCGGGGGGGGGGGGAAGCCGCAGCAGCGCAATCGCTCAGCTCCGCTCTTTGGCGGCAATTTGGCAGCAGGTCCTTCGCTCCAAGAGGGACTGAGGGACCCGCTGCCCAATTGCCACCGAAGACCCGGACGTGCCACCCCAATAGCAGCCGGAGTGCCGCCCCTTGGTATTGGCCGCCCCAAGCACCTCCTTCTTTAGCTGGTGCCTGGAGCCAACCCTGTTTCTGAAGCACAGTGATACATTGCGTTGTAACTGGTCCATGTAGACCGGGGTAGTCAATTTATTTTTTGTCAAGATCCAAATTTCTTGGTCAAGGTATAGTCAAGGTCCAGACTTCAGAGAAACATTTTTCAGACCTCAATAACAATCATGATGATAAGTAAATAAAAGATTTTGCGGTCTGTTCTAAAGCACCTGGCAGTCCGAATTTGGCCCGCAGTCCGCCTATTCACTACCTGTGATGTAGACCTTCTAGTGCGCTTTAATGGAATGCGGTTTGAAACAGAACTTTGTTAAAGTACACTAGGGAACCTTTAGTGTGCACTAAAGCTCACTGTCTAAAAGACAATGGCATGACATAGTCTTAGATTTTTAATCTGAAACACTAAAAAGAACATAGTAAATGTTCTCAGCAGACCAGACTATGGAGCCCCTACTCATGTTGGTGAGCATTTACGCAGGTGACTTCAATGGGACTATTTGCATGAATAAATGCTCACTAGATTTAAGTAAGAGCTCCACATTCTAGCCCAGAGAGTTTAAGATTCTTCTGTAAGTGAAACCAAAATATTTTCTTACAGCTTGTGATTAGTCCCGTAAAAATAATCTCACTATTTGCCTTGTTTTATGTGTGGCAAAGTCTCACTTTTAGTGTTTCTTTCTAAGCCTGCATGGACAACTAAAATTTTCTGATCAATCCAAAGGAGAAAAGCCAAATGTCAGCACTCAAAAACAATGGATAAAACAAAAAGCCTTATTAAATGGATGAAGTCTTCAACCAATGAGTAACCAATCGTTCTTCTGGGTGTTCTAAAAATAGCTCATAAATGCAGCATAAAATCTTATTGTAGAACACACACACACACACACACACACACACACACACACACACACCCCGAATGGAAGTTTTCTGCCAAAACATTAGCTTTTCCTTCTTTATTTTCTCTCCTTATTGCTTTTGTAATGACCTTCAATTAAAAATTCGTATACATTGGTGTGATACAAATCTTCCTGACTATTTTGTGCAACTTGAAATTCCAGAAATTGTTTTTTCTGGTTTGTTAACTTCTACATCTGTATGGGTCTTAGTACTTCCTGCCACTATCTGAGGGTTAGCATGTTTAATGAGAACTAATAAGCAAGAATCTCTGAAGTGATTCTGAACTCCAAAAACCTACTTTCATTTTCTTCTGCTCTAGGCTGTCTTGAGAGCTATGAGAAAGGAGACAAGGATTAATAAAAATTCTCCACATTAACACTGATCGGACATACAATTTAATATACCTAGAGACTGCTATGGAAATATCTTGAAAACACTTTAAGAAGGCATGGAAATTGTTAAAAACTATGATAAGTTAGGAAATCACAGCACTGTTAACACTTAAGATACAAAAAATGAAGGATTATTCTTAATGTTACAATGACTTGTTATAGAATCATAGAATGTCAGGGTTGGAAGAGACCTCAGGAGGTCATCTAGTCCAATCTCCTGCTTCCCGGTGACTGTTATAAACCGTCACAACCTCTACCTGGTTTGTTATTAGACATAGCTAAAGACTCGTTTCTTTGAAGCAGTTCATCCCAGGATCAGCATTTGAGTTTGTCAGTATTGATAATATTAATAAGATATAAGGTTGCAACTTAGTTTGGGACTTTTTTTTTTTGTATCAATGTTATTTTTCTTCATGTAGGAAACTTTGGATTTGGTGCTTTTACATTAGCATTCCTTATGTTGTAAGAAGCAGTGAGGACAGAACCAAACCAAGCAGTGACACATCATGTTACTGCATAGGGTTACAAGTCTGTAACCCTACAAGTTGGTTTGATAACTTTCACCTCCAGGACTAATCAGAAGTGAAAAGATTTTAAAAGAGGTAAAGAGGCAAAGCCTTAGCCAGTTACTGTGACAACCTGCATAGTTATTTCAGCAGGGGAGCTTTTGTTACTTCATGGCAAGATGTCACCTAAAGCAGAGGAGCACAGGGGAACAGTCCGACCTGTACCTCATCGTGGTGGAGGGGCCGTAACATCTGAAGTAGGGGATTGCTCGCTGGAGCTATGCCATCGGTGATGAAGGCTTGTCTGAAATATTGCCTTGGGCATTATGCAAGGTGGACAGATTCAACGTGAACCCTGAAAATAATGGCTAACACAGGCGGCGAAGATACAGGGCAGCAGCTGCACCTAGCTACCCGAGGTGAAGGAGATCGCTGAGAAAGACTCAATGACTGTTGTCGCACAGCGTGAAGCCAGTACTGGTAGACCAGGAAAAGGATTGCGTTACTGCGCCTCCGTCTCATCCTAGGGGGACGAAGTATTTCCCAAGATAATCATTCGCTTTTTTTTTTTTTTTTTTTTTTACCATGAATAACCTAGTACTCAGCACCAGGGTTAAAGCCCCTGCCTTACTTTCAGATGCCTTGTCGGTGCTGTCTCCCCTCGGTGCAAACATGACGGGTTTGTGCCAAAGCCCCCCTGGGGACACGTGTCCTCTGTCGGCAGGCATGGCTGCAGTACATTGTGACAATGCATCCAATTGTATCTAGGATCGCCAACGGTCCACCAAAATTGCAACTTGGAATGTTGCAACTCTTCACAGGCATGGTCATCAGGTTGCTGTCTCACACGAAATGGACTGTCGTGGTATATCAATCGCAGGACTAACAGAAGCAAGGCTGATAGATCACGGACGTCACGAGCTGGAAGATTCTTTACTTCTGTATTTTAGCAGCCCCAACCATCTATATGGGGTAGCACTACTACTGCGAGGTGAGGCCGAGTCCTTCCTGACAACCTGGACACCTGTGTCTCCTCGTTTACTTACTGCACTTCTTAAACAGCGGCACCATTACCTCACTGTCACAGTAGTCTATGCGCCAACAGAGGAATCTGTTGACTCCGTTAAAGATCATTTCTATGATCAGTTGGAACATCTAGTATGCACAGTCCCTCCAAATGATAATCTCGTGATCCTGTGTGACCTAAATGCAGTTACTGGCTCCCTGCAAACTGGGTTTGAACAGGTGATTGGTCATTATGGTTCAGGCACATCCAATGATAACTCTCGCCACTTGCTCACATTCTGTGCTCACATTCCATTCTTGGGCCATGGTTCAAGCAACAACGCATACAGCAGATGTCATGCATCTCTCATGGTGGCGTCACTCAGAAGGAGTTGGACCACATCATTACACACAAGTGTCTCTTTACCTCCTGTAGAGTATATCATGTTGCGGAATGCGTGGCGAACACAGATCAACTTCTAGTGGTCGCCCGCATGGTGTTGATGCTCCAATGAGCAAGTAAGCTCCCTGCAGTGATGAAGCAGTTTTACATCGACGCACTCCATGTGCCAGATTTAGCCAACAGGTTTTGTATTGATGTCAGCAACAGATTCTCAGCTCTAGCTAATCTGCCAGATGACGTGGAGGTTGCCTGGTCTCTGTTCACTTCTACCCTCAACCAATCTGCTGAGCAGACGATTGGCTATGATGATGTTGAATTTGGCTTAGCCAGGGGTGACTTGAAGCCAGCATTCCGTGCCATTTGCAACCTACGTGGTCAAGAGGTAGTCACTACAAATGGCATCCTGAACGACAGCCAAGGCCATCCATGTAAATCGGATGATGACATTCTCTCACGCTGGGTGAAACATTATCACAGTGTTCTGAACCATCCTCCAGCTGCCACTTGTTCAAAGCTGGATCATCTGGCAGTCACTGCAGTTTCGGATCTAGACATTTGTACTGATGCACCAACACTGGATGAAGTGAAGTGTGCCATTGCTAAACTGAAAAATGAACGTGCAGCTGGTGCTGATGGCATTCCCTCAGAGCTGCTAAAATGTGCTATTGATCCTGTAGCAGAATCGCTACTGGCCATCTTTCATCTGGTGTGGAGAACTGTAACCCTGCCAACCGCCTGGAAGGACGGTATTGTGATCTCACTCTATAAGGGCAAGGGACCACGCAGTGAATGTAAGAGCTACAGGCCATGGGCGGTGTGTGAACCGCTGGCTAGCAGAGGCTAGCCCCCGGCCCCGCCCCTTCCATCCGAGGCCACGCCCCTTCCGCATGCCCCGGAACTCAGAGCCCCTACCACTGCGGTTGCCTCTGCCCAGGCTGGCTAGTGCCCAAAGCCGCCCCCCCCCCCGAGCGCCCCCTGGAGCCTAGAAGCACCACCAAAGCAGGACCTTGGGGGCAGAGTGTGGGTTGGGCCACGCCTGGCTGTTTGGGGAGGCACTGCCTCCCCCAGCCTCCCTTACCTGCTGCCCATGCTACAGGCCGATCACCTTGCTCTCCGTTCCAGGAAAGGTGTTTGCGCATGTTTTACGGGCATGCCTGGAGCCTTTGCTACATCGGAAGTGTCACCCCCAACAGTCAGGCTTTACGAGGAACAGGTCCACGTTAGATGCCATTTTGGCCCTTCTCTTGTCAGAGATACATCGTGATTTCAGGAAGCCCCTGCACGTAGCGTATGTTGATCTTAAGGCTGCATTTAATTCAGTAGACTGTGTTGCGTTATGGAAGGGCTTGAAGGGCATAGGTGTCTTACCACTCTGCTGGACTTGATTAGAGAGCTTCATAATGGAACCACAGCCCATGTTCGTCTGTTGAACCGGAGGTCAGCGCCTTTTAAATCAGTATCTGGTGGTAGGCAGGGTAGCGTTCTGGTCCCGCACTCTTTTGTCAGGCAATGGATTTCATAATATAGCATTCCGTCAGGTCCATAGGCATTGAGGTGAGTGAGAGATCACCAACAGACCTTGACTACGTTGATGATGATGATCGTTTAGTACAGAGCCCCGACAGGTTTTGTGAGGCACTCCAGCATAGGAGTCAGCTAAAATTGGTCTCCATGTTTCATGGTCAAACACAAAACTGCAAAATCTAGGACCAGGTCCACCTGAGACTCCATTCTCATTGAACAACGAAACCGTCAAATCAGCTTCCAGCTTTTGCTATCTGGGTTCTATACTTACCAGCTCCTCCAATTCTCACACGGAGGTTCTCCATCGGATTGGCATTGCAGCATCTGCCATGTGCTGTTTACAACAGATATGGAATCAACATCATCTTAGTATGAGCACCAAGTTCAGGATTTATTTGAGCTGTATCCTTCCCAGACTGTTGTATGGCTGTGAAACATGGACACTACGCCACGCAGACTGGACAAAGCTGGAGGCTTTCCACACAAAATGTCAACGTCGTATATTGGGCATCAAGTGGAATGACTTCATCTGTAATGCAGATGTTTATGGTCGTTCAGGTCTACAGACTACTGGGGCCATTGTCCGGAGGCGGTGCCTTACGCTTTTTGGGCGTGTCGCAAGAATACCACAAGATGTTCCAGCAAACACCGTTCTCCGGGTGGCTTGTAATATCCAGGATAAAATTCCACCAACTGAGGGGTGGAGGCGGCCCAGAGACAGACCCCCTATTACATGGGTTCATCAAGTCTGTTCTGATGTTGTACTCTCAGGCCGTCAAGCCTTTGCGGTTGCGCAGGAACGGATCAAATGGCGAACTATCTCTATGGCCGACTGTCTGACTAAGCATTGGGGAGAGAGAGAGTTCATTGGGAGTGACTCTGTCGGGGGGGTGGGTGGGGGGAACAATTTCTATAGAAGCACAAAAAAAATATCTCTCCCCCAGAGATAAATATTCTTCACTGGCTATGTCCCACGCAAATAGCTGTAATGTGTAGCTCTGTGGAAGGGAAGGTTAAACAACACGGGAAGCCCAATGGCAGGAGTGTGCAGTTAGCAAGTGCTCAAAACGGACGTAGAGTATTTCTCAATTGTCTCTCATTTATAGTCTCACATTTACCTCCTGGCTACCCTTGTTGGTTGTTCTCTCTTTTATTGCTGTAATATATTTATATAAGAAGTGCTGAATCATGTCTGAGAAGGCACATATTTTTGAAGTGAAACTAGATGACTCACTGTATCACACTATACTCATTATTAGCCAGTGACTAATATCCTGAGCTTCATTGAACAAAAGCCCTGGATCTAAATCTTAGTTCGGTTTTCTGTTTGAAGTGTTTTTGTTAAAGGTTCTTCATGTTTGCCTGTTGCTGATATACTGTTTTATAACCGGCTTTGATGACAAGACTATCTGTAACCTCTCACTACAGCAATGGTGTATTGTTTTACATTGAAAATGCTGTGAAGTGTAACCTAAAATACTGAATCACAAGGTTACGGAAAATATTATTTATGTTAAAGAAATAAAATTATTTTTAAGCTTCCCGTAGTAGCTTTTTTGTCCCTCATCTTGTAGTATTTGTCCCATGTCGGACAAGTTTGCCCAGTGGTAAGAACAGGGATCTTACTGACACTTGGGTTCTATTCCTACTTCTCTCACTAGCTCGCTATGTAGGTGATCTTGCACTGGTCACTTAGGCTCAAGTTTTCAAATGTGGCTTCTGATTTTGGGTGCCTCTGTTTTTCAGTGGTCAACATGAGACACCCTCTGCTTGACTTTCAGATGTGCTGAGTTACTATTGACTTCAGCTGCGTCTGTGGGTGTTCAACATCTCTGAAAATCAAAATAAGGTGTTTCAAAATGAGCTACCAAAAATAGGTACCCAAAATCAGAGGCCACCTTTGAAAAGGTTGGGCCTCTCTTTGCCCCAATTCATAAGCTTTTTAAAATTTTTAAAATGCATGATATTTAAAAATAGGTAGGGTTTGACTGGTTTGTTCCAGCTAAAATTGTGACTTTTTGCATTTTTTGCCATGACAAAGTTGTGAGTTTTCCAATTTTTTCTATGACAAATACTCAGTCTTAATTAATTGTATGATATGGGCCTTGGAAACTTAAGAGGTATAAAGAGGCTGAAAAACTACTAATTGTAAAGATAAACACATCAGGCCAATAACGATGTAACGAGGACTGTTGTACTAAAAGCAAAGTCTGGATTATTTTATAGTCAGCTTTTCAAAACATAGTGAGTATCAAGAGAATCCAATATCCCATAGGTCATGTTCTAATTAAAATCCTTTCCAGCTTCCAGACAGTCAGGATTGAAAGCCTCAGTTCCCATCAGTATCAAGGAGAGACCACAGATTAGCTACAAGCACCCAAAGCCACTGGATCAATATATGTGACCTTTTCAGACCAGCTCAACTATATTTATAACACTCCAATGAAGCAGTGTTCTGTGAATTAAAAAAATAAAAATGTCATTCCAAAGAGCTCCACAAGGTACAGAGCAGTTTCAACTCCAGATGGACTTTTCCTGCCAATTGAATGAAAAGCCTCTGTGGCAGCTTTGCAACTCATAAGAAGTGCTCTAAGAGAACAGAAATATGTCTTGCTCTGAAATATGTCCATGATGCCAACAAGCTGCATCATGTCAATTTTTTATTGTGAAATATGATACCAGGTGCCACCATCGGATGCATTCTGAACCGTCCTGAAGTCTTGTGTATATGCTTGAAACAGAGCTTAGTCCTGATTCTCAGTCACATTAAAGACCCCCTTATACTACGTTGGCACCAAAAAGCAGCCTTAAATTGGGTGGAACGAGCCCCCAGAGTATACCAGTTGCACTGGGGCGTGATTGGATGGTGTAGCACTGATATGAGGGCCTTAAAATGACCCTGTTCCTAGCCCTTGGATCAGGGATTGGATCGGAGGCATGGTTAGCATGCACTGCACTATCAGTGGGATTTTCAAATGTACCTATGTGACTTTGAACACAAGTCCCATTGAAAGTCGCTGAGACTTGTTCTCCTAAACCACATAAACACTTTTGCAAATCCTGACCTTCAGTTGTTCCTTTCTTCTCAGGGCCCATATGTGGCCATGTGAAGCAGAGTGAAAACTAGAGTAGACCTGAGCCACCTTAACCGTGCCTCAGCTGCAGGCATGTGGTAACTGAGAATTAGGCCAGTTGGATCCACATTCAAAAGTGCTTTTAATGGTGCACAGTTGTTGCCAGTACTTGTGCAATTGCGTTTGTTCAAAGTATGGCTTGCCACTGTTGCAACCTGCATCAAGTCACTCTTGACCATCGCAGTGGTAGTGCTGGTAGAAATCACTGGTGTGGCAGCTGCACCACTGCATTTGGCATGTCTCCCAGCATGCTTTTATAAGGCTCCTACAACTCTTCTTGCACTTACCCTATGCAATATCTCCAGTGCTTCTGACTGTAATTTTATGCATAAAAGTTTTCTGTTCACAGGGTGCAATACAACAGACTCAAGATTTATTTTATTTAAAAAAAGTAAAGACGCTTTTAATGTAATACTGCTGTTATTCAGTTTTAGATATCTGCTATCTTACACACTGAATCATGTTATTTATATAGGCCACAATTCAAAAAACTTGGTATAGCAGCTCTCTAACTGGGGAGATCTGCTTCCACAAACCCCATTTCAGGGATCTGGGTGGGGAACTCTGGGAATGCACCGGTACTGAAACAGCTAGAGGGAATTCTGTGGGAGATCATTGTAAATAGGTTTATGTTAACCAGATTAGCCAGATTGTGGATACAATGCACTGATACAAATTACAAGGGCACAACTCTGCTCTGTAGACAAGGTGTTTGGGATTCTCATTCTTTAGTGGTTCAGGCTGCATTTCCACATGCACATAGTTAATCCCAGAATATATATATATTTTTTTTTTGGAAAACTTTTCTTCTACTGTGGCTGGTAAGCAAGGGAAACACATAAGAAACCCCCTCCCCCCCATTGCACAGTTGTATCTTGTGGAGCTGCCACACAGGGTATGGAGCATGTGTAAATAGTTGGTAATCAGTGGGGGAAATACCCATCCTGCCCTGGGATAATGTTAGGCAGGATTGTAGCTTGTACCTCTGAGGAAGGCTTAGGTTGCTTAATAAAACTTCATGTGGCTGATTTTGAAAAAGGAAGACTGCCATAGATTCTAAGTGGATTGCAGAGCTTCTGTGGGCTTTACAACTAGGGCGGCATCATTAGCTGGATAAGGAGCCATGTAAGTAAAAAATGAGGAGTGGTGTGTGATTTGAAGCACTATCATTTTCACTCCTCTTACCCTGTCTCTACTGGCTTGATTGTAGTTTAGTCGCATGAGTTCTGCAAACCTCTGTTCATAAAGGTGAAGGAGCAGCACAAGGTAGAGACCTGAATTCATTAGCTCACTTTGTGCCTGTGTGCAGAGAAGAAAGCCAATTTATTTACTGTTACTGTAACGCTGGTTTCTAAAGACCTGAAGGACTAGAACCAGTACTCAGTTACTTCAGCCAGAGGCTATATTACCTACCAAACTCACTTATTAAGTCTGAACTATCTTTGTGGCCTGTATTTAATTTCTTAATTACTGTGAGTAGTGACTATCACACACAATAGCCTAGCATAAGGTCTCTGCACTGACATATGAGTGATCTGGTTTAGACTGGATCAGGAAGCTATCAGACTGCAGGGCCAGCAGGGACTGCCAGCATTCCTAAAACACAACATACTAAGGACATAGGGTTGATGAGAGATTCAACACTGATCTTTGGCAAGCAATTAAAGGAGCAAAAGACTCTAAAGAGAGTCCTGTCTAAGGCTCACCTCTGGATTGGTAAATTCGTGAGGGGCTTGGGGAGTGCGGGGGCTAAGATCAGAAGGGTCCATTATGCTCATCTAGTCTGATCTCTGGCATAAAACAGACCATAGAATTTAATCTAGAATGTAACCTGGGATCTTATAAGAAGGAAATTAAAGAGGAGAAAATCAGTTGGGTTCCATACAGCACTAAACAGGAAGAAAACAAATATAAGTTAACTTCTTGGCACAAGTAATGACAAATCTCAGCTAATAATTAACAAAAAGATGAAGCTATGCCATCTTAAACTGCTGTATATTTTGGCACATATCAAATACAATACAGATCATCAGATCTAACATGCAAATGAGGAGTGGGCCTTTCCATAATTAGATGGAAGCTCTCCAGGGAAAACCATGAGTGTGGAGAGTTAGCATGTGGCACTCTTCCCTTTCAATGCTATATCATGGAGTGGAGTTTGCTATGCTGCTGGATGTTTCAGCTTTCTGATATGATGGAAATTTGAAATCCTGACCATTTGTGGGCATTAAAGATCTCACAGCACTTGTAGCAATCATAGGGGTGCTGAAAACCCAGTGTCTTGGGAGCACTCTGGGTAGGTAATTAATTCTGCCTTCCCAAATTCCCCCTCTGTAGCTGAATGTTATTAATTGTGAATCTAATCAATCGGCAGAACAAAATGTAAGAATTATTTTGCCTGGCTTTTGACTATTTTTTTGTTTACGTTTTATTCTATGTAATTAGTGCATCAACCTGCCACTGGTGAAAAGAATCACTGAAATTAACAATTATAACAATTTCCCCTCCAAATACACTGTATCATATTGCTAGCTCAGAATGACAGCCATCTTTCCAGCCCAGAAGTAGTTACATTTCACTGTTGAAGCAGAGATTTAAAAAAAAAAAAAGTGATAATTTTTTTAATGGTGCACACTGAATACTAAACGAACCCTTGAAGTTACTAATAATAGTGCGGTTCTAAGCAGCATGTTCTTGATTAAGAACATTGGCTTAAAAATGAAGCATTCAGGTACAGTAGTCCCTGAGAGGCATAGCCGAAGCACAGAACCAGGAGACAGGTACTCATCAATTCTAACTGCTTCTCTGAACTTGAGCAAGTCACTTGGTCAAACTTTTTCAACAGCATCCTCTGTCAGTGCTACCAGTGTAATAATCCTAAGAGATGGTCATTGATCTGGAAACTACAGCCTTCCTGAAACTACAGCCTTCATCTGCATGGCTTAGCACTTACAAAATCTCCTCAAATCGTTTTTGGAAGCTGTATTTTCATTGGCACTTATGGTGTTTTTGCTTGTTTGTGTTTTTTTGGTTCCATTCAGACAGGGAATTATATTCCAAGCCATGATGTTCTCCTCTGCGCTTTCAATGGGTATCTACAGACAATCTCTTTCTAAGTGAACCTTTATATTCATATACATTTTACAGCACAATGGCAAATCAATCAGCTAGAAAATAGTTTGGTGGTATCACTTCTATCAAAGCATGCTGGGAAATCATTTACTTTTTTATAACTAAATAAGGCCTAGAGCGATGCAGATGGGGAAATATACATTGTTTACTGCAAATAATTTGAGAAACACAATCTGGTAGAAGTGGCTATCTTCTACGAATCAGTGGGAAAAACTCTGGCACACTGCAGTATTTATTTAGATTTCTATAAATGCTAAATAGCATATCTATCCATATGCTTTAGGTGCTTTTGGCATAACTAGAATACATCACAAATAATACTTAAAAGTGCATCAGTACAAACAGATAGAAATCACAACCAGCAAGCAAGACCTCCCATTACCTTAATTCCCCATATCTCTCCAACAATTACTCATCCTTACAATTCCACCCATTTTCAAATGCCTAGGAAAAGAGATGAGCTTTGCAGTATGTCCTTAAATGTGTGAATTTGATGTGTTGAATCATCAAACTGTACCCAATATAGGTACAGCCTGTAATTCTGTAAAACACTCTAAAGTTTGAAAAGGGGTATGTGTGCTTATCACTTTAGTCTGTTTATGGTTCAGTGTGATTATTCCAGAGTGTAGAGACCCTGCTATTTGACAATATGCTCTCTTTCACATTTTGCCACTCCCCCACCAGCATGACCTACCCTGTCATTCCTGTCTCCCTTTATGAACAACATTTATCTTGTTTCTGAACAAGCTGACCCCATCACCATCTTATAGTAAAGTATTAGCACTCCATGCTTGGAATATTTATTTTCTGGAAAATTAAGCTACTCTTTGGCAGGCATAAAGCTAAAAAATACTAAATCTATTATATAATATATGGAGATATACCTATCTCATAGAGCTGGAAGGGACCCCGAAAGGTCATGGAGTCCAGCCCCCTGCCTTCACTAGCAGGACCAATTTTGCCCCAGATCCCTAAGTGGCCCCCTCAAGGATTGAACTCTCAACCCTGGGTTTAGCAGGCCAAAGCTCAAACCACTGAGCTAATCCTCCCATCACTATTATGATGCTAGGTTTGTTTTCTTACAGCTCTCAATATCTCTCTATCTTACCCCTGCATTTTTCTGTTTAAAATAAATTTATTTAACTTGTTTCACAAATAACACTTTAATATTAATAATGGAATGATGTTCAATTCCTTGAAAATAAAAAATCCACCTGAATCTTCTGTTTGTCTGTGTATTTTTTAAATTGTAAGATGCTGCAGAGGACAACTAACCTTGGCTAGTCTCCCCCTCAAGAGGCTTGCACATTGCAATGTCATCTCTACCTAGCAAACAAGAATGTTATTCCCCATCTCCAAAGGTAATTACAAACTTCCTTCACTCAAAGCCTCATGATACTGGGCAGTTTTGTGAAATGAACTGTGATTATTATTCTCTGACTCTTATTACTCAGGGGCTTTTTTACATTTCTTTAAATCGGGGTAAAGAAGCATATCTCTTCCTTGCAGTTTAGCTGGCTTCAGTGCACGATGGCAGATCATTACACGCACAGAGTACTGCAAGCCAGCAGTAGCAAAATAGGATTACAGGCCTTTATTTGGAAAGAGTCCGTTTCTTACCCGAGACTGTTGGTGATTTCTGTAATAGTCATTCACATCAAAATCATCCAGATCAGCTATCAGGCTCTGCTTACACAGTTCACAGGTTTTCACTGCCCCCAGCTCAGCACCTGAAATTAAATGAGGAATTAAATACTGAACTTGTAAGTCCATATTGAGCACAGAGGCTCCGTATATTACAAAATCACTACTATATGGAACCTTTATTTTTAAGCCATTTTTTTACTCAATTGCTAGCTTTGAATCTAAATTCCATTGAACTCTATTCTAATCATACCCAGTCTTATGTGAGCTTTGTATAATGGTTTTAAATACTAGCTGTATTGTCTATTACACTCCATGTGATGTATAACCATTTACAAAACTGTAACAGATATGGGTCACAAATGCAGGAGTTATGAGATGCATACCTTGATCAATATGGTTTATTTGACATAGAAAAGTAATATTTATATGTTCATTTGTTTGAAACAAATGTAAGTTCAAGTAATGTAAGTGGCCATTCAGGGCCAGATTTTCACAACATTTCAGGGCCAGATTTCCAAGGCCTCAGCACCCACAACTGGGACCAGATTTTCTGATCAGTTCAGTTCCCATTTAGGTTCCTAAATGAAAGCCAGATTCTCAAAAGTCCTCCACTCCCATTGTGACACTTATGGCCAGACTTTCAAAAGAGTTCAGTCACCAACATGCACCCAGTGTGTTGAGATCTTTCGGAAATCTGGCTTTTTAGTCCAGTGCCTAAATGGAAACTCAGCTTTTCTGAAAATCTGGCCCTAACTATATGGGCCTGGCCCTTAGGGACCAACTCACTCAAGACTGACAGTATGATGTGAAATACTCTTTTCTCTTGCTTGTTACCTATAAATGTATGTATTGTTATACTGTAGAAAAATAACCAATAACAGAGTCCAAGATAGATTTTGTTTTTTTCCCCTTGCAAGTTGAAGAGTCAAAAAGCGGAGTTGAAAATGGTGAGTAAGATCTAACTCAGAGGGTCAGTTTTCTTTCTGGCAGGCCATTTCATGAGAGAAGTCTTCGTATCGAGCCCTCTCTCTTATCAACACCCACCGCTTGCTTCTCCAGGTCCTTAATTCCACAAAACACTAGAAGTCTGCTTGTAGTCCAGGAACCACATTTGAAAAACAACAACTCCAGATAACCAGTAACACACTTCTATTTGTATTTGTTTTAAATATTTTGGGCTCCTTCCCACTGAAGTCTGCAGGAATTTTGCCACTGACTGCAGTGGAAACGAGACTGGACTCTCTGGCTATTCTCTCTTTGACGACATAGTGAGACCTATACGTTCTGAAACAGAATTTCATTCACTGAACTGGTGGGGATAGTGGTGAAAAAGAGAAAAGGTGCAGGAAAATTCCACCCAAGTATCAAGTAAAATATAACAATAGCATCCACACCAAGTCTCTACACTCAAGGCCTCATCAATACCAACCAAATAAAGGTCCAGTGTGCTGCCTAGTATTTTCACTGGATGTCTTTCCTGCCCTCCCACATCATCAAAGAAGGGAACAATTGTCTCCAGTTGCTTTCCACCATAAAAATGACACTGAGACACACCTCAATAAAGAGGAGGAAATTAATAAAATCCGTGTTTAAAAAAAACAACAAAAAAACCTCAAGTAGATTTTCACCCCCAAATGGAAGAAATACTAGAGTCTCCATGAAATCCTCTTGGGACTTTGCTATTGCCATTGATTTTTTTGTGGAAGGCAGTCAGATATTGTGGTGGCGGGTGCCTGTATAAAACTCTAAGATAGAACAATGGGTTCCAGTTGCTTTGGGGCCCACTGTATTATATTTAATATGTGGTTAGTATTGTTTAAAAGCATGTGGCCTTCTATAAACTTTATTTTCAATACCCAAGAAATCTAAGGTTATTACAGATACTCAGATCAGGGCCTCACCCTAAAGCCAGACACCTAAAAAAAAATCCTTTGCTGACCAGAAGTCCCATTTTTGCCCATCCAAACACATAACTAGTCAAATACCAAATGAATTTCCAGTATACCATCCCAACTCTCCCTCCCCTTGCTAGTGTTCTTTCTCACTCCGGCTCCCAAGCTGCCTGGCTGAACTCTCCCTGAACCCAGGGCAGGAGCTAGGGAAGTAGCTAACTCCCCGGATACTGGGCTCAGTCAGGAATTTGAATAAGGATTAAGAATCTGCATTTAACTGCTACAGCCTCTGCTGGTGAAGAGTAAAACAAGGTTGGTGTGGGCTCCTGTCTTCTTGAATCTAAGAAAAGAATTTTTGATACAAATCTAAACAGTAAGTTCTCACAATATATGGAATTAAGTGATAAACTTGCTTATTGTTATCTCTGGAGGCTGAGACCTGTTTCTGTGACTCTTAGATGACACTGACTCCTCTCCTTCATTGCTAGCTGCTAAATTGCACTAATAGACAGCTAAAACACACAAATGTATGCTCAATATTCCTTTTCCATGCAAGCAATGGCTTAATTGACGTGTGATTTCACATGTAAGGGGGAGTGGTTTACAGGACAAGCTTTGTATTAAAATATGGTCCATATTATGGAAAACTTTGCAAAACCCTGCTTTGCAATTCACATTTATAGCACAATAACGTTGTTGATCTTCATTCAGGACAAGAATGGAAATACAATACCTGGACTGTTTCAATTTAGTATTAGTGTGTATTGACCAAGTTGGGGGATGAAGATAAGGGAAGCTTGCATAGCAATAATTGTCAGTGTACCTTTCTCTAGCGATCAGTTACTTTCATAAGCACTAAAATTCATCCTATGCAGGTTCCTTCTCCCCCTATTTCAATATTAAAAAAAAAAAAAAGTTTATCTCGCTTTATGGATTTGTCATTCAACATGCTCCCTTTCCTCCCCATTAATTAGTCTTACCTGTGAAGTTTATGGATCCTACAAATTTGATGTTCACATGATACCGCTGGTAATGTGTAAATCCCTCAGCGTTTGATATATATTTTGGCTTATTTTAAATGGTAAACTCTGGAAATTTAGAATTTTAGTTGTGCTCATCTGTTGATTTAATGGCCAGGAGTCTAAGCAAGGCCATGAAATATTTGCAGTTATTTGACCTAATTTTTGCATTGTGGAAAAAGATTAAAATGTTGACAAACTTATGGGATAAATTTATCCCTGGTGTAACTCCACTGCTATCACCTGGTATAGCTCCACTTATGTCAGGGAGTGATTCCAAAGGTGAATTTGGCCCTCATATGATGAGGTTTCTTAAATTAGTGACATGCTGTTGCACTTGTTGTACTCTCCTCTCACATTCCTACCTGATTTTATCTTAGCTTTCAGCCACGTTTTTAGACACTCCTGATGAACAAACTGTAGGGTTCCTACGCACCCACATGGTTCTACCAGTGGATTGGTTAAAGAGCCCCCAGCAATCTGACATATCCGACATTGGTCTCCTTCCTCTTCTGAGTCTTCTGCCAGTAAACTAAATACACAATAAAACAAATCAGAAGTGTTCTTTCACCAAACTCTACAGTCCAACATTAGATTCAATTTATATTTTAATTAACATGTTTTGGACGGGGGGTTAAAGAGGCTTCCCTAAACATCTTTCAGTACATGTCAGTGATCTGAACAAATAATATCCAATGAGTTGCAAGTACTATTCACTGTCAAACAAGGTGTACGAGGGGCGGGGGAGAATCTTGTGGTTTCTAAATCCTTAGGGGTTTTTTAATTTTTGAATCCATGATTGACAGTGTACAGCTCAGAAATTACCATTGTTTTTATACAATAACCCACAATGTTTTACACTCAACCCCTGCAGAACCAGTTAGGGTGTGGTAGCTAATGTGTACTGCCTTATTTGCAAAGCTGTGCTGACATCAAGGAAATAAATGGAATGTAAATTTTTTTTTAAAGGGGAAATATATTTTAACTAGAAGTTAAAACAGTGTATAGGGATGAGAGGACATTTTAATGACTCTCCAATTACAAACAAATGGAGAAAAATGTGAACTTTTTTTTTTAAACTAAACTACAATCAACACTTCTTGCATGCATCAAAATGACCAGAAAGGATTCATGTTCAAGGACTATAATTCTAAACAACAAAACAACTGAGAACTGGATTGATTTTAGTTAAACTTGGCAAACTCATCATAAACAAATTTTCTGAAGGTGAAAAAGCAACTCAAAAAATACCTCTGCTTTCCTTTTATGGTGAGAAAACATGAGACCCTATAGAGTTATATAGAGGTGTCTAAAATGCTGTATATCTTTAGAAAACTGGACAGTCCCCAAGTATACATCACTTGGCAATGGGCTATTTCCTAGATACTTGTAGAGTATCTAGAGGATCTGTAAAAAGAAGAACAGGAGTACTTGTGGCACCTTAGAGACTAACAAATTTATTAGAGCATAAGCTTTCGTGGACTACAGCCCACTTCTTCGGATGCATATAGAGGATCTGTGTCAGGGATCTTTATTCAGGACAGGCTGATTGGAGATTGGACAGATTGAGACAATAGGAGAAGCTTCTATCCCCAGGACTCCCACTTCCTTCCTAGCCTGCCCTTCCAACATGACTCATCTCCCTCTGCTGCTAGTTTTCTAGCAATCCCCAGGGCTAAGAGCTTGCTGGGGGACAGCAGATGGTATTAGGAAGTCAAGCGGGCGCATGAAAGTGGCAGTGCAGCTATGTGGGGCCAGTAGCTGTGAGGAAGTGGGTGAAAAAGCCAGAGTCTGTTACAGCCTAGAGTTGGTGGGTGCGGTTTTCTGGAAAGGGGATGCGGGAGTGGGAAGAAGTGGACATGTTGGGCTGGAGTAAGGAAAGAAAGGGGGTAGGGGACTGAGCAGGAGCGGCGCCAGGGTTTTTGGCGCCCTAGGCGGGGGTCCTTCCGTGCTCCCGGTCGTTGTCGGCAATTCTGCGGCGGGGGGGTCCTTCCGCACTCCCGGTCTTTGGGGCACTTCGGCGGCAGGTCCTGGAGCGAGTGAAGGACCCGCTGCAGAATTACCGCCGAAGACCCGGCGCGCTGAAGACCCCCCCCCCCCCCCCCCGCCGCCGAATTACCGCCGAGGCCGGCAAAATGCCACTCCCCCCCCACCCCAAAAAAAACCCCTGGTGCCCTAGGTGACTGCTTAGGTCGCCTAAATGGAAGCGCCGGCCCTGGGACTGAGAATGACCCAGAGCTGTTGTTGGAGATGGGGGTAGAGAGGAGGAGATGAGTTTATTCCTCTATAATCATTTTTCAGTGCAGCATACATAAGGTTTGCATGTCTGTGGTATTCTAAGGGTTAACCCCTTTTGAAATAAAGCATCTTTGTTCTTTTAAGGGTCCAGTTTACATTCTGGTACTACTGTATGACTCAGAGCTATGTCACTTCTCTTAAGTGCCAAAACTGAATATGTGGCCAGTTGGTTTATGTTCCGGGGGAGTGAAGAGATGGGGATGGAAAGGCACATTTTCATGAAAACATCTTTGTTCTTAATTGTTGAAACAACTGCTTGAGAAAAAGAGCAGCTTGCTGATTAGTCAGCAGCAGGAAACCCGGAGCTGACCAATACGCCTTTATCAGAAAGTCTTTTCAGTCAAGGAAATTACAGTTTTTAGGGAAGAAAGTGAAGAAACTGGGTCAGCTAACAAGTTTTTAGAACAGACAATCCTCTTAACTTCCTTAGCATCTGTATGGATGTCTTCTTTTTATCTATATTCCTTGCATAACCAAAAACTTGGTCTAAAAGAGATTAAGGAGGGCTATGATACCCTAAAAAGCAAGAAAATAATAAGCTGAGCCACCTCTTAACTATATCCTAATGCCCACCCAGCACACTTCCACTGACCGTGACAGACTCCAGATCATCCAAAGGAATTTACTTCTGCCTTCAACTGATAAAGAAACATACTGCAAAGAACACATTCATCTCCTTCACCGTATTGCACAAACCTTAATTACAACCTCAGCAACGTTAGCAAATATTCAGGCTTGTCACAAGGTAAGTGTCGTGTGTCAGAACCATCAGGATGCAATCTATGTTTTGCTGTAGTAAAATGGCGGTTATCTTCCACAGCCTGTGTTCCATGGAAACAACGAGAAGTACTGCCATTTTTACTAGTGGGGCACGTGTGTGTGTGTGCGCGTGCAGACACGCCCTGCTAAAACTGATGGCATAAGCAGCTTCAGTATCATTGTAAGTTATGAAAAATGGCAAGCATTTGAGTAAGGGAAAATTGTAACTATAATGGGCAATATGAGGGGAAGGAAAGGGGTTACCACCTAATTCTTCACCTGTGTACACAAAGGTAGCTAGCAATGAGTTTTAACCATATGGAAATTTTCAAAGATTATAAAATCCAGCCACTTATTACCAAAGGGGATCCAAAAGGTCAAACACCGAGCAACCTTAATATAAACAAATACAGAGCTCTCCACAGAGAGATTCCACAGAGCTCTCCATTTAGCTATAGAACTGCATGTTGCTGTGAAATCATGGATGTGTATAATTATACTGTTACGAGTTAAGCCAAGTCTCATTAAAATTAGGGTATGCAACTGCCATCCTTCATTTAAGATAGCTGTAAGAAACAGTCAGATCCTTTTATAGAACAGTAAGTCTCCACCCCAAACAGAAGTGCATGTCGCTGCCCAAAATACAGGCACAAGCACATGTGAGGTTGCTCGGGAATTTGAACTAATTGGATGGAGGTGGGGCTTCCCAGGAACTGTTTTAGTAGAGTGGTGTGTGTGTATATGTGAGAGAGAGAGAGAGAGAGAGAGAGAGAGGCATGAGAAACCCCACAGAAGAGGAAGAAAGCCAGGTGCAGCCTGAACAAGCACAGAGTATGGCCCTGAGAAAAACCTATAGAAAGAGCTTTTAGGTTGAATGCTGGCTGAATGGGCTTGGAGCTGTGAGCAAAGAAAATATCGCCAGTTGTTTGTTTCCTTCTGTGTTCAGGGAAACAGGACTTTGTATGTTCTTTGGAAATAAAAAGGAGTTCTTCAAAGATACCTGCCTCCATCATCAATTTCTCCTCCCAATGGAAACAACCCACAGGGCCTCAAACTTTGGCTAATTGCTCATGTCAAAAAGTTAATGATACATATTTCTCACCTCTCCTGCAGTTTCTTAAGCTTCTCTGGGTCTGCATGTTTGTTTATTTCCTTTGCACTTGTGGTATCACATGGTGTAATGCTGCTCATAGCACTACTTTGATTTTGTAAATCAGACACTGCCAGCAAAGCAAGTGGTAATTGATCATGTAATGTGCCAGCCATGTGAAGGTGGGCTGTGAAATTCGTTTGAAACAAAGATGGGCTGGAAGAACCTATAGATAAAAAAGAACTATGTGAATTTAGTAAGTTTTCTTCATCATGTAAGGCAGCATTTGCAGATGTACTCTTTAAACCATTATCTATACTATCATCCAGTAGGCTATTATCTTCAGGTGTACTGACTATAGGTGATGAAGATTCATAACTTCCTGAAGCAGAAAAAGAATCTCTATTTCTTATAGGAGACAAGGGTCTACGGACATTAAACCTTGAACTTCCATCCAAATCCAATACTTGAGATGATACAGTTGTCGAGCTCAAATTTGTTGAGACCTCAGCTCTATGAGCAGATTGTATTAATGATCTTGGAGGATTATATGCAGAATGCAATAACGGTCTATGAACTGTTGACCTTGCAGAAGTAAGGAGATCAGTATAACGCCTCTGGTTGCTTTCATAGTCTTGCAATTCTCTGTTATAAATATTGACGCTAGGCCTATCTATAGAGCTAATGTTATTAAGAGTCTCAGCAATAGGTGCGCTGACCGGTCTGCTTTCAGCTCGTGAGCTTCTTGAACTAAATAATGGAGTTTCATTTTCATTGCAATCAGCACCTTCAGAAGAATTCCCATCTGGAGTGTAAGACTTTCCATAGTCCCTAAAGTTTCTTCGCCTTAATGAAGACTGTTCAACAGCTGTGTCCATGACATTGGGTTGTCTTAATGGTTGATGAGAAGATTCAACTCTTCTTGATGAAATGCTTCTATCATCTCCAGCTTCTTCGGGGTTACATTGTTCATCTTGTGCCAAGGATGTTCCACTAAATTTCCTAATTTGCTCTAGAGGAGCAGGAGAGTGATTTAGATTGAAAGAAAGGAATTCCTTCTCTAGTAAATCATCATCTTTCGTATCATTTTCTTCACAGGACTCCTCCATGTTTAAGCAAAGCATAGAATAAAAGTTTTCATCTCTAAACTTCAAAGGGGCCATTTTAGTGGGTATAAAAGATGGACCGTGTGACTCGTTTAAGACAAAGGAACCATGAGCTCCTTGCAAGGTAGATGTAGATGATAGAGTTGGAGACTGCTGATCCTGTGGAAGGACACTTCCTATTTTGCTATCTTTGTCTAGACCTTTACGATCGAGATTTAGCTTAGAAGACTGGATTACGTTCCTTTTCTCTTGTGATCGCTTCTTGTTCATGAGCATAGTTTCATTTGTCACTCCTAGATCTGCAGTGAAAACAAAATCAACTTTCAGCATTTGATCCTTTTTGTTTCTAGTGCCTAACACATGCTCTAAGTGGCTATTTCTTACCACTGCTGTTCTGGTATTGATGTTATGACACATTTAGTTATAGGTAACTGCAGTTCTAGTGCCCTTTAACACAATTAGTAGACTTTATTCATAAACTCTTCTAGGGTTCAGACAAGAAATCAATATTACTTTGCTATCTGGACACCTGTAAGACCATATAAAGGAAATTCATAAATCATGCTAAATGGTGCACTGGCACTTCTGGAGGTCCAATTAACACATGTCTCCTTCCCAGCATAAATATTGTCACACCTACTACTTGCATTCAATGTGTAGTTCCAGAAGGAAATGTCCTTTTGTGATCAACAGAAATTATCACAATGTTTTAGATTTTTTTCTGTTCAAAATTTATAGTAATTATTTGTAAATAGCATCACAGCACCTCTGTCCAAGGCTTTCAAAGCTCTTCACAAATTGAGTAGGTATTATCCATGTTTTACAAATGGAAAAAGTGATACACAGAGGTGAAATGACATGCCCAAAGTCACACAGCTTATCAGCAGTAGAGATGCAAACAGACTCTTGGTCTCCAGATTCCCAGTCACCCATTCTAACCACCAAATAATGCTCCTTCCCACGTGATGTGTACTGTTGGTGAAAGGGGTCAGAATGATATCCCTGAAATCCTCTGTGCCTATTAGTGACTGTATCGTAGAGGATCACCCACCTGTAGGGAGTTAAGAATAGTTCGTTCTCCAAGAAACCATCTAATTCTTGGTTTCTAAGTGCAACATAAAATGCCAGTTGTGGTCATAGCAATTGTTTCTAACATGGATGCCTAGAAACAGGACTGAGACATGCTGATTTCACAAAGACCACTGAACAGCAATCAATCACTTTTAGTCACCATTAACCTAGCATGAATGAAAATCAAGGACCAAGACCTGAAAAAGATTTCTGATATAGCCTGTCCTCCATTACAGTATCCAAAATAGCCAATTTAGTTTGGCTAGAAGAGGGCAGACCATCAGTCATAATGGGAAGGCATCCTTTGTCAAAACTTTCCAAGTATGACTAAAAATGAGTAAGAAAATGGAACTAGATCCTGTGTCTATTGTAACATCATCTGACATTCCATGAGCGTGTTAGGGCATTTAGCCATGACCATGTGCTTTTTATTTCTTTTATCACAGTACACAGTATGGACTCAGGGAGAGTAATGGCTTTTAGAGGAGGAAAAACAGATTGTGTTCACCTCAGACTTTTCACAAATCACTAGGCTGTATCTGCCTCTTCTTATCATATTATTCTACAATTAAGAAGAATAACATGGTAAGAAGAGGTGAGACAAAGCACATGAGGGGCAAAATTCAGCTATCCTATTATAAAGGTATTGGTGACAGGTATGGTGTTAATGAAATTGTTTAATTAAACTGACCCAACAGTGAGAGAATAAGGAGCAAGGGAGAGAGAGGGGGGCTAGGTCTACAAACAAGACAGAGCTAATAGCTCCTGCATTCTAATGAGAGAGGAGCTGTGAGTGACTTCTTCTGGGGCTTTGGTCAAGTCACTTATGTCAACATTTTAAAAAAAAACTTATTTTGGATGTCTCCGTTTTTGAGTGCTCAGCTACAGACATCAATGGACTGATTTTCAGAGTTGCTAAGCATGAGTAGCTACCATTGACATCAACTATAAAAAAAACTGAGGAATACAAAATTAGTGCACTTCTGAAAATGTGGACATTAACATATCTGCCTTGTGTTTACCCAATTTCCTAGGGATAGGGAGTTGAGGATTAATCACCTTAAAATTTTTAAGCACTTGGATAAGCACTAAAGATACATTCTACTATATAGTTTACATTTTTGTTTTTGTTTTTTAGTCTCTTTGGAATATGACTTTTCTACAGCTCCCCAGATAATAAACCTAGGATATTTATATGTTTGAATGTTAACAGTCAATTCTCTGACTTTTTACTGAACAGATATTCTTTATAGTAACTATTTAAGGTGTTAAAATGTGTAATATACAGTACAGAATAAACGCTGCTCGAGTGGGACATTTCCCATAAGGACAGCAAGATGAATGCGTGGCTCCACAGATGATATTGACAGGAGGGCTTTTGTCTTCCTCAACTATGGGATGTTCCAGGAAAGGGGACTGCTGGGAAGTTATGGGGCCCCCCTGACTAAGAAGGAGAACAGGATCTTCACACATAACTCACCAACATATTGAGTAGAGCACTGCAACCTGGCCCGAACCTGACAGGACCCAACTACAAGTGTCAGGTCTGGGTCAGCTGGAAAAGCAAGCGATGCTTGGATCCTGTCTGCTCTCCTCCTTCTGCCCATGGGGTTGGTGCAGTGGTGGCTTTGTGCACCGCACTTGCCAGCTGCTGCCACCTTGCCTCACTGTGTGTGCTGTAGAATGCATGTACTGATAAGTCACAGTGCCTCTCGTGCTGCAGCACACATAGCACAGCAGGGGGTAGTGGCTAGCAATAGGGCATGTAGCTGCCGATTCCATAGGCAGGAGGAAACGTTGGTGCTGACTCAGGAGAGAGAGGATGGGACGGGCTGGAAAATGACTCAGCTTTCTCAGGCTCGGGTCAGTTGGGTTTCGGACTGGGTTGGGTTTAAAAACTAGGCCCAAACAGACCTCTAGTAGTGAGTAGGGCTTTAAATTGGGTTCAAAGGGGGCAGCTGACAAAAGCCCATAAGTAGGTTTAAAAATGGTGACCTTTAACAGAGAGCTAAATGTTGGGGGTGGCGAGGAATGGAAAATTACAATAGTCATAGACACAGCAAGAGGGATAACAGTGGGAGAATCTGCTCAACATCTTACATATTTATAGACAAAAGCAAGTACACTTCTACCTCGATATAACGCTGTCCTCGGGAGCCCAAAAATCTTAACGTGTTATAGGTGAAACCGCATTGTATTGAACTTGCTTTGATCCACCGGAGCGCAGCTTTACCGCATTATATCCGAATTCGTGTTATCTCAAGGTAGAGATGTAGTATGGGGAATGAACAGGAGGAACTGGAAGTAATACTATATAAACTAAATTATGACTTAATTGGCATCACAGAGACTTGGTAGGATTACTGTAATGTTGGTATAGAGGGGCATAGCTTGTTCAGGAAGGACAGGCAGGGACAAAGAGAAGCGGTGATGTATTAGATATCAAGAATACAAATACTTGTTCTGACGTCCAGAAGGAAGTAAGAGGCAGTTTAGCTGGAAGTCTTTAAAAGGGGGTGGGGAGGAACAGGGACAATGTCATGGTAGGGATCTGTTCTAGACCACCCAATCAGAGGAGGAGGTGGATGAGGCATTTCTAGAACAAATAACAGAAATATCCAAACATAAGATGGGGTAGTAATGAGGAACTTTAACTACCCAGCCATCTGTTGGAAAAGTAATATGGCAAAATACAAAATGTCTGTTAAGTTCTTTGAATGTATTGGTGACAACTTCTTGTTTCAAAAGGTAGCAGAAGTAACCAGGGGGACAGACGTTTTAAACTTAATTATGATCGAGAGAGAGGATTTGGTTGCGAATCTGAAGGTTGAAGGCAATTTTGGTTGAAAGGGATCATGAAATGATAGATTTCATAATTCTAAGAAAAGGAAGGAATTAAGCATCAGATAAGGATAATAGACCTCAAACAAGCAGACATTAACAAACTCAAAGAACTGGTGGGTAAGGACCCATGGAAAGAAAATCTAAGGAAGTGGTTCCCAAAGTGGGGTTCGTGAACCCTTGGGGGTTCATGAAATGTATCAGGGAGTTCTCAGAAAAAATTCTATAATGGCGGACAGAGCCGTCCCTAGGGACTCTGGGCGCGGGGGCCAGCATCCCGAGCCCCGTGACCATGACTTCCTGGCAGGACATAAACTTTGGTTGGATCAGTACACTAAAACCAATATAATTGCACACCTAAAAGGACTTTGCACAATGTTCAGGCAATACTTTCCAGCTATGTCAGGCGATAATGACTGGATCAGAACCCCTTTGATGATGATACTTTCTCAACGCAGATATTGAGCACTGAGGAAAAAGAGAAATTGAGATCTCCTGTGATTATGAACTGAAAAGGAGTTTGAGGTCTGTCATTGATCAACTTTTGGCTGAGTTTAAGAAATGAGTACACCCTGCTGGCAGAAAAAGCGACTATAGTTTAGTTAATGTTTTCAACAACATCCTTTCTCACATAAGTATTTTCCTCGTATGCACATCTGAAAACCAAATACAGAAGCAGACTCAATGCTGAACCAGACCTGAGACTTTATCTTTCTCCAATGGTTCTGGACTTCCAAGAGCTATGCAGATCAAAGCAAGTGCATCATAGAATCCTAGAATATTATAGTTGGAAGAGACCTCAGGAGGTCATCTAGTCCAATCCCCTGCTCAAAGCAGGACCAATACCAACTAAATCATCCCCACCAGGGCTTTGTCAAGCCGAGCCTTAAAAACCTCTAAGAATGGAGATTCCACCATCTCCCTAGGGAACCCATTCCAGTGCTTTACCACCCTCCATCCATCACACTCAGGAGATTTAAACGTCAAGACTCCTTATGAGAAATGGAAAGGGAGGTTGATATTTTTTGCTGTTTCTAAAATTAAATAGACTGCTAGTGTTGTTTTTTTAAATTATTATGAAAAACAAGTTTAAGCTTTGTTGTAGTCGTGCGTTGTTTGCCTGGACTGCTCAAGACACGAATGCTTGTGGGAGGAATTCTTTATTTGAGTTGGCTTCTTAAATACCTTCATGCTGTTTCACGTCTGGTACTCCTTGATTAAACTGTAGGAGGCTTAATCGAAGTGATATGAGCTACAAAACTGAAATCTTGGAAGAGTGTTGCCATTTTCATAATGTAATAAAATTAATAATGTAATGATGACAATAATAATAAATAGTGTGTAATAGGCATATCATAAAAAACCCAAATTATTTCCAAGATCACTGCTGCTATAATTTATGCTCAGGTAAGGGAGAAAATCCCTGGAAATATTTATTTTTAGGAGGGGGTTCACGAGATTTGATATTTTCGTGAAAGGGGTTCGTAGGTTGTTAATGTTCGGGAACCACTGATCTAAGAGAAAAAGGTTCAGGAGAGATGGCACTTTCTTAGAGACATGAGTGAAGGCACAACAGCAAACTATCCTGATGAGAAGGAAAGATAGAAAGACTAGGAAGAGTCCAATATCGCTGCATCAATAGCTCTTTGATGACCTGAAAATCAAAAAGAAATCCTGCAAAAAGTGAGTACATGGACTAATTGCCAAGGAGAAGTATAAAAGAATAGTACATGCATGTAGAAACAAATTCAGAAAGGTTAAGGCACAAAATGAGTTACACCTAGCAGGGGACATAAAAGGCAATAAAAAGAGGTTCTTTAAATATATGAGGAGCAAGAAAAAGGCGAAGGAAAGTGTAGGTCCTACACTTAGTGGAGAAAGAGAGCTAATAACCAATGACAACAAAAAGGGTGAGGTGCATAAGGCCTATTTTGCTTCAATCTTCACTAAAAAGGTAAATGGTGACCAACTACTTAACATAATTAATGTTAACAACAAGGGGCTGTATACAAGCCAAAACAGGGAAAGAACAGGTTAAAGAAATATTTAGATGTACTCAAGTTGGCAGAGTCTGATAAAACTCATCCTAGGGACTTAAGGAACTAGCTGGAGCAATCTCGGAACCATTAGCAATTATCTTTGAGAACTCCTGGAGGATGGGGGAGTTCCCAAAAGGATGGAGAAGGCCAAACATAGTACCTATCTTTAAAAAGGGGAACAAAGAGGACCTGGGAAATTATAGACCACTCAGCCTAACTTTGATACCGGAACAAATTCTTAAATAATCAGGTTGTAAGCACCTTGAGGATAATAGGATTATATGTAATAGCCAGCATGGATTTGTTAATAACTAATGATGCCAAACTAACCTAATTTCCTCCTTTGACAGAATTATTGGCCTAGTGCATGGGGGGAGAGGGGCCACAAGGAAGCTGTAGACATGATGTATATTGATTTTTAGTAAGGCTTTTGACACAGTCCCACAGGACATTCTCCTAAGCAATGAAGGGAAATGTGGTCTAAATGGAAATACTATAAGGTGGGGTACACAACTGGTTGAAGGACAGTACTCAGACTAGTTATCAATGTTTTGCTGTCAAACTTGGGGGATGTGTCTAGTGAGGTCCCACAGATCTGATACTAGTCATTATTTTCATTAATGACTTGGATAAGGGAGGGTATGCTTATAAAATTTGCAGATGATCTCAAGTTGGGAGGGGTTGCTAGCACTTTGGAGGACAGGATTAAAATTCAAAACAACCTTGACAAATTGGAGTATTGGGGGTTACAGGTAATATGTGTCAACAATGTGGTGCATGTGCAAAAAAGGTGAACATTATTCTGGGGTGTATTAACAGGAGAGTTGTACGTAAGATACAGAGGGTAATTGTATCGCTCTATTTGGCACTGGTGAGGCCTCAGCTGAAATATTGTGTCCAACTCTGGATGCCACACTTTAGGAATGATGTGGGCAAACTGGATAGAGTTTAGAGGAAAGCAACAAAAATGATACGTTTAGAAAACCTGACATAGAAGGAAAGGTTATAAAAATTGGACATATTTAGTCTTGAGAAAAGAAGACTGAGGGGGCACCTGATAAGTCCTCAAATACATAAAGGGCTATTATAAAGAGGACAGTGATCAATTATTCTTCATGTCCACTGAAGGTAGAATAAGAAGTAATGGGTTTAAGATATACCAAGGGATTAGATTAGATATTAGGAAAAGCTTTCTAACCATAAGGGTAGTTAAACTCTGGAACAGGCTTCCAAGGGAGGTTGTGGAATTCCCATCACTTGAGGTTTTATAGAACATGTTGACCAAACACCTTTTGGGAACAGTCTAGGTACACTTGCTCCTGCCTTAGTGCAGGTCCCTTTTTAGCCCTATGATTGTGTGACCCTGTCTGCTGCTTTACTGCAACAGAATATCCAGTCAATGGCAACCTATTTGGCCAGTTCCAAGGCATGAAGTTGTGTATAGCCATGTGTTAGATTAGAATTTCAGAGGTATTTATCTTATACAAAAGTTATCAAAGACAGAAAAATAAAATGCAGTAATATGTAATGTTTATTTTATTCAGTATATTTAAGTTATTTTAAGAATGTTTAATGGCTTCTTCAATCAATTGGATCAGCCATTTAATTTAGAAAGATAGGCTGCATGGAATTTAGAGGATGGATACATTTTTCTAAAGCTATACATTTATTAAGACAACTACTTTATTTAGTGAATTGCTTTTATGTCTCCTCTACGGCAATATATATATCAAATGACAATATGAGAATATCCGTTAATTAAGGCCCCTTCTATATTGCTAGTGTAAATGGACCTTAAAGTGAAGGTAAATGACAGTTTAAGGCCTCTCCATGGTACTGGAGTGGGGACACCGTGGTGTAAATGAACTCTTACAGATCCATTTCTCAGCAGCCTAGAAATAGACAGTTCTACGTTTCTACAGACCAAAAGAGTCGTAAAGGAGATTCTTCTCACCAGATGCGCTGGTAACTTGTGCCTTTGCCTGCAGCAACGAGGCCTGTCTGTCTCTGTCTTCCAATTTTCTCAGATTCTGTGTGTCTGGGCTTCCCAACAATCCTCCCTGGTTCATCCTCTTCCTCCTTAATAATGACTGCTTCTGGGCAGCTGTTAAGTAAAAAACCTTTTCAGTAATTTTATTATATTTTCAGGGAAAGAGCTTCCATTAAAATATTTGTTCTTAAAAGACCTAGAAGATAAGTCCCTCCAAGGTCTTCCTCTGCAGAGCAAGAGACTACATCAGCACTGATTTCTCTTTTGGCAAATCTTTGTCATTTATACTTAACTGAAAATAGAAAGAAAAATTTGTATTTCAAAGAAAAATGCCAGACAATTTAGTCCTGCAAAATGTGTATAATGTTAGCTTTTTTTTTTTTTTGGATATACAGAGTCATATTCAGTGAACAGAGATTTGGGGGGTTATCCAAACTCACATTTAGCTTCGCAATATCGAAATACCAATCTCTCTTCATTAAGAGAGCCATAAAGAAACATTTGAATTTTTTCAAACTCTATTTTGAAATGTAAAACTTTTTTCAAGGAAAATAACTTTTATGAACAGCTCTAATTAAATGAATATGTTCAAAGCAGTGGGAATTTCCATAAATCTTTGAAAGCTGAAACAAAGACCTGTCTTCTCCAGTAATAAATCACAGCTGAAGTTCTATTAGGAGGCTTGGTAGCTGGTCTCACTTCATTACATACTGACCAACTATCCAGTTTGGTGGTCAACCTCCATATCCACAGGGGTAACTGTCGGTTTCCAAAGACAAACTAAGGATTCACCTAGCATAGAAATTAAGGTTCAGATTTTCAAAATCTCAGTCAGTTCTTCACCTAACTGCTCAACATGCGCAATGGGGTCCAGATTGTCAAAGCTCAGCTGCCATTTACGCACCTGTAGCGGGGTGGATACTGGCTCCTACCCTGCGGGGCTTGAAACAGCCCTGGGAGAGGGCTGTGGCTGGGCCAAGCAGCCTGGGCTGATTGGGGAAAGTAGGCTCAGCTGTGGCCATGCCCCAATCAGGCCCAGCTGGCCCCTATAAGAGACTGTGAGCCAGAAGCCCAGTAAGTCTCCCTCGGCTTGTAGAGGGAGAAGGGCCTGACTGCAGGGACCTAAGCAAGACACCTAGATTGGGAGCAGGGCTGGGGAAGGGCCAGGGGAGCTGGGAGCTCCAGGCTGACTATAGGCTGAACAGGTGCAGGGTTGCAACGGGACAGCCCATGGGTAGGCAGAGGCAGCAGGTCCAAACCCCTTGCCTGTGATGAGTGGCTTATACTCCAGTCTGCCCTAGTGAACAGGGGGTAGGTGGGGACTGGGCAGTAGCCAAGACTGAGGCAAAGTGGGGATAGTGGGTGGGGGTTCCCCTGGGAGGGGGAGACCCAGAACTGTGGAGTTACTGCCAGGGTGCAGCACCCAGTTAAAGAGGCACTGGGGTCCTGTGAGGGACACCGGCCTGAAGAGGGCGCTCTGGAGGCTGGATGATAATTCCCGAGGACAACCAGCAGGAGGTGCTGCAGGGTGAGTCTGCGCCCACTTACAGCACCTAAACAAGGACCATATTCTCAAGAGCTCATTGCCCAACGCACACCTAATGTGCTGAGCTCTTTTGAAAATCTACCCACTTACAGTTGGAGACATGAGCTCAACTCTTCTGAAAATCCCGCTGATTGTGGGTACTGACCTCTCTGAAAATCTGGCCCTAAATGAGCCTCCTGCCCATGGAGAAAGTTAACAGGATTTGCCAGGAAAGCATTAGGAAATTTGAATTATTACTCTTTATCTCTGATAAAGAGGCCTCCAGTTTAAAATTAGCTAGATCCTAAACAGATTGAGCTGTCACTATTTTTAATTTATTATTAATTTTGTAAAGTTGGCTTTACCCTCATCTGAAAGATAAAGGCCAAAGATAAGCATCTCTGGTCTGAAAGTGTCATATGGAGATGGACCTGAAACAAAAAAATCTTCATTTGAACACCTCCAAACTTTAGAGAGCATTCACAATCCCAGTCCAGATAAAGATAAGACTTCAGCACTGTGCCAAAAAGGTAGTGTGGCCAGGCAGAAGAGAAGGGTAAGGAAAAGCTGTTCCATTCAGCATTTTCCCTGTACAAACCAGTGGATATGAACAATATATTAATTAATGCCAAGACTAACATTACCTCCTCCCATATGCTCCGTGACCCCTTTCAGGGAGTCAAAAGTGCAGCTGCCAGAGGAGTCAAGCCGCATCAAGAGATGGGGAGCAGGATACATACCCAGAGTCTGAAGGGTCAGGCCCTATTCTATGGATCTTTGGCCTCTAAGTATTTGGCAGACTATATTCCTGCTCTTTATACAGATCCCATGTAGGTAAGGGAATGATAGGTTGCATCTTCATGGACACAGGAGCTGTAGCTCTCTTCATGCAAGTGCTCCCCTTCTGTGTATTTCTATGCAGGAGGGGAGGACATGTCTCCAAAGTAAACAAAAAAAATCTGCATTTTCAATTCATAAGGCACTCCTAGGAGTCCTGGCACTGGTACCAAGCAACTTGTTTCCAGCTGTGAGTAGGAGAGGGCTCTGCTTTTCACTTGGCCTTGGAAAGAAGAGGAATTAAATGTTCTATCAAATTTTTAGTGAGTGTCAGGAAGCTGGTTGGCTGAGATAGGCTCCAAGAAGGAAGAGCTGATTTACTTTGGGCTGTGATCAAGAGGTGATATTGAGCCACTAATATAAAAGGACAGTTCTAGGGGAAGGAAGATTTTTGGTTCAGACAATAAACAAATATATAGGAACCCTCTGCCCCTTTTACTAAATGCTACTTTTCCCAGTAGCTGCAGTGCCAGAAAGTGCAAAGGTTAGGTCCAAAAGATAATTAACAGATCTCATCTATTTCTTTTCAGTTGGAAAAACAGAAATGACCGATATTGCCTCAGTGTAATAGACAACTCCTAATGTATACCTAAAATTAAAGGGCTCAGACTGTTCACCTTGCTGAGTACGCTGGAGATGTTTATGGTTTCGTATATGCAGAGGAACTCTTAATTAAGGCTTAATTATGTACCACAAATATCTCTTTATTTAGGAACACAAGAGGTGGGATTTTCAGTGTTGAGAACTTTAATGTCTAATAAGTAAGTGACAGAGTAATGTAAACATTTATTGAGCTTTTTAATTTGCCCCAGTTCTAATGCGATGCTGAATTGATTTTCACTGTGTACTTTGGGGAAGGCCTGCTGCTTGTGACAAACCTCCTGGGCACTCTGCAATAGAATTCTCTGTATGTTCACTTTCATACACAAAAGTGTATGCTAAAATAATACTGAAAGAGCCTCTTGCATTCTGGTTTCTCCAGTTACTGTGTTATGAAACATAGCAGATAAGGAATTAAGAAATCTGATGAATTTCATTGAGTGCAAAAAAGCAAACAGGCAGGTTGAAATCACTGCATACTGCTTTCACTGTATCCTCCCCAGCACCATGCTGTCAGTAGCAAAGAGGAAAAGGGGAAGGAGATTCCAGGTGCTCATAGTAGCCATACGGGATGGGGTAGACTACACATCTGCAACAAAAATTCACTGTAAAATGAGCCCATTATAAAAACACTCATCTTCACTGCAACAGTTAACTTGAGTTAGTAAACTGTGATTACAACACATGAGCTGTCCAAGGCCAAGTGAGAGTGAAGAGACACAGTGAAACAGCTGTGCTAGAGACCTGAGCACATACCTCTACATAACATGTTAGTTTGAGCACAGCTAGAACATGTCTGACTACCAGCTCTGGAAATACCCAAAGTGTGTGAACAGGAGCTGGGTTAGGAGCAAAACTCAAGCCATAGTTTGACCTAACAATGCAGTGAAGGCAAGCATTTAAAAGTGACTTAAAACATGACCTACAACCGCAACCCCCAGTCCTGGAAACAGAGCTGTCCACGAGAAACTGTTAAGTGATAGACAGCGTACAATAAACTCTAACATTAGTGCTATGTGAATGTGAGGATCTTTGGTGCATGGCCCTACTTAACTCATTACGCAGGCAGAGGAAGCCACCGACTTAGGTGCACCTCTGAGGGTCTTGTACCAGGACAATAATAGAGTGACATAAAACAACACCAAGAATATTGCCATGGTGTGGATAGAATATAACGTACCCCACAAACCATGGCACAGGCCACCCAGTAAAATCTAAACATTGTGCATGCCTTGTACCAATAGACAAAAGAGTGGTCAGGAACTTGCTTTGCTAGCCAACTCCTAGAGTCCTCTCATCATACACCATCTTCAAACCATGGCAAGGAAAAAAAGCAGGACAGACAGTACATAGAATCATTGGACTGGAAGGGACCTTGAGAGGTCATCTAGTCCAGTCCCCTGCACTCATGGCTGGACTAAGTATTATCTAGACCATTCCTGACAGGTGTTTGTCTAACCTGCTCTTAAAAATCTCCAATCATGGAGATTCCACAACCTCCCTAGGCAATTCATTCCCGTGCTTAACTACCCTGACAGTTAGGAAGTTTTTCCTAATGTCCAACCTAAACCCCCCTTGCTGCAATTTAAGCCCATTGCTTCTTGTCCCATCCTCAGAGGTTAAGAAGAACAATTTTTCTCCCTCCTCCTTGTAACAGCCTTTTATGTACTTGAAAACTGTTATCATGCCCCCTCTGTCTTCATAGAATCATAGAATCATAGAATATCAGAGTTGGAAGGGACCTCAAGAGGCCATCTAGTCCAACCCCCTGCTCAAAGCAGGACCAATTCCCAGCTAAATCATCCCAGCCAGGGCTTTGTCAAGCCGGGCCTTAAAAACCTCCAAGGAAGGAGACTCCACCACCTCCCTAGGTAACGCATTCCAGTGTTTCACCACCCTCCTAGTGAAATAGTTTTTCCTGATATCCAACCTGGACTTCCCCCACCGCAACTTGAAACCATTGCTCCTTGTTCTGTCATCTGCCACCACTGAGAACAGCCGAGCTCCATCCTCTTTGGAACCCCCCTTCAGGTAGTTGAAGGCTGCTATCAAATCCCCCCTCATTCTTCTCTTCTGGAGACTAAACAATCCCAGTTCTCTCAGCCTCTCCTCATAAGTCATATGCTCCAGACCCCTAATCATCTCTTTTCCAGACTAAACAAATCACATTTTTTCAATCTTCCCTCATAGGTCATGTTTTCTAGACCTTTAATCATTTTTGTTGCTCTTCTTTGGACTTTCTCCAATTTATTCACCTCTTTCCTGAAAGTGCTGCCCAGAACTGGACACAATACTCCAGTTGAGGTCTAATCAGTGCAGAGTAGAGCGGAAGAATTACTGCGTGTCTTGCTTACAACACTCCTGCTAATACATCCCAGAAAGATGTTCTTTTTTTTTTTTTTTTTTTTTTTGCAACAGTGTTACACTGACTTGTATTTAGTTTATGGTCCACTATGACCCCCGATCTCTTTCCGCAGTACTCCTTCTTAGGCAGTCATATCCCATTTTGTATGTGTGCAACTGATTGATTGTTCTTTCCTAAGTGGTGTACTTTGCATTTGTCCTTATTAAATTTCATCCTGTTTACTTCAGACCATTTCTCCAGTTTGTCCAGATCATTTTGAATGTTAATCCTATCCTCCAAAGCACTTGCAACCCCTCCCAGCTTGGCATCGGCCGCAAACTTTGTAAGTGTACTCTCTCTACCATTCTCTAAATCACTGATGAAGATATTGAACAGAACCAGACCCAGAACTGATCCCAGCATGGACCCCACTCATTATGCCCTTCCAGCATGACTGTGAACCACTAGTAGCTCCATCTAGGTTGCATTTCCCTAGTTTATGAGAAGGTCACGGGAGACAGTATCAAAAGCTTTACTAAAGTCAAGATATACCAAGTCTACCACTTCCCCCCCATCCACAAGGCTTGTTACCCTGTCAAGGAAAACTATCCGGTTGGTTTGACATGATTTGTTCCTGACAAATCCATGCTGACTGTTACTTATCACTCTTATCTTCTAGATCAGTGGTTTTCAAAAAAAAAAATTCTGACAACCCAGTTGAAGAAAATTGTTGATGCCAGTGACGCAACAGAGCTGTGGATGAGGGGTTTGGGGTGTGGGAGAGACTCAGGGCTGGGGCAGAGGATTGGGGTGAGGGCTGCAGGGTGGGGCTGGGAATGAGGGGTTCAGGATGTGAGAGGGCTCTGGGCTGGGGCAGGGGGTTGGGGTGCAGGAGGAGGGCAGGGCTCTGGGCTGGGGCCAGGGATGAGGGGTTTGGGGTGCAGGAGGGGGCTCCAGGTTTGGGGGGACTCTGGGCTGTGGCAGGGGGTTGGGGTGCGGGAGGGGGTCAGGGCTGTGGGCTGGGGGTGCAGGCTCTGGGGTGGGGCTGGGGATGAGGGGTTTGAAGTGCAGGAAGGGCTCTGGGTTTTGGGGAGGACTCGGGAGGCCAGGGGATTGGGATACGGGCTTATCTTGGGCGGTTCCCAGGCAGCGGGGGTGCTAAGGCAGGCTTCCTGCCTGTCCTAGCACCACAGATCATACTGCGCCCTGGAAGCGGCCAGCAGGAGGTCCGGCTCCTAGGCAGAGGTACACAAGCGGCTCCGCGCAGCTCTCACCTGCAGGCACAGCCCCCCCAGCTCACGTTGGCCGATTCCTGGCCATTGGGAGTGCGGAACTGGTGCTGCATGTGGAGCCCCATGGCCCCCCTGCCTAGGAGCCGGACCTGCTGCTGGTCACTTCCAGGGGGCCTGTTTTGTTTTGTTTGTCTCTGGAGATGTAGCCATGTTTCCAAAATCTCCCTGTATCAAAGGAAAGGTACCTTCTATTATATATTTAGCGGATAACTTTTACAGCATAAATATTTAAAGCATTTTTCACAAATGGAATACCATTTTAAAAAGTAATTGGGTGGCATGCATACTAACTGACTCCTTTAAAACAACAGGCTGATTAGTTAATCCTGGCTAAACGTATCCCATTTTCTGAGAATTTATTCATGCACTTTTTGGTATTAACAGCAGCTATTTAGAATTATGAATCCTTCTTTTTTTTTAATTAACTTTATTTATGATAGGAAAGCTGCCCTTAATTCTGATCATCTGTTTATGTTTTAAACACCAATCCCACATTTTCAGTTGCTATTTTAACACACACACCCCTGGGTTCCAGATATTCGTTTGATTCTGCTCCCAGTAGAGTCCTATTGAAGTCAATCAAAAACTCTCCCAGGGCCCCGAAGAAGTCAGGTGATTGTAAGACTTGCTCATTGTGAACATGAGATCCAAGGCCAAATAAGTGAGACTGCAGAACATACAGACATGCCCTACAGTGCCTTTTATTGCTATTCCAAAATGAATCTCTGTTGTTCTAAAAGGGAACTAAATGATTTTAAAATGGCTTAGTGGGTTTCAGTTAATTCCAGTGAGATTGTTTGTCATATGGGCCTGATTCTCATTTATAGTTAAGTCACCCTGGTGTTGTACAGTGGCTGTAAAGCAGGTGTAAATTTCATTTGTACTCATTTTAAGGTCACGTACCCTGCCAGAATGGTGTAAAGTGACTTAAATGTAAATGAGAATCAGGCCCATGAGTGTGCACAGCAGTACCATAATGACTCTGAATCCACAAGGCATCTTCTACGTACTTGATAATTCCCAATACCGTAGCAACTAGTTCCATTTTATGCACTCTTTAGCTCACCTGGAGTTACTTTGCTGGAGCTCATGGGAGGTTTTTGCTTTTGCTTGCTTGATGTTTTTTCTATAGCAGGAAATTTTGAGTCCGATCTGTTTGCAGAAGACTTGATGGCAGACCCAGAACCCTCATCTGCAGAGGTCTAGAAGAGTAAAAAGAAAAACATCAGTGACTGAACAACTAACTTCTACTCTCTGAGTGAGAAAAGGTGAGAAGTTTTGTGCTCAAAGATAAGCAATATACCAGCAAAATTTCTAGCACCAGCCAGGAACAAAAGGAATACACCATCCATTTTTAGGAAGATTCTTCCTTCCCTTACCCGTTTATATTCACAGCTCCACAAAGCTGGGGGAACAGAAATCTAAGAGCAATACAAAGTATATACCAAAATAGGTATTTCCAGAGAATTCAATAGCTATGCTTGGATTAAAATGAAAACTCTTTCAAATGGGCAGGAACCTTCACTATGAAGATCAGCATCTTCAGACATTAAAAACCAAATTCTGCTTTTGCTTACACCCATATGATTCTGCAGTAACTCAATTGAAGTCAATGGATTTACAGCAATAGAACTGAGAGCAGAATTTGGCCCTAAATCTATAATCAGAAAGCAAAATAATGATCCTAACATGTGTGAGTGAATGTCTCCCATTAATTTTACTAGAGCGGTTAACTGTCAGGACTAGTTTAAACCTATGATCATTTACATGTTAACACCATAAAGGAGATCACAATGCAATCACCCAAGCTAAACTGCTGCTATTCAATTCCAAAACACTTTGTATGTTCCTACTCCACAAGACAATTATGCCTCCTGTGCTCTACAAGAGAGGCATGATCTTTGTGGCTATGGTGTCATAATTTTCCAGAGCTACACACATCCATTTACTATTAATACTAGGATATGAGTGTAGATCATCTAGATTTCTATGTAAATTGCTTAGGAGAGATTAAGTATAAAAATAGGTGTTTTGTGCTCCTAAATTCTCATTTGAGTACCCAAATATTAAGTGCCCAAACTGGAACACTGGGCTTTCCCCGTTAGCATTGTTGTCCCAACAATTCCGCACACTGAGGGGAAAACTTACTCAGACTTCTTGAAAAATATGCTCTGCAGGTTTCTATTGATCCTGTTCATAGCTCTTGTTGATGGCAGTCCCTATTTGATTCCCACTTGCTCTGGTATCAAGTAAAGATTTTAGGTAGCTTTGAATTACTGGTTACAACATGATAGCAATGGAACCAAACAGCAGTTTTTTTGTTTGTTTGTTTGGTAGTGTTTAAATATACTACCCTGATATAACGCGACCCAATATAACACGAATTCTGATATAACGCGGTAAAGCAGTGTTCCGGGGGGGCGGGGCTGTGCACTCGGTGTATCAAAGCAAGTTCGATAAAACGCGGTTTCACCTATAACGCGGTAAGATTTTTTGGCTCCCGAGGACAGCGTTATATCGAGGTAGAGGTGTATTCTCGAAGTGTGTCTGATGACCTAATGCTGATCATAATGTATTGTCACTCCAGACCCTGAAGGAGTGGGGACAGTTCTTCCCCCATCCCTTTTCAGAGATGTGAAGCACAATGACTTAGATGGGGTGTGGAGAATTTGGGCCTTCATTTATACATGCAGAGAAATATATACACTGGAAGGATTGTATGTCTGTATGCCAGAAAATTATGCATGTACATAATCTCTCTCTCATATGATTGTACAGGAAGAGTCATTACAGAAATCTATTTGAATCTTCTAAATAAATGCTAACAAGAAAGATAAATGTAAAAGAAAGACTCCACTTTTCCATGCAGGGGCAAAAACACCCAATTTTCTAAATAAAAGAGCAGATTATTAGTAGAGGTTCTTGTTAATAATTATAGAGAAACAGCTCAGGAAGTAATGTGGTAGAGTCAAGAATGATAAATATTAGATATTCACAGACCACTAGATATTCATCAGTTTTATTGTTATTTCTTCCTGAAGTACATATTTTTTTTCTAAGGTTTCTCTCCCTACTGCTTTTGCCAAGCACACTTCACCCTGATTATAATTCTTTCAGTTTTCTGCAGTAAACTGTACATTTTAATGAAGATTATTTCCTTAAATTGTATCACTGCTATACATTCAAGATGCTGCACTGTTTGTTTGTGTTACAGAAATAAGTCAATAGGAAGCAGACCATATTTTGTCATCCAAATCAGTGAACAGTTTTTGGTACTCAGGTAAGAATTTCTGATATGAAACATCTTGAAAACTTCACTTGATTAAGATATAACAATATATTTTATTAGATATAACTAATAAAAAATTAGTTTTATTATGAAGTTGGGGCCAAAGATTTGGGATTCTTGGAGAAAGTACTACATGTTTTCTGATTCCACAAAATTTCCATCTTGGTATCTCTCTTCTGTTTATTGGATCAGGCCAGTTTTATTAATAAAGATTTTAATGTCCATCATTACTGGTATTTTCCACTTCATCCTCACAAAAATCAGATTTCAAGAAGAGATGTTTAGATTCAATCTACTGATCACATTTGTTGACAGATTGTATAATTTGGAACCACAGCACATAAGTTAATAACACTACTACTAATTTGTTATAAAGCACATTTCATCCATAGATCTCAAAGCATTCCACTAAGTAGGATAATATCATTATCTCCATTTCACAAATGGGGAAAAGTGAACCAGAGAGTTGAAGTGACTTGTCCAAAGTAACCCAGCAGACCAGTGACAGACTTAGGAATAGAACCCAGGGGTGAAACCCTGAACCCACTGAAGTCAATGGGAGTTTTGCCATTGACTTCAACGGGACCAGGATTTCACTCTGTCTCTTGACTCTGAGCCCACTGGACCACTATGTTCAACCCCTATTTTCTTTATTTTTAGAGAGTCTGATCTGAATTTTATAATTTTACTTTATTAAAGGGTTTTTAACATTAGTTGCCATTAATAAGTGGATGTGAATGGTTACACATGTTGGTATGACCCTCTCTGCATATTGTCCATACAAATGACTTTTCTCACATGTTAGTAAAAGAAAATGTGATATACTTTTGGAGAGTTACAAATCTAGCCCTTGGAAGCCCCCCTTGAAATAATGAAGAGCTGTTTTAAAATGGCAATGTTTTACCCTTAGTTAGGCCTAAATCTGTAGGACGCCCTCTGCCACTCCACTGTCATGAGAGTTAGTCTGAAACAGCAGGACTGTAGAGGGCTCCCTGCACTGCTACGGGGCTGGTGACCCTCAGTCACTGCAGGCACAAGGGTGGCTGCACATCAATACTTTTTTTTTTTTTTTTTTTTGGTCAATTTCAGTGTCAGCTGAAATCAACATCTATTGACATCTATCACCTTAAATCAAATCCTGACAAGCCTACGGATAATGTAGGCCGCTGCCTGGGTAGTCTGCCCCTTAAGGGCAGTAATGTCTACTGGTCAGTCCACCCACTATAACTCGAAAGAGTCAGGGCCAGCTCCAGGCACCAGCCGAGCAAGCTGGTGCTTGGGGCGGCAGCTTGTAGGAGGCGGCATTCCGCCCAGTCCTAGGGAGGCACGGCCGCTTTTTTTTTTTTTTTTTTTGGTTGTTGTTCTGCTCCGGCTGCCCTGGGGACAAAACTCCCCTATCTCCTAGCCAATTGAGGATGAGTTGAGAGAAGGGGACCACCATAAATGTTGCCTCCTCCTTCATCACAGGGTAGATGTCTGCAGACCCTGAAAGGAGTAAGAAGACTCCCGCAGGGTCCTGAGTTAGCAGAGACCAGACACCAGCAGAAGGCTGCCAGTCCTCTGAATATGGGGCCAGCTGCAAGAGATAAATTGCAACCTAGCTCCAGGAGGAAAGCTGGAGTGCCTGCCATAAAGAGAGACTTAAAGACCGAGAGAGAATGCTGAGGGAAACAGAACATAGAAGGCAGGTTTCAGAGGAACCCCAAAAAACAGAAGTACATTGTTTATTTGTGACTTTTTGTTATGGCCCCTTCTGTAGGAGCCTTTGTAATAAACAAGTCCTAAGAAGGGTGCTATTGAATCAAATGTCAAGAGTGCCTGAAGTGGAATTACTGGCTTCCTGAGAAGGGAAACTGAGACAGGGAGTATATGCAGCTCTATATTAACTGAGCAGAAGCTGCTACACGGGAGGCATGCCCTATGCCAGGGCTACAGGCGTTCACACAGTGCTTCCTGCACTGAGCCCAGTAAATGACAGTGTATCTTTTAGAAAGACTTCCAACTTGGATTTATAGACTTAGAGTGATGGAGCATTTACCACATTGTTAACAAGCTGCTCCAATGGTTAATTACCCTCACCATTAAACATTTGCACCTTATTTCAAGTTTGAATTGTTTTAGCTTCTACTTCCTGCCACTGGATATTTTTGTGCCTTTTATCTTTTATGTTAAAGAGGTCTTTAGTAACAGATATTGGTGGGTAATTATAGGCTGCAGTGCTGAATCATGGTGTTGAGATACAAAACTTAAATGGGTCAGTGCCAGACTAAAAGGGTCAGGGCCACTCTCATTACCACTTCAAAAGTTATTTTTCCTCCCTTGGTATCCTACTGTTAATTTAATTGTCTCATTATACTGACCTCACACTTGGTAAGGCAACTCCCATCCTTTCATGTATTTATACCTGCTCCTGTATTTTCCACTCCATGCATCTGATGAAGTGGGTTCTAGCTCACGAAAGCTTATGCCCAAATAAGATGATCTAGACTAACACGGCTACCACTCTGAAACTAAGTTCTCAGTCTGCCCCATCACTTTTAGATTTAGGCATCCTAGGAATTCTCACTGTTAAACACATTTATCAGTAGGCAGTACTTATGTGGGAGGCCACATGTGTTTTTGAGGAGGCTGCTTTCAAAACAGAAGTGCTGTTACAATGCAACAAGCATTACATTTTGAATGGTCACAGAAGTTCAGTCCAAATTATTTTAGCACAGGGTGCAAGTTTGGAACATTACAGGGAGGAAGAAGTTGGATAAAAGTTAGCTTTTATGCAGTTATTTCAAAAATATTTATGCTCAGTAACTAGCTCAATCTGTAAATTTCAGCTAATGAATACAAATAATTCTTTTGCATGCATAGATTACATTAAAAAAGCCACAATATTCAGCTTTGAAGTGACTGATTATTTTCTCACAAACATTGTAATTTCCTTTCTTTTACTTTGATGGTTTTGTATGTTTATACAAACGGAGACTATAAAGTGTGTAAATTCTTCTAATCTCCTTGTCTATTTTAACATACTTAGTTTCACTATTTTAATTCCACTGGGCTTTCAATCTGGAATGAAAAGCGTAAACACAATTTTCAAAAATCTAATACTAGGACACCAAAAAACAATCTGTCTCCTGAAGAGATTTATTTTAGTTTTAGTGCTCTGTTTAGGTGAAGGTTTTAAAATTTCAGCAGCAAATAAAACCAAATATAAAGGAAGTGTTGTTTTGTAAATAAAACCCTAAATCTCAGTTGATTCTTATATTCCAATACAAATTAGCCAATTATTCTCCTGAATAGGGAAAAATCCCTATCGCCTTCCCACTGTTTCATCAGATATGTAGATTATAAAGATAGAGATATGAAATATGACTACATGGAAACAAACATTACATATGGGAGACAGAAAAGGAGGCAAACATAAGAACAAGCAAGAGCATGAACATAGTCTGCACTAGGGTCTGAAATACGAATGTATGAACTTTGATTCAGCTAGCAGGAGATGGATATTATTATAAAGTTTGGATAAAACTAAAGTATAAAGCAGGCTTATTTCACTTTCAAAGCAGCATAATAAATGCATTGACAAATACTGTATGTAAGAAGTTAAAAAAACTACACATACTGTAGAGAAGATAAATCAGTAGACAGCTTTGTTCATTTGCATGCTGGTGAATTAGTTCAGTACTTGAGGAAAAACTCATTAAATACACATGAATTTTTCTCATGGAACTGTGTATTAATTAATGAAAACTACTGAATAATCACCAACCTGTTCAACGTCCCACAAATAAAAAAAATCTGTAGTGTAAACTTTGATTTCAGATATTTACACAATGAACAGCTGCATAAATGTAATGGAAATATCCAGTATAATAACTGAAATCTGCACCAGCCAATCTTTTGTTGCCTCAAAAGATTCTGATCTATTCAAATAAAAATACAACGGTCTTATGGCTTATCTGAAATGAACCTTGTGAGAGTCACTCCACACCAGTTCTTACTCACCCTTCAATTGTAAGTGAAAATGAGTTTGAGAGTCTAGGCCGAGTTTCCATTTATTCGGATCATAAAACCACTGTGAAATGTGACTAGGCTGGCAGTCCCTGCTCAACAAATGGTAATGTAGTACTTGGATTGAGCAGTGCAGGGAAGCCTGCATAGAGTTAGCCCATACTAAGTCCGGTTCCCTCACTTTCATGATCATTAAGTTCACTCAATACAATGTGACAGGTTTCAGAGTGGTAGCCATGTTAGTCTGTATCAGCAAAAACAATGAGGAGTCCTTGTGGCACCTTAGAGACTAACACATTTATTTGGGCATGAGCTTTTGTGGGCTAGAAACCCACTTCATCAGATGCATGGAATGGAAAATACAGGAGCAGGTATAAATACTTAAGAAGATGTGAGTTGCCTTACCAAGTGTGAGGACAGTCTAACGAAACAATTCAATTAACAGCAGGATACTAAGGGAAGAAAGAAAAGGAACAAAGAAAGTAACAGAACGCCACTAGCCGTCACCTACAGCCCCCAACTAAAACCTCTCCAGCGCATCATCAAGGATCTACAACCTATCCTGAAGGACGATCCCTCACTCTCACAGACCTTGGGGGACAAGCCAGTCCTTGCTTACAGACAGCCCCCCAACCTGAAGCAAATACTCACCAGCAACTACATACCACACAACAAAAACACCAACTCAGGAACCAAACCCTGCAACAAACCCCGGTGCCAACTCTGTCCACATATCTATTCAAGGGACACCATCATAGAACCTAACCACATCAGCCACACCATCAGGGGCTCGTTCACCTGCACATCTACCAATGTGATATGTGCTAGCAATGCCCCTCTGCCTGTACAGTGGCCAAACTGGACGGTCTCTACGCAAAAGAATAAATGGACACAAATCTGATATCAGGAATCATAACATTCAAAAAACAGTAGGAGAACACTTCAGTCTCCCTGGTCACTCAATAACGCACCTAAAAGTGGCAATTCTTCAACAACAAAACTTTAAAAATAGACTCCAAAGTGAAACTGCAGAACTGGAATTAATTTGCAAACTGGACACCATCAAATTAGGCCTGAATAAAGACTGGGAGTGGTTGGGTCATTACAAAACCAAACCCTAATTTCCCCAACACTAATTTCCCCCTACTGTTACCCAAACCTTCTTGTCAACAGTCTGAAATGGGCCACTTTCTTACCACTTCAAAAGTTTTTTTCCTCCCTTGGTATCTTGCTGTTAATTGAATTGTCTCATTAGACTGTCCTCACACTTGGTAAGGCAACTCTCATCTTTTCATGTATTTATACCTGCTCCTGTATTTTCCACTCCATGCATCTGATGAAGTGGGTTGTAGCCCACGAAAGCTTATGCCCAAATAAATTTGTTAGTCTCTAAGGTGCCACAAGGACTCCTCATTGTTTTTACTCAATACAATGATTCCCTCAGAGACTGCACTCTGTTTAGTACAATTCTATAAAATAAAAAGGGGAAATTTGAATGTTTAACCAAAAGAAATGAGATTTTCAGAAAAAAACTGATCTAACCAAAACAAGCTATTATCATTGACTCAAAATAGTCTTCATCAAGATTAATGTCCTTATGAGAATAATTCTCACATTTTATTTGAGGATTTTGACTTCCTTGCTCTTTTTTGATTAAATCTAGTGACTTGAGCTTAAATAGAAGTTGTCTGTAGATTGCAGCATGCAACTAGAACAAAAGAAATCAGTTTGAATACCTTCTGTGTCTTCAATGGGAACTGAGCTATGAGAGTATTTCTAAAGTCATGCTACTCACACAGATGCTCAGTGTTCAACCAATAGGGAGGACTACATGTGAGGAATAATAGAACAATCAGTTAATTTTCTAAAGTTTATAAAGACACTTTTGCAAGTATAATCTCAAAAAGGACAGGAGTACTTGTGGCACCTTAGAGTCTAACAAATTTATTTGAGCATAAGCTTTCGTGGCCTACGGCCCACTTCATCAGATGCATAAAATGGAACATATAGTAAGAAATATATATACATACAGAGAACATGAAAAGGTGGAAGTAGCCATACCAACTGTCAGAGGCTAATTAATTAAAATTAGGTATTAGCAGCAGGAGGAAAAAAAACTTTTGTAGTGATAATCAAGATGGCCCATTTTAGACAGTTGACAAGAAGATGTGAGGATACTTAACATGGGGAAATAGATTCAATATGTATAATGACCCAGCCACTCCCAGTCTCTATTCAAACCCAAGTTAATGGTATCTAGTTTGCATATTAATTCAAGCTCAGCAGTTTCTCGTTGAAGTCTGTTTTTGAAGTTTCAAACGAGAAACTGCTGAGCTTGAATTAATATGCAAATTTGTTAGTCTCTAAGGTGCCACAAGTACTCCTGTTCTTTTTGCGGATACAGACTAACACAGCTGCTATTCTGAAACCTGTAGGTATAATCTCAGTTTTACATGACTAAATATCATACCAATAGTTAGCTTCATGCATGGTGTTTTCAGTGAACCTTGTTTTGTCTAATAAACACAGACTCATTGCCTTACTTGTTCCCTCATCTGAATATACTATGCAAAGAACATCAGCCTACCTGGGAAGCATCTGAAGCATAGTTAAGTCTGTCTCCAAAAGTTCAAATTATAATCGATTCCCACTCTTGGAGATTCTCAAATTCAGGGAAAGGGTGTAGGAGTATTAGCCGGAGGCTCATACAACAGAAAAAGCACAAAGTGTAACTTTCAGAGTTAACTCCAGGAGACAGAATTTTCTCAGGGTCCAGTCCAAGACTGTGGAACAAAGCAGGAACTACAGACAACCATAAATCCTCACCACCTTCCACTCTAAGGGCAAGGCATGCTTCTTTGACCTCACCTTTTCCTGTATAAACACACAGTAGCATGGACATTAAAAACTAAAATCAATACATTACGCTGCACGTACAATTCTCCTCCTGGGGCGAGGATGAGAAAAAGAATGAACCACATGTGACAAATATTGGTCATTTTGCTCAATGTACTACTTGAAAATGCTCATATAATACAGAGATAAGGCAGTATAACAATCTCTGTAGAATAGACCGTGGTGAGTGAGCAGTGTGATCAAATCACACCAGAAATATGTATCCTAAACATAACACTGTTACTACAGAAACATTTTGTCACCTTAAAAAAAATATATAGGAAAGGGGAGAGTCAGGCACACCCAGACAAAACATGCCTTGACTGCAAAGTTTGAGCTCTAGCTGAGTCCAAAAGTCAGAGCACTTTGTTCACAGAACAGGACAGTCTGAATGCTCCCCAGCTTAGAATAATAGTATCTGCTTAGCTCTACATTTACCAACAGCATACGTATCAGGGAGTGACTGGGATGTGAATGTAATGACATGATTTGAGAATGGGATTTACTCTCTAGTCCTCACTTTTGCCTTGGTAGAATCCTTCCATATCTGACCTCCTACAGGACAAGATCTGTTTAGAGCACAGAAAGAAAAAAGTATTCTCAGTGGTTATTTCCCTTCTTAAGCATTTCATGTCCAATAGTCTTTATAGTGGATTTTCCTTTGTCTTTTAGGAGCTGGGAGGAAGAGCAGATCTCTGACACTGGGCTTGGGTCCCATCTTTTGGAAGCCCTACCCATAGGCCAAGACAATAAATTCACAGGTAAGAATAATTTTTTTTTCTTTTCTAGACTACTGCATTTCCAGCAACTTTTGCAACGGATGCTCTGAGCAGTGATTGTTTAGTGGTCCTAAAGATATGTCTACGCTGCAGTGTAAGCGCAAGGTTTGAACTCGGGACCAAGCCTAACTCCCCTTCCATCTACATACAAATCACCCTAACCCAGGGCTTGGTCCCAAGACCCCATGGGGGTGGAAGGTCTGAGCCTAAATTAAGCTGGGACTCAGGGTCCAAGCCCTATTGTTTTGTTGTGTAGATGCAGCCCTTCCAGACTTGTGCTCTGGGAATCCACCAAAAGTATCCCACAATCCCATGGGCTGACTTTCTTTGTCCTACGGACTATCAAGTTTAGTGGACAGTCAGCTTTTCCCATGCTGCAACAAGAAAAAAGGGCTACAATGGCCAATTTTTTGTGGGGGTGGGAAAGAGATTAGGAAAGCTCGGATATGGGTGGTGGGACTCAGACATACATAATGCAATGTAGATGCTGGTGCCCCAGGTTGGGACCCAGGATTCAACAATTCCTAACCTGGGGTTACAAATGAGTGTAGACACTCTAGCCCTAGGGTAACAACCCCAGGGTCTGCTAATTTGAGTTGTACTAACCCTGGGTATACATGGCAATGCAGACATTCCCAAAGAGGAAGGGGTGCTAATTAGATAACTAACACATTTATTGCAAACCTCAGGGGTATGATGTGTTACTGAGATAACACTTGTAGAACTTTCCTGCCAATGCTTGAATATGCAGAGGACAGGATGTCTACTTTGTAATGTCTTGAGTAAGTGTACTGAAGACCAAGTTGTTGACTTACACATTTTCTTGTATGATGCATTCGACCTGTCTGGCTACATAGATGCTGTTCTTCTGATTAAATGTGTAGTGATATCAACAAGTGGGGCTACCTCATTAGTTTGCAAGTCTTAGATGCATCTCTTAATCACGTTTTCTTATGGAGGCTTTTAAGGGCCTTTTCCCCTGCTCTGGATTGCTGGCTGGTAAAGCACTGGAAGGGATGTTGCCTTTCTTTAGACCTCAGTGCAATGCTGATATATATTTTGATTGCCCCGCTAATGTCTAGAATATACTACTTGGTCTCCTTGGGTACTTGGGACTCAGACAGAATTACAGCAGTACCACTAAATTGTGTTATGGGAAACAAATGAACATTTGCTATGAAAAGCATCAGTTCTGAGAATGATCTTACTCTGATGAAAGGTGCAGTAATATAGCTTCCTGTATAATGCACCTATTTCTGAAACTCTCCTCCTGGAGTTGACAGCAAAGGAGACTGAATGTGAGAAAGCACAGAGACACTGACCTCCATTGCTGGAAGAAAAGGATAAAGGACTAGACACCCAAGTAACAACCCTGCATTGCATCAGAGAAAATGTAGACTTCCTAGACAGAAGTCAGGATTTGGTACTGTGAGCACAGCATGCTGAAGAATCAGAGAGGGCAGTGCAGGGGGGACTGAAGAACAAGGAAGAAAGTTGGGAGCATGTGTCCTCCAGGAGAAGGAGGACAACCAATATACCCCCAACGCAGATGGAGGTAAGCAACTGCTTTCAGGCTATCTGCACATGTACTACTGCTGAGAATGTCTTCGAAGAGTCATCTGAGGGAAGGGATCAGAAGGATACCCCATTGACCGGAAGACATAGGATGCATTGTCCTAGAGATGGGGGTTCCATGACCACCACTCCCAAGAGGAGAAGAGTGGTGGTGCTCGGGGACTCCCTCCTAAGGGGGACAGAGTCATCCATCAGCTGTCCGGACCAGAAATCCCAAGAAGTGTGCTGCTTGCCTTAGCTAGAATTCAGGATGTGACTGAGAGTCTGCTGAGATTCATCAATCCCTCAGACCACTACCCCTTCCTACTTATCCATGTGGGCACCAACGATACTGTGAAGAATGACCTTGAGCGGATCTCTGCAGACTATGTGGCTTTGGGAAGAAGGATAAAAGAGTTTGGGGCACTTGTTGAAGGAAAAGGTCTGAGCATGGACCATCGAATTGTGGAAGTAAATGCGTGGCTATGCAGGTGGTGTCGGCAAGAGGATTTTGTCTTCTTCGACAATGAGCTGATGTTCCAGGAAAGAGGATTACTGTGCTGGGTGGGGCTCCATCTATCAAATACCAGGAAGAACATCTCTGGACATCATCTGGCTAACCTGATAAGGAGAGCTTTAAACTAGCTCCTATGGGGGATAGTAACAAAAATCCAGCCAACGTGCATCTAGGTTCAAGTAACGCAGACAAGAGAAGGAGGTTAATTTCTGGAGAAGGGTCTAGAAATCACAACTGCAGTAAAAAGGCAAAAAGAAAAGCAACAGGGCAGTCTGCAAAATATCTTCAATGCCTGTATACAAATTCCAGGAGAATGGGGAACAAGCAATATGAACTGGAAGTCATGGTATATGAAGAAAATTGACTTAATTGGCATCACAGAGACTTGGTGGGACAACTCCCATGATTGGAGTACCATCATTGAGGGATGTAGCTTGTTCTGAAAGGATAGGTATGGGAAAAAAGGAGGACAAGAACAGCGTGGGTCTGCTGCTCAATGGAGAAGGTGAGCTGGTAACAGAACATGATAGGTAGGCAGAGGGGCTCAATGCCTACTTTCCTTCAGTCTTCTCACAAAAAATATGTGAGCGGATGACTGTTATTGAAGTTACTATAGACAATAAAGGGGAAGGGATGCAGATCAGGATAAGTAAAGAACATGTCAGAGATCTTCTGACCAATTTGAATGAATTCAAATTAGTGGATGCTATTCACCCGAGAGTACTGAAGGAATTAGCTGAAGAAATCTCGGAGCCACTGGCAATAATATTTACAAACTCATGGATGATAGGAGAGGTCCTGGAAGACTGGAGAAGGGCTAACATAGTACCCATCTTTAAAAAGGGGGGAAAGGAAGAGCCGGGAAACTATAGACCAGTCAGCCTGACCTTGATACCTGGGAAGCTACTACAGCAATGTATAAAACATTCAATTTGCGAAAACCTGGAGGATGAGGGGATAATCACTTGCAGACAATATAGCTTTACCAAGAACAAATCATGCCAAACCAGCTTGATTTCCTTCTTTGACAGGGTAACTGATTTTGTGGATGAGGGAATGCAATGGACATAATTATACCTGGACATCACCAAGGGTTTTGACACAGTACCACATGACATTTTGATAAGTAAGCTGAAGAAATGCAGGCTCGATAGAACTGCCATTAAGTGAATACATAATTAGTTAAACAACCACAAACAAAGAATAACTATTAATGGAATGATGTTGGATTGGAGGGAGGTCTCAAGTGGGTTCCACAGGGATCTGTTCTGTGTTCAGTGTTGTTTAATATCTTTAATAATGACCTGGATATAGCTACGGAATGCATACTGATCAAGTTTGCAGATGACACAAAACTAGGACGGGTTGCCAATACTTTGGAGGATAGAGCTAAAATTCAGAGGGATATTGATAAATTGGAGAACTGGGCTATAGACAACAAAATGAAATTCAATAAAGACAAAAACCAAATGCACAAATACAGAATGAGGGAAAACTGGCTTGGCAGTAGCACTGCTGAGAAGGATCTGGGAGTTGTGGTGGATCACAGCCTCAACATGAGTCAGCAATGCGATGCAGTTTTAGGTTTCATTAACAGAGGCATAGCATGCAAGTCACAGGAGGTGACAGTACTGCTCTACTCAGCGCTAGTTAGGCCTCAGCTGGAGAACTGTGTCCAATTAAGGTCACCAATGTATAGAAAGGATGTAGAGAAACTGGAAAGGATCCAGAGGCGAGGAACAAACATGATCAAAGGGATGGAATGCAAGCCATATAAGCAAAGGCTGAAGGAAATGGGTATGTTTAGTTTGGAAAAGAGGAGATTAAGGAGGGATATAATAGCGGTCTTTGGACACTTGAAAGTCTGCCACAAAAAAGATGGAGAAAAGTGATTCTCTTTTGCCACAGAGGGCAGGACAAGAGGCAGTGGGTTCAAACTCCAGCATAGCAGATTTAGATTAAATCTCAGGAAAAACTTCCTAACTGTAAGAACAGTAGGACAATGGAACAGCCTGTCTTGGGAGGCTATGGAAGCTTCTTCATTGGAGGTTTTCAAAAGGAGGCTGGAGAGCCATCTGTATTGGATGGTTTAGACACAAGAAGTCCTGCATCTCGGCAGGGGGTTAGACCAGATGACCCTTGCAGTCCCTTCTAACTTATGATTCTATGACTTCGATGGCTCAAAAGGAGGGGTTTTCAGTGCTTACATTAGGGATCCACGAGGGGAATCTGTGAATGATGATGATGATGCCACCCTCAGGAATCAATATACATATGTGTTGTGGTCCAGTGATCAGCCAAGGTCTTTTGCAGCTGACCGTGTTTGAAATGGCTGAAACATGCTTTTTGCGAGTGTTTGATCTACTACCCATAGGCAAGCTGAACTGCAAAAACTTCAACATGGAGTTAATTTTTGCTGATTGAGCTCATGTATGTTATTTATAACACCAATATATGATTTTTGCCCATATTTTCTATGCGCTGAGTTTGCTGACTTCTTCCTGGGAGACAGGAGCATTTCATTGACTTTTTTTTTGTGAGTATCTCCGGGAGATCAATTCCTCCTTCTCGACCTCCAGGCTCCTAGACATAGCAAGTTGGAGTTTGGGAGGACTACGTGCCCCTGTATCAGAAAAAGTCTCTGACTTGAGACAGCACCACCACAGGTGGTATCTGTATTTGGTTTAAGTTCAAGACCCACAGCATCATCACAGTCAGAAGCAACTATTATCACTGTGGCCCATTCTGCTGTGATCTTTTCATTTGTCTCTGCCAGGAATAAAATGGAAGGAAAGGCACTGGATCTCTCTGTTTGGTGAAAAACTTTGGGTTTTTCTCTTTGATTTACAGTCAAATAAAGCTATGTTCAGGGCTCCAAATGCTTTTGAAAACCTCCCTGTACAGGCACTATTGCCCTGGCTCTATCACCATTATGTCATGGAGGCTGCAAAGAGAGCCCTGCTGGGTATTGAAGAGATTAATTGAGCTCTGAGAGTCTCTGCAGGCCACTACCAACAGTAAGCACAGGTAGGTAAGGTTCAAGCAGGACATAACCTGGAGACATATACTCGCCCCATGATCTTGGGGGGAACCCAGGACGATGATTGAGCATGAAAGGGATCTTGTGTTCACATGACAAATTTACTTAGCCCATCTTAGAGAGTTATAGTCTGAGAGACAGTAAAGTCTGGGGAACTGTTAGCAGGAGCTCTACATCCAATAAATGTTGAAAAAGCTATGTCGTGCTTTGCCAAATCCTGTATGCAGTTGTACAGTGTTTATAATGAGACCCTATAGTACAGCTGGGGTTTTTTAGGTCACATAACAGTAAACGTTAAAATAAACCAAAACAATAATTTTGGAAGGGATATAAACCATCGTGTTTCAGAGCTGGAGGAAACTTTTCATGGGAGCACATATCCCGTATTTGCCTACTGCAGTTTTTTGTACCTTCCTCCAAAGCAGCTAGGATTAACCACTGTTAGAGACAGATACTAAACTAGATGGCCCTTGGGTCCGATCCAGTTCATCACTTCCTATGTACCTATGTTTTTTAATCTCTATTCCATGTTGATCTATTTTAAAAGGTTAATAGTATATATTTTTTAAAGTTTTTGAATCAAGAATTGACAAATCCATACTCCATCCCTGGCAAGGCATCTATCTTCAGCTCCCTGGCCCTTCAGCAGCTCCTCTTCACCTGCCTGGGAGTTGGGCATCCTTCAGCTTCACAGTCACCATGGCAATTACTGACTATATTTGTGTACAAGCCAAACAGTTGATACACAAGTCAAAATGTATATATGTTGTCTAATAGGTCTGTAGAGTCCAGTACTTAAAATGTTAATTTATGTGTGAAAAAACTGAATCCACATAAAGTATTTGTTCTTTCCCTAGTGAGAGAACCTGACCCTGGTAACCATCCATCTGCTGAGTCACTGGTTCCACATTAGAGGAGGCTGCAGTGTACTGTTATTCCACTGTCCTACTTTTTTCACCCAAACGGCACAATTTATTGGGATTTTAGATTTTAGGTGTGTCATGCTAGAAACAACATGCTCAAGCCAGATCAAAGCCATCCCCCCTCTGGTGATCAGTTAGTTCCAAGCCTGTACTGCAGAGATAACAGAAACAGCGGTCTTGATCCTTGGGTTGGGGTGAACAGTGCACATTGCAAGCCCCTAAATGGTGGTAAAGGTGGCTTTATACCACAGTTGCTCTCCTCAATTCCCTGAGCTTGGTGGGTCAAGCAGCCTCAGGGCTGCTCTAAGGGGCCACGGTGAGTGCTGGAGATCTCCTGTACTAAGGCAATACCCATTAGGGCAGCTTTAAAGCTCCTCTGTGCTGCTGTATTTACCAAAGCTGCTGCTTTATCAGGATCAAGGATTTGGCTCACTGTTTGAAGTATGGAAAGATTCCACCGACACGGATCTGATGGAAGAATTTAACGTTCAGTTTACTGAAAATCTCCTGAATACGGCCCTTAAATTCACTCTCACATTTAAAAAAAAAATGTACGGTAGTTATTCTGTAATGGAACAGTGAGTAAATGTTACTTATCTTGCCCAGCATCCCTCTTAAAAAATGATTACATGTACGTCCATAATTTGACAGAAAGTCACTGGAATGCAACACTCAGAGGCTCAATGTAAAAGTAAATATTTTGGCTGTTCCTCACCAATCATTTCTTATTAACTGCTTCCCTTTCTCCCTGGAATTTTATGCAGCAGCAGCAGACCATTACCCTGTAACAATATTCTGTTCCACTTGACTTTATCTTTTAAATTATCAAACCCTGGGTGACCTATAGTTTAAGTACCTGTCTGGTAACTGGTATGCCTGATATCCATGGCCTTTCATAACTGCGTGTAGCATAGATGGAAGATAGGGTTTTCTGTCTCTGTTCTTGCCTAGCATGTTGCTCTCGTTTCTTCTCAGTTTGTTCTCTATTCTGCTCCTGTCTTCTCAGGCAAGCCTAAGGAACAAAACACATTCTTTGTCTGGAATAAGAGAGAGATTTTTACTTCTGAATAACTTGAGTCTTACTTCTAGCTACAGTCCACCTGGACAAGACAGTCTCATCTCCAATTGTTCTGTACTCACACCTGTCACAAAATACATCATAGGATGAAAGAATTAACCTATTGACTGTCTAAGCCTAACACTAATCAGAATAATTACCTGACTTGGTGCTTCAATAATCCTGGTAAATGTAAACAACTAATAAACTGTGCAGCAGCTCATCAGACTCTGTGTGTGTATGTGTTTCTATGTCCCATTCCCCACACACATGCACTCATCTATTTTAGGATTTTCTATAACGCCCATCACCTCAGAATCAAAGCACTTCCCAAGTAAATTAAATGTGCAGGGTGAGGTACTTAATGGATTTCACAGAGATTTCTGCTCCTCTCCTCTCACTAGTTAAAGAGGCTCCTTTGGGGGAAATGAAAGGTTTGGGGTTTTTTAATCATCATCCTTCTGGTTACTATGGAAATGCTTGTGTCAAAGAGGAGGGTTTTGTAGTGTGCTTGCAAAGGGGTCAGACCAATTAGTCTGATCCCACAGCCAAATCCCTTGAACTCAGAACACTTTACTACTTTACCCTGGTCTGCCAGTATGGAATGGCCACAGAGCCAATGGATCCTGCTGCCCAAGGATTCCCCCTAAAAAGCTGGAATCCCCAGATGGTGTAGGCCTGGAACAGTGGTTTCTGCAACCCCCTCCTCCTAGCCCTTGGGGTAGGTATCATGGCGGGGAAAAACAGGATATAATCACAGTGCCACTAAACTCTGTAGATCCCCTGCTACTAGAATGGCCTGTGAGGCTACTCTAATGTGGCCTGGGGCCAGGGCCTGCCAACCTAGGAGTCTCATCAAACCAGGATTAGGAAGCACAGAGTGTATTAAAGGACTGTTGCTCCCACCTTCCTAGGCTTACTTGAAGTGCAACTCAGCCAGTAGAGAAGATCTGAACCTATATCTTTTGCATCTCCAAGGCAAGGCCATGCATTATTGGAAGTGTGGTAGCTCACAAAACCACTAGCTTTGAGTAGAAGTTTTTAACCTTCAGGACACTTGAGATGTGTACTATATACCAACCTACTTATGTCATTTTCAACCCTAATTCAGTTATGTCATGTTATAGAGTACGCACCTGGGAAAACATTCTAAAAGTTGCATGGAACTATAAGTCCACTGAGAGTCTCACAGCTAAAATATTGCTCAACTTAGATTGTATGCTTTTTAGAAAAGGGATAGCCTTTTTGTCGTATATTTGTATAGTGCTTACCACAAATGGGCCCTGGCCCATAACTGGGGCTCTTAGGTGCTACCACAATACAAATAAATAATTATGATAGTAACTAAATATTTTTCCCGTGGAATCTTTGTTTGAATGTATCTATAAAGTTTAACCTTTGGCACTTAAGGCAAATTCTCAGTTACATAATTGCAGTCAATTGAGGTACTTCAGATTTATACAGGTGTTACACAGCACAGTTTGGCCCAGAGGCTTCAAGGAATGCTTACTCTCAAAACCCATAAGGGAAAAATCTTTTCTGCTACAGAATTAACATTACTCTCATATAAACAAATTCTGACCTCCTTATTCACATTGATGAGCAGTTGCGCATACAAATCCTGCCAATTAATACATTGGCTCTATTTCTGTAACTACCCACCATTGTGAATAAGGGGTTCACAGGCTTACCCATAAATATTAGAGTGTGCACCTTCTTGAGAATGTAGCTAGTGTATGCAGATATGACTTGAAGATACAATTGGAACATATATGTTGAAAAGGGAGAAGCCATTTTTAAGCACATTCATCCCAATAAATAAATGAAAAATATGAATCCCATATTTCAAGATACTGAGCACCACATGTCTACCACTGACATCAGTGAGAACTGAAGGTGCTCAACACATCACAAAGGTTCAGATCCTCAAAGGTATTCAGGTGCCTAACTTCCATTGAAATCAATGGAAGCTATGCAGCTAAATACATCTGAGGATCAGTAAGGTACTTAAACACATGCCTCACTTTAAGTATGTGAATAGAGTAATTCCATTGCTTTCAACTACTCACCTGTTTAAAGTTAGGCACTGAGTCAGAAGGGGTTAAAAAGGGCCTATGAGCTCAATCAGCCTCACCCTGCTACACCTGCAGTATGTCTCAATCCTGGAAAGGGTGAGTAGAAAATGGCTGAACCCAGCATAGATGGGGGCTGATTAGGAAGAAGAGCAAATCTCTTGCTGAGTGAGAGAAACCACCATCATTTTAGTCAGGTGAGTAACTGCTGGTAGACAAAGCCTCTCTGCAGGAATGTACGTAGACCTGCAACAGAGCATCCAAGGTAGTTGGGAAGGAAATGTGTTTGCTCAGGGTTCTCTGGGCTGGTGGAGGGGCCTCAAGGGAGCAGAAATATTCCTGCTAAGTTAGGGAGTGCACTGTGAGAGGTACAGAGGACACTCTTGTGCAGGAGAACCAACTGCATAAGGAGACTTCGTTTGAATGGCCTGAAAACATTCACTGATGAAATCTTACTGATTTCTACTGATATTAGAATATAAGATAACAAAATGTAAGTTCCCTAACTAGAAATGAATATATATAAAAACAGTAGCATTCAGCTGTTTAATCACCAGCTAATGTTCTACCCAAGTGAAGGTAACTTTCAACAAATAATGAATAGCTGACCAAAGTCTATTGCTTTCTGGGCGCACCTGATACTCTGAATCCATCTTGTGTTGCATTTCCCTCACGTACTGAGCATCACTGATGAACTTCTGTCTTTCTCTGGAATCGTACATTGCAGTAGGTCACCAGGACCTGCACATAAAGCAAATATGTCTTCTTAAAGATCATTTTTTATCTCACTACTTCAGTTTTGTTCTGCTCTAATTGCCTTTTCTCTGTGTTAATTACTAATGGTAGATAGAAGAGATGTTCCTGTTTAAAGAAAGCCCTGCCATGCTGGCATTCTTACAGCCTTTCTTTACTAATTACAGAGTACAACCACCATGAATGAACTCGTTCTGATCATTAGCAGGCAATCTGCCCAAATTTCCTGCATGGTGATCTGGTACAGCAGTAGTGTTCTAGATAGCAACAAGGAATCTGATCTAAGTAAATTATTTATTAATGTAGAATTGTATGAATCCAAGACCTATTAAGGACAGAAAGCTTAAATTAGTTGTCTCCTCTGTGCAATTACTAGAAGCTAATGATTATTTCTCAAATCTGTACTGAACTGTAATACTGGAGCCTGATTCTGCAATGTGCAACTGCCAATGTGCTCAACACCATGAAGGAGGTTATTAGCACCTTGTAGGACTGGGCCCAATATTGAATCCACTATTCCGCCTGCCAGTGTAAGTTCAGGCAGCCGAGCATACAAAGGTGCATGGATTCATATGACTATATGAGAGAGAATTAAATTTGACGCTGAAAAGCACCGTTAAAGAGTCGCTAGAAGAAAGGCTCCTTTACTTTTCATAATTCTCATCCTGCCTCAGTTTGGCATATAACCTGATAGAATTTTTGCTCATACTTATGGTTCTCGTATTACATTAAACTGAAATAATGTTTCAATAAATTTGCCATAGTAGTAACTTCCTGTAACTTTTAGATATGCCTCTGCACATAACTGGATTACTGCTGTATGGAAAACTGGAAAAATATACAGTAATTTTTATTAGATATCTTAATCTATGGCATGAGAAAAAGGAGTTTAGTGGCAACATTGTACTAAAATGTGAGGGAGAAATATATACCTTTAATGCTAATATTTCCTGGGTTCTGGCAACTGGCCTCAGTTGCAACCTTACCAGTTTATAAACATAGGCAGAACAGGAAGACGGAAAGGTGATGCCATGGCCCTAGCCAGGGGCGGCTCTAGCTTTTTTTGCCGCCCCAAGCACGGCAGGCAGGCTGCCAACTGCTGCCGAATTGCCGCCAAATCTGCAGGACCGGCGGACCTCCCGCAGGCAAGCCACCAAAGGCTTCCGGATTGCTGTCCTCGCAGGGACCGGCAGGGCGTCCCCCGTAGCTTGCCACCCCAGGCACGCGCTTGGAGCGCTGGTGCCTGGAGCTGCCGCTGACCCTAGCTTCCCCTAGCAGATGAGATACAGGGGAGTGTAGGCTGCACCATCCAGAAGGCCAGGTCTGTCCCTAAGACCCAGTCCTCCCCTAAACTCTCCCTGCCTACAGAAGCCATATGTCTGAATTTCACTGGGACAATCCCAGTTTTTCTTATGACTTTCAGGATACCTAAAATGGCCTGGGTTGTGTTTTTTTTAAATTACAAGAATAAGTACAAAGTGTTTGTTCAAAGCATATTGCTATATTGATTGTAAAATGATGTGTGGTCCTGTTTCACCCTCATCATGTAGTGAACATGGGTTTTATGGCAACCATTATTCAGGGCCAAAGCTTATCATAACATGTCAGGCAACACCACTACAAATACAATGGTTCGATGATCCAGTCTAATCAGAGCAAAGCCACTGCTCGGACTCCTCTGAGAAGGTTGAGAAGGGAGAGGATGTGGACCTGATACCCCTTCTGTCCCTCCTTCCTGTGGTTCCCAGAAACATACAGAAATTGTTATAGGGACTAGTGCCTATGGTTTCATATTATTATACCATGAGTATGAAACTGCATTACCTATATGAATACCAATTTAAGGTCCCTAAAAATTGCTAACACAAAAGCATCTTTTTTTAATATGATCATCATAGCTCTGCCGCACCTCATACCCTACTTAGGATTGCACCATAAAGATGTAATCTATGCTGAAGTGCTTAGAAGCCCTTCTCCAATGTGTTTGCATTTTACAAGGTCTGCAGGAGCTCTTCTCCCAGCTTTGTATGTCACTACTGTACCACTTTCACTCAAAAAAATCACCTTCAGCAGGACTCCAAGTATGAAAAATATCATCCCAAAAGGCTACGGTTTCTGAAAGAGTCCTTGAAAACACAGGTCTAGAACTGAAAATTGTTGTTTGGTCCCAGTCCTGCTGAAAGAGGCCTTATTAATCTCTAACATTTGTTAACCACACAGGAGAGAATATATTTTTAATTTATATTTAAAACAAGTTGAATAATCATGTCTGATGGTCTCCAAGAACGGCATTTCAAAGCAGAGAGGAAAATTATTACTTCAGCAAGGCCTAGCAGTCTCAATTCACATTGGAACTCCATTATGCTAGTTGCTATTCAGATATCTAATGTGATACAGTCCCTGTATCAAAGCGCTTGCTTATACTTTACAGTAGGAGAGAAACAGAGGCACAAAGAGGTAAAACGCCTTGCCCAAGATCACACAGCAAGTCAGTTACAGAGCCAGGACACGAAACAAGGTCTCCTGATTTCCAGTCTAGTTTCCTACCCATTGGACCATGCTACCTCCCAAATTTATCCAGAAACATAAACTACTTCAAACTAAATCTAAAATAATAATAAAAATGCAGTAATGTACGAGATCATACTGACTTGGTCTAAATGAGCAGTGTACACATTTCTGGAGGGCATGTATGCTGATCACCCTGTACAGAGAGCTGCATTCAAGACATCAGCGAAAATGATCTGAGGTAAATTAATGGAGAATTAGTGAGAGAAATCAGTGATACCAACAGGAAAGCTCATAGACTATTAAGCAAGATGCAGTCATCTCTTGCAGAAAGTATGTGTGGCAAAGTTTTCTTAAACAATCCCAGAAGCCTGAGGAAATGACAAAGGCAAACCAGGTTCCTCAAATAGAAAATGGATGTCCTGAAAATAGAAATGAAATGAAGTTCAAATACTCAGTTCAGAGATGATCAGGGACATCAAGAATCCTAACCACTGTGGGTCAGGCAGCAGCCACCGTGAACCTGCTGTCTTGCTGCCTAACCCATTTAGCATCTGTCAAGAGAAAAGAACAATAACATTGGCTGTAGCCAGGTTCAGCTAAGAAGATGAACAACAGTCAATTATTTGATGTTTGAAAATGTCAGACATGCTAAAAGCACCAAAAGGTTTTGGAGATATCTATGAAGTTAATTAAAAGTAATGCTACTTCTTTCAGAGGAGTTGACAGATGTCATCAAATAAGGCAGGCAAAGATTGTGTGGAGTCCAGACAATAAATTATATACCTGTAAATCTTGTTCTGTGACAGGTATAATGTATTCTTCTTAACTTTTTGTGTGGTCCATCCCATACAATAAACACAGGCAGTCTGTGAGAACATCTCAGATATAACGATCTATGCAAGTTTCACTCTCAAGATTCCCATGATGTCATGAAAACCTCATAATGTGCGTGTATACATTATTTCACTCTGTGTAATTGATAAACTGTAAAGTGGCCCATGCAAAATGAAATCGACTGTCTCGGTCTGCTAGGACCTAGACAAGAAGTATCATAATGTATGGCACTAACTGGTTCTCTGTTGGCAATCTCAGAAAAGAAACCAAGCATTTAGGGCTCATCTAAACACAAAACTTAATCCAGAATAAAGTAGGGTAGGAATTTAAAGCAGAACAGCTATTTCTAATTAAATCCATATGTGGATGCTTTCGTTTTGGAATATGAGTGCCTTATTCTGAATTAACTCTAATCTGTCGAATTAATCCAGAATAAGAATGCACACACAGAATCAATCAAAGTTATTCAGGAATAATTCCCTATGTTGAGAAATCCTCTGTGTAAAGAAGCTCTAATTGAGCTTCAGAAAACAGACCTATCTTTTCATTCCTACAGATCAAGGCTGAAGTATGTTGGGAGGACAGAGTGGAGGAATTTAAACTAATGTTGCCCATGCCGTATATTTTCAGTAATTAAAAAGAGATGTTCAGGGCCTTTTACAAGCATTAATAGTCCCACACAAATCAGTGATGATTTTTAAGAACTATAAAAAGGATACAGGGATTTCATTTCATGAGATAATGGTGAATTTATCAGAAATAAGGACATACTTGCTAACTGTAAATAAATTTCATATTCTCATAGTTATTACAAATTACATTTTAACTTTGACAGCTCCTCACCTTTGAAATTCTCTCAATTTAAAATGCACTCACTGCTGTATTCACTGCAGCTACTGGTCCCTGATGGTACTATGGTGGTCTGTATTAATTCTCTGAAGGTAATTCCTGCTCACAATTAATAGGGGAAGGGAAAAGGGGAAGGGAAGGAAGAGGAAAGGAAGGGGCAGGGGAAGATAGAGAAATGGGAAAGGGAATGCAAAGCCGGAAGCCATGATTCTCTCCTATAAACATTCCGTTTACCTAGGCATTTTCAATTACTTAATATTCTAAGAATGCTGACACAAACAGTGAGAATATTTTTCCCATCAGAATACCTGAGGTCATTCTGCTGGAGTTATTCTCCAGGGGCCAAATGCAGCTTTTACACCACTATAAAGCCAGTCACGCTGCTGAAGTTAATCGGGATTTATAACAGTGGTAATGAGAGCAGAAGTTAGCTCAGCTATTATCATTGTCTGTATCTTCTGGAGGCCTGTGACTAAGTGAGAATTTCAGCTTTCATTTTAAAAAAATCAAGAACACTTTTTTTTGGCTTTACAGTTGTGGATGAGAGAGTTTGAAAAAGTGACAAAAGCACATCCTAAATGCTCAGAAACCATACAGGAAATAAAAAGAACACCACTCTTTTCTTTTAATTTCATAATTTTTAAACCAATCTTATGGTCTTTGGGTCCTAACATGATTTTTTGGAGGTACCAGTACTGGGTATTAATATTTCTGTTAGGAGAAGGGAAACCACACACAGGTCTGACAGCTGCATAGTGACATAAATAGTACATTGCATTGTGTTGGTGGGGGGTTGGTTGTTTGACTATATTTATTTTATTTCATATATGTTCTAAGCCTGCAACCCCTTACATTGGAGCAAAGAGAACTGCTCACATCAGTATGAACTATTGCATGAGTAAGGGTTTGTGTTGTGCCTATCGCACTCTTCGTTCTGCATCTGGGACACTGTGCTAAAAGAAATTAAAATACTGTGAAACCTATGCTAACCATCACCTGTCCTAATGCCAAAGCTCTGCAGAAGTTCCTCCATATTCATCACTTTGTAACAGATGGCTGCATAATACAACACCCAGAAATGTGGCAGACCCTTGGGAGGGCCAGTATAAATAGTCTTCACTTTAATAGTAGACTAGGTTAATGATAAAGAAAAAGAAACATAGACTGGAGAGAAGTAGGAGGCAAATTCATGGGGAAATTACTGAACACTTAGAACCAGTGTCAGGCTTGAGTAGACACAAATGAGACAACAGCTCCAGCCTTCTAAGGTGATAAGGGCTCTTGGCAGCATTTATACTAACATACGACTGGAAAACTCCAGGGTCATCATTGAGCCCAGTCTCCTGCTAGCTTAGGCAACCCCAACATACAATTCCATTCATAAATTTATCAAGTTTCATCTTAAAATAAGTTAGGTTGTTTGCCCCCACTGCTGTGGGAAAGCTGTTTCAGAACATCCCACTTCTTCCTTTCAGATTCTTTTGGGTGACTCCCGCACCCAGCAGTATGCATCCCACATTGCATAAAAAGCCCTAGCCTGCACCCCAAATCAAATGTCCCTCTCCCAGCACATATAACATTTTGGATGACCCCTGTTACTGCCTCCTCAGATAAACTCACACTGTCACTGACCCTCCCATGTCAGCTGAGTGTATTTTGAACATTTGGATGCAGGATAGGAAGCTAGATGAGGGCTCCCACCGAAGGGCAGTGCTTTGGGAGTGGGGATTTACCTGGCTTTACCAACATACCTTTGAAGAGTGCAGAAATCCTCCCCCGGAGACACCTTGGGAGGGGGACATATGGCAGGGGGGTTATTTGCTACACTAAGAAAGCCTGAAAGCTAGTTCCTGGGAACACTCCCTAGGAATGAGTGGTGGGCTTCTCTTCCCTGAGGATGTGGGGAATGCTGTGGAGGTGTCCCCTGTGGGAGGATCAGGGGGCTCTGCTCTGATGAGAGGATGCTGGGGGGGGGGGGTTCATCCCTAGAGATGGGGGGAGGGAGAGATTTCCCTCTAAGGGAGATGCTGGGCCATGCTCCACTGAGAAAGGGGTGTTTGGGGAGATCACTCCCCTAGGAGGAGGAGGTGTCTTCCCAAATGGGGTTAACTGGGGGGTGTCTCCTCTCTGAGGCACTGAGGGAAGCGTTGCTCCCTGGGGTGGGGGGGTTGCTGGAGCACTCCCCTGGGAGTGTGCGTTTAACAGGGCTCCAGGAACAGGCCTTTGCTGGATGGGGGAATACTGGGGTGCTCCCCCGATGGGTGGGGTCTTCTAGGAGGTTCCCCCCAGGAAGTACAGGCACGGTCCTCGCTGACAGGGGAGCTGGGGCCCAAGGGATTGGGGGGGTCAGGGAGCCCCCCCCAGGAGCTGAGGATGGGGGTCTCCCCAAGGGGAGGGGTGGAAGGTTTTGCCCCGGGGAGGAAAGGACGGGGTCTCCCCGCTGGGGGGGGGTGTTTGGGAGGTTGCCCCCCCCCCCCGAGGGTGAATTGAGGGGGGTGTTGGGGGCGCTGCTGGAGGAGCGGGCTCCCCGCCGCTCACCGCGCGAGGCCTTCCCCAGCTCGTCCCTCTGCCAGGCCGGCGTCTGGCTGTTCCCCAGGCAACCGCGCCGGCCTGCCGGCTGCAGCGCGCGCCGCTCGGGGGCGGGCCGGAGGGAGCGAGCGCGCGCCTGTGGCCGGGGCCAATCGCCGGGGAGCGAGCGGGCCTCGTCGCCTGCAGGAAACTGGAGGGGGAGGGAGATTGGGAGGCAGGGGGAAGGGATGGGGGAGGGGCAGAGAGAAGGGGATGGGGGAAGGGATGGGGGAGGGGCAGAGAGAAGGGGATGGGGGAAGGGGAATGCGGAGGGGCAGAGAGAAGGGGATGTTGGAGGGGGAAGGGAAACGTGGAGGGCAGAGAGAAGGGGGAGGGAATGGGGGAGGGGCAGAGAGAAGGGGATGGGGAAAGGGGAATGGGGGAGGGGCAGAGAGAAGGGGGAAGGGAATGGGAGAGGGGATGAAGGAGGAGTAGAGGGGCAAATACAGGCAGAAAATGGGGCTGCAAGGGGGATAGTAGCCAGGGTGAAGGGCCAGAGACTGGGGTGGGGGTGGCTCGTGCCCCAGTCACAGGATCCTGGGGTGCCACCGTGAGGCACTGGAGTTAGGCCCTGGTTAGAGCCGGACAACTAACTGATTTTCTGGTTCACTGGCAGTTCTGACAAATCAAAACAAAAATCCCCTTCCTGTTCAACCACAACCAAGATGGTTTTGGAATTTTCAGCAGCTCAGAAAGTCAGCGAAGTTTCATTTTAGGTACGTTCAGTAAAAGGAAATGAAGGGCTAGATTCACAAAGCTGGGGCTGGCGATGGCCCCCTTCTAATTATTAGCCCAGTAGTTAGAGCACTCACCCAGGCTGTGGGAGGCCCAGGTTTGAATTTCCCTTCCAGAGCAGGGACTGGAAGCCAGGTGTCCCTCCTCCAATGCCCTGAGTACCAGGCTAGACTCATTCTCTCACTCTCTGCCCCAATGTCCATTTAAGAACTTTATACAAAGTGAGCAAGCTTCAGCAAGAAAGATGAAGCAAGATCCACCCCCAGAATAACCTGGTGCTTAGGGAATTCACCTGGGTGGGTAAAGACATGGGTTTAAGTCCCTGCTGACAAATGAGTATTCAAACCCCACTCTCCCACATCCTGATGAAGGTCTTAGCCACTGAGCTAAAGATCATAAGAGGGTGGTGGTGGCAGACCACCTCCTCTGGTCATTTTATGAAATGCTTGCCCCAAAAAAATCTAAATGTTTGTTTCAACTGAAACAATTTGCTGAAATCAACACAAATTCATGAAAAAATTTGTGTCTACCTGACTCTGCTTTTTTCGGGGTGGTGGGGGGGGGAGTTTCAAGTCAAATTTTGGCCCTTGTATCTGACTACCTGTTATCAGTGCACAGGGCTCTCAGAGGCAGATAGAATTTACCTTCTGGGTTGGAGTGTGTCTGAAACTCTGGTCATGGTTCATGAGGTTCCCAAATTCCCTTTCAGGATTGCTTCTGTGAAACACTGTCACATTGTGTCAGGTCAGACATAACAATATGGTGCCAAGGTGTCAGGTCATTGCTGGTAACATTTGCAGATGACACAAAGATTGGCTGAGCAGTGACTGACAGCAAGGGGAGGTCACTGGTGCACAGCTGAATCATTTGGTAAGGTGAGCTCATTCAAATCGTGTGGTTTTATCTGGCCAAATGCACAGCCACACATATCTTGGAACAAAGAACGTAGGTCCTATTTACAGAATGTGGGGTTATATCCTGGTAATCTGTAACTCTGAAATAACAATGTAGGTCATTTAGGCATCTGAAAGGGCTCATTGTAGGTAACCAACTGAATGTGAACCAGGGCCACCCGGGGGGGGGGCAAGTGGGGCAATTTGCCCCGGGCCCCTGAGAGTTTTTCCCAGCTCTGCCACTAGCTTGCTGTGGGACCTTGGGTCAGTTTACATATTTGCTTACATTTCTATGTATGTAAAATGGGTTTAATATTACTTCACTAACTGAAGAGGGTTATGTGAGACTTAGACATTGATTCAGCAAAGCACTTGCTTAATTTTAATCACATGAGTATGTAACTGGTAATGGGGTAAATTATGTACCATTATTATTACACTCCCCTTTCCTGTACTTCAGTTGAACTCTTCTGAAGCACAGGACAAAGTTTCCTCTTTTCTGGATTTTTCAGAAAGCCTGACACAGCGTCAAATCCCAGTGCTATCGTATTCAAAACCTTGAAAGGAGATAATAGATACAGATGATAAAACAAATCCATATCTCTTCACCGCTGCTGGTCTCCTATTTGGGGACAGTGGAGTTGGGGAGGGAATGTGGTAGTATAAAGAATGGGGATTACAAAATGGCATGGGACTGTTCACATGCTTAAAGTTAAGCACACCTTTAAGTCCTTTGCTGAACTGGGGCCTAATTAGTGTTTTGAGATCTTCAAATTAAAAGAGATATAGGAGTTTAGACTATTACTAATGTCTAGTTGGTAACAAGAAGGCCTTTAAAATCTAACTTGCCAACTCCAGGATTTACTACATACAGGATACATCTGTGAAACACACTCCTGCACTGTGACTGAATATATCTGGGTCATGCTGACATCCTAGTAAACAGCTGCTCATTTCAGGCTTGAAAGGATGAAACCAACACAATCAAAGAAAATTCAAAATTAAGAATCCCGCTCTACCCTTAACTCATCCCCTTTAGTACTGCAGAGCTTCCAGAACTCAGTGATATCCTTAATTTGGAATTTCCTTATTTGTTGGTGTCAGTCCATAAGCTTTATTTGGATGTTGTTGTCCATACAACCTCCTTTTACTGAAACAAACTAAAAGGTTGAGTTAGAGGCAGAATACTGCAGTACTGGCAGAGTATTTGTTCCTGGTGCAATATTCACCCTATCTCAGGGCTGGCCCTTTAAGCGGAATCGGATTCCCCAGCCTACCAGTGATAGGCTCTGCGAAGGAAGCAAGCCAACCCAGCTCTACCTGCCTACACAGCTGAAAGACACAAGGAGTTCCATCCCTGTTTTTTCATTAGTTGACCCACAATATTACTTGGGATCTGGAGCTAGTAGCTCCTTCCCTTAAACTGGGGGAGGAGTCTTTAGTTGTGGGCAGGCTTGTGTCCACCTTTCCCCAGATTCCCAATAACTGGAAGAGACAAGGTGGGTGATGCTGTTTATCTGCTGTTGATGAGAGAGACAAGCTTTGGAGGTCTTCTTCAGATCTAGAAGGCAGTTAAGTAAGGAACACCTGGGCCTAATAAAAGCTTAGTAGAGCTCAGCTGGGGAGAGCCGATGAGGAGAAAGGAAGTTCTGGAGGGAAGGAGTGCCTGGGGAGCCTGAACTAGCCAATAGCTGTACTTCTAAGGGAGGGAGGCCTGCGAAGGACCCTGAGCAAGCAGGGGAAAGACTGCAGAACTTTCCAGGTAGCGGAGAAGCCTGAGGCCTTACCAGAGAACGAGTTGCTGCTGGGATCCGGATACTTTTGTTTCTTGGACTTTTAAGTTTGGTCTGGGCTCTGAGGTAAGAACCTTTATACCACTATATATAGTCTTCATTTTAGAAACTTTGTTAAAGGGAGCCATGTGGGTGTAAAGTAAAGTGTTTGGCTTCTTCTTGATCCTGCTATAAGGCAGTTAGAGTGACTTTTTGTTACCTCATCCAGGGGGAAACTGAGGCAGGACACTGTGGAGCCACATTCACCCATGAGGGAGTGCTTGGGAGGTCATGGTGTTCCTTTAACATACCTATTGCTGATTTGTCTTTTATTGCTGATATTACTTTATTTTTAGTGCCAACTTTATTTGGAGCTGTGCAAGACACACCAATGAAGACAATGCTTACTCCAAAGAGCTTACAGACTAAACTTGGTGGAAGTCACAAGAAGCTGTTCTCAGATCGTGGGAGTTAAGCCCCTAGCCTGCTTAGATATGTAGTGAGATTTACAAAAATGCCTCTCTGCATCTTTAGGCACCCAATCATCATCATTATCAAGGTAAATCCTTGGGGGGCAGAGGCATGTAGTCTCCTTGCTGATAGAGTGGCACATGGGTTGATTTTTAACTAGGTCCTTAAGACCATGTGACTGGATGTTCAGTCTGTCTTTATCATCAGCAATCTAATTCCACCTCCTACATGGTTATCATGTTATTGCTGACTGCCTAAATGTCTGTAAATCTGGCCAATAATCTGAAATCTGGGGTTCTGGCTTCCCTTTGAACAGGTGCACAAAGGGGGGGGGCAGAAGAAAGGAATCTCTGCACTCGTCTCTGCTCTTATGCCCCCACCTGCTCAAAGGATGTCCATAGAATACATCTTAGTCCATTATGGTGCTGATACAGAATCCCATTTGTTCCCAGTGAAGTCAAAACTAACGACTTCACTAGGAGCAGGTTCTATCCCATTGCTGGTCAGTTTGCTTTTTGCGGGGGGGGGGGGGGGTGTGTGTGTGTGTATATAATTTATTTTAATTTGCCACTTATGTATATTTGTTTGACCTTCCTTCTCCCCTTCTTTCAACAGTCACTTTTTATTAAGTAGTGTTGTGCGAACATAGCAGTTCTGTGGGGCAGATGATGAAGGCACAGAACTAAAATGACAACCAACTCATTTTATCCATATGATTTAAAGTTGCTTATTTCTTTATATAAATTACAGACCTGAGGTTGCTATTCCAGTTTACTTTATCCCACCAATGAATCCCTGGATTTACATGTCAGTTTGTGTTCTGTACTTATCTATTTTTTTTAATTGTAGTTTAGTACTATAAAGTGAATACCTGTGATTCCTGTTCTGTGCAAGCCACAGATAAGGTGCAGTACAGTGCAGCATTTTGTAATGGTATCCTGAACGTGCCCTGAGAAGAAGCTTTTGCTTGCCTGAGATGTCTGTGGAATTCTTCTGTAGCAAAATATCCCCAGCATACCGTGGAAGAGCAGTATCAAATTATTTTCAACACCTGGATTTCTTCTTCTTTTTGTGCATTTTTATTTTAGAAATACTGAAAAATCCAGTTTTTGGGTGGATTTATTTAAAGTGTCATATAAGGATAATAGTTATTTGATTTAAGACCTTGTTTCTAGGAGGAGCCTATGCCACAGCAAACCATGCCTTGAGTACAGATTACATCCTTTAATCCCGAACCATTATAAATCCAATACAAAATTTGTGTCCTTACAGGAACAAACATAATCAGACTCCCTGAATAGCCCCATTAAACTAATCTGAAATGATAAGAGATTAATTTTTTATTATTATTACTACTATCCTGTGGAAGTCACAGGAACATAAACAAAGCTGAAAATAGTGGCATTTGGGTAAACATGAATATCATGGTATTTGTGTTGTAAATTTTTCACAGCCTTATTCAACTACACCTCTACCCCGATATAACGCTATCCTCGGGAGCCAAAAAATCTTACCGCGTTATAGGTGAAACCGCGTTATATCAAACTTGCTTTGATCTGCCGGAGTGCGCAGACCCGCCCACCCCCCACCCCCCCGGAGCACTGCTTTACCGTGTTATATCTAAATTCCTGTTATATCGGGTTGTGTTATATCTGGGTAGAGGAGTACCTCAGGGAGCCCTTTATTGGAGCCAAAATAACACAAGATCTGGTCTTGTGATACTTACAACGGTATTTCAGCTCCTGCACGGTGGATTATCTCAATCCATAAATGGATCAAAAATAATAAAAACAAAAAATTTGACTCTACACCTATTCCTCATTGCAATTAAGTGATCAAGAGAATTTTAAAATATTGAAGTGTTTGGAATCCAAACAGCACATCATGCTACTACATTAGAACTAAGTGACATTGGCTGGAAAAAAAACTGAATCTGGCTATTTTCATTGTACCTAGCTTAACAAAATGCAAAAGTTAAATAAAGCAAAATTGGTAAAAAATTAAGTTGATTTTTAAAACCTTTTTTTAATATTTAAGGTACTGTAATAACAAAGATAAGTGGCAAATGTATCCCTGGTGTATCTCCACTGACTTCCATTACGTTTTATACAAATCAGGCTTACTGATACTGAAAGGAAACCTTTTGATACATATTATGACACTTATATCTTTTAAAGGAATTAAACAAAATTTTGGAAACTACGCGTCAAGCTATGGAATATGACCAAATGGGGTGCAGTGTTTTCCATCCTGACTATCCTACCATGCTGTTATGAAGATTTGCATTTGCTACAAGGAAAAAAAATACTGCTGACTTGTATGTTTGTATGTGTACATTTCTGGTGCATTGGTGTTATATTGTCTAAACCAGTGGTTCCCAAACTTTAACAACCCGCGAACCCCTTTCATGAAAATATAAAATCTTGTGATCCCCTTTCTAAAAATGAATATTTCCAGGGATTTTCTCCCTTACCTGAGCATAAATTATAGAAGCATTTGGTTTTTTATGGCATGCCTATTACACACTATTTATTATTACATTATTTATCTTTACATTATTAATTTTATTACATTATGAAAATGGCAACTCTCTTCCAAGATTTCATTTTTGTAGCTCATATCACTTCGATTAAGCCTCCTACATGTTTCATCAAGGAGTACCAGACATGAAACAGCATGAAGGTATTTAAGAAGCCAACTCAAATAAAGAATTCCTCCCACAAGCATTTGGGTCTTGAGCAGTCCAGGTAAACAACGCACGACTACAATGAAGCTTAAATTTGTTCTTCATAATAATTTTAAAAACAACACTAGTAGCCTATTTAATTTTAGAAACCGCAAAAAATATCCACCTCCCTTTCCATTTCTCATAAGGAGTCTTGAAGTTTAAATCTCCTGAGTGTGACGGATGCACTTGCTTTGATCTGCATAGCTCTTGGAAGTCCAGAACCATTGGAGAAAGATAAAGTCTCAGGTCCGGTTCAGAATTGAGTCTGCTTCTGTATTTGGTTTTCAGATGTGTATACGAGGAAAATACTCTGACATAAGTATGTTGTTGAAAACGTTAACAAAACTATAGTTGCTTTTTCTGCCAGCAGGGTGTACTCGTTTCTTAAACTCAGCCAAAAGTTGATCAATGAGAGACCTCAAACTCCTTTTCAGTTCGTAATCACAGGAGATTTCAATTAATTTCTCTTTTTTCCTCAGTGCTCAATATCTGCGTTGAGAAAGTAGTATCATCAAAGGGGTTGCAAATCCAGTCATTATCGCCTGACATAGCCAGAAAGTATTGCCTGAACATTGTGCAAAGTCCTTTTAGGTATGCAAATATATTGGTTTTAGTGTACAGATCCAACCGAAGTTTATGTTCTGCCAGGAGGTCATGGTCATGGGGCTTGGGCTGCCAGCCCCCACGCCCAGGGTCCCTAGAGAGGGCTCTGTCCACCATTACAGAACTTTTTCTGAGACACCCCCCCCCCCCTCCCCGGATACATTTCATGAACCCCAGGTTGGGAACCACTGGCTTAAACAGATGGCAGGCAAAGAAAAAGATGCAGAACTGTTTGCAGGCATTCTTCCTACAAGAGGCCTTGTCAGCTAAATCCTTGTGTTCCATCCAGGACCCAAAGAGACCATCTTTCACTTATTTCCAACCCGTCTTTAGTTCCTAAAAAGCCTAGCTAAGTGCCTAAATTGACACTGGTTTCTGGATCCAGGCTCAAAATGAATAAGATCCATACCTCTGTTAGAACATTCAACTCCTCTTCCACTTCCACTAGTTTTGAATGATCTTCATATATCTAAGGGTCACTCCTAAGACTCTTTCTTAAAAGGAGAAGCAGGATGAAGCTCCAGCTGTGATGGATCCGTTGTATTACTCAGATAAGGAGGACCAACCAGCTCTTAAGCATCCTTCTGCAGCTTTGAAATGCAAAGGTCAGTTTCTACTGGCACTGTTTTCTCCTCCGGTACATGCAGGTTTAATAAGTTTGTTTATGGTGTAACTTTTGCCTATGCTAGTGGTTGGTTTTTTTTTTTTTTTTTTCCCCCCCCCCAATTGGCCCTGATTTTCATTTACACTAAGACCTGTGTCCTCTGGCAATGTGAAAGATCCTTAAAATGTTTGTAGATTATATTTATGCTAGCACTCAGTTTAAGGGCCTTTCACAGTGCTGGAGCAGCACAAAGGGACCACATTGTAAATGAGATTTGGGCCCAGGTCAGGTTTACGTGACCATCTGTGCATGTTATCTCATCTTGCTGTCATTTGTGAAGTGCATTTGCTGACCTGGAAAATGGGCAATGCAGTGTTGCCAACTCTTGTGACTTTATCATGAATCTTGTCATATTTGATATTTTACGTAAAGCCCCAACTCCTGGAGAGGTGAGAATCTCAGCTTTCTTTTATTTATTTTATTTTAAGCATGCTTCTATCCCCCCATGATTACAGAGAAAAGCTTAAAAATGTGACTGGAGTGTACCCTGAAGGCTCAAAAAACAGAATTCAGGTAACCAAAGCCCAAAAGTAGTAATTAAAAAAAAAAAAAAAAAAAAAAACCACGATGTTTAAGCCAATCATCATTTTGAGGGGTCCCAATCCATAATTCTTGAACATTTGGGGTATGCTGTAATGGCACTGATTCTGAAAGGCTCCATTGGTCTCTGAACCCAGAGGTGCATTTCTCAGTAGTGTGAATGTGCCTGACTTACTGGTAAGTAACCTTCATTTGTCTGTTAGATTTCATTTTAAGTGCTAATAACTTAATCAAAATCACTGACTTAATTGCAACTGTAGGATCGAGGCACCAAAAGGGGTGGGGGTTTTTTTGTTTTGGTTTTTTTTTTGGTTAAACTAAAGCCAAAAAAAGTATGTGTGTTTAGTGTAAATGCATGACAATTAGCAGGTATGCACTGTGCAGCTGGAGGAATACCAGGATTCTGACTCCTAGAGATGGACTAGTAATTACCTCCTGTCTGTAACTATATCTTTCTAGGCAAAGCATGTAATTTTTACAAAGTTTGCTGTAAACTGTATTTTACATTGAAAACCACAACAATGCATTACGCTTTCAGAAACGTGGTGTTTTATTGAGGTCCTTTTTATGGGGTTTTCTTTTTTTAGTCTTTGTTCTTTCTGGGTTCTGCTATGCAGGTTGTTTGCTTTGTGAGGGCTAAATCATGACCTTCCCACAATCCCCAAGCAAGGGGCAGCACTCTGTTGTGCTGACATTGTGACTGATTCCTGCTCTGATACAATCTGCTGCTTGGTTTTTCCCCAGCTACAAAGGGGAAATACCTGTCCCAGGCCTATATGAGTAGCTATGTGGGATTGAGATGCTGAATCTTGACCCACTTCCTTCTACTAACCTGCACTGACAGGAGAGAAATATAGTGGCTCTGCAGTGCCTGGCTGGGATGATTTAGTTGGTGTTTGTCTTGCTTTGAGCAGGGGATTGGACTAGATGACCTCCTGAGGTCTCTTCCAACTCTGATATTCTATGCCTGCACCATTACCTGTGGCACAAGTAACAAGGCAGTCCAGGATTTGATCCTAATGGAAGGTCCTATTCATGTCAATGTAGCAAGCTCAAGGCTTAGTTGTATTTTTTTTTAAACTCTAAAATTTATGTATCGTAATGTACCTTTTTAATAGCTGTCCTTGTTGCTTGTATTCTGATTGCTGGTAGATGCAACATAACAAAGGGTGTTGCTTTAAAAGTCCCTCAGTCCAAATTCGTTGAGGGCAAGAAGGAACAACTTTACTGCTTTTCAGAATGATGGCCTGGTCCTCTGAAATCTCTGTGAGGAATCAAAGGTAGTCAATGTTGTGTGGTGTTTTATACTGGAGACAAATATTTTCTGTGGGTGGGTTACATGAGCAATCTTGACTCTGAACCTTGTATATCAATTGCTTGTTAATGGGCAGCATTATTTTTTACCGTCATGTATTATAAATGTGCATCAGTCAGTGAGTGGCAAAAGGTATGTAAAAACAAGTAAGCGGGATACTCCATAGTTGTTCCAGGTGTGACATTTTGTCCAAATCAATTCTTCTCCAGTTTAGGACAGTAGTAAACCTTGCATTATCTTCCGTGTGAGCAGGAATTGGCATTACTGTGGGTTTTTTTCCTGTTACAATACTGCTTTTTGTTTTGTTTTGTTTTCCCCTGATGATCCTCTGGATGGCCCATTTTCCTCTCTTTGAAATTGTCCTCCATGTCACAAGTACCTAGTGAGGAGGACTGCACACACCTCTGCCTGTGGCCTATACACAAAGTTCCTTCAGAGGCTAGGGAAAGGGATGTCACTAAAGACACGTGCCCATTCCATAATGCACTGAGCAAAATCCTTCTACTACCACCTCACTTCGCAACATCCTGGGAAATTTAGAGATCTTGTATGGTACCCACACAGACTTCCTGCGATGCACTATAGAAAAACCACTGGAGTGGACTGGCCCCAAAAGTTGTTGGTTTTATATGAAGACAATGCATGATTACTAAATTAATTTTATTAGTATACTTTTATGGAATGAATTGCCAATCAGTGACACAGAACTTAGCAACTAAAGTAAAGAAAACAGTGTTTGTTGTTTTAGGCTGAGGATGTATTGAAATCTGGCTGCTGCAATTATTAGACTGATAGTGGAAGGAGTTGTCTCATCTGAAGATTCTGAACCTGACTATGATGAAGTAAAATGGTCACAGCTTTGTTACCCACTCTCACATCACTAAACTAGTATGCTTAGGGGTACGTATACTTAAGAAAATAAGTGACTCATCTTGCATGCCTAAAAATTTTTTTTAAAGACCAGGCAAACGCATCTTATCCATTTGGTCAGATTTAGTTAGTAATTATTCTGTAAATGTGTTGCCTCCTTCTCCTCCCCCACCCCCTGGAACAATTCCGTAAGAAAGAATTGCTGGAACATCAGTAAGATGGGGGCTTATCTTACTCTCGCTGCAGACAATAAATTTTACCATGTACTTCAATGGGAGTAGGATTGGATGCTCAGTATTTTGGCTTATATTAGTATCTCAGGAAAGGTTCTAGGTAGGGGCAAACATGAGTACAAACAAAATCTGGGGATATAAAGAAGTTTGAGTTATGAGTTTACTTTCTAGACCACATTAAAGGAGTCTGAAAGTGTGTCCCCCCCAAAATGTGCAGGCTCACTCATTTGCATGCACAGAAACCTGCGGATAAACCATTATGTGCATCTGTCCCCGATTAACACATGTATTTACACCCATGTGTGGGGCCAGAGAGGAGCAGGGTGGGTGTGTGTGTGTGTCCCAAACATCACGTTTGTCTTGCCCATTGCTTTCCTTTGGCTGCCCATTCTCTTCCTCCTCTCCTGGCATGAACTCCAGATGCATAGAGGAGACTGTGCAGGGTCTGGCAGAGGGGAGGTAGTGTTACAGAGGTGGCTGAACCTCCCTTCTACTTCCCATTCATGGTGGCTCACTACCTAGGTTGGCTGTCAACCGAGCTTCACTGAAGCAATGTACTCCTCCTGGCAGCTCATCAAACAACACTCTGGCTGATCGAAGAGTACAACTGAGGGACTTCACAGTGAAAACTGGAGGGTGGTGGGGAGACTCTTGATACTCTAACATGGAAAGGATACTTCAGCCCTGCAGGTGCAGGGACCTCTATGTTGAGGAATGGACCTTCTGTGCCTGTAGGCCCTGCTCTTCTCTCTGCCAGCACAGCAGTGGGTTGCCAGTGGATGCTACCTCTTAACCTTTTGCTCTACTCCTCTTCCTTGAGGAGAAGAACAACAGAGGTTTGCAACCGGATCCTGCTCCTATCAGCATTAAATTCCACCTCAGTACCAGTGTTAATTCTGCCAAATTGGTAATCCTAGGGCAGGCTGGGGAGCACCTGCTCCGTCATGCTCCGTCTCCAAGCTGCACAACCTCATCACCATAGGCTCCTAGGGGAAAAAAGGAGCATGCCACTGAGAGGCATCATTTCTTCCCCCATTCTCCCCCCCGCCCCCGCCCTGCGTCTTGCTGCTGGGTTCTTCTGTCCCATTATTTTTGTTTGTCCCTCTCTGGAGTACATGGTGTAAGTCAGCTCTTCTCAAACTGTGGGTCCGGATCCCATTTTAATGGGGTCGCCAGGGCTAGCTTAGGCTTGCTCGGGCTCAGGGCCCAAGCCAAAGCCCGAGGGATTCAGCCCTGGGCAGGACTCAGGTTACAGGCCCCCTAGCTGGGGCTTTGGTTTTGACCCCTTCCCCACCTGGGTTGGCGGGGTTTTGGCTTTGGCCTCCCAACCGGGGTGATGGCACTCAGGTGGGCTCAGGTTTTGGTCCCCCCTCCTGGGGTTGTCTAGTAATTTTTCTTGTCAGAGGAGGTCGTAGTGTAATGAAGTTTGAAAACCCCGGTGTAAGTACTAATTGCCTGGGACACATTGTAATGTGATTTACATACTACAAAATTAATACACAACAAAGTTAGTTGTGTAGCAGGTAAGGTTGCTACACGCAAGCCACTGAACAATACATGCTGTCTACTCCTCCACCTGAAAGAACATGTTTTACCATGACCACAGCTACTGTACAATACACATGGCAACCCTACTTCTACCCCCTTTTGCCCTTCTGCATATGCCCCTTTACCAGATTATATTTTCCCCAACACGAGTCGTGGATCCTTGGTACAGTGGTTAACTGTGTTGAGAGACTGACGTTTACTAAAGGGTTGTGCACAGAAGTGTAGTTCTTCAAGTGATAGCTCCATCTTTTGCGATCACAACAGAGTTGTAAAACTTCCACTCTCCTCTACCAGTCTACCTGATATTGCTGACACAACTATGCCCTTTCTTCATCTTCCTGTTTGCTTACAATCTTCCCTAATGGCATGAGTGCTGGAAGTGAGTCACTCTGCAATTGGTAAGCTGTGTCCACAAAAATCTTATTTTACCTAGGGTCTCAAGTAATTGTGCTCTTTTAAAACTTCTCCTTCTCATCGCCTCTTTAGCTTGATAACTAAAACTATATGCACAATTTAACTCAAATGGTGTCAAAGTCTTTTCTGTGTCCTTTAAATGTCCAGCTCTCACCTTCACACAGGAGAGTTGATCATATGTAGCACTTCAGCACCATAGGGCAGATGTTCAGTTTCAGCCCTGATCTACACTATGAGTTTAGGTCGACTTTAGCAGGGTTAAATCAAATTAAGCCTGGACACGTCCACACGACGAAGCCCTTCCTTTCGACTTAAAGGGCCCTTTAAACCGGTTTCTTTACTCCACCTCCGAGAGGGGATTAGCGCTAAAATCGGCCTTTGCAGGTCAGATTTGGGGTAGTGTGGACGGAATTTGACGTTATTGGCCTCCGGGAGCTATCCCACAGTGCTTCATTGTGACCGCTCTGGACAGCACTCTCAACTCAGATGCACTGACCAAGTAGACAGGAAAAGGCCCGCGAACTTTTTAATTTCATTTCCTGCTTTCCCAGCGTGGGAAGCACAGGTGACCATGGAGGGAGGGGGAAGCAAATGAATACAGAACAAATCTGGTCCATCTATTTTTTACATCTTAAGCTGGCAGCAGATGGTGCAGCATGACTGATAGCCCTCGGCATCTTCTGGGTGCTTGGCAGAAGATATTGTACTACGACTGCTAGCCATCATCGTCAAGATGGTTCAGTAGGACTGCCGGCAGGACTGAGTCTCCAGGAGACAAAGCATGTCTGCCCAGGTGCCTATGATTGAACTGGAGTATGACGACGATGGATACCAGTTGTAATACACCATCTACTGCCAAAAGGCAAGGGGCTGCTGCTGTGTAGCAATGCAGTACCACGTCTGCCAGCACCCAGATGACATATGGTGACGGTGAGCTGAGCTGAGCAGGCTCCATGCTTGCCATGGTTTGCTGTCTGCACAGGTAACCCAGGTAAAAAGGCGCGAATCGATTGTCTGCCGTTGCTCTGACGGAGGGGGAGGGGTCTGACAGCATGTACCCAGAACCCCCCACGACACTGTTTTGCATCATCAGGCATTGGGATCTCAACCCAGAATTCCAATGGGCGGCGGAGACTGCGGGAACTGTGGGATAGCTACCCACAGTGCAAGGCTCCGGAAGTTGACGCTAGCCTCGGTACTGTGGACGCGGTCTGCCGGCTTCATGCACTTAGAGCATTTTATGTGGGGACACACACAATCGACTGTATAAAACCGATATCTATAAAACCTTCTATAAATTCGACCTAATTTCGTAGTGTAGACATACCCTCAGCTTTTGACAACACCCAAGTCTTTGGAAATTGTTGATCCTTTTTTTGCAACCTGTATCCTTCTCTTGATTTTCTTCATCACATCTGTCTGATGCTATTAGACTCCCTAAATAGGGGAACCTATTCACTTTGTTCCACCACTTGATTGTCAAGGTATAGGTGTTGCCTACTTTAAGTGTCACTGTGTTGACTTTTGTCTTCCTGATGTTGATTGTCATTCCATATTTCTTGCTGGTGTTGTTCACAGCAACAAGCATGGTCTGAAGTTCTTCCCTAGTCAATGTGATGTAAACTAGGTCATTGACATATGTTATGTTCTTGATATGTATGCCCTGACTGGTGTCTTTAAACTCTCCTTTTATTATACCTTCTATGGATATATTAAATAGTTGCAGAGAGAGAATACAATCTTGATGTACACCTTTCTTGATGCTGCAATACTTCATATTATTTGCACTGCTGCTTTTGTCCTAGTCCAGTCTTTTTATTTATGGTAGATCTTGAGTCAATATTATATATTCTTGAAGAATGTATTGTTGTTAGGTTATGATAAAATCTACAAAGCGCACACAAATTTCTCTTTCCACTTGTATCACATGCTTACATAAGATCCTCAGGGTAAAGATTTCCTCCCTCATGCCTACTTCTGGGTGGAAACCAAGCTGACTTCGGCTAATTCTTGTCTCAAGATATTGATGTATCTGAGTACCAACAATTTGCAACAAAACCTTGTGTGGGGCTTATTAGGCTTATAGTTTTGGTGTCGTTCACATTCTCTAGCGATAATAACGGTTTGTAGAGGAACAAGTGTTTAATGTTCTGTGTGTATATTCAATTAAAAAGTTTTAGCAAGTAAATGGTGTTTTTTTTTAATTGTCATTCAGGCGTTAGAGGCAGGGCTCATAATTCAAAGGGTATGTCTACACTACAAAATTAGGTCGATTTAATAGAAGTCTATTTTTTAAAAAATTGATTTGATACAGTCGATTGCGTGTGTCCCCACTAAGCGCATTAATTCGGCGGTGTGCATCCACAGTACTGAGACTAGCATTAACTTTCGGAGCGTTGCACTGTGGTAGCTATCCCACAGTTCCCACAGTCTCCGCCGCCCATTGGAATTCTGGGTTGAGCTCCCAATGCCTGATGGGGCAAAAACATTGTCGCGGGTGGTTCTGGGTACATGTCATCAGGCCTCCCTCCCTGAAAGCAACGGCAAAAAATTGTTTCTCACCTTTTTTTTCCTGGGTTACCCATGCAGACGACATACCACAGCAAGCATGGAGCCTGCTCAGCTCACTGTCACCATATGTCTCCTAGGTGCTGTTGGCAGACCCAGTACTGCAGTGCTACACAGAAGCATCCCCTTGCCTTGCCTTGCCTTGCCTTGTGGACAGCAGACAGTACAATATGACTACTAGCCATCGTCGTCCCATGGGTGCTCCTGGCCGACCTCGGTGAGGTCGGTCAGGGGCACCTGGATAAAAATGGGAGTGACTCCAGGTCATTCTCTTCTTTAAGTTTTGTCTAATGGAGATTCAGTCCGGCCTGGAATATCATGCCAGCTGGAGGCTCCTGCCTCAGGCTGCTCTCCCAGTTGGCAGCACCGCACAGTCACACCTACCCCAGCCTACCCCTTGCTCCCATGGCTCGTGAAGCCTGAACAGTAGTACGGAGCAGTTCAACTATAGGCTCAGCAAGTGCATAATGGTGGTTGAAAGTGCCTTTGGGCGTTTAAAAGCTCGCTGGCGCAGTTTACTGACTCGGTTAGACCTCAGCAAAACCAATATTCCCATCGTTTATTACTGCTTGCAGTGTGCTCCACAATATGTGTGAGAGTAAGGGGGCGACATTTATGGTGGGATGGGAGGTTGAGGCAAATCGCCTGGCCGCTGATTACGCGCAGCCAGACACCAGGGCGGTTAGAAGAGCACAGCAGGGCGTGCTGTGCGTCAGAGAAGCTTTGAAAACCAGTTTCATGACTGGCCAGGCTACAGTGTGAAAGTTCTGTTTGTTTCTCCTTGATGAAAACCCGCCCCCTTGGTTCACTCTACTTCCCTGTAAGCCAACCGCTCTTCCCTCCCCCGTTTGATCTCTGCTTGCAGAGGCAATAAAGTCATTGTTGTTTCAAATTCATGCATTCTTTATTAATTCGTCACACAAATGCGGGGATAACTGCCAAGGTAGCCCGGGAGGGGTGGGGAAGGAGGGAAGACAGGGGTGGGGTAGTTGTAGGGGCACCCCCTAGAATGGCATGCAGCTCATCATAGAAGCGGCATGTCTGGGGCTCTGACCCAGAGCAGTCATTTGCCTCTCTGGTTCTTTGGTAGGCTTCACACGGTACTGCTGCAGGTCCCTGTTATAACCTCTGTCCTTCATGCCCTTGGAGATTTTTTTTCAAATATTCTGGCATTTCGTCTTTTGGAACGGAGTTCGGATACCACGGATTCGTCTCCCCGTACAGCGATCAGATGCACTACCTCCCTTTCGCTCCATGCTGGAGCTCTTTTGCGATTCTGGGACTCCATGGTCACCTGTGCTAATCAGCTTGCTACGCTGGCCAAACAGGAAATGAAATTCAAAAGTTCGCAGGGCTTTTCCGGTCTACCTGGCCAGTGCATCTGTGTGCTGTCCAGAGCGGTCACAATGGAGCACTCTAGGATAGCTCCCGGAGGCCAAGACTGTCGAATTGCGTCCACACTACCCCAAATTCGACCCAGCAGGGTCGATTTCAGCACTAATCCCCTCATCAGGGAGAAGTACAGAAATCGATTTTTAAGAGCCGTTTAAGTCGACAAAAATGGCTTTGTCGTGTGGACAGGTTCAGGGTTCAATCGATCTAATGCTGCTAAATTTCACCTAAACTCAGAGGTGAACGTAAGCCAGTATGGCGTACCGGCAAGAGCCAGTACACCGTGCCGGACTGGACCGGCTTGTGCGGCCGTGATTTAAAGGGCCCAGTGCTCCTGCCGCTGCAGGGAGCCCCAGGCCCTTTAAATCCCCGCCAGAGCTCCGGCAGCCGAGCTCCCACGGTGATTTAAAGGGCCCGGAGCGCCACGGCAGCCGGAGCCCCGGGCCCTTTAATTCGCCCCTGATCCCCGGGGCTCCCAGCCGCCTCTGCAGCTGGTAGCTCCGGGGTGATTTAAAGACCCTGGGGCTCCCAGCCGGAGCCCCAGGGCCTTTAAATCTTGAAAGGCCTCGCCTCTTCCGGTTTAGGCCACACCCCCGGTCAGGACTCCGGCGTTCCGGTAAGTCCTTTAAGTTACACCCCTGCCGAAACTCGTCGTGTAGACCAGGGCAAAGTTAGCATCCCTAGGATCCCTAGCTAAGGCTGCTGTTCAGGTCCTCTCTGCTGTAGGAGATCACAAGAGGAAAAGCAAAGCTCCTGACAGAGAAGACTTTGTGTGTGCACAGCCTGCCTCATTCATGCTTGCATAAGCCCAGCCTGCATCAATCATACCATCAATCAAGTTTGTATGCATAGCACATAAACTTCTATTCTAATGTGAATCTCTGCTAAAAATGACCCCAAAGCCTGTGTCTCTGTCTGTCAATCTCTCTCTTTATTTATAATAAAAACACCAACCCTACCTGTTGCAACAGGCCTAGTCGGGTTCCTCTGTTTCTTTACACAACATTGAATAGAAAAAATCCTTTCTGTAAGATATTGGTCAACAATGGAAAAGGAGGACTGCCAAAGACAAATTTCAGCTAGAATGCAAGTACGTCCTTTTTAAAACTTTATTAAAAGGGCAGGGAGGGACCTACACAGAAAATTCAAAGGGCGTGATAGCTAACCCTGTGTGAAATTTCACACTGGCCACCTACTTTGAGAAATAAAATGGGCATAAAATTGCTGGTAAGCATAAGACTACAACCCTAACTATGGAGTCACTGATAGACACCTCCATAATATGGTTTAAAAAGCAAAACAAGTCTACCAGCCATATGTTAACTTCGGCTCAATATGTACTGTGATTAAAATATATGACAGTGCCGTGTATCAAGTTCAGGTTCCTCATTTCAACCCTCAAGGCTCCACACAACTCCACCCTCTACATATCTTCCCCAACTCCCTAAACTCAGCACAGTTCTTTGTACTGACACCTTCCTTTCTCTCCTTGGACCACCACTGTTTTGTGCTTGCTTTTTATGCTGTTCCATATGCTTGGAAATAGCTTTCCAAGTAGAGTTCACAAAGGCTTCGCCTCGCCTTTTTTACAAAAAATGGATGCATTCCAGCCATAACCACCACCCCCTGCTCCATGTGTGCTCTATATTGCACCTCTCTGGTGCCATTAGTCGTTCGATCTTTGGAGTAGACTTTATTTATTCAGCACATTTTACCCATTGTCCACTGCTCTGTACACCTAAACCACTATGTAAACAATGGAAATAAACAGAGCCTGCTGGTACAAGCCGGTGGAGAGATTCGTTTTGTGAAGGTCTGCTTTTGAGCGGGGTGTGTGTGTGTGTGTGTGTGTGTGCGTGTGTGTGTGTGTCTAAAATAGTCCATTGTGCAAGTGTTCGATGATACCATTTCTCATCTGAGTTTCAGCCTTGAGACTCCTCTAGCTCACACCAAGAGCAGGACAGAGCTCTGTGTGGTGCCAGAATACAGTAGAACCTCAGTTATGAACATCTTGGGAATGGTGATTGTTCGTAACTCTGAACAAAACATTATGGCCGTTTTTTCAAAAGCTTACAACTGAACATTCCTTAAGACGGTGTTGAAACTTTACTATGCAGAAGAAAAATGCTGCTTTTTTAAAATTATTTTTAGTAGTTTACATTTAATACAGTACAGTATTGTTTGCTTTTTTTTTTTTTTTTTGTCTCTGCTGCCATAGGCGCCGACTCTGTAGGTGCTCCAGGGCTGGAGCACCCACGGGGAAAAATTGGTGGGTGCTCTGCACCCACCGGCAGCTCCCCACCCCAGCTTGCCTCCACTTCCTCCCGTGAGCACACCGCCGCATCCTGCTTCTCCCCCCTCCCTCCCAAGCTTGCCGCGCGAAACAGTTGTTTCGCGGCGCAAGCACTGGGAGAGAGGAGGGGGAACGCGGCGTGCTTCGGGGAGGAGGCAGGGCCAGGCAGGGATTTGGGGAAGGGATCCAATAGGGGCAGAGTTGGGGCAGGGACTTTGGGGCAAGGTGGAGTCAGAGCAAGGGGGGGGCATAAGCACTCACCAGCGCCAAAAAAAGTTGACGCCTGTGTCTGCTGCTGTCTGATTGTGTACTTTTGGTTCCAAATGAGATGTGTGCCTGACTGGTCAGTTTGTAACGCTGAGGTTCTACTGTACGTCAAATGCAAAGGCTGCATAAAGTCAATTTTTCCCTCTGTCCCCATCTCTGCAGAAATGGCATAACTGAAAATCAAGCTCAGTGAATGGGAGTGAGTGGTACTGGGCCAACAACATGCTCAGTGTGATGGGTGTAGCAGGTCTTATATACCCTTCCTCCTCCTCCTCCCTCCCCCTCAAGGAAAAGAGCAGTGAATGTGGGTCCTCCAGGGCTGCCTAGAAAGGCTGCACAGAAGTAGCCAATCAGAGCCCAGCAGGCTCAGATAAAAGGAGCTGTAGGGCCTTAGCAAGTCAGTTCCTTGCTGGGACCAGAGAGGTGGGGGAGGGAGCTTCATTCTGGCCAAAGGAGCTTGATGGGCTGCACTTCCTGGAGCTGGGGGAAGACAGGACCTGAAACCCTAAGTGTGGTCTAGTGAGTGCAGCAGGTTTTGTGATCCATCTGATCCAGGGAGGCTGAAATAGCACTTTGCCATCTTTATAATGCAATCTGCAAAGAATCATCCCACTCCCTACTGATCAGCACAGGACAAGCAGTGAGTGCAGAAGGCAGTGGGTGGAAGCAGTGGGAGAGTGGGCCTCCGATCACAAAATGGAGATGTCTTGGGTCTCTCCATGGTAACCCAGGGAGTTTGCCATGCAATAAATAAGTATTGCTCTGTTTTATTTTGCATTACATTTAATAGTACCCCGAGGCAAGGTAGAGCATGCTGATGTAACCACATTTTAGATGAGGGAACCCAGGCAGAGAATATACTTAGCACACTGTATGTAACAGACACATTCAAAATGTGGTGAGGCAAAACTGTCAAAATTCCATTCATGGTAAGAATGCCCTTATCATGATGTCTGTATTTTTCCTGTGTGTGTGTGTGTGTGTCACTGAAGGAAGACAATGGAATGTACCATCATAAAGTCCTCAGATGAATCCTGACCCACTGAAATCGAGGAAAGCTTTGCCATTGACTTCACTGGGGCCAAGATTTCACCCCTGAACTCTGTCAAATAGGCAATTTTTTTTATCCGTCATTTGCAACATGCAGTGGCTGACTCCAAACACAGACAGTGCTTTGTGAAAACTCGGGATTCCCAGTTGTCAGGGCACGTGACAGAGGAGTAAAGAGATGGTTGGAAGCCCAAACTAGGTTGAGCCAAGTCATTCTGCTGCAGACCCTCAAGGCTGCAGTCTCCGTCAATATGCATGTCTGATGGCTAATCCTGGGGATTGAATAGAGGATTTCTAATGCTAAACGCATGAGTTTCTACAGCTGAAGCTAAACCTCCAGGCTGTGTAGCTGGGGCCTGCAACAGACTCTGTTTGTGAATTGGGCACAGAAGGGAACATGTAAAATGCCATGCGTTACATATATTCACATTGACTGGCTGGTAACCGGGGAGGCAATTTATACAAGCTCCAAAATGGCTTAAACGGCACCATGCTAATACATCTGCAAAGTGTGTAGCTGAGAGTGCTACAGTCTGCTTTATCACCATTCAGGCATTTCTATTTACAACAGATGCATTTCCCCCTATTCCTGGACTGCTCTCCTGAGCTGTTCACAGGGCAAGCCACCTCACCTTCCTCTGCAAGCGCTGGGGTAGCCAGGTTGCAAGTAGATGAGTGTTTCCCTAACTCTACAAGATTGCACTTTTCCTGTTATGTGCCGGATTTGAGGTGTCCTGACCCCTGCTTCTATCCCCATCTCTGCCATTGGCTTGCTCTATGATCTTCTCTGTTTCTCTGGCAGTATTTCACAGGCTTATGTTATAAAGGGCCCTGAGCGCCTCCAAAAGAAGGTGCTAAAAGCGTGAAGTATTATTCATCTATACTTTAGCAGAGCAGGTTTTCATACATACTTTTTTGGGGGGAGAAGGGCGGTTGTGGTTCTTTAAGAATACCCTTGTTTTAATTCAGTGTAGTCCCTCACACACAAGACCCTGATGGTAGCCCCTGCACTTCCAGCTGAGGGCTGAATGAGACTAGCAAACCTGTTAATACCATTCCTGACTCGGCAGGATCAATGGCTGGGGGCAGTACTGTATCCTTAGGGGCTGATTATGCTGACTACACAGCAATTTCTGCTCCTAGGATTGAATTCCTTTTTTCATTATGCAGTAACATTATATTGTAATACAATTATAGGGGCTACACCCAATCCTACCTGCATCTGCTATTATTGTCTAGTCTTTATCTACATGTTAACAATCACTTTGGGTGACCAGATGTTAGGGACAGTCCCGATATTTGGGGCTTTGTCTTATGTAGGTACCTATTACCCGCCACCCCCTGTCCCAATTTTTCACACTTGCTGTCTGGTCACCCTACAATCACTTCTCATGTAGCAGGGCAGGAAAAATGGTGGCACTCAAATGTGGAATTTGCTGTTTGGCTCCTGCTAGTTAAGGTGCAAATCCCCAGAGCTTTAATCCTGACTTGTTTCAGAAGGATCTGGTCTAGCTCACTCCTTGCACTAGGCAGAAACATATTAACTGCACAAGGTGACTATGAAGTGAAACATTGTGCTAAGGCTGCCAATTAATGTAGGGAACAGATGGGATTCATCTGTATGTTCAGATATGACATACTAAGCCAGGGGTTCTCAAACTGGGGTTTGGGACCATCAGGGGGTTGCAAAGTTATTACATGGGGGGGTTGCAAGCTGTCAGCCTCCACCCCAAACCCCGCTTTACATCCAGCATTTATAATGGTGTTAAATATACATTTAAAAACACGTTTATATAGGAGGGGTCACACTCAGAGGCTTGCTGTGTGAAAGGGGTCACCAGTACAAAAGTTTGAGAACTACTGTACTAAGCCCTACAGATTTGTTTTGGCACTTTTATAGCTCCTTTCTGAACTTAGGTATATTCTAAAAAAGAATGAGTATTTTTAATTAAGGAATAAAGTGGACATTTATCCTGATAAAAGGCATAGTTAGGGAATGGCAAAGTCCTTTAATATGGAACAATAATGGATACTTACTTATTATTAGAGACTTTTGAAAGACAGACATGAAATTAATAGTTGTGTGTCACTTTCATTACAGACTGTCAAAAGCGGTATTCTTTTTCTTTCAGGGCAGCATGGTTGCTAGGGCTTTTGTAGTGAATAACCTTTTTTGTGTTCAGTTCAAGGCTGAGTATAATTACTTTATAATTTTGGCTCACGAGGCCATTTTAGACAGTTCTTCCAGGGGGGGAAAAAAGAGCTCATCAGCTGCAAAGTACCCTCATTCAGCTGCCCTTCAGAGGGATGTCACTGCAAATGCAAAGGGTGCTCTTTGTCTTTCCTCATCACTTGCACATGGTGTATTTTTCAGGATTCAGCTACTGTCCAGCACAGTGACATGAATGTGGGCTTGACATTGTTAAAAGCTGGCATTCATTGGTTCTGACAAGTGAAGTCCCCAGTCTAGGTACACGTCTGGTTTAACAGCATAATAATCCTGTAATAATAATCATGGAAAGGAAGACCTTGGACATATTGTGCAAGTTGTTAAAGCTGATACCCCCAGGCTCCCATTGGGCTGATCAAACAAACTTACTCCCGCATGTCAACATAGTTACTCTTGCATGTCATTCCAGTAAACTTCCCCAAATTAATGACTTCACCTTTCTATGGCACCTGTGATCTAAGGAGCTCAAAATGTTTTAAAAACACTAAGCCCCACAGTCTGTGAGATCAGCAAGTACAATTGTACCCAAATAGTTTTATACCTACGCAGTTGTGTAAATTGAGGCACAGAGAGGTTAATTGACTTGCCTGTGGTCTCTCAATGGGTCAGTATCAGAGCCAACAATAACATCCAGGAGGCTGACTCTGTCTTGCGCTAATCAGTAGGCTACATTACCTCACCAAATATCCCCTGATTTTTTTTTCCCCCTGCTCAGGCTATATTTATATGATAGTTAAATCCTACATCTGTCTACCTGGCACATTCCACTCTCCTTACTATTTAACTCCTTCCAGGAATACAGTTAAATATGTACTGTGCACCTTACTTTGTTGCTTGACTGCTGGTTTCAATTTGATACTGCAAATATTTGTCCTTGCTAATTATATGTGTGCGCAAAGTCTCAGAAAATCTGAACATTTAAAAAAAGTTGGTTTTGTGGAAGCTCTGAGAGTGTACCCCTGAAATGTGATTGCTGACTAACTGGTTACCATCAGTATCTTTTTCTGCTTAAAAGCTGGCTTTTGGAATTCCAGGTCCCTTTATTTAAGGTCTGGAAAGCGTTAAAACAAGAGAGAAACAATGTTGTTTAAGCTGTGCCTCTAACCTGGGATGCATCACTTATGTATGGTCCCCATGGCAACCATGCACTGGTATGGGAATTCCTTTTATGGCTGACTTCCGAATCCAGGATGGCCGGAACTGGAGACTGCAGACTGTTACCTAGCAACCTGTTTCTATGCCGTGGTAACTAGGAAATGCAGCCAGTGCAAAGTGTTTTTTAATAGAGTCTGTCATCATGGTCATATGTTCCATTCTGTCAACTTTGTCTTTTTAGTATTAAATAATTAGTATGTGATAAACAGCAGCCTTTCTGCAGTGTTTGCTTTTATTGTCTCTGCCTCTTCTCATGATGACTGTTTGGTGCAGTCAGGAAAGGAAGGCAGATACAACAGTCCATATATTTAAAAAAAAAAAAAAGAGAGAGAATGTTCTATTCACCTTGTGATGCCTACCAGTAATTAAAATGATGCCATCTGCACAGTGTGAAAAGAAACTCCTCGTTGGCGTCTCAGGTTTGCAGCTGATCACACGTGGTGTTTCAGGGTAAGCTTTCTGAGATGCAGGTGTCCAAGCCCATTTAACTGACTTGCCTAATTCCTGCTCTGGTCCTGACGCCCTCTGTGGCCTTATTCTCCCGCAGTTTACTCACCTTTACAGTAGAAATTAGTTTACTAACCTTTCCTACAAAGTGGGGGACATGAGTTAATCCTAGTAAACAATTTTGAAGGAGTATGCTGAAATAAAAACGTTTTTACTAAATCTTTATACTGTAGTCATGTCATCATAGTAAGTGCTGTACAAATACATACAAAGATGTAGTCCATCTCCCTGAGAGGTTACAATCAATGACCCTGATTCAGGGAAACCATATCTACTCAGGAATTTGGGTTTAGTTTTAGGCAAACGAGTACTCCACTGAAGCTCACAGGCCTACTCACATGCTTAACATTAACTTTGCTGGATCAGACCCTTGTAGGCAGGGCCGGCTCCAGGGTTTTGGCCACCCCAAGCAGCCAAAACAACAACAACAAAAAGCCACGATCGTGATCTGCGGCGGCAATTCGGCGGGAGGTCCTTCACTCCCAGGCGGAGTGAGGGACCGTCCGCCGAATTGCCGCCGAATACCTGGACCTGCCGCCCCAAGCACCTGCTTGAGAAGCTGGTGCCTGGAGCCGGCCCTGCTTGGAGGTAGAAGCAAGTGAGTCGAGGCAACAGGATGTAGTTAGGGGCCATTCATGCAGATATCTCTAGTATATCCCCTGAAGTCTGTGGGTTAAGGAGGTAGAAGCCCAGCTACTTTGGTGGCGTGTGGAGAAGTGTCATACACCGCATACTGTCATACAGAGAGGCATAAGCAGGCCATTTTGAGTTGGAACTTGTCAGACTGACACTGCTTGAAAATTTTTAGTGAATTTTCTCATTCTTTTAGGGCATCTGAAATCAACAGAAGGAGAAGAGGCAGCAGCCTGCCAGCCTCTCGTCTTGAGCCAAGCCCAAACAGCAGCAAGAGAGCTGACTGCATGCTGTGCTTATCCTCCTTTCTACATGGAATAATATGTTCCTTCTCATTACGTGCACCCCTGACACAATATAGAGAGAAGGACCATTAAATGTTTTGTGACTCAGTACATCATAGGAGTGAGAAAAGAGATACTTAGCAGGAAGTCCTTTTTTTTTTTTTTTTTAAGAGAAAACCTATAAAACATAAGGGGAGAGAGCTCAGTGAGGCTCCTTGCAAGGTTGAGCCACATTGGAGAGCTGAAAAGGACGCTCTGTTCCAGTGTGTCGCTAGAGGCATTGCGCCTTTCAAAGGCATAATGCCTTGTGGCTCATGAGAGGAGCAAGTTGGCAAGCAGTCATTTCTACATCTGCGTACAAACGGTATCTAGCATTCTCCCCGATGTAGAGGCAGAAAGGGGGACCTAGGCCTCTAACTTCCTCTGGATTTGCCCCTTTCTGGGGCTGTTAGCACTATTAGTAGCCAGCCCCACCCCGTCGTGCATTCCAATATCAGGAGCCAGATTATATCTGTCTCCAGCACTGGTGTGCTGGGAAAGAGCCCCTGGCATTCACCCCCAGTACACGTGTGCAGAGGCAGGGATACAGCTTAATTCAAGCCATTTGAGGAGACCCAATATTTATTCAGTTGAGTCATTAAGCATGGTGTGCTGTCAGAAGGTCCCCTCACTGTGGTTGGCGCCTCCTCCTGGTTGCTCTTGGGAATAGTTCTCTTCCAGGTCCGATTCTCCCCTTGCCTCAACCTGTTTCCTCTCTTGCTCTAGGAGCTGCAGCTTTCTTTTCATGATTCGGCTCTCCAGCCAAGTTCTTATGTGGTTTCATCTTTTGAGCTATGGAGTCTCAATGGACCTGCTGTCCTGGCAATGCCATTCTGTCAATGGCTGGTAGGGGAACCCAGGCCTGGCCATAACTGCAGGTTCCCACCAAGAGACCCCACAAGTCGCAAAGTCTACTCAGTCCCCAGCCTTGCTGCTGTCTCCCACAGACTTTCTTCTCCATCCTTCTCTCTTCTGGGTACACCCTTCCCTGAGGGACCAGCTCCCTGGGATCCTTCCTTCCCTCTCTAATGCACAGATGGTGGCTGTAGACGTCCTTACTGCAGCCATTTCTGTTGCCAGCTTCCTGGCTTTATTTTTTTGCACTGGCCCTCAGCAAATTCACTTGCCTATTCACATTTTAAAACAAGCTATTGCTGTGGCAAATCTGAGCACTTATGAGCTCTGACCTCTGCTTCAGGAGGGGAAGGAGCCTTTCTCCTGTGGCCCTTTGAAGCTCATCAGGCAGTAGAGAGGTAGCCATTCTTTCCCTAGCTCCCTACACACTGCATGGACTGCTAGAGAGCAGGATAAATCTTCTGGCTAGTAACGGGCTATAGGCTTTGTCAAGAGTTGCTCTTTACATCAATTATACCTTTCGCCTAAGTATCTGAGAGCACATTGCACACAATTAATTAAGCTTTAGCCCTTCCTTTCCCTGTGAGGCAGGTATTATGCCCATTTTCCCAATGAAGAAAACAAGGCATGGGAAAGTCCAGTGATTTGCCCAGTGGTGCACACAAAGTCAGTGACCGATTCAGAAATAGAACCCAGAATTCCTAACTTTCTGTCTGCCTCCCTCTAATTTATTTTCCTATGTTGATTTCCAAAATACAAGGGAAACATATTGAGCATGGTGATAAAATTTGGGACAGACAAGATATTGTTTGCTATGAGTCAACTCCTCATTTTCAAATAAACATAGGATTTGCTATTGGGGGGCCATCTATCCTGGTATGCTGCAGAAAAAGATAGGGGGACAAACCATACATCTGCTCTGTTGTATAATGTACATGGATAAAATTCTTCCTGACCCTCACAGTAATCATCTTGTATTTATAAAGCAGAGATTCATTTACACCCACGTTGGGCTGAACAGCTACATGTATTTTTGGTCATGAGGTTTTCTATTCCCTTTTGAAATCAAGAGAGTTTTCCTGTAAGAGTCCAGTTGGCAGACAGCAATAGTGTGAACTGGACAGTTTTGTTAAGGAGCTTGTCCAATATACAGCTTTCCAAAACACACAAGGTGAATTCCTGGCCTCGCTGAAGTCAATGGCAAAACTGCCATTGACTTCAGTGGGATTTTGCTCATAAATCTTACCTTGGTACTGAAGCCTGAGGATTCATTTGGATACATACATACAGATGGTGTAACTTGACAGCTCTCTAGACTTCAGTGGGATACACTGGTTTATACCACCAGAGAATCTGGCCCTTCATGTCTTACACAATTTTTTTTTTTTTAAAGAACATGTCACATCAGCCCACAGTGATATTTAGCAGTACCAATCCTTGTAGAAATAACAAACTTTACATCAACACTAATTTTACTTTGCATAGTTGTATGTGTCATCATTAGCATAAGATGACATTAACAAATGGCCCATATGCTTTTGTTGTTTAATATTTTCTGTGATGCTGTGCTATGAATTTGCAATGTTCTTTGGGTCTACTATCTAGACTTCATTGCCTTAGAAATAACTGACCATAGTTATCTTCACTAGGTGTCTATATCCCAACCTTAATTGAAGCAAACCTGATTCTAGAAATCTCTTCATGGAGGCCTTCATACAATTTCAGTCCGGTAAATATGCTGTCAACTGTAACTTGTTTTTTTAATCTCTTGCAGTGGTTGTTAGGTGAGGGGCTAACATTTCTGAAGATAACAATTTTCTATTTATCCACAGTCCAGGTACTGTCTCAGTGGATATTTACTGCTCATGAATGACCATTCCTGTCAGTCCAACTTAAAGTCTATCCTTTTCTGTACTTTCAGGAGGATTCTGCCTATATAACTTTTTACAGATGTTAAAAAAATAGTGTGGCAGTGAGTTAAAGGATAAATTCAAATTCTTAGGTTGCATTTTAAATATGTGATCACAGTAAGGCTAGGGATTCAGCCTTCAAGTACCAACATGACAGATGGCTACATCTTGATTATGCTATCCTGCCGTCTATTTTAGTCGTATTGGATCAGATGAAAAACAGTGAGACTAACATTTGTCTTTACATTTTTCAAGAAGATTGTCACTACATAAATTGCATTTTCATGCCTAAATATTCAGCATTGATTGGATTCTAGGAACAGGAAACAAGACACCAGATGACAGAAAGTGACTGGGAGACAGACTAACACCACTTTGCTGGTAAAGGTCCATAGTAACTGGGATGAGGCATAAACTGAAGCAATGGACAGTTCAGAATGGTGCCATCTGGTTTAATGGTGTGATGATATGAAGACCATGCCTAAGCAGTAAGTGTGATCCAATTTAAAAGCAGACACCCCCTTTGTGTGTGATCTGAAGCACACTGTCCTAGGATGAGATGGAACAAGATGAATTGGATTGACAAACTGTGACTAGCCTTTTGTTACAACCTAGTTGCAATCGTGTGGCCTGCTGCAATATGCGGAGTGCACTCAACTGCCACTTACAGGATCAGATCCCTGATATTTTATCCCCATATCTGCTCTAATTCATGCATGTGTATGAATAGACAAAGCTTACGTGTGCAAACAAATTCTGCGTTGAAATGATCCTCTGGATGTTAGATGCAATGTTATTTACGACTCTTGCTATGTTTATTATATGAGTTTAATGCTAGATGAATGGGGCCTCGCATCAGTATATACACATCAACTAGTGAAAAAATTCTCAGAGACAAAATTCTGCCACTCGTGCACATGGAGTAGTAAGAGCCAGATTTTCAGAAGCCCTCAGCACACACAATTGGGGCCAGATTTCCGAGCTCAGCACATCAGGTGCACCTTGGGAATTGAGCTCTTCTGAAAAACTGTCCATAAATATCACACTATGAGCTGCTGGGTGCTGAGAACCTTTGAAAAATCTGACCTGAATTGACTGTGCAAATCATCCCATTCGTTTAAATAGATCTGTGTGCAGAATAAGGTGCTCTTCAGTATGAGCAAGGATGGTATAATCCAGCCCTCAATTTTGGGAGAATTCACTCATTTGACTAAACTAGATTTACAATCCCTACTCCCTTTGTGTGATTGTCATCTCCCTTTGGGTAATCTGAATGCAATCCAACATAAGTAGGAATCTCTACTTGGAAGAATGCTGATTTAATGAATATTGAGTGAGAGAAACGCAGCAACGTTACATTAAAAGCCAAGACGTACAGGGAGTAAGTGACTGAAAATGAGAACCCTTCATCTAAGAAAAGCAGGACAAATATTTGTGGTGGTTTGATAGAAGATTCCTTTTCTCTGTGGTTTAGACAGGCTTCCCTCAGACATGAAGAAATCACAGTAAGATAAAAATACTCCTAGCTACTATCCATGTTGGCCCATTTTTATACACTGAATGTCAGGCACAGAAAAAAAGATTTATGACCCATTGTTTTTCAAGGATGCTACTTCCTCTACAGATGTTTACAGGTTGTTTTTGAAAAGATTCTCAGTTTACAAACTGCCCACTGAATTTCCTTTTTCTTTCTTTCTTTCTTTCTTTTTTTTTTTTAATTCCAGGTTACTCAATAATTCACAAATATTACACAACTTTTGTTGTCTTCTGATTGTCACTTGTGCTTCTGCATGTACTTAATGCACAATTAAGCAAGAAAAGAGATACCTCATTTAAATTTTGTTGTGTTGTTTAATTCCACTTCTGAAGAGAGTTCACAGTTTGAATGATAGCAACCTGAATATTTTAATAAGATAATTAAGGCACTCTATCGTGAAGCCCTTTACTCCCCTTGGGACCACTGATGTAAGTATGGTCTGCACAAATAGACCATTATAGGGGTAGTGGTAGCAACCTCTAAATTAAGTTGCTTAAGGCTGTTATAAAAATATCCAACTGTTTCTTTGAAGAGCTCTAGAGACTCCATTCTTTGGAGCAGGAGCCTGAAATTCAGCAGTGAAATAGTCCTGAGCCCAGTGAAAATCCAGTCCGATTAGTTAAAAATGATAATTATTAAATTAAAAATCATTTAAAATTGCCATTTCCCATCTGTTTTGCTCAGCAGTACTATTGCTGCTAAAATCCCTCATCAGCATTGTACATGCACAGCAGAACCTCTGGACATCCTCATGGCAAATCCCAAAGAGGGATGTGGCCTCTTTGCAAATCGAGTGCCACACAGCTCGAGCTCTACCAAGGAGCTTAAAGTGGTCTGACTGTATAGTCAATTTATGTCCATCACTGGCAATCTTTTTGTGCCACCTGGGCTTTTGGTGATCAACGGCTGCGTAGTGGCTTTCCCTAGTACACGTGCTTTGGAATTTGTTGGTCTTCCATTCTTATACTATGTCCATACCAGGAAAGCCACTGAAAACAAAACCAGTGCTGATGGAGGTGGTTGCTGGGTTCAGCTCTGAATATCCTTGTTTCTGATCTTGTCCTGCCACCTGACATGGAGCAGCTGATAGAGACAACAAGAATCGAAAATATCGATGCAGTGGTCTTCAGTCTTCTCCAGTGTCCACATTGCTTCTATGCAACACAGTTGGTAGAACTGTTGTTCTATAGATCTGCTGCAAGCTTGAAAGCATGATGTCCCCACAGAAGCCACTGAAGGACCCGAAGCATGGCGGCCGCTGCTGCTGTACATGCATCCACATCTTTTGAGCAACCTCCAGCACTGTCTATGACAACGCCCCAAATATTTGACAGCTGCCACTTGCCCAGTGTCCTGTCCGGACAGGTTAATACTGAGCTGATTGTAATCTGGAGCTAGAATATGTATGTTGGTAATGGCCAGGGACTTAGTTTTATCTGGAATAATAGCCGAACCTCTGGACAGGACACAGGCAAAATATATCCTCCTCCTATCTTGCTTAGGGGAAGAGTACTGGGCTGAAAAGCAGGAGACCATGAGTTCTAGACTTCTTCTACTGAATGCTATTAATAATTCTGTGCCCATCACAGCTCTTAAAATTAAGCAAGGCCTCACACCCTCCTGAGAAGTTACACAAGCTTGGAATAGAATACAAACTTCTAATATGGCAGACCCACATCTGTTAGCCACACTGCCTCTTCCAAAGCGCCGACGAAAGCTTTGTGTTTGACCCTGCTGTCTGTAAAATGCAAATACTATCTACTGGTACTCATCCTCCTTAATTAGCTGGCGCACACAGTAGGACAACCTGCTCCTGTGACCTGCTCTTTTAGTCCTTTTGCTCAAGTGGCAGGGGATTGTGCTGAAGGTCCACAGTTCAGTGTAGAGTTGGTCAGAAAATGGGACTCTTTTTCCTCTGTGATGATCATAATGGCCCCTTCTGACCTTAAAGTCTATGAGCTTCCCCTAGAAAAATCCTTTTGATCTTTTCAATTGATCTTTTTTACTATTTTCCATAAATTTTTAAACCAAAATTTTCTCTCTGAAAGTGTTCCAAAGCTTTCAGTGTTCTACACGTTTAGTGTTTTCCAAATGGCAAAAGTTAGAAAGGGGTAAGGAAGTGGGGGAGGGGAGGTAAAAACAACAAATCTTTTCAAATAAAAATTTGGAAAAAAAGAAAAAACCTGGAAAGTTGAAAAGTTTCCTTGATCTCCACATTTTCCCATGAAAAATGTCAATTTCAACAAAATCTTCTTAGTTTCTAGCAAAAAAAGATCAGCAAAGTTTTTTTTCTCCCCCAGCTCTAGTTCAGACTCTGAGGAAGCATGAGACGAAGAAGGTGTTACAATTGTACTTTTTTTTTTTTTTTTAAATATTCCCTAGGAAATTATATACATTTAAAAAAAGGGAGAAGACTGTTTGTTAAAGCTGCACAATTACGCACTTGACATCAGGAAATGACAGAATTAAGGTTGCCCATGTAATTATATTCACCAGATCTGCATAAATCCTCTTTTTCTTGGGCCTAATTCTCTCCTGCATGGCATCTTCTGTAGTTATTTACACTGGTGGAAGTGAGAGCAAAATGGTACTATTCTAAACTGGGAACGTTTTACTCCGTCTGCAATAATGCAAATAACGAAGGTGCAGAGGGAACAGAGAACTGGGACCCATGTGTTCTGATTATTATCTTTTCATTATAGCTATAACACATTTGCCTGCCGTTGTATGTTTACATGGTTCTGTCAGAGACTCTAGCAGTAGAGCTAAGTTGCATTCAATGAAGCCACAGCAGACATGGCTAAATTACTGGTGTTAAGAATCTTTGGCATTTTTACAATAGTGAATGTATTTGTCATGAACACTTAATAAAAATAGCATCTGGAAGGCCATTTGGAAGCAAGGAGGAAGAGGGACATTTATTGCATTTGAATAAAATTGTTAGCTACAAGGCAAAAATTATATTAGATTGGCAACTCCTACCCTTGAAACTGTCCCAATAACTCAGCTACACTCATCTGTTTGGCTCTTTGTTCCAGAAACTACTGATTTGAATGCTGGTACTTTGCTGATGGGGTCAATACATGGCTCAGGGTAATGAACAGTGAGCTGTTGGCTGATTTCCCCCAGTAGGTTTAGCCTCTATTTTCTGAATTGAGAGTGAAAGCAAAGGAGAGAATACTCCTAAAACAATTCATTTTATTATAAAACAAACACACATAGCCACAGGAGCTCTTGGTGGCTTTGACAGCTAATTTCAGATTCAAAGGCAAGTTAATTTCCTCCACCTTCACCTGTAGGTGTCACTGCAGTGAATTAAATTAATTGTAGAAGGAATGTCATGGTAAACAAAACAGCTGTTGAATAAACAAGCTCTGTTGAAACCATGCTGGCTGAATAAATACTTAATTTAATGGCACCCACAGGAAAATGGTCCTGTTGATACTAATTACTCTCCAGTATTGTAAATAAGTCTTGTCTAACAGTATAATATCAACATCCATCAGATTTTCCTGTAATTTGTGGATTTTTTTAATAGGAAAGGAACATAATGGGGAAAAAACGGCAAGAGTTGTTTTTCAAAACCTTCATGGTTTTATGCCTGTTAACTTGCATACGTTTTTTTGCAATGTAGGGAAAGTGTCCCTAAATTCTAAAGCTTGCTTGTGTGGGGAGGGGGGGAACCTATCCTGTAAATAGGTTCTGTGGCACCTTTGAGACTAACAGAAGTACTGGGAGCATAAGCTTTCGTGGGTAAGAACCTCACTTCTTCAGATGCAAGAACCTCACTTGCATCTGAAGAAGTGAGGTTCTTACCCACGAAAGCTTATGCTCCCAGTACTTCTGTTAGTCTCAAAGGTGCCATAGGACCCTCTGTTGCTTTTTACAGATTCAGACTAACACGGCTACCCCTCTGATACATAAATAGGTTAAATATCACAGAACACCTACACACTGTACAACAGATATATTGAAAGCTAATTAACTAATTAGAACAAATCTACAGCCAGATATCCAAGGAATCTGGCACAGATGGAAACAGCAACGACAGTCAAACTACTCCATTAAGGGCTTGTCTTCACTACCGGGGTAAGTCGACCTAAGCTACGCTACTCCAGCTATGTGAATAACGTAGCTTAGGTCAATTTACCCCGGTGTCTTCACTGCACTGCATCAACGGGAGACGCTGTCTGGTCGACTTACCTTACTCTTCTCAGGGAGCTGGAGTACCGGAGAGCACTCTACTGTTGATTTAGCAGGTCTTCACTATACCTGCTAAATCGACACCCGCTGCATTAATTGCAGCAGCGTTGATCTCCCTGGTAGTGAAGACAAGCCCTATGTCGAAAAGGACAGTTCCTCAAATGATTCTTGGGGCATGTCTATGCTGCCCTGCAGTTTGGACTATGTTAATGTGAACTAAGAACCTGTTAGTTCACACCCACAGTTTCTACATGGGGGAGATACAGCAAAGCACTTTGGTGCGCACTGCTGTTTGCACCCTTGTAGGTCAAACTGCAGGGCAGTGTAGATATGCCCTGTGATTCATAACTTGAAATCCTGTTTTTCCATTTATTTCAATGGGGCCAGGATTTCATACAGAAACTTTTTTTTAATAGAGCCAGAATAAATTGAGGATTCTCTCTAGCATGTCATGTGACCTCTTGCAAAACACAGGCTATATATTTCATCCATGAGACAGACACATAGGGAGAAAAAGATGCAAAAGCAACAGGGAAAAGAGGGTTCAGGTGGACTCCAATTTCAGTGGTTACCCAACTTATTCTTTTAATGTTTTCCTATGCTGGGGACAAAGAGAGGGTTATAGTATACCAGTCTAATTTGGCCAGAGCTGTACAAGTTCAGAGAAAAGTTAATTAAAAATAAACATAAGGATTTGGACAATATCACTCTGTTCTTTGCTATAATACAAATTATTTTCAAAACTCAGAAGTATATTTTGTTATGACTTTGACAATGCTTAGCAGTTTTTATTGGCCCACAAACAAGGGAAAAGTGTAAAGGGATGGGATTGTATATATGCGCAAACACCCTCCCTCTCTCTCTCTGGCAAATCTTGGGGCTCCGTATTCCTTGTCCAATGCTCAATTTTAAGATTTTTTTTCCCAAATACGGCTTGTTGCTGTAGTTTCTCTTCCTAGGTGAGATAATTTTCAAGTATTTCAGTATTAGGCTTCTTGAGTGTGTTAATTAGTATTTCTCTATTAGAATGTGGGATGGAATGGTAGAATTTTACATTTATGCCATTGTCTATTTATTTATTTGTGGAGTCCCGAAGGGTGTTTAGAGAACGAGTTACCCAGATATATTTGTTAATGTTTATTTTCTTTGTCGTGTATTTATGAAGTTAAATATAAAGGTAGATACTTAAGATTTTTTTTTTTAAGCTTTACAGAAAAACTTTGTCAGGCTTGCAACATTTTGTTGTTGGATGGCCAGTGGCTGTCAGTCCAAAACACTGGATTATTTTCCTTGAGCTAGGCTTAAACCTTCCTACACAGGAGACTTTGAGGTCAAGTATTTTTTCTTCAGCCTCTTGTGATCTCCAGGAGAGAAAAAAACTCTTTGCTTCATTTAGAGAAGAGACAGACTCTTACAATATTATTTTGCTGTAAGAATCGTAAGTCCACACTCCACTTGACAGCTTGCTTTAGATCAAGCAGGCCTGTCTTCTTGCCCGGACTATTGGCAGTGGTGGTAGCTCCCGGTCTAGGTGCTATTGTAATAAATATAATAATAATAGATAATAGCTGAAGGGGCCACTCTCCAGTATGATTCCTAGGTAGTAGTTGACTTGTTTTTATGGCATTTTTAGTTTCCTAGGCACTTACCTCCCTTTCTAATGGAGATTTAATTACTGTTTTTTTGTGTCCCATAACAGAAGGCCCCACTAAGTTCTATCCCTGAACCTCACTCCATCTATATTCTCTCTAGAACTCATGGTTGCCTTCAATTTGATAACCAGTCCCACTAATTCACTTTCTGGTCTTCCTTTTATGGTACCATATCTTCCTCCTACTGAACCCTTTGAAGTTGGCGGTCCCTCTTTGCTAAAATTTCTCACTTTTTGGATGCACTGTCACTCTTCTTCATCCAGACCCTTGTCAAGGGCAGAAACATTGCAGCTATTATTCCAAACTTACACTCCAAACGTAGTTTTTGTCCTCCCCAGATCTCCCTTGCTCTGCAACTTTATCACCACGAGCTCTGGAACATTGTCAGAGTGAGCCAATCATTTGCCAATCAAAAAACTCTCTCTGCTGAAATCATTTTTCCTGGGGTAAGTAGAACTGGACAAAGAATCTGCTAGGAAGATACTTAAAATGTGACCCCAAATCTTACAATGGGGTGGTGCAACAAGATCACCTAGCTGTCTTCACTTTGTTCCACAGAAGAATGCAAAAGATCCCCATCTTGTACAAGAGGGTATACAGCAACATCCTGTTCACAGAAGGTGACGCTTGCCATAGGAAAGTAGTCTTCCCTGACACTAGAGGCGTGTTGAACTGCCTTTTTTTTTTTTAAATGCTTGAAAACAGATTGTATCATCAGCTCCCAGCCTTCTGCCGAACCATCTATTTTCTTTAACATGCATGAAAGCAGTCATTTTTATTCCCCCAACACTTATGTCACTTATGTTATTGCTCTATATTCTATTGGGCAAACACCAGCTCCTCCTACCCTCCACCTCCATTGATTTGGAGTATTGCTATTCAAGAGTTGCCTAACAGGGTAGCAGTTACTAACCAGCAGACAAACTTCTCTGAGTTAACTGAACAAGCAGTTACCTGACCTCCCACAATTGTAGACACCTTGTGGTTTATAATTATGCTGTAAATTGTTCCAAAGTTCTTTTTCTGGACTCATGTCATTCCCATAACAACTATAACACAATCTTTAAGTGAGATCCGAGCAGTAATAGCAGCACACCAGATTCTTAAAGCAGGCTCCTGAAGCTGATAGTTTCATCTTCATTTTAACATTTGCACGATTTTGAACTGCTTTGATTGCTGTAATTTACTTGGCTCATCAGGACAATTCTCTGTTGGGCATAAAAGTGTCTAGAATAAAGATGTGTGGAGCTGCTTGAAAACAATTTGAATACTGGGTACGGAATATTTGGGCATTTTGGCATCTCCCCAGCACTGCAGATATTTTAGCACTTGCTTATTTTTTATTCTGTTCAGATATATTTTTCCCTAAAAAGCTTTACCGTTAAAATGTGTTATGGAGAAAAACAGTCCCAGAAGGAAAAACTAGGATGGACAAAGGTATTTGCATCAGCCATCTGGCTCAAGTGATTAAAGTCCTGGACTATCCTGGGCTCAATCTACTGTGGAACACTGAGGCAGTGAGTACATAAACTGAGAACAAAACAGTGAAAACTCTGCACCAGATTACCCACTCCCAGAGGAAAGCCCCACAAGGCCAAGACAACTCACCAAAGCACCACTTGTGGAGTTTGCTTGGAAGCATCCCCTCAGGTAAGAGGTGTGGGAGGATCATGGAGTTTGCAGGAGGTGAGGTTTCTCAGATGTAGGGGATCACTGGCAGGAGTAGCTGTTGTGCAAGGACAGGGGCCTCTCTCTGATATGGGACAGCATACACACGATGGAAGAGCTACACTGCCATTGGCTGAGGACCACTGTAGTTGCTCTGAAGCAGCTATGGAGGGGACTGTGCAGGAAGTAAGGAAGCTCCCAATGGAACTGATTAATGGAAATCCCTGATCTGAATAGGGGACAGAACTGTGGAGACCCTCTAGTGTCTTGTTCCACCCTCTTCTACCCCAGACCTGACCCCCCAAATCTCTGGCGCTCCTTTATGAGGTGGTGTTGCATATGCAACACTCCTCACTTCTGTACCTCAAGAGTTAGGCTCATGTTGGAGGCAGGTAGTAGCCGAAATGTTTTGGCTTAGTGACAGTGCTTTTGGCTGAAATTGTAATAACTTAAAAGGGACCAAAACTGTGGCATAAGTTTCTTCCCACCCCATTCATCCATCCATCCATCCCCATAAATGTTTAAATGCAAACAGTATAGAGAGATCTCTGGGTTTCTTACAGACTTAAATACTCCTTTGTACATGTGCACACAACTAGCCCAGTAGCACCAGATGCAGTGTTGCTTTTCAAAGCTGTCCTTGTAGGTAGTGACCCTACCATCAAACTTTTTCAGTTACAGGCCCAATAAAGGCTACAGGTATTACATCTGAATTTGGGGGAGGAAACTGCTGTTTCATGTATGTGCCCTGTTAAATGTGCGTCAAAAGAATGATACAAGGGAAGGGTACAAGAGCTGAGATAACAACTGCTAACAGACATTTAGGATCAATCGGAGTAAGATGACCGTTAAAAGAAAATTACAAATTTAGCATCAATGGCATAACCTTTAACTTTGCAAATGTAACTTAGGTTTGCATAATATAATCCGATATGTCTATAGCACTGTTCACCCTGAAGGTTTTCATTTCCAGACTGCTTTACAAAGTGATAAACTGTATGCCTAGCAAAGGAGTCGATCACTGAAATGCAGTCATCTTTAGGTGAAACGTAGCAACTGTTTAACAGTGCATGGTAGCAATACACAAGAGTGTAAAGAGGAGTTGTAGAAGAATCACCAGATCCAGTTAAAACTTTGGGGAGGGATAGCGCAGAGGTTTGAGCATTGGCCTGCTAAACCCAGGGTTGTGAGTTCAATCTTTGAGGGGGCCATTTAGGGATCTGGGGCAAAAATCTGTCTGAGGATTGGTCCCGCTTTCAGTAGGGGATTGGACTAGATGACCTCCTGAGGTCCCTTCCAACCCTGATATTCTATGATTCAGGAGGAATGCAAAAGAACAGAATGTATTGGTCCAGTGGGGGTTTTGGTCAAGACATCCCTAATCTTGCAAAAATTGCCATGAAGTTTTTAGTAATCCTAACTAGTCAAGACCAATTTTTGTGGTTTTCAGTTTCCACAAAAATGTTGCACCTTCAACTGCATAAGGACAATATTATCTGAAGCCACGTGAAGGGTTATTTTTTTTCTTCTGACTCAAAAGGAAGACTGCTATCTAGTGAATTATCCATGTTTTCTCCAGCCCCAAAACTTTCTCTGGAAAGCTCCCAATAGTTGATCAAGTAAGTACTGGTCTAGCCCGACCCTATTTAGCTTGTGAGAGCTCTTGGGATCATAGCCCAGGCAGAATGGCTGCAGACCTGTAAGTGTACAAGCATGGTAGTTAATATTCAATGACTGTACTGGGTATCAATGTGTGCATTTTGTAGATTCAGTGCCAAGCCATCCAGTGGTGTGGTGCTGTCAAATGACAACTGAATTAATGGCAACATTAATAAGCGCTGAATAAGAACAGTATTTGTGACACTGCCTTTGGATAGAACTGGGAAATAAATACAATTTAAATTCAAACATTTTAATAATAGGAAAAGACCACTCCCTCTTTCATAATAAGAAAATCTTTAACATATAGCTGTTTTTGCAAGCAATAGTGTTATAAAGAGTACAAGTACACACCTATTTAACAATACCCTGTTGGGTTAATTAGGAAAAAGATACATTTTAGTTCAATGCCTTTTAAAAATGGAATAAACAATGTTCTTTATTCCCTTGGGGGTGGGGGGAAATAAAGTGCAGATCCTGCCAGCTGGTCTGTAATATGAGAGAGTGTTTTACACGGTGTTATTTTCACAGCTGTCTTATCAGTTTCCTAAAATGAATCAGGGTGGAGTGCATAGTTTAGGAATGCCATGAAAAGTGGATTGGGAGCTTTGTTGTGGCTTAATGATAATGAAGTCTTCCATGCATAGTATATCCAAGCAAGGAGATCTTTGGGAGAGAGGAACAGTGCCTTTGAAACATTCTGGGTAACAGATTTAAAGTCTGGATTGAAGTATGCATCTGGTCACATGGAAAAATTATTGTGGATTCATCTATGAAATTTTACTCTTAACAGTGGTTTCCAAAAACAATGTACATCCTTCTATCCTGCTGCAAGGTCCAGTTCTGCCAGGTGCCAAGTGTCTCTCATTCCCATTGATTTCAATGGGAATTGAGGGATCACAAGACCTTGCAGGTGGTGCACAGCGATTTGTGAGTTTGGCCACGTAATATGTTTTATTACTGTAAGCCTGGCTTATTTAAATTGTTTTCTAAAGGCCAGACCTGTGGCAAAACTCCCATTGACTTCAGTGGGTTCAAGATTAGTCTACAAAATATGGATACAGGGAAAATAGCCTTTCAGTACTGTTCTTTCCAGTAAGAATGATTGTGCTGTTTCTGCTTCCGACAAAACTCCACAATTTGCCTGGGGAGTGCTGCTGTTCAGTTAATGAAGATAATTATTCAGACTACTGTCCTTGTCTTGTGCTTTGGATTTTGATTCAGGCAAGAAATAAAGAAAATCTGTATTGATTTATTATAGTATTTGAAGGGGAGACATATTCTGTTGGTAAAGAGTTTGACATGTTCTCTTCACACTCTTATAGGTTCATGGAATATATAGGACTGTTTCACTTGTTGCACTAAACACCATTTATTCCAGGGGTAGGCAACCTGTGGCACGTGCGCCAAAGGCGGCACGTGAGCTGATTTTCAGTGGCACTCACACTGCCCGGGTCCTGGCCACTGGTCCGGGGGGCTCTGCATTTTAATTTAATTTTAAATGAAGCTTCTTAAACATTTTAAAAACCTTATTTACTTTACATACAACAATAGTTTAGTTATATAGTATAGACTTATAGAAAGAGACCTTCTAAAAACGTTAAAATGTATGACTGGCACGCGAAACCTTAAATTAGAGTGAATAAATGAAGACTCGGCACAGCACTTCTGAAAGGTTGCCGACCCCTGATTTATTCCATCATACCTAAGAGTTATACTGTATTTGGCAGAACTAAATTGAATGAAGTAGTAGTGGTATAATATTGGCCATATGCTTATTCTTACCATTAAACAACTGTATGCTAAGGCCAGCAGTGCAGTTCTCATCAATGGCACAATAGGAGAGTGGTTTTGCACCACTGTTGGAGTCCGGCAAGGCTGCCTTCTTTTACCCACACTGTTCAACGTCTACTTGGAACACATAATGACTGATGCCCCAGAAGATCACATATGCACAGTCAGCATTGGGGGGCGAACAATCTCAAATCATCGGTTCGCTGATGACATTGATGGTCTGGCAGGCAGCGAAGATGAACTTGCCAACCTTGTGAAACGATTGGATGAAACCGCCTCAAAATATGGTATGGAAATCAGTGCAGAGAAAACCAAGCTGATGACAAACAAACGTGATGGGATCAGCTCACATATCACTGTCAGTGGACAAGAGCTGGAGACAGTGAAACAGTTCAGAGTAGCAGCCGTGTTAGTCTGTATCCGCAAAAAGAAGAACAGGAGTACTTGTGGCACCTTAGAGACTAACACATTTATTAGAGCATAAGCTTTCGTGGACTACAGCCCACTTCTTCGGATGCATATATGTATAACGTGCCACAAGTACTCCTGTTCTTCTTGAAACAGTTCAAGTATTTGGGGCAATCATCACTGATGAAGGATCCAAGGCAGAAATTCGGGCAAGAACTGCACAAACAGCAGCGGCAAAGCTAAAGCCAATTTGGAGGAATAAGAACATCTCCCTGGAATCCAAATGGAAACTGCTGCATGCATTGGTCCTCTCCATTTTTCTGAATGCATGCAAGACATGGACCTTTACTGCAGAACTTGAACAGAAAATACAGGTAGTAGAGATGAGATACTTCCGTAAAATCCTGGGCATCTCCTACTTCGACCACGTCACTAATGAAGAGGTCCGCAACATCATCCCCAATGCGCTGGGTCATATGAAGACCTCCTGATGACCGTGAAGAAGCGTGAGCTGAAGTGGTACAGCCATGTAACAAGATCTGGCCTATCCAAGATCCTCCTCCAAGGGACAGTACAGGGGAAGAGAAGAAGAGGTAGACAGAAGAAGAGATGGATTGACAACATAAAAGAGTGGACGGGAATGGACCTTGCAGAGACTCAAGCACTGACACACAATCATCAGGGGTGGAAACAATTGGTTGATTGCTCATCATTGATGGTGCCCCAAAGACCAATGTGGTTATGGGAGTGGTGGTGGTGATGAAATTGAATGAACTAAAGCATTTTCCTTTTTGTGAAAATGGCTTCAACCAGCCACACTTCTAAAATACAGTTTATAAGACAGACTTTGGTCTTATTAAACTTCTGAACAGTGAACTTTAAATGTTTTATCTTCCCTTTATTAGGTATTGAAATGGTCCTCGTTACTGTGGTATCTGATGCCTCACAAGCTTTAATGTATTTAGCCTCACAACATTTTTGTAAGGTAGGAAAATGCTGTTATCCCCATTTTACAGATTTGGAACCGAGGAACAAAGAGATTAAAGTGACTTGCCCAAGGTCACATGGGAAGCCTATGATGAAAAAGGGAGTTAAACATGGGTATCTAAGTCATGGCTAAAACCCTAAACACTTATTTAATTATTCGCCGTCTTTATTTCATTGATTTGTAAAATGTGTGTAGTCTTGGAATCTATAGTCTTAAGAATTCATGGTACAGGATGATCGTAAAACATTTGTTTAGATATTACTAGATCGTAAAAACCTTGCACCTTGTTTGATGATTTGTGCACAGAGTGGATTCTGATTTGGTAGTCTTACACCCATTTTGTACAGAGTTAAGATATTACATAAGGTACAGAGCACTGGAGAATCAGGCCCATTGTGTCTTTGATATTTCAGAATTTTGTATTCTGTGGTGGTCTACTACTAGCCAGGCCCTTCCTGGTTTACCTTCTGAGAGGACATCAGATCACAACCCAAGAGATTTGGTTGCAGTTGGTAGAAAGATTTGTGTTGTATTTGGGGAGGAAAGAGTCTGGCTTTACATAGTGTTCTTCAGATATGATGTAGCTATTTATAGACATGTTCAACAGCGACCTTACCAATTTCTGGTTTAGAAATGATTACTTTGTTTCTGAATAAACATAAAGGTTTACTGAGACTACCCAAAGCTGCATATTTGTATTAATTAAATGGACAAATTTATCTTTTGCAACTTAGATCACCATATTCGAGAAGAATCTAGGTGCTGTAGAAAGTGATGTTGGTAACTCAGCAGATGCAGTGATTACCAGTAAAATCTCTATAATGGCCATTTGCAGTAATTAAACCCGGTATATATACCAAGTACAAAGAATATTGTGACTAGGTCTGTAACATTAATAAAGCAAAAGGTACAATTATAAAGTTGTTTGTGATCCCTTTATGTAATTCTCTTCCATCTCTGTTAGTGCTGAAAGAATACACCAGTGTGATCCTGGAGGTGCCTTATTTCAGATGAGATGTTATCTTGATCACTTGTAATCATTAAACTCCCATGGTACCTTTTTCAAGAGTAAGGGTATTAAGCCTGGTGTTCCTGCTAAATTTTGATCTGCATAAATACATTCTATCGCTCTAAATTCCCTAAATAAATAAAGAAGAATGTATCCAATGCCATTTAATTGGTTACATTCTTCTTCCTTTTTTAACTTATTCAATAATGGGAGCTTTGTTAAAGGACTACGAAATTTCTCCCTGGGGCTGACAGATATCTCTGTTTTTCTATCTATCCATAAAGAGAGACCATCAGAGAGAGTTATGTAGCACTTTAGGATGGGGAAGAAGGGTTAAATAGCTGTGGGATATAATTATCCTACATAAAAATATAATCTTTGTCTGCTGGTACCAAAACAAATATTAGATTACATTACATGACACCCTTTATCACACCCAATCATTCATTGCACTATTATTCTTGTTGGCAATCTTTTGAGAACCAAAAGCAGGACCTTTTCTCTGGAGGACCTCGTGCTGTGGAATTCAAACCCTATGGAGGATGCCCAGAGCCTCAGATTACCGACCTCCAGAGTACATGCAAGGATAATCTTTTGACCAAATTTATTTATAATGGAGATATCCTATCTCCTAGAACTGGAAGGGACCTTGAAAGGTCATTGAGTCCAGTCCAGCCCCCTGCCTTCACTAGCAGGACTAAGTATTGATTTTGCCCCAGATGGCCCCCTCAAGGATTGAACTCACAATCCTGGGTTTAGTAGGCCAATGCTCAAACCACTGAGCTATCCCTCCCCTCCCGAAAGTTAGTTGCTTTAACTTGGGTTAAAACTGTATTATTGTTTGTTTTTTTTTCTCTCTCTCTCTCTCTCTCTCTCCATCTACTGGGTGATGGAAATGGGAGTAGCTATTATTTGCTTTATATTGTGAACATGATTGCTTGATGTTGAATGTTTAATATATTGATATGGTAGCGCAGTTGCACATAATCTCCCAAATTCTTTTTCTTAGCGTGCAAGTAAGTTTTTAGTCTTTGGTTGTACAAGGATTTGGAGAGATAGAGCTGTGAAAGCAGAAGTTTGCTCTCTGCACTGGTCTCCGAGTAGAATCAATTCTTGAAGCAGAGTTGCTATCTGGGAACCAGATTACCAGATATTGGTGTTGGGCTGAGATTCCTGAAAGAAGGTATTGCTTTGTATGCTAGTTGATCATCTTGTTCCAGAACTGGTGAATGTGTTAAATCTAGTTACACTGAGAATATACCTAGCTTCCATGTCACTGATTTCTCCTCCAGTGGAAAGATAATGTGCAAGGCCCCAGCATCTGCTACCACTCAGCAGAGGGGCAATCCTGTTGTCAGAAGAAAACACTGTTGGAAGAAGGGACACAATATGCCAATTTATTTGCATAATTAATCTTGAAATTATTTGCATTATTTATTTAGCTATATATACAAAAATAAAGAGGCACCTATCCAAGGCTCCAGGATAATTAAATAGCTTACAGAATAAAAATCCCCCCCCCTCCCCCTTTACAAATATAATTCCAGCTGTTGTCCTTTGTGTTATACTTCAGACTGCAAGCTTTGGGACAGTGATGATCTTCTTATCCTGGGGTTATACAGCACCTGGCACAATGGGGTCCTGGTCTGTGACTGAGACTTCTGGGGGCTATGATAATACAAATACTTAATAATTTCTCTAAAAACCCACTTCCATAGCAGTCTCCACAAATAGATGCACCTTGCAGGTCACCAAACCTGGGCCATTTTGAACTGGTGGAGGTGGGAGGGAAGTTCATATCCTGGTATTTAAGAATACATTGCTAAATAATATTTAGAATTGATCTGAAATAATTTTCTTCCTTAAATGTTTACTAGGACTGGATTGTATCTTTCTTAATTAGGTAGATATGGGAGGTAAAAATCTATATTTTCTTACATGTTTTAATTACTCACACTTCCTAGCGTCAAATATGGAGGGATGCTCCTTATAACATACATTTAAAAAAAAACCACATTAGTCTTTGTATCTCGATGCAGGGATTTCAGATATCTAAGAAATTACATCCTTCCTCCCTCTTGGACCAGAATGAGATAGAGAATGATGCTGCAGTCCCCCTGGTCCTGTCACTCTTTATCCAGAATGGAACAGCTTCAACAGCAGAGGCTGACTGAACCCCACATCAGAACATCCCCTAGCTCAGGGCAGAGGAGACGCGGTGGGGGGCATGCGCATCCCTCCCTGATTTGCTGCTTGGCTTGTACTGAGCATGCTCACAGAGACTGAGCCGCCTCAGTAACACTGCTGAAGCCAGCTGCCCTCACTCTGCTCCCCCCTGCACTATCCGCAGGCCTGGGTCATCTCTGGCTCCGTGGTTAGAGTACTCTTTGGAGAGGTAGGACTTGAACAAGGGTCTCCCCCCCTCCCCATTTGCAGCGATAGGGGAATTGAACCTGGGTCTCCAAAGTTACAAGGCGGATGACACCACCACCTCCTCCAACTACATTTTGAATGGGGGACCTGATCCAATAAGTAGGCCCTGCATATGACTTAGGCGGCTGAACGTCTATTTTCCCCTCATTCGTGGATCACTCTGGAGCTCAGGCAGTAGATAGGCATTTCGACGCATAGAGGGAGGCAGCAGTGTGCATGCCCAGAGGCTGAAACACAGGTGCCTAGGGAAATTTTACTTTGAAAAGTTAGGCATTGAGTGAATTTAGGCTCCTACAGAATTCGGTAGGAGTTTTGTGGATTGCAGTGGAGCCAAAATTGGGACTTAGATGCAGAAGTCTTGGGTTATGTACCTAGGTCTGGAATTTAGGTGCCTACAGAGATGTCTACGATACAGTAGACCAACTACAGCAACAGAAGGGGTTTTCCTATCCTGTAGGTAATCAATGGTAGTTACATTGATGGAAGAATTCTGCTGTTGATCTAGCCTGTGTCTACAGTAGGCACTCGTGTAGTCCTAAACTGCAGCCTCTCCCTGCCAGCCTGTCCCTCTAACCTTGTCCCGCATGGTGTGTGTGTGTGTGTGTGTGGGGGGGGGGGGCGCACAGTAGTAAACTAGAACTGGAATGCTTAAGTCGGCCTAACTACGGTGCCCAGGGTGCAAATTCTTTCATCGCTCTGAGCAACATAGCTAGGTTGAGCTAATATTTAAGTGCAAACCTGCCAGTCTCTTTCTGGATCCCACTCAATGTCCTTACTGTCACCCCTGCCCCACGTTCCAGCTCTGCAGTGGGAGTAGGAGCTGGCCTGAAGCGACAGGGTCTCCCTTTCTTACGCAATGTCTGTCTCGAAACATACTTTACTTTTTTCAGAAAAAAATATGGGTAGCTATATAAAGTAATTAACAGCACATCTGAGAATATTTTCTTGTAGGTGGAAGTATTATTACTCCTAACCACTATAACTGCAACAGTATGCGAAGTGTGTATTTGCCATGCAAGTACACCTTATAAGGGCAAAAGGAATAATTCTGGCTACTTATTCGCTTTTAATATATGTGGACTCAAAAGACTATAATGTGACATGAGAGACAATTATATAGAAATAATTACAGAACGCACTTTTGCTGTAGAATTAAACAAAAGGATTTTTGGAAGATTTCCCTAATGTTTTTAAAAGGTGCTGCTGATGTGCTGTTTTAAATTATATTATTATTAGTCAGTGAAAGAAATCACCGAATCAGGAGGCAAAATCCAGGGCCCTGAATGCATGTGCACCCAATCGGATAGCTCCTTAATTCCAGAAATAAGAGGAGGTGGGCTCTAATGCTACCAGCCAGAAGTTCTCATATACTAAATAATAAAACTGATGTAGCTATAGTTTGTTTTTAACAGTTTCAAACTAACTGGGATTGCTTCTACTGTAATTAATTATCTTTTGTGCAAATAATTCACTCAGCTCAGAACTGCAGTTCACCCTGTTGCTTAATTTATTTGGTCATTAACTTTGGCACCAGGGACAGATGTGATGTGAAGCTCTTAACCTTTCTGCAATCAGATGGAGGCAAGTAATCTGCACCTAGAAGCTTTGACAAGACATCCCAAGAGAGTGTAGTACACTTACAATTAATTTAATTAAGGGGAACATGTTGTATGCTGGGACTAGAAAGAAGGTTTTACTGATGAATAAGATTAAACTTTTTTTGATTAATTATTTTTAAAGAGTCATGGTCAGATGAAAAATCCAATAAAACTGCCCTTTCTACAGTTAATATATTAGTATTATACCCTAGAGAATTTTTAAAAATCTAGTTTACTTTTCACTAGTTATGCTACTTCTTTAGTATTGGCATTTCACTCAGCTTGGCCAATAACGTAATGCAAATTAACTCTTTAGATTTCATGATATAGCTCATTCTTTACAGCATTTTGATTACAATATTTTGCTAAGTGTTTTAATTGGACCTTGAAAATAATTTGATAATGTTTGTCTTAGGTTTGTTATAGCTTGTTTTACAAAACTTAAACATAAGGACAGATATGAACAGTGAGCGTCCCTCTTACATTTTAAAGAATGGAAGTTATTTTTATTAAAGACTTTATACACTAACAGGCACCAAATAAAATGTGATGTTTTTACAGTAGGAGAGTTGTCTTATATAAACAAGTAGCATCCTATATATGGCAGAAGGAAGGTTCTACTTACAGTGAGCTGTATATAATTAACTGAAGTTTTATCTGTAGAAATTACTGTATTTCCACTGCCTCACAGTACCATCACTGAAAATTTCCTCCCTTCAGTCCTAGTTCTTTCAAAAAATCAGGATTTAAAATGAAAAAAGCTTTAACGCCTTCTGTCCTCTTGGAGGAGCTGAAGGACATATAAGCTGTTGGAGCTCTATCCCCAGAAACAGAATTCACCCGAAAACTCTTGTGTGCAGGTCCTGCCTCTATAAAATCCCTCTCATGTGCTGGAGCCGGAAACTTCCCCCTCACTCCCATCCTTCCCTTTTGTTGGTTTAGTAGCAGATAATTTTTGACAGTATCAGTTGCAGCTCTGAACAGTGCATGGTAGGAAAAAAGCATCAGATACATCCCCAATACATTCCACACCACAAACGCTGCACAACCACCCACCTTGCCGAAAATACGTTTTGCGTGCGTAATGCATTGCACACACACACATTTGCACAGATGAGAAATCCTTTGGAGAGAGAAAGGAGTAAAAATGCATTCTAGTAACACAGACAAACGTGGGTTTCATGCTAGAGTATTCCAGTATCCCAAATTCTTCATAAAAGAAAATTCTAAAAGTGGGAACTGTCTCCAAAGCCCTACCCCCTCCTTGCTGGGAAAGTTTCCCTGCCGATTTAACATGAACATCACAAACGTCGCAAGGCTACGACCAGACGGACTTCAGATGAGAGGAGAACACAGAGCGGGCTGCGAGCTCCCCTCTTACATGCCACCCATGTCTTCTGTGCTTCTTCAACCCAGCCCCCAGCTCACTCATAGTCAGAGACCTTGGTCCCCTACATGCAGTAATTACAGGGATAATTAATATATAATAAGTAATTAAAAATTCACCCCCCCCCCCGTTATGAATACAGGACAGAGATAGAAACCAGGTGCAAAAGCAACGCACGGGGGGAGATGAAGGACGACCTGTTTTGCATAACCCCGCCCTTCGTGAAGAATTACTCGTCCCTCCTGCACGCTATGCGGGGTGCCAGGGCCAGGGAGGAGCATCGATTTGCATAGCAACGCCCCGCGTGAATAATTAAACCAGACCCCTCCTGGTCCGCGCGCGGCTCACCTCCAGTGTATTACACACACACAGGCTGGGAGAGCGCGTGCGTCCCCGCTCGCGCAAGGGCGAGAGAGAGAGAGAGAGAGAGGGAGGGGTAGCTTGAGTTTCCTTCCTCACTCCCACCGAGACCTCCCCCTCCTCAAGCCGAGTGCGCGAGCCCAGAAGGGAGCCGGCGCTCGCTCGCTCGCTCGCGCGCGACTCGGGAGCGAGTTGGCTGCGCGGACGCGCGCCGGGCGGGCGCGAGGCCAGAGGCGCGAGGCGCAAAGGGGCTGCTGCTCCCTCCCTTGGGACACCGCGCGCGCCCGCCCGCCCCCTCGCGCTCTGCGGGGAGGGGATCCGGAGGGGGGGGGAGACTTGGGGTGTTTTATATATTTTTTTGGGGGTGGGTGGGGGCTGAGGTAACCGCCGCGGTGGAGCGCGAGAGCCGCTGAGGGGCAAGAACAGCCACCCTGTCCCCGCCCCGTCAGGGAAGGCTCCCGGGGGCCAGCGGGGATGTGGTGAGAGGGAGGCGCCCGGAGTCGGAGGGCAGCCTCGCCTCGGAGCCCGCGCTCCGCCGCCCCAGGTAAGGGCAGCGACTCCTGAGGGGGAGGAGAGGGGGTGTGGGGATTAGGCGGCGTGTGTCGATGGGAGGGGGGGGGAGAGGAGAGGTGTGTGGGGATCGGCGCTGGCGTATCGGAGGCGGGAGGGGTGCGGGGACTTGGCGGCGTAGCCATTGGGGGGGTGTCGCGATATTTCGTGACGGATCGGGGTCTGTGTGGCGATATTGGTATCGATGGGCGATTGGAAATCGCCTCAATCCTCCCCTCCCCCCCACCGGGGGGTGGGTGGGGGGAGGTTGGCGGTGCTCCCTGCGTTTTTGAGGGGGGACCGGCTGCGCGGCGCAGAGAGCCCGGCAGTGGCATGGACATGGACTGATATCACCGAGCCTGGGACAGTAAGGCTGGGGGTGCATTGGTCACTGGGTTGAAATTATATCGACCAGCACCGCATTGTTCGCACCTATGGGAGTGACGCGGCTGGCGACCAGATCCATCCGTGAGCCATGTTCATGGGGGTGGGTAAATGGTACACACACAGAGAGAGTTGTAGTAATAGGGACTGGTTCCAAAATACCTTGATAGTGTGGTATTGACAGCGAATTGATCACATGGGGGCTGGATCCCTTCTACCAATATAAAGAGGGACTGTCAATTGCATAGATATTGCACCTCTTGTATGGAGACTGGCTCAATATAATATAAGGACCGGTAGTACCAGGACTGTCAAATAGATGGCCACTGGATCAGTGATATCAATTTGTAATCAATAATATGAAGCTCACCGTAATTTATGGTTATTTATATATTTAAGTAGTGTAGTAAATGTTAGGCTAATAAGATGAATTTACTAAAATGGTATCAATACAAACCATTTTTTTTCAATTAAAAGATCAAGTAAATGTCCTTAAAACAACAGATTGAATGGGCATAAGGTTGGTCTTAAATGATATATGTTTATTTTAAAGGCTAATGGGTTTAACTATAATGATACAATGAGACGAACCTCCCCTTAAGCAATGTGGAAAAATAAAGACAAAGGGGGAAAAAGTGGCTGTCAGAACATGGTGTATTTTATTTCAAGAGACTTTGCTGCTGCAGAGAGAATTCACATGAAAGAAACACACACAAAAAAACGGTTACTTGTGTGCTATGCAAGGAAAACAAGGGTTAAATATCTTCCCTTCCTACCCTTCCCATAGTGTGAATAAAGATTAAAAATATGGAGCAAATTGAAAAATACAGCAGAATTTTATTTATTACTGGTGTTCTTGGGTTGATTGTTGGAGGCTAAAACGTAAAAAGAAATGAGATATAAGACAGACAGTTTCTATTACATGTATGTTTTACCAGGGAAAGAGAGGGTCTCTCACCCATTTCTGAGTGGAAGTTCAGGAAGAAATGTAATATGGTAAGCCATCTGTGAGTGAACTGTATGTTTGTGTCTTTTTACAAAGGCGAAAATAGTATAAGGAAAATGAAACAAAATATGGTGACCAAATATTTTTGATCTGGTGGAGTTCAGTAATAGGAGCTGAAATGGTTAATTAATGCTCTTTGGGAAGTGAAACATAGATTTGTGTCTGTTCAGTGTATTGTAGCAAGGATGAAATTGGGTGAGGGGGAGAACAACAACATGGAAAGATGTCCATGGAATCCTGCTTGCAGCATTTCCCAGGTGGAGCTTGGAACGATGGATCTGAAGCACTAGGGTTCAGATGAAAAATGAAAGGAAAACCATAAACCTTCAAAAAAAAATCTCCTAATGTGAAAATGTAAAGACAAGTGAATAAAGTGAGTGCGTTTTGCCAAGAACATCTGTTTTTAAGAGAATTCCTAGTTATATCCACACTTGAATTTCTTACTGGAGTGACAGACACCATACCACTCTGTGTGTGTGTGTGTGTGTGTTTAAAATGAAATGTAAGATTTATAGGCAAGTCAATTATAAAGCTATTTTATATTGGCTGTTGTGGTTTGGTGTAATCAGAATCCCAATATATGGCAAATTTTGGGCTTGTGAATGAGGGTTTCTGGAAAAAGTGGAGTGGTAATGCCTGAGTAAAGGGTCCTTGAGATATCTTATTTGCTGTAGGTAGGGTATCTTGGGGGGTGGTGACTAGCACACTATGCAGTACTCTACTCTTTATTGCTGCTCCTAAAAGAGACTCAGTAAATAGTACTGCATTTGCTTCTCTTACTACCAGACACCAAAGGCAACATATACACAAGAAGCTATACACACTCCCAAAACTTGCCATCCACACTCCACGTAGAGCTCAGAGGACTGCTGTATGTAGCCTGCTCTGATTTAGCGTATGTGCAAGGAAGGTTAGAATTTTGCCTGTAAAAATTTAATTTATTATTACTACTTGCCTGTACAATGCTATATATGATAGTGAAGTTGAATTAATATAGTGTCTAGAAAATAAATTCAATACCTTTTGTGATTGCTTGGCTTTCCCTCTATAGCCATTCCTATCTGCCTTTTTGCTTTCCATATTTTGCATTTGTTACCACTAGAACTCATGACATTGTCTTTTGAAGTGATTGGTGTACTGTGAACCAGGTCACAATGGATCTCATATTTCTGTAAATGATTATTAAACACATCCAATTAGAGCCTTTTAAAGTTTCAGATTACTAGCAAATAAGTGTGTATAGCTTTTGAATAATGAGCTATACACATTACTATGGCTAACGGTCCTTCAATATGTCCACTATATTCAATGAAGTTTTTCTAAAGTAAGGTCTCTATTCTGCAAAAACTTACAAACATACTTAATGTTGTGCATGCAAGTATATCCACTGAAGTCAACGGGACAACTTGTGTGTTTAAAGCAGCAGTTTTCCACCTTTGGTTCGTGGACGCCTGGGGGGTCTGCAGACTATGTCTAAGATTTCCAAAGGGGTCTGCACGTGCATTTGAAATTTTTTAGGGGTCTGCAAATGAAAAAAAGTTGAAAACCACTGGTTTAAAGTTAAGCTTGTGCATAAGATTTATGCAGGATTGGATCCTAAGTGAACAATAAAAACATGCTCCATGTGGAATATTGTTGTGCTCACCATAAGTCTACTTCAGCAGCTAACTTTTTAGTTTTAAATAACTTTGGGTCTTCTGCAGAATCCTGTGTCTTCAGATCCTTCTTTGTGTGCCTATTATTTAAATAGTTTTGTTTCATATGTGTAGACTTACTCATTTTTTAAATTTTAGAGTATTTTCTATATTGGTGACAATTATAGCATTTTTATGTCATTTAAAATAGAAACAATGGGGAAAAAATCCCTTTCATATGACCTGCAATAAAATGTTTCTGCCTTCTTTTATTTCTTTGTACAGTGTAATGAAAGCCTGATTTTTTTTTAAAGTTGTCTATATTCCTGCTTATGCTTTTTATTAGAAAAAGCAGGTCTTGAATTCCCTGTTTTGCTTTCTTGAGGAACAGGAGAACTAGTGGTTAGTTGATGAGTAAGTAAGCTTCCATCTAGTCCTCTAGTCTAGTTTTTTTCTTTTTTTTTTTTTTTTAAATCAGCCACCTGCTTTTAAATCCCTCAAATGTACCTTTTCTGTTTTTTGTTATACATCATAACAAAGCAGAAAAGGGTGTAAATGTTTTTTTTTCTTTTGCAAAACAGGTTTTGGGTTTAAATTTTCAGAGTAATACAGGAGGAGTTAACTGTATGACTTCTATTAACAGCAATGAGAGCTGAGTGGTGAAATCCATTTCTAAAGCTTTGAAAATGTATCCTACAGTATCGCCTTAATGGGTGCAGTAACTGCCTTTCCATAACAGTGTGTATTGCATATGCTCAGTGCAGGGGTGGCTCCAGGCACCAGCGCTCCAAGAGTGTGCGTGGGGCAGCATGCTGCGGGGAGCGGCATGCCGGTTGCCGTGAGGGCGGCAGTCAGGCTGCTTTCGGCGGCATGCCTGCGGGAGGTCCGTCAGTCCTGCGGTTTCGGTGGCAATTTGGTGGCGGGTACGCCGAAGGCGTGGGACCTCCCACAGGCGCGCCGCTGAATCCGCGTTACCAGCAGACCTCCCGCAGGCGTGCCGCCGAAAGCTGTGCTTGGGGCGGCAAAATACATAGAGCCACCCCTGGCTCAGTGTAGTATCTGGAATACTCAAACTCCACAGTGTTACTGATACAATGGTTTATAACTATTATGATAAAATTTGTCATTATTCCTGAGATAAAAACAAGAATGTACAGAAACTTCTTTATAAGTGCTATTTAAGGGTCTAAGAACAACATAGTCATGCATGGCCAGGTGTTAAATCACTGAAGTCAGTAGGAGCAAGATTGAGCCCACAGAGCTAGATTCTGTCTTTTGCAAATTATTAGGCCTTCATCTTGCAAACACAGAAATGCTTAACTTCACATGTGTCTAGACTCACTGAAGACAATATGTAAAATTAACTACCTATGTAAATGTTTGCTGGATTGGGGCCTTATAAAATAGATTGTGAATCTGTAGCATATTATGAACTTGTTAGAGCTTGTTTTAAAAAGTTCATAAAATAATCGCCTCATATGGAGTTGTCCTGGTCTTTTCCTTTTGTGATCTTCGAATAAAATTTGTTTTTTTTTTTTTTTTTTTTTTGTAAAAAAATCAGCCACTTTAAATATTAAATATACATTAGATTCATTTGAAGGAAGTGGGAGAAATGAGAGGACCCAGGTGCCTGTGCAGAACCCCATTGAATTCACTGGGACTCCATGTGTGTGCATTCTTACACAATGATCTGATTTCAGGACCAGGATCGTATGTCTCAATTTTGTTGATTACTCTTGGGGGTCTTCTATGCCAAAAAATAAAAAATCCTGTGCACAATATTTTAAAATTCTGCATATTTTATTTGTCAAAATAACACAACATACCAATGCAAGATTCAATTTATTTTGGTAATGTATTTCAAAATACCTGTCAGCAAGTATGTCTGTAACAATAGAGACAACAAAAAAATTCAGGAAATGTTTTTTGACAAATAGATGCCTTACTAGTCCTATTACTACAGAACTTTGAGTAATAATTCATTTAAACTACAATACAGAAATGTATTTCCTGCACTCCCCAGAAGCAGTGCAAAGGCTTGGGGGAATCAGGTATAATGGAGGAGCTGAGGAAAAGGGAAGTAATTGTTGTGAAGGAGCCTGGTTGTGAACTTGGAGGGTTATTGGTTGTGGGTGGCAGACGTATGGAACAGTTTTATTTGTGGGGGGGATTGTTACGGAGCCTCCCCCATGCAGACCTTGGCTGACCCCTAGCCTTTCCCTCTTTCATTCAGTCAGGCACATCTACCCCTATCCCCATGTGTTCCTGCACCCCCACTCAACCACCTCCTCCCCTGTCCCCATTGGTCGCTGTACCCCCACTCAGCCACACCTCCTCCTCCGTCCCCATGTGCCCCGCCCCAGTCTGTCCCCCCCCCACTAGCCCTTTTGAACCCCAGTCTATGACCCCCAGCAGCCTCATGTGCCCTACGTTGTCCCTCCATCTATATCCCATTCCACATCCTCTGGCCTCCTGGGCAGGGTGCTGTGAGGAATGCAGCCTCTTCTCTTCCCTATCCACAACTGGGGCTACTTCCACCCAGGAATGGCTGCTCTCTGTTCTGGTGCAACAGCAGCCCCTGGTGGGTGAAAGGGGCATAACTGCAGCATTTCTCTAGCTGAATGTATTTTCTGCGGAGAAAAAAATATTTCTGTGCAGGACATGAACTCTGCGCATGTGCAATAGTACAGAATTCCCCTAAGAGTAATTGGTTCATAAGCCAGAGGAGAATCCAACTTGCTCTTCTAGAGCTATATTAGACATATAATTCTAATGGAAGAACAAAGCTGGTTTCAGTGGGTTTTGTGATAGATTTCTGTGTGTTAAAGCGATACTCTGAAATTACTTTTTTAAATAAAGAAATCTTTAATTTTTTAAAACTCTTGTTTGCAATACCCTTTTATAAGACTTACTGTTTAAAATACTCGTTAGCTACTTTGGCTTTCTATTTGGCCAGCCTTTATTATTGCATGTTTCTAATACAGCTTGAAATAAACATGTTTCTTTTTATGCTGGTAGACAAACAAGCACATAACCTGAGTACAGTGTGTTTTTAAAATCAAATTTTAATTTATAAATCTTTAAGAAAACAGACTGCATAGTCTTGCACACTCTCATCAATAATGGTATAAAAATAAAATAAATACCTCTAACTTGGAAGCCACTTGGTTTTTGTGCCACATTTGAGAGAATGCATAATTTCAGTGGAATCAATATTCCACTCATAGGAATATATTTGACTACTATAGATTGAGCAGAATGTATTGGTTTTGTTTATGCGCTACATAAAGCAAGCCTTTGTTTAAAATCCACCACCACAGTAAGACATTTGATATAAAAAAAAGATATTTTGGCTCTTGAAGAGAGAGAGGCTGTATTTTGGCCCTTACACATTTGACAGTGCCTCCCCTCCTTCCTCTCTTTCCCCGCTACTTGTTAGCAAGGCTCTGAAAATTCAGAAGCATCATTTACCAAATAAGCAGCAACCGCAAGCAGTGACCCGTAGGTCCCGGTATTGCCTAGATGTACGCACCTACGTAACTTTCAAGCACATGAGTAATCCTGTTGAGTTCAATGGGACTACTCATGTGCATATAGTTATGCACATGCATGTATCTTGGGACCTTAGTTCTGAATAGGAATGGTATTGTGTGAGCTAATGGCTGGGGAATTATGTAAGTAGTATACTTTCTCAAATTGATAGAAGTAATGAAAAAATATGAGATGAATCATGCTTGTTGACGTTCCAGTTATTACTATCCAGTTGTTGTCACTTAGTCACTGTTTATGGGACGAACTCATTTTCGGCTGAAAGATTGTGGTTTAGAGTAGACTAGTGGTATTGTGGTGTCAGGGCTGAAGGTAAAATTGAGAGTCAATGTTGAATTGAAAGGGCATTTTATAGTACAATCCTATATTCATAATTTCTAAGATTTGGAGTAATTTGTTACACACTGCTATTCTGTTCATTTTTAATAAGGAATAATTAGATAAAATGGCATAAATCCAAAATGAGGGTCCAATCCTGCAAGCCCTGGTTTATGTGAATAATCCTTATTTTGCACCACAAGTAGTTCCATTGTTGTAAACTAATTTCACATAAACTATCAAAGAACCATTTGATTAGGATTTTTGATTACACTATGATGGGCCATTAAAGCTAGCTATATTAGCTCTTTCTGTTGATGCCACTTTATAACTGCAGGGTAAACAAACAATGTGTATCTTCTATTGGAATGGTCCTCCAAGCGAGTGGAAGGATGGAGCCAAACTCCCTTCCTGCTCTATCTTCAAGTTCTGTAGGGCTGAAAGGAGGAAAAGGAGTAGCATACTAAGTCTGTGGACTCTCCCCCAAGTGGAAGACAGATTTATGAAAACTCTGTGAAGTGAACTTTATGGAGTATTTCTTCCTCCCAGATTGCCTTCCCCAACTGTTTCTGTGAAAGGGGGCAGTATGGTCCTCAGTTATTAGTGAAAATTAGTGAGTTTCTGTTGCACTTCTGCAACTTCAGCGTTGCTGTGAAGTTTTTATGTTGAGGTATATAGCTTACTCAAAGCATTCTGGTGAATGGTTGGTCAAAAGAATCTGTCATGATTATCCATAGAAGAAGAGAGGCCCAGGCTTCTGCTGCAGTGTGGGTGAGCTGCACAGATACGCCAGCCTGTAGAGGTCTAGGGACCTGGAACAGGAGAAGACAAAAAGAGTTTTCTCCAATAGCTCAGTGCAGGATCACAGAAAAAAAATCCTTGTAGAATTTCAAGGACAAAAAGTGTTACTTTTTAAAACTGAACTTCAGTATATTGTGAGAGGGATGCTTCAGACCACAGAAACTCCCTATACACAGCCGGGTTAATCGCAGTGAAAGAAGTGCAGAGACAATGGTAAGTTAAAAATCACAGCTGTTCCCCCCCCGTCCCCCTCCCCCCAATTGTGGAACAACTTGGGTGCCAGTTCAATGTTTTACATTATTGAGTGGTTTCAGAGTGGTGTAGTTACAGGGATTGCATTATAAGATTATTATTTTTAACAAACAGGAATGCCTGAGCAAAAATGTGTACCTTTCCAGTAAAAAATTTTAAATCCCCTTTTAAATCCCCTTTTTACTGTTTGCATTTCCCAGTCTCTATTTTCAATTCCACATGGGGGAGGGTGTGGGGATGCCAAGGTGCTGGCATACATCTGCCATTGGTGGATACACGTTGCTACCCAGGGCTTCTAATAACTTTTGCATTGGTTCATAGAACAGAAGTCCTTCCCGCTCCTATATTAATAAACATTAAATTGGAGCCAGAAACTTACCAGACTCTGGGGCAGCTTCTGCCTTTTCCATTTTTGCTGCTATTTCCACAGTGAGCCATTCCTCAGGGGTGGCATCCAAAAGCTCCTCTGAGTACAGCCTCAGGACATGCTGCAGTTGCTTCTCTGCAACCAGAGTCATAGACTCATCATCATGCCAAACCAGCTTGATTCCCTTCTTTGACAAGGTAACTGATTTGGTGGATGGGGTGAATGCGGTGGATATAATATACCTGAATTTCAACAATGCTTTTGACACAGCCCCACATGACATTCTGGAGAAATGCAGGCTCGACCGAACTATCATTAAGTGAATACACAATTGGTTAAACAGCTGCAAACAAAGAGTAACTATTACTTGAATGATGTCGGCTTGAAGGGAGGTCTCAAGAGGGGTTCCACTGGGATCTGTTCTCAGTGTGGTGGTGGTGAACATAGAATCACAGAACTGGAAGGGATCTCGAGAGGTCATCTAGTCCAGTCCCCTGCACTTATGGCAGGATTAATTATTTAGGCCATTCCTTACAGGTGTTTGTCTAACCTGCTCTTAAAAGTCTCCAATGATGGAGATTCCACAACTTCCCTAAGCAATTTCTTTCAGTGCTTAACCACCCTGACAGGGAAGTTTTTCCTAATGTTCAACCTAAACCTCCGTTGCTGCAATTTAAGCCCATTGCTTCTTGTCCTATAAGAGGTTAAGAAAAACAATTTTTCTTCTTCCTCCTTGTTACAACCTTTTACATACTTGAAAACTGTTATCACGTCCCCTGTCAGTCTTCTATTTTCCAGACTAAACAAACTCAGTTTTTTTCAATCTTCCCTCATAGGTCATTTTTTCTAGACCTTTAATCATTTTTGTTGCTCTTCTCTGGACTCTCTCCAATTTGTCTAAATCCTTCCTGAAATGTGGCGCCCAGAACTGGACACAATATTCTAGTTGAGGCCTAGTCAGTGCAGAGTAGAACGGAAGAATTACTTCTCATGTCTTGCTCACAACACTCCTGCCAATACATCCCAGGATGCTGTTCGCATTTTTTGCAACAGCATTACACTACTGACTCATATTTAGCTTGTAGTCCACTATGACACCCTCTCCCCCCCGATCTCTTTTCGCAGTACTCCTTCCTAGGCAGTCATTTCCCATTTTGTATGTGTGCAACTGATTGTTCCTTCCTAAGTGGAGTACTTTGCATTTGTCCTTATTGAATTTCATCCTGTTTACTTCAGACCATTTCTCCAGTTTGTCCAGATTATTTTAAATTTTAATCCTATCCTCCAAAGCACTTGCAACTTCTCCCAGCTTAGTATCGTCCGCAAACTTTATACGTGTACTCTCTCTACCATTCTCTAAATCATTGATGAAGATATTGAACAGAACCAGATCCAAAACTGATCCCTGTGGGACCCCACTCGTTATGCTCTTCCAGCATGACTGTGAACCACTGATAACTACTCTCTGGGAGCGGTTTTCCAACCAGTTTTGCACCCACCTTATAGTAGCTCTATCTAGGTTGAATTTCCCTAGTTTATTTATGAGAAGGTCATGCGAGACAGTATCAGAAGCTTTACTAAAGTCAAGATATACCACGTCTACCGCTTTCCCCCTGTCCACATGCTTGTTACCCTGTCAAAGAAAGCTATCGGGTTGGTATGACATGATTTGTTTTTGACAAATCCATGCTGACTGTTACTTATCACCTTATTATCTTCTAGATGTTTGCAAATTGATTGCTTAATCATTTGCTCCATTATCTTTGTGGGTACACAAGCTTAGCTGACTGGTCTGTAATTCCCTGGGTTGTCCTTATTTCCCTTTTTATAAATGGGCACTATATTTGCCCTTTTCCAGTCTTCTGGAATCTCTCCATTCTTCCTTGACTTTTCAAAGATAGTTGCTAATGGCTCAGATATCTCCTCAGTCAGCTCCTTGAGTATTCTAGGATGCATTTCATCAGGCCCTGGTGACTTGAAGACATCTAATTTGTCCACGGAATTTTTAACTTGTTCTTTCTCTATTTTAGCCTCTTCTGAGCCTACCTCATATTCACTGGCATTCACTATGTTAGATGTCCAACCTTCTTGGTGAAAACCAAAACAATGAAGTAATTAAGCACCTCTGCCATTTCCACATTTTCTGTTGTTATTCTCTCCCCCTCCCCCATTGAGTAGTGGGCCTAACCTGTCCTCGGTCTTCCTCTTGCTTCTAAGAATGTTTTCTTGTTACCCTTTATGTCTCTGTCTAGTTTGATCTCGCTTTGTGCCTTGGCCTTTCTAATTTTGTCGCTACATATTTGTGTTGTTTGTTTTTATTCATCCTTTGTAATTTGATCTAGTTTCCACTCTTTGTGGGACTCTTTTTTTGATTTTTAGATAATTGAAGATCTCCTGGTTAAGCTAGGGTGGTCTCTTGCCATACTTCTTATCTTTCCTACGCAGTGGGATAGTTTCCTCTTGTGCCCTTAATAATGTCTCCTTGAAAAACTGCCAACTGTCTTCTTTTGTTTTTTCCCTTAGACTTGCTTCCCATGGGATCTTACCTACCAGCTCCCTGGGTTTGCTAAAGTCTGTCTTCTTGAGATCCATTGTCTTTATTTTGCTGGTCTCCCTCCTGCCATTCCTTTGAATCATGAACTCTATATTTCATGATTACTTTCCCCTAAGCTGCCTTCCACTTTAAATTCTCAGCCAGTTCCTCTCTATTTGTCAATATCAAATCTAGAACAGCCTCTCCCCTGGTAGTTGTCTCCACCTTCTGAAATAAAAAATTGTCTCCAATACATTCCAAGAACTTGTTGGATAATCTGTTCCCTGCTGTGTTATTTTCCCAGCAGATGTCTGGAAGTCCCCCATCACCACCAAGTCCTGTGCTTTGGATGATTTTGTTAGCTGTTTAAAAAAAGCGTCATCCACCTTGTGAAAGTAGAATTAATTATATTGTAAAAATAGATTGGATTAAAGAAATGCTGTATGTTCCTTTAAGCAGGAATAAAGGATGTTGAAATATAGTTGTCAGGAAGAGAAACATTAAGGTATGAAACAATGGGTCCACTTAAGCTAATGGTGGGACGTTAACAGGAGATTGGTAATAGTAAGGAAATAAGATATGTATGTCTAGCCCCAGGTAAACTTATCAGTTCTGCTTCCTTTTGTTATCTTGTTAAGTTCGTGCCCTTTTATCTGTATAAATAAGATAGTTTGAGTCTTGCATGGTGCTCACATTATCTGAGTGTATTAGCAGAGCGCTTTGCTAATAAACAGAGTGATCTGACAAATTGTGAGTCCTGAGTCTGACTTTGACAGCCTCTTCTTCCTGGTTAGGTGGTCTGTAGTAGACCCCTTCCATGACATCACCCTTGTTTTTTACCCCTTTTATCCTTACCCAGAGACTTTCAACAAGTCTGTCTCCTATTTCCATCTCAATCAAAGTTCAAGTGTATACATTTTTAATATATAAGGCAACATCTCCTCCCTTTTTTCCCTGCCGGTCCTTCCTGAGCAAGCTGTACCCTTCTATATCAATATTCCAGTCATGTGTATTATCCAACCAGGTCTCCATGATGCCAGCTACGTCATAGTTATGTTTATTGACTAGCATTTTGAATTCTTCCTACTTATTCCCCCTACTTCTTGCATTAGTATACAGACATCTAAGATACTGATTTGATTCCCCCGCCCCCCAGTTCTGTCTTGTCTCTCCTTTATCCCTGCTATAACACTCATGCTCCCTCCAAATTCCAAACCTTCTCCCAGGTTTCCATGTTCTTGACCTACCTGTGGGCTTTGGTCACCTGCCCTCTTTGAAACTAGTTTAAAGCTCTCCTCACTAGATTAGTCAGTCTGTATCCAAATATGCTCTTCCCCTTCCTTGATAGATGGACCCCATGTCTGCTTAGCAGTCCTTCTTCCTGGAACAGCATCCCAAGGTCAAGGAAGCTGAAGCCCTCCTGGCGACACCATCGTTGCAGCCAGGCATTCACCTCCAGGAATTGATTAAATGACTTAGGTATATTTTCTATATCTACATCCATCAAGTTTGCAGATGGCCCCAAGCTTGGGGGGTGGGGGGAGGGGAGAGCGGGGTTGCCAATACTTTGGAGGGTAGAGCTAAAATTCAGAGGGATCTTGATAAATTGGAGAACTGGATTACAGACAACAAAATGAAATTCAGCAAAGACAAATGAAAGGTGCCACACTTAGGGAAATAAAACCAAATGCACAAATGCAGAATGGGGGGAAACTGGCTTGGAAGAAGCACTGCTGAGAAGGATCTGGGAGTTGTGGTAGATCACAACCTCAATATGAGTCATCAATGCAGTGCTGTTGCAAAAAAAGCAAATGCAGTTTTAGGTTGCATTAACAGATGCATAGAATGCAAGTCATGGGAGGTGATAGAACTGCTCTACTCGGCACTAGTTAGGCCTCAGATGGAGTACTGTGTCCAATTTTGGTCACCAATGTATAGAAAGGATGTAGAAAAACTGGAAAGGATCCAGAGGCGAGCAACAAAGATGATCAAAGGGATGGAATGCAAGCAATATGAGTAAAGGCTGAAGGAAATGGGTATGTTTAGTTTGGAAAAGAGGAGAGTAAGGGGGGGATATGATAGCGGTCTTCAGATACTTGAAAGTCTGCCATAAAAAAGATGGAAAAAAGATGTTCTCTTTTGCCACAGAGGGCAGGACAAGAAGCAGTGGGTTCAAACTACAGCATTGGAGATTTAGATTAAATCTCAGGAAAAACTTCCTAACTGTAAGAACAGTAGGACAGTGGAACATAGGTAGTTGTGGAAGCTTCTTCATTGGAGGTTTTCAAAAGGAGGCTGGATAGCCATCTACCTTGGATAGTTTAGACACAACAGATCCTACATCTTGGCAGGGGCTTAGACTAGATGACCCTTGCGTCCCTTCTAACCTTATGACTCTGTGAAAAATGAACAGCTGCCATATGAGGAGAGATTCAAAAGACTGGGACTGTTCAGCTTGGAAAAGAGACGACTAAGAGGGATATGATAGAGGTCTACAAAATCATGACAGGTGTAGAGAAGTGAATAAGGCTGTGTTATTTACCCCTTCACGTAACACAAGGATTGGGGTCACCTCATGAAATTAATAGGCAGCATGTTTAAAATGAACAAAAAGAAGTACTTCTTCACACAATGCCTCGTCTGCCTGTGGAGCTTGTTGTCAGAGGATGCTGTGAGGGCCAAAAGTATAACTAGGTTAAAAAAAAATTCATGGAGGATAGGCGCGTCAATGGCTGTTAGCCAAGATGGTCAGGGATGCAACCCCATGCTCTGGTTGTCCCTTAGCCTCAGAGTGCCAGATGCTGAGGCTGGACAAGGTGGGATGGATCACTTCATAACTGCCCTTTTCTGTTCATACCCTTGGAAGCATCTGGCATTGGCCATTGTCAGAAAACAGAATGCTGGGCTAGATGGACCATTGGTCTGACTGAATATGGCCATTCTTGTGTTCTTATGATTCCCCTAAATCAGCAGGTGGTAAATTCTGTACTTATGTGGTACTGTATAGCAGACCCTTGTGCTTCTGACTGCCAGTACCTTTTCTGCTGATGAGTACAGTTCAGCTTCCACTACCTGTTGCTTCTGTGTTAGTGCATATCTGTAAAACGTATGTTTCTGTTGATAAGGGGACATTATTACAAAGTAAAGAGACCAGAATCCAGCCAAAAGTCACCAGGAGAGTGGTAGGCACATGTCTTTTTTAGTAATGTTTTTTGTTGCGTTTTTTTTTTTTTTTAGTTTCTTCAGTAAACATTATTTCCCCTCTTTTCTTTCTTCCTCTTGTAGGTGAGTGGTTCCTTTGTGTAGAAAAAAGACTTCTGATAGTAGAAGGCTCTTTAATACAGTAGACAAAGATTTAATGAAGTCCAGTGTTTGAAAGCTGAAGCTAGATAGATTTAGGCTAGAAATGAAGTGCAAATTTTGAACAGTGAGGATAATTAATCTTTGGAACAACTTACCAAGGGATGTGATATCAATTTACAAAGGGATTCTTTGGTTAACCAGCAGTTATGGATTTAATTCAGTAATTTCTGGGTGAAATTCTGTGGCCTTTGAGATGAGATGATCAGAATTGTCCCTTCGGGTCTTAAACTCCATGAATCTCTCCACCACAATGCCAATTCCCAGTTTCTGTTCCAGTGTCCATAAACTCCCAACATTTGATTCCCTGCATTCGCATAAGTGTAGCTGTTGCAGAAGAAATGGTTCTCCAAGAGGGATTTAAATGAGAAGATGATAGTGGATTTGTGGACCAGCTGAGGAGCAGCTTTCCATTCTGAGGCAATAATATTGGGAATAAAGCATGGAGATGGCATGAGAGGCATAAATAGGACATCAAATCATCTGGCATTGGTGGGGGCATGTCATGATTAGAGTCAAGCATGGGTAAGTAGGGTGGGGCAGACTTGCAATGAGAGTTCATGACTGTAGCTGGAAGCTTAACTTGATTTATTAGAGAAGGGACAACCAGTGGAGGGAGAGTGGGGTGAGATGTGATCATCTTCCTTGGCAGTCATTCTGATATTAGTGATTGCATTTTGAATGGACTGGATGGGTATTAGGGATGCAAGTGAGCAGAAGGTTACAGTAATCAAGATGGGAAATTTAGTTGTGAGGACAGAGAAATTGTTAGAAATCTTTATGTAACAAGAAACAAGAAGTGGATCTGATATGGATGTATGAGGCAAAGGAGGTATTGTTAACTCCAGTACCAGAAGCCTGGGTTACAGCGAGGATGGTGGCTGTGTTCACAGTAACAGAGAACCTGAGAAACATTTGGGAGAAAATAAAGTATGCAGTTTTGACCACGTTGAGTTCAAATAGTGAAATTTAAAAGGATATGTTGGAGATGCAGCCTGAGATATTGAATTGGATGGAGGGAGACAGTTCCAGAACAGGAAGAGTTATGTTGACACATTCATGTTTTTGTTGTGGCAGCATCCTTTATTGAAATCAAGGTGAAGAGTTTATTGCTTGTGTTCTGGATTCACTTAAAACAGAGAAGACCTGGTCGTTGCAACCACATTTATAAAACATTTGCTACTAAAAGCAGGACATGAGGTTACATTTCTTTCTTTTTTCTTTCTTTTTTTTTTTTTTGCTTCTTTGTGTTTAATATATGGGTAGACTTACAGTAGTAATGATTTTGCATCAACAGAAATTCTCATTCTTCAAGTACCACACTTGTATTGGAATTTCCAGCCAGTTCTCTTCAGAGATTTATTTAATTTAGGGTCTTTGGAATTGCATCAAACTTTAAGCTCATTCTGTTAGTTGATGCTATTTATGGTAGCTACTACTCTGAGCATCCTCCTTATTTTTGTTGTCCAGAATGTATTGGGTTGTGGTTTGTTCTTTGTGCAGCAAGTCTCAACATCTAAAAAATAATCATCCTTGAATTCTTTGTTTTGCAAGCTTGGTAAAAATAGTTGGGATGCTCCTTATTTTTCCAGTTTATAGTCTAACTGATAGGTAATTATATTGTTTGTTCTCTACATATTTATTGTAGGACACCATTCTCCTAAAAGTGATATAATTATCAAAATGTGCATTAATCTTTATTGACTCTCAACTTTTAGTTCCATTGCATTAGGCCATGAGCCTTGTGGTATGCCTTTCCTGTTAAATATATGTACGGAATGGTATTACACATGCAGTGATGCTATGCATATTTTTACAACTGTGTAATTCTGCTGAAGAATTTGTAGTACATTTTTCAAAGTGATGTACGGTCTCATGTTCATATTTCTAATTTATCAAATTGGGGTCTAATGCAATTTTTGTTAATATCTTTCATTTAGAATATTCTTATGATCAGAGGGGAAGAGTAATATTAGAAAATTGGGAGGCCTTCTCTCTGTAGTTCTGATTTAATAGAGTATACATTTTTTCCCCTCCTGTTCAGTGAGGCAGACATGACGCCTCCTAAGATAAGTGTTTCATTAAGATGTCCGAGTCTACCATCTTAGTTTTCAAAACATGATCTGGTTTGAGAAACCCAGTTTCAAATAGTTATTAGTCTAAAGGTATGTCTGCATTAAAAATGCTACTGCCACAGCGCTGTAGTATAGACATTTAGTAGGTATTCTTCCATTGCTGTAGTAAATCCACCTCTGCAAGAGGAGTTAGGTATTAGAAGAATTCTTCTGTCAACCTAGCAGTGTCCAACCGGGGTTTAGATTGGCTTAATTACGTTGCATAGAGTTTGAAATTTTTCTCAGTCCATAGCAATGTAGTTATGATGACCTAACTTTGTACTGTAGACCAACTCTGAGATATGTAGTCTCACTATTGGAGTACTAGAGAGTGGTTGAAATCTGCATAACAACATTTAGCTAATCTTTGGTCTTTCATTGCGGCATCTCTGGAGCTTTTTTGTCTTCAGGAGTGGGAATTTATTACAACTGGTGCCCTTAGAGTAGGGAAAATTACTTGGCTGTAATTGTTGTTCTTTGAAGGTTTAAGTTGTAATAGAGTCACACTTGCCCAGCCACCACCTCTGCAGAGATGGGGATAAATGTTTGGTTTTGTTAATGCTATATATCTTGTGGTTGGGAGGAAAAAGATCACACCATGCTGACAGCAGTTAGCGGAGATAGAATATACCATCTGCCCATGTGTGGGTAGTAACTGCCCTCAAAACTCTAATGCTGTAGGAGTTCTTATCAGTTGTATGTTGGGATCATAATGAGGATCTGTTACAGCATACAATTGCAGAGAACAAGAACCCAGGTAAGTAGTTTTCTCAACTCTTGAATATTTTTAGGAACACTAGGACATATGGTATATGTAAATAATAATGTGTAAAATAAATGACATTTTAAAGTGAATGTGAGTGAAAGAGACTGGAGGATAAATGAAGCCAGTTTTCACTTATCCAAGGTGGCTGCTGGAACTGTTTCTAAAATATTTTATGAACTTTGGCAATAGTTTTCTAATGCAAATCTCAGCTACTTTATTTCACACACATTGAAATTGAGGAAGTATTTCAAGGAAAACAAAAGTGGTTATTTCTACTTTTATATACTTAAATATCTTTCCAAATGTAACTGTCCTAAATTAGAGACTATTATATCTTAGATAATGAGAAGTATGTTTATTAAGGGCTCAATTGTGACACTATAATTTAAATCCAAGCAAGGGGCAGCTCACTGTTACAAGTTACAATCTCCTTTATGGTCTCCCATGATTCCAGGGAGGGCATATGCTGTAATACGTTTATACCCCAGTTCAGGGTACGCTTACCAATGCATTGGCATAGCCAAGGATCCTCCTCTCCCCACCTACCTGAGTGTGAGGAGGAACATAGTAGCCCTCTGAAGCCTGGAGACATCTTCCCCAACATCCACTGTGTGCTTTGTACAGTGTGCAGGATGGGCCACAACATGTCCCTTTATAAGGATTATTAAAATTATACTATCAACTTAAACTCAAGTAAAAATGGAAAATTGGATGTTAAAAAATTTACAAATTGGCAAGAGGAACTTTAGGGCAATTATAGAGATTGACACTACTTGAAATGTAGTCAGTTTTAAAAGTGAATTAAAAATGTCAGCACTATACCTGCCCTGTAGTCCCCCTTGCCAATTTGATTTTTTTGTTGTTGCAGTCACATTTTCTGTTTTTATTGAAATAGGTTAAAAATAACAGATGGGAAGTATGATCTTCTGCCTCTTGCTGCCTATTACCAATCTTTGCATTATGTAATCACGTTTTACAGTTTTAACTAATATTTTCCCTCCACTGTTACCATGCGAAAGAACTATAAAATGGAACAGTCTCCAAAGTGCTGTTAAATGCACAAAGCAAAGAAACTGAAAAAATAGAGAACGGGTTTTCTTTCTCCAATCTTTCAGTTACAGGAATGTTAGGTGTTACTTGTAACAAAAGTAGGTAAACAGAATTTCAGACAAAAGTTTCATTATTTAATTAAATTGACAGTGCCCCTTTAAAAACATTTATCAATTTTTTTTTTTAGATATTCCAGAGATCTGTGATATTGTATCTTCATAATTGTGCATAGTGCTGGTGTCCTTCAGAGAGAGATTCCATCTTTCTTGATTCTTCCCAGTAAGGATGTCTGATCTGGTATAATTTGAGACTCAAGGTACAAAGTACCAACCTTGAGCCTTCTTTGGCAGTGCATATACAATCAATAGATTACCAGACTGACCATCTCTTTCAGTTACTTCAAACAAAGTAAATGTTGACTTTGTAGGTTGGCATTGGCAATAATCTCGTTTAATTAAAATAGCCTTTACTTTCCTGAATCTCTTGAGAACACTGTTTCGTTTTCTCATTAGTAACATTTGAAAAGAGAATGTAGCTGTAGAATTGAAAGCACATAGATGGTGTATTATAAGAATTTGACGGCAAGCAGGGACTAGAAAGTATTTCTGTATATCTGATGAATGTTTTGTTTTCAGAGAATGAATGCTTTTGAATAGCTAACTTTAAAATATTGTTCATAATGAACATTTGAAAGAAGGTGGGGGGGGTCTTGTGTTGAAATCTAAGCATCTACTAATTATTTACTATAAAGATTATTGTGAACAGAGGGGAGAAATCATAACAGTTGTATGATTTTGCTGCATACACACTTGGATGCTCCTCCAGGACTCATTGAGAAAAATTATATTTATGACACTCAAGGTACATTAAGATAGTCAGATTTAGTGTCCTGCTCTTTTGCTTACTAGAATTAGTGTGAAAAGCTCTAAGGACTTCATGCCCATTCTCACTTCGGCTGTAAACTAAAGACCTGATCCTGGAAATGCTTATGCACTTGCTCAACATGTAGCAACTAACAGCAGAGTTTCTATGGGAGTTAGTAGGTGCGAGTTTGAGGGTGAGTTTTATCCTTTCTTTTTCTCTAAAGAAACTAGGGGGAGAAGATGACGACTATGGAGGGAGTGCTAGAAATGACCTGAACAAGAGAGCAGATTAAGATGGTCTGATTTGGAAGTTGCAAAAATGTTAATAGAATATGTAAAAGTTTCAGAGTAGCAGCCGTGTTAGTCTGTATCCGCAAAAGGAACAGGAGTACTTGTGGCACCTTAGAGACTAACAAATTTATTAGAGCATAAGCTTTCGTGGATGCATCCGAAGAAGTGGGCTGTAGTCCACGAAAGCTTATGCTCTAATAAATTTGTTAGTCTCTGAGGTGCCACAAGTACTCCTGTTCTTTATGTAAAAGTTGTTACTTTCAGGGTATTTTTTTTCTAGTGTCACTTTTTTGAAATATCTCTAGCAGAGAAGAAATGATGCAGATTGTTGATATTCCTAGATATATTACTAATGAAACTGAGATTCCAGGAATACCCTTTTAAAGTAAGTCTTTGCCATAAGTTTGATTAAAATTTGCTTTTAGCTCAACTGCAATTGTGTACGATTTTCAAGATGATGGATTGATTGATGTCTGATATATTTAATGTTTTAAATTGTTGTATTATACTTCATTTTTCTTTCTGACAACTCGTCTTCCCTCCCTTTCACTGCCCCCAGTCTTGCTGTTCCAAGGAACCAGTCCCAGACTCATTCTTCCTCCCACTGCCTTTAGTCCTCTAAGCACCCAGTTCCTCAGAGCTCCTGCTCCTCAACACATTCCCTTGACCCCACTTCTCAGCCCTTCTGTGACCCCAACTCTCCACAACATATTCTCTCCAGATTCGTTTCTTCAGATTTTCCCTTCCCTACCCCATCTCCTTGCTCCCGGCTTGCTCTGTGGCATCTCCCATCCCCTCCCTTACAAAAACTTAATGGTGACTTCAGACCCTATTGTATTAGCAGATTGGCACATCTGACTCTTTGAATGTCTATGCATTTGGGAAGTTATGCTTCCTTAATATTGCTAAGATCACTACTAAAGTTTTGCTCGAGTGTGTTTGAAGTTGGGGTGCAAATTACTTTTTTGTATCTGTTAAGAGGTGTAGGTGAAATCCTTATGGAGTGTTTGAGTGTATTATCTATTATGTTTATAGGCATTGTGAAAATGGCAAGGAATGCAAGAAATTTTCCTTCTTGTTTGTGTTTTTTAAGGTTTAAGGGGTTTTTTTTTGGGAGGGGAGAGTGTTTTGATGCAACATTAATTGCCACGACACAAAATCCTTTTTTGTTTTTAACAATCATCTTGTCTGACCTCCTGCATTACACAGGCCATGGAATTTCACTGAGTAATTCCTACCTTAAGTTCATGTTCGCTTAACTTGCCATTTAAAATGGTTCCTAGTTCATCATTGTACACAGATCCGATCTTTCCTGTAAATTTTCATGTGATGGCAAATTATGCATATTTTATATCATTGAAGCTGTAAGATAATGAATGTTAAGGGCTATTATGAAGAGGATGATGATCAGTTGTTTTCCATGTCCACAGCAGGTAAGATGAGAAATAGTTTTCTTAATCTGCAGCAAAGGAGATTTAGGTTAGATATTGGGAAAAGATATAAAGATAGCTAAGTACTGGAACAGGTTACTAAGGGTGGTTATGGAATCCCTGTCATTGGCAGTTTTTAAGAACAGGTTAGAGACACATCTGTCATGATGGTGTTAGGTATACTTAGTCATGCTTCATTTCAGGGGGGATGGATTAGAAGACTTTTTGAGGTCCCTTTCAGATGTACATTTCTATGAATTCTATGATTCTACAGGTTACACAGTCAACTGTGCTTTGAGAAACTATGTTAGCTCCTTTCTTAGGAGTTATGGAGAGCTGTGATCAAATGATCTCTTTTCCTTGAAGCACACTAGTTTTATTTTTTTATAGTGAATTCCTAAATTTTAAGCATGTTCACCCACTTGTTGGTGACTGCTTTTGTTAATCTGTCTTTTTCACTGCTGGATGAAAACTGTTTTGTCCTCTAACTTAATTATTGTACTTTTTCTTTAATCTAGTTTGTCTTGCCAAGTGGCTTTCTAGGTCTAATAGACTACGTAGCTTGTGTATACCTTTTCATGCATTCTGGAACTTGAAGAATTTGATGACTAGAGGGTTGCATAAAACTCATGCAGAACCAGTTGACTGCCCCGGGAGTCCTAATTTGGGGATCACTGTGGTAGTAGTGGTAGGGTCTATAATATGGAGGGGAAGTGACAGTTGACAAAATCTGCATTACTTTACCTGGGGAAGTCTTGTAAGCTTGGAGTGAGGGGGAGGGAATACAATGCCACTGACAGTTATACTCTTTTTCACACTGTGAAGCCGAATACATACTAGGGCAGAGAATAATACTGTGGACATGGCATTCCTCCTTTCCATGCCCCTCCTCCTATTTGGAACTACAGGGCTCTGATATTCTCCAGCCACAATGCCAGATACGAGAATATAGCCCTTAATCAACCTGATATATATTATGCTCTGGCCAAAAATTCATGATTTAATATGGAAGACTTCACTTTAATTGCAGTGGAGAAAATTCAAAAGCATTGTTGTGACAAAATATTTGCATTGTGACTATTGCTTTAAGATACTACATCATAATGAAGACTTTTGCAAATTACAGCTGTTAATCTTTCTAAATGGCTTAAATTTTCTGAATGTTTTCTTTATATTCTGACACCAGACATTTGAGTATGAAATAATATACAACTATAAATGTAAAGATTAATTCACTTTTGATTTGACTTTTCTCTTTGGTCTAATATTTTACAACTTAATGTAGGAACATTTACTTATGAAAAATGCTATATAAGTGTTAAGTTTATAATAATTTAATCACTATTAAATATTAACTTTAGTAATCCAAAGGGACTTCACATTTTTTATTAATTAAAGAAAGAAAGAAAGAAACCAAATTGTGGAGTTATACCTGAGTTCTTAAATACACTAGGATGAATAAATGCAAGACCAAATCTACTTGGTATGTGGGATGATAGATATGGATGGAGCAGACCCAGCACTGGCTTACGACTGAGATGGCCCTCAGTATGTGAAAGTAATGCTGTATTTAAAATAGCCTTTCATAAAGTCTTGTTCAGGGCAAAAGAACTTTCCACTTTGTATTTCAGTTAGCCAGTCATCTAAATTTGAGCAAATAAAATTCTTTTAAATTTCTTTTAAATTTTCACTATGGTGTACAGCCATAGTTTGATGTCTGTAACATAACCACACAACAGTTATGACCATCTGGACTTGTTTCAAATAATTCAAACAGCTATCCAAGTGTTATGGAGAGGGTTTGGGTTTTTTGACGTTCTGATTTGAAGATCTATGACTGTCGATGTAATGCAGTTGAAATCCCACATGTTTGATATGTGCTTTGTACAACTGTTTTCTCCAAGTAATAAAGTCTGAGTTTACTCTTCAACGTCATGTGTCTGTTGACGTCTGATATTGGACTTCTTGCATCTGAAACCTTTCCGCTAATAGACAATTATTTAATTTCTGCTAAAACCCAAATGGGAAATGATGATGATGATAAATATTTTGTAAAATTATATTTACTATCCTCTTCTCTCAAATAAGAAATGATTTAAAGTAGTAATCTCTAATTTATGTATTTGATCTATTTTCTTGAACTAAAGTTTCAGTATTTTTACTTGGTTGCATTTTAAATAGGGCTGTTAAGCGATTAAAAAAATTAATCACAATTAATCGTACTGTTAAATGGTATTATTGTTTATTTAAATATTTTTGGATGTTTTCTACATTTTCAGATATATTGATTTTAATTACAATGCACAATACAAAGTATACGTGATCTTTCGGGGCCCTCAACCTCTTTGTCTCGAGGGCAGAGAATGTTGCCAGCACTGCCATCAGTACCAGTTAAGGATGAGTCCGACTGCCTTGTCTGCAGTGCCTGGGAGACTGCAGCGGGTCGTTCTAAAAGGTGAACTGTCAGGCTGGAGGGAAGTTACCAGTGGAGTTCCACAAGGTTCGGTTTTGGGTCCGATTTTATTTAATCTATTCATTACTGACCTCGGAACCAAATGTAGAAGTGGGCTGATAAAGTTTGCGGATGACACAAAGTTGGGAGGTATTGCTAATTCGGAGAAGGATCGGGCTATCCTGCAGGGATATTTAGATGACCTTGTAAACTGGAGTAATAGTAATAAGATGAAATTTAATAGTGAGAAGTGTAAGGTTATGCATTTAGGGATGACTAACAAGAATTTTAGTTATAAGCTGGGGACGCATCGGTTGGAAGTAACGGAAGAGGAGAAGGACCTCGGAGTCCTGGTTGATCGCAGGATGACTATGAGTCAGCAATGTGACGTGGCCATGAAAAAAGCTAATGCGGTCTTGGGATGCATTAGGCGAGGTATTTCTAGTAGGGATAGGGAGGTGCTGGTTCTGTAATACAAGGCACTGGTGAGACCTCATTTGGAGTACTGTGTACAGTTCTGGTCTCCCATGTTTAAAAAGGATGAAATCAAACTGGAACGGGTACAGAGAAGGGCCACTAAGATGATCCGAGGAATGGAAAATCTGTCGTATGAAAGGAGACTAGAGAAGCTCGGTTTGTTTACCTTAACCAAAAGAAGGCTGAGGGAGGATATGATTGCTCTCTTTAAATATATCAGAGGGATAAATATCAGGGAGGGAGAGGAATTATTTCAGCTCAGTACTATTGTGGACACTAGAACGAATGGATATAAACTGGCCGTCGGGAAGTTTAGGCTTGAAATTAGACGAAGGTTTCTAACCATCAGAGGGGTGAAGTTTTGGAATAGCCTTCCGAGGGAAACAGTGGGGGCGAAAGACCTCTCTGGCTTTATGATCAAGCTCGATAAGTTTATGGAGGGGATGGTTTGATGGGATACAGTGATTTTAGTCAATAGGTCGATAACAATGGTCAATGATGGGATATTAAAAGTTACTACAGAGTACTATTCCAGAAGGTCTGGCTAGAGAATGTTGCCTGCAATGCTCGGGGATCAGCTGATCGCCATATTTGGGGTTGGGAAGGAATTTTCCTCCGGGGTAGATTGGCAGAGGCCCTGGAGGTTTTTCGCCTTCCTCCGCAGCATGGGGCAGGCGTCGCTTGCTGGAGGATTCTGAGCGACTAGAAGTCTTTAAATAATGATTTGGGAGTTCTACAGCTAAGTCAAGGGAGAGAATTCTTCCAGGAGTGGGTGGGTCAGGTTTGGTGGCCCGCATCATGCGGGAGGTCAGACTAGATGATCATAATGGTCCCTTCTGACCTTAGAGTCTATGAGTCTATTTGTATGCTTTCCCCCCAATTCTGCTGATCCTGCAAGTCAACCTCAACTTTAAATACTAACTTTTCTAACAGTTTGAGGGTTTCAGGTTACAGTCCATGTCAAAAATACTTTTGGATCTTGCCAGAGATAGCCTATGCACTTTTATAAAGTTTTATTTCCCCCCAGTGAAATACTGTGCTTTCCTGCTAATGAAATTTGTCTTTACAGCATTTCCTAATCACACAGGGGTAGATTGACTTGATTAATGCTATTTGCAGGTGTAATTGGCAAGTGTATCTTTTAAAGCAACAGAAAGTTTGTCACATTGTCTTTAAGGTGACATTCAGCATAAAAAAGTTTATTCTAGGATTTGGCCAAGATTCATACAGTGCAGACAACTAAAAATGACTTATATTTTGAATATTTTTGCAAGATGGCATTTCATAGTGTGTCAATGTGCATGAAGAGTGGCAATATTTAATTCCATTATAAAAACTGCATGTGAAAAGAATTTCTCCTTGTGTAATAAGCTTTCTGAAAGTAGCAAACGTGTTGAAGCTGAGGTGTATGGGGTCTCTTCCAACCCTAATCTTCTGTTATTCTATGAAATTCTCATCATGGAGAGTGTCTTCTATTCTGAGATCTGACAAACTTCCATTTCAGCCTTTAAAGAGTACATCCAATTTTTGTCACTAAGAATGTTACTTTTCTGTTGTTCATAGTGTCTGAGGAAAAATTGATTAAGGGGGAATTCACATAGTGGACAGAACTGTTTTGTACTACTCTGTTTACGCAGATAAAGTGCTAAGAAACCTTCCTCAGAGTTCTTAGCAAAAATCAGTTCTGCCTACCATAGGTATTGGGAGATAATTCTTCCATGTTTTAGTCCTAATCCTCCTCATGGAAAAGAGAAGATATATATATAAAAAATGGATATTACAAGAACCATTAACATTTTATATTTAAAATTGCAAAAAATCAGGAAAATACCACTCTCTTTACTGGTGGTATTTCATCATGTTTTAAAAGAGGGAAATCTTCCAAATAGATAGCATGAGTGGAAGAACAGGATGGTATAAAAGAGCTCTGGATTCAGCCCTACCCCCAATCCATCAGGAATGTGAGGAACTATTAAGAGTTGTTTGTTTGAAGTTTGTACAGTTGAATTTTGTTTGTTTTTGAGAATGTGGTTGGACTGGATTACGTGCAGGGAGGTGAGTTGGAGAGGGGATGGATTGGTAAAAGAAGGAGGATGAAAATCTAAGATTTAGTGCTGAGAGGACAGGGAGGGCAATTTGGGGATCTGGTGGGGAATTGGGAGAAGATTATTTTGTAGATGGGTTTGAGGGATTGGTGATTTGGAGTGATGGTGGTTGGTCTGCCCTGAGGTTGTGGAACTGTTAGGTTTTGTAACCAGGGTTGTTCCTATCAATCCTTGGGGTCTGACCCAGGGTTCAGGAAGAGTTATCACCCTTGGGATATCTCCCTCTACCATATTTAAGATTAGTGATCTGTGGGGGGCAAGAGTCCCATGAGAGAGTGGGTTGTATGGCAGAGGACAATTGGATATGAATTATATAGGGTGTGTGGTGAGTGGTAATGAAGAACTTTGTTGCCTGTCTAGGGAAGTTTTTGAGCTATTAGGTGGCCAAGAAAGATGGACAGTGCTACTATATGGTGGCAATATGGATGACCTGTCAGGGTAGTGACTGTGAAGGCTTGGGCGCCTCAAATCGTGTGATGGTAGACAGGGAGAGGTCATTCAATAAGATAACATACTGCCTTAACAAACAAACAAACAAACAAAAAAGGCAAGAAATAGCCATGTGTAAAATCCATCTAACTTTGAATTTTTTTCCTTTCTACCCACTTGTGTAGAAATATTAATTGTATATAATCTATTTTCTAAATTGTTGCTGTAGTACCATTGAAAGCACATTGCAATATAATATGCAGGCCTCTGTTTAGGAGCAGGACATCTGCTCCTTAGATCAATAGAGCCTTTAATGAATCATTGAGGCCCAAGGTATTCTTAAAACATCCAATCTGCCTGGTAGGAATAGCTTTGACACAGACTCCAAAGGCTGCTGTTTCCCACCTTTGCTGTGGGATTAAAGAAGCAGGTAAAAAGAGGAAAGTGATTGGAGAATCATAAAATTGCTATCATAATTAAAACATAAAAGGTGAAAATTCAGTGAAATCACTCTTCTTGGTGAAGCAAATTCCTTGGAGAAATTTGTCTTATTTATAACCTTTATCCCTTTCCCCCAGGGATGAAGCAAGGGAAAGAATCTGGATAACTCTGTCTTCTGAAAGCGAAGTGTGATTAAAAAGCATAATCCACTGTGTATATTTGCTGCTTTGTGATGAAAATTGTTAGATCTTAGGAAATGATTATATTAAAACCTGCTTTTCTTTTCTCAAGTGTTATGAAGCTTTGGTTTTAATACAGACTGAGCAGATACATTTTTCCAAAGGATATTTTCAGGTGTTTGGGGACCTCTAAAATGTTGGTTTAATTTTTTGATCATCTGTATATTGTGTCGTGAAAGTATTTGTAAATTTTCCAAGTAATGAATGGCCCAATATTTTTAAGCTCTGTATAAAGAAGTTTTAAAGATAGAATTCAGAAATAAATTCAGTTACTGTATCAAAAATAGCTCAACACACTCACATTTGTAATTTCTTCCTTTGTTGAAATGTAAGAGCTCTTTGGCCTCCTTTCCCCCTGCACCAACTTTATTTAATCAACATGACTTACACGTAGATTGGAAGCAATTGCAGTAAATTGAGTTCCCATACTATTGGCTAGTCCAGTTGGCCTCCCATATAATTCGTGTTGTTTTGTAAATTATATTTTTTAAAGTATTGATAGCTTTGCCAGCAAGATACCATAATTACAGCAAAAAAATAAAGCTGTCACTCAAAAATTAAACAAAATTAAAATCCGTGTGTATTTTTACCATCGCTTTTAAACAGGATGGCTACCACCAACCATATGTTCAGAAATTTCAAGTTTTTAATAAAAGCTTTATCAAGTAACCACACATTATAGCCAGATGAATGTTTAGCAAGATGTAGTGAATTACGTGTTGCAGTATCAAATGCTGGTGTAAGAATTGTTAATCTTCCTTTATTTAAAATAGGTTTGTCATATTTATGGTTTTTAATGGATATGTCCTTTTTTCCCTTTGCTAATAAGGATTTGTGTGGTGGTCTGAAATTTTTGATTTAGCATGTAAATGGCATCTTGTAAAGGAATTGTAAAGTGAAACACTATAGACTGTTAACAGAGATAGTAATTTAATGAGTATTGGTAGTTTTTGGACTATGAGTTAGACTATAATAGTTCAGAATAATTATGATTTGTCCATGTGCTTCAGTGACTTCTTAGACTAAGTACTTGTACTAGTTCAATCCTAATAGTTTATCTTGTAGATTGGAATGACGCTGGTCAAATGTATTGCAGTCAGGTAAGTCAGCCTCTTTGTTGGCATGAGTGAAAGGAATAGGAGAATAGAAGAGTTCTCCATATAAGAAAGCTGTGTATAAATGGCTATCATGAAACCAATATTTCTGCCTATACTCAGGGTATTAGAAGTAATTAAAGTGAACTGTTTTTAAATGGTTACTTCATCCTTAAAGTGACACAGTCAACTTGAAACCTAGTCAGTTGAAAAAAATGTTAAAATAGTTTTAGGTGCTGCACCTCTCTCTCAATCTTGCTGCCAAATGTGGTTTTACAGTTTAAAATATTTTTCTCTCTGCTGCTGCTATTTGAAAACCTCTTTTAGCTGACTGCTAAAACAACATAGGTAACAGACTACACAGGGGAAATAATGGAGTTAATTACAAAATGCTAGTCAGAGATAAAGTAAGCAAACTGGAAGAATTGAGAGATTTTTCTTTGAGCTTTAACTTATCGCAATCTTGAATGCCATAATAATGGTATGTAGTGTAGTTGTAGCCGTGTAATCCTATCGCCTGTGGAGGAAACACTTTTCACAAAATGATCCCTCATATATCAGTCCTCATCCTTAACGTAAACCTGTACAACACTTTGGCCTTGTCTACACTACCAACTTTTGTTGCCAAAATTGCCATTTGTCGACCCAAATGGTGAGTGCGAACACGCTACGAGGTGACTTTTGTCGGGGAAAATGCCTGGTTTTGGCGACAAAATACATCCACCCTCACGAGAGATTTGTCTTTTTTCCTCTACATTTTGGTCAACAAAGTGCAAGTGTGGACATCACTCTTCATTTCATCACTTTAATTGGCCTGCAGGAGGTGTCCCACAATGCCCAATGTCCTGACCGCTCTGATCAGCACTTTGAACTCCACTGCCCTGCAGCCAGGTAAGCAACCATCCGCCTCTCCCCCTTAGAAGCCCTGTGAATTTTTGAAATTCTATTTCCTGTTTGCTCAGCGTGGAGAGCTCTCATTGCATCTTCCCAGGTGACCATGGCAGGTTATCGCAGCAAACGCTTTCCTGCTTGGACCACTGCAGAGTTGTTGGATCTGCTCAGTATATGGGGAGAGGAGGCTGTGCAGTCCTAGCTGCCCTTGAGCCGTAGGAATTGGGATACCTACGGGCAGATTTCTTGAGGCTTGTGCGAAAAGGGCTATGATTGGGACACGCTGCAGTGCAGAGCAAAGATAAAGGAGCTAAGGCAGACATACCATAAGGTGAGGGAGGCAAACCGTCGCTCAGGTGCTTCACCTAAGACCTGCCAGTTCTATAAAGAGCTGGATGCTATCCTCAGTGGTGACCCCACCTCCATCGCCAAGAGCCCTGTGGATACTTTGGAGGGCACAGAGGTGGAGGAAAGAGGACCTAACCCAGAGGACAAAGTTATTGATGAAGAGGTGGAGTTAGATGAGGATGTGCAGCTCCCAGTGGGGTTGCTCAGTGGGGCAGGCAGCCAGGAACTGTTCTCCACTCCAGAGGTGTCTAGCCAGTCTCAGCAGCTGCTCTCTGGCAAGCAAGCAGCAGGAGATGAGACTCCTGATAAGTGGTTGTGGTTTGTGTAGTGTGGAGATGGGTTCAGGGCATAGAAATATGGGAGGCTGGCTGTGTTTCTGTGAGCTGCACATTTCCCTGCATAACTAATCAGTACGGCGGAACAGGATGTTGATGCACGCCGAGGTCTCACGGGAATCCTCCAGAGAGGTCTCCAGGAAAGTACCTCCAGTTTCCTGGAATTACTCGGTAATCCTCTGCTGAAGGGTCTGGGGCAGAGCAGCTGTGTTCCTTCCCCCATTGTAGGAAACTTTCCCATGCCATTGGCAATTACTTGTGCAGAGACCAAAGCAGCACATAGGCGAGCTGCATAGGACCAGGGAGGAAGCCACAAGTATGGAGTAGATGTACCCTCGTTTCTCTGTTTACTCTTAGCAGTGAGATGTCTGCTAGAATTACCCCAGTCTGTGGAAAAGTGTGGGAGAATTTTAGAATTTGTTCCCTAGAGTGCTGCACCATGACCCTTGCAAAGAGTGTGCTCTTTTCCCCATGTAGAGCTCCTCCCTCTCCCCCGCGCCAACACTCACTATACTTTGGGTGTTCGCAGAGATGTGTGCCTCACTAGGGTCAGTGAGAAAGTGATGGCAATGTTGCAAAAGGAATATTTAACAGAAATGTTTCAATGCTGTGCGTGAATTTAACAGTCCTGCTTCTGTGCATTGTCCCCTGTGCTTCACCAGATGTGGCCTTCAGGAACACCCCATGCACCCCGACCGAGCGTCTCTGCCAGATAAGAAAGTGCCCAAGACACAGCAAAGAAGACATGTTCCGGGAAGTCCTGCAGTGCTCCAATGCAGAAAAAAGGGAGTGAAAGGCGTGCTGGGAAGCCAAACGGCGGGACAGAAAGGAGAATCACGTGTTTGTTAAGGATGCTTCTGAGCAGATGCTTAAAGTAATGGAGGAGCAAACACAGATGCTGAAGTCCGTAATAATGCTGCAGACTGAGCAGATTAGTGCTCGACCTCCACTGCAGCACATTCAGAACTCTTTTCCATGCCCCCCACAAACTCTGCCTTCACATTCCTTTCCACCTTCCGGGACTTTTCGGTTTCCCCTTCACTCATCCCACTCAGACAACTTTCACAATGGTAGCTGGAACCTACACACAGCTGTGATAGTCTGCCCTCTCCTGGTTCCTCCTTTCCCTTCAAGCATCTGTGTGTTTGTGTGTGCTGTTTCTTGTGCAATAAAAGCAAACTTTTATAATGGTAAATCATCTTTAATTTTCTTCTACAAGGTGAGATTGCAGGCATCACCAATATATGCACAGGCATTTTAATCACTTTATTGCAGGAATATAAGGCCACAAATGTCATCATTGCCCCATAGGAAAACTACATGTAATATTACATTGAAACAACTCAGACAGAGATATGTTACTGGTGGTCATTATCAAAGTGCTGCCTCAAACCCTCCCTGATGTGAATAGCTCCCCTCTGGGCTCCTCTGACAGCCCTGGTATCTGACCACTCAAAATCAGTGGCCAAGCAGTCTGCCTCGGCACTCCACCCCTGAGCAAACCTTTCACCCTTAGCTTCACAGAGATTATGCAACGTACAGCACGCGGCTACAACCATAGGAATATTATCCTCAGTGAGGTCCAACCTGCCATAAAAGCATCGCCAGCGAGCCTTTAATCTGCCAAAGGCACATTCAACTGTCATTCGGCACCTACTGAGCCCGTTGTTGAACTGCTCCTTACTGCTGTCCAGGTGTCCTGTGTAAGGTTTCATGAGCCGTGGCTGTAAGAGGTACGCAGGGTCCCTCAGGTTCACTATTGGCATTTCAACACCTCCCACTGTAATCTTCTGATTAGGAAAGAAAGTCTCTGCTGGTGTTCCTGAAGATGCATGTGTCATGGACCTTCCCAGATCACCCTGCGTTGATGTCAGTGAAATAACCACGGTGATCCACAAGTGCCTGTAACTCCATGGAGAAGTACTCCTTCCTATTGATTTACTCCATTGCAAGGTGGTCTGGTGCCAAAATTGGAATATGTGTGCCATCTATCACCCCTCCACAGTTAGGGAAACGCATTTCTGCAAAGTCATCCACTATTTCACACACGTTTCCCAAAGTCATAGTCCTTCATAGCAGGATGCGATTTATTGTCCTGAACACTTGCATTAACGTGGTTGGGTCATTACAAAACCTAAACCTAATTTCCCCAATACTAAGTTCCCCCTACTGTTACTTACACCTTCTTGTCAACTGTCTGAAATAGGCCACTCTCATTACCACTTCAAAAGTATTTTTCCTTCCTTGGTATCCTGCTGTTAATTGACTGACCTCACACTTGGTAAGGCAATTCACATCTTTTCATGTATTTATACCTGCGCCTGTATTTTCCACTTCGTGCATCTGATAAAGTGGGTTCTAGTCCACGAAAGCTTATGCCCAAATAAATTTGTTAGTCTCTAAGGTGCCACAAGGACTCCTCATTGTTTTTGCAGCCCCAATGGTTGACTTTCCTACTCCAAATTGATTTGCAACCAACCGGTAGTAGTCTGGAGTTGCCAGCTTCCACACAGCAATTGCCACGTGCTTCTCTACTGAGAAGGCAGCTCTCATTCTGGTGTCCTTGCGCTGCAGGTCTGAGGCGAGCTCCGCACACAGTTCCAGGGAGGTGGCTTTCCGCATCCGAAAGTTGTGTAGCCACTGCTTGTCCTTCCACACCTGCATGACGATAAGATCCTGCTATTCAGTGCTTGTTTCACAAGCCCAAAAGTGACTGTCTACCCCAAGACCTGCTCTGTGAATGCCAAAAGCAATCTAAAGTTGCTCCTATCCATATCATGGAGAATGTCGGGCGCCTGCTTGTTTTCTACGGTTTGGAACTTCATGATTAACTGCACTGCCATCCGCGATGTCTTCATGACAGTTAACAGAGCATAGGAGAGCAGTGTAGGATCCATCCCTTCTTACAAAGATTCCGGGGTGCACAGCAAGGAAGCGCTGTTGAAAAAATGCCGCGAAAAAAAGCCGGAAGCCCATGGAGTTCTGGGACAGAAAGCAGTGCATCACAGGACATTTAACACTGTCCCAAGATCCTCCGCGATCCACTCTGTTGTCCCACAACACCTAGCAACACCTAGCATTGCTCACACTGTCGATGATGGTGCCCCCACTGTGGACGTAATCTGCCGACAGAGGGAGCAAGTGTGAACACAAAATTGTGGTTTTTAACATGTCGACTTTTGGATGTCAACATCACTTTTGTTGACACAAATTGGTAGTGTAGACATGGCCTTTAAAAGAAGCCTGGGAGCTTAAATGCATTACTCTGCTAGACACTAAAAATAATGGACTGAACAGAGACACTGGATTTATGACTTATTTAAACAATCAGTAACCTACTAACCTGCTCTTTTTGTTCTAGGACTGCAGAGGTGTTAATGGGCATTCTACCTTGAATTGTCCCTTACCATATGTGCTAACTACTTATGTTAAACAATCAGTTCTACCTTGCATTTTGCTGTGACTCTGGAAGTTCCTTTCCCAGACCTGAAGAAGAGCTCTGCGTGGTTCATAAGCTTGTCTCTTTCACCCACAGAAGTTGGTCCAATAAAAGATATTATCTCACCCATAATAATGATAGGTAAAGACATTTTAGATATAAGTGATTTTTAAATGTCTCTGTAATCCACCCTGTTGTCCCTAAAGTTTGCCTTAAATAAATGATTGGCTAGCAGCTCCATGGTTAGTATTATGTTCTAACATACGCTTAAAATGCACATGAATTCATGATTTTTCTCTAAAAATAGGTGACCAATCAGCGTGAAATTTCAGAGAGTTATTTTTTGTGCCCTTTTAATTTTTCGATGTAGTTATTGTTCTTTTTGTCTTAATTTTTTTAATAGAAAGTCTTTTTGAATTTGGGTTCTAGATAAAAATTTTCCTTGGCAGTCCTCCTTTTATTGACCAATATCTTAAAAAAAAAAAAAAAAAAAAAAGTACATACAACACTGGAACTCCTGGGAGTCACAGCTGAACATAAATGTGTTGGCGCTCAGGGCAGTTTGCTGGGCCCTTGAGGCTTTCATCCTATCATTGCAACATCAAGTAGTACGAGTCCTGTCAGACAACACCACAGCCATGTACTACATAACAAGGAGTAGCACACACTCTACCCTTGGCTCAGAGACAAGAAAACTTACATTCAGCTCAGCATCTAGGAGGAAAAAACAACGTGCAAGTGAATTCAGTCAGCAGAAAGGCTTAGAACTAGCACCGATGGTCCTTGAAAGCAACAGTCTCTGTCTTAGTCTTCAGGAAGTGAGGATGTGGACCTGTTTTCATTCAGTACATCAACAACTGCATGGACCAGATAGACACAAAAGGTATCTACTTCTCTGGTAGATTAGTCCCAGAGACCTTCTCATTCCTAGAATGCTGCAAAAGATGAAGGACAGAGCAAATGTCATTCTGGTGGCCCCATCATTGGCAAGACAACATTGGTATGAGGACGTTAGAGCTGTCCAGAGAACCACCTCTCTTTTCGGCTCAAAGTTTCTCTTGATCTTTTAGCAAGCAATTGATCCCATTGCAAACTGGAATGTCTACAATTTTAGATCGTGTTTAGAGCAGGTTTGGGCAAACTGTTTGGCCTGAGGGCCACATCTGGGTATGGAAATTGTATGGGGGGGGCCATGAATGCTCACGAAACTGGGGGTTGGGGTGCAGGAGGGGGTGAGGGCTCTGGCTGGGGGTGCGGGCTCTGGGATGGGGCCAGAAATGAGGAATTCAGGGTGTCGGAAGGGGCTTCGGGCTGGGGCAGGTTGCGTGCGTGTCTGTGGGCTCCGGCTGGGGGTGTGGGCTCTGGGTGGGGATGCAGGAGGGTGCTCCGGGCTGGGACCAAGGGGTTCAGAGGGCAGGAGGGGGATCAAGGCAGAGCATTGGGGCGTGGGAGGGGGTCAGGGGTGCAGGGTCTGGGCGGCGCTTACCTCAAGCAGCTCCCAGAAGCAGCAGCATGTCCCCCCTCCATCTCCTGAATGGCAGCATGGCCAAGCAACTGTGCGTGCTGCCCCATCTGCTGGCACCATCCCTGCAGCTCCCATTGGCTGTGGTTCCCAGCCAATGAGAACTGTGGGGGCAGCGCTTGGGGCGGGGACAGCGTGCGGAACCCCCCTGGCTGCCCCTACGTGTAGGAGCTGGAGGGGGGACATGCTGGAGCATGGAGCGGAGCAAGCCCAGGATCCCACTCCCTGGCGGGAGCTCAAGAGCCAGATTAAAGTGTCTGAAGAGCTGGATGTGGCCACTGGGCCGTAGTTTGCCCATCCCTGGTTTAGAGCCTCAAGGACTCTGTCTTTTTGTTGGAAGTCCACTTAGCATCTATATTGGCATGCCCACAAGCCTTTTAAGGAGAGTCCAATTTTCTTGCTCCCTACAGTTGCCAGACTCTTATAAAGGATTTGTCAATGCCTTCCCTTATACAAAGGGATTTCCCTCTTCCTGGAGCTTTGATCTATTTCTAACAAGACTGATAGGATTTCCCTTCAAACCCATTAGGCAGGGCTGGCTCCAGGCACCAGCTAAGGAAGCAGGTGCTTGGGGCGGCCAATACAAAGGGGCGGCACTCAGTCCGCTATTGGGGTGGCACGTCCGGGTCTTCAGCGGGAGCTGCTGCCGAAGAGGAAGAGAGGGAGTGAAGGAACTGCTGCCGAAGAATGGAGCAGCGTGATTGAGCTGCCGCCGTAGTGCCGCCTATCGGCTTTTTTTTTTCTTCTTCCCGCCGCTTGGGGCGGCAGAAAACCTGGAGCCGGCCCTGCCATTAAGGAGCAGTCTTTTCAACATCTTTCCTTAAAGACAATATTTCTTATTGCCATTACCTCAGCAAAGACGGTTAGTGAGCTGGAAGCTCTGATGGTCAGTCCACTAAAGACGGTGGGCCACGAACCTAAACTAGTGATCAGAACCCACTCTAGCTTTATTCCAAAATGTAGCATTTGACTTCCAGCTTTCAGAGAGAATTTCTTTCCTTATGCTCTTTCCTTGACCCTGTTCCCATCCTGCACTTTAAGAGAGCGCTGTGCTTTTAATCTAGAAAAGGAAATCTTTTAGAAAAATAAAACAGTCTAGTTTATGGCGAAGATGTTCTCCCTGGCATCTAAGACAGAGACTTTCTTAGTGGATTAAGAACTGCATAAAACTGTTACAAAGTAGTTAGTGGCAGTGCTTGAGGGTTAAGATCCTAATTCACAAGAGCCAGTGGTGTCTCCATGGCTTGTTTTAGGCACATCCCAATAGTGGAGATCTGTAGTGTAGCAACCTGAAGTTCGATGCATGCCTTCACCAAGTATTCTTGTTTGGATTTAGTGTCACTCTCCATTGCCTAATTTGGGGGAGCAGTTGTACAGTTCATGTTTTACTAAGACCTCTTTGTCCACTGTCTATTTGTGGGGGTGCATTTCTTACTACTGTATTTGCTAACAAGTAGGAATATATACAGGCCTTCTAAGAAGAAAGAGAGGTTCTTTGAGAGTTGCCTCCATGCACTCCTTCTTCACTCCTAGCTTCCTGTCCACTTTGAAGTCCTATGTGTCCTCAACAGGTTCAGAAAAATAAGCTGAGGCAATTGGTTAAATGCACACCCTTTATATAGATTAGGCCAGGGGTTCTAGGGACAAATTTTTTGGGCTCAGAATGCGGCCACCAGCAAGAGTTGGTGGCCGGTGTCACACTTTTTCCTAAAATACTTAATTAGCTATAGGAAACCCAAATAAATATGCATATATACATGTCCAAATCATTGTAATTTATTTATTGATAGCTAGTAAATCTGTTGTGAAAAGTGATATTAACAAACATACAAGTATCACTTTTCACAGCAGACTTACTCAGTTTGACAAGCCTCGGGACAAGTTAAGTCCTGGATGGAGGGTCGGGGGAGGCAGTGGAGGCCAGGGGAGATGGGGGTTAGGGGAGGCAGCGGGGGGCTGGAGCCTGAAGTTCTGCTGCCAGAGCCTGAAGCTTCACGGCTGGAGGATGGGGTCCAGGGATGGAGCCCGAAGCCGTGTGGCTGGAGTCTAGGGCCTGCCATCGTACAGCCATAGCCTGGGCCTGGAGCCCGAAGCCCCATGTCCAGAGCCTGCCGCCCCACCACCCCAGGGCTGAAGCCCAAAGCCTGAGCCCCACTGCCCCTGGGAATATGAGGAGCTCATTGGCTGCCTGCTCTTACAGCATTGTGCCCTAGGTGACTCCAGAGGGGGGCAGGGCCCAATCCCCGCTGGTAGCCCCAACAACCAAAGAAGTGCATCCAGGAGCAACAGGGAGGGGGAGGAGGCACTACTTTGCTCTCCCCCACATCCCAGCCCGTGGCCACAAGAAAAGCCCCTGATGGCTGCATGCGGCCACAGTGGCCGCATTTCAGAAATGCTGGACTTAGGCTGTCTGACATAATACACTGTGTGAGGGTACTCATGCACTCCGCCTATGGACTTGACTTTGAAAGAGGGTTTCACATGTTCACTGGTAGGAGGTTCTATTCTGCAAGTGTGACTGGACATGGGTGACTCTTGAAGTACAGTTTCTGTTAGGTAATTGCTCTTCTTAATATATTAACAAAGTTATTTTAGACTTTTTTTTATATATATTAAACAAGGGGCAACATTTTCAAAAATAGGAGTGAAAATTTAGGATCCTGAGTCCATATTTAGGCACTTAAGGGGAGCAGGATTTTCAAAGGTGACTAAGTATTTTAGGAATACAAGTCCCATTGATTTTAAACTATAAACTCTGATAGAAGAGTAGACTGTAGACTAGACCAAACAGTATTCTTAACTTTTTCCCTGATTTGTCCTGGTATGGTCATAGAATACCCATAATTGAATCTACATAAGTGAAGTTTAGATCTGATTTAAAACTTAAGTAGTTTGGTCTGATAGTTTTTGCACACTTGCTCCTTTTTAGTGTTCATACACATGTAGCCTAATTTCAGGGATTCCAGCATCTTTTTGGAAGTCTAATATAGTTGTAGACTTATATGGCTGTCTCATGAATCCTACTGAGATAATGCACAGAAATGTATTATGTATCTATCTCCTCAATCCATTTCAACATAGTAAACTAATTTTTAAATTAATTTTGATGAGGTGTAATTTATAGTAAGCTTAATTTTTGAGAAAGGAGGTTGTAAATTCAAATTTCCTTTAAAAAAAACCTTTAAAAAATAATCAGTTTTTATGTATCAATACAAATTGGCTTTCATTTTGTATTTCAAAACCAACTACTCTTTAACTTTTTTAAATAAAGAGATTTGTGGATTTTTAAAAAAAATTACAGTGTTAGAAACTGGATACAATTCCCTGTGATGTTTAAAACTGTTTTAAACAAGCCAAAATTTCATCTGAAACTATTGTTTTTGATAATATCCTTTTTACATATATTCTAACAAAATAATATCTTTATGTTGGCAATTGAGTTTCTTTGCTTACATATACTGGCAAGCAAAACAAATGAGAGGTACTTCTGATACATAAAACATTGATTTGTTATGTTAATAATAAGCCGAAATCATTGTTTTTTTGTCTAGTGTTAATGCAGTGCAAGAGACAAAGCGAATAGTAGTACAATTTTACTCTTCACTAATATCCCAGCATTCCTCAAGTTTTAACAGAGGTCCATTGTATCTGAAGTCCTTTTGACTTCAAGAAAAAATATTGCACAAATCTCAAAGGGAGAAGAATCTTATTGAACTGATGATAATATGAATCAAAAGAAGACGAATATCAGAATGACCCTCGATGAAACAAAATTTCTGAATTTTTAAGTGGGGCTTACCATGGAGACTGTTATACCACATTAACATTAGGGGGTGCTGCAGTTACAATTAGTTCACACTTAATTCTTAACATTGTTTGCATTATATTAACTTGAGTTGTTCTGTGTTGCAATCAGCTGGTTAGTAGTAGTCTGAAAAGTGGTTCAATCATCTTGATCCACCAATTGGGATCTGAAAGCTATACTACCATGTGGATAGCAAAATTGTTTTTGAATCTCTGTAATCAGATGCTAGATTGACTTGTAATTGCATGACTTTAAGGGTATGTCTACACTATGAGAGTATTTCGATTGTACTTAAATCGAATATGTGGAATCGATATTACAAAGTCGAACGTGTGTATCCACACTAAGGACAGTAATTCGACTTTGGGAGTCCACACTAACGGGGCAAGCGTCGACATTGGAAGCGGTGCACTGTGGGCAGCTATCCCACAGTTCCCGCTGCCCATTGGAATTCTGGGTCGAGCCCCCAGTGCCTGCTGGGGAAAAAATGTGTCGAGGGTGGTTTTGGTTTTTTCTGGTGAGTGACAGCGCGGACGCCACAGCACTGCGAGCATGGCCGTTGTCAACACCTCGCAGCTTATCATCCACCTTTTCCAGAGGCAGATGCTGAGAAATCGGGAGAGGAGGCTACGGCAGCACGGTGAGGACATGAAGTCTGAGAGTGGCACAGACCTCTCGCAAAGCACGGGACCCCGTGCAGTGAACATCATGGTCACAATGGGTCATGTTGATGCTGTGGAACGGCGATTCTGGGCCCGGGAAACAAGCACGGACTGGTGGGACCGCATAGTGCTGCAGGTCTGGGATGAATCACAGTGGCTGCGAAACTTTCGTATGTGGAAGGGAACTTTCCTGGAACTTTGTGAGTTGCTGTCCCCTGCCCTGAAGCACAAGGACACCCGGATGCGAGCAGCCCTGACTGTCCAGAAGCGAGTGGCCATAACCCTCTGGAAGCTTGCAATGCCAGACAGCTACCGGTCAGTTGCGAATCACTTTGGCGTCGGCAAATCTACCGTGGGGGTTGCTGTGATGCAAGTAGCCAACGCAATCGTTGAGCTACTGCTGTCAAAGGTAGTGACCCTTGGAAACGTCCAGATCATCATAGATGGCTTCGCCGCGATGGGATTCCCAAACTGCGGTGGGGCTATAGATGGAACTCACATCCCTATCCTGGGACCGGACCACCAGGCCAGCCAGTACATTAACCGAAAGGGCTACTTTTCAATGGTGCTGCAAGCACTGGTGGACCATAGGGGACGTTTTACCAACATCAACATAGGATGGCCGGGCAAGGTTCACGACACTCGTGTTTTCAGGAACTCTGGTCTGTTTAGACGGCTGCTGGAAGGTATTTACTTCCCGGACCAGAAAATAACTGTTGGGGATGTGGAGATGCCTATAATGATCCTCAGGGACCCAGCCTACCCGCTAATGCCCTGGCTCATGAAGCCCTATACAGGCGCCCTGGACAGTGGAAAAAGAACTCTTCAACTACCGGCTGAGCAAGTGCAGAATGATGGTGGAGTGTGCTTTTGGACGTCTCAAGGGGAGATGGAGAAGCTTACTGACTCGCTCTGATTTCAGCGAAACCAATATCCCCATTGTTATTGCAGCTGGCTGTGTGCTCCACAATCTGTGTGAGAGTAAGGGGGAGACCTTTATGGTGGGGTGGGTGGTTGAGGCGAATAGCCTGGCTGCTGATTACGCCCAGCCAGACAGCCGTGTGATTAGAAGAGCCCAGCGGGACGCACTGTGCATCTGGGAGGCTTTGAAAGCTGGTTTCCTCAGTGAGCAGGGTAACCTGTGACTATTAAGTTTGTTTAAAGAGAAGCTGAACCTGTCCCCGTTTCTTTACCCACTTACTGTTGTCTATCCTCTCCAGCTACATACCCCGTTCGCCCCCCCCCCTTCCAACACACGTTTAAAAATAAAAGACATGGAACTTTGTTAATGAACACCGTTTTCTTTATTATGCATTTCGCGGTAAAGTGTTGAAAGTGGGACGCCGACTGTGGTGGGTAGCGGGCATACTGATGGAAAGAATGCTTCTAAACTCGAGGAATGACAGGCTCCTGCTAATAGAGTGGTCCGCAGTGGTGGACTGGTTGTTTCAACGGAGCCTGGCACCCCTCCTTTTCGGGACTCTGTGCGTGGGGGCTATGTGACTTTGTGGCAGGGGAGGACGGTTACAGATCCCCTGCTGCGTGGCTTTGTGATCCAGGACAAGGACCGCTGCATAAGATCTCTATCCGCCCTCCCCCGCCACAAAGTCACATGGCACCCCCACACAGAACATGAAAACCACCTACCAGACTGACCAGGGTGCCTAGTGACTGCAATGTGTGTGTGACCTTCTGCTGAACCTGCCCCCGTGTCTGTACTCTGGTAAAGGTGACTGTCCTCTCCAATTACCAACCCCCCCCCCTTCAAACACAGTCTCCCCTAAAAGAACATGATGGATACAGTAATTAACAGAAACGTATCTTTTATTATCAACTACACACTTAGGGGATGAAACTGGGACGGGGGCTTGTGTGAAGCGGAAAGGAAAGGACTTACCAAATTTTTGGGAATGAGAGCCTTCTGGTACTTGAGCAGTCTGCAGGGGTGGAGTGACAGTTTTCACAGCCCCTGCTGCCCCTCCTTCTTGGGACTTTGGGTGAGGGGGGGTATGGGACTTTGTGGCGGGGGATGGCGGTTAGAGAGAGACTGCAACGGGGCTCCGTCCTCCTGCCTCCGGTCCTGCAGAACATCCACAAGTGCCGGATCGTGTCAGTTTGCTCCCTCATTAGTCCAAGCAGCGTTTGAGTCGCCTGCTGGTCTTTCTGCTGCCACCTCTCCTCCCGTTCGCTGTGTGCTCGCTGGTATTGCAACATGTTCTCCCTCCACTGGGTCTGCTGTGCCGCCTCGGCTCGGGAGCAGCCCATAAGTTCTGAGAACGTCGTCCCGTGTCCTTTTCTTTCTCCGCCTAATCTGCGCCAGCCTCTGCGAGGGGGATGCCAGGGTAGGTCGGGAGACATTCGCAGCTGTGGGATGGGAAAAAGGGAGTGAATTCCTCACAAAGATAATTTTTTGTGAACAATGAACATAGTATTTCTCTGTGAACAAGCCCATGCACAGCACCTATCACATGCACGCTAAGGACAAGGTCGAATTTTCGGCCTTCGCATTCAGTGCCTGGGGTCTTGCAGTGGAGATCAGACAAGCGGGGCAGGACAGCGGAATTTGGGTAGCAGGCTGACATGGTAAGCCGTAGACTTTTGGCTGCTGAAAACTTAAATTATAGCTGTGCCCTCCTTTCACGTTCAAATCAATGGTCCTATTGTTGGCCAGTTCCTGCTGCCGGCAATCCGTCAAGCATGAACTCTGCCCCTTTCCCACCCCCTCGCGGCTGTCCCCAGGAAAGATCCCTGTATGCTGCCCCTCTCCCGCCTCCACCGTGTGGCTGTAAACCACCGGTGAGAGTTCTGTAAAGGAACAGGCAAGCAGTCCCAATAGTAACATTCCCCTAATTCTAAGCAGGTCACCATGAGCGACATCACTCTGCTGAGAATTTCTGAGACCGAGAAAGAACGCACGCTGCGTGAAAGCCAGCAAAAACCAGGGCCGTGTGCCGCCATGCTCTGCAAGGCAATGATCCCAGAGTACTTGATGATAGCCTGGTGAGGAAAAGTTTCCTACTACGGAGGACACAATAAGGCCGCTGTCCCCAGGAACCTCATGCAAAGGCTTTCCAATTACCTCCAGGAGAGCTTCGTGGAGATGTCCCATGAGGATTTCAGCTCTATCCCTGGACATATAGACCTTCTTTTCCAGTAGCTGCACTGGCAAGGACTAAAAAGTAGAGCGCCTAGGGCAAACAAATCATGAAAAACCCATTGATAATATTCCTGTTCTGTTCAAAATAAATGTTTACATGTTTAAAACACTTACTGACTGATCCTTCCCCTGGGTTAACGCCTTCCGGGTTAACGCCTGGGGACGGTTGGTAGGGGATCTCTGTGAGGGTGATGAAGAGATCCTGGCTGTCTGGGAAATCAGCGTTGTAAGCGCTGTTGACTGCCTCGTCCTCCTCCTCACCTTCCTCATCTTCCCTGTCCGCTAACATCTCCGAGGAAGCGGCCGTCGACAATATCCCATCCTCAGAGTCCACGGTCAGTGGTGGGGTAGTGGTGGCGGCCGCACCTAGAATGGAATGCAGTGCCTCGTAGAAACGACATGTCTGGGGCTGGGATCCGGAGTGTCTGTTTGACTCCTTGGTCTTCTGGTATGCTTGTCTCAGCTCCTTGATTTTCACGCGGCACTGCGTTGCCTCCCGGCTGTATCCTCTCTCTGTCATGGCTTTTGAGATCTTCTCGTAGATCTTTGCATTCCGTCTTTTAGATCGCAGCTCAGAAAGCATGGACTCATCGCCCCACACAGCGATCAGATCCAAGACTTCCCGATCAGTCCATGCTGGGGCCCTCTTTCTATTCTTAGATTGCATGGTCACCTCTGCTGGAGAACTCTGCATCGTTGCCAGTGCTGCTGAGCTCGCCACGATGTCCAAACAGGAAATGAGATTCAAACTGCCCAGACAGGAAAAGGAATTCAAATTTTCCCGGGGCTTTTCCTGTGTGGCTGGTCAGAGCATCCGAGCTCGGACTGCTGTCCAGAGCGTCAACAGAGTGGTGCACTGTGGGATAGCTCCCGGAGCTATTAGCGTCGATTTCCATCCACACCTAGCCTAATTCGACATGGCCATGTCGAATTTAGCGCTACTCCCCTCTTTGGGGAGGAGTACAGAAATCGAATTTAAGAGACCTCTGTGTCGAACTAAATAGCTTCGTTGTGTGGATGGGTGCAGGGTTAATTCGATTTAGCGCTGCTAAATTCGACATAACCTGCTAGTGTAGACCAGGCCTAAGTTTCTCGACTTCATCTGGGAGCAATGGCGGAAGTGCCTGCCTCACCAGTATCAAGAGAATGAGTTCTGTGCCTGATATTTCTTCATTACAAGACAACAGAAGAAGCTAGTACCATTTTGAATTTGAAATGACTTGGCAAGTATGGTGCAAGTTCAAGTTTTGTATGGTGACACTAGTTTGCATAATACTTTCTTTAACGTCAGACAGTTAGTTCAGGACTTGTGAATTAAAGGATGTGTATTTTCTAATATGTATAAGGCCACCTCACAGGAAATAGTAGAGATTTTACACAGACAAAGATCTTCCCAATGTATATTTCTTTTTGACCTATCCATTGCACCACAAGTTTTTTCCAAATGCTTTGTAGTTGTGGCAGTTCACCTGGTTAATAAGATCTCTGTCACCAAGCTCTGCAGACTATCTGCTCTGTATTACAACTGGACATAAGGATCAACGAAAAATTTGTTTACCCAAGCGATTACAGGAGAACCTCAGAGTTACGAGCACCTTGGGAATGGAGGTTGTTCTTAACTCTGAAATGTTCATAACACTGAACAAAACGTTATGGTTGTTCTTTCAAAAGTTTACAACTGAACATTGACTTAATATAGCTTTGAAACATTACTATGCAGAAGAAAAATGCTGCTTTTAACCTTCTTAATTTAAATGAAACAAGCACAGAAACAGTTTTCTTACCTTGTCATTTTTTAAAAACTTTCCCTTTATTTTTTTTAGTAGTTTATTGTTTAACGCAGTACCGTATTTGATTTTTTTTGTTCGTTTGTCTCTAGTGCTGCCTGATTGTATGCTTCCGGTTTCAAATGAGGTGTGTGGTTGACTGGTCAGTTCATAACTCTGGTGTACAGAACTCTGAGGTTCTACTGTATTTTCATAGGCACCATCATCTGTTCCATAAGGAGTAGAGCATATTTTCCCAAAGGATAGATTTTTAAAGATAACTTGTACCATCTTGTTAACCAAGTCACAGGTGCAAAACACAGGTGGTTTTCTCTGACCACAAGAAAGACTCAAAACCAAGTTGAGCAGAACATCTGTCACTTGATTATACGGGGTCTGTAGACACCTTGAACTGAGTTCATCTAGCTTCCCAAGGCCTTTTTTTCTGGACATCAGGGAGAAAGTGGGTCACTCCTGGTACTTCACCACCTTAATTCGTGGAGTACTCTGATCCTTTGTCAGACTCAGAGGTGGACTTTCAAGTCTCACATTACCAAGAGCCTGAAGCTTCCTCCTCGTCCTGTTTTTGTATTTGTTGATGTGAATCTGAGAAGAGTAGAGTCAGAGATTGGGACACTTGGACCAGACACAGCTGGGGCCTAGTACTGTACCAGGCTCTTTATTGGCCATATTGAATGGTCTTGGGGATGTCCCCAGCATCCTGATCAGCTTTGCCACTGCCTCAAGAAAGTGGGTCCCTATAGGCGAAAACTTTTTCACGCCTATAGGGTTAAGCAAAAACAGTTGGAGGAGCAATGTGGAGCAATGTGGTGTTAAAGGCAACCAGCCAGTCCCCAACTCAACCCTCCCGTGCTATCCATAGCACTCTACTGGGATAACATCCAAAAGCAATGCATCACAAAACTTTATGGCTAAAATTTGAATAGTTTCAGGTTTGTACATACCTAGTATCTATCCTTCTTTGAGAGTTTTCTAAACCAGGAGATGCATGCTGTGCTGGCCATTTATTTACTAATTTAAAGCACAGAACACCTATGTTGTAGTTTTCTATCTACTTTTATAAACTAAGAAAGGCAATTTGCTATTTATTTATTGCTTTCCCGATATAGCAGAAAAGCAGGGGCAGAATCAGTTAACTTATCAGTTATCAGGATCTTATTACAAGATCAGAATTACAACCTTTACTTGACTACCCCACATCAGTGGCGTAGCCAGGTTCTAACATCAGGGGGAGTGAGCACATAAAAAAAGGCGCCACCCGACATATTAAATTACTAATTACATACTTTTAAATTCGTTATATTTATTTTGTACTTAAAATAAAAACACAAGAATGATATTGTTTTACAAGTACGTTAGCCCACTTGACAAATTTTATTGTCCTTGGGTCTGGCTTCCATCCCCTGTCCAACAGTTGCAGCTGTCTGGAGGTGCTGCCTTCCAAACCTTTACTCATTCACACCTCGTTCATTCAACAGGGCAGTTGATTAAGGGGTGGGGGAAAACTTAGTCTATTCTTAGCAAAGAGACCTTTTTCTTCTATCTTATTCTATCCTTAGGGCTATAACATTATACCAAGGGCAATGCAAAGTTTCTACATGAGGCTTTGATCCAAAGTTTTCATATACCAAGGCTCATCAGTACAAGGTTTCTATAAGAGGCTTTGATACAAAGTGTCATGAAAACAGGTCACACGTGGGTAGACCCACTACAAGGTTATATGAAGAGGCACAATGTAAAGTCATATGAAAATTATCAGAGATTTATCTACAGAAGCCCATCATTGGGGAATCATTGTGGGGAGGGAGAGGGTTGGCTGGCTGGCCCTGCTACTCTCCTGTTCTACAGGAACAGAGGTGACTGTAGGTACCAGAGCCATCAATCCATCACCTCTCTCCAGTGTGCCATTCAGTCAAAAAAACAAAGCAAAACAAAACCCACAACTTTTAAAAAAAAACCTCCCAAGTTCCATTTATTGCAGCAAAATGTCTTCAAAAGATCAGACAAAGGTATTACCAGTGACATGCGCAGAATATCAACTACAAACCCATTCGGGGAGGCAGTGAGCAATTCCAAGTGGCTGAAGGCTTAGTTCAGAGAGGCAAGAGAGATGCCTGAGGGCTCGAATTAGGTGTCTGGGTTTTATTGCTGGAGCCTACATTGTGCATAAAAGAACCTGTGGCGAGAGGTGCTGGGGAGCACCCCACAAACCCAGATATGCAGGGGGACTGCATGATATGTGAGAGGGATTCAGTGGGGACCAGGCCATCTTCTGTGCCAGCGTGGGGGAGGGGGCTGATCCTGGATGTATTTTTAGTGGAAGGCGGCGGGGGGGGGGGGGGGGGGGGGGGGAGAGATCAGATTCACTCATCTATGGGTGTAACCATTGGGTAGGCTGTGGGAGTGCAGTGCCCCCTAGTGGCTGGTTCCACTTATTCACAGCCAATGAGGTAGTTCCCTTGGCTCAAGGGGGTTGGTACTTGTGGGGCTGCAGGTCCAGGGTACAATCTCTGCGATGGGGTGGGGGTATTTTAAATATAGCATTTAAAGCAGTCAGTCCTGCTGCTGCTAGAGAAAACTCAGCTGCCATCTTGGAAAATGTGGGGTGCAGACATGATCTCTGGAGCATTTCTCATTCTTAAGGGGGCATCTGCAGCTTAGGGGATGGGCTTCTAGATAAGGCAACAGACTGGGTCTTGGGAGATGTAGGTTCAGTTCCTGCCTCTGCCACAGACTCCCTGGGGGCACCTTGGATGAGTCACTTTATCTCTCTGGGCCTCAGTTCCCTGTCTGTAAAATGGGGATAATACTCCATCCTCTGTCTGTTTGGAGTGAGGGGACTGTCTCTTACTAGCACAATGGGCCCTCATCTAGCTGGAGCCTCCAGGAGCTACCTTCCTAATACCAGAAGGGTTTTTCAAGACCGTATAGGCCCCCTTCCATAAAGGTGACCTGAATGAGTGGAACAAGAAGGGATCAGATGGGGTGTAATCCAAAATTCATTTGCCACTTGTGGTTGTTTTGCATGTCTAGTCATATTTCTGCATTGCAGTGTCCAGACTATACGGAGTCTCAGGATATTTTTATTGTTGTACTTTTTAGCTGTCTCTGCTAGTTTTAAGAGTTTTTCTCAGCTTGTAATAATATGAGAAACTCAAATTCTCTTGGCTTCCACCTCGAGAAGAAAATTAGGGGGCTGATCCTGTATTTTTTGTGGAACCAAGACTCTTGTTGAAATATGTGGGAGTTCTGAGTGCATGGAGAATGTTGGATTGGACCTGAAATGAAGGAGTGAACACAAATCCCCTTGCTGAACACCTTGAAAATCCAAAGAGGCTAATATAAATAATGAGCTTTTGACTGGGGTATGGGTTATATTTCTTCCAACCAGATTGCAAATAAACTGGACTGCAATCGAGAGGTCAGCTGTGCCTTGATATTTTCTGACATGGTGGCTAACTGTGTTGTCTGACACCAGGATCATTTTTAACTTCTCTGCTGCACTGTCACCAAGCATCGTCCTACAAATGTCACTTGCGGCTGGGAGAACCAGTTTTGCCCCAGTTGTGTAAGGCTTTTTATTCTTGGCAATGTGGTATGCAACTTGATATGATGCTTTTAAAGCACTTGCAGGGGTAGAGACCACATTTTTCATTGTGTTTTTTTGTTTATTAATTTCTTGTAGTTTTCGTTTGGAAAAAGTCTCTGTTCTTTCCTACCAGATCGCTGTGTTTTGTTTCCACCCGGCCCCGCCCTGACTCCGCCCCCTCCCTGCCCCTATTGGACCCCTCCCCAAATCCCTGCCCCGCCCCTCCCTGCCCCTATTGGACCCCTTCCCAAATCCCCGCCCGACTCCGCCCCCTCTCTGCCTCTATTGGACCCCTCCCCAAATCCCCGCCCTGGCCCCGCCTCTTCCCCAGCGCACCTCGTTCCTTTCCCTTCCTCCCCCCTCCCTCCCAGCTTGCTGCGAATCAGCTGTTTCGCGGCGCAAGCCCTGGGAGCCAGGGGGAGAAGCAGAACGTGGCAGCGCGCTCAGCGGTGGTGGTGAGCTGGGCGAGGACCGAGGAGCTGGGCTGCCAATTTTCCCCGTGTGCGCTCCAGCCCTGGAGCACCCAGGGAGTCGGCACCTAAGGCGCCACTTTTGCAGAATGTGGTCAGTGGGGGAGCGTCCGCTCCCCCTGCTCCCCGCCAGCTACACTCCTGCCTCACATCCTGAAACACTTTAAGTCAGGATTGTCACAATGAGGACTCTGAGGCCTGGTCTACACTACAAAGTTACAGAGTAGCAGCCGTGTTAGTCTGTATCCGCAAAAAGAAGAACAGGAGGACTTGTGGCACCTTAGAGACTAACAAATTTATTAGAGCATAAGCTTTCGTGGACTACAGCCCACTTCTTCGGATGCATATAGAATGGAACATATATTGAGGAGATATATATACACACAGACAGAGAGCATAAACAGGTGGGAGTTGTCTTACCACTTCTGAGAGGCCAATTAATTAAGAGAAAACAAACTTTTGAAGTGATAATCAAGCTAGCTCAGTACAGACAGTTAGATACGAAAGCTTATGCTCTAATAAATTTGTTAGTCTCTAAGGTGCCACAAGTCCTCCTGTTCTTCTTTTTACTACAAAGTTAGGTCAACATAAGCTGAGTTAGGTCAATTTAATAATATATATGTCTACGCTACCGAGTCCCTTCTGCCGACCTAAAGGGTCTGTAAAGTCAACTTCTGTACTGCACCTCTGCGAGAAGTGTAGCGCTTGATTTGAAAACCACTGGTTGACATGGGGATAGTGTAGACGGTGCGTTGTGTAATGCAAATGAATTGGCTTCCAGGAGGTATCCCACAGTACTCTCCTGTGACCGCTCTGGAGAGCACTTTCAACTCCAAGGCATGTCAGCCAGGTACACAGGAAACAGCTGTCCCTCTGTTAAAGCCCCGGGAATTTTTGAATTTTTATTTCCTGTTTGATCAGAGTGGAGAGCTCGTCAGCACAGCTGATCAGGGATGCTCAAGGCTGCAAACGCGCTCCAGCATGGAATACACAGGAGATGCTGGAACTTATTGCATTGTGGGGAGAAGAGTCTGTGCAGGCAGAGCTCCAATCCAGCAGAAGAAACGCTAACATCTATGCTAAAACTGTGGGGGACATGGGGGAGAAGGGCTACACCAGGGACACGCAGCAGTGCCATGTGAAAATAAAGGAGCTTTGGCAAGAGTACCAGAAGGCAAGGGAGGTGAACTGTCGTTCTGGTTCCGAGTCACAGACATGCCGTTTCTATGAGGACCTGCATGCGATTCTTAGCGGTGACCCCACCACTATCCCAAAATACTCTGTGGATAGCTCCCAGGAGCCCCAGGCAACCTCGAGCAAGAACGAGGAGGACATTGTTGACGAGGAGGAGGAGAATGTGAGGCAAGCAAGTGGAAGATCCATTCTCCCCAACAGCCAAGAACTTTTTTTAACTCTGGAGCCCATCCTCTCACAGGACCAATTGTTGTCAGTGTGTGATGCTGGGGAAGGCACATGTGTTGAGTACACATTGTAGGGGTTACATGCTGTTATTTTTAATGTTGAATCTGAACAAAAAAAAGTATAGTGGTTATTGGTGGCTGCTCCAGCTACCCAGAGGGTGGTCTCCAAAAAAGACTGTTTATGTGCACGGGGATGGCTCTGGAATCCTCCATAGAGATCTCAAGGAAGCCTTCATGGAGCTACTTGGCAATACGTTGCAGAAGGTTTCTGGGAAGGGCTGCCTTATTTCGTCCACCCTGGTAGGCACTGTTCCACACCACTCAGGTATTAACTCTTCTGGCATCATTGCGGCACGCAGCATTGTACCATAAGGACCAGGTCTGCACCCACGTGCTTACAACATCTGCTCCCTTTCCACCTCAGGAGAGTGATATTGCATATGGTCACCTAGGGGAAATGGGGGAACTTTTTAAATGCTAGCCCTTAAACCGCAAGCAATTTGACAAGTAATCCGTCCCGTTTGGTGAATTCTGGGTCACACTTTCTAAGCGTGCCTTGGTTGTGGTCGGAAGGGATCACTGCGTATTGCAACCAGCATTTAAAAAATTGGGGGGGGGGGTGCTTCCTGTTTGTCTCCCTTTCCCCCCCAACCCAGTGCTGCTTTTGTAACAATCAAACTATTTGCGGGGATTTACACTGATGCTTGTCCTTAAGCATCATCCGGGTTGCTTGGGGGAGGGGGGCTTTTCTGAGGTTGGAACCACTGATCAGAAGGATGTCTTCACAAAAGCTGCAGCAGAAGACCTCTCGCCCATGCCTTGTGGCCTTACTTACCATGGCTGGAGCAGCAAACTGACTCTTGGAGTAGCCAGCGGTTGTGATTACGTTGTCACTTGCAGGGAAGTGCATTGAGGGGTGGTTCTTTTATAAAAAGAATTAACCTTGCACCAGAAACAATGTATGCACTGTCAATGCTACCCTTGTGCTTTGTATTCTTTGCAGCTGAAACCTTGTCTGCTGGCACATCCTCCACACTGGGACAATCCTCCATGCCAGAACAAACACTTTCCCAGATTAAATGGTGGAAAAAGAAGACTTTGGGAGGACGTGTTCAATGAGTTAATGCGCGCCTCTGAGAGTGACAGGACAGAGCTCAGCGCATGGAGGATTGCACTGTCCGACAGCCGAACAAGGACAGCAAGGACAGGAGAGCATGCAGGGAACATGAGCGTGACACACAGGACGAGATGGTGCAGATTATGAGGGAGCAAACAGACATGTTGAGGTGTCTGGTTGAAGTTCAAGAAAGGCAGCTGGATGCTAGAGTCCCCCTGCAGCCTATGCTGAACCTGCTGCCATCGTCGCCAAGTTCCACATCCTTCTCCTCCCCCAGAGGTCTTAGGATGAGGGCAGTGGGGATGAGGGGGTCCGTATCTCTTGCACTAAACTCCAGGGAAGGGTACAAGGACCAGAAGGTGCACGTTCCCACACCTTTGATCATAATTGCAGTGCAATTGTAAGCATGCTGTCCTGGTTTCTTCTCTCCTCTCCCCCCACCAGTTTTAACCTGGGGCAAAAGGGCTGGTATCTTACTTTTGTTTGCTGTCTCTGTGTGTTTGTAAGCATAATAAAACTTAATGGATTGAGTAGAAAAGGCTTTTTATTCATTCAGCACACTGTGGGTAGTGGGGGTGGAGTTTACAGGGAAGAAAATGCAATGAAGGGGACTGCTTGGTAAGGAACAACACACCTAAGTGTAACATTACTGTTGGTAATTTCTGAAACTAGTTTTCACAGCCTCATGGAGACGCAGAGCCCCTCAGTGTCCTCTTCTTATTGCCCTGGTGATCTGGCTGCTCAAAATTGGCTGCCAGGCGGTCTGCCTCAACCCCACACTCTGCCAGAAACTTTTCTCCCTTTGTTTCACAGATATTATGGAGCACACAGCAGGCAGCAAGAACAATGCTTTCACAATTGCTTTCACAGAGGTCTAACCTAGTAAGCAAACAACGCCAGCGGCCTTTAAACGTCCAAAGGTACATTCCACCACCATTCTGCACTTGGTCAGCCTATGGTTGAACTGCTGTCCAGGCTGCCTGTGTATGGCTTCATGAGCCATGGGAGCAAGGTTTGGCTGGGTCGCCCAGGATCACGACTGGCATTTCAACATCACCAATGGGTTTTTTTGAAGTCTGGAAAGAAAGTCCCTGCTTGCAGCTTTCCGAACAGACCGGAGTTCCTAAAGATGCATGCATCATGCACCTTTCCCCCTCATTCCATGTTGATGTTGGTGAAACAGTCCCTGTGATCCACCAGCACTTGCAACACCATTGAGAAGTACTCCTTTCTGTTTATGTACTCTTTGGCAAGGTGGTCTGGTGCCAAGATAGGGATATGCTTTCCCCCTCTATTGCCCCACTGCAGTTAGTGGATCGTTTTGCCGTGATGGGGTTCCCTATGTCCTGCACGTTGCCCAGAGTCACTACCCTTCTTAACAGAAGTCTAATGATTGCCCTGGCAACTTGGATCACAATAGATCCCACGGTAGATTTACCCTCTCTGAATTTATTCTCCACTGTTCGGTAGCAGTCTGGCGTTGTAAGCTTCCACAGAGCTATCACCACTTGCTTCTCAACTGTCAGAGCAGCTCTCATTTTACTATTGCTGCACTTCAGGGTTGGGGAAAGCTCTTCACACAGTTCCATGAAAGTGGCCTTACACATTTGAAAGTTCTGTAGTCACTGCTCATCATCCCATAGCTGCTTAACTATGCGGTCCCACCAGCCACTGTTTGTTTCCCGGGCCCAGAAATGGTGTTCCACCATGTCAAGGTGATGTGTGACTCGCCAGCATCTGTGAATTGCTCTAGTTCATGGCTTCCAGCAGGCCTGCTTGCGTGGCATCACATTGTTCCATGCAGTGGCTCCTGCTTTGGCTGAGTAAATACTGCAGGATAAGGCATGAGGTGTTTGTAATGCCTTTTAACAACAGTGTACAGCTGAGCGGGTCCATGCTTGCCGTGCTGTGGTGTCTGCATGGGTAACCCAGGCTTAGGAAAAAAGGTGCTTAGGTGCGAAAAAGGCTTGGTTTCTTTGCCATTGATTTCAGGGAGGGAGGGAGGTAAGTGCATCATGGGAGGCTAACATCATGTTCCCATAACCATCTGCGCAAATGTTTTGATCCCATGAGGCATTGCAAGCCCAACCCAAAATTCCACTTGGCTACAAGCACTGTGGGATAGCTACCTTCAAAAAAAATGTTAACTATCATACTTTATGGGTGGTAACCTGTGAAATGTCACATTTGTATAGTAGTATATGGCCTTATATTCTCTAGACTTCAGACACTAGAGGGTGATGTGATTTCATGAGCTTGAGTAGGTCTGACATTCCACAGAGTAGAGGGCAACATAGCTATACAGAGAAGAGGCATACAACTATGTTATTATATTGATGTTAATGTCATTTTATTTATTGTACACAGATATGAAATTTAATACAATCTTATTGATATTAAGATAAGATTACCTGATTTCTGTTTACTCTGGCAGCCTCAAAATAAATAAGTTCTCAAAATGTTTGACATGATAACTAGCAGTGACAGATTGCACATGCTGAGGTATAACACCTATTTAATCCTAAATCTGGTATGATGGAAGTTAACTGGAGATAAAATATTGGATTCCACTTAACATTTCAAGGATGTTTTTGTTTTGTTTGACAACTAAATATCTAGTATAAAAGGGAAATGTAGAGAGCCAGCACCCCAGAGTAATTAAGAATGTGAGGTAAAATACTATAGATTTATTTTTTTTAAATTCTGTAATGAGTGAGTACATAAATATTTTGCAGAAACAGTTTTCTAACTAATTTTAGAATTGTTGATATTGTTTTGATGGAAACATTTGTTTTAAAATATACTTAAGATGTTTTAGTTGGCTTCCATACAAGCAGAATTTGGGCTTTCCAATCATAACACTATAAATGTCAGAGAGTTTATTCCTCTAGATGATTAAATCATAAAGCTCATTTTATCACTTTCTAATTGGATATGCCACAGTTAGTCATATGATTTACAGTGTATTTATGGCAAATTGGGAAGCTTATTGAGTTGCTGTTTAGAACCACTAATAGAATAATGTGTATTTTATATTATTAAAGTTCTGGCAACAGTATGGGGAATACAGTGAGTCTTTCTGTGCCTTCAAGCAAACTGTTAATCAGTACACCAAGATGCAAAATTAGAAGAAAAATGGAACTGTCTCTCAAGTTCCTCCCTTCTACCTTGATCTTTTAAATTTTTGGAGAATAATTGAAATGTGAACACGAGACCCAGATGAAGCATGGATAGGTGCTATATAAGTTCCCCAAACAGTACTGCATATACCCTTCAATCCTCATTTGCAACAGGCCTCACTATCCAGAATTGAGAATTTTCAAAGTGTTCTGTTAGTTATTCTGAATTGCTTTGTGTGGCTTTTTTTTAAATGACACAATCACTAGAGGTGCATTTGGTCCAACAAACCTATTTTGCTAGTGAGTTAAGCAAGAATGTGATAACAGGTCCCCAGATGTTAGAGGGTAACACATCAACTTGACTACATCATGTAACCAATTAGGAGTCTTAATACTGCTTTTGTAGCTGAATAACAAGAGGTCCCAGAAGCTTGTATTTGAGTCCTAGTTCCTCACTAAGGTATTGCATTGCTTGCTTTTTTCTATTAAAGGGTTTTTCTAGTATCTTCAAGAAGATAACTCCTATCTGGCCTTGATTTTCACTCCCCACCTCCAGAAAGAGTGGTTCAAGTAGTTGCAGTTGCCCATTCTGTGTGCCTAGTTTACAATTGTCAGAGATTTTTTTTCCTGCAGCAGTACCAGTCGGGGAGACATGAGTGTCCTCTGCTCCCTCGTGCCAAATGCATGTAGGTATAAAGGGTGGAACTGTCACCGATCCCTATCAGTTCCTCCTGATCATGATGGTTGTAGGAGCTGCTATCCTTGCATTTACAAGTCCTACCCTTTTTTGTGTAATATTACTTGTTCTGTTAGTTTTAGGCTAGTTTAGAGTTTTTGTACATAGTTTAACTATAAAAGTAAGTTTAGATAAGTGTTTAGGAGTGTGGATTTGCCAGTTCTTGTTTGGGTACCAGTACTAGACTCATGCCTTGTTCTCCTGGCTTCAAGTCCTATCGCTTAGGTAACAAATCTATGCCAGTGGGTGACCTGTGCCCCAGTTGCTATAGCTGTCGGGGGAGACTCATGTGAGTGATAAACGTCACATTGTAGAGGGTTCAAACTCCACTCAAAGAAAGACAGTTACTCCTGGGGGAATTCTGTGCCAAAAAATTAAAAATTCTCTGCACAATATTTTACAATTCTGCATATTTTATTTGTCAAAATAACACTATAAAATCATGCCACTATCAATTAGTTTGGTAGTTTATTTCAAAATACCTGTCAGCAAGTAGGTCTGTATCAATAAATACAACAAAAAGGATTCAGGAAATGTGTTTTGACAAACAGATTCCTTACAAGGCATATTAATACGGAACTCTGAGTAATAATTAATTTAACTACAATACAGAAACATATTTCCCGCACCCCTCAGAAGCAGTTCAAAGGCTTGGGGGAGTCAGGCATAATGGAAGAGCTAAGGGAAATGGAAGTAATTGCTATGAAGGAGCCTGGTTGTGAACTTGGAGGGTTGTTGAGGGTGGGTGGGAGAAGTATGGAACAGAGTTTTTTTGGGGTGGGGAGGGATAGTTAGGGAGCCTCCCCCATGCAGACCTTGGCTGACCCCTAGCCTCTCTCATTCAGTCAGGCACAACTGTCTCTGTCCCAATGTGTTCCTGCACCCCATCCCCATGTGTCCCTGTACCCCCACTCAGCCACACACCCCCTCTTCCATGTTTCCCTGCACTCCCTCCCCCATCCCCATGTGTCCCTGCACTCCCACTCAGCCACCTCTCCTCCCTCCATCCCCATATGTCCCTGCACCTCCACTCCCATTCAACCCATGCCCCAGTCTGTCTCCTCCTACTGGCCCTTCTGATCCCTAGTCTGTGACGCCCCCAGCAATTCCATGTGCCCTATGCTGTTCATCCCCCTATATCCTGTGCCTCCTAACCTGTCCCCATGGGTAGGGCACAGTGAGGAACGCAGCCTCTTCTCTTCCCTATCCATAGCTGGGGCTGCTCCCACCCAGGGCAGCTGCTCTGTGTTCTGGTGCCACAGCAACCCCTGATGGGCGCAAGGCATAACTGCAGCACTTCACTGGCAGAGTATATTTTCTGTGGAGAAAAAAAATTCTGTACAGGACATGAATTTTGCATGTGTGCAGTGGCGCAAAATTCCCCACAGGCACAATCCTTAAGTTAAGAGGGATCACTGACTCGAGCTTTGGATGGGCCCGTTGAGACCGATCCTTGAAAAGCTGACACAACTTTTGGCCAAGAGCCTTTTTCAGTGCCGTCTATGCCTAAAGCTTATGAGGCAGTTCAGGAATTGTTAAACCCGTTGGTACCAGTTTCCCCAACTATTCAGGACTCCCCCAGTACTGGGGTATAGTGTACACAGTTCTGGCTTCAGCCCTGACACACTGTTTGGTTCCAGTGGCAGCTACAGTTAGCACACCTCTCAAAAGGGTTCCATGTAGAGGGAAGCCAGCAACTGTTTTCAGGCTCCGTGCACAGGTACTATGGCGGAGAATGGTTTGGAAGAGTCATCTGAGGTAATGGATCAGAAGGAGACCCAATCAACCAGAAGGCATTGGTTGCATTGTCCTAGGGATGGGGGTTCCACGACCACCACTCCCAAGAGGAGGAGACTTATTGAGGGCATAGGAACAAACCATCCTGATCAGAAAGAATAGTAAATATGGCAGGCGACTAACCTGGCTTAACAGAGAAATCTTTGGTGAGCTTAAACACAAAAAGGAAGCTTATAAGAAGTGGAAACTTGGACAGATGACTAGGGAGGAATATAAAAATATTGCTCGGGCATGCAGGGGTGTAATCAGGAAGGCCAAAGCACAATTGGAATTGCTGTTAGCAAGGGATGTGATGGGTAACAAGACAGGTTTCTACAGGTATGTTAGCAACAAGAAGGAGGTCAGGGAAAGTGTGGGACCTTACTGAATAGGGGAAGCAACCTAGTGACAGATGATGTGGAAAAAGCTGAAGTACTCAATGTTTTTTTTGCCTCGGTTTTCATAGCCAAGGTCAGCTCCCAGACTGCTGCACTGGACAGCACAGTATGGGGAGGAGGTGAGCAGCCCTCAGTGGTGAAGAAACCTGGTTAAGGACTATTTAGAAACGCTGGAAGTGCACAAGTCCATGGGGCTGGATGCAATGCAACTGAGGGTGCTGAGGGAGTTGGCTGATGTGATTGCAGAGCCATTGGCCATTATCTTTGAAAACTCGTGGCGATCAGGGGAGGTCCCAGACGATTGGAAAAAGGGAAATATAGTGCCTATCTTTTAAAAAGTGAAGAAGGAGAATCTGGGAAACTACAGACTGATCAGTCTCACCTCAGTCCCTGGAAAAATCATGGAGCAAGTCCTCAAGGAATCCATTTTGAAGCATTTGGAGGACAGGAAAGTGATCAGGAACAGTCAGCATGGATTCACCAAGGGCAATTCATGCCTTACCAATCAGATTGCCTTCTGTGAAGGCTCTGTGGATGAGGGGAAAGCAGTGGATGTGTTGTTCCTTGACTTTAGCAAAGCTTTTGATACGGACTCCCACAGTACTCTTGCCAGCAAGTTAAAGAAGTATGGGCTGGATGAATGGACTATAAGGTGGATAGAAAGCTGGCTAGATTGTCGGGCTCAACGGATAGTGATCAATGACTCCATGTCTAGTTGGCAGCCGGTATCAAGCGGAGTGTCCCAAGGATCGGTGTTGGGGCCAGTTTTGTTCAAAACCTTCATTAATGATCTGGATGATGAGATGGATTGCACTCTCAGCAAGTTCATGGATGACACTAAGCTGGGGAGAGGTAGGTATGCTGAGGGTAGGAATAGGGTCCAGAGTGACCTAGACAAATTGGAGGATTGGGCCAAAAGAAATCTGATGAGGTTCAACAAGGACAAATGCAGAGTCCTGCACTTAGGATGGAAGAATCCCATGCCCTGCTACAGGCTGGGGCCTGACTGGCTAAGCGGCACTTCTGCAGAAAAGGACCTGGAGATTACAGTGGATGAGAAGCTGGATATGAGTTGACAGTGTGCCCTTGTTGCCAAGAAGGCTAACGGCATATTGGGCTGCATTAATAGGAGAATTGCCAGCAGATCGAGGGAAGTGATTATTCCCCTCTATGTGGCACTGGAGTATTGCATCCAGTTTTGGGCCCCCCACTACAGAAAGGATGTGGACAAATTGGGGAGAGTCCAGCGGAGGGCAGCAAAAATGATTAGGGGACTGTGGCACATGATTTATGAGGAGAGGGTGAGGGAACTGGGCTTATTTAGAAGAAGAGTGAGGGGGGATTTGATAGCAGCCTTCAACTCCTGAAGGGGGGTTCCAAAGAGGATGGAGCTAGGTTGTTCTCAGTGGTGGCAGATGACAGAACAAGGAGCAATGGTCTCAAATTGTAAAGGGGGAGGTCTAGGTTGGGTATTAGGAAAAACTATTTCACTAGGAGGGTGGTGAAGCACTGGAATGGGTTACCTCAGGAGGTGGTGGAATCTCCATCCTTAGAGGTTTTTAAGGCCCAGCTTGTCAAAGCCCTGGCTGGGATGATTTAGATGAGGTTGGTCCTGCTTTGAACAGGGAGTTGGACTAGATGACCTCCTGAGGTCTCTTCTAACTCTAATCTTCTATGATTCTATGAATGATCTTGCTAGTACCTCCATCTCTAGGCTTAGAACCAATGTCTGTGGTACCCATAGGGTCAGCTCCCCTTTGGTCAGGTGAAATGGAGTATTCATCAGACTGTGAGGTCAACTGTTATGCGTCTGGGAATGGGTAGGTTCAGCAGGCCTCATGGGGTACTTGCCCACTGTGGTATCAGCCACAGCGTCAGCATTCCAGGAACCAATGGTCTGGACATAACTGGGTTCCTTCTACATATCAGTGACCCTTTGGGAATCCTTGGGGCTTCCCTTTACAGCCTAGAGCATGTCTGCTCCCTTCCCATGATTCTACTACAGTTAGGTGGCAGGAGCATGTACAACAGGGTCAGCATCTGCACACCTTGGTACCAGAACTGGTACTATGCACAGGGAACTTCATTCTCTGGATTCTCTTGTGTAGGAATTGGAGGAATGTCCACCTCAACATCCCTTGTCCTCTTCTTTGTCACCTGATAAGGTGATAAGAGTCTGCTTCTTCCCCTCCTGATGATTATAGAACTCCTCATGACTTGTTGAAGAGGGTGGCTGCATCTCTGGATATCCAACCGAAAGAAATATAGGAAAAGTCACAAAACGTGGACGTTTTAGTCTTGGTGGGAACCTCTAGAGTAGCTCTCCCTATTAATGTGCCTATCCTGCTGTCTGTCAGGGTACTATGGGAGACCCTGTCTTCCCTGTCTCCTACTGCATAAAGGGTATAAAGAAGGTATTATGTCTCTTTGCAGGGCTTCCAAAGTTTTTAAGGCAATACTTCTCCAGTCTTCCTAGTAGTCTCTCCTGCTAATGAACAAGAGAGGCAGGGACAACAGGCCTTGATATTGAAGAGAAAGAAAGCTCTTGTGAAGGAAGCTTTATTCCACAGGGGGTCTACAGCTTAGAATCACAAACAAGAAGGCTCTCCTGTGTCAGTACATTTTAGACCGTGGGAGAAAATCTTGACATTTAAGGACAGGCTTCTGGACAAGGGAAAGCAGAAGTTCACTGCTATGGTTGAGGAAACCAAGTTCCTTGCCAGAACAGCCTTGCAGGCAAGTTGGGATGTGGCAGACTCTACAACTCGAGCTATGGCTTTTGCTATCAATGTGTGGCATTTCTCTTGGATGCAGTTGTCAGGTCTTCTCCCAAAGGTTCAACAAATTATCCAAGACCTCCCATTTGAAGGCCACTCACTCTTTTCTGAAAAGACTGATGGGAGGCTATGTAGTCTTAAGGATTCAAGGATGACCTTAAGTTTTTGGGATTTTAAATACCAGTGACAAAAAGAAAGCTGTTCCACCTGCAGCAGTCTCAATGGTTTCTGCCTTTCATGCCTCATATCCGAGACCTGGCCTGAAGCGGGGCAGAAGTCACAAGAGGTGTTGTCCTCCTCCCTCCTCTTCTGAAGTTGCCAGTCCATTTAAGCAAACTGGGTCCTCTGAACAAATATTTTGACCCATTAGTTGAGAGCAGAGTACTATAATTCCCCACCCCACTATTTGCCAACTGCCTATCCCACATTCTAAGGGCTTGGTCTTGCATCACCATGGATCAGTAGGTCCTAAGCATGGTGGAACTGGGATACACCCTTCAATTAGTTTCTATCCCTCCTTCCCACCCCTTTACCCATCCCTCTTCAGGGACCAGTCTGACAAGAACATGCTCTTTCAGGAGGTCCAGCCTCTCCTCCTCATGGGAGCCATAGAGGAAGTTCCCATGTTGCTCAGGAGAAGGGATTTTGCCTGATATTTCCTAATCCTGAAAGTGAAGGGAGGTCTCAGGCCTATTTTAGTTTTAAGACAGCTAAACAAATTCCTAAAGAAAATAAAATTCTGGATGGTCCCTGTAGCTTCTGTTATCTCTTCCTAGATCTCGGGGCCTGTTATGCCGTCCTTGTCTTAAAGGATGCTTATTTTCACATGGCAATTCACAAAAGACACCGAAAATTCCACAGGATCATGGTTCAATGGATCCAACTACGAATTCACAGTGCTGCCCTTTGGCCTATCAGCAGCTCCTTGCATGTTCAAGAAGTGCATGGCTGTGGTAGCGGGATTCCTGCGAAAGTCAAGAGTCCATGTAGTCCCTTACCTAGATGAATAGCTTAGTAAGAGGCCGGTCCAGGTCTCAGGTACTGTCCAGAATGGTCACTATACAGTCCATCTTCGACGTGTTGGGGCGCCTACCAATATGGAGAAATCTACTCTGACTCCAGTACAGAGAACATAATTTATTGGAGCAGTCCTGGACTCTACAGAGGCTGAGATTTTCCTGCTGGGGTTGAAATTCCAAACAATATGGGTCATTGCCCTAGATCTAAAAGCACATCCTGTACAAAACTGCCTCAAGCTTCTAGGGCACATGGCGGCGTGCATTTATGTGGTGCAGCATACCAGGCTGCACTGCAGGCACCTACAAGGCTGGGTAACCTTGGTGTATTCACCAGCCTGTCGTCATATGAACATGGTGGTTCAGGTACCTACCCATGTCTTGTCCTCCCTAACTTGGTGGATAAAGCCCTAAAATCTTTGCATGGGAGTCCCCTTTGCTCCTCCACAACAGATACTCACCCTAGTCACAGATGCATCAGGTCTAGAATGGGGAAGTCACTTAAGTCCCTTTCAGACACAAGATTTTGATCTATCCAAGATCTAAAGCTCCATATAAATGTCGTCACTGTTGGCGATCCGTTTGGCTTGCATGGTGTTCCTTCTACATATCAATGGGGCAGAATTTGTTGATGCTCACAGAAAACACAGCAGCCATGTTCTATGTAAACGAAGAGGGGAGCCCAGTCGACAAAGTTATGCTAAGAAGTGATTCTGCTTTGGAATTTCTGCATCACCAGTTCCATCAGCCTGAAAGCTGCTTACCTTTCAGGGGTTAAGAATGTTCTGGCAGAGCACCTAAGAAGGTCATTTACAAGTCACCACAAGTGGCCTCTTTGTCCAGATGTGTCTGAATCCATTTTCCAGCTGTGGGGAACATCCCAAGTGGACCTGTTTGCAACAAGAGCAGACAAAAACGTCATTTTTGTTTGTTTGTTTTGTTCCCCAGTGGGCCACAGCCTGGGTTCACAGACATTGTCAAATGCATTCCTGTCTGAATGACTTCCCTCCAATTCCGCTTCTGCCCACAGTCTTGTTCAAAGTCAAACAAGATTGTGCTCACCTTATATTTATGGCTCCGCATAGCCCTATCAATGTTGGTTCTCAACATTACCAGCCCAATTGGTCAGATCTCCACTATCACTCCCGTGGGATGCAGATATAATCTCCCAGGACCCTGACTGTCTCCTTCCTCTAAACCTCCATCTGACAGTGTGGAGCTTCCTGTCTGACATCCTTTGAAGGAGGTTGTGCTAAGGGAGTGCAGAAAGTTCTTTTAAATAGTAGAAAGCCTTCAAGTAGGACTACTTACCTTGTTAATTTGAAGAGATTCTTCATTTGGTCCAGAGAGGAAGGTATTTCCCCAGCTTGAGCTCCTATTCAGCATATGTTGGACTATCTCTTGTTCCTGAAACAACAGGGGTTAGCTGTCAGTACCATCAGAGTCCATCTAGCCGCAATCTCAGGTTTCCACTGTCCCGTGGATAATTGCTTGCTTTTTCCAATCCTATGTTCGTTAGATTTCTGAAGGGTTTTGACAGATTATATCCGCAGGTATACAGCTTGGTTCCCCTGTGGAACTTAAATTTAGTTCTAGTGAAGTTGATGAGTCCCCCTTTTGAGCCACTGGTAACCTGTTCTCTGTTGTATCTTTCGATGAAGGTGGCTTTTTTGATTACTATTACCTAAGCTAGGAGAGTAGGGGAATTGTAAGCCTTAGTATCAGAATCTCCTAATATGATGATCTTTAGAGACACGGTTTACCTTTGACCTCACCTGAAGTTCCTGACTACAGTTGCAACTGTTCGTTGTGGTTTTGGGCAGAATGACAGGCCATCCAATGGCTACCCAAAGGATCTCTGCCTGGATTTCCAGATGTATGCTACCGTTAGGCTGATATAGCACCCTTAGTTAGAGTGTTGACCCATTCTACTAGATTTCAGGGCGCTTCTGAGGCCTTTCTGGTATGTGTACCCAACTTGGACATTTGTAAGGCAGCAACCAGGTCATCAATCCATACGTTTGCCTCTCACTACACCGTCTCTCATCAATATAGAGATTATGCCAGTTTTGCACGTGTGGTCCTACAATCCCTGTTGAAGTAGATGCCAAGCCAGCCTCCAGTTTGAAATGCTTGTGAGTCACCTTTATTGGACTGGATATGTGCAATCACTTGAATAAGAAATGGTTACTAACTTGTTTCTGTAACTATTGTTCTTCGAGATGTGTTGCACATGTCCATTCTAGGAGCCTGCTTCCTCCCCCTCGCTATCAGAGCCTTTCTGGTAGAAGGAACTGAGGAGAGCTGGTGCAGCTCTGCCCTTTATACTGCCTGCAATAGTGTGAGGCAGGGAAGGAAATGGCTATGGAAAAGAATGAAGGTTAACTATTTAAAAATAAAACAAAACAAAAAAACCTGCTTAGTATTTTTGTATTTCTCATAAGCCTCATCAAGCACATCTCTTAAATAGCTTTGGCCTGTGGGGCTAGATTGTGGTTTAAAGGCCTTTCACAATTTAGGGCTTGTCTACACCACGGGGGTAAGTCGACCTAAGTTACGCTCCTCCATCTACGTGAATAATGTAGCTAGAGTCGACATAACTTAGGTCGACTTACCCCGGTGTCATCACTATGCTGCATCTATGGGAGATGCTCTCCAGTTGACTTCTCTTTTCTCTGAGAGCTGGAGTACCGGGGTCGACCGGAGAGCGCTCTGCCATCGATTTAGCAGGTCTTCACTAGACCCGCTAAATCGATTACTGCTGCATTGATTGCAGCAGCGTTGATCTTCCAGTAGTGGAGACCAGTCCTTAGCCTTGCCCTACCAGCTTGATCCTGTAATTTACAGTGATGTTGACTGCCACGTTTGTTCCACTAACAATTCCATCCTTTCCCATTCATCAGTCAGTTTACACTTTCTCCAATGTAGCACTTTATACAGTGATTTAATTAGACTTATAATGACATAATGGTGACCATCAAGCAGCATAAACATAGTCTGATATAATATATATATAATTAACTCAAATGTGCCTGCCAGTTGTACGTCATCTGTAAGGTGAAAATTTTGTCATGTTATTTTTAGTAAAAGTCATGGGCAGGTTGTGGGCAATAAACAAAAATTCATGGAAGACCATGACCTCTCTGTGACTTTTACTAAAAATAATGGTGGGGGGGTGGGCTGACAGGGGGATGACTGAAACTCAAGCAGCGGAGAAGAGAGCCCAAGCCCCCTGCCGCAGCCCAAACGGCTTGGAGCTCCAGGGTCCTCCCATTGCCCACGGCGGCTGACAGCTGACTGCTTGCTGCGGCTTGGCGCTCTGGGGCCCCCCCCCCCCCCGCCATAGTGGCTTGGTGCTCGGCCCCCTCGCAGTGGCTGATGGCTCTGGGGGCCCTCTGCTGCCTGCGACGGCTGATGGCTCTGGGGGCTGCCCACGGTGGCTGACACCTCTGGCCTTGCTACCCTGTGTCTGAGGCGGAAAATGTCACAGCGGTCACTGAAAGTATAGAATCAGTGACTTCTGTGACATAATCTTATCCTTGGTCATCTGGATAAACTAAAGAGCTTAACTCTAGATCACCCGATGTTACGCCCTCCAACTTCTCTACCATTTTGAATGTCCAGTTTAAGAAAAAGATGAAAAGCAATGGTGATTTCATGCCCTCTTGTCCTATACCAAACTTTGGCTTGGACCTCTTACTTAATTTTCCACCAAGTCTTAGAGCACTTCAGGAGTCTTCATGCATAACTTTTATAATAGTATTTATTGTATCTGGAACGCCATATGATTTTACTACTCCCCGTAATGCTTCCCTCCAAACCGAATTAAATGCCTTCATGAAGTCGATGAAAACAGCAAAAATCTTTAATCCCCATAATCATACAATAAATGCCAAGAAGACAAAGTGGTTGTATCTTGGAGGAGGAATGATAGATAAAGTGTTGAAATGCAGCTGCAGTAAAGTCATAGAACAAGTAAAATCTTGTGTACATAGGAATCTTGGTCAGTGCTGATGGTCCCATCAAGGATGAGGTTTAGAAGGAGATATGCTTTAGCTATAAGTGCTGCACAGCAGTTGATGAAATTATGGACTGATAACGCGGCTCTACAGCCAAAATGCTTCTGAAATAAATGTAGTCAAACTTTACTAATTCTGGGTCACTGAGAACGAAAATGATGCTTAAAATTGTTGATTGGCTCTAGTTTTCAAGATATGCTATTGGGTCAGTATATACGACCCTTGACTTTGGAATGGCGGAGGATAAGTGAGTTATAAAGGGAAGGGATCTCAATTTAAACCGGAAATGACTAAAATATATCTTTGACTGGATCTATGAATAAATCTATGACTGGGTTTGGACAGTACTTGCTTTTTAGGCAAAACAATGGATGATGTCAAGTATCAGGGGGTAGCCGTGTTAGTCTGTATCTACAAAATGAATGATGCAATCTGAAGCTGGTATTGCGTCATACACGATATGAATTGCATCATGTTATTCCTAGAAGTCATGAATGATGCAATCATAATGAAGCTTACATCACTCTGCTGAATAAATTGCCCTATATCAGCTCTAGAAATCGTACAGGGTTGTGGTCTCTTATTTGTCAGTGTTTGATTTTGCAAAGGGACACATTTCTGTTTAGCCAAAGTGAGCAGAGATGCCTCGTACTTGTGTGAACAGTGCAGATAACTTCTGCTATGTTGGTGGTGAAGTGACTTTTGCATCACAAAAGCGCAGTATAACCACTATGGTTAAGAAAGCCTATCACCTTTATTTTGGCTGCAAAATTGGAGATCAGGACAAGAGGTGGGCCCCACACATATGCTGCAACACTTGTGCAACAAATCTTCGCCAGTGGTTGAACAGGAAAAGGAAATCTATGCCTTTTGCAGTGCCAATGATTTGGAGAGAGCCAACAGATCATACCAGCAATTGTTACTTCTGCATGGTGCCTCCACTTGGGAAAGGTGTGTCAAAGAAGAAAAAGTGGACTGTGCATTATCTAAACATTCCATCAGCTATATGCCCAGTACCTCACGGAGAAGGTCTGCCGGTTCCTGATGCACCAGAATCATTCTCACTTGAGTCAGACGAGGAAGAGGATGAAATTTCTGGTCCTGAACCATCAATGTCAAAGGACCCACATTTTCTCCCATCCTCCTCCTCTGAACCACACCTCATAACACAAGGTGAACTGACTGACCTTGTCAGGGATTTGGAACTACCCGAGAGTAAGGCAGAGCTGTTGGGCTCCAGACTACAGCAGTGGAATCTCCTGGCAGGTGATGTTAGGGTTTCCATGTTCCGTGACCGTCAAAAGGATTTTGTCCCATTCTTCTTCATGGAAGGTGAACTTGTAGCCTGCAACAACATTGATGGTGTGTTGGCAGCCTTCAACATCGTTCACGATCCAGATGAGTGGAGACTGTTCATTGATTCATCGAAGACGAGTTTTAAAGCTGTTTTACTGCATACTGGCAATGTTTTGCCATCAATTCCAGTTGGTCATGCAGTCCATATGAAGGAAACCTATGACAACATGAAACAACTTTTGAGGTGCATAAACTATGACCAACATCAGTGGCAGCTTTGTGGCGATTTGAAGGTTGTTGCTCTCTTGCTTGGTCTGCAGACTGGATACACAAAGTACTGCTGTTTTCTCTGCGAATGGGATAGTCGTGCAAGAGATTCCCACTACATCAAGAAAGATTGGCCACTCCGACAGTCATTGGAGCCTGGGAGGAAAAGTGTTCAGCATCCACCACTTGTTGAATCAAGGAAGATTTTGTTACCACCCTTACACATCAAGCTGGGTCTGATGAAGAACTTTGTCAAGGCCATTGACAAAACACAAGCAGCTTTCAAGTACCTCCGTGGAAAATTTCCAAGGTTAAGTGAAGCTAAGATAAAGGAAGGTGTCTTTGTTGGTCCTCAGATTCGTTAACTTCTTCGAGATGATGCATTTGACCATGCACTGCGTGTCAAGGAAAAGACGGCATGGAAAGCCTTCCAGTTAGTGGCAATAAATTTTCTCGGAAACAACAAGGCAGACAACTACAGGTTGTCCTTGTCCTCAAGGCATACAAAGCCTTGGTTGCAACGTGTCACTAAAGATACATTTTTTGCACTCTCATCTAGATTTTTTTCCACCGAACTGCGGAGCAGTGAGCGACGAGCACGGCGAGCGATTTCACCAGGACATTGCAACAATGGAGAAATGCAATCAGGGCAAATGGAGCCCATCAATGCTTGCAGACTATTGCTGGACAGTGACAAGAGATGCTCCATTTAATGAATACAAGAGACAAGCCAAGAAGCGCCAAGTAGACATTGAATAGGACTAAACTATGTACATAATACTTTTTTGCCTTTTGTTTCATAATAAATTTTATTTATATAACCCTTTTGCTGATTTTTAAAGTGTTACATAAACAGGATAGGTGAAATATTATCATGTAAAGCAACCATAAACACATGAAAAGACCTAGGTTTACAATTTATGATTAAAACTCTACTATCTACACAATATACATAGACACAAAATGTAAAAACTTAAATATTTTAGAAACCGTAGCCAATCAGTTGTTTTAATTGTCATATTTGAATTCAGCACATTGAAATACATAATGAATAGCACATTTTATCTCTGAAGCAGATGACTTCTCAAAAATTGTAGACCAGTGTAACATTACGTTTGCTACCAAAATGAAAATTTATCAAACAATTATACTAACTGTATTATTACTCTATGATCTGCCAGCAGCTGCATTAAATAAAGCCGGCATTAGAAGGTTGGAGGCAGTAGAGATGAGAGTTTTTTGGAAGATGGTGGGTGTAAAGTGGATTCATTTTAAGACAAATGAAGATGTTAAGAGAGTAGGATGTGAAATCAGGATATGGGATTGGCTGAAATTAAAAGATTACGATTGTGAGGACACTGTAAAAGACAGATAATAGAATACTAAAGAAAAGCAAACTCAAACCGTTGTTGCTCCGACCTAGATGCTGACCACTGACTAGATGGTGGAACATTTGTACGCAGGGACACGAACAGGCTGGGCTTAATGGAAGAAACAGCTATGGACAGAAATGAATGGTGACATGGTAACTGCTTCCTAGGTCTATAAAGATGCTTTGGGATGAGGAGAAGGAGATATAATGTGTTAACTCAACCAACTGTGGATCACCGTAGTAGGAAAAAAACCACTTTTGTCTTGTTTAGATTATTAGCCCTACGGGGGAAGACTGTGTTGGAATGGCACCCAGCACAATGTGGCCCCAGTCCTGATTGTGACGTTTGGGAGCTTACGGAATATAAATGATTAATAATTTTGGGTAACTGTTTTTGCAACCTCACCTTCTCCCAGCACACATCCTCATCGTGTAGTTCCAGTTATCCGGGCAGCTAATAAAGCATTATAGCACCCTCTGGGGATTTAAAAATAGCTAAATAGCTTTTGGCTTTGAGAGGTTTAGCAAAAGTGGCAACTATGAAAATAAATTATTATGTTTTAAGATACCATCTACAATTGGAGTCCTAAAACATCTGTTTTCAAAATAATTTGGTGTAAAGTTGTTACTTATCGGGGTGGGTTTGTCTGTTAGTGAATACAGAGACATATCATTTTGAATGTTTGCTGCACTTCACATACGAGAGAGATCTAATCGCATACTCTGCAGACACTGGAAAATAATCTTTTACAATAAGTCTCTAAGAGTATTGTCAGCTTTGGTCACATTCTTCCCCAAGTCAGACTGTAAGTGATGGATTTAATTTAAAGTAGCATTAGCTACCAGCATCTGTTACTTGCAGAACACACTCTGATACATAGGTGTAAGATTTTAGCACCTACAAGAATAGTTTTGTCTGGTGTTCACATTATTCCTGTTTCAAAAGGAGTCTAATGCCCACCACCTCACAGAATAAAAAACATTGCAGTTGTAGGCAACTAACGAAAGAAGGTACAAGATTGGAATTAAATTAAATCTGGATTAATGCCTATTTCTACAGCAGCAACTGCCCTGGATTTCTAAATGTAGCTGCAGCTTAATATATTTTTATTGATTTAATTAAAAGTAAACCACAAAATTTACAGGATATGCAGCATGGCTGAGTTAACAGTGACTTAGAAACCTCAAAACATTGGTCTGCTCTGACGGGCAGTTCTGAAGATTTGAGATTGTGTTATTCTTTTTTTTTTAACTCGTCTAACTGCTAGATCTGGAAACTCAACCTTGGAACTGGAAGTAAAGTGAGGTCCGTTCCTTTTTGCACATCACCAAGAATAAAGGTTCTGCAGGACAGATTATGTCCTTGGCTTATAGCTGTACAACCTCATTGTCTTCCATGGCATTTCAGAGGTGTAACTGGTTTGTATTGTTATTAGAAAGTATTAAACAGTTCTGGTGATTTGAGTCCAGCTTTTACACTCTTACTTACGTTGGCTTTGCAGGAATAACAAGAATAAATAGCTCTGTTCGGTACTGTTGTAGCTGTGTTGGTTCCAGGATATTAGAGAGACAAGGTGGGTGAGGTAATATCTTGTATTGGACCAACTTCTGTTACTGAGAGAGGTGGTCTTCAGAAAAGCTCTGTGTAAGCCTGAAAGCTTGTCTCTCTCAGTAACAGAAGTTGGTTCCATAGATGATATTACCTTTTCTACCTTGTCTCAAGAATAAATAGTAGTAAGAACTTACTTTAGTCAGTACAGTCAGCAGCTCATCATATTTATTCTTTGTACTATGGGAGCTAGTACCCAGAGGCCTCTGTCAAGGTGAGCCCTCCTCCTCCCCCAAATGCTGTATGAAGAACTTTACAAACTAGGTTAAGACAAGATCCAAACCGTGGGTGTAGCAGATGGTGAAGAGGCTGAGGTGGGGAAAAGGAGGTAACAATAAAGGAATACAAGTTTACATTGATAAACTGTGCAAAGTTTGCAGATGAGATTTAAGAACAGCACTAACTAATCAGTCAAAACCTTATTCAGGAAATCTTTTCTTTGTTTGCCTTTGAGTCCTGTCTGGTTTATAATACTGACAAAACCAAGTTTTAGGTCTGGCCAACACTGAAAAGCTAATAGAGCTGTGGGACAGCAAGCTGGATTCTGTTATACTTCCCACGTTAACAGAATTATTAGATATATTCAGTTTGCAGAGAGAATCCACCTTGGCTTTAAAAACCCAGGTAGTATTGGCAGAACTGGCAATTTGAAAAAACATCATTTGAACTTGTAAACTTTGAAAATGTGTTCTAGGGTGACTGAAGAAGAAGCCTGGAACTATGATGTCATTTTTATGAATAGCCTCGCACTTGAAAATAATTTTTTTTTCATGTCCCCTGATTCAGCTGCATCAGTTAATTGTTGAACATACCAAGAACTGCAAGCAACTGGGACGTGGGTGTATATGATTCAGTAGAGAAACATAACCATTTGGAAAGTTGCAGAAAGTAGTTATAGTCTAGGAAGGGACTTATTAAAAATAGCAGTTTGTTTTGTTCATGTATTTTCCCCTATATACCACTGTGCAGAACTTTACCTTCCTATTGCATGATCGATAACGCTGATATATTAGTTTCTGAATTTGTATTGTTGGTGAGGATGTATGAAGAAGGATACAGCTTGGGTTTTTAGTTATGCGATTGAGCATGCAGCACTGGCAGAAAAATCTTGATTTTGTAGGTCAAATAAGCATAATTATTTTGAAAGTTACTGATGGAAAATAAACTTGGAGTATAAGATGTTTTTTCTGCAGTGATTTTTATTGCCCTAAACACATATCAAAACTATATTTACTGACAGTTGTAAAATGTGAATTATTTGTCTGCTTAGGGCTATTCTGTTCCTTTGAGGAAACATTACATAGGACTAAATTTATCTGCAGAGCATTTTCAAGGTTTATTACTTATGTGGCTAAATATACAAACATATGTACTTTGTATGCTTGCTGTTTACTCATTTTTAACTCTTCAAGATGTTCTGGTCTGCTGTATGAATTCCCTGGTAGTGTACTTGTGTGATAACCTAATTGTTACTGTCTGTTAGTTTTACTTTACACTTTGATTTTGATTTTAAAACATTGCATACTAGGTCTATAATGGTTATAGTATAACCCAGGGGTAGGCAACCTATGGCACGTGTGCCGAAGGCGGCACGCGAGCTGATTTTCAGTGGCACTCACACTGCCCGGGTCCTGGCCACTGGTCCGGGGGGCTCTGCATTTTAATTTAATTTTAAATGAAGCTTCTTAAACATTTTAAAAACCTTATTTACTTTACATACAACAATAGTTGATGTATATATTATAGACTTCTTAAAACGTTAAAATGTATGACTGACACGTGAAACCTTAAACTGAGTGAATAAATGAAGACTCGGCACACCACTTCTGAAAGGTTGCCGACCCCTGGTATAACCCATCAATATTTAGTTTTTAAAAATCAAGTCTGTTTATAGAAGCATACGAAAGCACACAGTTTTGCATATTTTCCTCCATGTATTTTTATCTTCAAGTCTATTGCTGCCAAAGTATGTGGAAAGAAGAATTAGAATACAAGTATTAAAGTGACCAAATAGATTTTTGTTTGATGTGTTAAAACACATATTTCTATTTTTGCAGAGGTAATATCTACCAAGTTTCTGCCTAGAAAAAAATATTACTCCTATCCCTGGCCAAGCTCCCATGGAGATCCCCTGATTTTTCCTTTTACAGCTCCTACCCTCCTGTCATGCTTTTCAGAGGACTGGGGTAAACTTATTTGGTGACAATATTTTTTTTTACTTTATGAAGCACTTTCTTCCTTTGTCCTATACACAAATAAATGAGAAGGCGATTCACTCACCTGTAAAAGGCATAAAAAGTATGAGTGGGTTTAGTATATGTATGTATGCTTAGCTAAGAGGTGAACAGATTTGTTCATATTAGTAATCAGGAAAATATCATTTGATATCATTTTGCCAATATGGAATGCAATTTTAATATTACTTGGTTTTTATAAACTGTTAGCATTGCAATACCCCAGTTACAACTCTGAAAACAAATGTTAGGATTAGAGATAGGTAACTATATAGACACTTGATTACATATAGTTGTTTAAAGAGACAATGTCGGTGAGGTAATATCTTTTATTTGGACCAACACTGCAACAACATGTAGTTTTTAGACTGTTGACAAAAAGTTGAATAAATCACTGTATGATCATATTTATGTAATTTACCTTGTTTGTTCACTCCCTCACTTCTGTCATGTCTAAGTTCTAGATTGTAAATTCTTTGGGGAACAGAACCTTGTCTGACTAGTTCTGGGAGTCATCTAAGGGTTTGTCTATGCCAGGATGTTAATATGCCGCAAGCAAGTGTGTTAATTTTCTGCTCACTAACGACTCTCCCCATTTGTGAAAGGAGGAGGAAATCAGATTTTAACTTTCCGTTGTTGTACAGGTCTGTACCTGATCGTGGAAAGTGGGTTACAAGTCAGAGTATCAGGATACAGCTTAATGGGACAGACCCTCAAATGGTGTAAATCAGCATAGCTCCATTGATGCTAGGCTAATGGACACCAGTTGAGGATTTGGCCCCAAATCCCCTATGTACTAGACTGTCCTTAAGAGCTGAGTTAGGAACTTTTGGTTCCTCTTTTGTTTCTAACTTAAAACAATAGTGCTTAGGGTAACTGCAGTGTGTGTTTTGGGCAGCCCTAGTAAAGCAATCCTTTGTTACTTATTACATTGAGTGTTTATGGTAACCCAGGAAGGACTAGAGCCAGAATAGTCTAGTGCTTGGAGCTCCTGCTACACTTGTTGTGCATCCATCACACTGCTAGACTGTCTAGAAGCTGGTATTCCACAGCAATCAGCGTGCTGACACCTTATATACTTTATTCCTCTTCTATTGGCTGTTCCCTACTAAAATATAATTTGTCACTTAAGTTTATTTCCGTTGATGCACCAAGTTATGTTATCTAGGCCTTTAATAATGTGTAATATTGGACCAGTTTTTTCTGTGGCTTGTAGTGTTTTTGAGAAAGTCCTTGCCTTCTCAGTGCAGCCAGTGCTCTGACCGTTAATGGAATCCCTTCCAGCTGCATTTAGGGCACTGTTTCCAAAAAAGTGACACTGTTCTTTGCTTCGTTCAATGATATTGCAGTGATGAATTTTGCCAGTCTTTTGAAACTGTTGTTGTGTTGTGTTTCCTAATTACTTGTAAAGCATTATGATGCCTTGCTATATGTGGATCTAACCTTTTATGTGTCCAGCTTTAACTAAAAGGTAGCGAATGCTGCCTAAGCAATGCTTAATAATTAAATCTCAAAGATTTGTGTGCGGCAGTAAGTAGTATGAAACAATTAAATATTAAATATCAAGCTGGAAGGGCATATTAAGTGGGGTCCTGTAGGGGCTCAGTTCTGGGTCCGGTTCTGTTCAATATCTTCATCAATGATTTAGATAATGGCATAGAGAATACACTTATAAAGTTTGTGGACAATACCAAGCTGAGAGGGGTTGCCAGTGTTTTGGAGGATATGATTAAAATTCAAAATGATCTGGACAAACTGAGGAAATGGTCTCAAGTAAATAGGATGAAATTCAATAAGGACAAATGCAAAGTACTCCACTTAGGAAGGAACAATCAGTTGCACACATACAAAATGGGAAATGACTGCTAGGAAGGAGACAGTAGTACCTCAGAGTTACGAACACCTCGGGAATGGAGGTTGTTCATAACTTTGAAATGTTTATAGTCCCAAACAAAATGTTACGGTTGTTCTTTCAGAAGTTTACAACTGAACATTGACTTAATACAGCTTTGAAACTTTACTATGCAGAAAAAAAATGCTGCTTGTAGCCATCTAAATTTAAATGAAACAAGCACAGAAACAAGTATCAGAGGGGTAGCCGTGTTAGTCTGAATCTGTAAAAAGCAACAGAGGGTCCTGTGGCACCTTTAAGACTAACAGAAGTATTGGGAGCATAAGCTTTCGTGGGTAAGAACCTCAGTTTCCTTGCTCTGTCAAATCTTTTTTAAAAACTTTCTCTTCATATTTTTTTTAGTAGTTTACGTTTAATACAGTACTGTGCTGTATAGTATTTGCTTTTTTTTTTTTTTTTTGGTCATCCCTGCTGCCTGATAGTCTATTTCCGGTTCCAAATGAGGTGTGTGGTTGACCGGTCACTTCACAACTCTGGTGTTTGTAACTCTGAGGTTCTACTGTACTGTAAAAAGGGATCTGGGGGTCATAGTGGATCACAAGCTAAGTATGAGTCAACAGTGTAACACGGTTGCAAAAAAAGCAAACATCTTTCTGGGGTATATTAGCAGGAATGTTGTAAGCAAGACATGAGAAGTAATTCTTCTGCTCTACTCCGTAACTGGAGTATTATGTGCAATTCTGGGCGTCACATTTCCAGAAAGGTGTGGACAAATTGAAGAAAGTCCAGAGAAGAGCAACAAAAATGATGAATGGTCTAGAAAATATGACCTATGAGGAAAGATTGAAAAAATTGGGTATGTTTAGTCTGGAGAAGAGAAGACTGAGAGGGGACATGATAAATGTTTTCGAGTACATAAAAGGTTATTACAAGGAGGAGGGAGAAAAATTGTTCTCGTTAACCTCTGAGGATAGGACAAGAAGCAGTGGGCTTAAATTGCACCAAGAGCGATGTAGGTTGGACATTAAGAAAAACTTTGTGTGACGGTAGTTAAGCACTGGAATAAATTACGTAGGAAGGTTGCGGAATCTCCATCATTGGAGATTTTTAAGAGCAGGTTAGACAAACACCTGTCAGGGATGGTCTAGATAATACTTAGGCTATGTCTACACTGGCAACTGAACGACAAAACTTTTGTCTTTCAGAGGTGTTAAAAAAAAATACACTCCTCCCCCGAAAGACAAAACGAGCACTGGTGTGAACAGCACTTTTTCAGCATGAGAGCCGACAAACAGCGGCTACACTGCGTGCCTTTTAGCTAAAAGCTGCATAGTGTAGACCTAGGCTGAGTCCTGCCATGAGTGCAAGGGCTGGACTAGATTACCTCTCAATTTCCCTTCCAGTCCTGTGGTTCTATGATTGCTATCTATTAATTTTTAAAATGAGAAAACATGGGCCCAGTACTAAACTTGCTACCAATAAATGTAATCATTTGAGTACTTTCATATATAAAATGAATTTTAAATTGAACAAATTTTTTATACCATTCTGGTCCTATATTATATTTGCTGGACACAGAAAATGCCTTAAATGAAGACTTGTAGGAGGGGAGTTAAGGGAGAGTTTAATGTAAAATTGTCCCTCACTCCAGTGTACTCAGTACTGTTTTGCCTATGCCTCTTCTCTTTTCAGTGTTCTATGAAGTCAGTTTATGAAGTCATACACTAGTTTTGATTGTGCACATAGAGTGACTTAGTTCATAACTCCTTGCAGTTTGTTTGGTCGTTGAAGGCCATATGTTTAACGTATTTCTGAGCATCATGTAGACACTTCACTAGGGATGACCTAATGAATGGGCTTAAATACAGGGAGATGTTCCTGCTTATAGAGTTCTTGTTTGGAATAAACCTTTAACAGAAAGGTCTCTACTTTTTCCACAAGGCAAAAGTCTGTGCTGGAATAGGAATGTTTCTGTTAAAGGTTTATTCCAAACAAGAACTCTCTCAGCAGGAACATCTCCCTGTATTTAAACCCATTCATTAGGTCACTGCCACTATGATAATGTGCATCTGCCTTGCATGTAAAGAAATGCTGTTACAATGTAAACGTGGAGAGGGTGGTCAAGGAGGAGTGGAAAAGTAAGGATGTGTAAGAAAAGTGAATTAATTTGACACGCACTGTTAGTTACACAGTGCAAATAATGATCACTGCAGCAGTGTAAGTGTAGACATGCCCTAAGTGTAGACTGCTGGTGTTTGGGCTGCTGTTCTCCCTGGTATCTTTGATTTGCCCTTTGCCAGTTCCTCTCAGGCTGGCAACAAACTCTGTCACAGACACAATTCAGTGGTTTCTCTCTCTGGTTGTCTGAAACAAACACAAAATCTTTAAACTTGTATTAAACTGGGCCCAGCTCAGGCCCTCCTTTCCGAGGGGTCTGTTGTCTCTCTTCTGATTCAACTACCACTCCTAGGCTTTACTGGCTGGAGAACTCAGCTTTCTGGCTCTGGCTTCCAAACTCCTCTGCTCTGAGTCTGTTCTACAGGAGGCTTTTTCACTCACTGCAGTTTCCTGAGCTTCCTGCTGCCCTTTATAGGGAAGCACATCATTCAACCCAGGTGTAAAAAGAACAGGAGTACTTGTGGCACCTTAGAGACTAACAAATTTATTAGAGCATAAGTTTTCGTGGACTACAGCCCACTTCTTCGGTTATGCATATCCGAAGAAGTGGGCTGTAGTCCACGAAAGCTTATGCTCTAATAAATTTGTTAGTCTCTAAGGTGCCACAAGTACTCCTGTTCTTTTTGCAGATACAGACTAACACGGCTGCTACTCTGCAACCCAGGTGTGCGTCTTTACTAATCAGGGTTGACTTGTCCCAGGCCTTACAGCTGCCACCCTGTTACAGGGAGGTTGCTGCAAAATAAATTTCCTCTACTACTTCAGCATATATTTTTCTTGCAATGGTGGTTGGTAGCCAGGCTAGCAGATCAAAAATGAAGGGAAGTGACACAAAATGTCACTTAAATCCCTTTCTTCAGTAATACTATGATTTCAATCCCTAAAAGATGATCTGTGTTGTCATTAGCTGTGCTAATGAAAACCACAGTCTGGTGAAGTGGAGAGTTGATAATTCCTTTGAAGTCTGGATAGTGTTCGTTCATTTCTACCTCTTCCTTTTTTCTCCTCCAGTTTACTCAAAGAACCTATTCTTTGGCACATTAAAATTATTCATATGCTGGGGACAAGAGTTGCTTGAAACCCAGTGTGAATACAGAACACATCTGAGGGTTTGCGTATCTATAGGGATACACATCTTTAAACCAGCTTGTCCATTGGATGTTGCTGCGGTTCCATGCAAATACAGATGACTGTCCTCTGTAATCAAATAAATTCAAGAGAATTGTTTATGCTACTTCTGCGTGGTTGCTTTAAAAAAATTATTCCTCTTTTTTATCACTGTTTTTTCAGCATCTGTGTTGCTGCACTCTTGGGTCTCATGTCACTTGTTTCTGTGCTTACCACACATTAGGTTACAGACATTTTGTTAGTGCAGTCATGTTAATAAAATATAGTGAAAGCAGTCGTCATGTTCCTTTTCTCTGTAGCCTTGAGTACTGAATTGCAGAGTTTTAACTAGGTCATCTGGAGACACTAGAAAGGAGTCTGTTAAGTATAATGCAATAGAAATAGGACTTGAAAAAATAACGTGCTACAACCGGTATAAATACTTCTGTTTTAATACGGAGACCTTCTGTTGCAGGTTTGTCCCTAGCCCTCTGCCCCTCATCCTATTCCTGCATATCACTTGCTTTTGTTTTCTCTCTCTAACTTTGTTCCTTTTTTCTCTTTGTCCCTCACAGTTCCTTCTTCCTTTATCGGGATTCCTCCCTTCTCTTCTTCCCTGTGTTCTTTCTCCTTTCCCTACCAGTTTCTCCCCTTGGTTTGCTCTCTCCTCTTTCCTCCTGATAACTTCCCACCCTGAATGCATAAACATCTCCCAGCATGGGACATTTGGTAAGAGCCATTGGCATCTCTGTGCAGCCTGTGTGTTCCTGAGGGAGCAGAGAAGAGACACTCCAGAGGGATAGTGAAGAAAGAATGAAAAGAAACTGGGAGGGTGGTTTAGAAGCAGTCTGTCTCTTCCCCTCAGCTCAGTACCTGGTTTGGAAGCATTTCTTCACTAAGGGGTGAATGAGTGTCTCCCCCCACTCTGTGCTCGTCTCCTTTCTTTTTGCCAGCCTTTCATTCGGCTTTGCCCACCTTTGTCCAGATGTTCAATCTGAGACAGTTCTTAGGTTCTCTTAGTTTTTTCCACCACCAGTACTGTAGAACAGGTGGTGCTGAGGTTGGTAATCTCCACTGCACCACAAATTGAGAATCTCAGATTTCATGGTATTTCATTTGCTTATTCTGTAACATGTTTGCTGTAATCATCATAATTAGTTTCATGACTCAGTATGTGGTCTGAAAGTTTCATATGCATTCCTGCAGAAATCCAAAATAATGTCACTTGGGTTTTCTTTCCCCCAACCTACATTTTTAAAAAGTAGATACAGAGGAGTGGGCATAAAATGATTGTAGAATATTACATTATATTACTGTTATAATTTTCATATAGTGCTTTCCTTCTGAGCAGGCAGAGTACTTGCCTCACTCAAGCGTGGACCACATACTTTCTGCGGTAGTGTCATCCATCACCCTTATTCCTGTGGTTGTTCTTTTAATGGCATTTGGAAATAACAATGACCTAAAGCTCAGTTTAAGTTTGCTCTCTCAAATTAGTCAGTTCCTAGGATTTTCTTCTAATCTTTTTTCCAGAGCCTAATTTCATAATGGCAACATAAAGGTTTTACAGACAAAATTGCAAAAGCAAAGAAATGCAACTGCATTTAGATGCCAACTGCAATTTAATCTGACTGCATTGCCCGTCCTTATTATTTTAAGGTAGGGGTGTGTGTGTGTGTGTCTAAAACAACAAACAATATTTCAAACTATATGGGTAGCCAATAAAAGAGGAATTGAAGATGCTACATACGTGCAGTGCAGCTGAGTTAACATTTCTGTTGGAAACTTAAGTTTTGTATTTCCTGACCTTGTTATTTAACTTGTTACTTAACTTTGCATTAATTTTTTTTTTAGAATGGGGATGAGTGGGTGTAAATTCTGTGTTTAGTAGTCCCAGTTAGCCCTTCCAGTTCACAGCTCATTGAGGGGAATGTGATGGTGTTGCTGTGAATTCACAACTTCACTGCTATTGTTATAACCAGTCCTGCAGCCATTATTCAGACACGATTCCCATTGGAATTGATGAGAGTTTTGCAATGACTTCAGGATTTGGCCGTTTGTTGGCTGGAAGACTTTCTCTGCACGACTAGGTTAAGTAAGTAAAAGAATATCTGTTTACGTTGTGATTTCTATATATTTACATACAAGGAAAAAGAAGAAACTTATTTTTTAAAATGTAAAGCTTAGCCTCTGTGGTATGTTGAGTTAAGCCCCAGAATCATAGAGAACACCTGAAACTATAGAATCCTAACTTTATTTTCATGCTCTGATTTTCTCCTGTTTTTTATATTCGTCACATTGACAACTTAAAAATATCCAGCTTCTGTCTGAAATTTTTTTTACCCAAGATAGAGAAAAATATTTTTTTCCAATATTTTCAGTTTATTTTATGTTTGACAGTAGTTTCTATAATCACTTTTGCTGTTTCTCCTACACATAGGCACTCACTGAATTTAACTATCTTTTACATAGTAACAGGATGGGGGAGGGGACAGCATAGTTGTAAAATCCCTGAGGGGCAGTTGTAGTATCTGTGAAACTATTTAAAAATGTTTTAAATCAAATTTCAATTGATGTTTCATGTTTCTGAGGTAGTTATAGTTTGTTTTTGCTTTGTCACAATAAACATTTACTATTGCCTACATTGTTTGATCAAAGATTAAAAAAGTTGGATCTGGTGTGGTTCAGCATGACACACTATAGACTCCAAAAGGAATATTAAAGTTTTTATCAATTATAAATTAGAAGCTCTGAGTATATCATCACTGTTATACAGACAGGTTTTTGTGCTGCTCAGCAAAATATATTTTTTTAATAGTTTTTTAAACTCTTTTTTTTAACTACATTAACTGCCTTGGTAAGAAGATTCTTTTCTTCTTTGAGTGCTGTGTATTCCTCTGTGGGTACACATGTGCTCCATTGAGACTGGAGAATTTGTGTGTGTGTCTGTTTGGTCTGCTCCTGTACTCCTGCTCTCCTTGTGCTCTGCAGGGAGGGGATAAGGGGCAGGGTGGAGTGACTACCTCTTCAGTTACTTCTTACCGGCACATAGCCTGAGTTGGAACCTCCAGGATCTGCAGCTTCTCCTTTCTATTCAGCTTCCTTGTCTTCAAACCTGTAAATATTTCAGAGTTTGTCAGTTTTTATTCTTAGTGCAGGTAGTGTTTATACTTTCATTAGTATAGTTAGATGTGAATTAGACCAGGGAGACCCCTTTGGTTTCCAGTACAGGAATTAGATTATGCCCAGAATACTGGGCTTTAAAAACTGTGTCTTCTGTCCCCACTCCTTCTCTGTCAGAGACAACCACCAGCACTTCCTATATTTCCTTAGGTAAGCACGTATCTCTGCCAGGTGCAGTATCTAGTACTCCTTCCCTAGCCAGACCTGTCAGGTGTGGAAATTCTGACTCAAAACCCACCTAAAGGAAAAGGCTATGAGACTCTAGTCAAAACCAGGCTGGGGGACCTCTCTTGTACATTGGTCAGAGTCATCAAGGAGCGCACCTCCTAGCATGAGGCCTGACTCAGGAGTGAGGGAGCTTATGCCTATGTATCATCTGTCAGGGTGTTGTCAGGACAGCAGGGAATGCTCTAAGCACAAGAGCAGATCCCCTTCTAAATCCATTCCAAAGAGGACGGATCCTTCTTTGACTTCAACCAAGTTGGGCAAGTCTTCATGCTCAGCCCCTAAAGATTTATGATGTCCTAAGTGTGAGTGCCATGATAGGACCATAGGACCAACATAGCACATAGGACCAATGCTCCACTGGTACTGCCCTGTGCACTGGTACCAACTCCCCCTGTAAAAACAATGGGGAGTCCTTGTGGCACCTTAGTGACTAACAAATTTATTTGGGCATAAGCTTTTGTGGGCTAGAACCCACTTCATCTGTGAGAGTGAGGGATCGCCCTTCAGGATAGACTGTAGATTCTTGATGATGACTTCTCGATACCCTTCTGGTTCTGTCACTCTGTTTCTTCACTTCAAATGCTCCGATCCCTCGACAGAGACAAACACCTACAGAATCTCTATCAAGTGTTCTTAAAACTGCAGTACCCACCTGGTGAAGTGAAGAAACAGATTGACAGGCCAGAAGGGTACCGAGAAGTCACCTACTACAAGACAGGCCCAACAAAGAAAGTAACAGAACGTCACCTACAACCCCCAAATAAAACCTCTCCAGCTCATCATAAAGGATCTACAACCTATCCTGAAGGACGATCCCTCATTCTCATAGACCTTGGGAGACAGGGCAATCCTTGCCTACAGACAGCCCCTCAACCTGAAGCAAATACTCACCAGCAACTACACACCACACAATAAAAACATCAACCCAGGAACCAAACCCTGCTACAAATCCTGGTGCCAACTCTGTCCACATATCTATTCAAGGGACACCATCATAGGACCTAACCACATCAGCCACACCATCCGGTGCTCGTTCACCTGCACATCTACCAATGTGATATATGCCATCATGTGCCAGCAATGCCCCTCTGCCATGTACATTGGCCAAACCGGATGGTCACTACGCAAAAGAATAAATGGACACAAATCTGACATCGGGAATCATAACATTAAAAAAACAGTAGGAGAACACTTCAATCTCCCTGGTCACTCAATAACAGGTCACTCAATAACAGACCTAAAAGTGGCAATTCAACAAAAAGCTTAGTTCAAAAACAGGCTCCAACGTGAAGCTGCAGAACTGGAATTAATTTGCAAACTGGATACCATCAGATTAGGCCTGAATAAAGACTGGGAGTGGTCAGGGCCGGCTCCAGGCACCAGCCCTCCAAGCATGTGCTTGGGGCGGCACCTGGAGGGGGGCGGTGCTGACCCGGGGAGAGCGGGGCCGTGGCCGGGCTTGCCTCCCTCCCCCCGGTGCTCTGGCCGCCGGGGAGTGCGGGGCCGTGGCTCTCCGCCCTCCTCCCGGCACTCCAGCTGGTCGGGGAGAGCAGGGCTGCCCTCCCCCAGCACTCTTGCCGGTCGGGGAGAGCGGGGCCCCGGCCGGGCTCGGCGCCCTCCCCTGCCGCGCTCCCCGACGGGGGGTCAGGGGCGGTGGGAGGCTTTTTTGCCTGGGGCGGCAAAAAAGCCAGAGCCGGCCCTGGGAGTGGTTGGGTCATTACAAAACCTAAACTTAATTTCCCCAATACTAATTTCTCCCTACTGTTACTCACACCTTCTTGTCAACTGTCTGTAATGGGCCACTCTCTTACCACTTCAAAAGTTACTTTTCCTCCCTTGGTATCCTTCTGTTAATTGATTTATCTCATTAGACTGACCTCACAGTGTATTTCCCCTCCCCCATCCTGTATATTAACTGTTAATTTTCTTTGATGGAACTGATGACATTGCCAACTGAGCTGGATCTAACTTTCTCATCATTGAGGGAATCAGATCTACCAGAGGAACTGTTATTGCTTCCTCTAAGGGAGATGATTCCAGACAGGAGATCAGGAGCTTTCTGGAACCAGGCATGCCCCGCCCAGGACTGATGATACCCTATGCCTTGGGGACCTCTGCAATCTGCCTTTCACCCTTCCTGCTGGGGCCCATGGGACCCATATGCACAATGCCCATGGTCTGTAAGTGATCTAATAGGGAGTCATACCACCCCACCCCTCCAAGAGAGCAACCAGACCTTCCTTCTGACCCTACAGAAGAGTAAGACTATGAACGGCTTACCTTTGTCAATACTAGCTTTGTTCCAGCTTCACCGTCCCCTCCAGATAACCACAAGCAATTCCAGGAGCTGCTACACAGGAGTTCCAAATCTCTTTAGTGGTGTTTCAGGACATGCAACTCAAACCCCATAGACAGCCTGCAACCCACGGGATCCAGCCATATAGTACTTCCAATGAATGAAGCCATACTGGAACTGGCAGCAGCCATATGACATACAATGGCAACGTGTGTCCCTACCCTAAGGGGCTGAGAAGCATTGCTTCATCCTGGCTAAGGGAGAAGAGTTTCTATTTACCCACTCCCCACCAAATGCCTTAGTTGTTCAGGCTGCCACAGCAAGGTCTAGGCAGCAACACCCAAGAGCCAACCCCTCTAATATGGAAGCCTTTTCTACATTATTCAAATTTCCTGTAATTCAGGGACAGATTACCTCAGCAAAGCAGGGCTCAATTTCATGGCCTTATTGATGAAGGAAAGCTGGTGGCCAGAACTTCACTGCAATCTGCAGTTGATGCAGCCATCGCTACATTGAGGTCGATGGCAACTGCCATCATAATGCACCAGGAATCATGGCTACACTGTTTGGGGTTTCTTAGGGAGGTCCAGAACACTGTGAAGGACTTGTCCTTCAACAAGATCAAACTTTTCAATGAAAAGACAGATGAGTCGCTGCGCTCTGGACTCCTGGGAAACCTGCACCCTGGATCTATCTACACTAGGCTCGAAGAGGAAATCCCATAAGTATCCCTGCTGACCACCTCGCAGGTACTCAGTATTGATCACCAGTGGGAGTCACATGATTCGGTGAGTGGGGAACCCCCACTTGGAATGGCAGACAGGAATTACAGTATGCACTACTCCAGGGGAGCTCAAAGTAAGCATTCCAGAGGTGATGCTCCTCCACTGTCTTGGACAGATAATTTCAGCTATCCCTTCCCTGTCATCCCACTACTACCTCGAGTTCTATGGAAGATTCAACATTGCCCCCAAATGGTCCAGCCAGTTCTGGTATCCGAATCTCCTACATATATCACCCTGTATATTTATTAGCATTTGGTCCCAGGTCTCTTGACCCAGGAGAATGGTAGAGTCAGACATCCCAGCATGAATGCGCTTCATCTTACAGATTGTTTTTTGAAAGGCACCAAGCCTAGACTGTTCCTGCTCTGAAGTCACACAAATCACTCTTACTAATAGCAGAAAGGACTCCACCAGAAAATGTTACCTAGCCAAATGGAAATGTTTTTTGTTAAGATGGATATGTGAATTCCTGAACTCATCTGCTTATTAAAGATCTTGTGGCACTTTGTGCAGAAGATGGGAGTGTTAACTCAGTGTCCTGGCTCGATTCCAAGATGGCCATTTATATTCATTTACCTAAATTCCAACTGTAGTTTCATTTGGATACAGTTACAAGATTGTTCATTTCCTGTGTTAAATTAACATGTATTGTTGCTGTGCACTACACGTCTGCTAGGTTCCACCAAAAATACTATCTCTCAGGATTCTTAGCGGTCTGTAAAGTGATTCATATACATGTATTTTCTAAAGCATTTGGGGGACTTTTGGGACGAAAGATACTATATAAACTTTTTATATTATTTTGGACTAAGACCTCCCCCATAGAAATGTATAGACCTTCCACTTTTCTTGTATTAGGGGGTTAGCTACCAACAGAGCACCATTCCTGTTTTCTCCTGGACTTTTGGATCTACAGATGGGAAGTCCCCATTGGTTACCTGCAGAAAAGTTAATACATCCAGCAGGTTTCTCAAAGGGGGTGAAGAATAGGGAGGCAATTTGACCCTAAATAAAAAAATGTTGCACATGATGGTGGTGGTTCTCATTTATTATCTTTAATTTAGGGTTGTCAAGCGATTAAAAAAAATAATCGTGATTAATCGCACTGCTAAACAATAATAGAATACCATTTATTTAAATATTTTTTGAAGTTTTCTACATTTTCAAATATATTGATTTCAATTACAACACAGAATACAAAGTGTACAGTGCTCACTTTATATTTATTTTTGATTACAAGTACTTGCACTGTAAAAAAAACAAAAAAATAGTATTTTTCAATTCACTTAACACAAGTAGTGTAGTGCAATCTTTTTATCATGAAAGTTGAACTTACGAATATAGAATTATGTACAAAAAAACTGCATTCAAAAATAAAACAATGGAAAACTTTAGAGCCTGCAAGTACACTCAGTCCTACTTATTCAGCCAATTGCTCAGACAAATAAGTTTGTTTACATTTTCAGGTTTCAGAGTAGCAGCCGTGTTAGTCTGTATCCGCAAAAAGAACAGGAGTACTTGTGGCACCTTAGAGACTAACAAATTTATTAAAGCATAAGCTTTCGTGGACTACAGCCCACTTCTTATATATGCTATATGCATCCGAAGAAGTGGGCTGTAGTCCACAAAAGCTTATGCTCTAATAAATTTGTTAGTCTCTAAGGTGCCACAAGTACTCCTGTTCTTTTTACATTTTCAGGAGATAATGTTGCCTGCTTCTTGTTTACAATGTCACCTGAAAGTGAGAACAGGAGTTCTCCTGGCACTGTTGTAGCCGGCGTCGCAAGATATTTCTGTGCCAGATGTGCTAAAGATTCATATGTCCCTTCATGCTTCAATCACTGTTCCAGGGGACGTGCGTCCATGCTGATGATGGGTTCTGCTCGATAACAATCCAAAGCAGTGCGGACTGATGCATGGTCATTTTCAATATTTGAGTCAGATGCCACTAACAGAAGGTTGATTTTCTTTTTTGGTGGTTCAGGTTCTGTAGTTTCCGCATCGAAGTGTTGCTCTTTTAAGACTTTTGAAAGCATGCTTTACACTTCGTCCCTCTCAAATTTCGGATGGCACTTCAGATTCTTAAACCTTGGGTCAAGTGCTGTAGCTATCTTTAGAAATCTCTCATTGGTACCTTCTTTGCGTTTTGTCAAATCTGCAGTGAAAGTGTTAAAATGAGCAACATGTGCTGGGTCATCATCTGAGACTGCTATAACATGAAATATATGGCAGAATGCGGGTAAAACAGAGCTGGGACATACAATTCTCCCCCAAAGACTTCAGTCACAAATTTAATTGACGCATTATTTTTTTAACGAGTATCGTTAGCATGGATGCATGTCCTCTGGAATGGTGGCGGAATCATGAAGGGGGATATGAATGTTTAGCATATCTGGCACATAAATATCTTGCAATGCCGGCTACAAAAGTGCCATGCAAATGCCTGTTCTCACTTTCTGGTGACCTTGTAAATAAGAAGCAGGCAGCATTATCTCCTATAAATGTAAACAAACTTGTTTGTCTGAGCGATTGGCTGAAAAAGAAGTAGGACTGAGTGGACTTGTAGGCTCTGAAGTTTTACATTGTTTTTTTTTTGGAGGGGGTGGGGGTTGAGTGAGGCTGCACCCAATCCTGACACAGCGCAAGGACCGACCCCACCCCAGAAACACTCCAAGGTCCTGCTGCTCCGTTTGGGTAGGCAGCTCAGCAAGGCAGGATCCAAGTGTAGAGGGGCTTGGTGTGGATTGAGAGGGTTCTGTGTGGGGCAGTCTGGGTGCAGGTGGCTCAGGGGGGTATCTGAATGCACAGAGGCTTGGGGGGTTCTGGGTGCAACGGTAATGGGACTCTGCAGGGGGGTCCAGGTGACGGTGATTGGGGTTCAGCGGGTGGGGTCTGGGTGTGGGGGGTATAGAGCTCAGCAGGGAGTCTGGGTATGGGGAGCTCAGTGGGGGTCCAGATGCTGGGGGAATGGGGCTCAGTGGGTTGGGAATCCAGGTGTGGGTCGGCTCATAAAGGTGGTCCAGGTGCAGGAGGAGTGGGGCTTATCAGTGGGGGGTTCTGAGTGGGGGGGTGAGGCTCAGCGTGGGGGTCTGGGTATGAGGGGGTCTGGATGCATGAGGGTTGGGCGGATGGGGGAGTAGCTCTGTGTATAGGGATCCCTCCCCCTGCAGCTGAGAAGCGGCGGGTGCAGGAAGTGGGGGCAGGGGGAGTTTGCAGAGCTTCCTGAAGCTGGGGGAGAAATCTGGGGGTGGGTCTGACCCGTCCCCGGATGCCATGCAGGGAAGAGGAAGTCCTGTCCTCCCCAGCCCACCTGTGACTAGCAGCTGAGCTTGGTGCAGGGTAGGAGTCACCAGCTTTGATATACACTTTGATTTCAATTACAACCCAGAATACAATATATATGAAAATGTAGAAAAACATCCAAATATTTAATAAATTTCAGTTGGTATTCTATTGTTTAACAGTGTGATTAAAATCGCGATTAATTTTTTTTAGTTAATCACACGAGTTAACGGCAATTAATCGACAGCCCTCCTTTAATTTGTTCTTTGCTATCTTCTTATGAAGTAATAAACTGCAAAGATTATTTTATTTAGCTGTTTATGGATATTTTTGAATAATAAGCTTTGGAGTAGTTTGTTTGCACATTTTAATGGGGTGTAATGAGCCAGTCCTTACTGCTGTAGTTAATAGATATGAGAAGCTTAACAGATGGGTTAAGTGCTGGAGTTGCCCTAAAACAATAATTAAGTTGTTTTTTTCTGAGAACACCCAAATGCATAATGTTGCCAAAAGCGTGTGTGTGTGGTTAGTTTATTCTCCACAGGTGGTGGTAACATGTTAAGGGTAAAGACAAAGAAAGCAAGAAGTTATTGAACACCTATTCGTAAACAGAAATGAAAACCTACAAGTGTCTGTAGGGTTTTCAGGTAAAGATATTATTATGCAATATTTATGTGAAAATAAAGAAATAACCAGACAGACCCAGTGTATTCCCTTTTTCAAGGTCAGACTGTCATAAGCACGGCCATATTGGGTCAGGCCAAAGGTCCATCTAGCCCAGTATCCTGTCTTCTGACAATGGCCAATGCCAGGTGCCCCAGAGGGAATGAACAGAACAGGTTATCCATCAAGTGATCCATCCCCTTTCGCCCATACCCAGCTTCTGGCAAACAGAGGCTAGGGACATCATCCTTGCCCATCCTGGCTAATAGCCATGAACTTACCTAGTTCTTTTTGAACTCTGTTATAGTCTTGGCCTTCACAACATTCTCTGGCAAGGTGTTCCACAGGTTGACTGTGCGTTGTGTGAAAAAATACTACTTTTTGTTTGTTTTAAACCTGCTGCCTGTTAATTTCATTTGGTGACCCCTTATTCATGTGTTATGAGAAGGAGTAAAGAACACGTCCTTATTTACTTTCTCCACACCATCATGATTTTATAGACCTCTATCATATCTCCCTTTAGTCGTCTCTTTTCCAAGCTGAAAAGTCCCAGTCTTATTAATCTCTCCTCATACGGAAGCTGTTCCATACCCCTAATAATTTTTGTTGCCTTTTTCTGAATCTTTTCTAATTCCAATATATCTTTTTTGACATGGGGCGACCACATCTGCACGCAGTATTCAAGATGTGGGCGTACCATGGATTTATATAGAAGCAATATGATATTTTCAGTCTTATTATCTATCCTTTCTTAATGATTCCCAATATTCTGTTCGCTTTTTTGACCGCCGTTGCCCATTGAGTGGATGTTTTCAGAGAACTATCCACAATGACTCCAAGATCGCTTTCTTCAGTGGTAACAGCTAATTTAGACTCCATCGTTTTATATGTATAGTTGGGATTATGCTTTCCAATGTGCATTACTTTGCATTTATCAACATTGAATTTCATCTGCCATTTTGTTGCCCAGTCACCCAGTTTTGAGAGATCCTTTTGTAGTTCTTCTCAGTCTACCTAGGACTTAACTATCTTGAGTAGTTTTGTATCATCTGCAGATTTTGCTACCTCACTGATTACCCCTTTTTCCAGGTCATTTATGAATATGTTGAATAGGACTGGGCCAAGTACAGACCCCTGGGGGACACCACTGTTTACCTCTCTCCATTCTGAAAACTGACTATTTATTCCTACCCTTTGTTTCCTATCTTTTAACCAGTTACCAATCCATAAGAGGAACTTCTCTGTTATCCCATGACAGCTAACTTTGCTTCATAGCCTTTGGTGAGGGACCTTGTCAAAGGCTTTCTGAAAATCTAAGTACACTATATTCACTGAATCCCCTTGCCCACATGCTTGTTGACCCCATCAAAGAATTCTAGTAGATTGGTGAAGCATGATTTTCCTTTACAAAAACCATGTTGACCATTCTCCAACAAATTATGTTCATCTATGTGTCTGACAATTTTGTTCTTTACTATAATTTTAACCAGTTTTCCAGGTACTATAATTGCTGGGATCACCTCTGGAGCCCTTTTAAAAAATTGCTGTCACATTAGCTATCCTCCAGTGATTTGGTACAGAAGCTGATTTAAATGATCTTTGAATATACCATTTTTTTTGTATACAAATGTAAATATTGAAGGATGGTTAGTTTTGTAAAATTCTTAGTGCTGCACTTGGTCACATTGAGATTCCTCCTACTGACTGAATTTAAATGAAAATGCCATCTCAAAGGTATTTAGATCTATTTTAAAACTGCTGACTGTCTATAATCACAACAGATATGTGATAATACTGAATTCTGTAGTATGCAGGAGTCCACTTGATTGTGGTCTTATACAGTTCTTTCCTTTATTTCACTAGAATAATAAATCTGCAAGATATCCTTAGGTAAAAACAATTGATTCTGTTTCACCATACTATTATGTTAAGTTATTTAAAAAAAAATTAAAAATAATATATTTAGCAGTACAGGCTTAGGTTTAATTCTTTTTTCTTGAAAGTTACACTATTTTGTGTGAATCTGTTAACTTTAAACTTATGCATTGAACAGAGATTTTCATTTGTTCTTTAAACTGCTATTTTCCATTGTTTCTTTAAATAGAATGTTTATGCACTTTTTGAAGTTGAATTTTTTTAAGAGGCAGTGAAATTGTAGTAATGTAATTTGTTATATATATATAGAAGGTTTTGTTATTAATTGAACTTTATTTGAAAACTTATATAAATATATCTTCTGCCAGGATTCTCACTCCTGGGTGTTAGCTATTTAGAACAAGACTGGCTGACATCTCTCAGCTCTTAAAGAAATTTGAATCTTGAGGGTCGCTATAGTGAGCCAGGCTCCCTGCAGGTAGTTGAGCTCTGTCTCCTTGAAAGTATAAATAGTTCCTTCTGAACACTTCAATCAGTTCCCTCTTTACTGTGTTTGCCAAAGGAGCTTTCTCTTTGTTGCATTTCTGCTTAAACTCGTGCTCTTCCATAAACTGGCTTATGAGTTAAAAGAGCTCTAGCGCCTATGGTTATCAAGCCTCTTGGTAGATTGTATATTGGCACCTGCTCTATATTATCTGTACAGGAAGGCTGTTTAAAAATATCTATATCTATATATCACTACTGTGGCCCAGGATCCCTTTCCCTGAAAGGATAGCAATGCATAGACATAGTGTTTCTGAGAAGTTGGCTTGTATCCTTCTGGCGTCTTAGCAGGAGCACCTAAAATACCAAGGAAGTCAAATTTGCAGTAAGGTGAAGTCATGTTCCATAAGAAACCTTTCGTTTGTCCTGATTAAATGTGGTTGACTGCCTTGTTTACCTGGCTAAATCTAAATCTAATTTGAAGATTACTTGCATAAAAGTATGTTTGATAGCCATTGTGGTCTGTTATGATATAGTCAAAGACTAGTACCTTTGTAGCCCCTTTTTGCTATGTTTGTGAGGGACTTGACACTTTTTAGACCTCCTTTCGTTCCTTGCTAGGATGTTCATAGATCCACACACTAGGTTTCCAGTCTGTCAACACTTAGGAGACCTGTCTGTCATGTGAAGAGGGATGGGACTGCTCTTTAGGAGCCTGTCAGATCAGCTCAACCTCTTCAGGTAGAGGAAGGCTAAACCAGATATTGTAAAAACAAAATGTTTCACTTAATCAGAAACTATTTCCCCCCAGTTTTGTTCTGACTCAAAATCCTTTGCAAAATATAATTTCTGTCCTCTGCGCAGCTCTAGTCTTCAATATAGTTCACTCTTGATACTCTGGAGTTCACAAATCCACCAAGAAACAGAAAAATGTACTCTTCTGTTTCCTTGTCCAGGAAAGATCTGGAGGAGATAGAGGTGTATTTAATTTCAAACATCTGAGCAAATTTATCAGAAAAAAGTTCACAACGGAAACCTTGAAGTCCATTTTGGTAGCCGTCTCCAAGGCAGAATTTCTTAATAGATCTTAAATAAGGTTATCTGCATATACCAATTTGGCCATCATATTGCTGATTTCTTTATTTCTGTTATAGGTCTCAGGGTTTCTAGTAACTTTTACTACCTTTTAGACTAGTTTCAGCCACAAGAGTCTTTAAAAAGCGCTAGAAGCACTCAGAGGATTTTGCGTGTACCCTATTTTTTTGATGCCTTGCTGATATGAGCTATCTCAAGGGATAACACTACAGCTGATGTGCACCTCACCATTTAGATTCTTCAATCTTTTGGGTTTGTTATCAACAGAGACAGAAGTCAGTAGATGCCAACGCAGTCCATCATATACTTAAATAGTGTCTGTTTTTGTTTTTTTTACCAACACAAGGTGTTTTTTGTCTCCAGAGGGGCAAATCAGATTGAAAGAGGCACTATGCAGTGTTTTCAGAACCTACAGATAATCAATCCAATCTCTTTCTGAGTTGTTAGGGCTGATGGTATACATTGCATGAGATCACTAGTGTTTCTTGTTGTTTCTTCAACAGAACATCTTACCCCAGCTTTTCACCTGTATAAAATTACCATCCAAAGTTATCAGGTCCTCTTGTTGGTGAATGGAGCTGGGCTGATTCTCAAAAGGTTTCAAAATCTATGAGCCAGTAAGATTAGTGGTGATGATAGATGTCAGCCTGGAAGGGATGAGGAGAAAGGCAGCATCAGTTAACTAGAATTGAGCAATTCATTTTGTCCTATGGTCCTATATCTTATCTCAGGGAAAGGAGAATATCCTTATAATGATAGACAGTGCATCATTCACTACCTATATCAGCAACCAAGTGACCATCAGCTCATCATCCCTTCAGAAAGAAGTTGCCCTTCTAATCTTTTAGAAGTGTCTCATGACTGTGTGCTCTATACATAAAAGGAAAGCACCACATAGCAGGAGACCGGTTAAACAACTTCGTAATCGATAACACTGAATGGCTTCTTTACTCAGGAGTGTTGTAGGCAAAGTAATTCTTCCCATCTACTCTGTGCTGACTAGACCTCAACAGAAGTATGGTGTCCAGTTCTGGTTGCGACACTTCAGGTAAGATGTGGAAAAATTGGAGAAAGTCCAGAGAGGAGCAACCAAAATGATTAAAGGTCTAGAAAACATGACCTGTGAAGGAAGATTGAAAAAATTGGGTTTGTTTAGTCCGGTGAAGACAAGACTGAGAGGGGATGTGATGACAGTTTTCAAGTATATGAAAAGTTGTTACAAGGAGGAGGGAGAAAACTTGTTCTCCTTAACCTGTGAGGATAGGACAAGAAGCAATGGGCTTAAATTGCAGTAAGGGTGGTTTAGGTTTGACAGTAGGAAAAGCTTCCTAACTGTCAGGGAAGTTAAGCACTGGAATAAATTGCCTAGAGAGATTGTGGAATCTCCATCATTGGAGATTTTTAAGAGCAGGTTAGGCAAACACCTGCCAGGGATAGTCTAGATAATCCTTAGTCCCACCATGAATGCAGGGGATTGGATTAGAAGACCTCTTGAGGTCCCTTCCAGATATACGATTCTGTAATTCTATAAAAACAACAAGGAGTCCGGTGGCACCTTAAAGACTAACAGATTTATTTGGGCATAAGCTTTCGTGGGTAAAAAACCTCACTTCTTCAGATGCAGCTATCCCCTGATACTTGTAATTCTATGCATCAGCAGCCCAGGTACTAGAATCTCTTCAATGAATCTTTTTATGGGTTTCTCCATAGTCACTCTCAAAGGTCAAGTAGCTGTGCTTTACAGTATCCTTCAGACCACATCAGGAGAAGTTTGATGTCTCATCCAGATATCAGTAGATTCTTTAGAGCAGATGCTTTATCAAACTCTGTCAAGACCGAGAAACATCAACCTTGGGAGCTCAGTCTGGTCATAGACACATTCACCTCTCTTCTCCTTAGAGTCATCTTGTGAGAAATCAGTATTTTTCCTCACCATTAGAATAGTATGTCTGTAACTTGGTCTTCTGCTCATGCTTTCACAGTCTTACAAATGGATATTAGTGGACATGGCACAGATCCATCCTACCCTGGGTTATATATTTTTTTTCTTTAAGTCCCTCATTGTGTTTATACCCTAGAAGAGACAATTTTAGGTCTGTATTGTTCTTTCTACATTCCGTTCCTTTGGGCCTAATAATGATTTGCTAGTATTCCATCTCCCTTGGCTGTGAATAACATCTTGATGGGACCTTAATAGGATAGCCCCTCCTGTCTGCCTGTGATGAACATGTCTGGTTCTGCCTCCTAGTAACTGACATGGTGAAAACCTACTGCGTGGCTCTGTGGACATCCCTCCAGAAGAAAGGAAATTTTTAGGTGAATATCTAGATGTTTTCCCATATCAAAAGCCCCCTATTTTGTGAATATTAATGTGGTCCTGACAAAGCTGTTGAAAGCTTCTTTTTGATTGCACAGCTCCTGTGAGCTTGAGTTTCTTAAATGGAAGTTCATTTTCCTGGCGGCAGTGACTTTATCTTAAAGAGTAAGTGAACTTCAGGTCCTAAGGATAAGATGGTGTCAGATTCATTTGAAATTCTTCTCCAAGGTGGGGCAGAGTTTCATCTCAGGCCTTGGCTACACTGGCGCTGTACAGTGCTGCAACTTGCTGCGCTCAGGGGTGTGAAAACGTCCTCCCCCCCCGAGCGCAGCGAGTGCAGTGCTGTAAAGCGCCAGTGTAATCAGTGCCTGCAGCGCTGCACGCTCGCTCGCAGCGCTGCACGCTATTCCCCTCGGAGAGGTGGAGTACTTGCAGTGCTGCGAGAGAGCTCTCGCAGTGCTGGCGGCGCAACTACACTCTCGCTGCGCTGTGAATTCTCAAGTGTAGCCAAGGCCTCAGTGAACCCTACTGTTTCGTGCATCCCAGTAACTACCTTCTTTATAGACTGGATGTCAGAAGGTGCTTTGTTTTCTGGTGGAATGGACTAAAATGCTTAGAAAACCAACCCTTTTTTTCTCTTGACACCAATTCACTGAGCAGTACATTTTCCAATAGGACGTAGTGCATTTCCTATTGTTGTGAACTAGCTGGCCTGAAACAGAGGATCTTGTCAAGGTACTGCTCCTCCTCCTATTGAAGTCAATGACAAAACTCTCAGTGGCTTCAGTGGGATTAGGGTTGGTCCCAAAGTGACAGATGTGGCTATCATTTGTTTTTATAGTGTCATGATACCTGCTGTTTTTAGTTCTCTTCTAACCATTTGCTGATCCCGTTAAGTGTAGGAGAATTACAGCATGTCTTCCAAGCATAATGTGACTGGAGGGAAAATTATTGTTTTTCTCTGAACATATTTAACATATTCTACCACTAGATTGGTATATTTTGACATACAGCACATATTATGGTGAATACATCACCCAAAACAACTGGTTTGAACTCAGTTAAAGATAATTAAATGAATGTGGATGCAGTGGGGAGGAAGTGTGCCTGTGGGTGCGCACTGTGTGCACACAGCAATGAAGTAGATTGTTTTCATAATGATGAAGTTTCTGAAATTCTCTGTATTTAATTAATTTGGTACATGGAAACTATGCAGTTCTTGTTTACAATGATCACCATTTAAAAAGTGAATGTTTAAACTCAAAATACAGTGGAGCTGCTTAGCACTTTTGAAAACTGGCCTAAGTGCCTAAATATGAACTTAAGCGCCTCATGTTAGGCTTCTACTTCTGAAAACTCTTGATTTATAAATGTTATCATTGGAAGCTTTATATATTGGGTGGATAACGTTTTTAGAATGCTATTGTTGAGCATTATATGTATAGTTCAAGTCTAAAATCTGGTTAGTCAAAATGTAGAGAACTTGGCAAGTTCTCCTATACTGTATCCAATGGGCAAAATAACATTTGTTCTCGGGAAGCATTCTACTTTTTTCAGATTTATTCCTTTTTATATGAGAGTTCTTACTACTTTGGGTTCAGTTATATTTATATTGTGATTTGAGGAGTATCCTAATTCTTTTCCTGTTTTAGATGTTGTTCTTCGAGTGCTTGCTCACATCCATTCCATGTTAGGTGTGTGCGCGACACATCACACTGTTGCCAGAGATTTCCCCCTCAGTGGTATCTGTCGGGCCAGTTCTTGCACCGGTATAAGGTATGCCGCCAGCCATGCACTCTCTGATTTCCTTCTTACTGCACATGTCGGTTACTGGAATGACTCCTTGCTTCGGTAAGGGTCCTTCTCAGTATCTTTTTGGACTCTGTTCCATAGTTAAAGTATAGTTTTAATGTCTAGATATTGTAGTTAGCATTAGTGTAAATAGATAGTCCCTGTCATCAACGGACTGTCTTCCCCCCAGGGGGTGGGCATGCCTTGGTCTGCAGGCTTCAAACCTTGTGTCTCCTGCAGCAAACCTATGCCCATGAGCGACCTGCACGCCAGCTGCTTGAAGTGCTTGGGAGAAACTCAGATGAGGGACAAATGTCAGGTTTGTCGGGACTTTACACCCACACTAAAAAGGACAGAGAAATAAGACTGAAAGCTATTCTAATGGAAGCTGCTCTCAGACCAGCCTCACAGCCAAGCCACTCAGATTCTGCAAGAGCATTTCGGCTTTGGCACAAAGCGCTCCTTTGGCACCATGCTCTTCCCAGCACGGTTCACCATCTCTGATGCTGCGGAAGAAACACAAAAAGCAGTGCACTGACAGAGGGCGCCGCCCGTGCAGAAAAAGGACAAGCATGGGGAAAGCAGCATAGTGCGACCCGCACATGGCCACTCCTCCACACCTGGGCCCACAGTAGCACCGTCGACTCCACCCAGAGCATTCAGTGTAGGACCCTCTGCCGACACCCAGAAGCAACCGCAGCACCAGTGGTCTGTCTGTCACTTCAACCCCAGAGGCCTTTGCAGTGGCTAGCAATTCACCATCACTTCCGGTTCTCCTAATTCCAATATGACAGCTGCCAGCTCCAATGACTGGGAGCAGGAAGTAGTAGAGAGCGTCGATCCCTATCCCGGCACTGAGCTGCCCTGGCATCTTCTAAGGGTAAGCCAGTACTGATTCCCTCTTCGTGACCATCTCCAGTCCACTGCTGGTCCCCGAATCCCCGGCGCTGTATGGAGGCAAAGTGGGTACTGCTCCACTGTGGTCACCGAGGGAAGACTCTTCATCTGAGTTTGAAAGGGAACCTTCGTGCAGCCTAACGGTCACCACCAGCACCCAGCCTATGCACCACTGAACCTTGGTGTGGATCCCCCCCGCCGGCACCTGGCTAACCGGCCAGTGGCCTATGCAGTGCCCATACTGGAATCCTTGGGAGTTTCCCCTGGTACCAAGGTCACTCTCCCTCTGATATTATTCAGTGGTTTTGGAGTGGCGGGCTACTGCCTGTTTTCTAATCGGCACCAGACCCCGACTCCGGTACTGATGTTCAGGATGTGGCTCCTATGGACGTCATTGAGGAAGAGAAAGGAGCCCCTCCTCTGGTGCAAGCTGCCTCCTCCTCCTCCCCAGACGAAGCCGTCTTGGGTCCCAGTAGCTCATTTCCGCAGGACGACTTCAGGGCCCATCAGGACCTTCTGAAGCTGATAGCAGCTAACCTGCGGCGGGAAATTGAGGAGCGTAAGGAAACATACCACAGCTTTATTGACATTTTTGCTGCAGCAGCTCCCTCCAAAGTGGCCTTACCTATTAATGAGTCTGTAATAGGTCTAGTCAAAGCCCTGTGGCAACTCCTTCTCTGCTCCCCACCTCAAAGTGAGCAGAAAAGGAATATATGCCAGCAAGTGGGTTTGAATATCTATACTCACACCTCCCCCTTCCCAGGGTTCTTGGTTGTGTCGGCAGCCAACGAGAGGGACAGGCAGGGCCAGATGAGTGCTACCCCAAACAAAAAGACACCCTCCCCCCCCCCCAAACCCTGGACCTGTTTGGGAAAAAGGTTTATTCAGTGGCTAGCCTTCAACTGCGTATGTCTAACTAGCAAGTTTTGCTGGGAAGATCTGTGGAACTCAGTGGCCAAGTGTAAAGACATTCTGCCTCACGATTCAAGGCAAGAATTCAGTGCTCTCTTGGAGGAGGGTAAGAATGTAGCCAGGACCTCTCTCCAGGCAGCTCTGGATGACAATGACCTCTGCTGTCACCAAGAGGTGTTGTACTTGGCTCCAGTCCGTGGGACTTCTTCATGAGTTTGAAGGTGTTGGCCTGTTTTCCGACCAAACAGATACATGTCTGCATGGCCTGAGGAATACCTTGGCGACCCTCCACTCCCTGGGGATGCACACTCCTCAGATGTCCAGGCAGCCGTTCAGGCCTCTTCCACCACCTAGAAAGTGGCAGCCTCGACAGGGGCCTGCGAGAAAAAGGGACACCGGGTTTAACCACTGCTGCCGTTCGTTGTCCCGATCTCCTGCATAGCCTGGCCTGGCAAAACACCAGTGGGGCCAGAAGTACTCATTTTGAGGGTGCGCTCGGGAGCGACACAGCAGCCAACTGCCCGGATCCTTCCTGCCCTTTCCTCGACTGCCTTTTCCCCTACCGCTCAGCCTGGTCGCGGGTTACGTCAGACTGTTGGGTCCTGGACGTAGTGGCTCGTGGCTACACCCTTAAATTTTTGGCCACCCCTCCTTTCCATCACCCCACTTCCCCATCCCTCTTCAGGGACTCTTCTCATCAACAACTCCTCGTTCAGGAGATTGAGAACCTCCTAGGCCTGGGGGCCATGAAGGAAGTTCCTTGGGATATGCGCAAAAGAGTATTCTACTCTCGCTACCTCATAATCTCGAAGGCAAAAGGGGGCTCAGACCCATTCTGGACCTGCAGGGCATCAACAGGTCTCTCACGAATTTGAAGTTCCACATGGTATCCTTGGTCTCCATCATCCCTTCCCTGGATCCAGGGGACTGGATCACTCTCAACTTAAGACACTTATTTTCAAGTCTCCATATTCCTGGGACACAGACGTTTCCTTTGTTTCATAATGGCAGGGCACCATTTCCAGTTTACAGCGTTACCCTTTGGCCTGTCTTCGGCCCCCAAGGTGTTCACAAAATGCATGGCACTGGTGGCAGCTCATCTGAGGTGTCGAGGGGTGTCTTCCCTTATCTCAACTATTGGCTCATCAAGGGCAGGTCTCCGGAGCAGGTCCAGAGGAGCCTCGATTTGGTGCACTCCACCTGCAGCCATCTGGGTCTCCTAATAAACACAGAAGAATCCATGTTAACACTGTTTCAACGCATAGAGTTCATTGGAGCGGTTCTCGTCTCCACACGGGCCATGGAGTACTGGAAGCACGCTTTCAGGCTATTTCGGACTTGATCAGCCACATAAAGAGTCAACTGTTCACCACGGCCCACATGTGCCTGCGTCTGGTGGGCCACATGCACCTACTTGGTTAGCCACGCCCAGCTTCATCTGAGGCCTCTGCAAACGTGGTTGGCCTCAGTCTACATTCCAAGCAGGCACCCCCTGGGCTGAGTGGTTATGGTGCCGAGCCACGTCCTCTTGTCTCTGGACTGGTGGTGGGATCCCAAGTCGGGGCTTCAGGGTGTCCCCTTCGCGACCTGTTGCCCTCGCTCTCCTTGGTCTCGGACGTGTTCGATCTGGGCTAGGGGGCCCATCTGTGCAAGCTCAACGCCCAGGGCCATTGGCTACAACATGACCTAGCTCTTCATATCAATATTAAGGAGTTCAGGGTGGTTTGCCTGGCGTGCCAGGATTTCTTTCCCCACCTGGAGTGCAAGGTGGTGCAGGTCCTGACGAACAATACTGCCGCAATGTTCTACATCAACAGGCAGGGCGGTGCCAGGTCTTCGGCCCTCTGTCGGGAAGCGCTCAGCCTCTGGGACTTTTGTGTGCGACATGCCATTCATTTGGTGGCCACCCACCTGCCTGGAGCCAAGAACATCCTGGCGAATCGCCTCAGCAGAACGTTCTCGTCTCGCCACGAATTGTCGCTCCATCCAGAGGTGGTCACCTAGTTTTCTGCAGTTGGGGAACTCCCAAGGTGGACCTGTTCGCGTCCAGACAGAACAGGAAGTACCACGTGTTCTGTTCTCTGCTGGCCAGGGACAAGGGTTCCCTGTGGGATGCCTTCCTGATTCCATGGTCGGGAGCGCTGATGTACGCCTTCCCACTGGTGCCGTTAATCTACAGAGTCCTGCTTAAGGTGAAGCAAGACAGAGCTACAGTCATCCTCTTAGCCCTGGCATGGCCTTGTCAGCACTGGTTTGCCATGCTCCTGAGTCTTTTGGCAGCCACCCTGTTGCAGCTGCTTCTTTGGCCGGATCTGCTGTCCCAGAACCACAGGAACTGCTGCATCCGAATCTTCGTCGCTACACTTGACGGCCTGGTTTCTGCGTGGCTGAGCAGGGAAGAACAGCAGTGTTCCACAGGTGTCCAGCAGGTCCTGCTGGGCAGCAGGAAACCCTCCACCAGGGCTACCTACCTGGCTAAGTAGAAGCGGTTCATGTGTTGGGCCTCGGATCACTGCATCTGGGCGGAAGAGGCCCCCTTGCAAGACATCCTGGACTATTTGCTGCACCTTAAGCTCCAGGGCCTGTTGCTGTCCTTGGTCAGGGTGCACCTGGTGGCCATTTCAGCTTTCTGTCCTCTGTTTCACGGCAGGTCAGTCTTCACCCATCCCATGATGGGGCATGGTTACTGAAAGGTCTAGAGCACCTTTACCTGCATGTCCAGGACCTGGTCCCTCCTTGGGACCTGAACTTTGGGCTGTCCAGGCTCAGGCCCCCACAACCTATTTGAGTCCTTGGCTTCCTGCTCCCTTCTGCTCTCTTGGAAAGTCTCCTTTTTGGTCACTTTAACTTCGGCCTGTAGGCCAACCTGAGCCTGAGAAGGAGCCAGAATTTACCAATGTGCATTGCTAAAGAACCACAGTAACATGTCAGCAGCCACCTGTCAGCTCCCCCTCCCCCCCAGTGTCTTCCACCCGCCAGAAGCACCGCCAGAAGCACCTAACTCTCCATCCCTGTGTCTCCCACCTGCCGCGATCAGCTGTTTTGTGGTGTGCAGGAGGCTTGGGGGGCTGGGGGAGGGGAGGAGGAGCAAGGGCGCAGCAGGCTCAGGGGAAGGGGCGGGACCTTGGGGGAAGGAGTGGAGTGGGGCCGGGGCCTGGGGCAGAGCCAGGGGTTGAGCAGTGAGCACCCCGTAGCACACTGGAAAGTTGGCACCTGTAGCTCCTATGCGAGGAGCCACATATTAACCTCTGAAGAACCGCATGTGCTCCGGAGCCACAGGTTGACCACCCCTGCTATAGGGTGTCCGAGATCAGGATGTTCATGTCGGAGCCGCCTTATATGATCTTCTACAAGTACAAGGTCCAGCTGAGTCCGCATCTGGCTTTTCTGCCCAAGGTCGTCTCCCAGTTCCATACTGGTCAGGTCATATACCTACCAGTCCTGTGCCCAAAGCCTCATACTACAGATGAGGAATGCAAGCTGCATACTCTGGACATCCAGCGGGCACTGGCTTTCTACGTAGAGAGGACGAAGCTGTTCCGTAGGTCTGCACAACTGTTTGTTGCTGTCGCGGACTGGATGAAGGGTTGCCTACTGTCTACCCAGAGAATCTCATCCTGGATTATGGCCTGCATCTGCTACTGCTATGAGCTGGCGAAGGTGACCCCACTGGCGACCGTGACGGGTCACTCGACTAGGGTGCAGGTGTCATCGGCAGCCTTCCTAGCTCAGGTGCCGATCCAGGAAATCTTCCACGCGGTGACCTGGTCGCCCGTCCACACATTTTGCTTCACACTATGCGCTGACCCAGCAAGCTTGGGCTGATGCTGGTTTCAGCAGAGCAGTACTCTAATCTGCAAGACTGTGAACTCCAAGCCCACCTCAGAGATTCTGCTTGTGAATCACCTACAGTGGAATCAAGATGAGCAAGAACTTGAAGAAGAAAAAATGGCTACCTATCTTTCATAACTGTTGTTCTTCAAGATGTGTTACTCATGTCCATTCCATTACCCCCCTCCTGCCCTCTGTCGGAGTTGTCGGCAAGAAGGAACCGAGAGGGTGCAGGGCCAGTTGCACCTGATATACCACGCCATGAGCGCAGCACTCCAGAGGCACCACAGCTGGCCGTTCGGGTAACACTAAGGCAAAAGTCTCTGACGGTTGAGCACATGGGCACACACACGTACAGTGGAATGGACATGAGCAACACATCTTGAAGAACAACAGTTATGAAAGGTAAGTAACCATTTTTTCCTCAAGACTTGAGAGGGAAGGGGTTTTACTCCCATTAATTCCTAATCCCAAAGGCCTAGAGGGGCCTCTGGCCCATTCTGGACCTGTGTTGTCTCAACTGACATCTCAAGAAACAGAGGTTTTGCATGGTCTCCCTGGCCTCCATCATTCCCTCCCTGGATCCAGGGACTGGTACACCACCTTCAACTTAAAGGATACTTTCACATTTCTATCTTCCGTGTCCACAGAAGATTTCTTAAATTTATTGTGATCCAATGCCACTACCAATTCACCCCCTGGGTTTCACGAAGAGCATGGTTGTAGTAGTGGCCTTCCTCAGATGGCGAGGTGTTCAGGTCTACTAGTACCTTGACAACTGGCTGATCAAGGATCTGTCAGAAGCTCATGTACAGAACATCATCAGCATGGTCCAAGCCACCTTATGAGTGCTGGGCCTGTTGATAAACAAGCAAAAGTCATCTCTTGTTCCAGTTCAGAGAATAGAATTTATTGGGGCAGTGCTTGAGTCAACCCAGACCAGAGCCTTCCTTCCGGAAACCCAATTCCAGACTGTCGGACCTGATATCTGAGGTCACAATCCACCCAATTACTACAGCCCAAGTTTGCTCAAGCTGCTGGGGCACATGGCCGTGTGCACTTACATGGTATGGCATGCAAGACTGCATCTCAGGCCCCTTCAGATGTAACTGGTGTACTCCCCGAACAGATGCCACTTGGACTCGGTGCTCATTGTTCCACCCATGGTCCTCACCTCCCTGATTTGGTGGAAGGACCCAAGGTTGGTAATGATGGGAGTACAAGAACTCTGAGAAGCAGCGACTGCACTCACTGGATGTTAGGCATGTCCTTGCCTTCTACATAGAGAGGACTAAACACTTTTGCAGCTCTTTGTAGTAGTAGTAGAAAAGATGAAAGGACTTCCAGTATCAACCCATTGGATCTCATCCTGGATAACCGCCTGTATTCAGGCTTGCTGTGAACAGGAGAATGTCACACCTCTGACCTCCTACCCACTCACTCTACAAGAGCCCAAACCTCTTCAGTGGCACTGCTTGCACAAGTCCCAATCCAAGACATCTGCAGGGCAATAACTTTGTCTTCGGTGCATATCTTTGCGTCCCACTGTGCCATCACCCAACTGGCTCGACATGATGCTGGGTTCAGAAGAGCATTATATCCGTGAACTCTGAGCCCACCTCCTGAGGTACTGCTTGTGAATCACCTAATGTGGAATGGACATGAGCAAGCACTCGAAGATAAAATGGTTACTGACCTTCCGTTACTGTTGTTCTTTGAGATGTGTTGCTTGTGTCCATTCCATGACCCACTCTCCTACCTTTCTGTCGAACTTGACCGGCAAGAAGGAACTGAGAGGATATGTGGCCAGTGGCGCCCTTTATACGATGCATAAGTGCGGGCACCAGAGGAGGGCGCTAGAGCTGTCCCGACAGATACCACTGAGGGAAAAATCTCCGGCAACAGCACACACAGCATGCGCACACCTAATGGGGAATAGACATGAGCAACACATCTCGAAGAACAACAGTTATGGAAGGTCAGTAACCATTTTTATACAACAATCACTAAATAGCACATCCTATTTAAAAGGGAACTCATGAAATTTAGAGTTGGAATTAGGTCTCTAGTACTAGACTGTTTCTTACATAGATATGCACAGAAGTTATAGCTGTGGTTTTAATCTGATTTCAGAATGCCATCCAAACTTAAGCAGTTTGTCAGATGAATATCAGCTGCTGCAAGTGACAGACAAAATTAGAAGATCAATCTCATTGTAAAATAAAAATTCCCTATACATGAGGCCAGTTCAGACATTTCTCACCAGTGCAACTGGTTGAGCAGCCTGTTTAGTTCAGTGATGAAGTGGCATGGCTTTCAGAGACAGATGGTCATCATAATTAATGCCTTTGTACTTTATGTTCTCTTGATAGAAGAAAAAATAAGTTGTTGATTCCTCTGAGGAAATTTGGTCACACTGTTAAGATCATTGTACCATATACAATCTGTACTAAATTTGTGTTGGAGATTTCAAAATAAGCAAATTAAATTAGTGTTGCAATATTGCTGTGAAATTTCTACTTAAATACAAAATCTATTTGGTCAGCTTTACTATCATAAGACATCACCTTAAGGGGAGTAGAATTATGGAGTTCTTATTAATTTAACCTTATCTGGCATCCTGTTGACTTTAAATTATGCACAGTATTGATGTCTGCTATGTTGTTGTAGCCGTGTTCATCCCAGGATATGACAGAGACAAGGTGGGTTAGGTAATATCTTTTATTGGACCAACTTCTGTTGGTGAAAGAGAGAAGTTTTTGAGCTTACACTTTTGTGAAGAACTCCGTGTAAGCTCAAAAGCTTGTTTCTGTCACCTACAGAAGTTGGTCTAATAAAAGATATTTCATCATCCACCTTGTGCCTTGCACTATATTGCTGACCATCTACCTAGAAAAATAGAATAGATGGTACTTTATGAATCAACAGCTTGATTTTTCAGCTGTGGTGAGTCCAAAAGCCACTGGGTTCTCAGCACCTCTGAAAATCTGGTTTATGTTCAGAGGGATAGCTGTGTTAGTCTGTCTTGCATCTGAAGAAGTGAGGTTCTTACCCACGAAAGCTTATGCTCCCAATTCTTCTGTTAGTCTTAAAGGTGCCACAGGACGCTCTGTTGGTTTATGTTGTTTCTCTTCAGTCCATTTAATAAAACTCAACAAAGTGGTTCATCTGATGATGGTCAAGGAGTAAGCAACTTGTAATATTTGGTGTGGAGCAACTTAGCACAAGCCTCTGCCATCATGTTACATGAACTTAAGAAAATTCCAAAGGCAACCTTAGAGCTTGTTCTCAGCCCAGGAAGCTAAAATAATAATAAAAAAATAAAAATAAAAAAAGTAAATAGCCAAAAATCTGAAATTAATGTAAGAAAGAGAAAGTTGGACTAGATGACCTCTTGAGGTCCCTTCCAACTCTGATATTCTATGATTCTATGATTGGGCAACCAACCCATGGGCAATGAAGACCCCTAAAATCTAACATTTAGCAAGATGAAATATGTACTTATTTATCTTAATTTAATGAAATGGTTAGTGATCTGGGTTCCTATTGTATAAATTAAGATACAGTATTATAAAGAGGTCAGTGATCCGTTCTTCTCCATGATCACTGAAGATAGGACAAGAGGTAATAGGCTCTATCTGTAGCAAGGGAGATTTAGGTTAGATAGCAGGGAAGAGTTTCTAATGGCAAGGAACGTTAAGCATTAGAATAGGTGTCTAGGGAAGGTTGTGAAATCCCCATCATTGGAGGCTTTTAAAAACAGGCTAGATAGCCTTAGCGCAGGGGGCTTGACTAGATAACTAGAGTTCCCTTCGAGCCCTACATTTTTATGATTTTATGTAGAATAAAATAATCACACAGTACAATATCATATTAAGAGCTGGTCATCCAACCATAAAACATAAATAAAATAGCGCTTAGCAAATACAATAAGAAATCAATAACACACACAATAAATCCCTCCAACCCTGAATCCAGCTCATCTCTAAAAGCCGGGGATTCATAAAAATGGGATTTGCAATGTTCTGAGACGTTAAATATATTTGAACTTTGGTGGCCTGGAATGGCAGAAAAGTGATAGAGGGGGAATGAGTTCCAAAGTCAAAGACCAATCCCAAAGAATACAGGTGGCTTCCTGTCTTCTACATCAAGGGAGCTCTAGTTCAAGTGCCTCTGCTCATCTGAACTATAGCACAATGGTTTGTGGAGAAAGGTGATATCTGTGGTAGCTGGGACCTAATCGTTAAAGGTTTTTATAGGTTTAAAAACACCTTGAGTTCTATCTAGAAACCTGCTGACTGCCAGTACAGGTCATGGAGCAATGTTTTATAATTTCAAAGTTTGGTGCCTTACACTGTTTCCCTTTTTAAAATAATGAAAGAAGTGTGTTCCCATTAATTCAGTTGACAGACCATACTGCTCTGTGATGTGAGTAGTCACTGAAATTTTATCTCTGAAACTAAAGGATTTGTTTTCTGGATATTATTCTGTCCAAAAGGTCTCATACACAGTAAAAAATCTTACAAATCATCAAAATATATACATAGGAACATAGGAATTGACATATTGGATCTGACCTTGTGGTCCCTTTAGGACAGTATCTTACTCCAAAAGTGGCCAGCATGAGATGCTTCAGAGGAATGTACAACAAAATATGTAGTAAGAGGTTTAGGGATAATCTGCTCCCCAGTAAAATCTCATTATAATCCATAACAATTAGAGGTTGGTTTAAACCCTAAAGCATGGAGGTTTTAGATCCCTTTCAAAATGTTTTTGTCAACATTAGCTGTTATAACTCTGGATAGTCTTGTTATCCATATAAATATCCAATCTTTCTTTGAACCTGTTAAATTCTTGCCCTGCAAAATGTCCTCTGGCAATGAGATCTAATTATACTGCTGAATATTTTTCAAGGGGCAACACTGGGAAAGTGGCCCTTCCAATTAACGAGGCCCTTTTGGAATTAGTGAAAACCCTATAGAATACTCCAACTTTGTTGGCTCCCACAGCTGTGTGCGCAGACAAGCACTACTGTGTTTCTGCCCAGGGATTTGAGTGTTTTCATTCTTATGCAGCCATGAATTCTCTGGTGGTTACGACTGCGAATGAGCAAGCGAGGCAAAGGACGTTCAACTCAGCCACCAGATAAAGAGGGACCAAAAGAAATGACATGTTGGATAGAATGATTTATTCCACTTCATCTGTTCAAATGTGTATAGCTAATCAGCAAGCACTATTTGCTAAGTATAATTTTTTTAATTGGCAGTCTGTCAAAATTTACAGATATGCTTCCTCGAGACACAAGGTCAAGGCTATTTTGGCAGAGGGCCGTCCGATAGCAAAAACATCTTATCAGTTCGTGTTGGATGTTGTAGAAGTTTCCTCTAGAATTATTACCTCTGTAATAATAATGAGAATAGTCTTGTGGCTGCAAAATTCTGGTATTGTTCCCAATATACAACTGGCTATAGAGGACCTTCCCTTTGATGGTCCTTTTCTATTATCAAATAAAACTGACGAGACATTACATTTCTTCAGAGACTATGGATGGCTGTTCCTTAGAGGTCTCTGTATCCTAAGAAGAACAGGAGTACTTGTGGCACCTTAGAGACTAACAAATTTATTAGAGCATAAGCTTTCGTGGACTACAGCCCACTTCTTCGGATGCATACAGAGTGGAATAAATATTGAGGAGATATATATACACACATACAGAGAGCATAAACAGGTGGGAGTTGTCTTACCAACTCTGAGAGGCCAATTAAGTAAGAGAAAAAAAACTTTTGAAGTGATAATCAAGATAGCCCAGTACAGACAGTTTGATAAGAAGTGTGAGAATACTTACAAGGGGAGATACATTCAATGTTTGTAATGGCTCAGCCATTCCCAGTCCTTATTCAATCCTGAGTTGATTGTGTCTAGTTTGCATATCAATTCCAGCTCAGCAGTCTCTCGTTGGAGTCTGTTTTTGAAGTTTTTCTGTTGTAATATAGCCACCCGCAGGTCTGTCATTGAATGACCAGACAGGTTAAAGTGTTCTCCCACTGTTTTTTGAGTATTATGATTCCTGATGTCAGATTTGTGTCCATTAATTCTTTTGTGTAGAGACTGTCTAGTTTGGCCAATGTACATGGCAGAGGGGCATTGCTGGCACATGATGGCATATATCACATTGGTAGATGTGCAGGTGAACGAGCCCCTGATGGTATGGCTGATGTGATTAGGTCCTATGATGATATCACTTGAATAGATATGTGGACAGAGTTGGCATCGGGCTTTGTTACAAGGATAGGTTCCTGGGTCAGTGGTTTTGTTCAGTGATGTGTGGTTGCTGGTGAGTATTTGCTTTAGGTTGTGGGGTTGTCTGTAAGCGAGGACAGGTCTGTCTCTCAAGATCTGTGAGAGTAAAGGATCATCTTTCAGGATAGGTTGTAGATCTCTGATGATGCGCTGGAGAGGTTTTAGTTGGGGGCTGAAGGTGACAGCTAGTGGTGTTCTGTTATTTTCTTTGTTGGGCCTGTCTTGTAGGAGGTGACTTCTGGGTACTCGTCTGGCTCTGTCAATCTGTTTTTTCACTTCAGCAGGTGGGTATTGTAGTTTTAAGAATGCTTGATAGAGATCTTGTAGGTGCTTGTCTCTATCCGAGGGATTGGAGCAAATGCGGTTATATCTTAGAGCTTGGCTGTAGACAATGGATCGTGTGGTGTGTCCTGGATGGAAGCTGGAGGCATGTAGGTAAGTGTAGCGGTCAGTAGGTTTCCGGTATAGGGTGGTATTTATGTGACCATCGCTTATTAGCACAGTAGTGTCCAGGAAATGGACCGCTTGTGTGGATTGATCTAGGCTGAGGTTGATGGTGGGATGGAAATTATTGAAATCATGGTGAAATTCCTCAAGGGCTTCTTTTCCATGGGTCCAGATGATGAAGATGTCATCAATGTAGCGCAAGTAGAGTAGGGGCGTTAGGGGACGAGAGCTAAGGAAGCGTTGTTCTAAGTCAGCCATAAAAATGTTGGCACATTGTGGGGCCATGTGGGTACCCATAGCAGTGCCGCTGACTTGAAGGTATATATTGTCCCCAAATGTGAAATAGTTGTGGGTGAGGACAAAATCACAAAGTTCAGCCACCAGGTTAGCTGTGACATTATCGGGGATACTGTTCCTGATAGCTTGTAGTCCATCTTTGTGTGGAATATTGGTGTAGAGGGCTTCTACGTCCATAGTGGCCAGGATGGTGTTTTCTGGAAGATCACCGATGGATTGTAGTTTCCTCAGGAAGTCAGTGGTGTCTCGAAGATAGCTGGGAGTGCTGGTAGCGTAGGGTCTGAGGAGAGAGTCCACATAACCAGACAAGCCTGATGTTAGGGTGCCAATGCCTGAGATGATGGGGCGTCCAGGATTTCCAGGTTTATGGATCTTGGGTAGCAAATAGAATATCCCTGGTCGGGGTTCTAGGCATGTGTCTGTACAGATTTGTTCTTGTGCTTTGTCAGGGAGTTGTTTTAGCAGATGGTGTAGTTTCTTTAGGTAATCCTCAGCGGGATCAGAGGATAATGGCCTGTAGAATGTGGTGTTAGAGAGCTATCTAGCAGCCTCTTGGTCATATTCCAATTTATTCATGATGACGACAGCACCTCCTTTGTCAGCCTTTTTGATTATGATGTCAGGGTTGTTTCTGAGGCTGTAGATGGCGTTGTGTTCAGCATTGCTGAGGTTATGTGGCAAGTGATGTTGCTTTTCCACAATTTCAGCCTTTGCACGTTGACGGAAGCAATCTATGTAGAAATCCAGTCTGTTGTTTCGACCGTCCGGAGGAGTCCACGCAGAATCCATTTTTTTGTAGTGCTGGTAGGGGGGATTCTGTGGGTTAGTATGCTGTTCAGAGGTATGACAGCATAGACCTCCAAATCCTTAGTACTCCCAACAATTCTGTAGACAGCCTGTCTATCCACCCAGGCAATTTGATTTTTGGAAAAAGAAGCATAGACCTCAGAGAAGGAGATCCTCTAGCTCTGGCTCCAATCAGGAGGCTCATACCCAGCTATCTGTGGGGAAACCTCCCTTTTGGCGGTTCCCATGAGGATAACAGTTCAGTCACTTGCAGTTTGGTGGCTATTTCCCCTGTTTAGGAACAGACTATCCCACTCTTTAGGTGCTTGGGAGGCCATAAAGGACAGGTAAGTCCTATGTACCATGAGATGGAAATATTCAATTCTCTTCTACTGCCCCGCTTCCCACTCTCCTGCCTTCACCATTTTCAGGGACCTATCTCGTGAGTCTCTGCTTGTTCAAGAAATTTGGACTCTTCTCTCCTTAGGAGCTGTAAAAGGAGTTCCTGTGCAGTTTCAAGGAAGGGGTTTTTACATGAGGTATTTTCTAATTCCCAAATCCAAGGGCAGCCTGGACGCATTTTGGACACCTCAGAATTTCAACAAGTTCATCAAGTATGTGAGATTTTGTATGGTTTCCCTGGCATCAATGCTTCCATCCCAGGATCACAACCACTCGCTTGTTGCCCTTAAACTTCAGGACACTTCATGTCAGGGTACTCCCAAACCACAGGAAGTTTCTCAGATTAGTGGTAGGGGGCCATCATTATCGGTACACAGTACTTCCTTTTGGACTATCATCAGCACCTCACATATTCAAATCACAAAAATTCTAATTGACATGAATTGGCTTCTTCATTGATGGCCAAAGTGAGAATGAGCATGGTCACTGACACTACTCTCTTTTCCTAGAGATGATCTCTCAAGGTCTGGTTGATGCACATGGGTGAGCCAGTGATCTATTTTTTGGATGTTGAACTCTTGTCTCTAGGGCTACACCATTTTTCATGAGCCATAATTTTTCACGTAAGATAAAAACTGTGTGTGTGTGTTGTGACAGACCCAGACCAGTGGGGTACAGGAGTCTGGTAGAGGGCAAATATACTGGTCACTGGATGAGTAGTTTTCTGTTCCCTGAGTGACCAGAGCAGGGGCTGCACTAGAGTAATCAGGAACCTGCTAGAACCAGTTAAGGCAGGCAGGCTAATTAGGACACTTGGAGCCAATTAAGAAGAAGCTGCTAGAATCAATTAAGGCAGGCTAATCAGGGCACCTGGGTTTTAAAAGGAGCTCACTTCAGTTTGTGGTGTGTGTGTGAGGAGCTAGGAGCAAGAGGCGCAAGGAGCTGAGAGGGTGTGCTGCTGGAGGACTGAGGAGCACAAGTGTTATCAGACACCAGGAGGAAGGTCCTGTGGTGAGAATAAGGAAGATGTTTGGAGGAGGCCATGGGGAAGTAGCCCAGGGAGTTGTAGCGGTCATGCAGCTGTTACAGGAGGCATTATAGACAGCTGCAGTCCACAGGGCCCTGGGCTGGAACCCGGAGTAGAGGGCGGGCCCAGGTTCACCCCAAACCTCCCAATTGACCTGGACTGTGGGTTCTTCCAGAGGGGAAGGTCTCTGGGCTGTTCCCCAACCCACATGGTGAATCTCTGAGGCAAGAAAATCTGCCAATAAGTGCAGGACCCACCAAGATAGAGGAGGAACTTTGTCACAGTGTGTTTGTATTTATATAGAGATGTGTTAAGGCTGCTTCCCCACTCTGACCTTTAGGGTACAAATGTGGGGGCCTGCATGAAACTTTTGAGCTTAACTACCAGCTTAGATCTGGTCCGCTGCCACCACTCCCAAAGTGCTAATTCCCTTCCCTGGGTAGCCTTGAGAGACTCTTCACCAATTCCCTGGTGAATACAGATTCAAACCCCTTGGATCTTAAAACAAGGAAAAATCAATCAGGTTCTTAAAAATAAGGCTTTTAATTAAAGAAAAAGGTAAAAATCATCTTTTTAAAATCAGGATGGAAAATAACTTTACAGGGTAATTAAACTTAGAGTCCAGAGGAATCCCCTCTAGCCTTAGGTTTAAAGTTACAGCAAACAGAGATAAACACTCTAGTAAAAAGGTACATTTACAAGTTGAGAAAACAAAGATAAAAACTAACACGCCTTGTCTGGCTGTTTACTTACAAGTTGGAAATATGAGAGACTTGTTCAGAAAGATTTGGAGAACCTGAATTGATGTCTGGTCACTCTCAGTCCCAAGAGCGAACAACCCCCAAAACAAAGAGCACAAACAAAAGCCTTCCCCCCACCAAGATTTAAAAGTATCTTGTCCCCTTATTGGTCCTTTGGGTCAGGTGTCAGCCAGGTTACCTGAGCTTCTTAACCCTTTACAGGGAAAAGGATTTTGGAGTCTCTGGCCAGGAGGGATTTTATAGTACTGTACACAGGAGGGCTGTTACCCTTCCCTTTATAGTTATGACAAGATGAAAGTGCGTTTTTTTGAAATTGCACATTTGAATGAACCATTGAAGTCCATTTCCCCCTCCTTTCATTGGAAATACTTCTTCATAACTTTTTTTTTGGGGGGGGGGGGGGGAGAAAATTCTATGGGCCCTTGGAGGAATCACTCATCTTGACATTTTTTTTGCTAGTGAGGGTGTTCAGTAATTAATTTTAAGTAGACTTGCAAGTAAAAGTAATATAATATTTTGTGAAGAAAAAGAAAGCTGCAGGATATGATGACTTTAATTATAATTTTAAAGTTCTTTTCTTTCCTTAATTTGGGGAGGGTTTTTTTTTTTTGGTGTTTTTATTTAGTAGTAGTACTTTGGGGAAGTGTGTGTCTGATTTCTTTTTTTCCTCTACTCAGCATAATGCAGTATGTGAAGAAGAATATATTAGATTCTTCAAAGAAAATAATACCAAGATACTTGAATTACATTGCTGCACTGTGGCTATGCTTAGACTATTCTAAGTGAGCTCTGGCCTCCACTACCAAAGGGGCCTGTGTGTGTATATCCACCTGGTAGCACAGTCGGTTCCAAACTAAGGCCCCACTCCTGAAATTTTCTCCGTGTGGTCAAACTCTTTTTTCCATGCAGATTATTGGGGCTCAAGGCCTTGCCTGCACTGGAAATTTTTTGTTTTGTTTGATATAAGCTAAGGCAGTGTTTCTCAAATGCGGCCACCATAGCCGCATGCAGCCTTTTCTTGTTGCCACAGCCTCCTAGATGATGATTGTGGGGGGAGGAGGGACAGCAGCAGTCCCTCCGTTGGGACCTCCAGCAGGGTTTGAGCCTTGTCCCCTCTGGGGAGACAAACACTGGAGGAGCAAGCAGCCAGTCAGTTCCTCACCTTCCCAGGAGTGGTGGAGTCAGGCTTCAGCCCTGTGGTGGCAAGCGGCAGGCTCCAACTGCAGGGCTTCAGGCTCCATCTCCAGGCACTGGGGTCTGTCTCAGGGCTTTGGGCTCTGTTCCCCAGCTGCACAGTGGTGGGCTCCAGCCCCTGTCCATGTGGCAGTGGGCTCTGGCCCCAGGCTCAGCCTTAGAGCATTGCCCCGGCCCCCGCTGCTTCCCCCAGGCCCCCATTCATTATCCCCTATCACCCTGGCCCTGCTGCCTCTCTATCCACCTCACCATTCAGGGCTTAATTGGTATCGTGGCATGCCAAGGCTGAGTAAGCCTGCTGTGAAAAGTGATATCTGTATGTTTGTTAATATCACTTTTCACAGCAGACTAAGGCTATGTCTACACTAGCACTTTTTTCGAACAGGGTGTGAACAAAACACCCCCGACCGACAAAAGTTTCACAGACAGAAGCGCTGGTGTGGACAGCGGTATGTTGGTGGGAGACGCGCTCCTGCCAACATAGCTACTGCCGCTCCTTGGTGTGGTTTAATTATGCTAGCAGGAGAACCTCTCCCGCCGGCATAGAGCAGCTACACAGGAGACCTTACAGCGGCACAGCTGCAGTGGTACGACTCTGCTGCTGTAAGGTCTGTAGTGTAGACATAGCCTTAGTAGCTAGCTGGGAGACTGTGAAAAGTAATATTAACATACAAGTATCACTTTTCACAGCAGCAACTTACTAGCCAGCAAGTCTTAAAAAAAAAAAAAAAAAACAACCCAACAAAGACAAGAATGTGCAAAGCACCTTATTTGTGTTTCTAGTCTGTTTAGGTCCAGTAAAAAATAGAAACAACTGTACATTATTTTTATTATTGCAAAAAATCCTACATAAATAAATTACAATGATTTGGAAATGTATATGTGCATATTTATTTGTTTTTCCTAAAGTTAATTAAGTATTTTAGGAAAAATTGTCAGAGCAGCCATCAGCAAGAGTTGGTGGTCACACTCTGAGGCCACCAAAAAATTTGTTGCGAGACCCCTTGGGCTAAGGTGTGAATTTAAACTAGTCTTATACTGGACTAAGAATGTCACCAGGGAGTTATACAGAAATAATTATGTGGATATAACTGGTAAAAATTTTCCATGTAGACAAGGCTTAAGTTTGCTTCCTCTTTTGAAGAAACAATATATTGGTGTAAGGGACTGTGATAACTGGTTTTACTAACAGATCTCATATGGTTATGCAGTTTTTTTTCAGTGATAGCTTAATGTAAATGTTTTAATGTGTAATACTACATTACTGTATTAAAGTGGTTATGAGATGCAATCTGAAAGTGCTTTAACCATATTTAATGGATGGTGTTGAGTAAGTATGAGAATACATTTCCCCCTTCTGATGATTAGGCATTTTAAATGTAACAAGAATTGTATTAGATTTAGGTAGAAGTCAAAAACTGGCAGAAAGGGGAACAAATGTCAGATGATAGTGAGTAAAGAGAAGAGCTAAAATTTAAAAGTAGAAGATCCATGGAAATATCCTTGCAGATAAAATTGGAGATACTCAATAATGGAATGAAGAGGGAGATGGGCAGGGTTTCAGTGTTCATGTTAGGCTAAAGTGAACAGAGAATTTAAGATGAGATTGAAAAGTGGCATGGTATCTCAAAAGAAAAAGTAGAAACTTGGCACAGATGGGCCTTTATGAGCAACTCCTGAGATAAGAAAGGCCAAGGCTGGAGGAGCAGAGTGAGAAGGTAGATAGAAGGGCAATGAAAGGGGGCAGAGTAAACTTATGTAGAGCTCTGAAAACAAGAGTTGGGTTTTTTGTTTTTTTTTAAATTGGATTTGGAGACTTATGGAGAGCCATTGAAGCAGTCAAAGAATTTGGGCTGCTGTCTTCTACCTACCCGGACTAAGAAGATTTTCTTGGAAAAACAGAACCAGAAATGGGGCCTGGCTTTTGTTTAGTGACCAGAAAATGTTTTGATATGCTGTGAATTGGAAAAACCCTCAGGCTTTAGAATATTAGCATATATCTGAATCATGCCTTGTAACATGGTAGCATGGTTCAGATTGTAAAACAATGTGACTGATTTTTTTTTTTAAATAGAGAAGAAGGGGTAGAGAGGGAGTTGTTCATAATTGTTTGTTTAATATTCTGTCAGCAAACTTGTTGAGATACAACATTTCAGAATTTAGAAGTCTCATACCATTAATTAAAGTGCAGAATCTACAAGTATAATTAGAAAGAGGATTATAGACATTTAAGGAATAAAAGCATTTTAGCAATGTGCAGATTTTATTGACAGCTCACTAAGAGCTGCTGCATTCACATAAAGATTTGTAATGTAATTATGAGTGGATGGAAGTTCACTGTTTAGAGACTCACTGCAGAGAACATTCATGAACTACACTCTGAATACAGATGAAATATCATCAAGCAAATTATGGGTCATCAACACTCATTATGTATGAAGTATAAACTATAGATTAACTAGTACTGTAAAATACAAAACTGAAAATGTGTTATTGCATTATGAGGTGTTAAGTAGACCAATGATAGTAAGCTGCTGAAATATTTTAAAAGAAATATCTTTAGTTATCCAAAAAATGGTATAAATTGTTAAGCTTTTCAGTTATCAAATTGTGAAGCATCCACCACCTTAAAGAAGAAAGCTGTCTTCCCTCTATCTTATAGCTATTTTTAAGGTACCTCCTATTGCCTTACTGTCTAAGTGGTGGCAAACAGTTATGAAGAAGACATAAAGAGGCTTAAAAGGTGCTTGCTTTCTTGGGATTGTGGATTTTTTATGGAGGTGATTGATAAGGAAAGCCTTTCTTGGTCTGAACCTGGTTAGATCTGGGTGCAATCTGGTCTCCTTCAATTACAGGTGTTTGTTTCAAATGCTTTGACCACAGCATTTGAAAGTCTTAACCCGGATTTCTCCAGTAGTATCATTCCTGTGGAGAGCAAATGTCTTGGAGGGTCGTGAATGACCAGACAATTTGGGAGATATTTCAAGAAAAATATTATTGTATATTGCTATTTTAGCTATAGTACATAAATTCTCTTAAATTGTTTTGGAAATATAAGTTGTTACTTTAACATTTAACTACAATAACAAAATACTGCATTTTAAAATGGCCAAACTGACTATTTCATATAATTTATATACAAACATTTCCCCCCAGTATTATTGGTGATCATTTATTTTAAAAAAATCAACGAGGAGTCCGGTGGCACCTTAAAGACTAACAAATTTATTTGGGCATAAACTTTTGTGGGTAAAAACCCCACTTTTTCAGATGCATGGCCAGAAGTGGGGTTTTTACCCACAAAAGTTTATGCCAAAATAAATCTGTTAGTCTTTAAGGTGCCACCGGACTCTTTGTTGATTTTGTGGACACAGACTAACACGGCTACCCCTCTGATTTATTTTTAAGTTATGGAATCTGTCTCCTAGTAATCATAGAAGTCAGGAACTAGAAGCACTGGCTGGAGACAAGCAGCGTATGGTTTGAAACTATGCAAAGTTCCCCCCATAGCTCTATTTACGAACCTGACTGCATACTGATCTGTAGCACTTACTATTATTATAGCCCTCTGTTTAACACTGCCAAACTGTACAGTGGTTTTGAGATGCAGATAAAACTAAGAACATAAGATGACACTATCAAACTCAGTTTTTCTGTTATTTGCTGCCAGTCATCAATATATTTTTCATGAAGTGCAGCTTTCTCTATATTGCCTAGAAGTTACTCAAACCTTCCAGACAAATAAAGTTCAGTAAAGAATTAGAGCTTGTTGATTTTCTGTATTCTTCACTTGTATTCATGCAGACTAATAATACTCTATTATGAATATATGTTGCAGGTGTTTTTTTGGTTTTTGTTTTAAATCAACCCTCTAATAGAATAAAATATGCCACTCAAGGGGCTTGCTGTAAAATAAAGGTAACCAAATGTAGTCGGTTTTTCTTTATGAAAAGCTGGTTTGAGAACCTCTTCTCTTCTTTCCCAGAAAATTAGAGAGAACTGTTGTTAATGTTAAATTGATTCTGCATATAATGTTTTAGTTCAGACTAAGTGTGCCAAGAGAACCAAAACCCACATACTGTTTCTGTTTCCCTGAGTTAAGAGATCCCTGGATCATTACAACATGAATTATACATTAAAATTACTACAAATATTGCTACTTTTTATGACATTCAGTAATACATAGCACTGTCTAAGAAGACGGTATAGCACAGTGTGTGTTTTTTTTCAAACTATTACCAAATATATTTTTTTAAATTATTTTTGGTGAAAGGTTTTAGATTGGAAAGATCTGGCCAGTGGAGTGTCCTCTTTTTTTTTATTTTTTAAATATGGTAACCCTACTTAAATACTTTTTAAAAATGCAAGGGAAGAATCATAGTTACATCAAAGCCAGACTATATCAGCTAATTGCGCTCGCCTTAGAGCTGCTTTGCATCACAAAAAAAAAAAAAAATCAAAGCCAATGAGATGTACTGGTCCATCTGGCCGTTAATTTGCAGTAGTTTTAGGCTTGGTTTATTCTATCAGTTTGTCCCTATAACGAAGTCATTCAGGGATGTGGAAAATCCACACTTCCAAGTGATACATTTATCCCAACCCAGGGAGGTGGAGTACCTACACCAACAGAAGGTGGTCTTCCGTCAGAATAGGTAGTGTCTTCACTAAGTACTGCAGCACTGTAAGTGTAGACCACCCCTTAGGGCAGTGGTTCTCAAACTTTTTTTTCCACAGACCACTTGAAAATTGCTGAGGATCTCGGTGGACCACTTAATGATCTTTCCAAATGTTGTTTGTACCGTTAGCTAACTATTGTAAAGCCCTTTGGATAAAGCACTATATAAAAAAACCTTAATAGTAATAAAAGTTCTTTTTGTTCTACAAATAAAAGCACACAACTCATTTTAATATCAGTAGTCTTACCTTTATAATGCAATGGATGTGCCCTCTCTCCCACGCCATGGCAGCCCCCGAGCTTGGGCTGGGAAGAAGGGGGGGGGGGTCTCCCTCTCTCCCCCACCGCAGCAGCCTCCGAGCTGGGGATGGGAAGGAGAGGGGTCTCTCTCCCACCACAGCAGCCACAGAGTTAAAGCTGGGACAGAGGGCCATATCTCCTCAGCAGCCACAGCCCTGGAGCTGTGGAAAGTTGCCTCTTTCTCTGGTCACCACAGCCATGCACATCTGAAATTCCGCCCACCCCCTCTTCTCACCCCACTGCCCCCTCCCACCTACCCTTCTATTCCCTCCAAGGCCAGCATCTCACCTTCTCCAGGGTCCAGGCACCTAATTAATGGAGCCACACCTGCGTGGCTCCCCTAATTAGGTGGGTGGCCTTTCATTCTATTGTGTGTGGCTGCCCAGGCTAGCATCTTAGAGGGAACTATCTGTGGACCAGCTGAATGGAACTCGCGGACCACTGGTGGTCCATGGACCACAGTTTAAGAACCTCTGCCTTAGGGTTTGTCATTACTGATACAAAGGTGGGTTTTTTACAGTGAGATAATTAACATGCAATAGTTTCCTCACTTGGAAATCCTAAATGGAGAGAAGGCGCTTGTAGGTTTTACTGTGAAGGCAGTGAGGTGAGGTCAGCATTCTATCTTCTGTGCATGACTGACCCCACTTAGTTGTCTTGCTGTAAATATAAAGTGCCTTATCTCCACTGTTTTTGCAGAGAGCCATCTAATGAGCAGTAAATATGCAGCTTTTTTATCAATGAAGATGCAGTGGTACTGGTTTAGAGGACCGTGTTAATGAGGCTGGTGGTATGTGAAGGGGGCAGGGAGCACTCAGCCTCTGAGTCCCAGTGTGTCTGTGCTTTGAGCTCCCCCAGCACTACTGCCTCAGTTCCCCTGGCAGTGTTGCCTCAATGCACAGTGAACCAGGGAAGCAGTGACTTGGCAAGCCTTTCAAGTGCTGATGCACAAGCTGGCATGTAGCCACAGACTCTTTAACGAGTAATGACAGTGGAGACGACTAATCTAACAATGAGAATACTTGACATGCGCCCAGTCTCCCTCATACTGCTGAGTAATTTCAACCAATAGAATTATTGCATGAAAATTAGCTTTAGAGAAAGGATGGTGTTTGGTTGAGTAACTCTGATGTCACAATAGCCCCCACTTAATTTACCATTACTGTGGACCTAAACCTGACTGTTCCTGATATAAGCATAAATTAGATACAATTTTAATAACTTAGCTTAATTATAACTTCATTTCTTCAAATATAGCATATGCACAAGATTTCAGTTAATTTTATTTTCACTGAAAGTTTGGAGTGTCTGCATTATTCCATTATTAAGATGATTCAGGACAAATAAAAGATGGACACAGAAGGCTAATTTCTTAAAGGACATAGTTTTATTTAATTTTAATGGATAAATTGATCAAATGATTTACTTGTAAAGCCTCAGAAAATGTGTTCTGTATTCTGAGATAAGTGCTGTTAATTAGGAGTGGATGTGCTGTATTTTTTATAGTGTTACTTCCCTCTTCCCCTGGGGAAAGGCTAGGGACCCTGAGTGGCAGGTGGATGCAGATGAAAGAAAGTTCTGGGTTTGATGGGTTGGAACTGGAGTTGGAGAAATCAGGCACAAAGCGATCACTTATAGGATGAAGAACAAATTAGCTTTTAATGATTACAGCTGTCTGGTGCCTCTGAATGAGTTCTGGAACTAGCATCAAAACAAAAGGAAAGGGGCTACTCACTCACAATTACAGCTGTCACCTTACTCCACTAAATGTAATCATCGTCTCCGAGATCTTGTTATCCTGCAGCATTTCCCTCATGGTTATCACCACTAATGGTCATAGCTGCCTTTCCCCCCCCTTCTGGCCCCATAGAGCTAGCAATTCAAAAACCCTTTAATTTGGCCAATCAAGGCCAAGGCCCATGGAGATGGAAACATCTCCGACTCTGACTGTCATTAAGTCTGCCATTCCCTGTATCTGCCGTGGGCCTTTCTACGTACAAGCTAGATGACTTCCTGCAGACTTTGTCTCCTTTCCCCATGGGTCAGGCTTGTTATAGTACAGAGTAAAGAAGTTGTATCCCTGCTTTAAGTCCAAAATTCTTTGATTTCTGATAGGCACTGTGACATCTTGTAGTAGTCATAGTTGCATTAGTTGTGAATGAGATACAGGGAGTCCTTGGACTTATGACACAATCTGTTCCTCAGAATTGCATTGTAAGTAGAAATGTTGTAAGTCGAAACTGCTTTTCCCATAGGAATCAATTATATGAAGGGGGGGATTGGTTCCTGAACCAAGGCTTGATACACTATTTTCACCACAGTAACCCAGATTTTTGTACTAAATTAATTATAGATGACTAATGTTGCAATATCAGTGTATTTACTGTACACTGTATTTTGTAAACAGCATTCAAATGAACACACAAACTCACATATGCTGCTCAGAATGCTGGAAACACAGGCTCAGAAAGCCAAGGAGAATGGCACACATGCTGAGCCTCAGCCAATTGCTGTTCAAGCTTTCGGATTGGCTGGGGCTGGAAGCCAATCAAAAATAAGCAGCAACCCTACCCGGCAAAAAGCTACCCTGCTCCCTCGAAACCAATCAGAAGCGACCCCTTCCAGCTCTATACCAGTATGATGCAACCAGGAAGTGATTTCAGGCGAACTTTATGCAAATCAAGCGTCGTAAGGGCGAAACAAGCGTTGTGGGGCAAAACAGGTAGTCAATTGAAAAGTGTTGTAAGTGGCGTCTGATGAATCCCTGTATATAGTTGAGAGTCACTGGCATATTGTTGGCAGGTGAGCCCATGGTAGTTCTTCGTCTCTTCTAGTGGTCTCAGGTAGATACTGAGGAGAAGAGGGGATAGTATAGAGCACTATGGAATACCACAGGCGAGGGTCTTTATAGAGGAGGAACAGTTACCCCTAAGCACTATGGGCTTTGCTGGAGAGGAATGATAGGAACAACTTCGGTGCTGGGCCATCAGTTTCTGGTCTGTCATGTAGGCAGGTTAGCAGTATCTAGTGGTCTAATGTGTCAAAAGCTGCAGAGAAGTCCAGCAGCATAAAAGTGGAGATCCTGTCATTGGCTAGAAGAACTGGTCATCTTTTAGTGCACCTGTAGCTCTCTGTGTTCTGTGCCCTGGTTTGAACTCTGACTGTAAGGTATCCAGGAAGTTGGCTGATGTCACATGTTGGCGTTTAGCGGTTATGACTTGCTCAGTTATTTTGCTCAGGAATAGGAGGTTGGAGATGGGAAGGTGCTTGGTAACTTCAGAAATGTTAAGGCAGAATAACTTCCCAAATGTATGGAATGTGTGACTGTCAGATGTGCCAAAATGTTGGTGCAAGAGCATCTGAGAAGCCCCTGTTAAGGTTTTGCACTAAAGTGTGAGTTTGATGAAGCTGCAGTATGTATTGCTTCTTGAAATCTGTTGGAGGTGGAAACGAAAGCCTTATGTAGTGTTGGAATGTGTTATTTGTCAGTGTTGAAGGCATTGTGACAGTGGCAAGGAATGCAGGAGACTTGTCTCTTAACTTATTTCCATGCTTTTCAGTTTTTGAGCTGGTGAATGTGTCCTGATACAACCCTAACTGTCAATTAATTTTAGTTTGTTTATACCTCTCTTCTTCCTTTCAACTTTTTTGTTCTAAACAGCAACAGGTATATCAATGAAGCCTTCTGTGATAATGTCCCAGTAGATGCCAACAAGCAGGATTCTGCACACATCACAATACTAATATATGTGATAAAACATCTTTCCATAGACTTTATACTATGTTTCAAAATACAGTACAATATTTGTGACCTTTTCAAAGATACCAGGTGATGTGGACTGATGAACTAATTAAACAGCTACTGTACATACTTGATACAAGAACAAAACTAAATCCTGAAATTTTCGACTCAATTTTAACTCCCCTTCAGTGAGAATTGGCTCGAAGAAGAGCAGAATAAAAACTAAGTAAAGTCTTCAGGAGTTTAGCTCAAAAAGCTTAGTAGTGCGCACAAAAAAAAAATACTTACGGGTAGTTGCAAAAAATGGTATAAAGTGCTTTCTTTTTAAATATTACACTGTAGTGTATATATTGAAAGAAACGACATTATACTTTTTCTCAGTTCTTCACATGAAAATCGTTGAGGGTGAAAAAAAGTGCTCCAGGTGATCAAAATTAATTTTGATCAGTTAAAGATTTACAACTATGGAATTTTAATGGTGAGGAGAACTAAGAGGTGATAGCTGATACATTAATACCCCGTAGAAAGCTGTGAGCTGTTCATGTGATGATATTATTGTGACTTTATGTACCCTTTCTACAGTTGGGTTTAATTTTGAATTCCAAAAATGTGAGATGTAGTTTGCCAGATAGATAAATGGAATGTTCGTACTAAATTTTGTTGTTTTTTGTGTCTTGCAGGATTTTTGGCACATGGAGGAAGGCGATCATCACTTAGAAATTTAACTCAATTTCACATTTCAAGGTAGGAGAGCCCCCGCTTCCCCCATCTTATTTATTAAATCAGTGAGACTGTTCCTTCAAATAAAATGGAAATCCTGTATTTTTTTCATGTTCATGTCTGTGCTATTCTTTTATTAATCGAGAGGTGTAATACAGTCTTCCTTTATCAGAACTATCAGTTTTAGTTCTTCTGACCTGATAGATTTGGAAAAGTGGCATGAAACGATCTTCCTTATTATTGTTTGAGCTTTATTTGTCTTATTTCTTAGAGATAAGTGGCATAAAAATTGAGTTAAATAAAAATATAATCATGCAGAGTTCTAAACTCTTCCTCTGGTTGTAAATAGCAACAAGCTTGTTTTTAGTTACTGATTAATATAACTTAAGATTAATTTTATAATAAAATTTGCACAAAATTAGTATCGTACTTTACTATCTACACTAAAAGCTTCCTCCAGTTTGTGCTGCCTCCATAGCAGCAGGCAGCCCAGCCACATCTCCCTGTTGCAGAGCTTTTCTGAGGAAAATTCCAAACTTGATTACCGAATACTAGACTAACAGCTTGGCTAATCACTTGTCGGTTTAATTCCCAGCCATGTCTCAGGGCTGCATTTGATGTTTTGGAGAGATTATCCTCTCAGTTCTGCTTTCTTTTCTGAGGTGTTTTCAGTGACTGGTCCTCCTGAAGGCTTCAGAGAGACCTAGGATGAGAAAAGCCAGAGGCAAAAGGGAAGATCTGGGTTCAGTGGGGATCTCAGCTGGGTGTGTATGGGGGAAAAGGACTCTTTCACAACCCAATGCGGGTGGGATTATATCAACCCCCCTTCCCAGGGTAGGGAAAAAAAGCCAGTCAGGATTGGAGAGGCCATCTTGACAGTGCAAGAAGCAGCTTTGGCAGTACGTAAGGGGCCTTCAGCTGTAGCTCCTTTCCCCTGTTGCCACCTCTATAAAAGGCCTGCTCACACCCCCCTCTCCCTCGGATACGTACTTGTATCCCAGGCTGAGTCCAAAGTATAGCAGGATCAAAAGGAACCCTGACAAGGTTATTGGTCCATTAGTAGGTGGAAATGGTAGAATTGTCAATAATAATTCAGAAGAGGCAGAAGCGTTCAATAGATATTTGTGTTCAGTATTTGTGACAAAGCCAGATGATGTATTCAAATGATGTGATGATGATGATGAAATACTCCCCACTTTTCAAACAGTGACATATATTAGATAGCAGCTATTAAAGTTAGACATTCTTAAATCAGAACTTCTGGATAATTTGCATGCAAAAGTTTTAAAAGATCTGGTCAAAGAGCTCTCTGGATTGTTAATGTTGATTTTTAATACCTCTGAGTAAGTTCCAGAGTACTGGAAGAAAGCTAATATTGTGCCAGTATTTGAAAAGGGTAAATGGGATGATCCAGGTACTTATAGGTCTATTCAACCTGACATTGATCCTAGGCAAAATAATGGAACAGCTGATACAGGACTCAATTAATAAAGAATTAAAGGAGGGTGATATAATTAATACTAATCAACATGGGTTTTGGAAAATAGGTCTTGTCAAAATAACTTGGTATCATTTGGATGAGACTACGGGTTTGGATGAGAGGGTAAGAGTGTTAGTGTAATATACTTAGGATTCTGGAAGGCAGTTGACTTAGTACCGCAAGACATTTTGATTAAATAACTAGAATGATACAAAATCAACTTGGCACATACACCTCTACCCCGACATAATGCTGTCCTCGGGAGCCAAAAAATCTTACGGCGTCATAGGTGAAACTGCGTTATATCGAACTTGCTTTGATCTACCAGAGTGCTCAGCCCTGCCCCCCTGGAGCGCTGCTTTACCGTGTTGTATCCGAATTCGTGTTATATCGGGTCGCGTTATATCGGGGTAGAGGTGTATTAAGTGGTTTAGAAATGGCTAACTAATCTCAAAATATAATTAATTGGGAATCCTCATTGAGTGGGTGTGTTTCTCAGGGTGTCCCACAAGGATCTGTTCCTTAGGCTATTTAATATTTTTATCCATGACCTGGAAGAAAACATAAAATTATTATTGCTGAAGTTTGCAGGTGGCACAAATATTGGGGGAGTGTTAAATAATGAAGAGTACAGGTAATTGATAGAGTGATCTGGATTGCTTAGTGAACTGGGCAGAGTCCAACAATGTTTCAGTATGGTCAAATGTAAATGTATAAATCTAGGAACAAAGAATATAGGGTATATTTACAGGATGAGAGACTATGCTGGGAAGCAGTGAGTCTGAAAAAGACTTGGACTTTCTGGTGAATAATCTGCTGAACATGAATTCCCAAAGCAATGTTGTAGCTAAATAGGCTAATGCTATCCTCAGATGTTTAAATGGGGGCATATTCAGTAGGAGGAGAGAGGTTGTATTTGGCACTGGTACGACCACTACTGGAATACTGTGTGTCCAGTTCTGGTGTCCCTGCTTCACGGAGGATGTTGATAAATTGGAGAGGTTTCAGAGAAAAGCAACAAGGCTGATTAAAGGTTTGGGAAATGTGCTTTATAGTACTAGACTCAAGGAGCTCAAGCTTTTAAATTTATCAGAGAAGAAGATTAGGAGGTGGGTTGGCCATGGTCTGTAAGTACTATGTGGGGAACAGAAATTACATAATATTATTAATTATTTGAATTATAGTAGCACCTAGGAGCCCTAGTCCTGGACTGGGACCCCATCTACAGTCATAGGCACTGTACAGACATAAAACAAGATGATGGTTCCCTGCCCTAATGAACTTACAGTAACAAGATGGCTGAAAGTTGAAGTTAGACAAATTCAGGCTAGAAGGAAGGCACAGATTTTTAACAGTGAGGGTAATTAATTGTTGGAACAACTTACTAAGAGGTATGGGGGATTCTTCATCATTAGAAAATTTTAAGTCAAGTTTGGATGCTTTCCTAAAAGATGTGCTCTAGTTCAGTCATCGCTATTGGACTTGGAGCAGGAATTAATTCAGAGAAGTCCTATACAGAAGGATAGACTAGATGATCACAATGGTCTCTTCTGTCCTTAAAATGTATAACTCCTGTGCATCTCTGCAGAAAGAGACCTATCTGACCCGTGTGGATACGATGCAATAGAGAAGGTTATAGCTTCTGGGCAGCCTGTTGGGACAGTCTGTGCCCTTGTGTTCACCCCTTTTACAAGATTGATAGATTTTGTACAAAGTATGCATTGTGAGGCATCATTTGAAAACTCATAATTTGCTAAGCATTATTGTCCTGGTAAAATATATGTGGCAACATTGTATGTAAAGTTATAAGATTCTACTGTATGATATTACTAAGACATGTTCCAAATCTGGAGAGCGCTCACAAACTACAAAAGGCTAGCTGACGGGTGAAAAATCTACATCTTGACAAAGAAACAGCTTGGGGTTCCCGTCCACACAGACGTTCTGTCTTCTGATCCTCAGCTGGAGATGATTTTCAAAGAAGGGAAAGAACTATAAGAAGGGAGAGCAGATGCCCCAAATTATCTCTCCCTTTCTCTCTACCCCTGGCATCGATGACACTTCAAGAACAAAGGAAGCAGCATTGGACTGGGGGAGGGCCCCACGGTGTCCTGGGTTTGGTGGGACTGCAGCCGGGGCCATGTGTCCCAGCCCTGCGACGTCCTGGGCTTGGCGGGACTGCAGGCACGTCCGCGCGCCCAAGTTCTGCGGTGTCCTGGGCTTGGTGGGGCCCTTTCATTGGAGGCTGCAGCTGGGGCTGCGTGCCCCCCTTGCGGCTTCCCAGGGCCATGTCCTTCCCCTTCCCAGGGCTGTGCACCCCTGTCTCGCAGCTGGGCCTGCTCTGGAGCCAGGGCTGTGTCCCCCTTGTGGCTGCGACCCCCACTGCAGCCGCTGGAGTTGGGGCTGTCCCCCCCCCCCCCATGTAACAGACAAGTCATGGGCTCCGTGATTTTTTGTTTATTGCCTGTGACCTGTTTGACTTTTACTACAGATAACTGAAAAAATCTTAGCTTTATTCATGTTTACCAATTGCTGGTGCATGAAGTTTTCCCTGTCAATATCTGGAATTAAACATACCCCACAAGTCCATCCCATCCTTCAGTCAGCACCATGCTCCTATTTAAAATAATCTAGCAAATTAATATACAGATTTCGTTGTGAAGCAGAGTCACTACAAACATAACATACTTGTCTTAAACCCAGAAAAGTAAGGGAATTAAATATGCTCTAAGGAGACCAGTCTTCCATCAACCCCTTTACCAAACTTTTCTCAGCACAACATACTATTATACCAAAAGTCCACAAATAATAATGTTAGGAGAAGGTAGTTTGGTAAAGGGCTATGTGGAGAAGAGAAGGTTGCAGGGGTAGATTTAAGGTTGAAGTACATGATCTGTGGTGTATAGTAATTGTGTTAATGGTAAGGTATATGTCTGTGAGTAAGGAGAAAAGGTTGCTTAACTTTTCATTTGCTTCCTCTTGTGAGCTTGGGTCAGGTATGTTACGTTTCTAGCAACCCTAACTGCTTCACAAAGAAGTTTGTGTTTCTGAAGTAGGTTGTGTTAGGGGAGAGTATTTTAATGCAGGCTACATTGATTTTAGTATGAGATTTTTAGAAAAAACATTTAACCATTCTATAGTGTAATGTGTAGTATGTGTCTAAATATAAATGTACAGTTCATTTCTATGGAATAGTTTTGCTTCATATGTAATTGGATAAATTGCAATTTAGTAATTTATCAGTTAGGGAGACTATATCCACGTGGAGGTATCCATGGCTTGGAGTGCTGGCCTCATTCCAGTACCAACGCCTGCTATTTTTCATGCATACGTTGTTGTCAATTGAACACTTTAACAGACCAATTGCTGTCCAAGTTATGATGTCATGCTTTTTTTTTTTACAGAAGGTAAGTGGTGAAAGAAACTGCATACCCTTTGCCCATTCATGCCGTAGGGAGATAGCTAAAATGTGGAATAAATAAGCAGTCAGACAAGCAGGTAGGGTCCAGTGTAGCACCCGGCCAGTGGTTCACCTAGTTGCTCAGACAACTTTGTGTGTTTCATTCTGGTTTAAATAGTGAGTCTGAGCCAGTCAGAGAGGCTGGACTTCTCCTCCAGTGGGGAGCTTCATGAGTGGTGCCTATACTGAGCTAAGTTCCACCAGCCAACACTCCCTCCAGGTACCAATGAGTTGCTGAGTAGTGGTTGCTTAGGGTCCTGAAGTCCTGTGTTTGAGACCCATGATCCGTCACAGCAACTTGGATGACAAATTGAATTAATTTTAAAGAAACTTTAGAAGAACACTTAGAAGCTCCATGTAGAGCACAGTATAATAATCCAATCTTGAGTTGATGAAGGCATAACTCACGGTAGCAAGGCCCACATCTGGAAAAAAAAAAAAAAAAAAAAAAAACTGGAGCAGTTTCCTAGCCAGAGACAAAAAAGTATTCCAGTGAATGGCTGCTGTTTGATCATATAATAATAGCTTGGGGATCCAACAGAATCCACAGATTATGAATATGAACACAATGGAGGATATACACCTGCAATTAAATTATTCTCACCATATCGTTTAGATGCAATTCCCCAATCTACCAGCATCACTTTAGTTTTAACTGGATTGAGCTTCAGCTATCCAACTCTCATCTGTGCCCTGATCTCTCCCCAAAACAGGTTCCAAGTATTCAGCAGCATTCACTGCATCAGGCAAAATAGAGGGCTTACATCATATTGAAATAGCTGCAGCACACACCTCCTTACTAAACATCTTAAAGGCACTGTATCTATTTTGAACATTAGGAGAGACAAGGTGTGAACTCTGTGGAATTCCACAACAGTGCCCTGAGCGAAGAGAGCAACTGCTCCACACCACCCTCTAGGAGCACTCTGCAAGGAGAGAACAGAGCTACCCCTGAGAACTACCATCTACTCTTGCTGTAGTCTGCACGTTAGTCAACACCTCATGATCAGTGGGATTGAAGGAAGCTCTTAGATCTAAAATTATAAGCATAAGATGAGATTCCCTGCCAAAGCTACTAGTGCATTGTGTCCCATATCCAATTCTGTACCAGATTGACAAGGGTCATGGAGGTAAAAGGCATCTAGGTGCTTAATGAGGTTCAGACTTAATACCAAGGGTGCATACTTATCCTAAGCTGTGAATCTAAATGGCCAATAGTCATGAAAAACTATAGGTATCAGTGAGTAATGATAAGATCCAGGAAATCCTTAGGTTAGTATAGAGAAATGAAGGAAGTGTCTCAAGAAATGTTTTGATGGCCTTAGAGTGCGGCCACCAACTCCTGCTAGTGGCTGCTCTGACAATTTTTCCTAAAACACTCAATTAACTTTAGGCAAAACAAATACATATATACATATCCAAATCAATGTAATTTATTTATGTAGGTTTTTGTTGCAGACTCAAAAATAAAAATAATGTGCAGATGTCTCTATTCTTTACTGGAGCTAAACAGAATAGAAACAAATAATGTGCTTTCCATGTTCTTGCCTTTTTTGTTCTTGTTTCTTTTGTGGGTTTTTTTTTTGGTTGCTTTTTTTTTAAACACTTGCTAGCTAGTAAGTCTGTTTCTGTGAAAAGTGATATTTGTATATTTGTTAACACTGCTTTGCGCCCCCCAATCACCACCAAGGAGGCTGTGGCTGCACAAAAAGCCCCTGGTGGCCACATCTGGCTATGGTGGCTGCATTTGAGAAACTCTTGTTAAAGCATAGACCATTCTTGTTACCCCAGAGCCCAACCAACCTGTAGTGAACCCTGTTGTTCTGGCTCTGTGTCCCTCTCAGTCTGTCCTCCTTGATCACTTGCCAGGTGAGAGCACCAGACTCCTTCCAGCAGCCAACTCTGATCCCCCCCCCCATCTTACAGCTTCCCAGTCCTTTGTTCTCGAGATGGGGGTCTTTGCTCAACTTCCCTGCTGATAGGTGGGGAAATCCATCTCCCTCTGAGTTGTTGGTGATTGTGTTTTCCATTGTCTTCTCAGATTTTCTATTGATATGGGGTCTGCCTTGATCATTCCTTTTTAATGACTCATTCAGGCTCAGACAGCTAGACATCATTCATACCTGGGTCTCTTAGCCTGTCCTGAGAGCAAACAAGTCTCTCTCCCCTTCCTCCCCCACCCAGTAACAATGCAACACAGAGGGGAAACTGAGACCCATGTTAAGGGGTCACAAAAATGTTAAAGAAAATTACCACTTTGTTGCAGTGTTGAAGAAGCCCACGACTTGTACAGTACTCAAGAGGAAGCAGCTATAAGGATGCTTCTGCATCCTGTATGTGCCAGTATGGTTTGATGTCAAAGGAACCATAGTAATTAGGTCACCTGGTACAGATGATATTGTCCTTGCTATTCACTCCTGGCCAAAAATGGAGCACATAACGTGGATTGAAACAGGAAGCATTACCAGCTCAACTGACAAACATCGCTTCATACATGGGAGTGCGATTTGTGCCACATTCACTCCTGACTTCTGCAACATGCTTTCTGCTCTATGTGCATTAACAGGATGTGACTCTGTCATCCCTAACTGGTATGGGGGAGGGGGGACGGGGGAATCTCTGTTTAATGCTGCAAAACAAAGGGAGTTTACTACTTAAGTGATAATGACAAACTGGGAGAGCGTGATGGAAAAGCTGCAATTTCTGTAGCAAGAAAGTTGGTAGCAGTGCTGTATAATCAGAATGAGAAAGAAAAGGAGACCCACAGAGATCTGAACTGCTTGCACCACAATCTAACCATCCAAAAGGACAAGTCACTGCCCAAACTGCAACCTTGTGAGGACAGTTTTGAAAAACATATCAAAAGAGCATCTTGGCAAGCAAAGATTTGGATGTCTTCACGCATACCTGTTGGATCACTATAGCAGCATGAATGGAAAAATGTGGATGAACTACTTCCTGTATTCTTCAAGGGCCCAATGGCATCGGAGCCTCTAAAAGATCTTGTGCTTGTACCAGTAGAGGTCACTGCACGATCAACTATTATATGGTCAAAACCATCTCTCTTGCACAAAGTGTGTACATGCCAAGACAGTGAAGACTGTGATAACCCACACACTCTGGACAGAGATCATAATGATTAACCAGATGATAGTGACGTTGATTAGAAAGATCACCATTTATTTCAGAGTAACAGCCGTGTTAGTCTGTATCCGCAAAAAGAAGAACAGGAGTACTTGTGGCACCTTAGAGACTAACAAATTTATTAGAGCATAAGCTTTTGTGGACTACAGCCCACTTCTTCGGATGCATCCGAAGAAGTGGGCTGTAGTCCACGAAAGCTTATGCTCTAATAAATTTGTTAGTCTCTAAGGTGCCACAAGTACTCCTGTTCTTCTTTTCACCATTTATTGTTACATTTCAGTGGTACCTGTATAAAGGTATTATTAGATTTTTGTTTTACCCTTTAGATTGTTGATGTGATGCTTTTGAGGTCACAAAGAAATCCAATATTAAGCCTTGAAATAATACAGGGAGTCATTAGACTATATGAATGCAGCTATTTCAAGGTGGTCATTGTAATGTGTTGATGGTGTCATTGTTTCTCCCCATTTCTAATGGCACCACTTGACAGCTCCATATCACACCTAATTTTAAAATAGACATAATAAGCTTTCAAATGGTGTGTGTGTGTGTGAGAGAGAGAGAGAGGGGTGTGTCGGCCACTCGGCTATAAGGCTTGGGGAGTTTCTGTGGAAGGGCAGCCATGGAGGTAACTGGGCTATACTGAACTTTAAAAGTAAGTATTTGGGAGAGTGGTCTTTTAAAAAGTAAACAGGAATGTCAGGAAATCTGTATTGCAGAGTAGTGAACATCTGGAAGAAAGCCACTGACACTAAATATAAAAGATTTCAAGAGACAACTTCTCTTCCCCCCCCCCCCCCCCCAAAAATGGAGTTTTAAGGCTGCAGAGTTAAAGCAAAGAGAGACACTGAAAAAAATTAAAAGTGATAAGCTTTGGTGGACCATTTGGCCTTTTGTTGTGATCAAGCTGTGTGTCATGTTTTAAAAAATATGTATATGGTGGCATTGGGTAGGGTACTTATCACAGGATATCTCATGAACATTTCAGTTTAGGATGTAGTACTCCAAAATAAGATGAGGCCGTACACACTGAATGAGATTGCTGATAATAAGAGGTATCTTGAAGGGAACATAAATTGTTTGTTCAAATACTGAAATGTGTCACACTACATATTTAGAGTTGGATCTGTAGGTTGAAGAGATGGTTGGAGGGGAGGGAAAGGGAAGGAAGGACTAAGACCAGTCGGCTATCCTTCAGTTTCAGAAAGTCAGCATTTTCCATCTTCTCCTTCTGTTGCTCACCCAAAGAGCTATCTTTTATTCTCAGAGGAGGATTATTTTTGTCACTTCATTTTGTTAAAGCTAAAAATATTTTCTTAACACTCATGTGCCTAGAATGGATCATTCTAAGAGCAGTTAACAGCAGTTACGCAGCATTACGCAAAATGTATTGCAACTTTTTTGCTGTCTTTTACCTGATAGATTTTATTTCTCCAGAAATTAGATTTAAAATAAGTGTTTTAAATACAGAAAGCTACATTGGTTTAAAGATATGGGCCAAATCCCCAGCTGGTGTAAATCAGTGTCTCTCCATTGAAGACAGTGTAGTTATACCAATTTACACCAGCTGAGGATCTGACCCATTGTTTCATTATGAGTTGGATTACAGTATGTACTCATGATCTCGCTACCTTCTTTTTCTTGAGTGTTTTAAAAATGAGTGAATGATTGATTTTTAACTAGTTCAGTTGGCATAGGATGTATTGTAATGACTTAAAGTGAGAAAGTAAACATACAATGGTCTGTAGATCCCAAAACATGGAACTTGATTTCAATCTCAGTTAATGTGCACTGTTCTAAATTAGGAGTAACTCCACTGGATTTACACCAGTGAATAGTAACTGAAATAAGAATCTGGTTTAGGCCTCCTACAGCAATTATAATCAGCCCTTTTGTACATCTGTAGTAGTTTATTTTACTGTCCTGTTCAATGTATGGTTGTGTATATATGTTTGAGATAGTAAGACTGTTGTGAGAATCATAACTAAATTTCCTGTTGACATATTTAAAATGTCAATGCTAACATTGAATTTATGTAAAGTTTTGCATGGAATTTCACTTCATTTTTATTAAGTTCATCCAAAGAACATTCAAATTTTGCAACTCATAGGACCCAGCAGAGAGGTTGCCAGCGTACTCCAGTGAAACAGCTTCATACTTTGCAAATCCAGCTTAGGTGCTTGGCAACTTGAATTGCTCTGAAGGCAATGGAAATAGTTTCTGTGTCACACTGGTTAGCCTATTCATTAAGATTGTACATACTTGTTACACCTCTCATCAAAGAATCTGGAAGCCTCAAGTAGAAGAATGATCTTGTGGTTAAGACACTAGATTGGGATTCAGAAAACCTGAGTTAAATTCCTGCTTCTTCCACAGATTTTCTTTCTGACCTTGCGCAAATCATCTAAACTTTCTGCCTCAGCTCACATATGTAAAATTGGGTTAATGCTCCCTTTCCTCCCACCTTGTATCTGTTGTTATATACATTAAGGTCTCAATCTTGCAATGCGTTGTACATGGGCGGATCTCTGTACCTGTTATTTCAGTGGATCTCTGGCTGCACATAAGAGATTGCAGGATCAGGGTCTCGGATTGTCAGGTCTTACTATATGTTTGTACATTTCCTAAAACAATGGATCCATGATTTCATTTGGAGACTATAGGTGCTACTGCAATGTAAGTAATTATTAAAATTTAAAAAAGTACTTACAAACATTAATGAATTAAGCCTCACGATTCCTTTCAAGCAGGTAAGTACTCTTAAGATACCATAATTCCCTTTTTGTTTTGAGCTTCTGGTGTGTTTCATATTAACACCTAGCAGTACCATAGTCCAGGTAATTTTGTCTTTGACCACAGAGAGGAGCACACCTCTTTGTAGGAGAGTGTGCATTTTTGCTCAGGTCCAGCTCTTGGCTTGTTCTTTTGATGTTTAAGTGTCCAAAGCCATATTCTAATGCATTTTAGGGAGTTTCTAGATTATACCAGGGCTACAAGATATGACTTCTTAGACATTAAGCTTCTTAAAAAATTATGTACTTTGTGATTCCTACTTTTAGATCTTTAATCCTTCTGGGTTTTTTTTTTTTTCTTTTTTTTCAAGCTATAATAAAAAGTTCTTGGCTCCCCCCATGTCCTGCATTGCACACAATCAACACAACTTGCTTTTTCCATTCTCAGAGTTCCTGAATATTTCCTCTCTAAATTCTATTTTATTTTGTTGCACTGCATGGACTAGTGAGAATTTCGAATATATCCTTTAGACTTTCAAGTTGTTCCAATCTCATGCTGTAGGCAAAAGGGGTTGCAGTATGCAGGACAAAACATTTAATTCCAAGAGGCTGCTGTTACCATAAAGTTTATGAAGCTTCAGAGATGTGCATTCTAACTTAATACTGCCAGTATGGTAAACCAACCTCATCGTGGTTACTCTGCTATTGTTTAAATTTGTTACGTTGATCAAAGTATCAAGTGTAGGAAGAGTGCTCAAAAATGGTGATAGTGAACATATTTTGTAGAGATGAGCTACTAGGCCTCATGTAATTAGGTAGTCTCCCTTAACATTTGCTCGGTTTTTGGACACCGTTTTAAAAATAAAAGAGTGTAGGCTAAAATTTTGAATAATTTATATGAGCATGGAAAGTTTCAATCTGGCAGCTGTTGAAAGCAAGTTCTATATACTTGTATACATTATAGATGGTATTCATAAATGCTTGAATACACTTGGTTTAAACTATTCATGGGCTGTATTTTTCCTTTTCTTTCACTGTTCAGTTTGTATGTTATATTTTGGGGTAATGAGAATTATAAATCCATAATTTATTTAAAAAGGTTTTGTTGCTTGTTTATCATTGCCATTGCTGTGTTTTAAAAGAGCAATCTGCTAATTGTGTTTGGCTAGATTGCCTGTTAATTACAAAATTTAGTTAAATATTTATATTTGAATACTACCTCAAAACTAGCAGACAAATACATGCCGTACTAGAATACATGTTAAAATTTCTGATGATTGTGGCTGAGGTGGAAAATGTTGTTTCCTCCACAATAAGCTAGCATCTGGTCTAGTAATTTATTTTTTTTAACTTTCAGGCTGACTTGTTTTGAAATTCAAATGTCTGCTATATTTCCTTTCCCCTCCTGGAAATGTTATGTCTACTGTTTACTTATAAGTAGTCTCTCTTTTACAAAATGAGAACATGTGCACTCAGACAGTGTCACCATGAGTTATTTAGAATAAATATAATAAAGGGGGAAGTTTGATTAAAAATCCAAACTAAAGGTGGCTTTTAAGGGTTATGTATGGTGGAAAAAAAAATCATGCTAAATCATGTTAAACTAGTAGCCTTCCAAAACTCTACTTTTGGTTGTCTATTAACAGCTTGTGGTAGCTAGCCTACTTACCTAATGAAGCAAGTAATAATTTGACTGTCTTCTTACAGCATTCAGTTCCGTGAGTTGTCCTGTGGTTTCACTTGTGTAAACTGTATAACTGAGCCATCTGTAACCTTATCTAAGTACATTCTAGACTTACAATAAGTCATATGTCATCATAGGTTTAATAGAAAATGTTACTGTTTTACTATTTAAAAAATACTGATTATTGTTGTTGGGAGAGACAAAATGGACATTTGTAAGCAGTTTTATTGCTGAGTATAACCAACAAGCTGCTAGTGATTGTAAGGCTGGGAGGTCTAAAATAAGTGAGTCCTTTTTGTTTTGAGAACATAATTCACAACTGCTAACTGATGGTGTCTGAGTTAGGCCTGGAACAAAATTAGAATTCTGCACGAATTTGTGGGAGAACCAAGTTTAATTCAGGCACGGTTATTTTGTGAGAGCAATTTACTTTGCATATTGCTGAGTCACTCCAGGGCAGGTCTCAGTGATCAAAATATTCAATTAAAAATTTAAACTTTTTTCAATGTAAAGGATCAATAACTTTTCTACCAGCTCTTTAAAGAACAAAACAAAAAAATCTATTAATTGTTTTTAATTAAATGTATAGGCCCAGTAAAAAGCTTGAGCAAACAAATAGGTCTGTCTTATGCTGTCTGATAGATAAAGCATACCAAATTCAGGTGATTCACAAGAGGTAGCAGTCTCCAAAGGTTTGGATTTTTTGGAGATATATAACACGCTGCCACAACCTGGGGAGTATAACCCCAGGAACAAACAGCAAGAATTAGAAAAAGGAAATATAATTTATGGTGAGAGTGAGCACAAACTAGATCACAAAATTGATAAGCAAATAGCTTGCGCTATATTTTCAGCTAACACAACCTTCTTATATATTGAACTTCCACAAGTCAAGAAAGGTGAAATGCTTCCATCAGACTGTACTGTTCTATCAAGGATCCCAGTTTGAAATCAGTGACATTAGACATAGATCTCATATAGAAGATGCTTTTTCAAATATCTATCCATACCTCTAGATGCTTCCTTCAATCTGCCATCTTGCTTCGCATCTTATCAGGATTGAGCCTAAGCAACTTTTTACACATTTGCTTCTCTATGTCTCTCAGGTATTGAAGAGCATGGAGAACACAAAACCTGGGTTAGAGTAAACAGATGTAGACCTGAATGCTATCTCTCCATGTACGAGTGATGCTGCAGGCCAAAATATTACCCCGTACCTCATATTGTTGTCCCAGTTACGGGGAAAGCTGCATCTCTGAACTCTTTCTGGTTTCTGAGAGTATAATCCCTTAAGTCTCAGGCCTCATGCCTCTACCTTTGCTGGGCTGACATTACATTATACTCTCACTATTAGACTGGGTTCTTTGTATCAACCGTACCCAGTGGTGAATACAGTAACCAGACAGCCTTCTTAAACCAAAGTATTGTTTAATGTTAATAGCAGGAATAAAGCATAACATAAGAGAAAATATTTTCAAACAACAAAAGCTCTACACAGATGTCTGTCTTATACAGAAGTTTATCATCCCTAGGCAAGCCTCCCTTATTTAGTCACCCAAAGTAGTTACATTGTCTCTCTCAACTGTGTCTTTTCCCTGCTTGACAGAGTGCCCTTTTAAATCAGTTGGGTGTTTGTTCCCTGTATTCATAAACTTGGACCCTGCTGTGCAAAACCAGTTGGGTGAGCTCCACATGGGGTCAGAGGTAGAACATCAAAGTGAATGGCTTTTGCACTGTCTCTTAAGTGTTGGCAGATGGGTGGGAATCTCGAGCCATTGGCCTGTTTCCTGCTCTTTTTTCCATGGCTAGCTATTAAGTTAAACCAACGTATTTATATTATCTTCAAAGTCTACAGAAAATTCTTTACTGTGAGAGAAATGTTACTCTTATTAATAATAAATGTTACTCTTATGCTCTAATAAATTTGTTAGTCTCTAAGGTGCCACAAGTACTCCTGTTCTTCTTTTTGCGGATACAGACTAACACGGCTGTTACTCTGAAACTCTTATTAATGTTACTCATCCCATCCCCCATGGATGTCATCTCCCTACACATCAACATTCCTCACAGTGGCGGCATCTCTGCCTGCCTCAAATATCTGAGACAATGGACAACATTCAGATATCCAGCCCAAATACATTTGCCAAACTCATCCATTTCATCCTCCCCCATAACAATTATACATTAAACAATAAACACTTTGCCCAAAGCATGGGAACAGCCCTGGGTTCTAGGAGGGTTCCCCAATATACCAGCCTCTTCCTGGGCCACCTTGAGGAAGTACTTTGGGACAAATGCACCACAAAACCAATGATATAAATGAGATACATCAATGATATTTTCATCCTCTGGACAGACAATCATAGGTTTCCACCACAACTTCAATATCCACCATCCACTCATTAAACCTTTTCTAGAACACTCCCACACCAGCATTAACTTCCTGGACACCACAATCCACTTCAGCAACAGAGCCCTACAGGCAGAACTATATACAAGAAACCCACTGAACATCACACTTACCTTCACAGCTCCAGTGACCAACCCAAATATGCCAAGAAATCTGTTACCTACAATCAGGCATTCACATACCACATAATATGCTCTGAGGAGAATTAAATCTGCCTGCACCAAACAAGGACACTCCACCTTTGCATCATGGAATGGGCTTCCCAAATACCCCCAGGAGAACCTGCTTCAATGTTGGGGAAAAATCCTCCAACTTTCCCCCCCTACTACTCCACACTGGAACCCATATGGGATATCATCAAACAATTCCATCTGATACTCAATGGGGACCACATTCTGAAATAAATCTTTCCCAAATACCCTCTCTTGGCCTTCAAACAACCCCTCAACTTCACTAAGCTCATCATCAGAAGCAATATCCCCACAGACCAGGACATACCAACTCAAAGCAGCACCAGATTCTGCCATAACAGATGCAAAACCTGCAGAAATATCTCCATTGCTACCAGGGGTCAGCACCACCATGTTGTGTGACAGACACTTGACAAAATTACCATACTTAGTGACGGACATGGGGGGAGGGGGGACAGGGCTTATGTCATTCAATTTTTTGAAAAATTACCATGGACCTCAAAATTTTTACCAAATATTTTACCACGGACACGTTTCTGACCCCTGATTGCTACAATGATCAATACCTCCCAAAACATACCTTTTAAGATCCATGGGTCCTACGTTCCATGGGCCCATTCCAAGATACCTGTCACAACATGTGGTGTACCTCATCCGATACACTAAATGCCCCAATAACAACTATGTGGGTGAAACCAGACAGTCCCTATGCTCTGAAATGCACTCTCACAGAAAAATGATAAAAGACAAAACCCTATATCACCTGTGGGCGAACACTTTATTCACAAAACAGTCACTCCATATCTGACCTCTCAATCCTAGTCATCAAAGGAAGCCCGCACAACACTTTCAAAAGACGAGCCTGGGAGCTCTGGATTTCTGGCTTATTACAACAATATGTATCCCACTAACTTCCCTTTGTGTTCTCTGACTACAGAGGTGTTAACAGGCCACTTCACCTTGAATGTGTTAACTACTTATGCAAAACAATATGTAACTTGTATTTAGCTGGTTTCAGAGTAGCAGCCGGGTTAGTCTGTATCCGCAAAAAGAACAGAAGTACTTGTGGCACCTTAGAGACTAACAAATTTGGTCTCAAATCTTATGCTCAAATAAATTTTAGTCTCTAAGGTGCCACAAATACTCCTGTTCTTTTTGTATTTAGCTGTGACACTCTTGAATACCTTTCTCAGATCTCAGAGTAGCAGCCGTGTTAGTCTGTATCTTTTTTCCCAGATCTGAAGAAGAGCTCTATTTAACTTAAAAACATGTTTCTTTCCCGACCCGAAATTGGTCCAATAAGAGACATTACTTTCACTCTCCTTGTCACTCTTATTAAGATATGTCAAGTCAATGAATTCCCCGCCACTGTAAGAAGTTCTGCTGGACAACACTTTTCTGATTCTACTAAACAGGAAAAGGATATGTTCTCTGCCACAGTACAAGAACATAAACATTCTCAATAGTATAATTGATATGACTTAGCGTGAGCTTTCTGCCATCAGTATTCTAGTAGCCTTCTTTGTCATTTCATCAGTCACTACCCCTTTGTAAGGCATAGTAATATATCATGCTGCTGCTATTAGGTTCATGCCAGTCTCAATGTTTTTGCATTATAAATTGTCATAATATTCCTCTAAGTCGTTGGCTGAATGGTTCAGTAGCAAAAGCAGCATAATCCTTAAGCCATCTTGAATCAAGTCAGGTTAATAAATTTCCAACACTGTGGACAGGTCTTTCACCTGAACTGGAATGAGGACTGGCCCTGAACTTAATCTAGAGAAAATGATTATATAATTATAATTAGGGTGTTACTTCACATGTCCAGATTCCATTCTCTTGCCAAAGATAAACTCTAAATGTTATGACTGTTACAAAGAATGCCTGTCTTTGCTCAGTGGTGGCCTGAGCTGAATAGTTCTGAAGAAAACTTCTCTTTTGCCTGGAAGAACAATAGCTGTGACATGGGGTCACAATCATTGAAGGTAGTAAAACAAAGAAAATGACAGTGAACTTCTGACAGCTTTAAGGATATGAAGGACACTGGGGGATAAAGGAATGGGCTAAGAGTAAAATGACAGCTTTTACTGTTTTATACCATGAAAAATGCCGAGTCAAGCAATAGTGTAGGTTAGAAGCAAGATACGTACATAGGAACAAAAATGGAACAGGTTAGCCACAGTTTTATGTGGTCTTACATAAGGGTTTTATAATGTACATTTTTAATGTTTTGGTAGCCTTCTAACTTTAAATCTTTGTTTGGAAGGGTGAGAAGTGAGTAGAAAGAAAACTGAAATAGAACTTGAATAATATATGAAGATCTACCTATCTTGTAGAACTGGAAGGACCAAGTACTGATTTTGCCCCAGATCCCTAAGTGGCCCCCTCAAGGATTGAACTCACAACCCTGGGTTTAGCAGGCCAATGCTCAAACCACTGAGCTATCCGTCCCCCTTGTATTTGAATAAAGTGGAACCAGTCACTTCCTGCATCATAGTTCATATGGGAATTTTGAACATGCCCAATGAAATGAATAATTTTCTTTTCAGAAACTTCCTGTGGCACAGACATAGGGTTAAAACTGCTTCATAGAAAAATGCTTCTACTTCAGTATAAATTATCATTTAAATGAGCGACAAAGACACTTTATAGACTAACAGAAGTATTGGAGCATAAGCTTTCGTGGGTGAATACCCACTTCGTCAGAAGCTCTTTGTCTCTTTTTACGGATCCAGACTAACACGGCTACCCCTCCTGTTACATTTAAATGAGCAATTTCTGAGAATTCAAAGTATCTATTAGGTTCTTTAAAATAAAAATGAAATGTTTGAGCCAATTAAAATAATACAAAACAAAAACTGTAATCCTGACTACAGAATTACTCTCTCTGAAAAGTGAGATTAATTGGCAAATGACTATTGTAGCTGAACTGATTGGTACAATTAGTTGATTAATTAGTATAACACAGATTTTAGTGGACGCATACAAAAATAATGTAAAGCACTAACTAGCTACCTTGAAGGTTTCAGAAATGATAATTACTCCTTATTTAAGGGGAGGAGAGGACATAACAATCGTTGAACAAAGCTCTGTCGCCAGGCTAATTTAGCTTTCCAATGACTTAATTGCAGAAGGAGTTTAATTTATATATTATGAAACTTTAAGAAAGCTTTCATTTCAGATACATGTAAAAATGTAATTGTTGGAGCAGTGGTCTTTAATCTTTGCAGGCTATAAGCCACACTTTTTATTTTCTGTCAATGTCTGTCAGAAAGATGCATAATTTAAGCAGTATTGCTATAACATGTGTAATACATTCTGACGATTCATTAACTTAATATTTGTTTTTAAGTTATAGGAAAGAATAAGCAAAGCACCAAATGTATTTTTTATGTAATAAGGTATTTTTCATTTATGTAAATGTCTCCTCGCTCTCCCCACTCCACTTCAGCATCAGATACAACATAGGCACAGCAGAAGTTATTCTAGTGTTGCTATTTGATGGTGGGTTTTGAGCTACAGGAATTTGTTCGAGAGAACCACAAGTTGTAGCTTTCTAAATTGGTATTTAATGATGGAATTACCCTTGACCCATACTCTGTTGTTTTTCTGAAGATCTAAAATTTAAACAAACAGTGGGGGGAAATGACTTTAGCATGAACAGCAAAAGGAAAAAAACATTTAAAAAGGTATCTGCACAGCTGTGATTGGGCTAATATTGGTAACAATTTTAGTTGTATTAGGTGCGGTAACTTAGCTGTCAAGTTAAGTCTGATTTTTCTAACTACAGTCTTTGGTAACCTAATGTTATATACTACTCATCTCAGTTTCCTAGTAGCCAGATATCTTTCACTAGATTTGATAGCTAGTATAAATTGTAAAAGTAATGTTTTTATTTAAAAGGCCAGTTTCCTTCAGCAGTCTAATATTTATTTAAAAAAATATTTGGAAATATTTGTTTTCTTAAGATTTAAAAATAAATTTACTCATTGCTAATACAATTAGTTGTTGGGGGATTACAGTAACAGTAATTTAGGAGAGAAAGCGTAGATCTGTGACCTCTACTACACTAGCCCAATTTATGGTGCAGACTGGATAATTGTTGTGATGTTAGCTCAGATCTCAACAGAAGATAGCCCTCATTCAATAGATGAACACATTGTATACAACTCAGTATAGTTGACAGACTTCATCAAGGAGCAGTTGAGTCTATTGTATCAGGAATATTAGATTATTTCCTATTTATAAAATGGGTGGTCTATGTAGGCAAGGAATATGTGGGAATTTAATCTTTATTAGTTCAGAAATGTTCTATTGATAAATGAGAACTTAATTTTCCTATACTCCTTTCAAGAGAGTAATAAGTGTTTTCTCTTTTCAAGAAAGAGTAGGTTAGGGGAGTAAGATCAGTTTTAATTTCTTTAAATGTGTTGGTGCTTTTTAATGTCTGCCAAAATGCCAAATGTTAATGTGTTCCTTCCAAAATTTCACTCTGTCTGGTTCTCTCCCTCCCCAAGTGTGCACACAAGTTCTTATCCCTGCATCTCATACCTGCAACCTCTCCCCAAGTTTCACCTGCCTCCTGAACTCTGTCATGTTCTCTGACACACAGATACCCTAGTTTCTTCTTCAAGTGGCTTTGCATATTCCCACTTACAGATAATATGCCAACTAGTGCTGTCTAATGGTAGAACCTTCTCCAAGTAGTGTCTGTTGGAGAGCATGGGCGTCCCTTCCCCTCAGTATTCACAGACATTCCGAGGGCCAGGCTATATAAGGGGGCACTGCACTCTTTACTGTCTCAGTTCCTTCCAACCGCAAATACCAAACAGAAGTGAACCACTCCAGTCCTTTAGATCTGGAGTTTTCTCCTACCTTAGTTTAGGATAGTATGTTGTTCTTAACTTTTAGTGTTAGTATTGTTAGTGTGTTGAGTAGTTTATAACAAGTTAACATAGATTTTGGATTAGGTTCTATGGGATGATGGAGCCAAAGAAGAAGAAAGTGGGCTTCGGGAGACGTGCTTCCTGCCCAGTGATCTTCTGCATCATATGACCATGTGAGGTGTCTTAAGTGCCTTGAAGAGGATCACTCCTTCTGGGTGTTCCATCTGGTGGACCTTCAAATCCAAAGCATATAAAGGGAGACAGAACAGGCTGCTGGTGCATCTGCTTAAGGAAGCTCTTGTTGCTAGACTTTTTGCTTCCAGGAGGTCTTTGGATCTGAACACGAAGAGGCCTGTTTCTGCTTCGATTGCACCATCGAATAAGGCTAAGGTGCCTAAGACAGCCCAGCGGCTCACAGCCCGGAACCCCCACTGGTGCTGGGTGGCGGGGGAGGGTAGGCGGGCAGCGGCGCGAGGCCCAGGACCCTCGCGGGTGCTGGGGGGAGGGCAGCGGCGCACGGCCTGGGACTCCTACTGGTTCTGGGTGGGGAAAGGGTTGGCGGGGATGGCAGGCTCCCTACCCGGCTCCGGGTGTCCCTGCAGCTCCTAGGTGGCGGAGGGGCCAGGGGGCTCCAAGCGCTGCTCCTGCCACTAGCATCGGCTGTGCGGCTTCCATTGGCTGGGGCCTGTGGGCATGGGCAGTGCATGGAGCCCGCTGGCCCTTCTGCCTAGGAGCTGTAGGGTCATGCCATTGGAAGCTGGGGAGCCCCACCCCAAGGTAAGCGCCCCCCCCCCGCAACTCCCGAATCCCCTGCCCTGAGCTCCCTCCCACACACCCAAACTGCTGCTGCTGGCTACTGCAGAAGTCACGGAGGTCACGGAAAGTCACGGAATCAGTGACTTTCGTGACCTCCTTGACAGTCTCGCAGCCTTACCAATCAATGTCCTGCTCTCAGTTTCATCTTTGGGAAAAGATGGGTACATTACCCTTTATGTCTCTAGCTAGTTTGATCTCATTTTGTGCCTTGGCCTTTCTGATTTTGTCCCTACATACTTGTGTTATTTGTTTATATTCAGCCTTTGTAATTTGACCTAGTTTCCACTTTTTGTAGGACTCTTTTTTGATTTTTAGATCATTGAAGATCTCCTGCTTAAGCCAGGGTGGTCTCTTGCCATACTTCCTATCTTTCCTACGCAGTGCGATAGTTTATTCTTGTGCCCTTAATAATATCCCTTTGAAAAACTGCCAACCATCTTCAATTGTTTTAGACTTGAAAACTTAGACTTGTTTCCCATGGGATCTTACCTACCAACTCCCTGAGTTTGCTAAAGTCTGCCTTGAAATCCATTGTCTTTATTTTGCTGTTTTCCCTCCTACCATTCCTTAGAATCATGAACTCTATCATTTCATGATCACTTTCACCCAACCTGCCTTCCACTTTCAAATTCTCAACCGGTTCTTCCCTGTTTGCCAAAATTAAATATAGAACAGCCTCTCCCCTAGTAGCTTTCTCCACCTTCTGAAATAAAAAACTGTCTCCAATACATTCCAAGAACTTGTTGGATAATCTGTGGCCTGCTGTGTTGTTTTCCCAACAGATGTCTGTTAATAGAAATAATAGAAAAGGGTTATGCAACACAGTTTGAAACACTACCTATTTTTAATTCCCTTACCCTTTCCTTTTCAGGGAACCATATCATAAAGTTGTTCTGCCAGAAGTTCAGAAGTTGCTTCTGAAGTTTCCAAAGATCTGTGGGTTCAAGGCTTTTATTCAAGTTATTTCCTGGTGCAGATTAAAAAAGTTGAACACATTCATCTGAAAGTTCCATTTTTGAATGTTAACCCTAGCCTCCCTCATTCCCTGGATGGGTTTGAAACTCTCAAGTTAAAAGATGCATATTCATATTCAACCAAATCATTGGAGGTGCCTCCATTTTATGGTGGGACAAAAATATTTTCAGTACAAGGTCCTGCTAGTTTGCCTTTGTACAATACCATGATTCGTTACAAAGTGCCTTCGATTTCTAAAACGATTCCAAGTTTGTTGTCATTCTAAACACATAGACCCAACCTCATCTTCCCTCCCTTTGATTTTACACTTCATTTTGGACCTCAAGGGGACACTCAGCTCCCTTAAGGTACATCTTGTCACAAAAACAGCTTTCCACTGCCAGGTAGACAGATACTCGGTGTTTGCTCACCCGCTGATGCATAGATTCCTTTAGGGCATTGGAATCTCTTCCTGCATGTGAGACCACCAGCTCCAGCCTGGGATCTTAACCCAGCTCTCTGGGCTTTGACTAGACCTCCCTTTGAGTCCATGGCAACTTGCTGTCTCTTACACCTGTCCATGAAGACAGCATTTCTAATTGCCATCATCTCAGCTAGGCTCATAGGAGAAATAGTGGCCCTGATGGCACACCAAGTCACGGTCTTTTTTTAAAGACAAAGTAACTCTAAGGCCGTATCCTAAGTTTCTCCCTATTTTCTCTGCACTTTCTGTATGAATCAGCAGATCCATCTCCCTGTTTTTCCCCCAAAACCACATTGTGACAACAGGGAGATGATTCTGCATATGATAGATGGTAGAAGAACACTAGCATTCTGCTGGGACAGGACTAAGGAATCTAGGAAATCCCGTAAGCTCTTCCTTTTGTTCACAGAAAGATCCAAGGGCTCTGTGATCTCGGCTCAAAGACTATCCAAATGAGTCTCTGGTTGCATTAATCACTGTTATCAAGGGTGCAACCTGCTGCCTCCATCCAGAGATCATACGCACTCCACGAGGTCCATTTCTACCTCAGTCACACTCCTCCTCGCTATCTCAGAAATCTGTAGAGTGGCGACTTGGGCCTCTGACCACACTTTTACAGAACATTATGCAATCACTGGAGATTTGGCCTCTGACGCCATCTTTGACTCCGGAGTGGAGTCTGTAACTACAGAGAGTGCTATGAAGTGCCAGCCTCCCATGGTGGGTACTGCTCAGGAGTCACCTACAGTGGAGCAGCCCATAAGGACACTACTCAAAGAAGAAGAAGTTACTCACCTTGTGCAGTAACGATGATTCTTTGAGATGTGTGTCCCTATGGGTGCTCCACAACCAGCCCTCCTCCCCTCTACTTCGGAATTCTCCATAGGGTTCTGTGGCAGAGAAGGCACTGGGGGTGGGGTGGGGAGGTTCGCCAGTGCAGTGCTAGATAGCCTCGAGGCAGACCACGAGGGAGGGAGAGCACCTGTCTGGTCTCAACGGACACTGCTACTAAAAATCTCTGATTAGAGGCGCAGGGGCGCACATACACCTACAGTGGAGCACCGATAAGGAAACACATCTCGAAGAACCATCGTTACTGCACTAAGTGAGTAACTTCCTCTTCTCATTCAGCTCTGTTGTGTGCCAAAGCAATTGGTCCATGGGATTGGTGCATACTACGTAACATCTATCTGGTCGCTCTTCATTTAGCAGGGGAGTAGTGTGCGGCAGAACAGCTCAGCAAAAACTGTTCTCAGATACTATGTGATACAAAAGATCCTCTCCTGTTGGGGTCAGCCTGTTGTGTACCTGTTTGCAACTAGTTCAGCAAAAAGTATTGTCAGTCAGACATCTTGGATGCTTTCCTAATACATTTGGGAGAAAACCGCCTATATACCTTTTGCTTTTTCTATTACTTCAGAAGGTGGTGAAGAAGATAAGACAGGACAAAGCACAGTTGACTCTGAATATATAGACCTTTGTATGGACCCGTTTCAGCTGTTGGAAGGAGTCTATAAACTACTCCCCTTGTCTCTGGCCCTGTGTTCCTTGTGAGCTGTGTAGTATGGTGGCCACCCAGGAGTGATTGAAATGCCGCACAGTTGATTAGCAGAGCCATTCACATCTAGCTGGACAGGTTAATAAAACTCTTCAAATTGTTTCTTACATGTATATAATACATAGAATGAAAACATTTTGCTTAAGAATTTTTTCATATCTGTATTCTGTTTTCTTATGTTTACACACTGAAGACTGCAGTGACTCAAAAGTGCTGTTCTACTCTGAAAAAGTACCATGTAAAAACAATACCTTCTTACTCAACATCCACTGCCTGTGTTTAGTGAGGGTCAAATCTATTTACTGTAGTGACCAAAATATATGTTTACTACTACTTACTGCTATAAACTGTGCACAGCCAACACAGTTTTGGGAAAGGGAGCTGGATTCTAATTGGGCTTGCACATCTGCAAGTGAATTCTTAGGTAGCTTTGAAATGAAGAGCCAGATTCTTTCCTCATTTACACCAATGAAATCCCATTGAAATCTTTAGGGTTGTACTTCTGTAAATGAGGACAGAATTTGGCTTGCAGTATCTTATTGGTTGTGGTATCTGAGGCAAAAAGAACTCAAGTTGACTTTTTAGATCCCTGTCTGAATTTGCAGGGCAAGCAGTTAGGAAAAAACTCTTTTCCTTTCTTTGGTATTAGAGGCCATTCTGGATGCCTCAGTATAATTTCCCCTGACAGCAGATGGAGATAATCTTGATGATGTCATCCCTTGCATATAAGTGACTCCTTGACCTTAGTTTCTGCCTTTAGCAGATGCAACATCTGTAACTGCCTGAGGAGAGAGACCTGAACCAGGAGAAAATTATAGTAGGCCCTCAGTGGTCTATAGTGATTTCTAGCCCCACATAATGTGCACTAGCCTTTGCAGCACGACAGATTGCAATGACAGTCTGCAAACTCTCTCTCAGTGCAGAAGGAACAATGAAATAGGCCTGAGAGATACAGGAGGATTGATAAACATTGATCAGCATTGTGCAGCAGAGTTACCTAACCGCCAGCATTTGGTGTGGTTTTTGGTACCTAATCTGCTGCCTTGGTTTCTCTAACCTTATCTGGACAGCTGCCATTATGTATTGGGCTGATGTCTGAAACTTCCTGCCAACCAATCAGCACCTTCCCTCTCCTCAGCTGCTCTTCATTCAGGGGGTGAGGGGAAGGACCTGAATAACTGGCAGTGGAAGAAAGGGAGATTGCAGCATTTGCTTCAGCAGCAGTAGCATGCTTGGAGCCAGACTAAGTGGGGAGAAGAGGTTTCAGGGTCTGGGTGTGGGGAAGGGAGAAAAGCTGAATTGGGAAGGCAGCTGAATAGTTCACGTATGCAGGGTGAGTTGTGACAATTTGGGGAATGTCTGTACAGCTTATGAATTCTGTGTGACTTTATGAACTCTCTGTATGTATTTGTACCAAGCTGCAAACTCCATTTTGAACATGCAGCCTTTTGTCTGTTGTTTTTTCACCACCATGTTGGATCAAAATTCAAACACTGGCAAAGACCTAACAGAGAGTTGTTAAATCTTGATGGTCCTCCATTCAGAAAGGAAGCACCCTAGATAAAAGGCTGTCTTCTACCTTGGAGAACTGGTTTGTTAGGAGAAAAGTCACCTGCCAGTGAAGTCACTTGGTAGTGGAAGGTTATAAGGGATAGGAATGTCTTTGGCCATTGTTTACCAGTTTAAAATGAGGGGAGCAGTTGCAGGAACCAGATGAGGTGTGGCTGGATGGAGACTGCTTACCTGAATATAGATGGTTCCCCAGGGACTCCCAAAGGATAGGCATGGTAGAGTGAAGTGTGTGAAGAGGGGAGAATTCAGCATGTTTGTTGTTTTCTAAATTAACTCTGTGTATATGTGTATCATGTGTTAGATTTCTGGTCAAAGTATCTGTTATATGCTACATATACCACATTGCATAAACCAAAAGGCTCATACCTTTGGATGGAGTTAGAGGAGAAGATATGTTTAAAATATTGTGGAATCTGAAGAGTCAGCATTGGTTCCAGGTGTGAGGCAGCTGGGCCACTTGGTCGCAGCTCTCAGGACTGGGTGCTGGACAGGGAATACACACTCTGAGTGTGCGTGTAGGCACCCCACGACTGGAACGGTGTTTGGATTCTAGTCAAACTCCTGAGCCTTAAAACATGGGGATCCAGAGGCTGAATTCCCCTCATGGTAATATGGTGAGTGGCCAATTGGGGGTGTTCGACCCGATCTGTGACAATATATGCCTGGACTGGAGAGGGAAATATGTTGGGTAGGGACACTGACAGATGTTTGAATATGTCATATATGTGTTTTTTTTTTTTTTTTTTTTTACCCTGAGGAGGAGAAGGGGGCCTGGAGAAGGTGCAGTGGAGGAGAAGGGATTTGGGGTAGGGGCAGGGCCGGCTCCAGGGTTTTGGCCACCCCAAGCAGCCCCCCCCCCGCCCAAAAAGCCGCGATCGCGATCTGCGGCGGCAATTCGGCGGAAGGTCCTTCGCTGGGAGCGGGAGTGAGGGACCATCCGCCGAATTGCTGCCGAATAGCTGGACCTGCCGCCCCTCTCCGGAGTGGCCACGCCAAGCACCTGCTTGCCAAGCTGGTGCCTGGAGCCGGCCCTGGGTAGGGGTATGGTAGCGGTTGCTGCAAGAGGTCAAGAAATGGGAATGAGAACAAGCGTAGTAGCATAGTAGCAGCTGGAGCTGTCACAGTAGCAGCTGGAGTTAGGAGGTAAGGATACAAATGCAAGAGGAAGAACATATTAGCACACGTAGCAGTCCTAGTGCAAGCCTAGAGAGTGGAGCTGGAAGGGAAGAGGTTACAGTGGGGTAATAGAGGGATGAATCTAGAGGTGTAATAGCTGGAAGGTAAATATGTTCATGGGGTCTCAGAGTTGGGAGCAGAAGGGAAGAATTAGGAGAGGGTCAGCCTTCAGCGAAGAGAGTGAGGAACCCCTGAATGTGCCAGAAAGAGAATGGGCCTGTTGCCTGCCTCCAAAGATCTGTAAATTAAAAATATTCATTTATCTTTAGGCTGCATTTGCAAATTATGGGCTTTCTTTCAAGTTCTATGCATATTATTACCTTGGCTTTTTTATGTCCTTTTTGAGATCGATCTAGTATACTACTTCAAGTAATTGGCCCTATGGATGTGCCACGCCAGGGATGTGCCTGTGCATTTTTGATCAGAGGTTTTTGTCATTAGTGCCCTTGGATCTATGCCTGTGCCCTACAACCCCTCATGCTCCTGTACAAGAGCATATAGGGAGGGCCTGCCGCTGCTGCAGTTCCTTCTCAACTACCTGTGGCTTGAGACAGAGTGCTGTGGTGTCTGTTAGCTAGCTAAGTAGCTTTTAAATTATTTTACTCTTTATTTTATTGTATTAAGTATTTATTTTTGTTTGGTGTTGGCTTGTGCCTTCAGGGAGTTCCCGCTCCCACTTTTTGCAATCAGGACCACTGTCACCCTGGGCCCCTGTCTGTTTTCAGCCTTTCCTACTCAGGTTATGACAAAAACCCTAGGCTTCAAACCCTGCCAGATGTGCCACAGGTCCTTTCCCATCAGTGGTGGACACTCCTGCTGCCTCGGAGAGTCTCCTTTCCTGTTCACATGTAATGTCTGCTCTGGCTTCAAGAGTATATCCAGGAAACTAAGGAGAAGATAGGCTGAAACTGTTCCTTATGGATCACTCCTTGAGGCCTGCAGGGTCCAGTTCTCCCCCTTGTGCATTGGCCTCAGTTGCTCAGAATGCTCCAGTGACTTCTTCAGCTCGGGGGTGACTCGTCACCCCCGGCAAGTGAGGCATAGCCTGACCAAGAATTCCAAAAGCTACAAAATATGTTTTGCATATTCTTTTTTATTTAACTGATAAATATATACACATTTAAAGACAAATTGTGATTTAATGTAAATGTCACAACTTTCTCTCTCCAGTAGTGAAATGCAATGTCAGAAAGTTCTAAGAATGTAGAACTTGGTATAACTTGCCACACCCAGGATTCACTATATAAGGGTGTTCCTGTGATAAACACTGCTTGGTGAGGCCATGGTAGGATTGTAGCAGTTGAGCCTGGGATGCAGGAGGCTTTCATGGGGCAGGGATGGGGCCTGCATGCCCTCACCCCTGGGGCAGGCCCCATGTGTGTGTGCAAGCTCCAGCTTTCTGGTCTGCCTGCTGCATCTTCCTTATAAATAAGGTAAGCTTTTAATAGCTATTAAATTATACATTGTGTGGGAATGGAAATAACTATTTTGTGATTTGTGCCTTCCTGTCAAAGAAAATCACCATCCACCATTGCTCCAGTAAGTGAAGAGCCTCGGTCACCTTTGGACTCTTCAAAGTCTTCTAAGACAAAAAGACTTCATTCCTCTGAGAAATCCCAGAAGAAGGGGAATGTCACTCTTAACACCAGGGAGTAATGAGATCTCGCATCTTCTTATGGGTACTGCTCAGGCTTCTACCTCTTTCGGTACTGAGTTGCTGGTACCAACAAAAAATACTCCCAGTACACTGTGTACTGAGAAGTCTCTCTGCAACCAGCCGTGTCTGGCACCATCAGTTAATACCCAGATTGTAGCCCTCCAAACACAAGGGCTCCTTGAAGAAATTGTCCTGGCCCCCTGCTACGGTACCACCTTTCTCAGCTCATGGCCACATAGAGTGTACAGTGTGTCCATCTGTATCATCTCTGGTACGGATCAATGTACTTCATACTGAGGAACAGTGCCCAGGTTCACGAGGATCTCCAAGTCATGGAAGAGCCTGAATTCCTTTTGCTGAGGGGTACCAAGAAGGATTTCCTGCTGGTACTGACATATCCTCTGAAGTTGGCATAGCCTTTGGAACAACTACATCTGCATGCACGGGCTCGATCTGCAGTACTGACACAGCCTCCGGTACTGATATCTAGCACTCCTCCTCTGAATATGGAAGATTACTTTCTTGGATGCGCAAATTTCTGTCTGGGATTCCACCATCTTCCCATTCCAACCTTCTTCGCTTAAGGTATTTCCCAAAGATGAAACCTCAGGAACTAGTTGGCAACTGCCCCGTCAGCCTTGGCAGGAACACCCCTGGTGTCCCACTCCTTTATACCCCACCACAGTGGGCTTTTTGGAACCCTTGAGCCCCTTATGGTGATGAATTCTACAGGATGCCCTCATGGAAAGAGGACCCGCCAAGATCAACATCCACCAGCACATTGATACCTTCTTCCGCACAAGGACCCTCCAGAGAAACAGAAGTTAAGAGTAGTCATGGAAGCTCTACCATCTAACAAATCCTCCTCACCAGACAAGGTAGTTATGCCTCTCCATCATCCCACATGGCTGACTTTAAGGCCTTTCAAGATCTAATAAAAAGAATAGGAGAAGCCTTGCAGATCCTTTTGGCAGAAAACCAGAACATCATGACTCCCTAGTGAATGTTTTACATACCACTCCTCAATACAAGATTTCCTTGCCCATTAATGATGTTTTACTATCACTGGCCTGTATGATATGGCCAATATCAGTGACCATCCCATGCAAATGCAAAAGAACTGATTTAAAACAAAATGTACACCAGCCAAGGGGTCAACAGACCTTTTCTCCCATCTCCCCTAACTCTTTGGTCGTCAGTGCTGTCAATGGCAAAAATAGGCAGTATCAATCCAGATTGACTTCCTGCCCTCTGCAGTAAGCACCTGGATCTCTTTGGCTGCAAGAGCTATTAGTTACAACCCTGAATTGTAGAGAGAGCAAAGATCAGCCCTTGGTGGCAAAAATGACGTTACAAATTACAGTAATTTTGTACATGTTATTGATCATTTGCCTCATGACAAGAAGTAGTTTCAAGCTCTCATTATAGAAGGCCATATGGTTGCAAAGGCTTCCCTTCAGGTTTTCCTCAATGAGGTGGACACAGCTTTGTTTTCTGTGGCAACTAGTGCTAAAGTCATGCATTGAACCTCATGGCTGAATCCTCTGGCCTTCCCAGGGAGGTACAAATTCCCTTTGAAGGGCCTAAGCTCTTCAGTGATGAAGGAGAATCCCTCCACTCAGTGACTGTAGGATGACTCTGCGATGTTTCAACATATACATGCCTATGACAAAAAGAAAATACAGCAAACTGCAGACAGCACAACTGTCTCGCCCAGTTGAGTACCAAACCTCCCTCAGATTAACGGAACCACCTAGAAAGATGTTCAGATTCCACAAAAAGGCACTGTCATATAGAGTGACCTCTCAGTTGGCGACCTCTTCCAAGTGACTATTTTGACATGTTGGCTGAAGGTCACAAATCACCCCTTATTATGGATCTTATGCTGCATCAGTCCACTCTCCATCTGCCCTATAGAGACCACTTGGAGTTCATCCCTCAGACTGATGGATCTTAGAAGTTGTCTTGATGGGCCATCCCTCTTCCCCATCCCTATTCAATGATCCTTCTCACGAGGGGCTCCTAAGGCAGGAGGTACAATCTCTCCTGCTTCTGGGGATTATCAAACCCATTCCCCTGAATCTCATCGGGAAAGGGTTCTATTCCAAGTATTTCTTGGTTCCCCCCCCCGCCCCCAAAAGGATGATGGAGACCAATTCTGAATCTCAGGACTCCAAACAATTTTATTTTTACACAGTGACTCGGGATGGTAATCTGAATCACTGTGTAAGAATAAAGCAGCAGTAATTTTATCCGTAGATCCTGGGGACTGGTTTGTTGCCCTTGACATCCAGAATGCATACTTTCATATAGCCATGCACTCATCTTACAGGTGCGTCCTATGATTCATCGTGTGCAAGGACCACTGCCAATATGGTTTTCTACTCTTTGGCCTCTTAACTGACCCAAGAGTCTTCACAAAGGTCCTTTCCATCATCCCATCCCATTTTCGTCAGATGGCATAATCATCTTTTCCTGCCTGGACTGGTCGTTTCTTCCTCAAGGTCCAGTTGGTAACTAACAAGGCCCTAACCTCTTCCATTCTTTAGGCCTTCGTCTCAGTGCAGAAAAGTATACTTTAACACTTGTGGAATACATAGACTTCGTTGGAGCCACTCTAGACTCCACAACTTCCAGGGCATACCTGTATGCAGAGAGGTTCACCACAATTTCCAGCCTCATTTCCACACTACAGTAGAGCACACAAGCCACAGCAAAGGCTTGTAGCTATACCTCAAAGTGTCCTTGACTCCCTCAACTGGTGGAAGGAACCTGAAAAGGTTTTGTGTGGGAATTCCATTCTTGTCCCTGCCTTCTCTCCCAATGTCATCATCACAGGCACCTCCCTGGTAGGTTGAGCGACCCATCCCCAGGGCTTCACAATTTAAGGCAAATGGACTCCCGAGGAGTCGTTACTCCATGTCATTATTCTTAAAACTTCATGCAATTCAATATGTTTGCCATCACTTCCTACCCAACATCAGGGGTCTTTCAGTCAGAGTAATCATCAACAGAGCAATGATGTATTCTGTTTATTCCCAAGGAGGATCAAGATCCAAACCCTTAGGCACAGAGTTGGTAATGCTATGGAATTGGTGCATATCCCACCACATAGAGATTGGCTGCAAAATGTCATAGCAGACTCCCTGAGAAGGCATTTCTATCAGGACTAGGAATGTGAGCTGAGTGGTTCAGTATTTCAGGAGATCTATTTCACCTGTAGTTCACTGGAGATAGATCTGTTTGCGGTGCTGTCCAGCACAAAGTACTGGTGAGACTGTGCCCTCTGCTCAAGTAGAAGTAACTGACTGGGAAACATCCTCGTGTCCTGCAATTCAGTTATCTTCCACACTGTTGCTCCTCAAGGATCTGTACAAACTGAAATAAGATAGAGCTTTGACCATTTTAGAGTGCCATCGTGAGCAGGGTAGATATTCTTCCCAGACCTGATTCTCCCCTCTCTTCGTCTGCCTCTTAGCCTTCCTCTGACAGCAGGACTTCTTTGGGGATTGGGCATCATAGCCTAACCCCCAACCTCTCATCACTGCACCTCAAGGCCTGGTCCTCGATGGGTCTTGGACTTAGAGCAGGTTTGTTCAGACAGTGCTGCTGAATAGTAGGAAACTCTCCACAAGTGGAAAAGTGGAAGTGTTTCCAAGCCTGGTGTACCCAATGGTCCATATTGCCTTCTGAGTGTGTTCACACACAGTTGAATACTTATTAAATTTAAAAACCTGAGTTTGTCTCTGAGCTCTGTTAAGGTTCACCTAGCTGCCATTACAACCTTTTACCCACCGCTCGAAGGATTTTCAGTTTCATCCACACTACAGTTGTATGATTCATTAAGGGTTTGTCTAATTTTTTCCTCATGGAAGAGAGCCTGCTCTGCCTTGGGACTTTAGTTTGGTTCTCCAGTTTGGTTCTCCGTGCCTTGAGGAAAAACCCCATTCTCATCCATGGGGAACTGTTTGTTTCTTCATTTATCCTTCAAAACCTTGTTCACCATAGCCATCACATCACCCAGAAGGGTAGGGGAACCAGGAGCACCAATGACTGATCCAGCAGACATGGTGCTTTATCGCAGTAAGGCGACTTTACATCCTAATCCTCAATTCCTGCCTAAGGTGTTATTGGATTTTCATATCAATGAGAACATTCAGTTGACAGGTTTCAGAGTAGCAGCCGTGTTAGTCTGTATCCGCAAAAAGAACAGGAGTACTTGTGGCACCTTAGAGACTAACAAATTTATTAGAGCATAAGCTTTCGTGGACTACAGCCCACTGCATCCGAAGAAGTGGGCTGTAGTCCACGAAAGCTTATGCTCTAATAAATTTGTTAGTCTCTAAGGTGCCACAAGTACTCCTGTTCTTTATTCAGTTGACAGTGTTTTACCCCAGGCCTCGCTCTTATGAGAGAGGAAGTCAGTCTTCATACTCTGGTTGGAAAAGGAGCTCTTGCCTACTATCTCAGTAGGACCAAACCCTTCACTGTTTCTTCCAGACTCTTTGTCTCTTTCATGGAGAGAATAAAGGGACACCCAATTTCCACTCAAAGCCTGTTGAAGGGGGTTTCAGGATGCATTTTGGCATGTCTGTAAAGCTTCTGGAGTACATCCGCCACCTAGGGTGAGTGCCTGTTCCACTAGAGCTAAGTCCACTTTTATAGCCGTCCACCTCTATTGCCCTACTTAAAAACATACCCATCACAGACATTTGCATGGCATCCAGTCATCTGTGCACACATTTTCCTAGCGTTATGCTATATTGCATGCTTCGAGAGTAGATATGGCCTTTCGTAAAGCTGTTATCTGATCTGTACAGAACTCATCTCCTCTGTAATTGAGCCACTGCTTAGAAATTTCCTGACATGGAGCACCCATAGGGAAAATAACTTGAAGAAGGAGAAATTATTTAACTGTACAGTAACTGGCGTTATTGAGAAGTTTTGTACCTCTGGGTGCTCCACTACCTGTCGTCCCCTTCTTCTGCTCCAGAGTTATTGCCTCTGGGCTTCATGGTTGAGAAGGAACTGGACCAGCGATGGGTCCTGTTCTCCCTATATGCCCTTGAACTGGAGCATGAGGGCATGTAGGGCACAGGTGCAGATCCACGGGCACTGCTGACCAGCCCCATGGAAGCTCAGCTAGCTTTTGAGCTCATATTCAGTGAGTCAAGAGTACAACATAAATTGCTCCTGCGGAAACTCTAGCACCATGTTGCTAGGGTTTCATTTACATTCAAAATAGGATCCTACTCATGGTTCCTCCATCTGTAGAGATCACAGAGGGAAGAGGTTTACTTAATAAATAAAATAAAATAAAAAAAAAAAGGTAGAGAACTTCTGTTACCTATCTCCTGCTGCCACTCTTGTCTTTTCCCTTGGTCCAGTTGAGCAGTCGAGACTCGAAAATTGCAGTAAGATGTTACTTTGGTATAAATGAGCTATGTATGAAAGATTGCTGCCTATTTTAAGAATCACCGAGATCAAAACACTTTGCGAATTTTTTAAAGCTGAACCATTAAGCCTTTTTATTAGAAAGGCGGGGAAAAAGACTTTTCTGCTCCCACACATGGTACAAATGAAAAAGGAGATGTAATTAATAGTGCTTCCTGTTATAAAGTCAATGAATTCCCTCTTTCCAACCTTTGGTCATTCAAGAGGGATAAGGCACGTGCAGGCATTGTCACTGCTCTCCTCTAGGGAGGAGCAGATTGTACAATGTAATGAATACAAGAAAAGAAATATGGTACGGTAACAAAGGGTCAAAACTAGGGAACCTGAAGGGGACACAGGACAGAGAACCCTGGACAATGCCCACTGCTCCTCAACAGTATCCAAGGAGCCAGTGGACGTGGCCCGGAGGAACTCTGCCCGGATGCATGAACAGATAAAGAAACAAAAACAGGCACCCCGCCACCCCCTCCCCCCCATAGCTATCATCTCAGTTAACTAAAGGTAGGTAGGATTACTTCGCTGACCCATTCCCTTCCCCTAGTACTATGCTAGATCCAGTGTTCCTACCTTCACTACATTGTTCCCTCTTTTTCCTTCATCTGAGGCAGCAGCCACAACATGCATATCCAAAATAAAAAAGGGGGTAATCACTTTGAGCCAAATGAGTATTCCCAGAAAGAAGTAACCAAAGTAATTTTTGCTTTGATTTTTTTATATATTGCTCTAATATCACAGCTTAATTTTGATTCAGTAATTCATTTAAAATTGCTGTGTGATTCTGTATAATCTCTAAATAGCTAAAGTTTTTGAAATATCCTTTCTGATAATTAATTGTATATCTAGCGCAGAATGCCCACTCTTGGAATCCAAGGGATTTAGCTTTCAAGAACGACCAAAATCTACTTTAAATTCAACTTTATATAACTTAATAAATGCTATGGTCTAATTCCTATATAACGATAATTAAAAATTAAACACAAAACTACTGTGTAACTTTTTCTTTCAGTTAAGTTTATGTTAATTTAACCAAACAGTCATTTTATCAAATGATTCTGCCCTGCTTTTCTGAAAATGTGAGGAACGGTATACCTTGTAAATAATGCATAAAGATATCGTCTGCAGATTAGAAATGTAAGACAAGATAATATATAAAAAAGAGCATTTAAAAAGCACCCATTTAAAGTCTAGAAAAAGATCTCTTTTTGAAGGTTCAGATCTGTTGCATATTATCCCTATAATTCTGATGATCTGAAGTCCCCCAGTCCTTGTGTTGTTGCTGGCAATAGTATGGACAAACTAGTAAGTACTCATCTGTCAGTCAATGATGTGGTAGCCAATTTGGATGCAGAATTTTTGTAAACAAACTCTCTTCGCCTGGCTTGCAAACAGACTTCCTCCGTTCTCCTGCCTTGCACGAAGAATCCATCTATACATGGTGCCTGTCTGCTGAGGTCCATTTTTCATCCATTTGCTCAGCATAGCTATGAAACTACATGGAAAAAGGGGAAGACAAATGAAACTTCCTCCCAGGAAAAAGCTGAGCGAGAAGGGCTGTAAATGCTATATCTGTGCCTTCAGTAACAGTTCTGTTCTTCCTGTCCTTTCTTCTCCTCCCCTCCACCTCTTTTCAGCTTCTGGCACACCCACTTCCACCAACAACAGCTTTCCATTCTAAGTCTTTGGACCGGCTTCTTGAAGACAGTGTGTCCCTTCACAATGCCCTGGACAAGTTGGAATGGCTATTTAAAATGAGCATTTGACCTGAGAGGTACTACTCTGGTTGTCACAAAGTCTCTTCTTCTACTTAGAAGAAAGAAAGGATCACTGTACAGGCTGCCTCTGTGCCCCTGCTCTCAAAACTAGGGATCTCCTGAGGCTTGGTCTACACTACCCCCCTAATTCGAACTAAGGTACGCAACTTCAGCTACGTGAATAACGTAGCTGAAGTCGAAGTACCTTAGTTCGAACTTACCTTGGTCCACACTCGGCAGGCAGGCTCCCCCGTCGACTCCGCGGTACTCCTCTCGCCGAGCTGGAGTACCGCAGTCGACGGCAAGCACTTCCGGGTTCGACTTATCGCGTCCAGACTAGACGCGATAAGTCGAACCCAGAACTTCGATTTCCAGCCGTCGAACTAGCTGGTAAGTGTAGCCAAGGCCTCAAAGACGAGAACTTTATACTTACTATATGGTGGCTTGGATTGAGCCAGTACAGCGTACCAGTACATTTTTCATGCTGCCTTCTTGTTCTCCAGAATCTAAGCTTTTATTTAAAAAAGGTGGGGTGAGGAAGAAGAGACTTCTCTGGCTGTTACAGTTGCTGAGATGGATTTTGTTCACTTTTGTGAGGTTAACTAATGAACTGAGGTCTGCCTATGTTCACAGAACCTGAAACAGTAATTCTGATAAGTGTGAACTGCTCCATTCATCTCAAAGGATGATAACTCAGATGCCCAGTGATGATAATGTAAACGTTAACATTTTACCTATTTCACTGCTTGCCAAAGCATGCAAGAAAAGAGAGGGAGGATCATATTTTGAAGATCTGAACAATCTGCTTTGAGCAACAGCTCATTTTGACACCATGAATTAGTAGATTTGAGAGTACTACCCCTTCCCCTCTTCACTAACTAGTCAAGAAGAAGCCAAACTCTAGGAACTTAATAGAGCCCAGCAGGGCATTTGAGCCCCACTCAAGGGGCTCAGTGGGGCATATGAGCCTAACCAAGCAGAAGTGAAGCACGAGTAGCCCAGCAGCACTTATGGGGTGTATTGATGCCTGGGAATGGGGGAGCCAGTCCCAGAGATCATAAGCAATCATATTTTGAACATTTGCACTATCAACTGTGAGTGGCATCTCATGTGCATGGAGATAATTTTATAAGGGAGACTTTGAAGAGTATCACTACTTTTTTTTTTTTCTCAGTCTCACCACCACTATAAGGTGTGGTTTACATTTTCTTTTTGGTGCATCTGTTACAGGATATTGGCCAGGGAATCCACTATCCCTTCCATTTTGATGGTGTTCAGAAATGGTTTAAGAAAAAGTTACCTGCTAGCTTCTACCGTCCAAAATTATAAGGAAAGTGAAATTTGGAAGGAATAAAAAAGGTGGTGATGTTGTTCAAAGCCCAGCCACAAAATATGCTCGCCCCATCTGAGTCATCAGTATGGGATGCTGCTCACAGTAGATTGTGCAGATAATCCAAATATGATTGTGCATGCTGAGTTCCTTTGAGTTTTGCATTTTAAACTGACTAAATAAACCTTATGCATATGGTTTCTGTTGAGCCCCTTCGGTGTGACTCCTTGAATCTGGGAAAATAATAAGTGGTGTTTTCTCTCACTAGCTGTTTCTGAACTTTGGTAGTAAAACTTCCTTGTAACCAAGTTCCTGAAGGCAGTCTCTTAGCTTGGGCCACTCTTAATTTTTCTCTATTTCCAGAAGTTCTCAACTGGGAAGTCTGCCTGCACCCTGAGAGGCAGAGGAACTGCATGTGAAAATCCAGCATCTGGTTTTGACGTAATCCTTCCATTCTGCTCAGCACTGATAAGGCTTCAACTGGAGTATTGTATCCAGTTCTGGGCACCATACTTCAGGAAAGATGTGGACAAATTGGCGAAAGTCCAGAGCAGAGCAACAAAAATGAATAGAAGCCTAGAAAACATGACTTGTGAGGAAAGATTGAAAAACTTGGGTTTGTTTAGTCAGGGGACAGGAGGAGAAGTAAACAACTTCAATTGCAGCAAGGGAGATTTAGGTTATACATTAGGGAAAGCTCCCTAACTGTAAGGGTAGTTAAGGACTGGGACAAATTACCTAGGGAGGTTGTGGAATCTCTGCCATTGGAGGTTTTTAAGAAAAGGTTAGACAAACACCGTCAGGGATGGTTTAGGTAAGACTTAGTTTTTCCTCAGTGCAGGAGACTGGACTAGATGACCTATCGCAGTCCTTTTCAGTCAATCCTACATTTCTATGATTCTTTGATCTGTATTGACTACCGGTTCTTTAAATAATAGATGACAAGGGCTCAGTATTTCTCTGTTGTTCCTCATCATAGAAAATCATGGTCTAATAGAAACTTGTTTTTTCTTCATGGTGAGGTCCACAGATCTATTCCGTCAGTCTCCTTGCAGCTTAGGAGCAGAGCCAGTCATTGGCAGTGGGTGAAGACCCCACCTCCCAAAGTTCCCTCCAGTTTATTATACCTCACCTAAAAGATTGGGAAAATATCAGGCTGTCCTCCCCAGTTGCCTCTGAGGTCAGCATGCCCTAATTATTGGGCTGTCATTCTCAGCTGCTGCTGATGTCCAGGTTATTGTTGCCAGCTTTGGTTGCAATTTGCCATGCCTTGCCACAACCTCCTTCTCCCAGGAGATGGCTATATAGTGATGAAAGAAACAGCAGCCCAAACATGGAAGAAATGGACTAGCTGCTCCAAGAAGCAATAATTTAAGGTGTCAAGAAACTTTATCTCTGTATCCCTTCCTGAGGTGATATGTACCCAGTCAATATGGGGATAGTTGAAATCCCCTATTATTATTATTTTTTTAGTTTAATAGCCTCTCTAATCTCCCTGAGCATTTCACAGTCACTATCACCATCCTGGTGAGATGGTCTGTAATATTCCCCTAAGTGCCATTGAAACTCAGTGGAACTTACTCTTCGACGTGACTTTTGAAACTGGGATTTAGGTCCTAAGTTATTTACACATCTTTTGAAAATTTTACCCCTATTGTTTTTTGTGGCAAAGTCAACATGGCTTCCTCCTCTTCCGTTTAAACATAGAGAGATTTGTACAGATTATGAAGGGTTGAAAAACTACCTTCTGCAATGTGTCTTTCTATTTATTTCAATTTGTTTTCTAGCATTACAACCAGGTTGTACAACTAGCACAACTCTTGGAACAGTGTATAATGTATGCATATATAAAGTATATACATACGCACATGTGCAAGAAATGAAAATATCAATAAATTTTAAAAGATCTCTCCTGTAGGGAAAACCTTGCAACTGAATTTTTGAGTTTCTCTTGTCCAGGAATTCAGCAGATGTTGATTGCCTCTGGAGGCAGAGTATTCCACTTACCCATTTTAGTCCTTGTAACCTGTGTGTCAGATTTCAGTCTGACGGTGTCAGGAACAACAAAGTAACACTGTCATTTGTTCCTCAAAAATGATTTGACTGTATTCCCCCAATTTAAATTCATGTGGAATGGCTCATCAGCAAGACAAGATCATCCTTCACAGTAAACTGTGAGTGTGTTTAAAATCAGGTACCTCCTGTTAATTGATTTGCTTTTAGGACCTTCATAATCAGATGTTATTTCTGATATAATTATATTTACAAAATTTCACCTACGTGTGGTTAGACTTTGAGGTCCTGTGGGAGTGAGCCATGAGGCATTTCTGAAAAGCAGTCACCAACTGTGAAAGTTTGGCAAACCAAGGTCTAATAAATCTAATTTATTTTATACCATGCCTAACACCATAGTAGTTGAGCACCTAAATATATACTAATCTTGTTAGTTGTACCAAACTAGACTTTATTTAAAGTCAGTTTAAAATGGAAAAGTCAAAGGTTTGTCATTAACAAATAATTATTTTTCTAAACTGCTAATATAGATAACATTTCAGTAGAGAGGGTTATTTTGGCATCAGACATCCTTTATTTATAGGCATACTTAGCAAGTTGACATATTCAAGCTTTTATATATTTTTGCTATGGATGTGTGACATTTATAATAACACCTAGTGAAGAGTGATTCGAAACCTCATTCAATAGCTAAAATATAGGGTTTTTACTCATGGGATAGTTGTTGAATTCTAACCAGAATTAATAAGTGAAACCTTTTGAAATTACCATTCTAAAACTGTTATCATAAAAATTTGGTGAACTCTCAGCTTCTGAAAGTGATCTTTGCAGATTAGAGTAGTCCTTTTTGACAATTTAGGGGTTGTCTAAGTGCTGTGTGTCATTAAAAGAAACACCTATGTTTTAGTAGACTGTCATTTGAATTCAGGTACTGATAAAAATGTCTCATATGAAAACTTGAAAAAACAATACATTTAAGTTTTTTTTTAAACAAGCTTCATAAAGAAAAGATTAGCAGTGTAAAGAAAGCATATGTGGAATACCACATGTTCTTATATTCAGCATCATATACTTATTTTCATTCTAGCACAATGTTTTGCTCTGGAGAGTTGTGTGAAAATTGTAAAATGAATTTACTCAACTGACCTTTTTAAAAGGATTGTTAATTATAGTGTTTATGGGCCTAATTTTCACTTGGTGTAAATTGGCATCACTCACTGAGTTAACTGGAAATATGGTGATTTACACTAGATAAATGTCTGGGTTCAGATGTTCAAATGTACCTTTTAAAAGACAAAACTTTTATCTTTATTTTCAACTTGAGATTTCCCTTCAGTTGAGATTCTTGGTACAGTGTATAGTTTGTTTTTTTTAAAGGGAAGAGAAAACAGTCTACTCTGTTAAACATATGTGTTCTATGAAAAATTTAGGCTGAAAACCTCCACCCATCAGCACAAGAGATAATTATGAACAAAAGGACAAATCTCAGCATCATACCTCCTTACTCATGTTCAAAACTTTGTTTACTTTGTTTTTCTAATATAACAGTGTGTGGCCCAGGATATTTATGTTGTTGAAGGATAGATCAAAAGAGAAAGCTACATGGATTCTTGTTATGTGTAATATTAATATCCAATGTACAAGTAAATAAAAATGCAACCTAGCTTGGTAAGAAACATGCAGTGTTGTCTTGAAACAAATTAGCTTGTGGTTTTCACTTGGAAGGAGGGAGCTTTTAGTCTACTGAGACTATCAGTGTGCTGATGATGTCATTGCATTCATTTGTTATCCAGCTGTTCAGAGCTTGTCTTGTATCTGCATTGTCAGAAAGATTAGCTAACTTACTGGCAGATAAGTCTATCTGAGCTAACAAAAAGACCATCCTCTATCTCCTCATAGTAATTCTTCCTTTAGCATATCATAATTGCGTTTCTTTAAAATTACCACTGTGTATCATAACTAGATTGGAAATTAAGTCATGAGGCAGCATTTACATTATTTTAGTCATTTAACAGAGTGAATATTTCTGCTGTATCTCATACTGATATGTTTTCTGAAGCTCTTCTCTAGCTTTCAGGCTTACTAATGGTCCTAATTCATAGATTTTTGAGTCCCTGCTACTTAGATGTTCTCCAGTCTTTTCTACTCTGTGCAGGCAGTGTTTCTTTCCTTCACAGAAGCATTTCAAGCTTTGCTTCTCAACAGCATATGAGTCAACATTATAGTTAAGGTTCAAAAACACTGTGTCTATTTTAGGAGCAATATGAACTTCAATCTTTTCATAAGAGGATTGTTCATCTATGTTACTACAACACCTCAGATTTGTAGAGAGAGGTGGCAGAAGTTTGTGATTCATTGGGTTCTTTCTCCCTGCATCAGGGTCAGTCATGTGGATTAAAAGATTTTGCTTACAGAAGTGTATTTCTAGCCATTCAACAGGGGATAGTACCAGCAACAAAGCAGGAACAGACTTCAAGGCATCTCTTCAGACTTCAATTCATGTTGCTGAAGATTCAGCAGCAGCCATCCAGATGGCTGTCGAAACTGAGATAAATACAAAATCGTTATTAGTAAAGTTTGCAGGGGTCTCAGATCCAGTCGGGCACTCCCTGCTGGCCACCCATCAGATTGCTTCAAAGGGAACCTAAGCCTCTGGATTCCTGGGTCTCCACATTGGTTAAGCCTCCCCTGGTTTCAGCAGGCTGCAGCACTGTTTCTTCCCTTGTCCTCTCCCAGACACTTATTCTGTCTGCTACCCCTTCATGGAAATAGAGCTCCTCAGCCCACCAGCACTGTCCCCCACGGTACCCTAATTGCTTAAACACATAGAATCAGAGGACTGGAAGGGATCTTGAGGTGTCATCTAGTCCAGTTCCTTGCCTCATGGCAGGACTAAGTATTATCTAGACCATTCCTGACAGGTGTTTATCTAATCTCTTAAAAATCTCCAGTGATGGAGATTCCACAACCTCCCTGGGCAATTTATTCCAGTGCTTAATCACCCTGACAGTTAAGAAGTTTTTCCTAATGTCCAACCTAAACCTCCCTTGCTGCAATTTAAGCCCATTGCTTCTTGTCCTATCCTCAGAAGTTAAGAACAATTTTTCTCTGTCCTCCTTGTAACAACCTTTTATGTACTTGAAAACTATTATCATATTCCTCTCCGTCTCCTCTTTTCCAGACTAAACATTTTTTCAGTCTTCCCTCATAGGTCATGTTTTCTAGACCTTTAATCATTTTTGTTGCTCTTCTCTGGACTCTCTCCAGTTTGTCCACATCTTTCCTGAAATGTGGTGGCCGGAACTGGACACAATACTCCAGATGAGGCCTAATCAGCACAGAGTAGAGTGGAAATATTACTTGTCGTGTCTTGATTAGAACACTCCTGCTAATACATCCCAGAATGATGTTGGCTTTTTTTTGCAACAGCATTACACTATTGACTCATATTTAGCTTGTGGTCCTCTATGACCGTCAGATCCCTTTCCGCAGTACTCCTTTCTAGACAGTCATTTTCCCATTTTGTATTTGTGCAACTGATTGTTCCTTCCTAAATGGAGTACTTTGCACTTGTCCTTATTAAATTTCACCCTGTACATATCCTTTCCCTGAATCCCACTGAAAGATGTGAGTCTTCTGGTTTACAGTTTAACTGTGTCCCAAGGATTGTGGTAATTTTACAAAGAGAAACACTTATTGTCATATAAAGCACAGGAGAGTACAGATCATACAAAATAATAAAACCTACACCTATTTCTCTATCTTCACTCCAGGACGTTATTTGGGCAGAAGTCAGGGTCCGATCTGGGGGTGTCCAGGTCCTTCTGGGTTCAATGTATGACTTGTGGACCAGAACATAGAGCCATCTTCTCCCAGGGCAGCTTGCTTCCTTTGCCCTTAACCAGACTGACCTCTTTCTTCCTTTTGCCCAAGGCTTTCCTTTCCCTATGTGACTCTTTTTATTTAAATAATTCCCTGATCACCTGGCTTTCTTTGTTTTGTCTTTTGGTAACGTTACACTGCGTCACCAAAACCGCTCTCTTCAGATGGAGAAGGAAGTATCTTTTCCTTTGGGAAAAGTAACTCTTTTCCATAACTTTTGTATGGTCAAAGCACCGTCATTAACTTTAAGTGATCCCTATTGTACACCTTCTGGAGTGTACCTGCTGTAGGTCCCGTCCACAATGGTGGATATACAGATATAGGCTTTCCATGATGTAGGATTTTTATTATAACTTCAGAATAACTTTGCAATAGCAACCAGAATTCATAAGTTGTATAGACAGAGCCGCAAAATTATCACATCCTGTGACACAAAAATTGAAGTGGTAGATAATGACAAGGTCACATGAACTCTACAGAGTGATCTAGATTGGTTGGTAGGCTGGAGTGTCTTTGGACAAAACATCAGTTTTAATACATCCAAATGAGGTACAACTAGGAACAAGAAACATTAGGATGGGGGACTGTGTATGAGAAAGCAGTAACTCTGAAAAGAATTTAAGGGCCATGGTGGATAACCAGCTGAACATGAATTCCCAGTGCGGTGCTAGGACTAAGAAGGCAAATGATCCTTGGATGTAAAGACAGGGAAATATTGAATAGGGATAGGGAACTGGTGGCATATCTGCATATAGTATTGTTGTGACCATTACTGGAATGCTATGTCCAGTTTTGGTGGACACAACATTACAGTGTGACTCCATCTTTTTAAAGGGATGGATTGGAAACGGTACAGGAAAAAACCAGCATGAATGAATCAAGGAAAATCTGCATTGCAGTGGAAAAGTAAAGTAGCTCAATCTATCTAGCTTATTAAAGAGAAGGGCAAGAGGTGACTTGATCATGATGTACTATTGCCTTGATATCTAATACCAGGCAAAATGCATAACAAGATCCAATGGCTAGAAGCTGAAACGAGGAAAAGTCAAACTGGAAATAAGGCAAATATTTTTAATGATCATAGAATCATAGAATCATAGATTATAGGACTGGAAGGGACCTCGAGAGGTCATCGAGTCCAGTCCCCTGCCCGCATGGCAGGACCAATTACTGTCTAGACCATCCCTGATAGTCATTTATCTAACCTACTCTTAAATATCTCCAGAGACGGAGATTCCACAACCTCCCTAGGCAATTTGTTCCAGTGTTTAACCACCCTGACAGTTAGGAACTTTTTCCTAATGTCCAACCTAGACCTCCCTTGCTGCAGTTTAAACCCATTGTTTCTGGTTCTATCCTTAGAGGCTAAGATGAACAAGTTCTCTCCCTCCTCCTCATGACACCCTTTTAGATACCTGAAAACTGCTATCATGTCCCCTCTCAGTCTTCTCTTCTCCAAACTAAACAAACCCAGTTCTTTCAGCCTTCCTTCATAGGTCATGTTCTCAAGACCTTTAATCATTCTTGTTGCCCTTCTCTGGACCCTCTCCAATTTCTCCACATCTTTTTTAAAATGCGGCGCCCAGAACTGGACACAATACTCCAGCTGAGGCCTAACCAGAGCAGAGTAGAGCGGAAGAATGACTTCTCGTGTCTTGCTCACAACACACCTGTTAATGCATCCCAGAATCATGTTTGCTTTTTTTGCAACAGCATCACACTGTTGACTCATATTTAGCTTGTGGTCCACTATAACCCCTAGATCCCTTTCTGCCGTACTCCTTCCTAGACAGTCTTTTCCCATTCTGTATGTGTGAAATTGATTTTTCCTTCCTAAGTGGAGCACTTTGCATTTGTCTTTGTTAAACTTCATCCTGTTTAACTCAGACCATTTCTCCAATTTGTCCAGATCATTTTGAATTATGACCCTGTCCTCCAAAGTAGTTGCAATCCCTCCCAGTTTGGTATCATCCGCAAACTTAATAAGCGTACTTTCTATGCCAATATCTAAGTCGTTGATGAAGATATTGAACAGAGCCGGTCCCAAAACAGACCCCTGCGGAACCCCACTCGTTACGCCTTTCCAGCAGGATTGGGAACCATTAATAACAACTCTCTGAGTACGGTTATCCAGCCAGTTATGCACCCACCTTATAGTAGCCCCATCTAATTTGTATTTGCCTAGTTTATCGATAAGAATATCATGCGAGACCGTATCAAATGCCTTACTAAAGTCTAGGTATACCACATCCACCGCTTCACCCTTATCCACAAGGCTCGTTATTCTATCAAAGAAAGCTATCAGATTGGTTTGACATGATTTGTTCTTCACAAATCCATGCTGGCTGTTCCCTATCACCTTACCACCTTCCAAGTGTTTGCAGATGATTTCCTTAATTACTTGCTCCATTATCTTCCCTGGCACAGAAGTTAAACTAACTGGTCTGTAGTTACCTGGGTTGTTTTTATTTCCCTTTTTATAGATGGGCACTATATTTGCCCTTTTCCAGTCTTCTGGAATCTCTCCCGTCTCCCATGACTTTCCAAAGATAATAGCTAGAGGCTCAGATACCTCCTCTATTAGCTCCTTGAGTATTCTAGGATGCATTTCATCAGGCCCGGGTGACTTGCAGGCATCTAACTTTTCTAAGTGATTTTTAACTTGTTCTTTTTTTATTTTATCCGCTAAACCTACCCCCTTCCCATTAGCATTCACTATGTTAGGCATTGCTTCAGACTTCTCGGTGAAGACCGAAACAAAGAAGTCATTAAGCATCTCTGCCATTTCCAAGTTTCCTGTTACTGTTTCTCCCTCTTCACTAAGCAGTGGGCCTACCCTGTCTTTGGTCTTCCTCTTGCTTCTAATGTATTGATAAAAAGTCTTCTTGTTTCCTTTTATTCCCGTAGCTAGTTTGAGCTCATTTTGTGCCTTTGCCTTTCTAATCTTGCCCCTGCATTCCTGTGTTGTTTGCCTATATTCATCCTTTGTAATCTGTCCTAGTTTCCATTTTTTATATGACTCCTTTTTATTTTTTAGATCGTGCAAGATCTCGTGGTTAAGCCAAGGTGGTCTTTTGCCACATTTTCTATCTTTCCTAACCAGCGGAATAGCTTGCTTTTGGGCCCTTAATAGTGTCCCTTTGAAAAACTGCCAACTCTCCTCAGTTGTTTTTCCCCTCAGTCTTGAGTCCCATGGGACCTTACCTATCAGCTCTCTGAGCTTCCCAAAATCTGCCTTCCTGAAATCCATTGTCTCTATTTTGCTGTTCTCCCTTCTACCCTTCGTTAGAATTGCAAACTCTATGATTTCATGATCACTTTCACCCAGGCTGCCTTCTACTTTCACATTCTCAACGAGTTCCTCCCTATTTTTTAAAATCAAGTCTAGAACAGCTTCCCCCCTAGTAGCTTTTTCAACCTTCTGAAATAAAAAGTTGTCTCCAATGCAGTCCAAGAATTTGTTGGATAGTCTGTGCCCCGCTGTGTTATTTTCCCAACATATATCCGGATAGTTGAAGTCCCCCATCACCACCAAATCTTGGGCTTTGGATGATTTTGTTAGTTGCTTGAAAAAAGCCTCATCCACCTCTTCCACCTGGTTAGGTGGCCTGTAGTAGACTCCTAGCATGACATCTCCCTTGTTTTTTGCCCCTTTAAGCCTAACCCAGAGACTCTCAACACTTCCGTCTCCTATGTCCATCTCTACCTCAGTCCAAGTGTGTACATTTTTAATATATAAGGCAACACGTCCTCCCTTTTTCCCCTGTCTATCCTTCCTGAGCAAGCTGTACCCATCTACACCAACATTCCAATCATGTGTATTATCCCACCAAGTTTCAGTGATGCCAACAATGTCATAGTTGTATTTATTTATTAGCACTTCCAGTTCTTCCTGCTTATTCCCCATACTTCTCGCATTTGTATATAGGCATCTAAGATACTGGTTTGATCTTTCCTCCCAGTTTTGTCCTGACTCTCCTTTCTCTCTGCCAGTATAGCCCACACTCCCTCTTGTTTCCGACCCATCTCCCCGGTCTCCATGTTCCCCACTTACCTGTGGGCTTTGCTCACCTGTCCCCGTCGAACCTAGTTTAAAGCCCTCCTCACTAGGTTAGCCAGTCTGTGTCCGAATAGCGTCTTTCCTCTCCTCGAAAGGTGAACGCCATCTCTGCCTAGCAGTCCTTCCTCAAATAGCATCCCGTGGTCTAGGAAGCCAAAGCCCTCCTGGCGACACCATCTTCGCAGCCAGGCATTCACCTCCATGATGCATCTGTCTCTGCCCGGGCCCCTACCTTTGACAGGAAGAATTGAAGAGAATACCACCTGCGCTCCAAACTCCTTCACCCGTACTCCCAGAGCCCTGTAGTCACTCTTGATCCGCTCAGTGTCACACCGCGCAGTATCATTTGTGCCCACATGGATGAGTAGCATGGGGTAGTAGTCAGAGGGCTGGATAATCCTCGACAATGCCTCCGTAACGTCTCGGATACGGGCCCCCGGCAGGCAGCATACCTCCCGAGATGAAATGTCAGGGCGACAGATGGGCATTGATAATGGTAATTAGCCATTGGGACAACTTAACAAGTGATGTGCTGAATTTTCCTTTTAAATTAAGACTGAATTTCTTTCTAAAAGTTATGCTTTAGCTCAACCATAATTAATTATCTTGATGCAGGGATTGTTGCATGGCTTGTGTTATGCAGGAGCTTGGGGGTAGATTATAATATCGATGAATCTGTGAGATGAGCAGTTAGACTGAGCCAGGGTTTTGCTTTACTTTGATTCAGTCTCATCTTTCCTTTGTGAAGACACACACAGATTGAATCATTAAGTTCAGGGTGGCTTCTTCTATGGCTTCATCAGTCTCCACTACAAGAAAGAGTATGTATGTAGGATAGGACAACGGACTCAAGAAACCTGGATTAAATTCCTAGGTTTACCGTAGGTTTCTTGTATGACCATTGACAAGGCACTTAGTGTATCCCATGCCTCAGTTCCCATTTTGTAAAATAGGGATAATACTTCCCAATGTGATAGGGTATTGAAAATAAAATCAGTTCATCACTGTAAGGTGTCTAAATACTATGGTGATGAAGGCTATATAAATACGTAGATAATGGATTAGCTACTCAGACACTCCAGAGTTTGGTATGATCTAAATGCTGAGACAGATAATTAGAGGTTCCATGTGGCTGAAACAGTGTCCACAGATAAGACCTGCAGAGCCAAGTTGGCAACTCTCTTCTATCAAGGAAAATTTGTATTTGTGCAACAATTCATAAAATCTCAGCAGTGGCTGGCAAGTAAACACTTAGGGCTTGTCTACATGAACATTTAGTACACAGTAAAGTTGGATATGACTCTACTGCTCACTGGTTTGCTGCAGACTAACTGCCTTTGTGGAGCCTGCTGATACACATTAACAGTTCTTTAATGCCCTTTGATCAAAGAGGACTAGATCAAAGCACTTTAATAAACTGTTAATGTGCGTCTATAGGTTCCACATGGACAGTTAGTATACAGCAGGCTATTGCAAGCCCCAGTTTTCCACAAACTAAGGCTATGTCTACACTAGCACTTATGTTGGCAAAACTTTTGTCGCTTGGGTGTGGGGAAAAAACAGCCCCCGAGCAACATACATTTTGCTGGTATAAATGCTCATATGCACAGCACTATGTCAGCGGGAGATGCTTTCCCACCTACATAGCTACTGCTGCTTATTGAGCTGGTTTTATTATGTCGACAGGAGAACTCTCTCTTCTCGGCATAACGCAGCTACACGAGTGATCTTACAGCGGTACAGCTCTATTGGTACAGCTGTGCTGCTGTAAGCTTGTAACTGTAGACATGCCAGCAAGTTAAAGAAGTATGGATTGGATGAATGAACTATAAAGTGGATAGAAAGTTGGCTAGATTGTCGGGCTCAATGGGTAGTGATCAACAGCTCGATGTCTAGCTGGCAGCCGGTATCAAGCGGAGTGCCCCAGGGGTCGGTCCTGGGGCCGGTTTTGTTCAACATCTTTATTAATGATCTGGATGATGGAATTAATTGCACGCTCAGCAAGTTCGCAGATGACACTAAACTGGGGGGAGAGGTAGATATGCTGGAGGGTAGGGATAGGGTCCAGAGTGACCTAGACAAATTAGAGGATTGGGCCAAAAGGAATCTGATGAGGTTCAACTAGGACAAGTGTAGAGTCCTGCACTTAGGACAGAAGAATCCCATGCACCGCTACAGGTTGGGGACTGACTGCCAAAGCAGCAGTTCTGCATAAAAGGACCTGGAGATTACAGTGGATGTGATGGATATGAGTCAGCAGTGTGCCCTTGTTGCCAAGAAGGCCAACTGTATATTGGGCTGTATTAGTAGGAGCATTGCCAGCAGATCGAAGGAAGTGATTATTCCCCTCTGTTCGGCACTGGTGAAGCCATACCTGAAGTATTGCGTCCAGTTTTGGTCCCCACCATTACAGAAAGGATGTGGAGAAATTGGAGCGAGTCCAGCGGAGGACAATGAAAATGATTAGGTGGCTGGGGCACATGACTTACGATGAGAAGCTGAGGGAACTGGGCTTATTTAGTCTGCAGAAGAGAAGAGTGAGGGGGGCTTTGATAGCAGTCTTCAACTACCTGAAGGGGGGTTCCAAAGAGGATGGAACTAGGCTGTTCTCAGTGGTGGCAGATGACAGAACAAGAAGCAATGGTCTCAAGTTGCAGTGGGGGAGGTCTAGGTTGGATATTAAGAAATACTATTTCACTAGGAGGGTGGTGAAGCACTGGAATGGGTTCCCTAGGGAGGGGGTGGAATCTCCATCCTTAGAGGTTTTTAAGGCCCGGCTTGACAAAGCCATGGCTGGTATGATTTAGTTGCGGTTGGTCTTGCTTTGAGTAGGGGATCGGACTAGATGACCTCCTGAGGTCTCTTCCAACCCTAATATTCTATGATTCTATAGCCTAATTGTTTGTGTAGACAAGCCCTCCATGCCTGTTTCCCATTTACACAAAGGCCCAGTGTAAAGAGGTCTTGGCGTGGGCATAAATTACTTTTGCTCCCACTTTAAGGCTCATTTATGGTGCTACCAGCATGTTGTAGAGGGATCTCCATAGAAATGAGAATCAGACTCCAGTGTTGTTCTTCGCGTGATTGCGCATTACATTTCAGGTGTGTGAGTGCACTGTTGGGAATTTTCCCCTCATTGGTACCTGTTGGAGTGGTGCATGTTCCCTCTGCTGCCGAGCACTGCTATGTGATGGTATAAAGGCCAGAGCAGCCCCCTCAGTTCCTTTTTACTGCCTAATATGATTGTTGGAGGATCTGTCTTGCTGCTGCAGGTTTTACTTGTTTTACATTTGTATATAGTGGTAATAGTTAACAGTATAGTGTCTGGATAGTTTAGTAGTGGGTTTCCTTTATTGGGGGCCTTTTTTGTGCTCTGCTGTTCCTGCCATTTGGGTTCCAGTACTCAGTGCCGGGGCATGCCTTGGTCCTCAGGCTTCAAGCCCTGGAATGCCTGCAAGAAGCCAATGCCAGTTAGTGACCCACACTCCAAGCACCTGAAGTGACTAGGAAAGGCTCTTGTCAAAGACAGGAGCCAAATTGCACAGTTCTGGGTACGAGGGGAGCTGGTGGGAAAGAGGGGGAGAGCAAAGCATCCACTGGCTGGAACACTATGATTCATTGAGGTTCAGAGCTCCATTCCTTTCATGTATAACAGACTTGTTCTGTTTATGGCAGACACATCTGATGAGGTTTTCATAAATAAATTAGGAAGAAAACAGCCCTACTTCAGAGAGAATCAGCTTCTCTTTTCTTGGGTAGATCAAAGTTTCCTATATGCACTGCCCATCAAGGGAGAGATGAACACCAAGGTTTACACGGCAGAAGTTGGATTAAACAAAATGGAACCTACATCCAGAAGTGGCCTCATTCATTGTAAGTCAGTTTGCTGGACTGGTGGTTGATAGCTTTGGATCTGGAAAGAGCAGTAAAGAACCTTGGGGGTCTCTCCAGGTGTCTGGATCTTGAATGCAAGGTGATGAGTATGGTCACTTCTACACAAGACCATGCAATGATAGGAAAAAAGAGCAGTATATAAGAAGGACTTCTAAGCACTATGGTAATACAAATAACTAATAGTAATAGAAGAGTGTTAGTGATACTGTTTATGCCATTGTGGCTGAGGAGACTGTGGTTCTAAGGTCTGATTAACCTAGCACTGGACTCTCCAATATCCCTTCCTCATACAGAAGGACATCAATTGCAAAAAAACATTCCTCCATCCAAGACTAGATAGGTTCAGAATAGATATTTGGATGATGTGCTTATCACTCTCGTGGACTCTAGAAAGAAGGCAACAAATAAAATTTATTTTACTGTCTGATTTAAAGTCCATAGTTAAACTACTATGTTAAAAAGGTGAAACATGGTCTTGAGTTTCTCCAGTAGGGACTTAATTGGGTGTATAAAGAGTGTTTAAGTAAAAAAGTTGTCTGAACTATAATGTTCTCAGCATATTTAAGAAAAGATGATTTTGTACAAATCGTAACATTGAATGCTGTCTCAGGACAACTTATCCTGATTCCAGACTCATAAGATCATAAAGCACAACCTTGGAACCTCATTCTGATTGTTACACCATTGCCTCAATTGAACCCCTGTGACACGTGTAATTATACTTCAGTCTGTTAAAGTAGACTTCCCAATAGCTGCTATCTCCAGAGAGATTTTTGAATTTGGGAGCTTTTGCTCTGTAAGGTGATGAGTCATTCCTGAACTAGAGCCTGATTAAGCCACATGTGCTGATGAGTCATTCCTGTGCTAGTTCCAGCCAATCCGCAAGCCAGGAGCTGGTCTGGTGATACTCAGGTCAGGTATATAAGCCTCATAGGAGAAACAGCAGCTCAGCCTGCTCAATGTTACTTCATGGTTTGGAACTCTCCCCTGCCTGATAGTGATAATAGACTCCACAAGCCTTAGCCTGCTCCAGCCTTGCTCTTTCTCTGGCCTTATTCCAACCCCACTCTGGACTCCTGATTCCAGCTCTGACCCCTGGCTCCGTGCACTAGACCCAACTGCTATGGCTCCAACCACTTGGCCAGACCATCCCCATCATGGTTTATGACACTCTCAAACTCAGTATTGTATTTTTAATTCAAACAAGAAGTCCTATGAACTGTCGTAGCATTCATCCCTAAAATAAATTGAAGAAATATTCTTTTTTCTGTCATACATCAAACCCTAGCCTTTAGGAGTTCTGACCATCTCAGGGCAGAGAAGTTAGTTCTCTTGTAATCATAGAAATGTGGGGCTGGAAGGGACCTCAAGAGGTCATCTAGTCCATTTCCCTGCTCTGAGGCAGGACCAACTTTACGAAGAGCATTCCTAACAGGTGTTTGTCTAAAAATTTCCAAAGACGGGGATTCTACAGCCTCCCTCGGTGTAACATACTCCAGTATCTTAACTATTATTATAGTTAAAAAGTTTATCTTCATATCTAACCTAAATCTTTCTTGCTGCAGATTAAACAGATTATTTTTTGTCCTACTTTCAGTGGTCATGGAGAACAGTTGATTACTGTGCTCTTTATAACAGCCCTTAACATTTTTGAAGAGTGCTATCAGGTGCCCCATACTCATCGTCTCTCCAGGGTAAACATGCCCAGTTTCTTTAACCTTTCTTCATAGATGATGTTTTCCCCCCCTTTTATTATTTTTATTGCTTTTCTCTAAGTTCTCTCCAGTTTGTCCACATCTTTCTTGAAGTGTGACTCCCCAAACTGGTCACACTTCTCCGGCTGAGGCCTCACCAATGGCGGTCAATTACTTCCTGTGTTTTATACAGAACACTCCTGTCAATACACCCCAGAATGATATTAGCCTTTTTTGCAACTGCATCACATTGCTGACTCATATTCAGCTTGTGATCCACTATAATCCCCAGATCCTTTTCTAAAATACTATTGCCTAGCTAGTTATTCCTGCAGGCACGCTCCCTCTCCCCTCCTCCCCCCCCCCCGCATGGCTCCTGGCCAATGGGAACTGCAAAACCAGCGCTCTGGGCGGAGGCAACCCACAGAGCTGCCTGGCCACGCCTCCGCCTAGCAGCTGAACGAGGGGGATGTCGCCACTTCCGGGCTGTGCCCCAGGTAAGCACTGCCCAGAGCCCACCTCACCCTATCCCGTGCCCCTGCCCCCTCCCACACCCAAACTCTGGTGCTGCTTGGGGGGGAGGGGGGAGCATGGGAATGCAGGGGCCCGAGACTGCCCCAGCAGCAGCCAGAGCGCCTGGCACAGGGGTTGCCTGAGTTGCTCTTGAGCCAGGTGCACCAGTCGCTGCAGAAGTCACGGAGGCCATGGAAAGCCATGGAATCGTGACCTCCATGACAAACTCGCAGCCTTATCCATAATTAAAAGATGCTTTCCTTCCTGAAGGTACACTGCTATGAAAATCCCATTGTAACAGATCTAGCACACAAAAAATTTGGAAAAATTATCCAATCGTTCCTGAAAATTTCCATTATTTGAGTAATAAGACCCACAGATTTTGCCCACCCTGGGGACAAATGGATCATCCAGTATAATGATGAAAATTGATATCCAACGATTTGGAATTATTTTATTAAATTATCTCATTGCTCTGCAGTAGTAGAAATTGTGTGCTTTTTCTTCAAAGAATAATTAATAGAAACTCTAATTTAGGAGAGTAGGATGGAATTATCCTTGTGGAAGTTGTCTGAACTGGAGAGAACTTGATGTGGTGGACCATTCACCTGCTGTCCATGGTTGACTAGTTTAGTTCTGCCTCCAAACTGCAAGGCAACTGAAGTAACACTGTAATGGGTCTGTGGACTTTGTTACTCAAAGAAAATAAATGTTCAGGAAAGCATGGATAAATATTACTGTTCCTGTCTTTTGATGAAAATGTGTGTTGAAGAGATTGATTTCTCCCACTTCCAGCAGACAAAAATAAATTTTGACTCATTTGCTGCTTAACTTCTCTGTGACACTTCAGCTTTATTAGAACTTGAAGTGCTGCTCCATGCTTATCCTAAATGACTTCAAATATGTGTATTACCTAAGAAAGTTCAGCCATGAATTCCATGTCAATACAATTGTTTTACTCACAGCCACAGTGTAACTCTTAGGAAGTCTTTCTTGGAAAGCTGAATCTAAAAAGGTGTGTTCTCTGTCCTTTTTTCCCTGCCACAGACAGAATCTTTATAAAAACTGTCCAGAATGTTGTGTAATTTGACATCAAACCCAGAGGTCTGCTTGTATCCAAAACAAATTATATGTCAAAATTGTTTTCTTCTTACATTTTCTATTTTCATTGTAATTTGAGAGTCAAATTAGATCTCAAGCAATTTGACTTGTAGCAGCAAACAGTGGCCAGCCTAAAGTCACGTCTACCTGTTGAGATTAGTGAAACAGCCACTAAAAATCCATTAAATACATGTACAAAACATTTTTCTGACTTCCCATTGTAGTATGAAAAAAGAGTTGTGAAAAGTTTTTCATCTTTTCTGATTGTTGATGTGTTATTGCTATTATCAGTAATATACTTTGTTACTATAAACGTTTTTTGATATAGGATTGCAACGTGTACACACTTCTTATCTAAGTTAAGCATTCTTTTTCTTTTATTAAGACATCTCTCCAGAACTCTGATCTCTACTCCACATCAGAGAATATTTAGCTTTAGAGGAATTGACATCTTCTAACTGATGTTAACTGAACACACACACAGTATAAGTTTAAACAAACAGTTTAATACTGTACACAGTGATTGTGTGATTGTGAAGCTTGGTTGAGGTGGCGAAGTAGAGGGTGAGATATTTCTCAGGGAATGTCTTATTGCTAAATGATGAACTAGAAATCGGCTGAGCCCTCAAGGGTTAACCCATTGTTGTTAATGTAGCCTCACAGTCTACAAGGCAGCACGAATGGAGGGAAGGGGGACAGCATGGCAAACAGAGGCAGAGAGACACACCGTGTGTGAGAGAGAGAGATTGCATTGCCCCTTTAAGTACTCTGACCCCACTCTAAGTACATTGCCTTTTTAAATAGATCAGCAAGTTGAGAGAGCAGCTCCTGCCAGCAAGCTCCCTTCATCCTGAGCCCTGTCGTGTCCGTCCCCCCCGCTCTTTGGAAATGGGGTAAGCGGGGTGCAGGAGCAGGGGGACACCCTGACATTAGTCCCCCTCTTCCCCCCCTCCCTGCACAGCAAGTAGGAGGCTCCGGAGCGCAGCTCTAAGGCAGAGGGCAGGAGCAGCACATGGCAGTGGGGGGAGGAACAGCTCAATGCCAGCAATTTATAGCCTGCTGGGCGGCTGCCACACAGGGAACTTAGGGGAGCGGGGAGCTGATAGGGGGGCTGTCGGTCCACCCTGGTTCCAAGCTCCCACCAGCTAGCTCCAACAGGCTGCTCTTCCTGCAAGCGGTGGACAAAGCAAGCGGCTGCCAAACGACATTATAACGGAACATTGCGCAACTTTAAACGAGCATGTTCTCTAATTGATCAGCAACGAAACAATGTTAAGCGGGACGACTTTAAGTGAGGAGTTACTGTACTAGGTACTGCACAAATATAGAATGAGAGAGTCCTACCCCAAAGTGCTTACCGTCTAAATAGACAAGGTAGATAAAGGGTATGGGGGAAAGGCTGCAATGTAGAAAAAGCGGGTTGGTTTTAAAATACGTTAGTGCTACTGTTTCTTTTTTAAATGTTTAAATGTTCTGAATGTGGTTTAGTGAGGAGTGGATTAGCTAGGTGGAAAAAACAAGGAAGGGTGAGAGGACCTAGCAGGAATATGCTGTGAGAAGGAGGAAAGGAAGGAGTGAGGCTGAGGTGAAGAGACTGAGGGAGAGGGAAGATTGGAAACTATAGGAAACAGTCTTGTGACATAGTCAGCATCTGATGATCCCTGCTTATGTGCAACTGATCTGCTGGTTTCATTCTCTGGCTGTCTTCACCCTTCAGTTTCTTTCCCCTTGGCCAGGTGTTAAAAGGATCTTAGTGTCTCCAAAGGGGTTTATGCGTCTCCCTTGCACAGTTCTGGGTCCAAAGGGAGCTGGTGGGGAAGGGGTAGCCTTGGCTCCCCCCCCTCCCCGCAGTGCTGCAGTACTTGGTTTAAACTGTTTCTGCTTCTAATTAGTACATTAATTAAATACTTGGAAGAAATTAAACTGCTTCTGCTTCTAATTAGTATATTAATTGAATACTCTGAAGGATACTTACTCTCTGTTCCTACTCCCTGGTTCCATAGTGGTGTTCAAAGACACAGACAAGGCATTCCCTCCTCCAAAATAAAAGCCTTGAAAGTGAGTGAATGCAGAAAGGGAAAGATGAAAATCTTCCACCTTTGTTTTTGGATGTCAGTTTATGTGGATGTGGACATTCTGAACAGTGGACCAATGAACTTAGTCTGAAATAAGTTGTGGGGTGGTGATATATAATTATATTTTACAAATATTTAATTAGCCAAGGTTAAAACTCTACTGAAGATATATAGTAGTTTAATGAACACTTTATTGGGGTAACTGTTAGAGAAAAAACCTGCAGATTTCACGGAGTATAGAAATTCTGTAAATATACTGCCCCACTGTGAATTATTGTACACATGTTTGTGTGCTCTCATCACAACAAAAATAATGATGGGGTGGAGAGGAAATTTGTCTAACATGGATTCCCCTTTTTGTGGTATGTGGAAAACTTTGGAACTTGATTTTCAGAGGTGTTCAGCACCTGTAGTTCTCATTCACTTCCTAGTTTTCAGTGTCTCTGAAAATGGGGCCCTGACTTTTTAGGAAGAGATGTCCAATGCTCCAGTACATGTGGAGTCTAAAACTGAAGAGGCAAAATGGTACAATGGATACAGCAAGAGTCTCAGAGTAATAACTTGGGTTTTATTCTTGGCTGTGTAGTTAGTCATTCTAAGCCGTTTGGTCAATGTCAAACTTGTGCCTCGGTTTACCCATCTGTACAAAGGCAATAACACTTCCCAACTTCTCTGGGATGTTGTGATGCTTAATAAAAATGTGTAAACCATTTTTTATACTGCAGTTTTTTTTTCAAAAAAGTATTTAATTACTGGAGAATCTGAGAATTGCATATTTTTCTCTCTGATTCTGGTATTTTGGGGTATACTAGAACCAAATTATTTATTCCTCTTCAAGTGCTTGTTCATGTCGATTCCATGTTTGGTGTGTACGCACCCATGTGCACAGCTACTGGACATTTCCCCCCCCCAGAGAGTTCCTTTGAGGGGGTCAACAAGCATGTGAACAAGGGGGATCCAGAGGATATCGTGTACTTAGATTTTCAGAAAGCCTTTGACAAGGTCCCTCATCAAAGGCTCTTCAGCAAAGTAAGCTGCCACAGGATAAGAGGGAAGGCACTCTCGTGGATTGGTAACAGGTTAAAAGATAGGCAACAAAGGGTAGGTATAAATGGTCAGTTTTCAGAATGGAGAGAGGTAGATAGTGGTGTCCCCCAGGGGTCTGTTCTGGGACCAGTACTATTCAACATATTTATAAATGATCTGGAAAAAGGGGTAAACAGTGAGGTGGCAAAATTTGCAGATGATATAAAACTACTCAAGATAGTTAAGTCCCAAGCAGACTGCGAAGTGCTACAAAAGGACCTCTCAAAACTAGGTGACTGGGCAACAAAATGGCAGATGAAATTTAATGTTGATAAATGCAAAGTAATGCACATTGGAAAGCATAATCCCAACTGTACATATTCAATGATGGGGTCTAAATTAACTGTTACGATTCAAGAAAGAGATCTTGGAGTCATTGTGGATAGTTCTCTGAAAACATCCACTCAATGTGCAGCGGCAGTCAAAAACACGAACAGAATGCTGGGAATAATTAAGAAAAGGATAGATAATAGGACAGAAAATATCACGTTGCCTTTATATAAATCCATGGTACGCCCACACCTTGAATAACTGTGAGCAGATGTGGTTGTCCCATCTCAAAAAAGACATATTGGAATTGGAAAAGGTTCAGAAAAGGGCAACAAAAATGATTAGGGGTATGGAATGGCTTCCATATGAGGAGAGATTAATAAGACTGGGACTTTTCAGCTTGGAAAAGAGATGGCTAAAGGGAGATATGATTGAGGTCTATAAAATCAAGATGGGTGTAGAGAAAGTAGATAAGGAAGTGTTGTTTACTACTTCTCATAACAAGAACTAGGGGTCACCAAATTAAATTAATAGGCAGCTGGTTTAAAACAAATAAAAAGAAGTATTTCTTCACGCAACACACAGTCAAACTGTTAGGTTTCAGAGTAACAGCCGTGGAACTCCTAGCCAGAGGATTTGAAGGTGAAGACCATAACAGGGTTCAAAAAAGAAGTAGACAAATTCATGGAGGATAGGTCCATCAATGGCTATTAGCCAGGATGGGCAGGAATGGTGTCCCTAGCCTCAGTTTGCCAGAAGCTGGGAATGAGAGACGGGATGAATCACTTGATGGCCTGTTCTGGTAGGATAATGGGCTAAACGGACCCTTGATCTGACTCAGTAGGGCCATTCTTACGTTCTTATGTTCCTCTCACGGAACCAGGGCTGTCTGCTTCCCCCGAACCTAGCGTCCCTTCATCTGACAGCATGGCTTCTGTGTGGCTGAATGCTGAGGAACATCCCTGCTTGGCACAAGTCCAACACATCCTGGTGGATAACAGGAAGCCCTCTACCAGATCGGCCTACCTGGCCAAGTGGAAACGCTTTACCTGTTGGGCCTCAGATCAGGGGGTTTTCTCCTCCAGGTCCTTGCTTCAATCCATCTTGGACTACCCGCTTCACCTCAAACTCCAAAGCTTGGCCCTTTCATCAGTTAAGGTGCACTTGGCAGTTATCTCGGCCCCTCATCCTCTGATCCAGGGCAGATTGGTTTTCTCTCAGGAAATGATGCTCAGGTTCCTGAAAGGCTTGGAGAAGCTCAACCGTCAGGTCTGTGACCCAGTCCCTCCTTAAATCTGGTTCTCTCTTGGCTCATGGGTCCCCACGTCGAGCCATTGGCATCCTGCTCCCTGCTGCTCCTCTCATGGAAGGTCACCTTCCTGGTAGCGATCACTTCAGCTCAACGGATCTCCAAGATCAGAGCATTGACGTCGGAATGCCCTTACCTGGTTTTCTGTAAGGATAAGGTCCTGCTGTGCCCCCATCTGGCCTTCTTACCAAAGGTGGCGTCACAATTCCACTATATTCAGGACATCTTCCTCCTGGTCTTCTTTCCGAAGCCCCACAGGTCTAATGAGGAGCACAGGCTGCACTCTTTAGATGTTAGATGGACCTTAGCTTTCTACATTGAAAGGATTAAACTCTTCCATAAGTTGACTCAGCTCTTCATTGTGGTAGCAGACAGGATGAAGGGCTTACTGTTTTTCTCTCAGAGGATCTCCTCATGGATATTGGCCTGCATCAAGTTTTGCTATGAGCAAGTAGGAGTGTCAGCTCTTATTATCATGACTGCCCATTCCACCAGAGCGTAGGCTTCTTCAGCAGCCTTCCTCGCATAAGTACTAATTCAAGATATCTGCAGAGCTGCCACCTGGTCTTCGATTCATACCTTTGCATCCCATTATACCATCACCCAGCAGGCCCGGGGACAATGCCAGCTTCGGCAAAGCAGTGTTGCAAGCAGTACGACCGTGAGCTCTGAGCTCACCCTTATTGCTTGTGAGTCACCTAACATGGAATCAACATGAGCAAGCACTCAAAGAAGAAAAAACAGTTACTTACCTTTCGTAATTGTTGTTCTTTGAGATGTGTTGCTCATGTCCATTCCATGACCTGTCCTCCTTGCCTGCTGCCAGAGTTGATGGCACGTAGGAACTCCGAGGGTGCCGGGCCGGCGTCACACCACATACTGACTCATGAGCACGGGGATCCAGAGGGCGCCAGAGTCAGCCCTACGGATACCACTAGGGGGAAAAATGTCAGGCAGCCCTGCACGTGGGCGTGCACACACCTAACATGGAATGGACATGAACAACACATCTTGAAGAACAACAGTTACGAAAGGTAAGTAACCATTTTATCTCAATGCATAATCAAAGTAGGGTCACATGGATGGTGCTTTTGCTATTCAGCCAAAGGAGGAAAAGGAAAGAGAACTTTCTTCACTCTCCCATCAAGGTTGCATATAACAGCACAATGACAAACACTATTCTGTGTTTAGTTAGGCAACTTGTTGTCAAAATTGTTTATTGATATATTTCTATCTTTATAGCTATGTCTATGGATCTGTGTTAAGCTGGATATCTTGCTTTTGTTGTACAGCATGATGAAAAGAAATATTGTTTACATCTTGCCTGTGTTTGTAGTCTTCTGTATTAACTTATTAATAAAATTAGATCTGTTTTTCTGAGGGTAGAAGTAATTGGCTAATAGAGCTGTTCAAACCAATACTATTATGCCATGGTAGCACATAAAACAGTAAAAATATTTGTCTCTTTTAGTCCACAATTTTATGGATAACCTGCCCCAGCAATTGGAACAAAATCTTGTTGGATCCTGGTGACTCACGGGAGCTGCTAGAGTGGGCCTAGGAACTGCTTGGCTGGATGAGACTCCATTCTTCCTCAGCATACTCCCCTGAAGACACTCTCTCTACCAGATGGAGATTAAGCTGGTGGGACAGGAAGATGGCAGTAACTACTGAGGGAAAAAGCCCTCAGCAGGCTTGTCTGCTTTACAAAATGTTGTGTTCAAACATAGTTGTGAAATTATCTTAACTGACATCATGCTAATGATGACTGAGTGCTCAGTTTAAAGCGGGGCAAATCAAATGCAGCATCATGTCAGATAATTGTGATTAAACCTTGGTCCCAGCAGGTTTTGCTTACCATTAGCACACAGTGTTCAACGTGACATTTCTTGGTCTGCACTGATCGGAGTGTCCGGGCAGCATAGTGTCAGGTAATTCAACTCTTCATAATCATGTTTAAAAACAATAACATTTTGTAACGTAGACAAGCCCAGAGGGAGCTACTGAGAAAACCTTTGTCTCTGAGCATAAAGGCAAAAGACTAGAGCAATGTTAGTGGAGTTCACAAGGCATCTGTGGAGTCTGCTGACTGAGAGACTGCACTAGTTAAAAAAGAGGAGTCTCTTTCCTGCCTCAGAAGCTTGTGAAAAGCCTTTTCTAAGCCTGATCCTGCAGTGGATTCCAATGATAGAAAAACCAGTAATGGTCTAAATATGTATTTCAGGAAGCATGGCTCTTTTGTTATTAGAAGGTAGTTGGAGCTACCTATTCGGTTTTACATATGAAGTGTCTAATAATACTAAAGGATGTCTTTGGTGCATAAAGTTGTTCTTACATTTGTTTTATCTCCTTGACATTTACTTTGAGGTTGCCTTGGTGTATTTGCTGAATTGTTTGAGCTTCTATCTGCTGTAGAACTTGTTTTGGTCTTTGTGCTTCATACTTATTTCAGTTGAGGTATGGCTACCAGGCCATTGCTTTGCAAAAAGAGGATCTAAATGTAATCGTGGGTAACATTTTTATATATTTAAAAATGAAACCAGTGATATGGTTGAGCCAAGGAAGCTGGAACTGGTTATGAAAAAGAAACTCACAAATGCAGCATAGGTAAATATTAAAAATAGAGCCTGATTCTAGTATCGCTCCACTGACTTCAGAGAAGATACTTCTGATTTACATTAGTATAAATGAGGGGCGAATCATATGCAAAAGGTTGCAAATGGATCTCTCATTGCCTGACTCGCTGGAAATTACAAACTTTGAAGATACAGTAGAACCTCAGAGTTACGAACTGACCAGTCAACCACAACTGGAACAGGAAGTATGCAATCAGGCAGCAGCAGAGACCAAAAAAAAAAAAGCAAATACAGTACACAACTGTGTTAAACAAACTACAGTACTAAAAAAATAAAGGGAAAACAGCATTTTTGTTCTGCATAGTAAAATTTCAAAGCTTCATTAAGTCAATGTTCAGTTGCAAACTTTTGAAAGAACCACCATAATGTTTTGTTCAGAGTTACGAACATCCTCCATTTCCGAGATGTTCATAACTCTGAGGTTCTACTGTAACATATATGGGAATACCTTAGAATTCTTGTCCCACCTGACTTATTAATAGCAGACTATCTAGCATCCATTGTGGCACGTTATTAACTCTGATGACTGGCAGATCTGATTCTTTCTCTTCTTCATTCTAGATTAATCTTTCTGTGCTCTGTGACATCAACTTTTATTTATATCGGCTTCTCACTGATTTCTTCCTTGTGATAAAGTGATGCTGAATCATTGTGGGCTTTGACATTCTTCACAAACAGGTGGGGGAGGTGGGGTGGTCTAACAAAAAATTACCGGTAACTGCATTAGTGCTGAGCAAATTGGTTTGATTAAAATGAGAACGAGCTTGAAATGTCATTGTACAGCTGAACTGATTAAATGAACTTTTTGTGTGCCAACAATGTGGTCAGCGTTGTACAAGACTCAAAGGAAGAAACAGACTGCCCTACGGATTTAGTAATCTAAATTGATAGAAAACACAAAATGTACTGGCAGATCCAGGGGATGGCTTTATCTTGGGATGTGTGGGAGTTTTCTTGTTTTGTTTAGATTTTTTAAAAAGCTTAGATGAGCACTCCCTCAACATCTAATCCCATTACAGTGTCTTATTTCTCTTCTTGCTTTCCTATCCAGATTGGCATAGTCTCAACTATTCTCATGGGATGTAAAATATTTAATTGTGCTCTGCTGGGCTTCTTCTACTTCTTGAGCTTTTTCCATTTTAGTTAGTAATTGGTGACCAATTGTGGTTTAGTAGTTAGAGTAAAAGATTGGGAGTCTTGAGTATTCTGTACTAGGTTCTTAATGCAGTTTACCTATTTATTTAGTCTGACCTTGATCATCTCACTTCACTTCATTCTGCCTCATTTAAAACCAGCTTGAAAATAGGATAGAAAAGGAGTTCGCTGAGAAAAAGGTGATGTATTTGTGCATTCCTTGATAATTTACACACAATAATCATCTCCAGTATAACTGGTATATTGCCCACCGCTGCCTCCTTCTCAAGAGGTAGAGAGGTCCAATTGGGATCTGTCTGCCCTCAAATACTGCTTGTTACTTGCTTTGCAATCACACTGCAGAAAGATGCCACCATGGGTAGGATGACTGTGTGAACCTCTCACTAATCTGTCAGTGGTTCCCGTAGAAGGAGGCAAGGAGATGTCTTCGAAATTTCATATTTTTGGAGCCATAAAATAATTGAGTTCCTGGTAGTACAGTATTCGTGCAAACATATTCCCTCATAAATGTTTTATTTAAAAGATGTTCTTTTAGTATAAAAGTTTAAGAAAAAACAGTAATATCAAAATCGATGAATAATCCTGTCTCAAAAAATAGTCTTGTATCTGCTTGATGGAATAATCTGTTAACTCTTCCTATAACACATCCCTTTTTACAACCCCTTTTTTCAGCAGGTGAGGATTTATATAGCAGTTTGGCCTCTTTAGCTGCAAATCTGTACAAAAGCACTTGAAGAGTTAATATTAATTTCAGATACAACAAAGTCTCAATTGGTGGTGTAAACATGCAGTCAGTGGACAGAGAAATTTATTGCCTTCTAGTTTTCTGGCTCAAAGCCCAGATAAGTATATTTGGATTAGTGGACCAAGAAACCTTTTTGCTAGTGACCTCTATGAGACACTCTTTCAGCTGCACTGTATGCATAATGATACAGCATTGCATGTTTTGTCAGCCTAAATCTTTTGACTAGTACTTCATTTCTGCATGATTAATCTATTTGGGTTTATTACTCCTATAATATGTTCAAGTATCACCTTGATTTCTTCTGCCTTCTGTTTACCTGTAGTTTAGACTTGCAAATTATTTTTTACTCTTCCTGATATTTCACAGATTGTGTACATGAATATCTTGTAATGAAATGTACTATTTAGTTAAAGGAACAATCTTATTGATACCGTATTGAAATCAGAGGAAGATTGTGCAAAGCCCAGAGCTTTGCTTTTTGTATAGTAAACTAGAGCAGGGGTTCTCACCATTTTTCTTTCTGAGGCCCCCTCCACATGCTATTAAAAACTCCATGGTCCACCTGTGCCCCAACAATACAGCCCCAGCCCCAGACCTGCCTCCAGGTGCAACCCAGCCTTCGGCCTCTTACCCCTGTCCGCGCCCCCATCGCCCCCACCGGTTTTTCTTCATATAAAAGCCAGGACCAGCATTAGGGGGTAGCAAGCTGGAGACCACCTGGGGGCCCCATGAAGCTACATTGCTCAGGGCCCCAGGCTTCAGCCCCGGGTGGCAGGGCTCAGGGCCCCAAGCTTCAGCCCCGTGTGGGAGGGCTCGGGGCCCCAGGTTTCAGCCCCATGCGGTGGGGATTCGGCTTTCTGCATTGGGCCCCAGCAAGTCTAATGCTGGCTCTGCTTGGCGGACCCCCTTAAACCTGCTCACAGCTCCCCAGGAGGCACCAGGCCCCTGATTGAGAACCACTGAACTAGAGCATGACAACAGCCTATAGGAAATAACAACAGAACTCTTATTTAGGACTGTTGTGTATGTGGCCAAGCTGATAAGTTCAAGATCTTCAATTTGCTTGCCAAATAGGAGGAAGCTTTGAATAATGACTGATTGTCTGAAAACTTGCTCTGAAATGGTGTATTATTTATTTCCAGGTTAGAGGGGAAGCCTAAACAAAGTTTTTTTCAGTTCTAATATAGTTATATAGAATATCAGAAATAATGTAGTATGACGTTAATGACCCTCAAACACATACCAAGTGCATATGCTGTACTCTGTTTAAAAGCAAAATAAAAAAATATTCCAAGATTCCTATGGTCATATGGGGAAGGTACTTAAAAGTCAGGAAATGCTAAAGTTATGGTCACCCACACAAGTTTAACTCCCTTGTGAGTATGTATTTTTATTGCTGTCTCTAATTAAATGATAATATTTCTCCAGTAATAGAATAGAGCATATTACAATGACTTTTGACAACCTTAGATGCACCTATATAGCATTTTGAATTCTGTATACTGCTCTGCGTGTATTTGAAAAAAAGTTAGTCACTTGTGTACAATTTGTCTCATTCATAATACACCCTACAATAAGCATATCACAAGTTGTAAAATATGTATTATATTGTATTAATTGAGCACTAATGTGATCATGTAACTGAAGAATTCATTAATGTATACACCCAGAATGGATCACAGTTAAGTTGCAAGTATATCCTTACTTTCCTGACCTTTGAGTTGTTTACTATTGTTTTAATCTAGTTTTTAAAATGAATTGCCTACTCTGAAGCACCTTATGACGTCTGGAAAAGGGAGCTGTGCAGTTTTTCCGTACAAGACACACACAGACCAGTGGTCCCCAAGCATTTCACGGTCACACACACACACCCTTACCCGGTAGCTGAGGCTGGGAGTGGGGCCACAGAAATGGTGGGAGGGAGGGGGACATGGACAGGGGTAAGAGGACCAGGGCTAGGCCACACCTGGGGGCAGATTTGGGGCCGGGAATGGGGCCAAGGCTTGCTGGGGGCAGAAGAGCTGCAGATGGGGGCTGAGGCTGGAGACATGGCTGGGGCTGGGAGCGGAGCCGCAGCTGGGGGCCAGGGGTGTGGATGGAACTGGGGATGAGATGGGAGTGGAGCCAAGCTTGTGGGCGGTAAGGCTGGTACTGGGGATAGGAGCAGAGCTGGGGGCAGAGCAGGGCTGGGTGATGCTTCCTCCCTGCCTCCTGTTTGGGCTGGCCTGGGTCCCACCCCCCTGAACATTTGGGGCATTCCCCACAGTTTGAGGACTTTTGACATAGACTGAGGAAAAGATACTGATTACTGTATTAACATCAGCCAAATTAACGTTTTGTGAGTTTGGAGTCTTCTGTTTTTTCTTTTGTACATTTAACGACTATGTCAACTTACCGAAATATGTGGTATTTAACTGTCCCTGAAGCTAAAGACACTACCTTGTAGTCTGTAAGTCAGTGTCAGCAAGACTGACAGATCTTCTGAGCAATGCCATAGTCCCTGGCAGGTTCAGCCTTGGTAGTAGTGTCAGTTGGAGACTGACTTGGCTGACTGTCATACTCTTCCCAACCCATAGAAACAGAGCTGGATAATAATTCAGCTTAACTATTCAACATGGGCACTGGCAGTGAACAGTGTTGAAGAAATTCTGTATTCTACTGAAAATAGTCAATCTGAATGAATAAAGGTATTTGAAATGTTAGATTTTATGACTGGCAATTTATATTTTTAGGGAATATAGAAAGTCTTAATGTTTTATGTTCCGTTTTTTGCTGTCCGTGTAGTGTTTTGAAGTTTTTATCTTTTTAGCTCCTCTTACTGTTTTTCCAAAATGTTTCCATGTTGACAAATCAAAGCTTATATTCATATGCCAAACCATACCTTTGTTTTGTTTTACACAGATTTTGGGGTGCACAGAGCAGAATAGTGCAGCCATGTTTCGAAACAGTCTCAAGATGCTTCTTACAGGTGGGAAATCAAACCGCAAAAACAGGTCCAGTGGTAAGTAAATGAAGACTCCTCCTCATGCAGTAACTCCTCACTTAAAGTCATCCCAATTAACGTTGTTTCGTTGTTACGTTGCTGATCAATTAGGGAACATGCTCGTTTAAAGTTGTGCAGTGCTCCCTAATAACGTCATTTGGCAGCTGCCTGCTTTGTCCATTGCTTGCAGGAAGAGCAGCCCGTTGGAGCTAGCTGGTGGAGGCTTGGAACCAGGTGGACTGGCAGCTCCCTGCTCCCCTAACTTCCCTGTGCGGCAGCAGCCCAGCAGGCTATCAGTTGCCGGCAGTTCAGTGTCCCTCCCCCCTCTGCCTTGGAGCTGCTCCTGGGAGCCTCCTGCTTGCTGTGCAGGTGGGGAAGATAGGTGGTTAATGTCATGGTGTCCCCCTCATCCCCACTCCTGCACCCCAACTACCCCATCTCCATGGGGGGGCGGAAACACGACAGGGCTCAGGACGGAGGGAGCTTCCTGGCAGCAGCAGCTAGGATTTGCTGATCTGATTAAAAAGGCAGTGTACTTAGAGTGGGGTCAGCCTACTTAAAGGAGCAATGCACGTCTCTCACTCTCACACGTGCACGCACACGCGCGCACACACACACACACACACACACACACACACAGTGTGTGTCTCTCTCTGCCGTGCTGCCTTGTAGAGTGTGAGGCTACATTAACGTCAATCGGTTAACCCTTGAGGGCTCAGCCAAAAGCTATTTCATCATTTAGCAGTAAGGCATTTCCTGGGAAATATCCCACCCTCTTCCACCCTCTGACTTCACCACCTCAACCAAGCTTCACAATCATCATAGCTGCGTACAGTATTAAATTGTTTGTTTAAAACTTATACTGTGTGTGTGTGTGTGTGTGTGTGTGTGTGTGTGTGTGTGTATGTGTCTTGTTTGATGAAAAAAATTTCCCTGGAACCTAACCCTCCCATTTACATTAATTCTTATTGGGAAGTTGGATTCGCTTAACATTGTTTCGCTAAAAGTCGCATTTTTCAGGAACATAACTACAACATTAAGAGAGGAGTTGCTGTACATACCTTTTTATCTATATCTTTGATTAAAAGTTACACTGAATTTTAAGTCATATTAAATTTTGCTCTTAATGATTTTACTGCCATATGTGTACTGTATGTGTGTTTAATTGAAGTGTGACCCAGCATGGTCTTCTATGGTGTCAAGTATCAGGGGGTAGCCGTGTTAGTCTGTATCTACAAAAACAACAAGGAGTCTGGTGGCACCTTAAACACTAACAGATTTATTTGGGCATGAGCTTTCGTGAGTAAAAACCTCACTTCTTCGGATGCATCCGAAGAAGTGAGGTTTTTACTCACGAAAGCACTACCTTTTGTAATCTAATTAGATATCTGCTCATGTCAGTATGTCTGCATGATAATCTGTTTATTGAAGCTTCAGGAAATGAGATGATAGTAGCAGAAGTCAAACCCAGGTCTCACTGTACAACATAGCAGAACCTTACTTCTACATCTGACAAGATATATAAAAATGGTAATATACCTATCACATCTCATCTCAGAAAAGCATAACATCTTGAACACCAGTGAGCTTCAGATAGTCACCAGTTTAAGTTCTAAACAGTTCCAAACCTGCTTTGTTTTTAAAATTAGAGACGATCAGGCCTATTAAGATTATGTTACGGTGGAATGATAGTGACACCATATTTGAGGCGGCAACAGAATTTTAATTTGGACAGGAGCTCCCTTTATTTCTCAGAAGTGTTGTAAAAGTGATGAAAATAAAATACACTGCCTAAATTTAATTTTTATTTGAATTTTTCATGTCGGGTTGGTGCAGATTTGATTCATACACACAGAACACTCTATTTTCTACAATGCTGTTGCTGGCACACTCAGTAAAACTTTCATTTCCATCTGCAACCGATATCGAAGAGCACTACATTGTACAACTTTATCAAACTCACATTCACAAAAACCTTAATAGCTGTCTCATTCTATTTAATCTACTGATCAGCACATCTGTCAGATTCTTTGCATTTGGGAAGTTATTCATCCATAACATTGCTGAGGTTGCTGTTAAAGTTTTGCATTAAAATGTGAGTTTGATGCAGTTAGGGTATGTGTTGCTCTTTGATATCGGTTGGAGATGGAAATGAAAGTGTTACAGAATTTTGAAGTATGTTATCGACAGTGTTGTAGGCAATAGGAATATGGCAAGGATTTAAGGATATTTTTTTTCTTTAACTTTTTATTTCCATGTGTTTAAGTTTTTTGATGGATGAAGTATAGCCTGCTGTCACCTTAACTGTCATTAAACAAAGTTTGTGCTTGTGTTAATAACTACTTACAAGTAATGTTACCTTGAGAAATATTGGTATCTTATGTACTGTACTGCAGCACACTCATTTGTTTATTTGTCTCTGTGTAACTTGATCAGTGTGATAAATGGAATTGATATCTGGAGGTATTCAGTAATTAAACGGAGAAAAATATAAATGTTTCCTGTTTGCATTGTGCTCTATATGTGGTTAATATTTATAATCTTCAGAAAGAAAGGCAGGATCCCCCCAGATATTAAATCTTGGTTTATAATATATTTGTTGGGTGAAATTGCCATTAATCCTTAGTTTGACACGTGTTCAGCTCCAGTAGTGAACAGTGTAATTGAGAATTTACTCAGAAATCAGTGTGGAAAGGACTAAGGTATATAGATTGGTTTCTTGACAGAGAAAACAAACAGAGTTTTAAAATTAAAATTGAATAAAATTAAAATGAATAAGCCATCAAAGTCCCTCCTTTTTACACTGCACTCCTTCCACCCGCCCTCCTACGGATGTGTTTACAGTAAGTATTAACCCACACTTTTTGGCTAGGTTTGATCTATGAGAGATGCTGTGCGTGTCTTTTCTATCTGTGAAGAAGAAGTTTGGAAAATATTACTATACATTTTTATTATAGTCTACAGAACTTTTATAGCCTACCAATTTAAATATAGATTTTCATTGGGGGGAGAGAGAGAGAGAGAGAGAGAGAGAGAGACTATGTGTATTTGCTGGGAGACCATAGCAAGTGGTAGAGGAATGGGATGGGCACTCAGTAAGGTGAGGAAATAAGAGGGAACATGCACTTTTAAGGGATCAAGGAGCCTCTGTCATGTTCCTTTTTTGTTCCTTTGAGACAAGGGTACATTGATGATGCTGTTTGGCGCTGTCCAAGTCAGAGCAGCTGGCTTGGGAAGCTCTTCCACTTCATCCAGGCTCAGGCTTAGCACCTAGCTGCAATCTGTATACTAAAATCATTCGGAATTTCCCCTTTGTAGTGGAGGAGGAGGACAGGCAGACTGGAGTGGAGAATTCTTACTCTTTAATTATGTATGTTACAGCTAGATAGACAAGAAAGTTAGTAGAAGTCAAGAGAGTAGCCAGTTTTCTCAATAAACTAACTTCTGTAGCCCTGAAAAGCCTTTGTAAGCCAAAAGGGTAAATTCATCTGCCAATTCTAAGGCTCTTAAATTATAGAATCCATGGTGCCTTACCCATATTTCTGAAATCAGCATCTGAGACAGTACATGATACCAAATCTTGTGGGCTTGAACATGACCCATATCTTACAAGTTTTTGTTGAAACCTCTTTCATAGCTACTTTCAGCAACTTTCTTGTATATTTCTTTCTGGTATTTTTTGTTGCTGTAACTTTGAATAGATGGATTGTGGAGCTGTTATACCATTATGAAGGAACTCTTTATGCACTTCTAGACAGACACAGCAGACTTGAGTTCCAGTGTTACTTAATCAACATTAAACTCTGATTTTGATTGTGGTCAGGACTTCTTTTTAGCATTTACTGTTCATTATCCTCATCTATAGAAAAGAAACACATTAATTGTCAGAAATGCTTTGAATTTCATATAATGACTAACACATTCAGAAGATCTGATAGCCCAGGCTCTATTCTATTTTGAAGTTTAGTCAGCCAGGCATACCTCCCTCAGTCCATAGCCAAACTCGGAATAATTTCACATGGAGGTCTGCACAAAGAATAGAATATGCCTGTATAATATCTAAACTTTTAGTTATTAATTCAGTACCTTGTTGTTCCATTTAATATCACTTGGTGAGGGGGAAAAGCTCACCTTTAGGAGCATGGCTAGTTCTGCTTTTTGTTTCTCTTCCTTCCCCATTTTCCATTCACTATTTGCAGTGGTTGCCGGTACCCCACTTCCCATGTGCTTAACTCCCAATTTCTTTTCCATTCATCTGCTAAAATCATCCAGAGCTAAATAGCTAGTATGATCACTGGGCATTGAAGTTGACACTAGGTGCGTCTACTCTGCATGCTTCTTTCAGTGCCATAAAGTGTACATACCTATGTAGCTCTCCAGCACAGGTATAAATAGCAGTGTAGACAGCGAGGCATGGCTTAGGCGAGTAAAGTAAAGATACGTCTGAAAATGTCTCTCTACTCACCCAAGCCAGGCCTACCTGTCTACACTGCTATTTTTAGCAGTGCAGTGTCCCACTACCTCCTTGCTGCTGGAGCTTTTCCCCACCACAAGAAGACTCTGGCAGCAGGAAAAGGCTCTGGCAGGGAAGAGGCAGCAGGAAAAGGTTCTGAAAGCTCTCTGCAGCTGGAGTCCTTCTCCTACCGCAGTGAACGTCTCTGGGTGCAGGGAAAGAGCTTTGCCAGATCCCTACTGCTGGAGCCCTTCCTCAGCGGGGAGGTGCTGAAGCCTTTTCCTGCTGCCCTCCCTCCCCCAAACACACCAGAGCCTTTCATTGACAAGTATAGCAACACACCAAAGTGTGACCATCGTCAGAGATATGTAGTGTAGACGTACCCTCAGAGTCATCAGACTGCTGACTCAGGCAGACAGCACAGTTAATGCTCTGTTCACTTGCAACAGTGAGGGCTAGAAATGTACTTTAAAAAAATGAAACACAATCTGAGTATGTAGTACGGGCCACGTGTTTGATACTCCTGAAATAAGAGAGACAAGGTGGGCGAGGTAATTTTTTTTTTTAATTATTATTATTGTCTGGCATTGTTGTGAGTTTAAGCTCCCAGGCTCGTCTTTTGAAAATGTTGTGCAGTGTCCTTTGAGGACAAGGGCTGAGAGGTCAGATATGGAATGGTCATACTGTTAAAAGTGTTTGCCCAGAAGTGATATGGTGTTCTTGTCTTTTATCATTTTAATATGTGACTTCATTTGAGAGGATAGTGATTGTCTAGTTTCACCCACATACTTGTTCAAAACTCCATATCTACCCTCTAAGTCCTCATCCTCAAAGGAAACCTGCACAACATCTTCAAAAAGATGAGCCTGGGATCTTAAAATTCATAACTCTGCTAGACACCAAAAAGCATGGACTCAGTAGAGATGCTGGTTTTATGTCTCAATACAATAATCTGTAACCTACTATCTTTCTTTTGTCCAGTGACTGCAGGGCTGTTAACACCCTACTTCATTTTGAATGGTGCCTTGCAATATATTTTAATTACTTATGCTTAGGCTGACCATATTTCCCAAATGGAAAATGGGACACTGCGTGGGGCTAGTCTCAGCCCTCCCCCTGTGCCTGGCTGGCCCAAGCCCCCCTCCCCACATGGGGCTAGTGTCGCTGTTCCCTGAGCCCTGCCTGCCCCCTGCCCGAGCGCTGCCTTCCCATCTGCACAGGGCCGGTGTCACTGCACACCCCCTATCCTGCACATTGTTCCACACCCCACTTTTTGACAAAAGTGAGCATTTGTCCCATTTGCTCTTGCCAACTGATCAAATTGGCAAGAGCAAACGGGACAAATGCCCACTTTTGCCAAAAAAGTCGGGTCTGCCAGGACAGGGCTTAAAAAAGGGAGTGTCCGGCCAAAATGGGACATATGGTCACCCTGCTTATGCTTAACAATCTTGTATTTAGCTATGACACTGATTATCTTTCCCAGACCTGAGGAGAAATTCTGTGGAGCTTGAAAGCTGGTCTCTTTCACCAACAGAATTTGGTCCAATAAAAGATATCACCTCACCCATCTTGTCTCTCTTATATCCTGGAACCAAAGGCTACAACAACACTGCAAACTCTTGAAATAGTCAGTATGTATATAAGGATATGAGATCTAAAGAAACCAAAGAGAAAAGATGCTGAACAATACTGTTCCATTTCCTATTTGTGTGAAGGAAAAGAATGTTTGTTGCAAGTGGTATAAATACTCCAGAATGGAAGAGGAACGTTACACTTCCTATAGAAGCTTTGGAACAATATAAGGTATTATTGCACACACTCCTTTCCCCGGGGAGAGGATAAGAGAACAAATGTGCCAGATGTTAGTCACATTGCTTAATGCACTACTGGAAGTTGTTCTGATATTACAGTGAGGAGCATGGTATATGAATCCATATAGAATAGAATGGATCTCTCTCTTTCTCTATCTCTATTTTTTTTTAGTCAAAGTAATATTTGGCTGTTTCTCTCAGATAAAGAGATTAAAAAATAGCTTCTCCTCTCTCTTATTGTCTTTGTTTTTTACTGACAGTTGACCGCATTGTCAGGCAAATTTTCTTCCATGTCAATTTTTAGACATCAGCAATTCATTTAGAACCTTGTTTATGGCCAATGTACCAATTTGCTTAGGTAGTTTCCAAAGTGGTTGCCATGTTGTTGACATTACTAAATTAATTCTTAAATTTCATATGTATACTGCAGTGAGGTATTTATACTGTACTACTGTGGTGAATGGCTCTTGCTTAATGGTATCCACTGTAGCTGGAACCCTGAGAGGTTGATTGTCATTCAGAGTTTTATGACATTAAAGTTCTTTGTCAAGATACTTTGCAGTCTCTTGTTGCAGGAATGGATTATATGGGCACCTGTCCATATTAATAGATGTGTAGACTTTGAGGCAGTTTCATAAAATGAAGTAATGTGGAGTATTAAATATATTTTTAGAGGCCCACGGAACTATATATCCCTTTGCATTCATGTTCCTGATCCTCCTGAAAATTGAATAGTAGACAAGTAAACATGTATTGTGCTTTCCACATCAAGGCCCAGTCTTGATTGATTTGATATTGATCGCTAATGTTAAAATATTCCCTTTCATTCATCTTTCCAGTCTTGTAGTGTGGATGCATAACCTTCCAAATATGGACATTTTTTAATTGTACAAAATGTGAATGAGAGGTTACAATTCTGAAGTAAAATTTTTTTATTTGGCTTGCTTTTTCCAGGCAGATGGGGACTGACAAGAGAAGGAAAATGTTTTGCTGATTAAATATATGACCAGATTTATGAATAGGTGTAATTTGTAATAGTCCACATCAGCTGTACTATATTGATTTAACACTACATGTTTCAAATCTGCCTCTGATGAAATAAGTTGTTTCATTGGAAACTACTGATTGACTGCTTGGAGAAGGATGAAAACAAGAGTCTGTAAGGAGGAACAGTGTCCTAATGTAACGTGTAACTACACTGGAAAATAATATATTTCAAATGTTGAATGTTGGCCCATCAATCTGTAACATGATATATGAATTCATTGCTGATTCTGTATCTTAATAAATATATTTAATTCTGATTCTTTGCCATGCAAGCAAGAAAAAAAATCAATAAATCTTTCAAGCTGTTTTCTTTGTAAAGAATAATTTAGGAGCTTGGTATTGGGTTATCTACTAGCTTTTAACTTCTGGTGAAATTAAATATGATGGGCTAAGTTAATAAAAAAGTAGTTTTGTTTCAGTCTAATGTAATATGAAAAGGAATTTATCACCCTGTCAGATTACTAGATAGTTAACCATTATCCCTTGGTGATAAAAATTGAAAATAAAAATCCCCAAAAATAATCAGCCACAAAGTATTTTTCCCAGAAATACAATAAATATTCAAAGAATGTTACTTTTATGACGTTGTCATATTGCTTGTTTCTGGTTTGGTGGAGGTATACTGTCCAGAAAAACAAAATCTGCTCTCTGAGTTGACCAAGATTAATTCTTGACAGAATTCTGCAGAGATGAGGTTATTTGCCTGTACAAACATCTTTTATAAAAAACAGATTCTTATTTAAATTACCTCATATTAAAATTATTTTAAATTGATTGTTAAATATGCAGTTATTACAACTAATAAACTATGATGCTTCATTATTTAGATATCACAGCTGTATGCGGATTGTAAGAGTATTTCTTTACTAATTTAGCTCAACATATTAAAATTTAACAGGAATATAATGTTCATTGACTTCTTGCTTGTACTGTAATATTTGTCTGTCACTTCTAAAACAAATTTCTCAGTTTCATTTCAACATTTATTGTACCACTCTCAATCTGGGCATAAACTCATCTTCCATTAATATTGTTTCTTAATTAAAAAATAAACCAATAATTTGACATTACTGTGGATTTCTGTTCAAGAAACCCAGAGCTCTACAATGGCACACTAGTTGGAAATGAAGAAAAAGGAATTTAACAGAATTGTGTAGGTGTGAAACTTGAATGGGGTTTGCCCTCGCTGGTGTAATCAAGCCCTCATTTGCCTGAATGCTAAAACTAATGAAAGTTTTGGAGGAACAATATTTGGAATATAAAAATAAAGTGTTTAAGGGAGTATTATGTCTCCCCAAATATTATTTTGCTGTTAATCTCATTCCAGTTGAATTTTATGATAGTTTAAAGAGGGCAGCTTCAAGAACATTAAAAACTGGAGAAATATAGTAGGAAGAATTGGCCTGTGTTACAGGACTTGAAACTGGTAGTGAGGATCTGATAGTTTAGCAATGAAAGAACAGTCCTTCAATCAACAAGTTTTTCTACTCTATTTCATTTTTGTGTTTTTTGAGTGTTTTTGTTATAATGAGGAGAGCAAAAATAAGAAAAAATAGAACAGCCCCACCGCCCCCCATTTGGATTTTGGGCTCTCACTTCTCAGCGGCCTTCACTGTTACGTAGAAATGTTATGGTCTCCTGTATCCTCAAGCTTTTATATTACACCACCCTGTAAACTTGAGTGAGGCCTAAACAGGAATCCTGCTTGCTGAAAACCTGGTAGGGGCTATGAGTTTTATCAGTAAAGCACTTAATCTGTGCTTCATCAGTGTTGTTCACATGTTGCATTTAAATTATAGAACATTTTCAAAATAAATACCATTGGGAGTTGCATAAGTATTATGATAGTGTCCCTGCCTCCCAAAGCAAACTTCTTAGGGTACGTCTACAAATAAAGGGTATAATAGGCTAGCACGAATAACAGTAGCAATGACGATGGGATGGCATGGACCCTGGTGTGAGCTAGCAACCCAACTATACATACCTAGGGTTCTTGGCAGGCTTCTATTGGGGTGGCTAGCTTGCACTGAAGCCCACGTTAACACATCTTCACTACTGTTGCTGCTCTCACTACCTCGTTTAAAGCTACAGTTACAGTTTACTTTGCAGTGTAGTGGTACCTTTATGGACATTGTAAATTGGAAATAAAATCTACAATGGAAATATAATCTTTCGTCAAGTAATTGCACATATCCATTCCACTTCAGGTGTGTGTGTGCCCATATGAGAAATTACCATAGGCTGCCTGATGAGGGGAAATTTAAGAGTATATTGGAATCATTCAGTAGTTGAAGTGTTGCTTCCTTCACTCTCCCTTTGCTGTGCAATTTTCTTTACTTTTTCTTTTTTTGGTTATTTAAAGCAAGATAGAGCTAGATACACTTTTAGCTGAGAATTTTGAATACAGCTACAAGTTATGACTTAATGTGATTTATTACCTGGTTTTATGTTCACTGTTGATTTACTTTCTACGTAACGAGGTGTATGTTCATTTAAAAATATATATATAAATAATGTACTGTTGTAATGGTGGCCTCTCCCCTTTAGGGAGTAGAGGGGCCACGGGCCAGCCAACCCTGTTGGCATGGGCCTTTAAGGAAACAAGGGTTCAGGGGAGTGGCAGATCAGCTGGGGAATCGGGAGCATGTGTTGACAAGGTAGTGAAGAGTTAAAGCCCAGCTCTTGATTGATGTGCAAAGGAAGAAAGAGGGCAGACAGCTTGAGGAGGAAAATGGCATGGGGAAGCCTGCCTGAACCAAATGTAGCACCACGAAGGAGGGTTTGGGGGCCCTGAACTAAGGGGAAGGCACAAGTCCTAGGATTTAGGGAGGCTTTGTGGAGTGGGGATGAAACCCAGATATTGGTGGTCCGAGGACACCAGCTCTAAGTGTTGCACAGTCCCGTGATGGCTGTGGAATCCTTTAAGGAAGAGCGAAAAGTTTGTAATTCTAGGGACCAGGGCAGGAGGAGACCTGTGGGAAAGACTCACCAGTGGCTGCAGTGTGATTGGCAGAGCACCTTGAGTCAGGGGGAAGTGGAAACCTGGACCCTTGGAACACAAGTGAATTGGAAACCTCAAGAGGGACAGGTTTGGTCCTGAATGGCTAAAGGAGATCGCTTCATAAATACTCCATTGCTTAGATCCCAAGAAGGGGGAATGTTTCTTTAAGTACTTTAGACTGTGACTTAGTTATTGGGAGAATAAGGAGTGAGCTGAGGGCAGGGTACCTGCAGGGCAATACCATGCCACAAGGAGGCATTTTCTGGGATGGTGCCCTGCAACAACAGCCCATAATATTTTTGACAAAGATGCATAATATATTTTGGATTTCTTGAATACAAATCCTTCTGTATGTAAGTTAAAGAGTAAGCATTTCAAACATGGTTAAAAGTATTGTGGCTTTTTTCATGTGGGATCTCAATGAACACATCGGCCTTTGAAATGATAATTCTTTGCAGTCTTGCTTATATGAAGTAACTATAGTCAGCAAACTAGGTCAGTAAAGTCAAGCTAAAGATGTCTGTGTGTTGTGATGTGGTCTTGGTAATTCTGGCTGATTAGAAATACACTAGTAGTTGTAGCATTATAATGCCTTCTCATTATTCCTCTCTTCCAAAAAGGGCTGAGCAATAATTTTAAAGAAATGTGGTTTCAATTTGTTTTGACTCAGCTTTTGTTTTTTTTCTGTTATGTTTTATGGTACTGTGGTTCACAAACACATATAATTCAGAGTATTTCTAAAAAAGGAACATCAGTTGCATAAATATGTATTTATAGTTATATACAATGCCATTGCTTAAAAAGTTAAGTACTGTTGCAGCACTGAACACTGGATTTTGCTGGTTCCTGTGGTTATCTTTTGATTGGTGCTTTCAAAACAGTGTCGGTGAGATTTTAGCAGTGGTTTGTATACAATAAAATTCTCTTTCTCTGTGTCTGTTGGTGTTTAATATTTCTTTTCCTGTCTTGTGGGTCACAGACGTACTTGTGCAGTAGAAACAATGCTGTCAACATCTTTTATAGCTATACCTGGTAAGCTATTTCATAGCTTCAACAATATTTTAGTTTGGACATGTTTTTTCTGCAGTAGACTGTTCTTCCACTATGACTAACAATCCTCTAATCTTTAAATATGGAATGCGACTCTGTTATTGGCTTTGAGTACTGTTAGAGTTGTAAGCAGATGGTAAAGAACAAAGTATTTGTTTTATTTTAAAAAACACAAGAAAAAAATGAGTTACAAAGTTATTTCTGAGACACTCTAAGGAATGTTAATGTAAACTCCTCATATTTGGTTCCATTTTATGTCAGATTCATATCTATATTTTACTATGTCCTCTTTGAAACCTGGCAGTACTTTCTGTCCCCCCCCCCTTTTTTTATGTGTTGGATATACAACTTAGTGAGGAGTTTTAAAACACATTTTTATTCTCCCTTTTCTCTTCTTTGGAGATAAAATTAAAACCAGATGTGTAATTCAAATAATTATGGATTAAACAGCCACAGTAACTCAAATCTCAAAGAATCTACATGTCTGCTTAAGCAACTGCACAAGTAGCATGGTGATTGATAGTGATATAAGTGGGTCACAATATCTTTTGTGAAGAGTAGAAATACTGTATGCAGCTGAATCTTGGCTACAGTCTGTAGTTTTGATGCACAGCCATTCTTTTTACCATATCCAATTCACCAGTCCTGGTATTGCTGGGAATTCCAGTCCAAGGCTGTTATGACAGAGACAGGCCAATAGATACTTGGATCCCGTACAGTCAAATTTCTAGCCTATCGAGGCAGGGGACACCTCAACTCACTTCCAGTTCACTACTTCTACAGCTTGCCATTTCTCTCTCTTTCTGTCTCAGGCCTTTTGCCAGGCCCCTTTTCTACTACCATTTCCGGCCCCAGGATGATTTGTACTCCTTTAAGTGCCCTCATACTGTTTCCTTACCTGACTGTTCTGCAGAGTGATGATCTTTATTGAGTATAAAAGTGTGTCTTCCTGACACTTATAGCACTTAGTCTTTGTACATAGAACAAATTTTCTGGGAATTTACAAGTAAATCCATTAATTAGCTTATGAGTTAAAATTGATTTTATAATGGGTCCTTCAAGGAATCTTCAAGAAATTTCACATCTGGCATCAGAACTGTTTTGGTCCTTGATGATCTTAATAACAGACTTTGCAAACTTAACTTCTAGATAGAGTGCACAGAGGTCTTGTGCAAAGGGTAAATTTCTCTCTCTGTGGGTATTTATTTATTTTAGTATTAATAGTCATTTTTTGCCTTTAATCTTAACTGAAAGTTTCTTCAGCAAAGGTGGAAGAATAATGTTCTACCACAGAGAATGCTGTTATGGGTTAGAAATAACTGCCACCTTACATCAAGGATAAATATAAAGAAGACATTACAAAGAAGTGTCTGAAACAATAACAGCGCCCAAAACACAAGCATGTGAAAAGCTTGAGTAAAAGCCATACAGTGTATACCCTTTAGAACAAAGAGTTTCAAATGCAAGCACTAGAGCTTGGATTGGTGGAACTGGGTTTGTCTGTGTGTGTATGAGAAAAGGAGTAGAAAGAGGCAAAAGGGGCAGAAAAATCTAATATGATTTTAACAATCAGTTAAATCCAGAATCGGGACGGAACACCTTAAACGTAACCCTGTGGTTACTGTATTTTATAACAGACTTAGTAAGAGGATCTAATTGTGTATGTATATGAAATTTGTCTCAAATATCAAAGGTCTATATGGAATTCCAAGTATTTTAACTCCCCAGTATTATTGTAATCGTATCTATAGAGTGTTCATGTATTACAGAAACATTCCATAAAGCTTGTCTCCATTGACCGACAGGTTGTATTTAATATTCTGCATCTTCAGAATAGTCGTTTATTATGCAAAGACTTTGCCTCATTGAAAATGGTTGTCTTGGCTCATAAACTTGTACTTTTAGGTGGGATATTTTTATGAAACTGTTCTGAGTTTTAATGTTTCAGATTGGCTTGGAGATCCCTTGGTATGCACTGTTATCTCTGAACAGTCAAATCACAATATCAATCATTTTCTTTCCCTGGCTGTAGTATAACATTTTTCATATCAAGTGTTACAAGGTACGTCTGCGCTGCAATAAAACACTCACGGATGGCCCATGTCCCCTGACTCAAGCTCATGGGACTCAGGCTATGGGACTATAAAATCTCAGTGTAACTGTCCACTCTCGAGCTGGAAGTGGGGAAGGTCACTGACACGGGCCAGACATGGCTGTTTTATTGCAGAGTAGACATACCCACAATGGTTGAAAGTAATAGCTGACTAGAGCACGTAGAACTCGTGTCTATAGTTTGATTTCATGTGGTAATGAGCATGAAGAGAAAACGAGGGATAATTAATGATATGTTTACAGGTCTCTGTGTAAATAACTGTAAATGTTCTCAGGAATTGTTACTTAATTGAGAAGGATGGAAGGTAGCATGGAAGATAGCATATTTGAGAGATAAGCAAGAGTTGGAATGAGCTAGATGATTTGGGGTGAATCAATACAGATTTTCATTCGTGTTATTCTGGAAACAGACACCATATATCTATGAAACTTTTATAGGAACTACACATTGGGTAAAGCAAATTAAATTTTATTGATGAGTCCTTCAATTTCCACGTAGATCTTTGTGAGTGGTTCACTGAGCCTGCCTTTCCTGTGCTTGCAATGACTCCCCTGCTTCTCTTAAGCATCATGGAGGAAGAAGCTGCCTGATTTGAACATAGAGGGGACAAGACTTGGACCTGTGAGTGGGGTGGGGATTAGAGTGGGACAAGTAGAATAGAGGGGAATGGGGATGTGGAAGCTGGGACTTAAAGGCTGGCAGGTAAGGAGAGAAGGAAACTAGGATTGGAAATTATGGTTAGGGTTGGTGGAAACTGAGACAGACAGGGTGGGCAAAGGAATTGGGAGCGGAGATTGGGACTTGGAGCAGGGGAGGGAAATAGGGTATGGGAGGCTGGCGGCCAGTAGGTTGGACAAAAACTGAGAATGGTTGCAGAGACTGGGACTGGCGGGACAAGGAGCCTGGGACTGAGGAGCAGTGTGGTGAGTGGAAGGAAATGTGAGGGGGCAGGGAGACAGATCCATTGAGGAGCCAGGTGCAGGGGGAGAACTGGGATTGGCTGGCGAGAAAATTGTCCAAGAGATTGGGAATGGGCAGTGGTTCCAGGGGAGGACATAGGTGCTGACTTCCCCTCTTTCCCCTGGGTACTTGACCCCCAGCTCCGTCCCCACTCCACCCCTTCCCTGAGGCCCCGCCTCTTCCCACCTCTTCCCCGCCCTCATTCCAACCCCTTCCCCAAAGTCCCCGCTCCAACTGCGCCCCCTCCCTGCCAATATTCCAACTTCTTCCCAAAATCCCTGCCCCAGCCCCGCCTCTTCCCTGCCTCCTCCCAGAGCATGCTGATGCTGCTGTTTTGGCAGCGGCCGGGTGGGAAGCACTGGGAGGTAGGTGGAGGAGTGGGGACGCGGCGCACTCGGAAGGAGGTGGGGCGGGGGGGTGAGGGGAGCTTGGCTGCCGCTGGGTGCAGCCCCGGAGCATCCACGGAGTCGGCGCCTATGTGGGAGGCGAGAAAAGGTTGTGGAGGAAGGGAGACCGATCTGATGAAGAGGGGGGGAGCTGAGACTAACTGTGCAAGGACACTGTTATTGGAAGTGGAGGACAGGAGACTGGGACTGAGATTAGAAGCCTGAGAAGATGGAGATCAGGACAGGCTATGTGAGAAAAATCTGCCAATCTGACCTGGGGGGAAATTCCTTTCCAACCTAAATATGTCTCTCGGTTAGACCCTGAGCATGTTGGCAAGACCCATCAGCCAAACACTTGGGAAAGAATTCCCTGTAGTAACTCAGAGCACTCTCCTTCTAGTATTCTATCTCTAACCATTGGCGAAATTTGCTAATAGCAGTCATGGATTGGCCCTATTTCACGGTAGGCAATCTTATCATACCGTCACCTCTATAAACTTATCACGCTCAGTGATGAAACAGGTTAGGTTTTTTGCCCCCATTTCTCCGCTTGGAAGGCTGTTCCAGAACATCAGTCCTCTGATGGTTAGAAACTAGGGCTGTCAATTAATTGCAGTTAACTCACGTGATTAACTAAAAAAAAAAAGAATCATGATTAAAAAATTAATTATTATTAATCGCAGCTTTAATCACACTGTTACACAATAAAATACCAATTGACATTTATTAAATCAAATATTTTGGATGTTTTTCTACATTTTCAAATATATTGATTTAAATTACAACATAGAACACAAAGTATCAGAGGGGTAGCCGTGTTAGTCTGGATCTGTAAAAAGCAACAGAGGGTCCTGTGGCATCTTTAAGACTAACAGATGTATTGGAGCATAAGCGTTCGTGGGTGAATGCCCACTTCGTCAGATGCATGTAATGGAAATTTCCAGAGGCAGGTATAAATATGCAGGCAAGAATGAGTATGGAGATAACGAGGTTAATTTAATCAGGGAGGGTGAGGTCCTCTACTAGCAGTTGGGGCGTGAACACCAAGGGAGGAGAAACTGCTTCTGTAGTTGGGTAGCCATTCACAGTCTTTGTTTAATCCTGTACAATGCTCACTTTATATTAGTATTTTTAGTATAAATATTTGCACTGTAAAATGATATACAAAAGAAATAGTATTTTTCAATTCACCTCATACAAGTACTGTAGTGCATTCTCTTTATCATGAAAGTGCAACTTACAAATGTAGATTTTTTGTTATATAACTGCACTCAAAAACAAAACAATGTAAAACTTTAGAGCCTACAAGTCCACTCGGTCCTACTTCTTGTTCAGCCAATCGCTAAGACAAACAAGTTTGTTTACATTTATGGGAGATAATGCTGGCTGTTTCTTATTTATAATGTCACTTGAAAGTGAGAACAGGCGGTTGCATGGTACTTTTGTAGATGGCATTGCAAGGTATTTATGTGCCAGATGTGCTAAACATTCGTATGCCCCTTCATGCTTTGGCCACTATTCCAGAGGACATGCGTCCGTGCTGATGATGCTCGTTAAAAAATAATGCATTAATTAAGTTTGTGACTGAACTCCTTGGGGGAGAATTGTATGTCTCCTGCGCTATTTTACCCGCATTCTGCCATATATTTCATATTATAGCAATCTCAGATGATGACCCAGCACGTTATTTGTTTTAAGAACACTTTCACTGCAGATTTGACAAGCGCAAAGTTACTAATGTGAAATTTCTAAAGATAGCTAAAGCACTTGACCCAAGGTTTAAGAATTTGAGGTGTCTTCCAAAATCTGAGAGGGATGTGGTGTGGAGCATGCTTTCAGAAGTCTTAAAAGAGCAACACTCTACAGAAACTACAGAACCAAAACCAGCAAAAAAGAAAATCAACCTTTTGGCTGGTGGCATCTGACTCAGATGATGAAAATGAACATGCGTCGGTCCATGCTGCTTTAGATCGTTATCGAGCAGAACCTGTCATCAGCATGGACACATCCTCTGGATGACGCTGGCTACAACAATGCCATGTGAATGCCTGTTCTGACTTTCAGGTGACATTGTAAACAAGAAGCAGGTAGCATTATCTCCCGCAAATGTGAACACATTTGTTTGTCCCAGTGATTGCCTGAACATGAAGTAGGACTGAGGCGCTACAGTTTTACATTGTTTTGTTTTTGAATGTAGTTATTTTTGTATATGAACTTACAAATGTAGAATTAACTTTCATGATAAAGAGATTCCACTACAGTACTTGTAATAGGGGAATCGAAAAATATTTTATCATTTTACAGTGCAAATATTTGTAATAAAAATAAATATAAAGTGAGCACTGTACAGTATGTATTCTGTGTTGTAACTGAAATCAATATATTTGAAAATGAGGAAAACATCCAAAAATATTTAAATAAATGGTATTCTATTTATTGCACGATTAATCTCGATTCATTTTTTAAATTGTGATTGTTTTAACAGCCCTATTAGAAACCTTTGTCTAATTTCAAGCCTAAACTAATCGGCGGCCAGTTTATATTTATTTGTTCTAGTGCCAACTTTGGCCCTTAACTTAAATAACTCCTCTCCTTCCCTGGTGTTGATCCCCCTGATGTATCTGTAGACAGCAATCATATTTCCCCTTAGCCTTTATTTTGTTAGGTTAAACAAGCCAATTTTCCTCTTGTAAAGTAGGTTCTCTATTCCTTTGATCATCCTAGCAGCCCTTCTCTGTAGTGTTGAATTCATCTTTCTTAAACATGGGAGACCAGAATTGCACACACTAGTCCAGATGAGGTCTCACCATTGTCTTGTATTATGGTACTAACGCTTCCCTATCTCTACTGGCAGTACCTTGCCTGATGCATCCTAGGATTGCATTAGCCTTTTTTCATGACATCACTTTAGGGCTTGTAGATCTGGGTGTATTGATTGATCACAGGATGACTTTATACTCCTCTGTTGCTTCCAACTGATAGGTCCCCAGCTTATACCAAAATTCTTGTTGTTTGTCCTTAAGTGCCTGGCCTTGCACTTTGCACTGTAAAATTTAATCCCATTTGTATTACTCCAGATTTCTTGGTAATCAGATCTTGTATGATATTCCAGTCCTTTTCCATATTAGCAATACTTCCTAATTTTGTATCGTCTACAAAATTTATTAGGAAGCAATACTTCCTAATTTTGTGTCATCTAATAAAATTAGTAGCACTTTCTGTGCTAAAATCATTTATGAAAATGTTATAATAAGATTGGTCCCAGGACCAATCATTGAGAAACTCTAGTAGTAACCTCCTTATTGCCAGTTTACCTTTCAGCATGACCTGTTATAGTCTCCCCTTTAACCAGTTCCTTACTCCCTTTGAATTGTCATATTGATCCCCATCTTTTCCAATTTAACTGATTTCCCATATAGAACTGTATCAGATACTTCACTGAAATCTTGATCGATTAGATCTACTGCATTTCCTTTGTCTAGAAAAATGGTTATCTTCTCAGGTTGGTCAGGCATGATCCACCTTTTGTAAAACCATGTTATACCATTTAACTCCTTAAGTACTCTTTCTTTCAAAATTTGTTCTAATACATTGCATACAATTGAGGTCAAACTAATGGGCCTCTAGTTTCCCAGACCACTTTCCCCCCACCCCTTTCTTAAATATAGGTACTATATTTGCAATTCTGCAGACATAGGTTATGACACCAAGTTTATGTATTTATTAAAAAATCCTTGCTACTGGGATTGTGATTTCAAGTGAGCACTGTTTGTCCTATTATTGAATGATACAGGGATCTTGTGGAAAAAAGAATATATGATCAGACTAAAATTAAAATTAAAAACTGTATCCTAATGCATATGCACAAATGAAATAAATAAAGGTTGCATATGCAATCTTAATTCTTGCTTTTCCTAAATTTTGAGTGCTTGACTTTACAACTTGAATAATGGTCTTTTAATATAGTTTTTTATTTTTATATGTTCTACAAACATGTATAAAATGTTTGTAGAAATTAATTATATTTTATGTTTTACTATTGAACCAGTAGAGGGAGTACAAGTTTCCTAACAATCATGTACTTGGGGTCATGCTAATATTGATGATGCTGGTATGCAAAGGAGAAGGTATACTGACATTTTTGCCTTGTATGATCGCTTCTTATTCCTAAAATGTGTTAATATTCTGATGTGCCACAAAAAATGCAGAGGAAAATAAATACATGTTTCCTTGAAAACAGGCTATTACAAACAATTGAGGGGATTTAATAAGAGAAACTGTCTCCCTTTCAGATCAGATCAAGAAGACTTAGTGCTTTTTTTAACCCATCCATAAAACATGTGTTTTAAAAGTGAAAATTAGTCAGTTGAGAGAGGTTTAGGTCTCTGATTTTACAGACTAAACACTGAATACAATCAATAAAAGCACAAATATACACAATGGCTGATGTTTAGCTTTATTTCTTGGTATAATCTTGGTTTTTATTCTTGTGTAATAAACAAACTTTGATTCTTTAATCTGAAACCATGTTTTCAAGAAAATGAAGTCTATCATAATCCATGCTGTAAAAATGGTTAATCATTCTTTTGTAAGAGCTACTGAGTAAAATTGTTTTTTATAGCTGTAGAACTTGTAATTAAGGAGTAAAACTAAATGACAGTGTCTGTCTGAATAAATAAATAGGATTGTTATCCTATTTTTAAATTAAAGTATAACTATTGAGCCTTTTTCAGGTTTTTTAACTGAATTTGCTTAATGTGTAATGCAAGGCATATTTTCTTGTGAGCAGATCTTGATATACCGCAAAAGCAAGGCTTGCTTTAAAATTTCTGTAGATGAATTCAAATACGGCATTAGGCTTTGTACTTATGCGAGTTTTGAATGCTGAAACTGTTGGATGCATCCAACTTCTGCCTACAAGGAACATATATTAATAGATGCCAATCACAGAAAGCCTGGGGTAATTTCCCTTAGTAATTAGTTAACTTGTGAACTTTCATATCACATGGCTTGGCATCATTTCAGTTAGGTTTTCCAAACAATGAATGAAATTGACAGATATGAAGTGGTTGTAGAACTAACAAATGTACATCTAAATTTTGTACTTGCCTTATTTCTGTTATGTGGGAGTACAGCACTGCTGGGAACTTGAGGAGAAGGCTCTATGGACTCACCTCTTGGGGGGGGGGGGCAGTGTTCCTTAAATTTGCTCTTTTTCACAAGTCTCAGTGGTGTTTCCAGCTTTCTTACTGAGTATATGATAGTATAAAGAAATCTATTGTACCAGAAGAGACTCACAAAGAAGGTTTATACTTTACATCCTTATTCTGAAAAAGCCTCTCAATTGCATATATGAAAAAAACTTTTGTTGTTGTTAATTTTTTCCTGTAATTCAAGACTTTGGCCCCTCTAGCTTTCACATGCATTAAATATGTCCTTCCAGAACCAATAATTAGGAGAGATCCCATTAAATGTTATTACACAAACTATATTGCAGTAGCTTATCATAGATACTTTCATACTAACTAAAATATATATGCTTTTAGTACGTTATTATTTTCTTGAAGAAATAGCCAGGGGAGTAATTAGAGACCATAAATCATTTAGTGCATTGTGAAGGATGTAGGGCTAATCTGTAATTTGAGTGCTGTGTGTGACCTGCTTTCTGGGATAGCTACTGTATGGCTTTATTGGATTATTGGAATGTTCACTGTATGTATATGTTGGTTTAGTTTAATAGCAGGGCTGTTAGGAAACTAGAAAGAAGGCACTATAATAGCTTAAGCTAAGTAACCTCCTGGTAAACATGGGTGAGTATCATTAAGAGGCAATGCCTGGGCTATTAGCTGGGGAGATGCTTGTTCCAGGTTCCAGCCAAAGTTTCAAGACTTGTTCATCCAAGGCTGGGAGCCAAAAGAGCAAAAGAACACTAAGGCTGTGTCTACACTACTGCGGTAAATCGACCTAGTACACGTAGTCGATGTACATTAGGTTGAATTACTGCGGGGTCTACACAGCGGGGGATCGACAGGAGAAAATCTCCCTTCGACTTATCTTACTCTTCTCATCGGGGGGAGAGTATAGGGGCCGACTGGAGAACGACCTGCAGTAAATTTGGCGGGTCTTTATTAGACCCGCTAAATCGACCGCCGGTGGATCGATCTCAGAGCGTCAATCCCCGCTGTAGTGTAGACCTGCCCTTAGATTTTAAAAAGTTGTTCTTTAGAGAGTGGGGAGGTTGTTAGGGTACTGAGACTGACCAAGCGACAGGCTCTACTAGAGGGTCTGAAGAAGCAAAACTAAGCTGGTCGACTAACACAGGATGGTGGGGCGTAGGGTAAGTAGAAATGCATATAGACCTTTAATTGTTTTAAAACCATTTTTCTCTTATGGTATGCGTTGTTCCTGCTGGTAAGATCAAACAGTAGGAAGGTTTGAGAAAGCTGCCTGGTCACCGATATTATTCACTGGTCACAAGCTTCTGGAGGGACGTTTGCAGGTGCTGAACAGCTAGCTAAGCCTGCTGAGTAATTCCAGTTAGTGGATAGAATACTGCACCACAGGGCCTGGTTTAAGAGTGGGAAAATCACAGGAAGAGAGGAGTATGACTGCTCAGAGCTCCGGTATGATACTGCAGAAAAACCTGAGTGTCTCTGGATAAAGTTGAGAAGTGGGAGCAACAAGGGTGATGTCGTGGTTGGAGTCTGCTATAGACCACCAGACCAGGGGGATGAGGTGGACGAGGCTTTCTTCTGGCAACTAGCAGAAGTTGCTAGATCGCAGGCCCTGGTTCTCATGGGAGACTTTAATCACCCTGATATCTGCTGGGAGAGCAATACAGCGGTGCACAGGCAATCCAGGAAATTTTTGGAAAGCGTAGGGGACAATTTCCTGGTGCAAGTGCTGGAGGAACCAACTAGAGGCAAAGCTTTTCTTGACCTGCTGCTCACAAACAGGGAAGAACTAGTAGGGGAAGCAAAAGTGGATGGGAACCTGGGAGGCAGTGACCATGAGATGGTAGAGTTCAGGATCCTGACACAAGGAAGAAAGGAGAGCAGCAGAATATGGACCCTGGACTTCAGAAAAGCAGACTTTGACTCCCTCAGGGAACAGATGGGCAGGATCCCCTGGGAGAATAACATGAAGGGCAAAGGGGTCCAGGAGAGCTGGCTGTATTTTAAAGAATCCTTATTGAGGTTGCAGGAACAAACCATCCCGATGTGTAGAAAGAATAGTAAATATGGCAGGCGACCAGCTTGGCTAAACAGTGAAATCCTTGCTGATCTTAAACGCAAAAAAGAGGCTTATAAGAAGTGGAAGATTGGACAAATGACCAGGGAGGAGTATAAAAATATTGCTCAGGCGTGCAGGAGTGAAATCAGGAAGGCCACACTTGGAGTTGCAGTTAGCAAGAGATGTTAAGAGTAACAAGAAGGGTTTCTTCAGGTATGTTAGCAACAAGAAGAAAATCAAGGAAAGTGTGGGCCCCTTACTGAATGAGGGAGGCAACCTAGTGACCGAGGATGTGGAAAAAGCTAATGTACTCAATGATTTTTTTGCCTCTGTCTTCACGCACAAGGTCAGCTCCCAGATTGCTGCACTGGGCAGTACAGCATGGGGAGAAGGTGACCAGCCCTCTGTGGAGAAAGAAGTGGTTCGGGACTATTTAGAAAAACTGGACGTGCACAAGTCCATGGGGCCGGATGCGCTGCATCCGAGGGTGCTAAAGGAGTTGGCGGGTGAGATTGCAGAGCCATTAGCCATTATTTTTGAAAACTCATGGCGATCGGGGGAGGTCCCAGATGACTGGAAAAAGGCTAATGTAGTGCCCATCTTTAAAAAAGGGAAGAAGGAGGATCCGGGGAACTACAGGCCAGTCAGCCTCACCTCAGTCCCTGGAAAAATTATGGAGCAGGTCCTCAAGGAATCAATTATGAAACATTTAGAGGAAAGGAAAGTGATCAGGAACAGTCAGCATGGATTCACGAAGGGGAAGTCGTGCCTGACTAACCTAATTGCCTTCTATGATGAGATAACTGGCTCTGTGGATGAGGGGAAAGCAGTGGATGTGTTATTTCTTGACTTTAGCAAAGCTTTTGATACTGTCTCCCACAGTATTCTTGCCACCAAGTTAAAGAAGTATGGGCTGGATGAATGGACTGTAAGGTGGATAGAAAGCTGGCTAGATCGTCGGGCTCAACGGGTAGTGATCAATGGCTCCATGTCTAGTTGGCAGCCGGTTTCAAGTGGAGTGCCCCAAGGGTCGGTCCTGGGGCCGGTTTTGTTTAATATCTTTATTAATGATCTGGAGGATGGTGTGGACTGCACTCTCAGCAAGTTTGCAGATGACACTAAACTAGGAGGCGTGGTAGATACACTAGAGGGTAGGTATCGGATACAGAGGGACCTAGACAAATTAGAGGATTGGGCAGAAAAAAACCTGATGAGGTTCAACAAGGACAAGTGCAGAGTCCTGCACTTAGGACGGAAGAATCCCATGCACTGCTACAGACTAGGGACCGAATGGCTAGGTAGCAGTTCTGCTGAAAAGGACCTAGGGGTCACAGTGGACGAGAAGCTGGATATGAGTCAACAGTGTGCTCTTGTTGCCAAGAAGGCTAACGGCATTTTGGGCTGTATAAGTAGGGGCATTGCCAGCAGATCGAGGAACGTGATCGTTCCCCTTTATTCGACATTGGTGAGGCCTCATCTGGAATACTGTGTCCAGTTTTGGGCCCCACACTCCAAGAAGGATGTGGAAAAATTGGAAAGAGTCCAGCGGAGGGCAACAAAAATGATTAGGGGTCTGGAGCTTATGACTTATGAGGAGAGGCTGAGAGAACTGGGATTGTTTAGTCTGCAGAAGAGAAGAATGAGGGGGGATTTGATAGCAGCCTTCAACTACCTGAAGGGGGGTTCCAAAGAGGATGGAGCTCGGCTGTTCTCAGTGGTGGCAGATGACAGAACAAGGAGCAATGGTCTCAAGTTGCGGTGGGGGAAGTCCAGGTTGGATATCAGGAAAAACTATTTCACTAGGAGGGTGGTGAAACACTGGAATGCGTTACCTAGGGAGGTGGTGGAGTCTCCTTCCTTGGAGGTTTTTAAGGCCCGGCTTGACAAAGCCCTGGCTGGGATGTCTTAGCTGGGAATTGGTCCTGCTTTGAGCAGGGGGTTGGACTAGATGACCTCTTGAGGTCCCTTCCAACTCTGATATTCTATGATTCTATGATTCTATGATTACACCCCAGGATAGGTGAAGACAAGAGGTCCAGTGGTGCATTCACTGAGACCGGAAGAGGGGACAGAGATGCAGCTAGCCCTGTAATTCAGACATCCATCTTGGTAGATCATGTTTTACTTTTTCCTATAATCTGAATTTAAAATCTAGGCTCTGTAAATAAAAACACAACAACCCTCTCCCCCGAAATCCTTCTAATGAAAAACTATTTTTCCCATTAAAGTCAGTTTTGTCTCTTTCCTATGACTTAAGCCTGCCTTTACTGCTCATTGCCGAGCAGTAAGTAAGGGTACGTCTTCACTACCCGCCATATCGGCGGGTAGCAATTGATTTATCCGGGATAGATATATCGCATCTCGTTAAGACGCGATATATTGATCCCCGAATGCGCTCACTGTCGACTCCGCAACTCCACCAGAGCGAGCGGCGGTAGCGCAGTCGACGGGGGAGCTGCGGCCATCGATCCTGCGCCTTGTGGACCCCAGGTAATTTGATCCAAGATACTTCGACTTCTTGGATCGATTCCCCCCCCACCCACCCACCCACCCCAGTGTAGACCAGCCCTAAGGCTTCTGGTACATCCACAACTACCTTTCCCTATATTCCTGCAGTATCCCTTCTCCTTTTTCTTCCCTGTGAACAGAAACTTATCTTGTCTGGTAGAATTAAATGAGCATTTTTTCAATGTATTGCTGTTCCATTTGTGAACTAATAGGGGGAATACTCAGTCCATACTTAGCCCAATTATGGGCTTTCTTGACAGGCTGCCGGGAACACAACTGCTGCTTCTATTTACCATAAAATGGAGTTCTCTTTCCTGCTCTACCCAGACGAGCAGCCTGTTTTCTCTTGGCCAGTGGGAATTTTTTTGTTTTTTTACTCAAGTCTGGGAGAGTTATGTACTCTCAGTAGTTGGGGGTTAGGGCTCAGTCTGCCCTAATCCCCAAAATGGCAATTTTACAGGCAGGCTGTCCCTTTAGCAGGAGACTGGAGGGAGGCAGGAAGGAGGAGTTACCCATGACAGGCCTGGGAGAAGGACAAACCCCAGGCAGACTGCCTAAGGTAGACTGAGAATAAGGATCCAATCCGTAGAGAACCAGATGTGGGTCAGCGGCTCAGGTAGAAGCTCGTCCTCCAGGAAGAGTTAGGAGGGTCAGCACTCGCTGGTAGAGTAGGGTGGAAGGGTGGCCTAGGAGAGGGTGGATGGACCTTCTATTATGTTTCCTTTGGAACTGTTGTTTAAGTTTATCAACACTCTGCCTGGAAGTGCCAAGAAATGGTGAGGCACAAAGAGGTGCTGAAGAAGCCAACCCTGCTACAGGCCAGTAGGCCCGCTAAGAAAAGGAAGTGCACAACTCTCCTGTCTAAATGGAGACTTGTGTGTTTTTCTCAGCATAAAGGGAGGGGCATTAGTTCAAAGTTCAGAGTTTCCATTCTTAGTAGTAGCAGCTTCCCAACCTGTAGCAGCAGTGACAGTAGATGTTTCTGTCGATGACTTTAGAAGCCTCATGAGTACCAAAGAAAGAGGATTCCATAGCTGGCTGCTCAGTGGGGGCGTCCCAAAAGCACCTCTTCAAATAGCTCCAGCATTGTCAGAAACTTCTGGGCCTGCATTCAGTGGTACTGGAATGTTGGTTGCATCAGAAAGTGCTTTGTTGTCTCTAGGAGATGTCATATCTCCAGGAACTGTGACCACTCTGTTTGCTGATATTCGTAACATGGACTGTATGTCCCCAAAATGTCTTTATTTGCAGCAGTATTCAGTATCTTACTAACAAAGATAACATGAAGAATGTAAGACAAAAGCAGTCCATGGCTAAACAAGTATTAAAAATCCTGCAGTGAAATGAAAGTAGTTTTATCTAGAACATTTTGGGTTTTTTTTAATAATTTTCATTATAAAAGTTATGCAAACTAACATGGAGATTAGATGCTGCCCTTTTAGTTTTCTAACAAGTTGTCACTGCTGACCTACTTGCCTCAAAGTTTATATACCTCAGAGTTATATATTTGTAAATACGTTTTGCAGTTTATGCCTGGTGAGAAGTACTTCTAGTCATGTGAACTTTCAGACTGGTATGCTGTCAAAATGTGTCCTTTTTCATCCCTTCAAACACATGGCCTGATCCTGAGAAGTGCTGAGCACCTGCAGTTTGCATTTAACTGAATTACACGGGGATCTCCCCAGCTCATTCCCACAGTTTGCATTTTTATAGACCTTTCATAAACAAAACAAAAGGAACAACACAACTTCCTCTTTGGCCATATCAGATGAGAATATGTTATTCCCTTTCTATGTACCTCTGAATTTCATGAAATTGGGCAGATGGAAGAATCACTAATTATTGGATAGGATATGATAAAAGTACTGCAAAGTTATTCTTTACTCCCAGGTCTATTGTTAGCCCTTAAAAATGCAACGTAAGTCCTCCCATCTGATTATTTCATCTCGTTTTCATATTTAAGCTTCTAAACTTAGTGGTAAAACTCTTAGATGACACCTGCCAGAGCTGCAGCTAGATGGGAGAGAAGTTGAGTAGATTGTGACTTTATTAAATTCACTTTCAATATGTTTGACTTTTTAACTTTCCAGTCACTTCATTTTCACTGTCCATCTCTAGACCTTTGTCTATTTCTTCGATAGTCTTTAAGGGGTGACTAGAACTGAACATATTATTCAAGAGGAGGGCATGCCATTGAGTTATATTAGGGCATAATATTTGTTTGTTTGCAGATATAAGGTAGAATCTGAAAAACTGACTTCAGACAACACAATCATACCAAATTTAACTTCCCTGTGCTCTCAGCATGTCCAGCTCCATCCTCAGATGTATTGTGCTAATCACTGTCTGTCTTTACAACATCTGATTGTGGTTACATGAGAAGATAGTTAAATAAATGGTGAGGGGAGGGTCAGTGGTAGTGATTTTGCTATGCTGTTTTCCCATTTGTTGTAGATGATTTTGGCAGATGTCTGTAGACCTATTTTTATAACTACTATATTCGGGAGTTTTATATAGAATAATATTGAACAAATGTGCATTTCATTTAGTAGTTGCTTCAAGAAGTTCTGAAGCTGAACTTTTGAATGGCACGTGCTTTCCCTACCCCTACTGAACTAATATACACAAGTTATGATGAATCTGAACCAAGGCAAATTCTATTAAAATTTAGATAAATTAACTAAAATACGACAATTATTAAAGCAGATTCCTGTAGCACGCTCTATAATTAAGCCTTGGAATGGACATAGAATCTTCATTAAGGATTCATAGTTTTGCTGGGTTTGGGAGGGAAGTTAAACATTTTGAAGCAGTTAAAAATAATTTCTGAGCGTGCTTAGTGGTATTTACTGAGATTTTTAGCAGAGTTCATTTTGCCTAGTGATATTACTGATTATAAATGTCTCTAAAACACATACAGTAAAAATCTAAGAAAAAGTTGCTTTAGCTTCAGGAATAGGGAACTACAAACACAGAAATATTGAGGACACTGTAATTTTGGTTCTCTGTTACTTTGGCTGTATCCTGCAATCTCTTAAGTATTCGTTAATTCTGTTTCTATCTGTGCATTTAATAGAAATAAATACTAGGGCTGTCAAGCGATTAAAAAAATGAATTGCGCTGTTAAACAATGATAGAATACCATTTATTTTAAATATTTTTGGATGTTTACTACATTTTCAAATATATTCATTTCGGTTACAACACAGAATACAAAGTGTACAGTGCTCACTTTATATTTATTACAAATATTTATACTGTAAAAAACAAAAAATGTATTTTTCAATTCATCTCATACAAGTACTGTAGTGCAATCTCTTGATCATGTAAGTTGAACTTACAAATGTAGAATTATGTACAAAAAACAACTGCATTCAAAAATAAAACAATGGAAAACTTTAGAACCTACAAGTCCACTCAGTCCTACTTCTTGATCAGCCAATCACTCAGACAAACAAGGTTGGTTACAATTTGCAGAGATAATGCAGCCTGCTTCTTGTTTACAATGTCACCTGAAAGTGAGAACAGGCGTTCACATGGTACTCTTGTAGCTGGTGTTGCAAGATATTTACGTGCCAGATGCGCAAAAAATTCATATGTCTCTTCATGCTTCAACCACCATTCCAGAGGATATACTTCCATGCTGATGATGGGTTCTGCTTAAAACGATCCAAAGCAGTGCAGACTGATGCATGTTCATTTTCATTATCTGAGTCAGATGCCACCAGCAGAAGGTTCATTTTCTTTTTGGTGGTTTGGGATCTGTAGTTTCCACATCAGAGTGTTGCTCTTTTAAGATCCTAAAAGCGTGCTCCACACCTCGTCCCTCTCAGATTTTGAACAGCACTTCAGATTTTTAAACCTTGGGTCAAGTGCTGTAGCTATTTTGAGAAATCTCACGTCCGTACTGTGACAAATCTCTGTCCTTGTCTCTGTGGGTCCCGCGTTTCCTAGCAGATTTCGCCCTCCACATAGCCCTTCTCTCTCTAGAGGCAAAGGTCACAGTCTACTGAGCCATTTTCATCATAAGCCAGCGAGGGAGGTGAGGAGAAACTATCCTCCCTTGCACAGTCTCTGTTGTTTCCCAGTCTCAGTGATTAATCGGGGGGGGGGGGGTGAGGGCAAAGGGAGGAGCACAGGCCCACCCTCTACTCCGGGCTCCAGCCCAGGGACCCTAATAGTATCAGCTATGGGTAGCTGACCTTTTAGAAACAGGACGCGTACAATTCCCTGGGCTACTTCCCCGCAGCAGCCCCCACTTCCTCAAGCTCCACTTCACCCTTACCTCAGGGCCTCCTTCCTTGTGCCTGATATGGTGTGTACTGCTCAGTCTCTCCAACAGTGCAACTTCCTCCCACAGCTCCTGACATGCGCGCCCACCTGACTAATTGGGAGGTTTTTAACTAGTTTCAGCCAGCCCCTGATTGTCTTCAGGTGTCCCAATCAACCTAGCTGTCTCCACTGCTTTCTGGAAGGATCTTAATTGGCCCCAGGTGTCTTGATTAACCTGGAGCAACTGCCATTTGGTTACCATGGTAACAGGGATTTGTTTAGCCTGGTGTTAACATACCTGTTTCTCACTACTTTCCTATAGCCATCTGGCCTTGCCCTGTCACAGTACCTTCTTTGCGTTTTGTCAAATCTGCTGTGAAAGTGTTCTTAAAATGAACATATGCTGGGTCATCATCCGAGACTGCTGTAACATGAAATAAATGCAGAATGCGGGTAAAACCAAGCAGGAGTCATACAATTCTCCTCACCAAGGAGTACAGTCATAAATTTAATTGACACATTTTTTTAACGAGCATCATCAGCAAGGAAGCATGTCCTCTGGTGGCTGAAGCATGGAAGGGGCATACGAATTTTTAGTATATTTGGCATGTAAATATCTTACAACGCCGGCTACAAAAGTGTCATGTGAATGCATGTTCTCGCTTTCAGGTGACATTGTAAATAAGAAGCAGGCAGCAGTATCTTCCATAAATGTAAACAAACTTGCTTATCTTAGCGATTGGCAGAATAAGATGTAGGACTGAGTGGACTTGCAGGCTCTAAAGTTTTACACTGTTTTGTTTTTGAGTGCAGTTATGTAACCAAAAAAAATGCATTTGTAAGTTACACTTTCACGATAAAGAGATTGAACTTCAGTACTTGTATGAGATAAATTGAAAAAAAATATTTCTTTTGTTTATCATTTTTACAGTGCAAATATTTGTAATAAAAAATAATATAAAGTGAGCACTGTGCACTTTGTATTCTGTTTTGTAATTGAAATCAATATTGAAAATGTAGAAAAACTTCCAAAAATAGTTAATAAATTTCATTTGGTATTCTATTCTTATAAATGCAATTAATCACAATTACATTTTTTTAATCACGATTAATTTTTTGAGTTAATCGCGTGAGTTAACTGCGATTAATTGACAGCCCTAATAAATACATTACAGGAAGCATTACTCATCAGTATCTAAGGCTGAGACATATGGTTCTCCTTCAAGTGATTATGCACATATAGCTTCCACTGCTGTAATATGTATGCTCAATACACTCCAATCAGAGACTTTTGACAGCAATACCACTAGGTGGTGCATACTCCCCATATCTCCTGATACTCTCAGCTGATGGCATAAAAAGGGTGTGTCTATCACCTCCCTTTCAGTACCTTCTCACTGCCTGGGCAAGAGTTAGAGCTCCCGGTAGCATTTGCTCCAGTTAGCCAATGTTTCAGAACTCTTATACTGTACATAGTTATAGATAGTATTTAGTTTAGTATAGTTAATGTAGTTAGTTATAGTATTTAGAATAGGCATCTGGTGTTTTTATTATGAAAAAATCCCCAGGATTCAAGCAGTGTGCAATGTGATTTTCTCTGTTATGGATAGACACAAGAGCTGCTTGATTTGCCTTGGTGAAGGCAGAGGGAGGGGGGCTATGTAAGGGACAAATGCCCTATTTTTACCTCTTCCCTGCCAGGACCAAACCCCTCCCCCCCCCCAAAGATTTCCACTTCAAAGTTCACCTTATGAAAGAACCGACGTGTTCCATGTCGGAACTGAGCCCCAAACATGAGGTAGCAGATTCATAGACCACAAGGATCACCCTTCTGGCTGCCTTTTTAAGTCTGGTGAGAAATGTCACACTTTACCCTCACAATCAGCCTCTTCTAAGTGTGCTAAGTATTTCAATGCTGACAAGTGCTCAGAGTCTTGGTCTTCTGCTAAAAAGACTTCCAGTAAATCCACTACTACTTCATGACACCACAAATCTAGACACCCACTGGCTCTGTCTGAGGCTGCTCTGTCACATCAAGACCAGTGTCTTAACCCTTATCGTGTCCCTCCTCCTCATTCCAGCCAATTGGATCTATCTCGGCATCGATGGACTGAACACTTACTTATTTTGGTGCCCTCTACTCCGCAGGCCTGCATGTCAGCAAGGGGTCTTTTATCTCTTCCCCTACCAGACACTCCTTTGCTACAACTAGCTCTGCTTAAGGCAACTCTGGTGTTACCGGCTGAAGAAACCTACATTTCGTCTTTGGACTGTGAAAGGGAGGAACCTATATCAATTTTGAAGTCTTTTAAATTGCCTTATAGACCTCTGACCAGGGTTAGGGACCAGGACTGGTTTTCTTATAAAGAGGCTCCAGCATGATGTACCCCACTGTGGATAACTTCAGACAATGCAATATTCTCTGTGAGTGCTCTTGGGGTGCTCCAAGGCATTCTAGATCTCCATCACAGTCACATTCTAGGAGGAAGCCTTCTTTTCTCCCATTGCAAGAAATGTCTACCAAGGTTCCTGCAACCATCCCTATACCCACTGGACTGGGTCCTACGGAGGAAGGTGAAATAATGGCAGGAACCCCTGGATGTTCCCATCCATATTTAATCATCATCTCCAGATGAAGCTGTCACTCTGAAGATGTTGGCTTCCCCCTCCCAGAGGACTTCAAGGTCTTCCAGGACCTCACAAGGAGGACGTTGCTTCTCTAGGAGTGCAGGCGGAACTTATGCAAGAAAAACCAACAGCCTTCTTGATATTTTACAGATTGCTGTCCTGGGTTGCCCTTCCTATCAGTGAAGCCTTACTGGAGCTGGGGAAAACCTTCTCGTGGACCCTGGCTTCTATACCATATACGGCCAAACATGTGGGCAGATAATATCAACTCCCTCAACACGATTTTGATTTTTTTTTTTACTCACTCAGTTCCCTGTTTCTTGGTGGTCATGGCAGCTAATGAGTGTGCCGGTCATTCCATCCTAAAGCCAGTCCCAAAGACAAGGAACTCAAGAGTCGGGATTTATATGGCCGAAAGGCTTATTCCACTGCTACTCTTCAAATGAGAATGCCTCACTATCAGGTTCTCTTGTCTGAATCTTACTATTGTAACCCTTGTCTGTCCTTTTCCTCAACCCATTTTTTGTGTTTGTGAGTAGTGTGTGTGTGTGTGTGTGTGTGTGTGAGTAGTGTGTGTGTGAAAGTTTTCTGATTTGAGCAACAAAATAAATAGAAAAGTAGAGAAAAATATATTGGCTAATTTTCAAACTGTCAAATAGAAGAGAGAGACAGACAATAACCTGAATCTAGTTCTTATAGCTGTTACTTCACCTAGCTAAAAAAAAAGTTGAAATAAGAAGAGAAATAACACTTGCGTTACTCTCTACTAGAATGTCCAATTAATATTAAACTGAAACTTAGTAATATTTTATCCAGTAACTGATTGGGTAACTGCCCAAATAAAACTGACAGTGCTTCTAGAGGCCTTTGTATTATTTAGTATGAGAATGAAAGCCGCTTTTTGAAATTGATAACTTCAATGTTATTTGCCCCAAACAAATATTAAAATTCATTTTTCTTGTACAATATATGTATTGTTTTCCACTTGAAAACAGTTATTTAGTTACAGATCGGGGGGCGGGGGGAAGCAAAGCACTTAGTTACAAAGAGCAAACAGAAGAGATGGATGTGTTGGGTAACATTTTCTGAAGCATCTCTTCTCCTGTTGCTCCCCACCCTTACCTCTCATGCTCTGCAGTGACTACACAACCTCTGTCCTCTCCCATTATTTCCCACCTGGGTCCCTGAACACTGCCCATTCTTCTTGGCTTGTAACTCCATTTATCGCCGCCTTCTGCGTTTGCCTTCAGTACTTATTTTCACGCTGCTCCCTACACCTGGAATGATATCCCTCCTCTTGTGAGCCGGGTATCCTCACTCACTTCCTTCTGAACTGTACTAACAACCTTATTTTTGCCTTGCTTTCCACCACAAATTTTTACTTCTCTACCATTTACTCCTCCCCTTCATGAGCTACCTCCATTTGTTTAAAAAGTACCAGGGTTTATGATTTGCTTGATGACTTAGATTATTTTTTATATTGTTTATTTTTATTCATTCTTTCCCTACTTGCTTTGCTTCCTCTAATGCACTAGAGTGCATCAGAGTTAGCTTGCAAATTCTTTAAGGCAGGGACTATGTAGTTATTAAAATTTCTAGTACACACAATGAAAAGTTTTATGGGACTATATAAATATTTAATATTTTTTTCAGCTATATCACTTTTAAATTTGTGAATTCGTTGGTGATCAACGGCTTGATGTCTATTTGGCAGCCGGTATCAAGCAGAGTGCCCCTTGTAGGTGCTTGTATCAAATACCACCCTATACCAGAAACCTACTGACCGCTATGCTTACCTACATGCCTCTAGCTTCCATCCAGAACACACCACACGATCCATTGTCTACAGCCAAGCTCCAAGATACAACCGCTTTTGCTCCAATCCCTCAGACAGAGACAAGCACCTATAAGAGCTCTATCAAGCATTCTTAAAACTACAATACCCACCTGCTGAAGTGAAAAAAAAAGATTGACAGAGCCAGAAGAGTACCCAGAAGTTACCTACTACAGGACAGGTCCAACAAAGAAAATAACAGAACGCCACTAGCCGTAACCTTCAGCCCCCAACTAAAACCTCTCCAGCGCATCTTCAGAGATCTACAACCTATCCTGAAAGATGATCCCTCACTCTCACAGATCTTGGGAGACAGACCTGTCCTCACTTACAGACAGCCCCCCAACCTGAAGCAAATACTCACCAGCAACCACACACCACAGAACAAAAACACTAACCCAGGATCCTATCCTTGCAACAAAGCCCGATGCCAACTCTGTCTACATATCTATTCAAGTGACGACATCATAGGACCTAATCACATCAGCCACGCTATCAGGGGCTCGTTCACCTGCACATATACCAATGTGATATATGCCATCATGTGCCAGCAATGCCCCTCTGTCATGTACATTGGCCAGACCGGACAGTCTCTACGCAAAAGAATAAATGGACACAAATCTGACATCAGGAATCATAACATTCAAAAACCAGTAGGAGAACACTTCAACCTCTCTGGTCACTCAGTAACAGACTTAAAGGTGGCAGTCTTGCAACAGAAAAGCTTCAAAACCAGACTCCAACAAGAAACTGCTGAACTTGAATTAATATGCAAACTAGATACCATCAATTTAAGCTTGAATAGAGACTGGGAATGGCTGAGCCATTGCACCCATTGAATGTATTTCCCCATGTTAAGTATCCTCACATCTTCTCGTTATTATCACTAAAAAAGTTTTTTTTCTCTTGCTGATAATTGCTCATCTTAATTAATTAGTCTCTTAGAGTTGGTAGGGCATCTCCCACCTTTTCATGTTCTCTGTATGTATATATATCTCCTTACTATATGTTCCATTCTATGCATCCGATGAGGTGGGCTGTAGCCCATGAAAGCTTATGCTCAAATAAATTTGTTAGTCTCTAAGGTGCCACAAGTACTCCTGTTCTTTTTGATTTTATAGGGACAGTCCCGATTTTTGGGTCTTTTTCTTATATAGGCTCCCCCACCCCGTCCCGATTTTTCACATTTGCTATCTGGTGACCCTAACCGCTACAGGCTGGGGACCGACTGGCTAAGCAGCAGTTCTGCAGAAAAGGACCTGGGGATTACAGTGGATGAGAAGCTGGATATGAGTCAGCCAAGAAGGCCAATGACATATTGGGCTGTATTAGTAGGAACATTGCCAACAGATCGAGGGAAGTGATTATTTGCCTCTATTCGGCACTGGTGAGTCCACACCTGGAGTATTGCATCCAGTTTTGGTCCCCCCACTACAGAAGGGATGTGGACAAATTGGAGAGAGTCCAGCAGAGGGCAACGGAAATGATTAGAGGTCTGGGGCACACGACTTACGAGGAGAGGCTGAGGGAACTGGGGTGTGAGTGGGGATTTGATAGCAGCCTTCAACTACCTGAAGGGGGGTTCCAAAGAGGACGCAGCTAGGCTGTTCCCAGTGGTGGCAGATGACAGAACAAGAAGCAATGGTCTCAAGTTGCAGTGGGGGAGGTCTAGATTGGATATTAGGAATTTCACTAGGAAGGTGGTGAAGCACTGGAATGGGTTACCTAGGGAGATGATGGAATCTCCATCCTTAGAGGTTTTATGGCCTAGTTTGACAAAGCCCATGGCTGGGATGATTTAGTTGGTGTTGGTCCTGCTTTGAGCAGGGGATTGGACTAGATGATCTCCTGAGGTCTCTTCCAACCCTAATATTCTATGATTCTATTATTAGAATGTCACAATTTACCACATTTATGAAGTATCGTAATAACCACAGTTAAAAGGTAAAACTGATTTTAAAAGTAACTTTTCATGTTATTCATTAATTAAGTGGGTACAATCAGTTGTGACAAATAAACACTGAGGACTTAGGGACAGATCTGGAAAGGTGTTTAGGCACTTAAAGATGCAGGTAAGTGTCTAGTGAAATTTCCAAAAGCGCCTAAGCACCAAATGGGACTCAGACACCTAACCTGCTTAGGCACTTTTGAAAATCCCACTAAGTGCTTATATGCATCTTTAGATGCCTAAATATCTTTGAAAATCTGGTCCTCATTCCAGCTCACGTTAAAGTCAGTGGCTGTCTTTCTGTTGACTTTGAGAGTTAGATCAGGCTCTGATAATAAGAGAAAGCATATTTATTTATAGAAAATAGAAGGGGCATCTTATTCTCTTCTAGATGAAGAATGACACCTATTGATATGCTCATAGGCTAATACATCCAAATCTACTCTACAAAGTGTTTCACAGTTGTTTTTTGACAGAAAGCTTTGCAAAGAATAGCAGTTTAGAAAAGGTTAATATGAACTTTGAGTTTAAAAAAAAAAGAGAGACTGTGTCTGTTACTATTTTGTAGCTACAGTTGGCAACAGTAATGATTTATCACAGTTTTTATTCCAAATGTCTCTTTATTGGATACTGTGCATGATAGAAATCCAAGCTGCTGGACTTCATCCAACTTTTACAACAGAGAGGATGAATAACGTAATAGCTTAGGGCCAGAGAGCCCTATTAATCTCCTGTGAATGGAAGCTCTTTAGAGCTTTGAAAAGGAGAAGCCAGAAAGGGGAAGGAGACTAGTTTAAGGACTCCGTTTGGCTAGGTACTAGCCATCTTTCTGGCTCATGCTACTGCTGATGCTGTTGCATTGGCATGTGCTGTGGATTACATTACGTTGACAACAGAAAGGGAGGCCCGAGCAGCAGTGTTAGTCACGGAAACAGCAAAATAACATAAGAAGATCAAGAAAGTGATCCTGTATTTTACTTGTTTGATGATAAAAAAAACGTTATGGATGAATACAAGTAGGCTTCCATGTGCAAGAGGTAAAGTACTGGATTCTCTCAGAGATTTCTGTAAACATGGATGTGTGTTTCATCAAGGACTTGTTTAAGGATTTGATTACCAAACTCAGCTTCTTTGTATTTATACTTTAATTCACATATGTTTACAGGTAAGTTTATTAACGACTTATAGCTCATATGACATAAAATCTAAAACTGAGAAGACATATCCATGGAAATATGTGAATCTATTCTACCATTAATGTGAATGAGTCATTCCTGCTAGGAGTAAGCATGTACATTTAATGATTGATTGAATGCACCAAATACCAGGGGAGGTATGGGGTACTCAATACATTATTAACTTAAGATTTACCACTTTTTCTTTTTTAATAATACAATATACACAACTGACATGGATCGCTGGCACCTAATATTTTTGCGATCTTAATGTGGTCACAATCAGGGTTCTTTGTTGTTAATATTGTACAGTTTTCCAAAGTTTGTTTTCAAATAAATTCTCATGGATAATGTGCCTGGGATATGAAACATTTATTAAAGCTTTTAGAAATCAATACAATGTATTTTAAATACAAAGAAAAAATGAAAGTCTCATCTGTGACAGATATGACAATATCCTGTAATATCTTAGTTAAACCTTGGTGAATTAAGTTTAAGTATTTTAGGAGTTCATTGTATTAAAAGTTAAAATGTTTTGTGTTATTGTGGGATTGTATATAACTTCTGTAAGGAGAAGGCATGGCTAATATAAATCCTATGATGTGTTTTGCACTTCAAAAAACTCGTTGAAACAGTATGCTAGATAAACAAAGTAAGGGGATTCCCAGGAAATACTTGGAAGGAGGAGAACTCAAATGACCCACTTCTGGATCCATCCTTTTGAAGCTATGGCTTGGGCAGAAACCCACTGTATGGTTATTTCCTATTCATGGTGGCTTCAAAAATTCAGATGAGTTAAAAGAGTGACTCTCAGAGCCATGAATCTGCTGAGCTGAAGCTCCGTTGAGCTTGTGACCATAAGAAACCCCCCTGTACAAGGTTTGAAGGATTTATCACCAACTACAGCCCTTGTTGGAGTCAGGGGGTGATCTCTGGTAAGCTTATTAGCATGTGTGTAAGTTCTTTCACTGTTTTTAATACATTTTCTCTGTAATACTCTTCTTACATTAAGAATAAAAGTGCTGGCTTAGAAAGAATTCTGGTTAATTATAACTGTATGCGATTAAACTACTGTCTCTGAGTAGAGAAGTGAAGCAGACCTGTTTAGGCTGTCTGTCTTTTGCTTGGGATGTCACAGTATAGTCAAGGGACTGTGCAGTCTGGAAATACCGCAGTCAGGAGAGAGAGAAAAACATATGTTTCCACCCAAGAGAGGCAATGATTGAGGATCGGAAGCCTTGCTTGACCATAGAGGGGGAATACAGGTGCAGTTGTCCTGAACTATTACACCATATTATCTGTATATTCCAAATCCATGCAACTACATCAGCATAGCATATGTTAGAGCATAGCATGGAGAGAGAGCTAGTGATGGTTTCGGAACAAATCACTTATTAATGAGGCGATTTTGGAAATAATAGTACAACATTTTGATTTAAAGTAAGTCTCATTCTAAATTTTTAGATGTCATTTAGCAATACTAAAAGTAAGTCACATTTAATTTAGTCACATTTATTTCCATTCTCGCATGCCTGTTCTCTATATGTATAGAATAAATGTTAAAAATCACAAATGAAGTTCCTTGGGAAGGCACTGTCTCTCAGCCTGTATTTGTAAAGCTCTTTTCACGATGAGGCCCTGATTTTGATAGGAGCTTCTGGAAGGTAATGCAGTTTAAATGTAAAACAATTATAAACAGGTGAAAGCGCATGAAACATCCAGTACACTAAAATAGTATTCCCAACCCAGACAAACTAAACTCCACCAAAGTCCGCTGAAAATAAACTCAACGCTATCATCCCACACAATTTCCAGATAACCCTTCCTCTTCAGAAAAAAGCTTGGGAGAACAGATGAACTTTACATGGTGGCCTCAAGGTCCCCAAATTTCAGCCGTGAAGGACCAAAGAGGGAAGTGAATTCCAAAGCCAAATACCTCCTGTCAAAAATACTCTGCTACCAGCTTCCTCCCATTCAAAGACCCCCTCCAATTTGATATACCATAATAATATGGAAACTGCAGCAATATGAGGAAACAAAAAGTTAAGATTATTTTAAAATGGTAATGAATGTTCCTTGCCTTCATCAGGAAACCCATAATCCAATAGGACATTTTTCTATTGAATTTTGAAAATATACTGTTAAAAGTTAAAAATGTGTAAAGAGCTACAGAAAGAATCTTCTCAGTGTTTAAAGTCAGAAAATAAAGCTAATTCTTGGTCTCTGATCAAGAATGTGTGTAGCAGAGGAGGGTTTGTGGACACCATTAATGACTGCTTCTTGGAGCAGCTTGTCCTGGAATTACCAAGTGGAGAGCCAATTCTTGACTTAGTCCTGGCCCAAGAGAAGAATATAGCTGAACCCCTCAGTAACAGCAACCATAATGTAATTAAATTTAACATCCTTATGGGGGGAACATACCAAAGAAGCCCACCACGGCAGCATTAAACTTCAACAAGGGGAACCACACAAAAATGAGGAGGCTAGTTAAATAGAAATTAAAATGACAGGTTTCAGAGTAGCAGCCGTGTTAGTCTGTATCCGCAAAAAGAAGAACAGGAGTACTTGTGGCACCTTAGAGACTAACAAATTTATTAGAGCATAAGCTTTCGTGGACTACAGCCCAATTAAAATGCATCCTTTAGAAACTGGCAGTCAAATCCTACTGAGGAAAATAGAAAGGAGCATAAACTCTGACAAGTCGAGTGTAAAAATATAATTAGACAGGCCAAAAAAAGAATCTGAAGAGCAAGTAGCAAAAGATACAAAAATGAATAGCAATTTTTTTTAAAGTTCATCACAGGCAGGAAGCGGGACCACTGGACAATCAAGGTGCTAAAGAAGCATATAAGGGAGATAAGGCCTTTGTGGAGAAGCTAAATGAATTCTTTGCATCAGTCTTCACTGCAGAGGATGTGAGGGAGATTTCCATGCCTGAGCCCATCTTTTTAGGTGACAAATCTGAGGTACTGTCCCAGATTGAGGTGTCAATAGAGGAGCTTTTGGAAAGCATTGATAAATTATACAGTAATAAATCACTAGGACCAGATGGTTTCACCCAAGAGTTCTGAAGGAACTCAAATAAGAAATTGCAGAACTGTAGTATATAACCTATCGCTTACATCAGGCTCTATATCAGATGACTTGAGGATAGTTAATGTAATGCTAATTTTTTTAAAAAAAGGCTCCAGAGGTGATCCTGTAAGCCTAACTTCAGTACCAGACAAACTGGTTGTAAAAAACAGAATAGTGAAGAACAGACTCATAAGATACATAGATGAACACGATACGTTGGGGAAGAGTCAACATGGCTTTTGTAAATGGAAATCATGCCTCACCAATCTATTAGAATTCTTTAGAGGATGTCAGAAAGGATGTTCCATTTGATACAGTGTACTTGGATTTTTAGAAAGCCTTTGAAAAGGTCCTTCATCAAAGGCTCTTAAGGAAACTAAGCAGTCATCGGATAAAAGGGAAGCTCTTCTCATAGATCAGTAATTTCCTGGTTAAAAGGAAACAAAGGATAGGAACAAATAGTTTTCACAGTGGAGAGAGGTAAATAGTGGGGTCCTCCAAGGATCTGTAGTGAGACCAGTTCTGTTCAACGTACTCATAAATAATCTGGAAAAGGGGGTAAACAGTGAGGTGGCAAAGTTGGTAGATGATACAAAATTAGTCAAGATAGTTAAGTACAAAACTGGCTTGGAAGAGTTACAAAGGGATCTCACTAAACTGGGTGACTGGGCAAGAAAATGGCAGATGATATTCCGTGTTAATAAATGCAGAATAGTACACATGGGAAAATATAGTCACTTGTATACATACAAAATGATGGTGACTAAATTAACTGTAACCGCTCAAGAAAGGGATATTTGGAGACATCCTGGACAGTTCTATGAAAACATCTGCTTAGTGTGCAGTGGCAGTCAATAAACTTAACAGAATGTTAGAAACCATTAGGAAAGGGGTAGAAAACAAGACAGAAAATATAATGCCACTGTATAAATCCACAGTATGCCCACACCTTGAATATTGGATGGAGTTCTGGTTGCCCCATCTCAAAAAAGATATGTTTGAATTGAAAAAAGTGCAGAGAAGGCAATAAAAATGATGAGGAATATGGAAGAGCTTCCATGTGAGGAAAGATTGAAAAGACTGGGACTGTGCGGTTTAGGAAAGAGACGACTAAGAGGGTTTATGATAGAGGTCTATAAAATCATGAATGTGTGGAGAAAGTGAATTGGGAAGTGTTTTTACCCCTCCACATAACACAAGAACTAGGGGTCACCCAGTGAAATTAATAGGCAACAGGTTTAAAACAAACATAAGGAGTACTATTTCACACAACGCTCTATCAACCTGTGGAACTTGTTGCCAGGAGACATTGTGAAGGCCAAAAGTATAACTAGGTTCAAAAAAAGAATTGGATAAGTTCATGGAGGATAGGCCCATCAATGGCTATTAACCAAGATGGTCAGGGCCTCAACCCCATGCTGTGGGTATCCCTAAATCTCTGACTGCTAGAAGCCCTGTTCTGTTCATTCCCTCTGTAAAATCTGGCACTTGCCACTGTCGGAAGGCAGGATACTGGGCTAGCTGGACCATTGGTCTGATCCAGTACAGCCGTTCTTATCCTCGTATTGGCTGACTTTCTTGGAAGCAACACACTAAAAAGGAATCTTGAGTAGATGGGTAGTGCTTTGTGAATTAATTCGGAAAGGATGTTCCATGAAAAGGAGACAAGATGGAAGAAATCACATACATTTCCATGGGAGAAACAAAATGTGCTGTGAAGTCTAATATGTATTATTCCAAACTTTTTGCTTAGTGGCCTCCCACCGTGAGTTTTTGCACTTTTGCATGTGAATCTGAATAACGCTGCAAAGGATTTTGTGTGCCAAGTTTCAAGCATATTGCTCCTATTGTTTAGTTCCCTTTGACTTTCTGTTAAAGGGACACTGTCTAGAACGGTTAAACCAAAAATCTTCTCTACAAGAGTATTGTGGATTACTTGTTCCTGCATAGTATGTTAGTTCCGCCCCCCCTTTCTGTCTAATTATTCGAATACTGAGAACAGGTAATATTATAAAGCTTAAAGGTTAACTGCTGTTACAGAATGTGTTGGACCTTTAGAGGCAGGCTTACGGCGTGGCACAACCTTAGTCAAGCAAATAGGTGTTCTGGGGCTCACAGGTCCCAGGAATCATGTGATTATAGATAATAACAGGGACCTGCTGGCAAGCAGAAAACAGGATATTTAAAGCACGTCCTCTTCCCTAGTGTGGAGAGGGACCTGGGTGAGGAACTTCTGCTTCTGCATCTTCTTTGGGAGTCTTACCAGTGACCCCATGTGTGAGTAAGAGGATGGTAATGCCATCCCATCAGAGGAGAAGGCAGGGAAGGATCCTGAGAGGGGTTGTGGCAAGAATCATGTGAGAGATCCACAGGGAAAGTTTTAGAGATAGGAGATTAAGAAACTCTGAGGCGAGAGTAAAATTTTGGATGACTATTTGTAGGTCCTGGCCTAAGTGTGTGTGACTACTCATGTTCTTTAAGTTAAGTACATGCTTAAATGCTTAAGTGCTTTGCTTGATTAGGACCAGAGTGCTTAGTAGGATCAAGCCCATAGTGCCTGATCCAAATCCCTCTGAAATAAATGGAAATGTTTCCATTGACTTCAGTAGGCTTTGGATCAGGCCCATAGTTCTGCACGAGTGAAAAGAAATATTATGTATAATAAAACTCATCCTCGGGTTTGGTGAGAAACAAAGTCAGGGTCAGTATTTTCTGTGGTCAGTAAAAAGAGAAGCCCTTATTATGAAATTATTTTTAATGGAGGTTTAACATCAAAGATATTGCACACTTTCATTAGCATTAGAACCAGCATTTTTGCAAATGCCCTTCAGAGTTAGAAATCACAGTATACTTGTTAGGTGAAAATGATGAATCAGAACCACGTTGAGGTTTAGCTCTAAATTTCTAATTGTGTGAAAAATAGCACACAGCACATGGGACTTAGGAGAGAAATAATTGAGGATGCTTTAAGAGTATATTGGGATATCTACCTTTGAAGGGGCATTTGGAATAGGTTATAAGCATGTTTATATCAGACAAATCTTTGTAATAGAAGGTTTAACCACGCTCTAATGAAGCATTGGGGGCGGGAGGAGGGGGAAAACGTGTGTGAGAGGAGGTGAGAGGAGAAAGCACTTACTGGTAAAGTGGTTAGTTGGTCAAATAAATGTATTAAGCAGAGCTGCTAATATACCAATTATTCAAGGTCTTTGAAAGGATAAAATGACTGAGCTGCCCCACTTTGAGCAATGTCATAACAATACACCGCTACCTTGATATAATGCCACCCGATATAACACGAATTCGGATATAATGCGGTAAAGCAGTGCTCCGGGGGGGGAGGGGGGGCGGGCTGCGCACTCTGGTAGATCAAAGCAAGTTCAATATAACGCGGTTTCACCTCTAACGCAGTACAATTTTTTGGCTCCTGAGGACAGCGTTATATCGAGGTAGAAGTGTACCGCTATCATTGTAGGCTTTATTCCAGGTATCTAAAAGCTCCATGGAGCTAAATGCCAAGACATGCAAATAGAACTTGGGGCTAACATGGTCTACCAAAGGAACCATATAAAAAAGCCCATTTCTTTGTCATAGTCTACCTTCAGTCACCTCATCAACAGTTAATACAAATACATCACATATTTTAAAAGAGGCAAATAAACCTTAGTCCCTACAGAATAGAGGAAGGGTAGAGAGAGAGTCAGAGATGGTGTTGCATTCAGCTTATTAAATTTGTGTGGCACTAAGACACCAAGGTAATGGGTGCATTATAAGAACATAACAGTAGAACTCTTAGCTGAACTCCCGTTTTTACACCTGCAAATTTTATTCCTTGGAAGCTTTTGAATAATTTTAGTTAACGTTATCTAGCCAATTTTGAGTTCCCAAAAATGTGAGCTTTACTTTTATATCATTCTGAATTTTGGAGGATTCAGAACTGCAACTGTAGTTTGATCTCTGAATGCTCTTCTCCTATCCAGCAAGTCTCTGCTGTGGGAGTGTTAGCGTGGGCTAAAATCCAGGACATTTCTCTCAAATTTTGTTTCTCTTTCCCTAGCTGCTGCTAAAATTCTGTTTCTCCTATCTGCTGTTGTAGCAATAATTGTATTTCCTATTTTATTTGAGAGATGTCCCATTGGCAGGAGTTTGAGAGGTAAAATTTTCAAAAGCACCTAAGTGGATTAGGCTCATAAATCCTGTTGACTTTAAATCGCATTTAGGTTTCTAAGTAACTTGGGCATTTTTGAAAATGTTACCTGTAATATTTAACATCTCATCTTGAATTTCAAAATCTTATATGGAGGGACTCTGTTGCTTTAAGAAAGTTGAAGAATTTTTCATTGCAGTAACCATCCCATGGTTATTGGTATAGACTTGTGTTTTCTATTATTTCTATCTACTTGTCTGATCCTGCACTATATTTAGCAAATACTGATTGAAATCCCTTCTACTCACTGCAAACACTTTGCTACTCCTTTAGGTTGATGCCATACCTTGGTTTCATGACCATTGAGGGAATTTATTTTTGTGTAGATAGTCTCAAGTGTACCTTCCAAATTAAACATTTTTAGCTGAAGTCCTTTTGTTTTCCTGTGTAGTCACTTTGAGAGTTCTGCAGTCTGGTGGAAAAGGGGAAGAACTGGTTTACTGAGATTTAGGCATGTTTTTTGGATTCCCTTCAGTTTTGGCTGACTTTTGGTAGGATTTCTTGCCCCTGGACCCAGGCATAATGTACATAGTTGCTGCTGAGCTTCGAAACTTGTTCTTACTTAGGTTACTGGGTCTTGGTTTTGCAACAGGGCCATCCTCATTACTGCTCTGACAGGCAAGATGAAGAGCAATCGGTATCCAGGATTTTCTATCTCCTTTGCTCCTGCCTTTAGATTCCTGCCTCACTCAACAACATGCAGGAAAATGCCCCTTGTGGCTCTGGCTGACACCATCTGTCTCTTGACCAGAGGAGGCTAATGAAAAAGAAAAAAGAGAAAAAGAAACAAAAACCACCACCTGAACTGTACCTTGCACAGTAATACTTTTCCATGGGGCCTGTAGGGTTTTCTTCTGTTCTCACTGACAGAAACCTCCACTAACTCAGTGTAGCAAGGCAGTGGCTGAAGCTCTTTCAGAATCTGTGATATATAAAACCTTTAAGTGGGAGAGAAGCCCTCCTGCAAGGGTAGAATCTTTTCCAAAGCAGCGGCGAAACACTGCATCTCTTAGCGAGGCATTCAAGACTGAGGTGATTATTGCTGGGGGTGCAAAAGACAAAACCAGCATGTTTTGCCAACCCAAAGTAGAGCAAAGCTCACTCATAGGAAAAGAGGTTCTCCACAAAATAGCCCGGCTCTCAGAGGAAGAGATGCTTCAAGAATTCCACGAGGTAAAGATTCTTAACTATCAACCCCCATACCCTTTTTCCCATGGTGCTTCAGTGGATCAGTAAGTTCTTCCTGCCTGCTAACTCTTACCAGGAGACTTAACCTCTGAGGCTCCTTCCTCTGTTTCCAGACATTTATTTGGAGTGAATACAAATCTTCCTCTTAGTAAAAAGATCTTTCAGTCACTGCTTCTACCCTTGCCCTCTTGAGTTTTTGTGACCTGTCTGATGGTCTATAGCTCAGAAGAGGGAGATGTGTCCTGTGACTCTGAATCTGAGAGGCACCCTATACACACCCGGCAGGCTGTCTCAAGTGAATTAGGAATACTTGCTGGGGTAAGGGTTTTTTTGTGGTATTCCCTCCAAGTGCATCCCCCACCTTCTAACAATCAATGAAACCGTCTCTCCTGAGGTCATTTTTGTGTGTTGTTTTTTGTCTTTGTTTTCCCCTAAATCTGCTCACGGACAATATATGCTCCCACAAGACTTTAGGAGCAAGTGACGCTTCTCCCCTGGAGTGGATTCCATGGTTACGGCTTCCTCAAAAAAGACAAGTGGATTCTAACATCAGCTTAAAGGATCCCTAAGTGCGAAAAAGGGAGTTGATCATCTTTCTTTAAAGTTAATTATTTGCTGGCTGGATGAGCTGCAAGGGTTACAATTAAAGACCATGGCATGTCTATTTTCCTTTCATCTGAGAGATTTTACTAAGGCTTTCTAATATGCCTTTAGCACAACTATTTTTTAAAAATCAGCTAGGACTGTACAAATATGAAACGTTATATAAAATAACATAATATGCTTCAAAAAGACATATTATAATCAGAAAATGGCTTGCATATACATAGAATGTGATCATGTAATTTAAAGACTCACAAAATGCATACTCACAAGGGGGCTGAATGAGTCCTGGAGATTCCTAACTTTTGATTGACTCACTTTGTAACCTTTTAACATAGTAATTATTTTAACATAGTTTTTTTTTTAATGGAATTTTCTAGGGGTTTTTTAAGTAAGCAAATTGGAAAAACAGTTCTATTATGTGGAACAGTGGTGACCCTCACCTGGTTCATTAACAGATTAGGCTCTTGAGACGCACAGCACAGACCTCTACAACTTGAGCTGTGTAACTGCTAGCTTTAATAGGCTGCTAAGCCTGGTGTGGACCAGACACTAGAAAGGGATGAGACACACACTTTGCCAGTGGGCTTCGTAGCTATTTGCTAGGCAGCACAGGCGTGTTAAGACTTGGAAATTCTGGGTTCTATTCCAAGATATGAAGAGGAGTGTGAGCTCGTGGTTACCAGCCTTACTGCCTTGTCACCCAGCTCCTATCCAGTTTTCCGCACACCACTCTTACCCCCTACTCTGCTGCTGGCCTCTTCTCTTCAGCTTCTGTCCGTCTTTCCCTTCCACTAGCTCCTAGAATGGTTTTCTGCATTTCAGCTTCACTTTCTCTCTAACTTTTAGTTTTAGGGTCTTTTCATCAAAATTAGAATGTGATGGATTGAACTACATGAATATTTCTTAGATCCCTTTCCATTCCCCTTCCAACTGACCTTAAAAATTACAAATACGTTGAAGGTAATCAGTCTACTTTCTTAATGCTTGAGAGACAAGGTGGGTGAGGTAATACCTTTAATTGGATTTAATGCTTGGTAATTTTACCACCTTTCAGTTTTCCTAGAGGAGATCAAATCTGTCTGTCTGAAGGGATTTTTAGATACAAAATGTGGATTCATGTTGTTTTAATGATTATAAAACCAGTATGAAAAAGGATGGAAATCAGTTTAATCTCTTACAATGGGCCCTATAATTCTGTTAGCATAAATCACTGTTTTAAACTTAAAAACAATGAGGAGTCCTTGTGGCACCTTAGAGACTAACACATTTATTTGGGCATAAGCTAATTGAATTGGCCTCGTTAGCACTGACCCCCCACTTGGTAAGGCAACTCCCATCTTTTCATGTGCTATATATTTATACCTGCTTACGGTATTTTCCACTCCATGCCTCTGATGAAGTGGGTTATATCCCACAAAAGCTTATGTCCAAATAAATTTGTTAGTCTCTAAGGTGCCACAAGGACTCCTCATTATTTTTACTGATACAGACTAACACAGCTACCCCTCTGAAACTTGTTTTAAACTTGATGGCAACTGCAGTTGTAAAGGCATAATGCCAGTTTTAATTAAACACAGAGGTCAGTAAGTTTCCTAGTGGTCAAGGTTTTTTTGAATTTAAGATGTGAAGCGTTCTAGGTGATTTAAAAAAAACTGAGTTAAAGAGCGTATCAGAAAAATTCACAGATGAATGAGGAAGGTAGCCCAATCAGGACATGCCATAGCCTTCAACTGTAACTCTTTAACTTAAGTAGTCAGAATATCCTCTAGAACTCAGGAGTCAGGTTATATACATAACCAGAAAAGAGGTACTTATGTGTATCGTATGTCAAGTACATTATATGTGTTTCAAATCTTGTGGTCAGATATGCCTTGTCATGGCCTCTATTCTTTTCTAAAAAAGACTTATCAAAGGTTAGAAAAGACTGAATTAGATGCAACCTATTTTTCGTGGGATTTGCATGTGTACTGAATGCTTGTACTTTTAGACAGTTTCATTTATTACCCATTCCACTTGGCTGTCACCACTTCCCTTTTATACATATCATTCTGTATGTTTTAATGAATGTATTTTTACTAGAAAAACTATGTAAGGTGACATAATATTGATTAATATAAATTGGTTTAATGGCTGGGTATGGTTCTTTTGTTGGGGTATTTTTCAACAAATGTTTGCGTGCAAGGTACTAAATGCTTCTAGGGATATATGGTCAATTGTAATTTTTTGACACTATGTACAATTTTTGTTTGGATGGGTATTTGCTGTAGGCAATATTTCTCTAACTAAGAAATGTTTCCAGTTATAGAGACTTAAGCACTGAGCCGACTTAACTGGAGATACGCAGAAAAAGAAAAATGTTATCACTACTAACAGTATTTTTCAGGATATAACTATGTATGTTAGTTTTACAAGTTCTGTTTAAACAATCTGTGAGAGTGCCATCTGGTGCCAACAACAAATTTATAGAAGATAAAGTAAATGTAAATTTTACAATTACTGTGGACTAGAAATTTCCTAACTACGTATTTCAGAAAATTACAATTTAATTTCAAACCACATTAAAATATGAACTTAATAACAAATGTTTTATACATGCAGTCTCAGATGGCTTTATGCTATGGCGGGCATGAGTAACATGTCTGTGTTTGTGCATGCTGGTTTCTCTTTGAATTCTTTTGGTCTGACCCAGGTGGTGTGAGCTTTCCTGGTAAACAAAACTGATTTATTGGCTGCAAATAGAATTTCTTGAGTTGTAAGCACAACCATATGGATGAAAATTTACCTCCTGCAATTTTAGGAAATTTCTGTGATTGCATCTAAACATTCCTCTGTTCCATCTGTACAAGATAATATTTCAGAGTGTTGTAACTTGGCTTTAAATAGTATTAGGCTACCATTGACCATCATGATTTTGCATGTCCACTCTTTTCCTAGAGAAAAGGTACAATATTTATGTAATGTCTGGATTAGTGGACTGGTTTAGCCTTAAGCTTTTCCTACGTTGATGATTTTTGGGTTCAACTGCTGATTTTTGAAAAGCAAAATGAAACACTACCATGATTCAGAAGTGGAGGTGATCCTATGCTCTCATTTGCTGTAATACTATACTCTCAAGTGGCAAGGTATGAATGTCAGTCTCTCTGCAATCTGCTTGGATTTTACTAATGGGCATTTTAAGTCTATACTCCTTTTTTTTCTTTTTGCCCATTTGATTTTAGATTACAGGACTTCATGTCATGAAACAAAATCGTAGCTCTGTGCAAATTTTACTGGAGACTATTGCCGGACACAATCTCTTCAGGTATTCTGTGGTGGGCAGAGTCCTTTATGCTTAGCAGTAGGTTTCAGAGTTTGTGTTTCTCAGTCTCTGTAGCTCAAAATAATGGGAAAAGTTCTAAGCTGTGCCTCCTGAATGGCACTGCACAGCAGACGCAGGATGGGCTCTGAGGTAAAGATGGCCATCTTTCTTTTGCCTGGATTCTGTTGCAGGGGCCAAGACATCTCCCTGGCCTAAATTAAAGCAACCCTGGGAGGAAGGGCTCATAGTTTCCCCCTGGCTGCCCAGGGGCTGCACTGTAACCCAGAATCACTGTGGCACTGAACACTATGAGCATGCCCCCTCCCACTTCTGACCGTGACATGTCGAGTATGTTGCGACCTGCAAAGAGGGGGCAGCATAGGTACACTCAGGCCATGTCTACACTTACCAGAGATCGAAGCTGCTGTGATTGATGCAGCAGGGGTTGATTTAATGGGTCTGGTGAAGATCCGCTAAATCGACGGCAGAGCACTCTCCGATTGACTCTGGTATTCCATTGGAACGAGAAGAGTAAGGTAAATTGATGAGAGGGTGTTTCTCGTTGATGCAGTGCAGTGTAGACACTGCAGTAAGTCGACCTAAGCTACGTCGACTCCAGTAACATTATTCACATAGCTGGAGTAGCGTAACTTAGGACGACTTACCGTGGTAGTGTAGACAAGGCCTTACATTAGTCCAGTGCTGCTTCTGTGTCAGTGGAATCCCCCCTCCCCCTCCCCAGCCCATTATGGCTTCTTCTTTTAGGTCTTATACAACTCACTATATAGGGGTGAGATGAAGGGAAAGAATCAGCCCCAGCAAGTGAAATAATCCACTATATGTACATAATTTTAATTATCCAGTATTTTGCTCTGGGTGAGACATGAAGGATCATGAGCTTACAGTTTGACATGAGATGCTGTGAGGAAACTGGATTTTACAGAGCCTTTTCTTCAAGACAGCAGCGCAAATCTGCCTCTACAGTTACATTTCTGTGTTCCCATGAATCCTGAATTAATACTCTGTGTTATTTCAGGCCTTGGTGATCATGTTATCGCAGGTTTCTCGCATTAAAATCAGATCATCCATAACTGGTATTTCCTCGTGGGAATGACCACTATTCTGTGCCATATAGCAGATCCAGTTTTTTTCCCAAACCATCAATGATAATTTCCATCAATGTGAATTGCAAAGGATCTTAGCTGAATCCATTAGTTCTGTCATTTTCTTGTCTGTCACAGGTAAACAGGACATGAATAAATGAACTTTTACTTCACATGTCTTCGCTTCCTCTCCAGACACGATGTGTTTGAGCTGTCAGCGGGTATTACACTCTTTCCTGACTTGGGTTTATATACTGGATTGTAATTTGTGCAGGTGCAGTTTCATTCATAGTAGCTTTGGTGGTGTTGATTTTCCCTATGCTTGCCTCCAAAAGACATACAGCAGTGTGGCTTGGCTACCATATGCATAGTGATGAAGTAATTGAGTACTCTGATTATTTTTATTGCTGTAAGAGATCTTTTAGCAGTACAAATTTAACAAAGTAAACTAATATCTTTAATATTTTTTTCTAGCTCATCAGGATTCTCTGGTGGCTGAAAATCAGTAATTGAGGTCACTTTTGTAGAGTTCAGCTTGACACCCTCAATTAAGAGAATGTGACCACAATTCAGTTACTCTGATAATGCATTTTTGGGTTTAATTTTTGAGCTCCTTTTACCTAGATTTCTGGAGCATGGAACATAGGTTGGCCTGTTCTTGTGTTGTAGATCTAGATATCAGTTTGTCATCTACAATGGCTGTGCAACATGTTAAAGCTTGGCAAAAGTTTTGTTTACTATCTTTTCAAACACTTATTGTTGTGAATGAGTACATGTGAATCTCTGTGGTATTAAACATGGCTAGCAGTGAACTTTGTGAACTTTCTTTGTCTAATTTGATCTTCCAGTTTTCAGTCTGGCAACCCATCCATTGAAAAACTGGTCATCAGCCGATTTACTTGCTAAATTATCAGTCTATTGTTACACTGTAGCAGTCATGAGCAGTCTATTATATTGGATAATTATGAGATTATTATCCTGAGTGTGCTTAAAACACATAATAGATGCCTGTTAATGGAACAATAGTTTTTATAAATTGTAAAAATTAATAAATTAATATGAATAAATGTAAGAATCAGCTAATGCTTTCTCAGTTGTCTTGTTCAAATCTTGTAGATCAAACCATAGTTTACTCCTGGGGGAATTCTGCGTCACTGTGCATGCACAGAATTCATGTCCCCTGCAGTTTTCTTTGCTTTCCCGCAGAAAAATTACTTCTGACGGGGAAACAAAGGGAAGCCTCAAGAGTGGTCACACACCCTTCCCTGGCAGCTCAGGCAAGTCAGTTTGGGTATCTGGAACAGCCAGTAGAGATGTAAATCACCTTGGGGGTGGGGGGCTGGGCGGTTGTGCGTGTGAGAGAGAGAGAGAGGCATTCTGTCCCTCTCGCCTGTTATTGCAGCACGCTCAGCATGGAGGGACAGGGCTTTGGGGTGTTTCTGAGCAGGTAGGCGTGGAGCAAGCTCTGTCCTCTCAGGCAGAGCAGAATGTAGCAGCCTGCCTCCTTAGTGAATTGTTCCCATTGTCTTTGTGAATCCTCCAGGAGTATAAAACAGGTGTAAAAGTTTTAAGGCTCCTTTACATTGCCAGAGTGGTGTAAACCAGTCTTACGGCATGTCTACACTTACCTCCGGAGCAGTCGATCTAGCAGGGGTCGATTTATCGCATCTAGTGAAGACACGATAAATCGACTGCTGAGCGCTCTCCCATCGACTCCAGTACTCCACCGAAGCAAGAGGCGCAGGCAGAGTCGATGGGGGAGCACGTAGCTGAAGTTGTGTAACTTAGATTTCCCCCCGCCCTCCCGATGCTCTCCCCCCCAGTGTAGACCAGGCCTTATTTCAAGTTTTGTATTGGGTTAGTGAATGGTAATTGCATGATATTATGTTTGGTTCTCTGGCTGAGTCTCATCTCCTGGGCTCAGAAGTGTTAGAATAAAGTCATGTGACTCAGTTTCTCTAGGCTTGGTCTACACTAAACCCCCAAATCGAACTAAGGTACGCAACTTCAGCTACGTGAATAACGTAGCTGAAGTTCGAAGTACCTTAGTTCGAATTTACCTCGGTCCACACGCGGCAGGCAGGCTCCCCCGTCGACTCCGCGGTACTCCTCTCGCCGAGCTGGAGTACCGCAGTCGACGGCGAGCACTTCCGGGTTCGATAAGTCGAACCCAGAAGTTCGATTGCCAGCCGCCGAACTAGCGGCTGGGTATAGACGTACCCCTAGAAGCATAGATTGCAGTTAGTATGTATTCTACTCTCCCTGTGTCCCATTAACTACGAATACAAATAAATCAACCTTCATCAATTGAGTCTGTCAAATTCCGGCAGGCAGTGGTTTAGTACGTTTTATGTTCTTATCATTGTCCTGGTTTGTAGAATTGTACTATTATTGGATATTTCTCCCCATACTATATTTGACTGTTGCTTTATTAGAAAATCAATAGGTCTGTATTTCTGGCAGAAGCTTGTGTTGCCTTAAGCTAGTAGACTACCTTCTGGAATTCTGCAAGTTATATTATTTCCAGGGAATTAATTCCGTTTTTTGTCTGAGCCTCACATTATAAAGAACAAGGTCCTTTCCATGAGAGAGACCTGTTACTGGAACCTGGGCACCTTGGTGCTGACATAAGGGACAACTATTCATTGATGATATGGAGATATAGCCACACTGCTGTGATCTCCGGGTCCCAAGGCAAATAGGTATGTTGTTTGTCCCTGTGCCTAAGGGGTAAAGTAATCCCAGAATGTTATACATTAAACTTTCTACTCCACCATACAATAGTGAGCCATATCCGCAGACTTCTGCCCCTTCTCCAATCCTTCACCTTCAACCACAATATGAAATTTGTTATTGTAAAGGGTGTGTAAATATTTTTTAATTGTTTCCCCTTACACTTTTCCTGTTGGTTAACAATCTCCAAAAGAACATTTGAAAAGATAGTTGATACCTTATTTCTCCTTGAAATGAAAATGAAATAGAAAATGAAACGTTGAAGTCCTTTCAAATCCATTCCTTCCTCCCTGTTAGCTAGTGCTTGCATAATTTCTGTTAAAATAACAAACAAATGATTAAAATATCAATGACTTTTAAAAGATGTGGTCAGTTCCTATGAGAAATTTCATAAAAATATTGTGGACCAAAATGGAAGAATCTGACACTGACTCCTCCTGTGGTTTTGGGCAAGTCACTTAATCTCTCCCTGCCTCAGTTTCCTGTGCTATGAAATTAGGATAATACTTCCCATCATAGAAACACAGAATCAGAGGTTTAGAAGGGACCACAAGAGTCATTTAGTGTCTAACCCCTGCCACGATGCAGGATTCGTTGTGTCTAAACTTCCCAGGACAGATAGCTATCATCACAGAGATGTTTTGAGGATTAATTAACAAACATTTGTGAAATGCTTTGAAGATTAATATTGCTACATGAATGCAAAATATTTTTGTCTGAGCTGTCTGCTTCCTTATGGCCACTACCTAATGCCATTTTGTACGTTTCTAGTCCCCCAAAGTTATTTAATAGTGCTTTAAATTGTGGCAATCTTGTATTTTATGTGTGAGGTATCTATATGTGTCATCCCAATCAGTGACCCAGCATAGGCACTAATTTGGTTCTTCATTTTTTTTTTTTTTTTGGTAAGGGAGCTATTTTGAAATAAAGAACTACATTTTCTATTGCAGATTAAACTCTTGTATCAAGGTAAATTGCAATTTAATGGATTGAGTACTGGGTTGGGCATGAAGGGACTTAACGTCTGTTCTCATTTCTGTGGCTTTTCCCCTGTCTGATGTTGAAAGTCATTTATTATTTATTGTTATTTGTATTACCATAGTGCTTATGAGCCCTAGTTGTGGACTGGAAGCCCACTGTGCTTGGCACAGTACAAACAGAACAAAAAGTACAGTCTCTGCCCCCAAGGAGCTTACAGTCTAATTGTAGGACAAGAGACAACAGATGGAGAGAGACAAGTTGGGGAGTACAAATAAACAATGAGACAGCATTGGTGAGCTTGACAGGCAGTGGTCTGTGCATACGCCAGCCTAACTATTGTCAAGTTTTTTGTAGGCATCACAGCACAGGAGAGTTTTGAAAATGGATTTAGAGGAGGACCATGAGGTAGCTTTACTAATATTTATGAGAAGAGCCTTCCAAGAATGTGGGGCAACGTTGGAGAAAGCACAAAAGTGCTTGTTTGAAAAATTAGCTTCTGCTGCCTTCGTTTCCTCCTCTGTGGGAGTGTGTCTGTTTGTATTTGGGGATAACACTTACATTTGTAAAATGCTTTCAGATTCATGAATAAAAAGTGCTATATACATGTTAATAATATAATTTTTCACTCTAGATCCTCCATTCTTCATTTCATTCCATCTTCTCCCTCCACAAAAAAACAAAGCACCCCATAAGACTTATTTTATAAATAAAGCATGTAATTATGTTTGGGGAAAAAAATTGTGTATGCATATACATAAACCACTTACACAAACACATACATGCATGCAAAACACTTGTATATGTAACATGTACCAATGGTATTTTTTCTTGAAAGATTGGGGCCTAGACAATGATCTCTTTGAGTAAGGTACTTTTTCTTACTATGTACAGTGCCGAGCACAAAGAGGCTCTGATCTCAGTTGGGGCTTCTAGGTGCTGCCATAATAGAAATAATAAATAATCACAAATATACTTAAGTGGAGACAAATGACTTTTTTGGGGGGTAATGTTTATTCTCCATTCATTCATTTGCCACTGTTTGCTTTTCTTGTTCATTGTGTCTTGTCGGAAATATAAATTATAAGCTTTTAGGACCGAGACCTTATTCTTTTTATCTGAACACTAAGCCACCTATCTGCACACTTTTGAGTATTGTAAATGATAATAAACAATACTATGTCTTATCCAGGATTTCCTCTATTCAGCCCAAGTTGTATTAAATTTCGGGGTAAGTCCATAAGATAGGAATACTATTTTTCTTAGTTACAGCAGGGGTCAGATTTTACATCTTTTGAGATGTAATGTGGTCCTGTACATACATCTGCATGCAAAATGAATTGTGTTACCTTTATCCCAGCCACACTAAAACTTTGTATTGAAAAATTCAGAATTCTGCTTAATTTCTTTTCCTAACAGGACTTTAATTGTTGAAATATATCCATAAGACAAGTTAATTACAGTAAGTTACTAATGAGTATATTTTAGGGAATAGATGAGAAGAAGAACAAGTCTAGCGGAAGAGAAACAAAATGGGACTTCTTAAAAGGTGGCAAGAAGCACTAAGTGTGGCAGTTACTGAGCTGACAATATTTAGATTAATTTGCAAGTTAACTTTCTCCTGCAATTAAAAAAAAAACAGCAAAAGAACTTCATTGATTCTCTGGTTACAGCTTGAGTGACCTTTCTTTGCTAAAGAAGAATTTGTATGATAAATGGGTGGAGTTAGGTTTGTTTATAATTTGCTGCTGTCATATATGCCAAATTTCTATTTTTTCCTTCACTAATTAGAATGTCTGCATATTGCAAACAGTGGTGGGTTCTCCCCTAGGCAGATGGCTTGCTCTATAGGGAACTTTAGTATAGAGAACATGCAAAAGTACCAAATAACTGTTCAGTCACCTGATTCAGATTATTACTTATATTGCACGTTTGTGTGTATATATATGTGTGTGTGTGTATATATATGAAATATTTAAAATATTAAATATGAAAAACTGTTTAAAATTTGATTTTTTAAACTGCTAGTAATTAATACCAGCAAAGTGAGAGAGAATAATTTTAATATGCTATAGAATTATTTGCATGGTGGGATTTATTCTGTTTGAAATTCTCATTTTCCGTTTGAGTCTAGCCTTAATGTACTTGGATTTAAGAAATTGGAGTTTATATTAAGCTGCTTAATATGAAAGCTGTCCCTAAGTCAAGATTCTTGCACGAACATTCTGAGCAGGCCATGGGTTAATGAAAAGTGAAAGTAGAGCACAGACATGCTGCTGAGGAAGCATTAAGTTGCTCTCTGCAGCTGAAGTGTTTTACGTAGGCACCTGTGGGTTTCATTGCGTTCAATATACAGACTGCAGTATGAGGCAGGCACTGACTCTGCTGACTCCAGTACACTCCTTCACTGCTGTTCTGCCTGTTCCTTGCTGTCCAGAAGACAGACAAAATGGTGCAGTGTGTTCTGGGTTTAGAAAAAAATAATCTTCAACATGATCCAGAGGTGGGTTTGTAACATTGAGTGGGAGAGGAGATTATGTTAGTAAGATTAAGGGAGGAGATAGAAATCAGGATGAATTATGTTTTCCTGTCTGTTTCAGCATGCATTTGTGGGCATTTGTATAGTGCTATGTAATTGTATATGGATACATACGGATTGTGTGTGGAGCTTTAAAAATATACAGTATATATACAGCATATATATGGGTGTGTGTGTCCATGTGCCCCCATGTATATGTTAAAATATTTATAAAAATTTTAAAGAAACATTTATTTTCATTTTAATACTATGGATGTGTCATCTGAATAATTTTGTTTTGTAAGCAAATGCATGTTTTTTCTTTTTTTAACTGTCACAACTTCTGCCAGTTTCTCTCTTTTTGTTATTGTTTTATGATATTATAGAGCATTAGTAGAGGATTCTGAGCTGACTTCGAAAATCAGAGGAATGAACACTAGAGTTGACACTTCATCTTTTATTGATGACTGTAAAACACTGTTCAGTTCGCATTGCAAATAACTAGACTTTAAATTATTACCTTTTTTTAAAAGTCAAATGTTTGTAAAAATCGGCCATATTGCACACAATGAGGGAGAGGATAAGGAATTGGGACAAGAGTAATTAAGAAACCAAGGACACAAATGCGAACATTTAAAAAAACCTGTCTCTTACTTTATGATCTTCATTTATATCTTTCTTATTTTTAAGCCTGTATAAAAGCGTAGACAGTTAAGTAAATCAGAATAATGTTAATGTGAAAAACATAATATCAACAGTTTCAGAGTAGCAGCCGTGTTAGTCTGTATCCGCAAAAAGAAGAACAGGAGGACTTGTGGCACCTTAGAGACTAACAAATTTAATATCAACAAAAATTGTAGTTTCAATACAATCTGATCAGAGTAGATCTCCTAATTATACATTATAATCTCATCATTGTTATGTTGCTGGAGATTTATAACTTTTCAGTTTTTAAAAATATATCTAGATTTTTCTTTAGTTTTTGATGTCTGAAATACATGTGTTAACATACTGCTGATTCACAAGCTTTGGTCATGGGATGCTGCTGATTTTAGAGTGTAGAGAAGGGGCTGGATTCACCAGCCACAGCTGGGTGTGCGCTTGACAGTTTGGGCTGAAATGTGTTAATAGTGTAGTTCCCCCTCCCACTCCCCTCAAAAACATCAGTCACAGAGCAACATTTTCAGCAGTGGTGCATTATCATGGGGGAGGGAGGATAGAGGGCAAGAGGGCATGTTAGTGTTTAAAATTAGGGAGCCCCTTGTCTTCAGATTAAGGGAGAATACCATGAATGTACACTTCAACAAACAGAAAAAGCTAAGCATGTAAATAAAGTACACAGCCATCTATGCTGTTATTGCTTAGCTCTTTGGGCATGTGTGTGCTTGCATCTTTTTAGAAATTCAATTATGATATGACTTTGTAATGAAAATCCTGTTTTTGTTGGGTGAGAAAATAGCATCTAACCAGGCAATTGAAATACTGTATTTTAAGGGATAAAATTATATTTATTTTATTTTATTATTTTAAGGGTTAAGCATTGACATTTTAACATTTTACTTCCATTTTTCTGTTTGTTTCATTTGTTTATTAATGCACTCTTCTGTTTTGTGCTTTTATTGTACATGCACAATCCCCACCCCCTCTTTATTACACCAGAAAAACGTAGCTCAAGGCACAAGGAACATCAGTCTTGATGTAATAGTACTGTGTACTTCATACTGAATATGTTTCGTAACATTTTCTGGGAAGAAGGTGCACATCCCCATTTTCCTCTTATGCCTAAATCGCCTCGTATTGCTCTTCACAGATGCCACTCTCTCATTACTGACATGAAATTCAGAACAATGTATGAGACCTGTAGATGCCAAAAAGAGCAACCGAATGCTTCAGTGTGTACTCTAGTAGTTATAAGGGATCTACTATACTATATTCTTCTACCTCTTCATGTCTCTAGAATGTTACATAACTCTGACAGAGCTTTGCAGATGAAACAAAGGAATCTGATTGGCTATTTTACAAGGTACAGCACTAGTGAGAACCATTCAACCGATGTGCTCCCACATCAGCATGGAGAAATGATAAGAGTAGAAACATTCTGAAGTGAATATTTTTGTCACATTAATGGCGGCTGTTAGATATTTCCTTTGGATTGTTATATCTTCCAGCCAGTCGTTATTCTGTAATCAATAAGTGATCTGTAATTCGCTTGTTAATGTGTAACTGTAACATACCACAACATTCTAACCAGGGCTGACTTTGTGCCAGGGCTGAGCCCTGACATCTCTAGGTTTGGCAGTTCATAGCCCAGGCACCTCTGGGCTTCGTGCGTCAGCTATGAAAGTAAAAAATTGGTTTGAGCCCCGGCACCTCTTTCATTACAAATTAAGCATTGATGCTAACATACTTTACGGTGGCTGATTATACTCTTACAGATAAGTTTAAAACAAAGGTAAAGGTTTTAAAATTTCCCTTAAGAGGAAAAGTTTACATTTTGTCTAATGAGAATAAAGAGAGTCACAGCTTGTTCAGATTTTGGAAATATGACATGGTGAAGAGCTTTACATTGAGGACAGAAGATTACTTGAAAAAAGCCTTGGCCACCAGCCTCAAAAGTATCTTAATTTAGCCGTAGAAACGTGTCATGTTGGACTTCAGGGACACTTTCTATGAGAAAACATAATTGGCATTCAAACAGCAGGATGTTGCAGTCAAAACAGGTGGAGAATTGTTTTCTGTCTAATGCTTATTAGGGACACCCTCAAGAAAGGAGAATAATGCATGCTAGCCTTTACATATTTATTATTCATGGGTAGCTGCTCTAGTGAAATATAGTTATAATTACTTAACCAAATGTATGCCTTCTTCCCTTTAATTTAAAATATTTAAAAGGTTAGCTATACTCTGAAACTATGTAGTGAGAGCATTCTTCTGTTTGAAACCACAGTAGTTCAACCTTTGTTTTATTGCAGTTGAGAGGCTACAGATAATATGTGAAATGTTGTAGGTATATTAGTGGTGAAGATAAAGATAAGAAATCTTGCTGAGTCAAGGCTGGTAGAGCAGAACCAGAAAAAAATGGAAAAATCAGGTAGCAGCAGCATATGTACAGATATATTCCTCATGATAAAAATCAGCCATTACTGGTACAGTCTGCTTCTAAGCTGATTTTTCTAAATTATCTGATATGCTAATAGAGAGGCAGGGGGGAGACAGCTGGTTGCTAGTGTTACATGCTGAAAACAAAATGGCTGGTGGATATTAGTGCTGCAAATTGCAGATGAGGAGCTGGCTGCAATTAAGATTTTTTTTAATTGAAAGGGAATTAAACTAAAGACAATTATTTGACTAGCTGTTGGGCCAGATGTTATTGAGATGGCAGAAAGGAAAACAATTTTTATTAAAGAAAATTTACAAACAAATCTTCAGTTGCTCCGTAAAAACAAAGTTTTCTTTATTAAGAATTAAATGCTAGATAAATTTTCAGCTGTGCAGCTAGGGACTGCTATTAGGGTTCCTTGAAGGAATTTTGTTAAGAATAGTTGACCCAGACTTTAGTGGTACTGCTCTCTTTGCAAATGTACAGCGTGCAGTATGTAATTCTTTAAAGCAAATACTTCAGTGCTTTTTAAACAAAAAAAAACCAAGTTGACACACATGAGAGCTCTTTCAATCACGAAGTGTTGTATGTGTTGCAAGAAAAGCTGTTTAGATCAGGAAATAGATTTCAGTTTCAAACTTCCCAATGATTTTATTTGTTAAGGAGGAAGGGAGGAGTCTATGAAATAGTGTATTTTTAAAGGTATAGGTCAGATTGTGTCTATGGGTTTGCACACATTGGTTTGTCTTCCTCCTGGACAATGCTCCAATGAAGGGAAAGTTTTTGTGCCATTTGCAATATGTGTTTTCACTTTGGAGAACTGACCTTTCTGCCATTGTGAACCAGATAATAAAAATGTTTTGCAGTATTGGGAGGACTAGTTGACTCAGTAGATTAGTAACTGGATGTGAATCCTTTCGTGTTTAGGTACCAGTATGAGTCTAACCAAGTTTGACTGTGACCAAAAGTGATTTCCATCTGATAGCTATTTAATGGCTTGCTGTATTGGAATTGAATTGATAACCTTTGTCTAGATTCTAATGGAGAATTTCAGCCTCACAAAAATACCACTGCAGTTGGTACTAACTGGCCCCTTTCTTGGCAGTCTCAGCAGAGAAGCCAATATTAAATGGTCAATCGATTGAACCTCTCTCTTATCGGTTGAAGTGTTCCTTCTATGTCAAGTTAAGATATGTTGTTTGGCAATTTGCAGTGCTGCTACCTATGGTATGCATTGGCTGTTCTATGACTACGTAAAAGATGTTGGTCTTCATGTCTGTTACTCTTGTGTCTTCACAAATGCTAAATTCACTACAAAAGGATTTAAGCGCTATGATATTTGCATATATTACACTTTCTTGTCCCCTTCCATTTCAAGAAAAATAAGTATAATGTTCCCGAAGAAAAAACAAGATAGGCAGAGAATCATAAATAAGTTTGCAAAAGATCTGATATCCCACTCTTAAATCTTTACCAGCCATGGAATTGTAACTTTAAGGCTGACATGGTCATCTGTTTCATTGCTTTCAGAACATAAACTGAGGTGAAATATTTTCATTTACATTTATTTTGTCAAGCTATAGCATCTTTGATGTTATAAAGTAGGTGGCGGTCTGTTCAGGTAAACGTTACACCATTTCATAGCATGAGTTCTCTTGCACATAATGTGACATGTTTGGGTGATGCCATGAGTTCTGTTGCACATAATGTGACATGTTTGGGTGATGCTGCAGACATTAGTCCTGTTAGTTCAGCAGAAAACATATTTACATCAAAATTGTCTATGCACATATACAAATTCCTCATTTGTAAATATTAATTTCACTAGGATAAAATAAGGGCCATGTGTGTTAAACAAGAGGCAGAGCTTGCGCCAAGACTTCTGAAAGTGGGCCCATTAGTTTTAATGGAGCAACAAGATGTACCAATTGAGCCAAATCACTGTCCTATCACAGGCTGTACACTGAGCATGCTAAGGCCCTAACGCTGCAATACAGTATTCACGAGAGTAATCCTTACTGACATTATCAGTTCCTCCTACCTCAGTGCAACTACTTGCATGAGTAAGGATTACTTTAATGAGCAAGGTTTTGAGGAACCTGGTATTTAAAAGGAAGGAGGATAAAGTCAGTTGTCTTGTGTTTTACTTCATGAAGCTGGGGGCCTGATTTCTTCATAGTTATTCCACTGTAAACAATGGGGTACGGTAAAAGGGTATGCTAAATTTGTTGATGCTAAAGGATTCAGTGGACTTAATTTCAATTGGTTTATGAGAGTTGTGGTTTTGTTTGGGGAAATAAAAGTTACAGATCATAGCTTACTGTTTAAATTGATGTGATGTTTTAGACAGAATACTACTAGAACAATAATTATGACCTTAGAGTCACTTAGACCTGTTGATTTCCTTATTTGCACTGATCAAAAATCATTGTTCCTTGTTGGTATATGCAACATTCCTCAAACTTTATTTAAATATTAACTAGACATTTTTAACTTGAGACACACTATGAAAACTTTTAACGTCTAGATTAACAATCTAAAGGATACTGATTTATGGTTTAAAATTCATTAATATTTATGAAGCTGTTACTTTAGATTAACTTTGTTTCCATATGATGACATATATTCATCCAGGCTCGTGGCAGATGCCTTTTGCAGTCAAATAATAAGTTTAATTATAAAAGGTTATTTTATCAGAGAGTTATTGCTAAAATAGGATGCCTCTTGTTCCAAGTGCTGTTAGGTCAGATAAGTAGATTCTAAGGTTATAATGATCTCACATGCTGTGTAAGAGTAAATCAAGCATAAATCATCTTTAAAATAATTGCAGGGTAAAGCCAAGCAAGAGATCTTGCAAGTTTATTGCAGCTTTGGTTATGCTGCAGGTGGTTATGCAATAATTGATCAGAAAATATCAGGACAAGGGACTTACACAGTAGACACCCTGCATTTTCAAATTATATTAGATATTATTCTGAAATAATTTATTGATGGGAAGATTTATATCTGTCAATGCTTTCTACATTAAAGACTAAATATATATAATCTTACTGCAGAGATGCAAAGATTATCTCAGATTAACACAGAAAGCTTGTGGAACCATTTCAAAAATAATGCAATCTATTTTGTCTTGAAGCTTGATAACAGTACTCTGTTTAGTGGCTTCTCTAATACTTATTTAGTGTGTGATATGATGGTGACAGCACATAGTACTATCTCTATGAAATGAAAAAATTAGCTGCACAATGTCAATATAATGTGTTGAAATGTCATTAAATAGTTAACTTTTTATGTGAGCAATGTTATCACTTTTTTCTTTGATGCAGATGAATTGCAGGTTGACCCTCTAACAGTTACACCTTCCTAATGCAGGTTTTACCACTGAGAATTGCCCCTGTAGTTCCCCCTCTCCTTTTCAGATGGGTTTGGGATGTACCACATCCTCAAAAGCATCGACAAAGCAGTGTCCTCTGATACTGTGCACATTTGTTCATGTGAACCCACATTTGGTGCAAGCATATTTTATCTAAAGGACTGTCCCGCTGCCACCCTCACTTCTGTTCCTGCTACCACATGGTGCATTTTGCTGAACCATCACTGTGTATTACTCTTTTCTGTTTTTATAGTTTGTAGATTATATGTGGTTTCCGGGGACAAATAAGTAATTTAGTATCAATAGTTAATTTTTAGAATAGGTAAGTCTGTGCGATTGAATGCTTCGATGCTAGTTGTAGTTAGAGTGACCAGATGTCCTGATTTTATAGGGACAGTCCCAATATTTGGGGCTTTTTTTATATGGGCTCCTATTACTCCCCACCCCCTGTCCCAATTTTTCACACGTGCTATCTGGTCACCCTAGTTATAGTCTGTGCCATTGCCTGATTCCAAGCAGTTCCTTGTCCATTCCATTCTCTGTTATAAAGCCAATTTTCCTCATTATAGTCCTGCATTAAAAAAAATCAAGATTAAAATAAGGGGCAGTTTGTAGCAATAAAATGTCCCCGGTGGAGGAACACACCTGAAGCTTTAAGTAGGTAGGAGAAGGGTGCCTGTTGTATCACATGGACTAGAGTGTCGGAAGAGGGGTGATTGCGTTTTGGGTTCTGTTGATCCAATCGTAGATGTTAATGCAAATTTATGTTTCCTTGGATCCCATATGTTGCCTCGATTCCAGTTTGGGAAACCGTGACCAGTGCTTTACTTTTTAGGGTAAAGTGATCTTTACCCTGAGTTCTTACTTAGTATCTTCAGGTTCTAGGGGAGTAGGATTACCTCTAAACTGTCCTACCTCCAGACCACAAGCTCGATTTAAGAGTATCCAGAGTCAGCTTTGTGCCATTTGGGCTGGGATCAGAGGTTCGTCTGGTTGGCTTTTAAATCCATGTTTCCCTTCAAGGCTTCTGGGGCTCATGGCCTCCTGCATATACGTGATTGCATTTAACGTATCTGCAATCTTGGTAAATAGCAATTACAATACATACATGGTTATGCATCATTAAGTTCAAGAATCCCTCTTCTGATGGATTGTATTTTCAAATGTCCTCCAGGGAGTCATATTTTCCAGTCTCTGTCTGCAGTGGTAGGAATGGATGTTGCACACCTGGCCCGGGCAGCATCTCTGGATAATCTTGAGAGTCATGTTATGTTATAATAGCTCCAGCAGTCATTGCTTTCTAGTTTGTTACCACTGATGGCACTAAGAATTGTGCTGAAAAGAATGTGAAGGTAATGAAGAAAATACAGTTGGAAAAGTCAAGTATAGGTGATTATCTTCCTTTCTTATCATTTCACTTAGTTGTGGGAGAAGCAACTAAACTATCCAGCATAGTTGTAAGGTAGTGTTATTAGTTTATTATGAGTACAAAGAGTGCTTAGGCATGGCAGGGTAAGGAATATGAACAAACTGCACATCTTCAGAATAGAAATGTTGCACATAGCTATTATAACTTTTTCTTTTATAATGGGGAAAAAAAGGAAAGGGAAGGATGGCTCAAAATATTCCTGTTGTATAAGTGCTTTAGTGGCCCATAAAATACTGCTTTTTCGTTGCCTCAATTGCTTTTTAATGACCTAAATATCTGCGTTGCTAAACTCGGTTATTTAAAATGTGTTGATTTGTATAGTTTTCTCAAGAGGATCTGCAAGATGAGCAGTGACTCAGCATGTGTACACAACAGAGCTGTTACATGATCAGAATATGCTACTGCAGCATGGTGGAAAAATGAATATAGTTTATTTTATGTCATGCGCTGCTGTTGTCCATTTTGCCTTGGTACGTTTATTGACCTTTTTTTAAAAGTTGATTGTGACTAGTGTGTTTGGAATTGTACAGACACAAGAAAAGGCATTGTCCATGCCCCCAAAGAACTACTCATCTAAATTAAATTACTAGTTCAGACAGGTAACACACAGTTTTAAGGTGGTTTGAGTTCTGCATGTTGTGCAGTTAAAGTGTGATTGAGGAAGGATTAGGAGGCGGAAAGGGAGGTCGTTCGATGCAAAGGGAACAAGAGAGGCTGATCCAGTTGTAAGGAAAAGCATGAAGATGGCATGACGATTGCAGTGGGAGAAGACTGTAAAGTGGCTGGTTGGGAAGGAGGTGCATATTGTAGGCAGTGGGAGGGATAGTAGGAGGAAATAAGCACAGAGATGTAGGCAGAGACACAATTTTATGCAGGGCCTTTAAGATTCTTCTTTAGATTAATAAGAAAGCAGTGAAATAATGAAAAATCTTTCCCCAGGCACTCAATGGGATCTACATACATACCTCCAGCCCAACATTGTCTGCATCAGTTCAAATGTAACCTTTTTTCTAAAGCTTGAAAAGTGGTAAAACAGCTCTCTTCCCTCTAAACTTGAAGTGATTCTAAAATTTTAATACATTTAAGAATCATAGAATCATAGACTCATGGGACTGGAGGGGACCTTGAGAGGTCATCTAGTCCAGTCCCCTGAACTCAAGGCAGGACTAAATATTATCTAGACCATCCCTGACAGGTGTTTATCTAACCTGCTCCATAAGACGGCCGCCGCTGGCACCCACCGCCCCAGTACCGAGGCGAACAGCTCCAAGGTGCTGGCCTCCACCACGGCACCACCGATGCCTCTGACGGAGATGGCACCAGTGACTGCTCCTGCCTCGGCACTGCTTCTGAAGACCTCCAGAACCACAGTGCCAATACCAGTGACGTCAGCACCCACACAGCCCTCTGCACCGACGGCGCCGATAACACCGCTTCCCATGGCACTCACACCATCGGTGCCGCGTCTTTTCCTGCACCATAGGGTTTTGTTTGTCTCATCCACTCCACAGTCTCTTCTCTTCGGTACTGATGTTACCCCGAGACTATTGGCTCCACATCAGTATCTATCTCCAATTCCATTGCGATTCTCCAGTGATGAGGACAATGAGGCTGAAGGGGTATTCTCCCCTCACCACTCTTCCCCCATCAGAACACCCGTGACCTCTGCACCACCCAGGTCTCGATCATCCTATGACCATAACATCCCTCCCTGGTATGGACACCCATGGCTGGGACTTCCCATGCCCTACCCAGGCCAGTGGCCTTATTGGAGACCTTGGGGGTCATATAGAAGACGCCACAGCAGACACCCAAGTCCTTATAGGGAAGCGTCAAAATCCCCACCACCACCCTCACACAGGATGGAGGAGGACATACAGGAAGACCCTGTGGCAGTAGATACTGCCCCAGACACCTCGCCACCCACAAATTCCTTCTTTTTCTCCTGATGAGTCTATAATGCCTCCACCACTGACAATAGCAGATGATTTTTCCCAGTTTCAGGACCTGTTTAAAAGAGTGGCCGATGAACTTAAGATTGCCCTTGAAGAGGTGTCAGAAACTCAGAATGAGTTAACCAACATCTTACATGCTTCCTCCTCCTCTAAGATAGCATTGCCCATCAGCGCTGCTATCATGGACAAAACAGTTTTGCAAATGGCAAAAACAGTTTTGCAAACACCAACCACAATTCCACCTACCTGTAAAAGGGCTGATCGAAAATACTACGTCCCACCTAAGGCATCTAAAGTCTTATTTACACATCCAGCTCCTAATTCACTGCTGGTAGAGGCAGCCAACCAAAAGGACAAACAACAACATTTCAGATCCACCCCTTTGGACAAGGAAAGCAAGAGGCTAGACATCTTTGGATGAAAAGTCTATGCTTCCTCTACACTCCAAATCAGAATGTCCAATTATCTGGCCCTACTGGCTAAGTATGACCACAAAAACTACGTTAAGTTTAACAATTTTATTGATGACATTCCGGCAGCAAAGAGACAACAGTTCAAATTATTAGTCTCCGAAGGTCAAACCATCGCCTACATGATGCTTCAAGCTTGACTAGATGCTGCCGACTCTGCAGCCAGATCCACTGCCACAGCTGTAGTCAACGCTCCCACCCTGTCCATCTTCAGGGACCCCTCTCACGAACTTTGTTGTGCCAAGAATAGAACATCTCCTCCAATTGGGGGCAGTGGTGTTGGTCCCCGAACAACACGGGGAAAGGGGTTTTACTCCCACTACTTTTTAATGCAGAAAAAAGGGGGGGTGGCAACCCATCCTCGACCTCAGGCTACTAAATAAGTTCGAAAGGAAGCAAAGATTTTGGATGGTCACTCTAACAACTATCATACCAGCACTGAAACAGTTTTCAACCTTCGACCTCCAAGATACCTATTTTCATGTGATGATACACCCCGCTCACAGGCGGTTTCTCAGATTTATGTTAGGCACAGACCACTATCAATACAAGGTGCTACCCTTCGGCATGTCAACAGCACCCCCTGTCTTTTCCAAGATCCTTGCAGTGGCAACGGTGCATCTGAGGAAGCAAGGAGAAATTATATTCCCTTACCTGGACGATTGTCTCCTCAAGGCTCATACTCGATTCGAAGCCGTTCACTCCACGCAAATGCCAGTAAACTGCTTCCACAGCCTTGGCCTATAAATAAACACAAGGAAATCAACAATAGAATCTACCCAACAGCTGGTATTCATCAGCGCCTATCTTGACTCCACGACAACGAGGGCATCCCTCCCATGGGACAGATTTGACTTCATACAAACAATCATGGCCACAGCGCGCAACAGCCCATGAACCACGGCCCACGAATGTCTACAACTTTTGTGCCACATGGCAGCATAGGAATCAGTAGGAAGCTATCCACACTCTCCACTTTACATACACAAGAGGAAGAGATTCATGATATGGTGCACAACCAAACAAGCATACGCTGCTTCTGCTCCTCTCCCAACGATACAAGACTATATCCTATAACTCAGAGTAGTTGGGCCTTTCTGTCAGCTCACTGAAGGTCCACCTAGTGGCAATCACTGCTTTCCATCAAAAGATTGATGACACCTCAATCTTCGCTCACCCTATCACCAAACGATTCCTAAAAGGCATCCAAGCCCTCTATCCAGAAGTGAGGCCACCTACTATATCTTGGGATTTAAATCTTTTACTCACCGTCCTTACTTGTCAACCGTTCGAACCCTTGGCAACTTGCTCCTTGTTACACCTGTCCATGAAAGTATCCTTCCTTGTTGCCATCAAATCTACAAGACCTGTAGGGGAGATAGGGGTGCTTATGACTGAACCCCCATATACCATCTTTCTTAAGGACAAAGTTATGTTATGCATCCATCCCAAATTCTTTCCCATGGTGCACTCATCCTTCCACATTAACGAACCACTGCAGCTCCCAACTTTCTTCCCCAAGCCACATGCCAACTCGTTCGAGGTGACCATGCACACGCTGGACGTTAGAAGGGCTCTGGCGTTTTATCTGACAGAACAAAACCATTTCAGACTACTCCTAAACTTTTTGTATCCATAGCGGAACGATCCAAGGGAGCGCCCATATCCACACAGAGGCTCTCTAAATGGATATCTGGCTGTATTCAACTATGCTGTCAGCTAAAGGTCGTTCAGCCTCCCACAACCATCAGGGCGCATTCTACAAGGTCCATCTCCACTTCCACAGCATTTCTAAACAATGTCCCATTGACAGACATTTGCAAGGTTGCTACCTGGGCATCCGAACACACTTTTGCCAAACATTACGCCATCACGCAAGGCCCTAAAACAGATACTCAACTTGGCCGAGCGGTACCTTCCGCTGCTTTATTTCCTACTCCGAAGCCCCAACCATCTTAAAAGGCACTGCTTTACAGTCACCTGGAGTGGAGCACCCACAGGGACATCTCTTGAAGAAGAAGAGAAGGTTACTCACCTTATGCAGTAACTGAGGTTCTTCAAGATAATTTCAAACAATAATTACAAGCAAGTTTCAGTATACGCAAAACATTTGGTGATGCACAAAAAGCTCTCCATATATACAATTATATCAATGTAACAGTTACCACATTTGTATTTTAGAGACAAGTAAAACAATGAGAAATATGCAGAAGAACAGATTAATTGTTCATTGCAAGATCCAGGTTTACAATCTCCATTCCTATATGTGTGCCACTAATATTAATTTTGGAGTTAAAAGGTTATGTAGTTATTAAGGTGCTGACCTGGTCGTTACTGCATAATTAAAATTTAATTTTGTTCTGCACTTCAAATAAGGATACAATCTCTGTTTTCTGTGAAAAATAGAATATATCTTCCCCAAAATTACAGCACTCTCTTTTCAACGAATGAATTTTATGAGAATTCACAAGTAAATCCTTTAATTAGAGCAAAAAATAAATTAAAAGCTGGATTCTTTAAAAATTTTGCAACTGAGTTGGACATTTCTTTGTACTGAATCATCTTAATAATAGACTAATACAGAAATGTCAAACTTTCCATACTGTAAACATTAATTTAAATCTTGTGCATAGGTTATCTTTGAAGAAATTAGGTTGTATTTAAGCTGTTATTGATTATTGTTTTATCTAATTGCTTTGATTGTATAGGTTTACAGACAGGCTCAGATCAACATCTCATGTAACTGTAAAGTGAGGCCATTGGGACACCACAGATCATTTTACCATTCATCATCCTTCTTCTGCAGCTAATTTGGTGGTAATGACTCAGTGATATGAGCGAGATTGGGCACATGTGTCAAGAGTTCTTATTGGTAAACTATTTGGCCCACGTGTCACGTTACAGATTCTGTGGCTGCACGCTAGCTTTGGGTATCGGTGTGTGAAAGGCTACCTCTGGCGCTGCTGCCTTCGCTCCACTGCACATTGAGGCAACACTGGCAGGGGTTCTGAGGCTGGAGTGGTGGGGAGCATTTAAAGCATAGAGAAATTAGGACTCAGGGACTGGACTCTCCCTGACTCCCTCCAATCCAGCATATTCATATACCACTCTAAACCAACAACTCAGTTGCAGATTAGATTTGCCAGTATGCTTTGGTTGCTTTGTGCTGTTTTGGCAAAGGAAAACATCTGTAAAACCCAGATTAAATGGCTGGTGTCTTTGGCTGCTTTGGTGTATTGGTGAATCTACCCTTAAAAGTTTTTTTGTTTTTTAAAATATGATTTAAGATTGATTTACATATCTTCAATTAGAAATATCACATGGTCGCATTCTCTGCATTTCTTGTTTAGTGCTCATGTATGAAATTTAGGGCTGTCAAGCAAATAAAAAATTGATCATGTTTAATCATGAGATAAAAAGTAATCACGGTTAAGCCCGAGATTAAAAGAATTAATCGCAATTAATCGCAGTTTTAATCACACTGTTAAACAGAGTGATTAAACTCCTTTTACTGTGCTAGGTGAGCTCCCTTCAACTGCGTAAGCCCTTGTTTGCAAGTGAGGGTGGATTTTACATTAGCACTCCACATGTGTGTTAATTTTGTTTTCAGTTAATCGCAGGCATTAACTGAGATTAATTTATAGCCTTAATAAAATTCTTTAAAACTATGACAGGTTTCAGAGTAGCAGCCGTGTTAGTCTGTACCCAGAAAAAGAACAGGAGTACTTGTGGCACCTTAGAGACTAACAAATTTATTTGAGCATAAGCTTTCGTGGGTTACAGCCCACTTCATCGGATGCACAGAATAGAACATATAGTGAGGATATATATGTGTGTGTGTGTGTGTGTGTGTGTATATATATATATGTGTGTGTGTGTGTGTATATACAGAGAACATGAAAAGGTGGGAGTTCCCCTACCAACTCTAAGAGGCTAATTAATTAAGATGAGCTATTGTCAGCAGGAGAAAAAAAAACTTTTGTAGTGATAATCAAGATAGCCCATTTAAGACAGTTTGACAAGAAGGTGTGAGGATACTTAACATGGGGAAATAGATTAAATGTGTGTAATGGCTCAGCCATTCCCAGTCTTTATTTAAGACTAAGTTGATAGTATCTAGTTTGCATATTAATTCAAGTTCAGCAGTTTCTCCTTGGATCCTGTTTTTGAAGCTTTTCTGTTGCAAAATTGCCACCTTTAAATCTGTTACTGAGTGGCCAGAGAGGTTGAAGTGTTCTCCTACTGGTTTTTGAATGTTATGATTCCTGATGTCAGATTTGTGTCCATTTATTCTTTTGCGTAGAGACTGTCCGGTTTGGCCAATGTACATGGCAGAGGGGCCTTGCTTGCACATGTTGGTATATATCACATTGGTAGATGTGCAGGTGAACGAGCCCCTGATGGCGTGGCTGATGTGATTAGGTCCTATGATGGTGTCCCTTGAATAGATATGTGGACAGAGTTGGCATCGGGCTTTGTTGCAATGATAGGTCCCTGGGTTAGTGTTTGTGTTCTGTGGTGTGTGGTTGCTGGTGAGTATTTGCTTTAACCATTATTAACCCAGGAAATTTAGAGTTAAGGTTAAACTAAAAAAAAAAAAATCCAAAACATTACTTAAGAAATGCACAGTTAAGCCACTCAAATAACCTTAACTCTGCCCTGTAATGATTTCACAAAGGGGGAAATACAAAAAATCCAGTCAGCCTAATATGCCTTAAAAATCAAATTAACCTGATCTGGCATCACAGACACTGAAATGTCTTAATCATAATCATGTTGTTACTGCAGTACGACAGGGCAGAGTTAAGTTGTTTTAGGTGCCTGAACTATGCATTTCTTACCTCAACATTTTTTGATTTTTTTCGAAAGTGTAATCTCAACTTAATTTTTGGTTTTGGGATGTGATTTACCCTAAACTACTGATACTTTCAAGCTTAACTCCATTTAACACAGTTTTTATCTGCAAATTAAAAAGGGTACTGGTTAGAGTACTACAGTAATTGGGGTTAAGGGTTTACCAAGACACTCAGACATCAATATTTGATGCATTTCAATATTTAAACATCTCGGTAAGAGGTTATAAAATTATTTCTAGACAGTTTATAGTGCATTATATCCAACCAGTGTGAATAATAATGTTTTTGAATAAATGTGTTCTCAAGATATGTTCTGTATTCATTCTTTGTTTAAAACATCACAATGATTACAGACCAGACATGGATAGCCAGAAGCTTATATTTTAATATTAATGGATTTAACATTTAACTGTTTAATTGCCAAATATATTTAATAATTTTTAATATACATGTGTTGTTATCAAGTTACTTTTTAAACTTGCTTTCTACCCTATAGACAAATGTATGCTATACTTGTGTGCTATACATTGTCCATAAGAAAGATCATCTTTTTTATGCTTGCCCACACAAATGTATATTAAAAGAACTTTAAGGTTGCAAAGTCAAGTGTTCAAAAGTTAGGAAATTCCAAAATTAGGGGAGTTTGTCCATTCTTAATATACGTCCCCTTGTCCATATGAATTATGATATAGTCTTTAATTACATGATCACGTCCTATTTTTTCCACAGGATCCTTGTCTCATTCAGTGCAAGGATGGACAGTACTCACTGAATAAGTAGCTATTTAAAAATTTGTTTTCTCCTCATGGTTCAATTTGAGGCCCCAGGCTGTATTAACTGTACATTATTCAAATGCTGCACTTAATTTCCTAATAGGCTTTTCTGAGGCGCTCATCATTATAGTAGCTGAGTGCTTCAGAACCACCTGTGAGGTAAGGTAGTATGATCCCCATTTTACAGCTGAGGATACAAAGAATTAGGACAAAAGTGTCCGCTAATTTTGGGTGTCCAATCTGAGATGCCTAGGACCTGATTTTTTCAGAGTACTAACATTATATGTTCAAAGAAATCTCCTGTTGACTTCGGTTGTAGTTGTGAGTGCTCAGCACTCCTATAAATTTGACCCCAGGGTCTCAAGTTGGGCACCCAGAAATTGAGGAACACATTGTTAGTGGCCACCTTGAAAAATATTGCTTAAGCGACTTGCTTATCATCACATAGAAACTTTTTGGTAGCGGTTAATTAAGCACTGTATCATAATTTATATGCACAAGAGGGTCGAATGAAGGTTGCACAGGAACCCTTAAATACTGGCATTTCCTTGTTTGATTGCTTGACTTTGCAACTGTAATATTTTAACAGGGTTTTTTTTGTGTATAATTTCCTAGGTTTTAGAAAAACAAACTGAAAAAAAAAACCAGAAATTTAATCTTGTGGCATAATATTGACACCCACGTGGTTCTCAGCAGGTTTGAATCCTTTAGATCAGTGGTGGACCGTCAGGGTAATCTGCTGGCAGGCCACCAGACCGTTTGTTTACATTTGCACAACCACCCGCAGTTCCCAGTGGCCGCGGTTCGCCGTTCGGAACTGATAGAAGTAGTATGTTAGCCTCCAGCAATTGCAGAGATGGTATGGCAGAGCTTCGGTAGCCCTGAGCTGGAGTATGCACAGTTGTCCTATGGGGATGGCACCTGTGTAATCCAGTTACATGTCAGAGTTGTGAGAGGCTAGAACAATCTGAATGAGGACAGAATCTGCTGAATTTTCAGTTGTGTAGTTCTAACAGGTCTCTACTGAGCATATGCCAACAGTTTTTTCAAAGACTTATAAATATGACCAAATTTGGGTGGATTTTCATAGGAGGTGAAAAAGGCAAGTTCCTGACACAAAGTAACCCCATTGCCAAATTTCAATTCCCAGCTCCAAATCATGGAGGCACTAAAGCTTCTCAACTAAAAGTTTCTGAGACTGTAACACAGGTAAAGCATCCTATTTTTCATGAAGCTTGTTCTTAAAAAAACCTCTGCTGAAACACTTTTGCTAAAACTGTCCAAAAACATTGTGCCTGAGGCAGACACCTGGCAGAGAAAATTTCAGCCCAAGCAGCTTAAATATGGCAAAGTTATAAGCAACTGAAAACAGGATTTTATAAAGGGGAAATATCAGCGAACTTTAACTATGGGCTGTAGTACCAGCTCTACCTATAATAATAGACAAATAAAAGTGAAATTTAAACTTGGTCTGGCAGAACTTTGTTTCTTTAATTACCTGTGAATGTATTTATTGAAATACTATGTATGAAAGATTAAGTGATTTTAAAGTTTTGGTTCTGTCTACTGGACACAGTTCAACTGCAAGAATGGACAAAAATAAACTATCATCATGGCCATTTCTGCAAACATAGTTAAACGTTTCATTTTGATAACAATGTATGTAAAATACAGAAACTACTACATTGGAGAATTGTTTATAAGGAAATTATATTTTTAACAGATAGAATGTTTACTGCTTTTGAAATCACTTCCCCTATATATAAAATGTTTGTCAAAACACTCTTACATTTAGAAATAGGAATTCAAAATGCGTTTTCCATAAAGCAAGAAATTTCACTCAAAACCTGCCTCAATTTGGAGTTAGTGTTGCTGAACTCCATTATTAAGAACAAACATTAATATACAGAAATCCTGTTCTAAAGTTTCAGAGTAGCAGCCGTGTTAGTCTGTATCCACAAAAAGAACAGGAGTACTTGTGGCACCTTAGAGACTAACCAATTGGGCTGTAGCCCACGAAAGCTTATGCTCAAATAAATTTGTTAGTCTCTCAGGGCAGGTCTTCACTACGGGTGGGGGGGGGGGGAGGAGTGTCGATTTAAGATACGCAAATTCAGCTACGCGAATAGCGTAGCTGAATTCGACATATCGGAGCCGACTTACCCCGCTGTGAGGACGGCAGCAAAATCGACCTCCGCGGCTCCCCGTCGACGGTGCTTACTCCCACCTCCGCTGGTGGAGTAAGAGCTATAAATGCCTTGATTCTACAATTAACTTGCATACAGGCACACCACTTCACCCATTCAGAGTCCTGTTTACTTCAGAGACCACTAAGGCATCTCCTTGCAGGGTTAAGGCCTCATTACTAAGGAAACATGATTATTCACTTATCATTCAGATTATTATATTCATATACTTGAAAAAAAGATTTGTAGATTTTTCTTTATATATTGCTCTTTAAAATGTTGAAAAGGTTTTTGCCTTTTGGAGATGGATGTAAAATTTAACCATTAAATGTGATCAATTAAAAGCAAATTGTGCAATGTGTTGATCTGATTCAGTGCGGGGCTTGACACTTCGCTAATCCCTTTTTGAAAGCTGCATTATCACCTTTTTAATTTAGGCCTGACTATTGATGCTTGCTACATGTGCAATTAACGAGTAACTTGCCTGTATTCCTGCTATTAGTCATTAGCAGTGACACATAGTTACACCATGGGAACCAAAACATTTCTTGTGAAGCAAAGGTTTTGTTAGGTTATAGATGAGTTTGTCTGTATCTATGGAACGAATTTTGGTTGCCTAAAGCTAATGCAAATTATAATCTCACCATATGACAGTTTATTTTCCTGTTTCTGTTTTATATATGTCTGGTTTTGTAAAAACCTGCAGATTTCCATCTGCTTTACAGTTCTACCATTGTAAGACATTTCCTTATTGGCTTGATTCTAAGGGCTGATCTACACTGGGGGGGGATGGATCCAAGATACGCAGCTTCAGCTACGCGAACAGTGTAGCTGAAGTCGAAGTATCTTGGATCGAATTACCTGGGGTCCAGACAGTGCAGGATCGATGGCCGTGGCTCCCCCGTCGACTGCGCTACTGTCGCTCGCTCTGGTGGAGTTCCGGAGTCGACGGTGAGCGCGTTCGGGGATCGATGTATTGCGTCTTAACGAGACGCAATATATCGATCCCGGATAAATCGATTGCTACCCGCCGATACGGCGGGTAGTGAAGACGTACCCTAAAAGAGATAAGAGGTAGTGGTAGATGGCTAAGTAATTGAATACATTTTCGTGGTGTTGCAATTTGTGGTTGCAAACTTAACCTTAATAAGAAGGAGAAATGGGCTCCCAGTAGGGACACTGGAGTATGCTTAACAATAGAAGGATTTCCATTTGACAGCTCAAAGGAAAAGAATCTTTTTATACTTTTTATCAAGACAAAGCTTTTCCTCTTAAGTTCCTTGGGTGAAGATAACACAATGCTATATTGGTAAGTGTATTCTGCCTTTATAGTTTCTTCTTCAAAGCATTTTGTGCAGCTCAAAATTTTAAAAATGGGAGGAGATGATTAGGTTGGTAGACACCGAATTTGATCTACTGGGTTTTTTGTTATTTTGTTTTGTTTTCGTTTGTGTTTTCCTTTTGGTTTGCAAAGTTAGTGTAATTTCTTTAATTCCTTTGGAGGGTGTTTTTTCTCCCAGAAAATGCTTCAGTGCTCTCTTTTTCTGGAAAGGGGAAATTCCAATAGATCTTCATTCATGAGTAACCTTATAATAGCAAGCCAGTAATAATAATTGTAATAAATCTAAGAAAATGTATTTTAATTTTAAACAGCTGGATTTTTATCAATATTCAAAAATATCTTGGTGGTGGTTGAAAATAACATATCATCTGAACAATCAGGAGATTATTAAAACTACTAGTGTTCCAGTGACTGCTGGGCCAGTAAATGAGCAAGATAGAAACCATAAAAATATCTGAATATACATTAGAATTCTGTAGAAAAGTGGTTGGTAAACTATGTTCTATTTTATATTCCCTTTCCAACACTGTTTTTTATCTCTTGTGGCAGGATTGAATCAGATCCTAGAACTTGTCAGTAGACTACCAGTCTAGACTCTACAACTTTAGTTTTCCCAAGAAATATAAAGGTGACTTTGCTTCACCTTTAATTTCAAAACACTCTAATGAATGGTGTGGGATTCTGAAATGTCATATTTTGCTCTGAGAAGGAAACAATAGCTTGCATAAAGCCTCAGCAACTTGAATAGGCTGGTAATATATGAACCAAGGTTGTGTTGTTAACATCTGTATTCAGAAAGCTGCTTAGTCACTTGCTCTTGGTGTTTTTGGCTCTCTTTCACTGTGGTGTTAAGTTAGACAAAATTAAAACTATCTTGCTCATAGCTATTCTTTCTCACTGAAATTACTTGTAACAGTGGTTTTTGTTGCATACTGATTCATTCAAGTAACTGACTGCATCATATCTCACCTGAAAATTTATAAAGTAAAAGTAGAAAATCTGCATAAAATGCAGAAATCCTTCTGACACAGCTAATGCTGTTAGGTATAAAAATTAACTGGATAAAATCCAGATTTTTTCAAAATTATATGCTACAATAGATTTCCAGTCTTGGGTCTGTGCTCCTAACACAATAGCTGGCCGGGAACTTCCATAGATCGTTTGTATTGCGCGCATTGATATGAGTATGGTGAAATAGTCCCTGAAGCTTTATTTTGATTTGCTTGAAATATCCAGGCCAGTTCTGTTATTATGATGTTGAAATGTCAATGATGTAAAATGCCTCACCTCCTTTCAGTTGTAGAGCAGGGTTTGCTTTGAAAGGATCTGGCTCAATTCCCAACATGTCTCCTTCTGTGCCCCTCTTTCTTAGAAGCAAGTAGTTGAGGCCTCCAGTGACTTCAGTCTTGATAGTGTAGATGCTGATGGGTCACCTTGCATTTGAGACCCTGTTAAATCATGTACATACCGGCTTCTTTCGACTGGCCAAAGCCAAGTGTCTCTGAGCTCTTGTGGGTACGTTAGAATTGAAAATTGTGCCCTGATTCATGATGTACAGAGCACTGGTACCTGCACCAATAGACTTGCCTCACCTGGGGTTGACATCTGCTGTGTTATCATTGATGCTCTTATACTAGCTTGGTGTCAGGCCTGAGATGATCTGCAAAGAGGAAAGAATCTTCATTTTCAACAATCCATCTTCCATTAAATATGATACAGCTTGTCTCTCAGGGAACAGCATCTATACATAAAATGTTCTGATAGCCCCTTTAAGCCACTTGATATTTGTGAGCTCAGGTATTGTAATACAGAAGCCTATTTTTGCTGGTTGGCCTTATAGAGTGAGTGAGCTTCAGTCTCTAGTGACTGGTCCTCCTTAAACTAAGTTCTTCTGTGATAAGGTATTATTACAGATGCATCCTAAATTCCATACTAATGTGATGTTGGGTTTTCACCTTAATGAGTCATCCTGCTGACTTTTTTCCTACTCACACATTTCCATAGGATTTTGAATGGAGCACACTAAGGACATTAGAAAATAAACTCAAATTTCTTTTTTTTTCTCCTGTCCTTTTTAAAAAAAACCACCAATAAATTACACTCTAGTATCGGTACCAAGCCCAGCATCAAGCAATTCAGTACCCCTTTCATGAATATCCATGAAAAGAGTGGGAACTGGACTAGCCCCGAATAGCATTGGTGTCCTCTTTCTCATCTGATGAATTAATTGTGGTGGAACCTATTTCTCCACCTCCTGATCTAAGTTCCCTCTAAGCTGTGCGGCTGTGCCCCAGCCCTGGATCTGCCACAGCCAGGGGAGAGGTGCCTATCCCATGGCCCTAGCCCCGGAGCTGCCGCGGCAGGGAGAGGCACCTCTCTCCCCCAGCCCAGGTGCTGCTGTGGGGAGAGAGAGCTTTAGGGAGTCCTCTCTCTCCCCGCTGTAGCCCCGGGGCAGCCTGCACCCCAAACCCCTGGCCCCACCCCAGAGCCTGCACCCCCAGCTGGAGCCCTCACACCCCCCATCCCAAGCCTTTGCCCCAGCTCTGAGCCCCCTCCCACACTCTGAACTCCTCGGCCCCACCCCTGCTACATGAATTTTGTTATGTGCACCAATATGGAGATGATGTGTCACTCATCACCTCCATATTGGTGCACATAGCAAAATTCATTTTGCACATGCGTGGGAAAAATAGATGATGATTTTAAGACACATCAGGAGATGTTGAGGAGGATGGCTATGGCCCTGGACATTCACCTGGAAGAGGTCCAAGAAAACTCCCACATGCTAGTGGACACGTTGGCATCTGTGGCCCTGACTAGAATAGCTCTGCCTATTAATGTCAGTATTTTAGAGCCTACCAAGGTTCTTTGCTAGACCTTAGCTTCCCTGCCACCAACTGTGAAAAGAGTGGAGAGGAAGTACTATGTCCCCTCTATAGTCATCCCCCTCGGGGCTCCCTGGTTGTGTTGGCAGCCAATGAGAGAGGGCAAATCGGGTCACCAGGCATCAGCCTTGAAGAATAGAGGTCAAGAAGCTGGACTAATTTGGGAGAAGCTTTATTCGACAGGTAGGTTACAGCGTTGTATTGCAAGCTTTGCTGGGATGCTACAATTTTACCCTGTGGGATACAATTTCAATGTTCAAAGACAAGCTTCTGGTTGATGCGAAACAAGAGTTCCAGACATCGATCAAGGAGAGCAAGTTAGTTGCCAAACAGCTCTGCATGAGTGTCTGCATGCAGCAGATTCTGCAGCTCGCAGCATGGCCTCTCCCATCATGATGGGGCATTGGTTGTGGTTACAATCTCCTGGCTTCCCTCCTGATCAACAAACAGACCAGGGCCTCCCATTTGAAGAGCCATCACTCTTCTCGGAAAATCTGACAAGAGTCAGTATAGTCTCAAGGATTCTAGAGTGACCCTGAAGTCCCTGGGCATTTACAGTCCAGCGGTGAAGCGGAAGGCCTTCTGTCCTCGCCAGTCTGAGCAATTTCAGGGGATTGCCCCTGGAGACCAGGACCTGCCAAGGAGGAAGAGCAGAGATTACAAAAGACTTCCACCACCACTCTCTGCTTTTGCAGCTGCCGGTTCATAGAGACAGGCAGCATCCTCCAAGAGTTCATTTTGATGGGTGGTTAAAGAGCAGTCTACCAGTTCTAAATGTGCCATCTTTTTCTTCTCCAATTTTTGCAAACCATCTGTCCCGTTTCCGTTGTGCTTGGACCCATATCACAACAGATTGGTGGGTTCTAAGCACAGTGGAAGTGGGATACATGTTCCAATTTGTTTCTATTTCCCCCCATCCCACTCCTTTTCCCTGTGTCTCTCCAGGGACCTCTCTCATAAGACAGTGTTGCTGCAAAAGATGCAGTCACTTCTTGTAGGAGCTATAGAAGAGGTCCCTCCTTTGTTCAGGGGAAAAGGCTTTTACTCCCGACACTTCCTGATCCCCAAAACAAAAGGAGTTCTCAGGCCTATTTTAGATCTAAGGGATTTAAACAAGTTACTTTAAAAAAAAAAATTCTGGATGGTCATTTTAGCTACCATTATTCCTTCCTTTGAGCTAGGGGACTGGTGTGCTGCTCTCAATTTAAAGGATGCTTATTTTCATGTGGCAATTCATCAGAGCCACAGAATATTTCTGAGATTCACCGTCAGTGGTCACCATCATCAGTCACAGTGCTCCCCTTTGGTCTTGGCTGTCCCATGTTTATTTACAAAGTATATGGTGGTGGTAGAAGCATTCCTCCAGAGGTCAGAGACCTATGTTTTTTACTTACCTGAACAACTGGCTGATAAAAGATTGATTCAGATTGCAGGTGTTGTTCCGCATAAACATAATCCGATCCATCTTCAGTGTGCTTGGCCTGCTGATTAACACAGACAAGTCAGTCCTGTCTGCAGTACAGGAAATAGAATTTATTGGAATGGTCCTGGACTCGACAATAGCTAGGGTCTTACTGTCTCAGATGAGGTTTCATGCAGTACAAAACCTCATTCTAGACTTAAAGGCTTATCCCCTCACCACGGAGGGAGACATTTTAGGCTGTTAGCGCATGTGGCAGCATCCACTTATGTAATCCTGTATACCAGGTTGCATTTCATACTCTTTCAAGGCTGGTTGGCTGAGGTTTATTCACCAAGAAGGCACCATGTAGACATGTTAGGGCATGTACCAAATTGTATCCTCCCTTGATTGGTGGACAGACCCAACTAATGTCTGCAAAGAGTTCCCTTCGCTCCTCCTTTTCAATCTCTTACCTTTGACATGGACATCTTGGACATTGGTTGTGGGGCTCACCTGGGACCCCTGCAGACCCAAGGTCTCTCTGGTCGACCCAATATCACAATCTACACATAAAAATCAGAGAGATGAGAGCTACCTGATTAGCTTGCATCCCATTCCTGCCTCACATTAGTTTCAGGGGTATGTTGGTGCTGACTGACAATGATGGCCATGTTTTGTGTAATCAAACGGGATCCCAGTCCTCACTACTCTGCCAGGAAGCAATTCTGCTCTGGGACTTCTGCATCAGCAGCTCTATACTTCAGAAAGTGGTCTACCTCCCAGGGTCTCAGAATACACTGGCAGATCACCTGAGCAGGTAGGTTATCAATCACCACTAGTGGTCCCTCCACCCAGACATAGCAAGGTCCATTTTCCAGCTCTGGGGAACTCCCCAAGTGCATCTGTTTGCAACAAAAGACAACAGAAAATGTCACCAGTTTTGCTACTGGGCGGGCCACAGTCTGGATTAATTAATAGCTGCTTTTCTTCTGTTGTGATCAGAGGTTCTGCTGTATGCTTTCCTCCAAACTCCCTTCTGCCCAGAGTTCTATGCAAAGTCAAGCAGAACAAGGCCCATCTTATGCTGATTGCTCCGCATGGCCCTATCAACATTGTTTATCACAACGCTTGGACCTCTCAATCCGTCCCTCACTGTCACTCCTACTTCATGTAGACTTAATTTCACAGAATTGTGTCTGTCTCCTTTACCCGGCGGCCTGGAGGCTTCATGGTTAACATCAGTGGAGGAATCCTGCTTTAAAGAAGCTCAGGATGTGCTGCTGAATAGTAGAAAACTATCAACTAGAACTCACCCTCCTTCCCCTCTTTATCAGAGTCTTCTGGTAGGAAGGAACTGAGGGGAGTTGGGGACAGCACAGCCCTTTATGCCTGCTCATTGTGTGTGAGGCACCAGAGAGCACTCGCGCCACCCCAATGGGTACCATTAGGAGATAAACTCTTTAACAACTTTGTACTGGCGCACATGCATAGCTACAGTGGAATGGACTTTTGCAACACATCTCGAAGAGCAACAGTTACAGAAAGGTTAGTAACCATTTCTTTTGCGGTCTACAAGGGACACCTGTTCTGTTTGAATGTTTGTCAGGTTGCTTTGTTACAAGCTGAAAGCCCTGCAGCTTTCAGTTCACACAGTCTAGCAACATTTGATCAATTTCAGTTCAGGTGATAGTACAACCACATGGTGTTCTCTACACATGTTAATGAAACATCACTTCTTGAACTCCTCTACAAGATGAAAACAAAGATTTGGTTTACTGGTGTTTCACAACCTGTTTCCAGATTAATGACTTGACTAGCAGAAATAATTGTACTGGTTTAGTTAAAATGATATAGCTAAACAAATATAAAGCACTATATGGACAATCTTATTTGGTATAAGAGGGCCTGGTTTTGGTTTAGCTTAATCCCTTTCCCAAGCGATATAAACTAAACTGAAAAAAGGCCCTCTTATAGTGGAATAAGAGAGTCTGCACAGGAGATTATAGCAGTATAACTATAGTATATCAATTTAAATTCACCCATTAGTTTAGACTAGTATCACTTTCCCTTATTGAAAGCCCACCTTCCCTTCCTTTCCCTTCCTTTCCCTTCCCTTCTATCTCAGAGACTAACTAAGAAATTTGTTAGTCTCTAAGGTGCCACAAGGACTCCTCGTTCTTTTTGCTGATACAGACTAACACAGCTACCACTCTGAAACTTTTCTATCTCAGAATGCCAGGAACTCTCTCTCTCTTTTTCAAATATTTCTTCAAAACTCATCAACAAATAGTGGCACCCATTATCAAATTTTCTTGTAAATGTTCTAAGACAGAGAGTATGTTGTAAACTGTACCAAAAGAGAAACAGAAAAAAACGGAAGTGTAAAAAATGGTATTGTAGGGTCCTGAGTTCTTTCCTTCTTGTACATTATCAATAGTAATAATGTTTTGCAGGCCAAGTAATGCTCTCAGTGGCAAAAATACAGTCCCATTGCTTTGGTGTTGTACAGGTCTAATTATTGGCCTGGTAATTCTGTTGATGTGAAGAAGGGATTGAATCTAGTTCTGACACTGAAGTAAGCATCTGAGACTGAGGCCTGGTCCACACTAACCCCCACTTTGAACTAAGATACGCAACTTCAGCTATGTGAATAACGTAGCTGAAGTCGAAGTACCTTAGTTCGAACTTACCGCGGGTCCAGACGCGGCAGGCAGGCTCCCCCGTCGACTCCGCGTACTCCTCTCACCGAGCAGGAATACCGGCGTCGACGGCAAGCACTTCCGGGATCGCTTGCTTACCGCCGGACCCAGAGGTAAGTATAGACCTACCCTGAATAATTCAAGGAGTAGATTTCAGAATCAGAAGATGCTGCTTTTACAAAATCACTGTTCAGAGTAGAAATGCAATTCAGCGAATGATATTATTTTCTATTCACGTTTTTTGAGAGAGATCTTAGCCATGGCACAATATACTGTATATGATATTTAAGTTGATGTAAGGGATTCTATAGCTATGGCCAGGTGATTGCTTTCTTTAGAAATCAAAATAAACGTAATTTTGAACTGTGCATTTATTTTTATCAAGGTATGTTCACTTTGTGCTTAGGTGGTTCCTTTTACAGTATCGGGCTTTAGTCTATAAGAATGAGGGTGCAATGGAAAACAAAGAATTATTTACTTGTAAATAATTTTATCTTGAGATTTTTAACTGTAAGAGATCCCTCTTCCATTCACTTCTTCTCAGAGCTGAGGTTTCTCTAAAGTTTTTGTCACATATTTCCAAATCTGTATTTCCAGTCAGAAGGCTGGAAGTACTAGGAGGCAGTCCACTGCAAAGGTATTATGCAATACCCCCTGCAGGAGTTCATTGCTCAGAAATGTAAATTATTTAAGTTCCTCTCTAGTGTCTGGAAATCAAGAGCAGTCCTAAAACTAGTGATTTCTTGTTGCAACTGTCTGCCCCTTCAGAGAACAATTATTGCAGGTAATTACATATTTTTAAGGAAAGTACAAAAATAAATTTCTACACAAAAATAGAACAGATTTTAAATAGCCAGAGAAAAGTCTAATTCATTTATATTGAATATGAAATCCGGGTCTTAATGTTTACTTGGTTTTATTTTTCTCTCTTTGTGTATTAATTGTTTGCTCAAACTTCTATTGTGCTGTGTGTTGTTTCAAAAAGGAGTCAAGTACTGTATGTGGGGGAGACTTCCCTGTATTTCTGTTCATTTATGCATTGTACAGTGGTATAAGCATAATGAGGTCAGTTGTAACTTGGCATGGTTATAATTAAAGGTGTTATGCTATGACTAGTCTGCTACATTTAAATCCTGGAATCTCAAGTTCTGGCAGGAAGTAGTTCATTCACATACTAGCAAGTGGCAATTGAGAGGAGAGTCCAAGGTCACCTCTCTCTCTCTCTTTGATTCTCATACCTGCCATATCACTTGCTTTCATCAATATAGTTATATTTTAATGTAATGGTTTTTTTTTTTTAAAAACCTAAAGGCTAGAGACCATTTTGCATGTACTCCTCTCGCTGCAGTTTCCTAAAGGACAAACAATAATGAATATAGTCTAGGTATACATTCTACACCCTAAAGTGAATGAGGTAATCACTCTTATGCAAATAGCTTAAGTTGCCTGACAGCAGAACATCTTCTGTTTTGTCCATAAATGTAGATGTAGGGATTAAGTGTGGGAGGTCTTATCTGTACGGAACTGAATTGTCTCTCAGGCAAGCAGTTAGACCACATCACTACAGTAATGCAATTGGATTACTGAACATGTACACTTTATAAGCAGTTTAACTCCATTAAAGAGAGTTGGGTTTTTTCTCTCACTTTTTAGGATAGCAGCAACTTTATCATTATTTGAGCGTATAGCACTATTACTCTATTTACCTGAGGTTTTGCCCAAATTCTTGTTATGAATGTCTGCAAAGGTGACAAAATGGGTAAGTTTTACATTTTAAGGGCAAGAAAGGTGATGTATTTAAGTACTATATTTTACTATATGAGATATTTTAGTTTTGATTGCTTAACTTTTACTCTAATTCAGTAGGGCACAGCCAGTGAACTATTAACAGGCAGAATTGGGGGTTTTGTGTGAACTTTTTTTATTTAAAAGAAAAGCAATACAAAGATTTTACAGTGACAAAACAAACGAAACAGTAGAGAGATACCAGGTCCTTTGAAGAGTGACTATTCTAAAAGTAAAGCATATGCCATAATATTAGAAATTATACTACCTCAGCAACACAGTAGCCAGCTCTTTTTTGCAGTTGCTGTTAACTAGCCAACTGAATTTTTTTCCATTGGGTCTTTGTTGTCTGTGTTTATTTACTCTGAACACTGTTTGCGCTTGTTTCAATCTCATGAGGGATTACACAGGATGGCCTGCCTGATGGGTGGGTAGATAGCATTGCATGTTACTGTGTATGAAGCATCGTTCAGCTATGCAGGAATCTCATTCTCTTTTGTTGGTTTGGAAGAGAAGTGGCTTGCAGAAATAGTTCAGGGGCGCAAAGTATTCTGTCCTCAACAATTGCTCCTTGTAAATGATAGTTCACAAAGGGCCTTCAGTCCAGAAGGAAATGAAGCGTGATGTTACACCCATACTGTCTTGCTCATGTGTACCAGGCATATATATGTGTATATTATAAAATATATGCTAATTATAATATGACTTTACTGGTCACTGAAATGACAAGTTCACAGACTTTCTTTTCCTCCCTCAACCATCCAAGCCCATTTGTTTTGTTTTGTTTTATTGTCATATTACATTTAAGTGCCAAATTGTGGAACTTTATGATCTGGGGAGTTCAGAGCTGTAACAGCTGAGACGAGGTGCTCCAAGGTATCCTACCAGCATAGGACTTGCAGAACTCCATGTGATCAGAAAACCATTTTTATGCAATGAGCTCCTAAGGTCCACTTAGGTCAGGTTTTTCTCTATGTCCTCATTTAGAATCTGTTCAGGACATCATACTGTTAATATTGGCTGTGACCTTTCAGTAAGGTCTCCAATGGTGAATTAATATTCATAAAATTTGCAACCCATTTGGAGAGCAGTAGTATTGTTGGAAAGTGTGAGTGGCTAATTTATGAGTAGTTACTTTGTTTTTCTGTAGAGAATGTTAGCTTTCAAATGTTTGTGGTCTTCTGGTCTCATTCCAATTTGATGTTTGAATCAAAATCAAGGTAACTGCAAGGTCCTGAAGAAAAAATTCAGTTTTTCCAACTCAGTTGTAATGTAACAGCTATAGTAACTGAAATAACAGATTATTTTTTAAACATACATATCTGATATCTGGGGTTGCTTTGGGTTTTGCAAATCTTTTTTGGTCATATTTTTGGGTTGCAAAACCAAAATCAAGGTGGTTCAAATATAGGTTTCACTTCTCAACCCACTGTATTTTGGAGAGGGGAATCAGATTTAGATAAATGTTCCCAATTTTGCCCATCTTTACTTTAAGAAGGTAACAAAGTAGACTAATGTAGTAGTTGGATAAAAATACAGAGAAATGGACATGTTTAGCTTCCTGTTTTCTACCTGTGGCTTTTTGGTGATTTACCGAGAGAAAATCATTTGCATATATTAAGATACATTTTGCCTATATTTCATTTTGTTAAATTTTGGGGCAAATTTCGTGCTTATGAACGTGAAATATTAATTGGAATTTTTCATAATCAGGCATAATGTGTGCAAATACTGTGAAAACTTTTCCACGCAGTTCTTCCATTGTACCTCAAACCTTATCTGCAGCACTCTGGGTATTCCAGTCTTGTGAAACATCTCTTGAACAGAAGCAGACAATCATGCAAAAAACATCACAAACTTTGTCAATGTGAGAAATAAGATGAGACTGTCAGATTTGTTTTCACTTGTGACCCACTCTGAATTTGAATTCTAATTTCCAAAGGCTACCTCCCACCTGCTATCTATAACAGTTTTTATGTGCCATCTCAGATGAATGTTCATATATTAACTAATTGTTTACATTTACCAGTAAGCCAATTAACTCAAATTTGTATAGTGTTAAATGTTTTATTAGCTGTAACTTATACCATAGTTTAATTACTATAAAATATTTCCTATTAAAAAAGGGTGCGTATGTCAGGAAGATTTCAGAAATAATCTTGCCCCTGGGGGGAGAGAGAGCTCAGTGGTTTGAGCATTGGCCTGCTAAACCCAGGGTTGTGAGTTCAATCCTTGAGGGGGCCACTTAGGGATCTGGGGCAAAAATCAGTATTTGGTCCTCCTAGTGAAGGCAGGGGGCTGGACTTGATGACCTTTCAGGGTCCCTTCCAGTTCTATGAGATAGGTATACCTCCATATTTATTTATTTGCCCCTGGGTCTCTGAAAAAGGTAATGCACACTTGATTTAGGACTTATGATAGCCAATAAAAATTAATATTTGCTGAGTTCTGGTGTAATGTCTGCTGCTTGTATAATATGCTGTGCCTCTGTGTGTTTCATGATTTTTATGTAATTAGTATCTGTGTCTCTCTGTGCTTTTCAATAGCTGTCTCTACAAGAGAACTAAAGTGAGAACTTAGTCATAATGATTTCAATCAACACAACAGGTGTTTCACTGTAGACGTCCATTACCAAACTACTAAGTGCAAGTCTTTATAAATAGAATTATTTTAAAACTAATAAGTTTCTCTGTAATTTTAATTGTAGCAATAATTATTAAAGGGTAATTACTTTATATAATCTTATTCAAAATTTGGCCTCATTAAGTTAAATGCTGAACAGACTACATATTAAACTGCCAAATAAAATAAAGATAAGCATAAACAAAAATTTCAGCACATAGCTCATACCTAATTAAGTTGGAGGGCAAGCATGAGAGGAAATGTGATGGTCAGTTATAGAGACAAAGGCAGACAAAAGAGATGAAAAGTTCCTGTGATGTCTGGTCCATGCTCAGAATTTTACCAGTTTAATTAAAGGTTCCACTAGTTTAACTAAAGGTGTGATTTAAAACCAGTTTAGTTAATCTGCTGAAACTTTCTGTGTGGACACTCTTAATTTAAGTTGATTTAATAGATTCCAAGGGCAGAAGGGACCACTTTGATCATCTAGTCTAGTCTAACCTCTTATATAACACAGGCTTTAGAATTTCTCCAAAATCATTGGTGTTTGAACTAGACCATATCTTTTTTAAAAAAATCCAATCTTGATTTAAAAATTTCCAGTGATGGAGAATCCACCATAAAACTTGTTAAATTGTTCCAGTGATTAATTACCCTAACTATTAAAAATTTGTGCTTATTTCCCCATCTGAATTTGTCCAGTTTCAACTTCCAACCATTGGATCTTGTTATACTTTTGTCTGCTAGAGTGTAGTACCCCTTAACCTTCTATTCAATTTAATACATCAAGCTTCTTGAATTTCTCAGTATAAATCATGTTTTCTAATCCTTTAATACTTTTTGTGGCTCTTCTCTGCACCCTCTCCAATTTATCAACCTCATTTTGAATTGTGGGCACCAGAGCAAGAAACAGTATTTCAGCAGTGGTTGCATCAGTGTCTAATACAGAGGTAATTTAAACGTGGTTTATATTGGTTTCGCTAGTTGCTAAATTTCCAGGTGTAAGATAAACTGATAGTTTTATCTTTGCAGTGTGGTTGTAGCCACGTTGGTCCCAGAATATTAGAGCGACAAGGTGGGTGAGGCATTATCTTTTATTGGACCAACTTCTCTTGGTGAAAGATACAAGATTTTGAGCTTCATGCAGATGACACTAAACTGGGAGGAGTGGTAGATACACTGGAGGGTAGGGATAGCATACAGAGGGACGTAGACAAATTAGAGGATTGGGCCAAAAGAAATCTGATGAGGTTCAACAAGGACAAGTGCAGAGTCCTGCACTTAGGACGGAAGAATCCCATGCACTGCTACAGACTAGGGACTGAATGGCTAGGCAGCAGTTCTGCAGAAAAGGACCTAGGGGTTACAGTGGACGAGAAGCTGGATATGAGTCGACAGTGTGCCCTTGTTGCCCAGAAGGCTAACAGCATTTTGGGCAACAAGTAGGGGCATTGCCAGCAGATTGACGGACATGATCATTCCCCTCTATTCGACATTGGTGAGGCCTCATCTGGAGTACTGTGTCCAGTTTTGGGCCCCACACTCCAAGAAGGATGTGGAAAAATTGGAAAGAATCCAGCGGAGGGCAACAAAAATGATTAGGGGGCTGGAGCACATGACTTATGAGGAGAGGCTGAGGGAATTGGGATTGTTTAGTCTGCAGAAAAGAAGAATGAGGGGGGTTTGATAGCTGCTTTCAACTACCTGAAAGGGGGTTCCAAAGAGGATGGATCTAGACTGTTCTCAGTGGTAGCAGATGACAGAACAAGGAGTAATGGTCTCAAGTTGTAGTGGGGGAGGTTTAGGTTGGATATTAGGAAAAACTTTTTCACTAGGAGGGTGGTGAAGCACTGGAATGGTTACCTAGGGAGGTGGTGGAATCTCCTTTCTTAGAGGTTTTTAAGGTCAGGCTTGACAAAGCCCTGGCTGAGATGATTTAGTTGGGGATTGGTCCTGCTTTGAGCAGGGGGTTGGACTAGATGACCTCCTGAGGTCCCTTCCAACCCTGATATTCTATGATTCTATAACTAAACTATTCTGGTATAAAGCACCTTTAATCTGGTATAGTTATGTCTGTGCTAGAGTTGTACTGGTATAATTATTTCAGTGAAAAATCACATCCACCCATAGTTTTACCAGTACAAAATTCATGACCTATAGGCTTCAAACCCGGGTTCACCAGAACAGCCATGCTTCAACCCTCCACTTGGCAGCCTGCTGACAACTACTGACCCAGGAACTGTGAAGCCCAGCCCCAGTTTGAGGCTTTGCCCCTGATGTCCTATTGGTGGAGTCCCAGAGCAGCCAATTGGCCGCTGGCCCTACTTAGAATAGGAACAGGAAGCTGTCCGAACAACTGGGATCCACCCCGTTCTAGACTGTGGTTCCTGTTCCTGCTCTCCTGGCTTGACTTCCTGGTGTCTTGATCTGGCTTGGCTCCTGACCTCTGACTTGTGGTTCTGATATCCAGTTTCTTTCCTGCCTGTGCCCCCTGGTATCCTGACCCAGCTGACTCTCAATTCCTGAGGGTGGACTCCCGCTCTGACCACTAGGTATGGCTGCCCAGGACCACTGGCTAAGCGCTAGGCACCAGAGTTTGTTGAAATGCTAGATTTTCAGCTGTAGCCTCTTCTCCAGGTGTAGAGAGAATATTGTTTTCATTTTCAATTTATTTAACTAGTTCAGTTCAGTAACTAGTTCATTCAAAGTTACGAAACCAAATGGGAGTCGAAAAGGCAGGAAAGCTTGTGTTCATATTCCAATCTATGGAATCTAAACATTAGATGTGAAAGAGTGATATCCACCAGTTCTAAAATCTTGAAGGACATGGAGTATCATCAGTGGGGTCCAGAGAGGAGATGAGGAGTAAGATGATGCCACGGAGACAACTCAGCCCCTCCTTCCACAAGGAAGAGGAGATACTCTGTGTGACATGTATATAGGGGATTGTCCTGAGCCAGGTTGTGCTTTCTTAGCTCTCCGGGTATGTATTCTCTGCCAGTTAACCTCAGTTCTTACCTGGGGTTTAGCCTGTCTCTCTGTCATCCACACAGAAAAACCTCTGACTTAGGTTTGGATGCCTGGGCTATCTTATTCAACTGAGGGTAGAATCTGAGCTCTACTTTCACTCTGGCTGGAATCCACGCACTTTGCAGTGAGGACACCTGCAAAATCACTCAAGTTCTGATAGTTCTTCACTGCCCTTCCCACAGTTCCCCCCCAAAGACAGAAAAGTTCTCTCCCAATTGACTGGGCAAGAATCCTAGAGCATCTCAGCACAAAAAAACATGGATCATGCCTCCAGACACATACAGGTGAGTGCAGAAACAGTGAGGATACAGTAATGAGTGTATGACTTTCTGGCTATGGCACAGTATGTGTACTCTTCTACCTGTAATCTAGGTGCTAATCACCCAGATTAGCTGTGCAGTGAAGATACAATCTCAGGCCACATCTACACTGGAAAGTTCAGTTGACACAAGTTATGTCAGCATACGCCTGCCAACTTTTATATATCACATGCGTATTTGAATACTTGTGTTGGCGCTGCACTTACTCACCATGAGTGCTTGTGTCAATGTAAAACGTGGTGCACTTACAAATAGGATCACGGAGCAGCTCCACACGGTGGATCGTCACTTTTGGGCCCGAGAAAGAAGGACTGATTGGTGGGATTGCAATGTAATGCATGTTTGGGATGACAAGCAGTGACTGCAAGATTTTCGGATATGAAAGGCCAAGTTCCTTGATCTGCGTGCTGGGCTTGCTCCAGACCTCTAGCACAGGAACAGCAAAATGAGAGGCGCATTGACAGTGGAGAAATGAGTGGTGATCACACACTAGAAGCTTGCAACATCAGATTGCTTTTGGTCAGAGGGCAATCTGTTTGCAGTTGGAAATTTGACAGCATAGACTGTTATCACCCAAGTGTGTAAGGCCTTAAAGTAGTTCCTGCTACACAGGATTGTTAGTCTGGGTAATGTACAGGAAATAGCAGATGGATTTGCCCATATTCCCCATTCTGCAACTAGCCCACATTTCCACAGAGTACATCAACAAAAAGGGATACTTTTCCATAGTTATGTAAGTGCTAATGAATCATGACGGGCGCTTCCCTGTTGCTAATGTGGGCTGGTCAGGAAAGGTGAATGACAAAAAGCTGCAAGTGCAACTACTGGATTATCATTGGTAATGTAGAAAGGCCAATAGTGAATCTGGGGGATACACCTTACCCCTGCTCCCCTGGCTCATGACACTGTATACCGGCCAGTTGGACAGCACGAAAGAATAATTAATTTACCAACTCAGAAGATGCAGAATTGGCTGTTGAATGTGCTTTTGGTAGATTGAAGGGACAGTGGCAGTGTTTACTCACTAAATTGGATGTCAGTGAGGCAAACATCCCATTGGCTATAGCTGCACGTTGTGTACTGCATAATATCTGAGAGGCAAAGGGGGAAAAGCTACCGCCAGAGTGGAGGGGCAAGGTGGACAGGCTGTCTGCTGAACAGGCAGATCCGAAGGCTATTAGAAGAGGCAACCGTGGACTTATACGGCTGAGAGAGGCCTTACAAGACCATTTTAACAGTCAGCCACGGCAGTGCTGTCTGATGCTTTTATGAAATAGTGTCTCGTGTGTAGAGAGATTAAATATGGGTTGATTATTGCTTCCCACTCTGAATTCTGTAATGCTTGGTATAAACTAATAAAGATAATCTGAGTTATCAGAAATAGAACTTTATTGTGTGCAAAGAAAACAGCAACAAAATTAAAGTGTAAACAGACACAAGTTTAAAAACCTTTCATCAACACTGTAACAGGGTGAATCATACTTTAAAACCCCAAGTAAAAACAGAAGTCAACAGTGAACATTTATGTTAATGTATGTAAAGCTTACGGCAGTGTAGTAGATTGTGGCTGTACATGTGCCAACTTGTCGCTTTCACAGTTTGGTGTATGTGTAGCTGTAATTCTCTTTGTTGTCTCCCAGCATGGAGTGATACAGGTGAGTATCTACACCATGCTGTCACCTGGTACACTGGAGGTTATAGGGAATGCAAACCACGGGGTTTGCCAATGTTTGGAAGGCTGCTGAGTCCAGGGTCTTTGGACATGTGGGTCAGGTAATGGTCTGCAACATCTGAGTTTGTTACCTGAGCAAACCTATGATGTCTTGGTTCATTTCCCATGCCCCTTCCAGTCCTTTTCCTTCCCCTACAGCAGCCGTTTTCTCCACTTTTGGACCTGTGGCCCCTCTGAGATCTGCATTCGTGGTCCAAGGCTGTAGAGGATTGGAGGATCTCGGAGAACATATCCTTCCCGGTCCTCTTCTTTCTCCTCCTGCTCAGGGTCAGACATTCAGCAGGTGTGGTGGGAGCACCTCTCAAGGCCACCATGCCAGAGGCAGCTGATTAACAGTGTTAGATGCTGCAGGTACACTATTAGATTTACAGTCACAAGGAAAGGGAAAAAGAAGTCTCAACCCTCCCTCCCCCTTATGTTATTCGCATAAATACCTTTAATAAGAAATACTAATTGTCACTTTAGCTTTGGAGCATCGAGCCTAGCCTCATGGGGTGTCTCTCCCTGGGTATAATATTGGCACTATTTTCACGGGCAGTGGTGATTTTGCCTGATATCTCACTCCTGAGGGTGAAAAAAGTTGCAGAGACCCAGCTGCTACTGGTGTCCAGAAGCCGCCTGGGCCCTTATACTGCTTACTTGAGTGGTGCCTACTGAACTTATCACAGAGTAGCATGGGAAATTCTCCTATTGCCGTGGAAGAGCCATGGCTTCCATTCCTAAAAATCTTCCAGAGAGGATGGTAGAGTCTTTCCATCAAAGTTTAATCGAGATCTCTCAAGAGTATAAAAGGCACATTCCTATTCAGATAAACAAAGTATTCGTTGTGGCGCCTCCCACCTAGCTCAACAGGGATGCCGAGTCTACCTCTGTTCTGTCTCTGCCTGAGCACAGGATATCGATCGATGTGGATTGTGCAATCAAACTGCCATACTGATTTTTTTGAATGTATTCCCTTACATTTAATTTTCTAACGTTTTATTAGTAAATTAAGCAATCAAAGATCCATGCCTTTGTTCTGTAAAACTGCAAGTGAGTTGAGCGCCATTTTTAAATGGGGGAAGAATGGCTGGTGGGAGGGAAGGAGGAAGGGAGATCAGGTTTCAGGCAGCGAAAAGGAAAAAAAGTTAAGGAAAAAATGCATGTATATGCTTACCCGAGCTCTGTTTTCCTTCATTTGTGGGCTCATCTGTGCTTGCCTGGCAGGACTAGCTTGACTCTGGTGGAGTTTCAAACAGTTCCTGACATGGTTTGAATCCCCAGCTGCATCTCTTCTCCTGCCCCCCAGCTTCTTGCCTTGCTGTTCACAGGAAGGGTCTCTGCCTCTTGCTCCTGTGAAGTGTACAGTTATCTGAGAGTTGCTGGTGGGGTTACAGCCAAGTACGGCATGCAGTTAGTTGTAAAAGCAGTAGGACTGTGGGGCAATTTCAGATTTCTTGTTGCCCTCTCACCTTCTGGCAGCCCCAGTGACATTCCCTCACTTTCATGCAGCACTGTTGCTTATCCTTGTCCTGGCCCTGTTTCAGCATCCCTGGTGCAATTTGCATGGAGATGTTGATATTTCTACGGCTGTTTCACCACCAGCCAAGTAGATCCAAGACTCCTTGCCTGCTCGAAGCAGAACCACATATAGTAGCTCTCTATGTGTGTGGAGCTGGCATGGTCAGATGCACACAATAAAAGTGAGCTATTGGATGTGCTCACCAAGGTGGGCAATCAGGAAAAGGCATTTCAAAAACATGCAGGGAATATTAATGGGGGATGGGAGGGCTTCCAGTTCAGTGTGGCCTGTGGGCAATGGAGTTCAAAATTATGACTACAGAGGCCATTATCACGGGGACAGGGCTTGTGGGACAGCTGCTGTTGGACTGTTAGGATTGACACAGGTAATGCAGTGTCTACACTCGCACTGCGTCACCCTAAGTACGTCGACCATACTATGCATTGCTTGGAGGGGTGATGTTATTGCGTCGTTGTAACAGGGTGCTTTTGTCGATAGGAGACAGATTTAGTGTACACATATGCACAACTAGGTCGATTAAAGTCAGCTTATGTTGGCCTAACTTTGTAGTGCAGACTAGGCCTCACTGAGTGAACTGCTCTAAACTGTACTCTCAGTGCAGTGGTTTTACCCTTTTATGAGGAAAGTAAAGACAATTCCTCAAGAAGGAGTTATTTTAAAGGTGATTTGCAAAGAAAAATAAAATTAGGTTGCTGTTCTTTTTTGCTTCTTTGTAAGGTACAAAGAAAGCCTGAGTTATAGTGTTTTTTGGGGGAGGTGAGGGGGGGTAGATGGTATTTTTCTTGGTCATTTGTCACCTTATACATTCAGGACTCATCTGCTCTGGCAGACTCTGATTAACAGAATAACTAGTAGGTTTATAATGTAAAAGAAGACAAGTGAATCCTGGTTAACTGTGAGAGGACTGACATGTATTCAGATTATTTGATGCTTTTTCTTTACTTCTTTTGTTTCTCTCGTCTGGTGTCAGTCAGGAAACAAATGAACAACTCAGAACAAGAGACTTAAGACCAGGTCTTCTCCTATTTAAAGTCTTCTTTGTCCAAGCTCTCCAGTTTCTTACTGTGTCTCGGTAAAAAAGGCAACAAGTGCCTTAAGCTGAGGTCCTATCTTTAGGCCTCTGCCACAGAAGTCATGGAAGACATCACAGGCAAAGTAGGTACTTGTCTTTTATTATAAAAGAAGTTGAAAAGGTGCCCTGACTGAAGAGAATTCCTCTAGTCTTCCTTTGGAGAACCATTGTTCTTGAAATGACCAGCCATGTGGACATTTCTTTGCCTAGCTGCTTACCAATGGGAAGCAGGCCCAAACTCTGTGACCTAACTTTGATTCTGATCCCACCTGGTAGGTCTAGATCTGAGTAGAATGCCAGACTTATGGAGAGGAAGAGAAGGTTGAGCACTTCCTTCCAGTACGTACTGTCCACCCTTTTTTCAGAGGGAGAAGTAAAAACTTTTAACCCGGGACAATTGCTTGCATCAACAAAATCTAGAAGGTCTCCCTGCTATCATCTTTGAAGGCCCAAGCCACTATTGCACCAAGAATCTGCCTAAGCAAATCATTTGTGGGTCCTACTTCCCTCTCTGCGATTGGCAGGGCTCTTTCACTAGGAGGTTTCAAAAAGTCATTTCCTTCCTCTCCTTCCTCCTGTAAGCAGACCCCCTTTTAGGTGAGGGAATATGATTCTGAGATAGAGCGTGTTGCACCCTGCCATTCTCTCTTCAGAAGCACCCATATGTGATTTCCCCACCCCACCCGACCCCTTCCCCTCTAGGAGTGGCTGTATGTCTCCTATGACCAAAACTCTGAAGATTTTCCTTGTGGAGTCTCAGGTGGAGGAAGATGAGATGGGAATACTCATTTTCTTAAGGGTGAGGAGATAGGCCTTTGGACAAGTCCCTCCCTTTTAAAAGTTATGTGGAGATTTGCTGCTCCAGATGCAGCCTTCTAATCTCTTAGTGAAAATTCTCCTAAAAATGTTACAAGCTAGACTTCAAAATTCTAGGATCTCTGGACATGTTGATCTAATGCTGCAGTGGCTTCTTAGTCAAAACCCTTGGACCTCCCATTCGACATCCATGCGTCTCTGTGAGATCCCCTGAACTGCAAGGTGGAAGCCATAGCAATCTTTGCCTGCTACATTTTCAAGCCACACATCCAAGTGTTTTTCTGAGATTCAGGCTGGTAAGGCGGTATGTAAAACATTCCCAAATTGGCCATCCACAAGTCTTTTGTCTGTTCTGTTGCCATAAATATTCATTCTGATACAGCCTAGGACTCCTTTCACTTAGAAGGCTGCACCATCAGACTCTCTGTTGTGGGACAAAGGATCCATCCATCAGGAATCAGGACATTTGTGTCATTCCTTACCTGGCCTTGCACAAAGCAGGTCTCGGAGACACAGTAGCAAAAATGCCAGTGTCCTGTCTGCGCTAGATGACTATGAGGTTGCATTTGTGGTACTACAAAAATTGAGTAACTTCTCAAAAATGCTTATGTAGAAACGGTTGAAGTGTTCAAGTATCTGAGACATGTCCACTCTCTTCCAGAAGGTAATGATCTTGTCAAAAATGTTGTTAGAATTGGGCCTGAAAAATTATATCACCATAGCTATGTCAGTCAAGGATGTGAAAATATCACTCCCCTGACTGGCTTAGCTATATGCTAACAAAAACCACAGGATAGATGCAGCTATGTTGACAGCTTGGCAACCTTTGGCACGCAGCTCGCCAGGGTAAGCACCTTGATGGGACGGGCCTGGTGGGAGCCGCGATCGGCCGAACCTGCGGATGCGGCAGGTAAACAAACTGGCCCGGCCCGCCAGGGTGCTTACCTTGGTGGGCCGCGTGCCAAAGGTTGCCGATCCCTGGTCTAGACATACCCTGAGTTTGGTCATTTTGAAGAGATAAGGTTGTTTGTCTGGAGAGGAAACAAATATGGCAAGTATTTCAAGTGACTGATAGCCCTGCGTTGTCTGGGTGCATCTCTTAATTCTAACTCTTGCTTCAAACATGGAAGGTCAGCCTATCTTTTAGAAAGTTAATGTATTTTTTCTCTTGTTGCTTATATTTTTCAGGTAATTTTTCTTAACACTTTTTACAGCACACAGAGTTTGTTCATGGTTCATTAACCCTTTTACCTGCCTCTGTAGCATTCAAACCACGTGATCTCTTCTACTGTCGCTTCCTTGTGAAGCTTTCTGACATTGTAAGGTTTCATCTGACCTTGCTACATTATTTCTTGTTTTGAATTTTGCGCCATCTTCCTGCTGTTAGCCTTCATGCACATGCCTCTGTAACAGTACATTCAAGGTAAGCATAAGGAATTGAGAGATAAAACAAGGCATTAGATCGGTTTTGCTGGTTTTTAAAGAAAAAACTATTTGCAGGATATTTAACAGTGCAAACTGTTGTATTTTCCTTCATTAAAAATTATTTTCCATTAGATTTTTATAAAGAAAGGAATATGGGTGTGTACTTTTTGAGCGACCTTGTCTGCGTGATAGTGCTGCTGCTTCAATATTGTGCAGTAATCTAACATTCTGATTTTCTGAGCCTGATTTGACTGCATGTTTGATGGAAGATGAGCCAAATATAAAACAGATGGTCTTGTGAAATGTTTCAGAAATTATCTACCCTAAAGAAAGGTAGTTTTTACATTGTCTGCAGAATAACGGGGACATATAACTTAACATTGTTGTATATATTAATAGCATTGTTTGGTCACAGGTAAACCTGTGTTTTCTTTAGATGCCAGAGTGGTTATGTTGATCCATGCTCTGTCGCTTATTTGCTTTAGTATAATGCCTTATCAGTATTTGAATAAAATTTAATGAAGAAACATCTTATTTAAGATATTCTGCGTCAGGCATATTAGGAGGTTTTCACTGAGTGTCTTTACTTTGCAGAGCTTTCTTTTGCATGGTTAGCTTTATGTAGCAGACATCTATTGGAGTAGTGATTAGTGAAAAGTAACGTTGTGTTCTTTTTTTAAACAAATTTTAGAAAAAAAAATGTTTAGGTTAAAAATAATTAATTCCAGCAGCTTTTCTTCTCTCTCTCTATTTTTTTTTTTGGTGCATGTTTCTCTTTCCTCACAATCAGAATGGAGAGGGGCATCTGCTTTTACCTTCCCTTGCCACTGATTTGATTCATAGTCCCATCTTAAGTGGCAAAAATGTTTTAAGCTATCATGTGTAATACAGTGGTACTAGATTAATGGCATCTCCTTGCTGATACAGTGAGAAACTGTACAGACCAGAGCCTCAGTAATTGTATACATTGAAAAGATTTATGTACAGTCTCTGTCTAGTGGTTTGTGATGTGATATATGAAAACCAAAAGGTAAACTAAATTGGTTGGGTTACACAGTGACAAATCATTGGGTTGTTCTGTTGCCCAGGCGTTGGGTGGCCTCACCTACTGCACTCTTCTGTGGCATTGGTGCACTTTTTATCATAGTGAAGAGAGTAATGACCTATTAATATATTACTATCCCTCTCCAATGTTTCACATTCAGACCCCCTTTTTTAATCCTACTTCTAACAGAGGTGGTAGGGAGTAGTATTGTACAAACACATAATAGACATTCTCTTTACCAAAGAGTTTTCAATCCGCTGCAAAGCACAGTGGTGAGTTTGCAACATGAAAGTTGGAACTGGGACCTGCCAAACTCATCTCATATGGGGCTGCCAAAAGTCCAGTAGTTGTTTCCATCTATTTGTGAGTGAGTAGGGAACGTTTGGGTATTAAGATCCCTGGTTTCTATTCTTAGCTGTGTGAGCAGAGTATGGTCTAGTGGTTATTCCATTTATCTTTATGGCAGCTGTTCTCACACTTTAGCAATCCAAGGACACCCAATTTGATTTAAAACTTGTTTGGGACCCCCAACTGCCTGCTCGGCCCCAGGCCCTGCCCTCACGCCACCCCTTCCCCCAAGCCCTCCCCCGACCCACCTCTTCCTGCCTCCCACTCACTCCATCCCCCCTCCCTCCATCACTCACTCTCCCTCACCCTCACTCACTATCACCAGGCTGGGGAAGGGGGTTGGGTGCAGGAGGGGGTGCGGGCCTTGGGAGGGAGTTTGGGTACGGAAGTGGGTGTGGGGTGTGGGCTCTAGGAGGGAGTTTGGGTGCAGGGTGCGGCCTCTGGGCTGGGGCGTGGTACGGGGTGTGGGCTCCAGCGGGGCGCTTACCTTGGGCGGCTCCCGAAAGCGACCAGCACATCTCTCTGGCAGCGGCTCTTAGGCGTGGGGAAGGAGGTCTCCGCGTGCTGCCCCTGCCCGCAGGCGCCGCCCCTGAAGCTCCCATTGGCCACAGTTCCCGGCCAAGGCAGGAGCAGCGCGTGGAGACCCTCGTCCCCCCCAGGGGCCACAGGGACATGCCGGCCGCTTCCGGGAGTGGCGCAAAGCTAGGGAACCTGCCTTAGCCTTGCTGTGCCGCCAGACTTTTAGCTCCTAAAATCTCCCTATTTGGCTTCAGTAGCCACTGGGAGATAAAGGGAGGGAGAGGAGTTGATCAGGAGGGGTCGCAGACCATCTGGAGTATCTTTGTAGACCTCCAGGGGTCTGCAGACCCAAGTTTGAGAAATGCTGCTTTATGGCATAGCCAAGTGTAACTGTGCCCCGTTTAGGTCATCCGTTGGGATTGAACATGAGACATCTGGATTTAGAAGGATGAACCTTTACCACTTGAGCTAAAGAACCAGATCTCTCTGCAGGGAGACAGTAGAACACTCATACACCTCTATATGTGATCTGAATGATAGTCATCTCCCATAAGGTAGCAATTAGGTCTGGCTTGGTTAATAATAAGTAGCAGCAAATGAAAGTGCTGAGATCCCATTGTTTGGGTGGGCCTTGCTCTCTCACAACTCACAAGAAAGCAGGAGCTTATCATGTTTTTGCTAGAGCTCCTGTAGTAATGGCCAAAATTGCATTGCTTATAATACATTTCTGAAAGTTAGCAACATTGGTAAAGAACAAAGCAGCCAACCAGTATGCAGGAGGAAATGGGAGGCAAATGGAGTCTTGTGCTAAGAGGAGATAAACAATGGGAAGAGCAATGCAGGGATCTTGCAAGGTTTTAAAAGGAGCCTCAGAGACTGATTTATAGGGAACAAAATTAATTTATTTTTCAGGGGAGGAATGGCTTGGACAGAGTTCCCATCCCTTGAGATCTCTCTTCCCTCCACAAATCCACAACACAGGATTCTTAGTGGAGGTCCCTCTACTGTGGAATTTGCTGTCCTTCAGTGGTCCAACAAAGCCTTATCATTTAGCCGGGATAAGGATAAGGTTAGCTCAGACTATTACTTGAGGGAGTAAGTGTGGGATTAAATTTATTTTGAGGTGTGGGAACCTTTTGCTGACATTGGTAAATATAATATTTTTCAGGCTTCTAGAGAGTAATTATGAATTTATATAATGTTTTCATTATAAGCAAATTTAAAAAAATCATTATCCATGCATCATCGTAATCATGAAGAGCAATGGAAGTTCAGTTAAGAGATCATTTTTAATTATTTCACCATTATGAGAATTAGATGTCAGCTAGGGTATGTTAACTCTAGGGAGAAGACATTAATGAGGGAGAAGCTAGAGGCAGGGCGGTCTAGTGGCTAGAGCACTGGACTGGCGCTCAGGAGACCTGGTTTTATTCCTAGCTCTGCTATTGGCCTGCCGGTTGCCCTTGGGCAAGTCACTTCACCTCTCTGTGCTTCAGTTTTCCCATCTGTAAAATGGTGATAATGATAATGACCTCTTTTTGGTAAAGTGGTTTGAGATCTGTGGTTGAAAAGCACTATGTAAGAGTTAGGTACACCTCTACCCCAATATAATGCGACCCGATATAACACGAATTTGGAAATAACGTGGTAAAGCAGTGCTCCGGGGGGGGCGGGGCCGCGCACTCCAGTGGATCAAAGCAAGTTCGATATAACGCGTTTCACTTATAACGCAGTAAGATTTTTTGGCTCCCGAGGACAGCGTTATATCGAGGTAGAGGTGTATTAATTATTATTCATTAGAGGACCATGGCATGGAAACTCTTCCTCTGTTTACTCTGTGACTGCAACACATTATAATATATACTAAATAGCAACCATGAGCATTTGTTAGAAGAATCTGCAAAGAGTAATGCGTGAATACTATACAATTTGTCACATCAGATATTTCAAAATAAATCCTTGAATGTTCTGGAGCCTGGTTTTCTGAGAAACTACCTCTTACTAAGCCTCGTCACAATAGGTATCAATTGGGATGGTTGTTGGTGTTGAAGTCTCTAGGACTGAACAGGATATTATTTTTTCTCTCCTCTTCATGATCTGCTGTAGCCTGAGTTTTATGGCTTTTAAGGCTTACAGTAAAGCTAATTTATTATACATATTGTTTGCTTAATAATGATTTTGGTTTTATTTTTGGTCCTTGCTTGGATTTTATCTGACAAGTTACCTGTGTAGGGTCACAATTAAAAATTTTTATAATTAAAGACTGATTTTGGGAATAGTCACTGGAGAAATCAACAGAACAATGTAAAATGAAAAACATCTTGGTGATGAATGTAAGCTATTTGCAAAAAATATGATTTATTTGGATCTCTAGATATATGCAATATATGAGTTAAAAGAACACTGTCAATTTGAAAAAAGGCAAAGGTGGCCTGTCTCTCATGCAGTCTTTTGGGATTCAGATTTATGAGCTTGGCCTATCAGAAGCTATTGTCCCTTAGTAGGGCCTACCTTCTGCCCCTCCTCTGGGGGTGTACTGCTTTGTCATCAGTCAGTGCAGCTTCAGGAGCTGACCTGTCTGTTGTCAGTAATGTCTGAGGTAGAGCAGTTTTATTCCTGCTTACCACCCTTTCCTGTGGCAGATTCACCTTTTTAAGGTCCTCCTCCTCCAGGCTGAACCAGCACTGTAGGTGCACCTTGTTAGTGATGAACAGGCAGAAGAGCTCCTTAGTCTCTGACACACCAAGGTGAAGGCATGTCCCTTCACCGGGTCATAATTATTTTGTTTGAAATATACCATAAGTATTCTTTTAACCAAATGAGTAGGATACTTATTTCTCATAGTGGTAACAGGAGTTACTTTACTAAAAAAGGAGCTTTTCTCACATGACCACTGACTCAAGGAACCAGCAGGCAGAGAGGGAATATTTTTGTGCCTGTCTCTCTGAAGCAGTCACGGCACAAGTTTCAGTTACCATTTCATTTAAATTCCTTTTTCTGTCAAGAAAGCTGGCTTAAACCCTTTAAAGATACTGGGGAGTGAAAACCCTATGATTTTATGATATCATCTCTTCAGTACACACATTCATTAAACTAATCTTAAAGAATTCTTGCTTTGCTAGCAGGAGGATAATCTCTGTGATAAGATTTGCTATAGGTGAGTTAAAAATCATCATGTTTTTACATTGTAGCTTGTATAAATTTCCCAAGATGTTTGCGTTATGTTTTCCTTTGAGAGAGTGATATAAAATTTCGGTTAATGATTTAAGTAAAACCAAATTAAAATCTTCCAGATAACATCAAAGAACAGGTCACAGTGGTTTACCTTGGGACCTATCAGTCTTGCCAAGCTCGAGATCAAAAATCCTGATGATTGGCCCAAAAATCAGAGGCTTACAAGGCCTCTGCATTTTGCAGTCCAGAAGGAGAAGTCTTTGCTGTCTCACAGTGAACTTGCTGGTTATTTCCTTGCAATTGATTATTTGTAATCTCTCTCTTATTATTAAAAATTAATCAATTTGGGACTTCTGTCCTCCACTAGCATAAGTTACCTCTTTCCATCACAAATATCACTGATATATTTTCACAACTGAATATATTCAAATTGATTCTATTGATGTTGGCTTCCATTTAGCCTATATTTGAGACATTGTGAAGATGATTAGTGGGTGAAATTTGAATGGTGTAGAACATTTCGTTTTTTAAGTTAACGGGTCCCAAAAATCTGAAAACCGGTCTAAATTTCAAAAAGGAAGTATTTCTAAAGCTGTTCACTGCAGAAATTATGTAAACTTTTAAATAAAAAAGAATCCTAGAAAATTAATTCTCTTTTGAAGGATGATTCTGCCAAATTTGGAGATGGAATTCACCACTAGGTTGGATATTAGGAAACACTATTTCACTAGGAGGGTGGTTACCTAGGGATGTGGTGGAATCTCCATCCTTAGAGGTTTTTAAGGCCCGGCTTGACAAAGCCCTGGCTGGGATGATTTAGTTGGTGTTGGTCCTGCTTTGAGTAGGGGATTGGACTAGATGACCTCCTGAGGTCTCTTCTAACCCTAATATTCTATAATTCTATGATTCTATGACTACAGTGTAAAACAGCAGAATTTAATTCTGCTTTAAATGGAAATTGCAACACAGTCTTAACTCTGGAGATGCTACCATAATATAATACAAGCTGAAATATAATGCACACTGGAATTCTTGTACAAGTTTATTTATAATAAGTTATATATATATATATATATTTTTTTTTTTATTTGTATATATATATATATATATATAGTGGAATCCCCAGACTTAACTTGATTTTCAAGTCTCCATCAGATAAAGTTGCACCAAGGTGAGTTTGTCCAGAAAAGTTTGACTAAAAACTAATGAATCAATATTCTTCATTCTGTCACATACTCCCTCTGTCCCCATGTGCTTATGTTTTTCTCCGTCCTCTCTTTCAAATGCCTCTTCAAGTTCAACTGGCGACCACTATAATACTGTTTAAAGGAGTGGTTCTAAACCGGGGTACACGTATCTTTGGGGGTACGCAGAGGTCTCCCGGGGGGTACATCAACTCATCTAAATATTTGCCCAGTTTTACAACAGGCTACATAAAACGCACTAGCGAAGTCAGTAAAAACTAAAATTTCATACAATGACTTGCTTATACTGCTCTATATACTATACACTAAAATGTAAGTACAATATTAATATTCCAATTGATGTATTTTATATGGTAAAAATGAGAAAGTAAGCAATTTTTCAGTAATAGTGTGCTGTGACACTTCTGTATTTTTATGTCTGATTTTGTAAGCAAGTTGTTTTTAAGTGAGGTGAAACTTGGAGGTACACAAGACAAATGAGACTCCTGAAAGGGGTACAGAAATCTGGAAAGGTTGAGAGCCACTGGTCTAAAGGCAATTATTGCATGGTACTCAGGCATTCTTCAGCTTTATAAAATGGGTAATGGTTAAAAGAGGTAACTGAGTGGTTGACAAAGGTTTTGCCACTTCTGGTTGATTTGTGCTGTTTCAAATAATGCCCCTGTAATAGCAGGAAAATCTTTTACTATTCAATTTTAGTTTTTACCGAGATGGTGTACTGTACTACAGACTTCAGGAGACTGTTAGATCCTAAAGTCATCTAGTACTTTTTAAAAAAGGGGACTTGCAGTGTTGTTCTAAAAAGTTTATAATACTATTAATTTAAATAAGACATATCCTGTGCCCTGAAGAATCTATGAATAAGACAAGACAGACAAATAAAAAACAACACAGGTGAACTGTTCAAGAGATATTTTAATAGCTGATTAAGTTCAAACATCTCTGCTGTTAGCATTTCCCCCCTTGCTTCTGTTTCCATGGGAACAGTTGTTGAATTGGTAAAAATGGGGCAACGCCTTCAAAATAATCACTTTCCAAAAATACAAATCTACAATTATTTTAAAGTTGACCTACAAAGGAAAAAAAAACGTTTATACCCTTTTTGTGTTGCTCTGTGGGAGAAAGCCTGAAAGTCGTCTTTTAAAAAACAAAACCCAGATTGTTTCTGCTTGTTTCTTATCACAGTAACATCAGGAATAAGGAGATTTGTCTTCCCAGTTTTTGTTGGAAGTCTCCTCGAAGGACTAAATATCTGGTGATGAGGCTTTCTTAGCTTTCAATTAAAGGAACAGGAGATGTTGAATCTTGCACAATGAGAGTATTTGTCCCAATCATGTAGTTAATCAGGTGTAAAGGCATGTCTTTGATTATTCTAACATCTAAGATGATGTATTTATACCACATTGTTGCAGTTTTCTACATCTGTATAAATGTATAACTTGACTGGATTTTTTGTATTGATGTATTCTTGCTGGTAACGTCTTCCTGTGTCAAAGCACAAGGGAGTTGATTTGTTAGCTGCTGAGCACTCACCCCTGCCATGGATGTTAATGGAAGATGAGTGCTCAGCACTTCTGAAAACCAGGCCTAAACTGAGTAGGAAATTCATTTCCAATTAATTACATTTGTCCAGGATTTGCATTCTAACACTATAATAATCTAAAATAAATGTTTAATTTTTATATTTTTTTTCACTTTCGGGAAAGTTATTACTGAATCTGGTGGGTTGAGAGAATGGTTCGAAACCACCAGCAGTGATTACTCATCCTTGAACAATGGTAGATATGCATCCGAAGAAGTGGGCAGTAGCCCACGAAAGCTTATGCTCTAATAAATTTGTTAGTCTCTAAGGTGCCACAAGTACTCCTGTTCTTTTTGCGGATACAGACTAACACAGCTGCTACTCTGAAAAATGGTAGATAAAAATTCTAGCTCCCACTTTCTTGGCAAATTGGGTCCCCTTATATATACTGAAGATGCTGGCTTTGTTTTTTGTTTTCCTGCTCTGTGGAAGATCTTCAGTTTCTAGAACTTCAGTTGCTTTTATTGGATGATCCAGTATTTCCTCAAAACAGCTTGAAATCTAAACTCATATAAATAATTGTAAGTTGATGCACTTGGATTACAGCAAATTAGTACCTTTCTAATTTAGTGACAGTAAACATTATTTTCAGCTGATTACTTCCCACACTGCCCCATTAACTTTATGTAGTTTCCAAAAAGACCAATATTACATTTATTTAAATGATTGAGATAATGAGCTATTATTTTAGGGTATCTTCTAGCCTTGTCCATAATTCCACATGAAGATTGTTCATCAAAAGATGTTTCAAAAACAAATATTGGTATTATGGAAATTCTGAATGTTGCATAAGAGTTTCTTCCAGTGTACTGTGAAATTGTGTGTGATGGCTAAAAAATTTTCAAAACACCTAACTGATTTAGGAACCTGTATCTCATTGGAAGTCGATGGAACTCAGGCTTCTGAGTCATTTAGGTATGTCGGAAAATTTGCTCTATAGCCCTATTGAGATTTTCTGTATCATTGACTTTACCTATTTTCATTCTTTTTTATTTGTAAATGGATGTGTTCTTATTGATAAGCAGAATCAATATTAGTAGAACAGACTTCCTTTTTACACATTCACCCACAACTCGTAGTCCATGCAGCGGTGGAGTGGGCCCACCAGCACTCGCAGAAATCCACTCCCCAAGACAGAGCAGCAAAGAGGATGGACCTGCTAAGTAAGGAAGTTTACTCCTCAGCAGGGCTCCAGTTCCGCATTGCCAGTTATCAGGCTCTGCTAGCTAAACATGACTTCAACAATTACAATAAAATAACAGAGTTCAGGGACAAGCTGCCACTGGACCAACAGCAGCAGTTCATGGCACTGTTGGATGAGGGACGGCTGTTGGCCAAAGTGGGACTCCAGGCCGTCTCTCCCTCCTTGGACATATGGCAGCCTGTACCTCGGTGACACTGCATGCGTTGCCTACAGCTGTGGCCTCTCTTTGTCTACAGACCACACAGGCAACATTTGGACACCAGAGTCCTGGTCCCCTGGACAGTTCTGGCCTCCTTCATGTGGTGGACTGACTCTTCCAAGGTCATGGTTGGTGCCCCCTTTGCCCCTCCTACCCTGCAAGTCACCATCACAATGGATCCCTCCCTCATGAGTTGGGGACCACACCTGGAACGTCACACAGCCCAAGGCTTTTGGATGTCACTAAACACTAGGATGCATATAAACGTCCTGGAATTGCAGGCAGTCCATTTTGCGTGCCAGGTGTTTCTCCCTCTCATTCAGTCCAGACACATTCATGTGCTCTCCAACATCAACAAGCAGGGTGGCACCAAGTCTCCTTCCCTCTGCTCTGAGTCCATCCACTTTTGAAACTGGTGCATCAAACACCAAGTGACATTCCAAACCATGTACCCTTCAGGCACCCAAAATTCCCTGGTCGACGCGCTCAGCAGGACTCTAGGTAAACCACAAGTGGGAACTACACAATTCCACATTCCAGTGGTTCTTCCACAAATGGGCCACACTGTGCTGGGATCTCTTCGCCACTCACGAGAACTGCAACCTGCCCCTTTATTGTTCCAGGAGAGCTATAGGAGAGGACTTGCAGGGTGATGCTCTTCTCCTCCCCAGGATGAGTGGTCTCTGCTACACCTTTCCCCCCATTTCCCTCCTCCCACAAGTGCTATGCAAGATTTGCTGGGATTTGCTTGTAACCGCATTCTGGCTCTGTTAGTTTTGGTTCATGGACCTCCTCAGATTCTCTGCCTCCACACCACACCACCTCCAAACACTCGTAGATCTCCTCACGCACAATCGGGACAGACTCCAGCATCTCATTTGCGCCCTCTTTACTTCACAACTTGGTTTTTGGATGGGGCTTGAGGGTAGACAGCGCATGTTCCAGTCTAGTGCAACACATCCTTAATCAAAGCAAGAGAGCATTCACCAGGGTCTGCTACCGAGTGAAATGGAAGCACTTCACCTCATGAGCTCACTGCCATCAGCAACCACTGACTGTGATATCCATACCTGTTGTGCTAGACTATCTTCTTGAATTCAAAACATCAGGCTTTACCCACAGCTCTGTCCAGGTCCACTTGGCAGTGCTAATTGCCTTTCTTCCCTCAATGGATGGCGCCTCACTGTTCACAAACCTTATCACTATTCATTTCCTAAAGGGCCTGCCCAATGCCTTCCTGCCAGTCCTCAAGCCCACACCCTCATGGGACCTTATTCTCGTTCTCTCCGCTCTCTCGAAAACACCCTTCGAGCCACTGGCAACGTGCTCGCTCACCCATCTCTCCGTGAAAGTGATCTTCTTAGTAGCCATTAACTCAGCTAGACAGGTCAGTGAGCTGGCAGCCATGATGGTTGACCCCTCTTACACCATCTTCCACAAAGATAACATTTCCTTGTGGCTACACCTGAAATTCCTCCCTAGGGAGGAAACCATCCATCTTCCTGTCTTCTGTCCCAAATCTCACACCTCCCACGCAGACACAGTCCTGCACTCCCTCTGCTTCCACTGTGCACTAGTGTTCTGCTTTCCCCAAATCCGTTCCTTTTGTGCGTCACCAAGACGGTATAGCCGATGCTGACTGGTACAAGGGACAAGCCCTCTCTTTGCAACGCATGTCTAAATGGATCTCTGGGTGCATCCATGAATGTTTCATGTGCACCAATGTACCATCGCCAGATGGATGAAAGCGCATTCTATGTGAGTGCACACAGCCACATTGACCTGCCTCACAGATGTCTCATTGTAGAACATCTGTCACGCAGCAATGTGGCACTCCATATACACCTTCCCGTCCTACTATACCATCAGGCAGCTGATGGCTGCAGACGCAGTTGTAAGCCACGCTGTACTAGAGACTACACTTCCACGCTAATCCCTGCTCGCTGCTCACCCATGTTTGGAATCCATATAGAGACCATCACTCGAAGAAGAATAGGAGGTTACTTACCTGTAACTGGAGGTTCTTTGAGATGTGTGGTCCCTATTTGGATTCCAGTACCCCTCCTCCATCCCCTCTGCTGCGGACTCGATTACTCAGCGGTAAGAGAGACACTGGAGAGATGTCGACCCACACAGCCTATTATACCTTTGGCTGCGAGCATGAGGGGATGCATGATGCACGTGTGTCTCAATGGACACTGCTAAGAAAACCTTCTGGCGCATGGCGTGCATACATGCCGACATTTGGAATCCAAATAAGACCACACATCTTGAAGAACCTCCAGTTACAGGTATGTAATCTCATCTTTGGCTTGTCAATAAGGGCACATCCATTAACTAAACAAAAGGTTCTGAATACATATGTATAGAACCCAGTCATACCCTTCAACATGAAAATATAACTGGATTTCCATTGTTATTTCCAGTCCTCTTAGCATTCACAGTCAAGTGCACAGAGTCTTGAGATGAGCATCTGAATAGGGATTGACTGTCTTCTGGAGGCATCTTCATTGGTAATGTGGATATTCTTAGTCTCTGTTGTATCTCTGGATTAGCCTTCCATGCAACATGTTTCTGCTTGCAGTAATCAGTGCATACTTTTGACTGCATATTGTATTCTCTCCACCAGCTAACTCCCCAGCAGTGAAACAGTGCAGATAGTCGAGATGAGGTGTAGCTTTTGTTTAGAAACTTTGGAAATAGTACTTTCATCAATATAGGTTTAAAATTGAAAGTATACAGTAATAATAATACGTAGCTCTTATATAGCACTTTTCAACAATTGATCTTGAAGCGCTTTACAAAGGAGATAAGTATCATTAACTTTACTGAACATGGAATCAGATTCCACTTCTGAAATGGAAATGAATAGTGACTCTACAGGTGTTAGTCATGTGCTCAACGAATGGAGAGCAAGTCACTCAACCTCTCTTACTATGCCAAACTTTACATAACTGTAAAGCGAATGCTTACTTTGATGTGCACCAAAATATGAAATATGTGTATGTCTCTCTCTATAAAATTAAAATATGCAATATAAATAGAGATACTTAACAGAGTTAGCCACTCTGAGTCTGTAGGTATATATTAATCAGTGTTAATAATACATCATATTGGACTGCATCTTTTCTCATCATAACCACGATTCCAGAAAGGATTTCTTGTTTGTGATGCTGCAGCTTTTATGATACAGAAAGTTATCCCCAGAACATGGGTACAATAAGTACCATACTTCAATGAAATTATCTTCCTCTCTCTCGCTGCTCATACATCCAGTGTGTCTATATTTAAAACTATAATAAGGAGAAAACACTATCCATATTAACTGAGTATGAACTCTCTGCTTTTCTAAACTCATTTCAAATATGAGATCAAGCAGTACCTATATCGATTATATTTTCTTAATTATTAGCGTCTTTGTGTGGAAAATATGCCTTGACTCTCTGACTGTTGGAGACCAATATATGAGCAATTACTGAATGTAATAGCATGTCTATGAAAACATTGCTATGATTTATAACTCCCCATTACTTTGCATAATAAACTTGCCACAGTTGGAAAGCTATTATTGGATTGCTTTTCATGTTAAGGCAATGATATTATAGTTGGGGTGTTGATATTCTTCCTTTTTTGCATTCTGAGCTTTCGCACTCCATTGACTCATTACTGTAAAGTTTGGTGCAGCTTTGCATTCTAGTTGTGAGTCTAGTCATCCAGCTGTTATTCTAATATAAAGAACAGAACAAAAGTATAAATTAATGCATCTAAAACGAAATAAAAATACTTTCTAAAATTACATTTATAGATAAGAGTGATGGTGGATGGAAATAAGAAAGCCATTAAGGAAAAATATTTGCTGTTTAAATAGTGGAAGTAATGTTCACAAATGAATCAGGGTACTGGCAATAATAAAGGTTGAAGTTCTCTGTATATGAGCTAGCCCTTTATAAGGTGGATTCTGTCACACACACACACAGTTTCAGTGCAGCAACCCCTGCATGGAGGGATTGAATTGTGTTAGATGATATTGCAGGGGTGGGCAAACTTTTTGGCCTGAGGGCTACATCTGGGTATAGAAATTACAGCGGGCCATGAATGCTCACAAAATTGGGGTTGGGGCGTGGGAAAGGGTGAGGGCTCTGGCTGGGGGTGTGGGCTCCAGGGTCGGGCCAGAAATGAGGCGTTCAGGGTACAGGAGGGGGCTCTGGGCTGGGACGGGAGGGTGCGGGGAAGGGAAGGCTCTGGCTGGGGGAGCGGGGTCTGGGGTGGGGCTGGAGTTAAGGGGTTTGCGGTGTAGGAGGGTACTCCGGGCTGGGACCCAGGGGTTCGGACGGTGGGAGGGGGATCAGGGCCAATGGGTTCCCAGCCCTGTGATATTGTCTCCTTTTTTATTAAATCCCTTTTTTGAGTGATTTCAATAGCAATGTTCATTTGTTAGAAAATATAGTTATTTTGTAATGAGCATGTTTATTTAAGAGAAGAAGTGTTGTTAAATTGTATGTAAACTTTGTTATTAGGAAGAAGTTTTGGCTACATTATACTGTCTCTTTTTAGTAATGCATTTGTGCTATTCTGGTCCCCTCTTTCCTTATCTCTGTTTTACTAGCCAGCGGAGGTACAATTTTACGGATAAATCTCCTGTAGACAAATACTAAATAGCTGCATTTAGAGCATGTCGTTACTTAGCCTGACCTGAATCCACTGGGATGCTCAACCTCCATGGTGCTTGCAAGCCCCTGGTAAGACAGAGACATACACACAGTCTGGAAAGGGAACTGAGCTGGTCGCTCACATGGCAACAGTGCCCTAAGGCCATGGGATTGATCCTGCTACAGTCCCGTGTTGTAATCAGCATGCTTTGATCAAATTTGGTAATTTGACTTTCCATGTGTGTATTTCAGGATCCTGATGGCAGTTGTGAGCCTTTTGAGCCACATTGTATTAGATATAGTGTGCATGAAGTACTCCTTTCTTTTGGCAGGGATGACAGACTTGGCTGGAATCAAATCAGTTTCTAACTACTGGCCTGGTTTATTGTGGGCGTCCTGTGTTTTACAAACAGTCTTTATACAGTGTAGTGCATTGTATGGTTCAGACTTTTACAAATATTGACTCAAGCTATTATGCTGGAGTGCTCTTTGTTAACAGTTTCACAGAGCACTGGTATATCTAATGCAGTCTGTTCTTGCAGCAGATTTCCCAGCATGCATTGAGAAACCTGACCCACCCTTGTGCTTGCCTGCTGCTAAGGATTGCTTTGTCAGACAAAAAGGAGATAAAGAACTTAAAAAAAAAGAAATAGGCACCCTCTGTGCTGTAAGGACAATTGCAATTAAATAAAGGAGTAGCAGTGTCAGGCTGATGTCACTTTATTGCTGTTTTTATTACCTGGTCTCTTTGCCTTTAACATAAACATGAATACCTGGGGATGAGGTGAGCTGGAGGCAGCATATTATTGCTGACATGAGATCAAAGTAACTGCAGATGCAACTTGCTTGTATTCAAAGGCTGGTCTGGTAATTACTGTGCAGTGGTTTGTTCACTGGATTATTTTTTTAGGGTTGCTGAAACCTCTTGTGGGTTTCCCCTTTCCCAGTCACTTGGAAAAAATGCATTTGTCTTGTGCTTGTGGGGGATTTGTTGTGCCATGGTTTTTAAAGGGATAATTGGTAGAAGAAGAAAATCAAGGAACTAGAAACAAAAGGCACAGGTAGCATATACCCATTTATAACCTGTGCTGAATGTTATTGTACATGATTGTTATGGTTTCTTATGCTCTGTGTAACTGGCAAAAGGAATATAACAGTAATTGTCTGTCTGTTATAGACCACATTCTAAGCTACTCAGCTGGCCTTCTGAGGAGTTTGTCAAGATTGAAATTCATCAGCCATTTTGTCGCTGAGTCACCCAGTTTAGTGAGATCCCTTTGTAACTCTTCACAGACAGCTTTGGACTTAACTCTCTTGAGTAATTTTGTATTGTCTGCAAACTTTGCCACCTCACTGTTTACCCAATTTTTCCAGATTATTTATGGATATGTTAAACACAACTGGTTGCAATACATATCCTTGGGGGATCCTGCTTTTACCTCTCTCAACTGTGGAAACTTACCATTTATTCCTACCCGTTGTCTCCTGACTTTTAACCAGTTATTGATTCACGAGAGGACCTTCCCTCTTATTCTGTGACTGCTTAGTTTGCTGAAGAGTCTTTGGTGATGGACCTTTTCAAAGGCTTTTTGAAAGTCCAAGCACACTGTCTCAACTGGATCACCTTTGTCCACATGCTTGTTGACATCCTCCAAGAATTCTGATAGATTGGTGAGCCATGATTTCCATTTTAAAAAGCCATGTTGACTCTTCTTGATATATTGTGTTCATCTGTGTCTGATAATTCTGTTCTTCACTATAGTTTCAACCAGTTTGTCTGGTACTGAAGTTAGGCTTACTGGCCTGTAATTGCCAGGATCACCTCTGGAGTCTTTTTTAAACATCTGTGTTACATTAGCTATTCTCCAGTCATCTGGTACAGAGGATGCTGTGAGGATGCTCTGCAGTTTCATGACCTGGTGGATCGCATGGCGTCTATATTGCACTTACCTTCAGTTGCCATGGAGGAAACCTTCCATCCAGTGTTCAATGTTGTTGGCGCTGTCTCCAATAGTAGGTTATCATTACTAATTCTCAGTGGTCTGCTGGATCCTAAGACAGTTTGGTCCACGCCTGCCTCTTGCCAGCCTGTTTCCAAGAAGGCAAACAAATTACATCAGATACCCTTGGAGCAGTTTTCATATTTTCACACATGTTGTGTACATAGTCCACTATTGGTGGCTACTGTCAGTAGCAGATTGAGGTCTGAACAAGCACATTCCAATCCTGCTGATAGAGAAGGGAAAGAATATTGATTCCCTTAGTATTAGGGTAGCAAATTATTAAGCAGTTATGGCTCGCTATGAATTCTGCCTTTGGAAAAAGACAATATTGTTTGTGCAGGATTTGTTGGATGATAACAGGAGATTAGCAAATGCGATCCCAATGGAAGATCAAAATGTGGCAAAGCATGCTCTCAGAGCTTTGTTCGATGCCTCAGGCTCTTCTGCCAGAGGATTGGCTTCTTCAGTTACTCTGAGGAAACATACTTGGCTTTGCTCTTTTTCTCTGGCTTTGGATACTAGAATTAAGGTGAAGGATCTCCCCTTTGAAGGTGGTGGGCTTTTCAGTGAAAAGATGACTGGGAAAGCTCAAGGAGACAAGCTCAATGGCCCCAATTTTTTTAGCTTGATTTCTTCTACTAGGAGATGATCTTCTACTCCTTTCCATTATGAGACATAGTATTATCCACAGTCTTCCTCATTTTATTTCTCATCAATTCAAAGGCATGAGCTGCAACACCAGCACCCTACATCTTTCCAGAGCCAACACAAGAAGAAATCTTTTAGATTGAGGCCTAAATCTAAACAATATGCTCCTTCCATGTCATCTTTGTTGAACAGCAGTCCTCAGATTTGATGTGAGGGTCGCGTATTGAGAGCCGATTAGCAAGGATTCTTCCCTTCCTCTATTTGGAGACATGTTAGCCCATTTTATCAGCAAATAGAAGCTTATTACATTGACCTGTCCACAGCAACAAGAGAATTTACGAAGTGCCTCTCTGTGATAGCAGCTCATTTGAGAAAGCAGGGTATTTTAGTTCATCATTTTTGGATGATTGGCTGTTGAAGGATGCTGTTTGTGAAGATCTATTGAGTCACATCACTTATATAACCACCTTTTTTTCCAGCCCTGGTGCTACTTCTGAATGTCAAAAACTCTACTCTCTGTCCAACTCAGAGAATTTTATATACAGGCTCTGTACTGGACTCAGTATCAGGGAAAGCCTTTCTACCTGAGGGCAGACTTTTAAAAATGGTGCAATATATTTTAAACATTCAAATATGTCATTCATAAAGCTACTTTCTTTCTGGGTCTCATGGCAGTTATTACTTATGTGACTCCATTTGTGAGTCTGAAAAAGAGGCCAACGCAGCATTGGGTTTCTCAAATCTGCAGGACAGATCTGGACAGTATTCAAATGTTGACCTACCTCGAGACATTCTGAACTCGTTGACATGGTGCTCAGTCATTGCAAATATCCTCAGAGGCATCCAGTTCAAGCCACCTTCACCATCAGCGATGATAACTTCAGATGCATTGTGAACCCGTGGCTGAGTGTTCTTTGTGTTATTTATCTCTTATGGTGGCATATGTTATTGCCATAACATCAACCAGCAGTGTGAGTGAATTACGTTAAATACCTTGATGGCCGATCCATCATTTATGGTTTTTCATAAAGATAACATTGTTCTTAGACATGATCCCATTTTTTTTGCCAAAAGTGGTTTCTGAATTTCTCATCGATCAGACAATTTAACAGTAGTTTTTCCAAGACCATTTACTAATAAGTGAGCATCTGTTTTACATACTTTGGGTGCGGGAAGAGCTCTTCCATATTATTGAAATAGAACTAAAAGTTTTCATAAATCCATATGTATTATTCATGTTTTATGCTAAAAATCGCCTGGGTCATATTGCATCTTCCCAAACTATTTCTAGATGGATTCAACAATTTATTGTTGAATGTTACGTGTTAGCAGAAATTCCTGTACAATTGCTTTCCCACAGAGTTGTAGCAGGATCTTTTGCTTGCCTGAAGTAAGTCCCTGTTACTGATATTTGCAGGGCTGGAACCTGGAGTTCTGTACATATCATTTTTGAACTGTTGTGTCACAAAGTGGATATTTTAAAATATTGCAATAAATGCCCTGGGAGAGTTGTTAGGGTTATTGAGTGGGTTCAAGCATTCTTCATTGTCTGGGCAATTAGACCTTTCTGAGCTTCTTTTGTATTGTAGAGTAATTGCACAAAAGGAGGGTCCTGCCTTTTCCAGACCATAAGGTTGGAGAGGAGCCTTTGAATAGGGGTTTCTCAGGAGTATAACACAGGGGCTTATTATAGAGTGTGTCAAGCATTGGATATGTGTGAGTCCTGGAGAGAGACAAACACAGACCCTTTCTAAGATGGGGCAGCAGCCCTTTCTTGAGGTTTCTTCAAGAGGAAAAAGTTGCCTGTGTGCAGTTAGTTGCTACCTCTGTTTGAGGAAATGGTACATAAATAAACAAAACACACAAGGTTGATACTTGACTCTGTGTCACATAAATCTCCTCCAGGCCTCAAAACTTCTTCCCCTGGGCAAAGGGCAACAATATATTTATTTTAAAAGAAAAAGAATATGAAAACCATCTCAGTTTTACAGTTTGGGTGTGATGTTGAAAAGTGGATGAAAATGGGGTAGCCAGAAAAGGATACTGATAAATTAAGGCAAAAGGCTTCAGACTTCCAACCGGTAGGTTATGTTTACTGCCTCACTAAAGGAGACATAATGAACTATACTATTACTGCTTCATTTTGTTTGATGGAAAATTATTGTTTCCTTGTTAAAATGAAAAATGGAAACAGTTTGGGATTAATATGATCCCAGATGCAGATTGGCTGTTTGGCTTCCTTCCTCCCGCTCTTGAAGTCTATCACACTTCCTGTCCGAAGAGACACATCATTACATATTGTCTTTTGACTGCTAGTGCTACCTCTCATCACAGGGCGACTGCAGCAATTATGGGTCTACAACAATTGCATGTTAATTTTATTAACCCTTTGAGAGCACTGGAGGATACAGTGTTAAATACAACAAACTGGGACTTAACTGATACTAGTGATTACCACTATACAGTACAAAATTATGTCCAAAGAAAAACAGGAACTTTTTCAAAAAGTACAGTCAGGGGCATATAAGAAGGTGGAGGAAACATGTTAAGGATCTCAAGACAATAAAATAGAACAAATGAGGTATTTGAGTTCTCAGAAGTGTAGCCCTACACAACTTTGGTAAGAGTCCATCTTAGATACAGTACATGATGTGTAAAAGTTTTAATCCTTGAGCCTCTTCATCTTTTCCTCTTTGTCATCCTCTGTTGTTTGCTTTTATAAGGTAAAGATGCACAGGATGTTTCTTTCTCTCGGTATACATTCAATAAATCCTATGTTAGTGGAGATTTCTGTTGGTTTGTGAAGGCACTGCTTAAAGGGAAATTGGAGAGCCAGATAATTCTGAAACCAGTATTGGTAACTGATTGCTTTATTGATAGTAATTTCATTGGGTACTTATCTGGTACTTTAAGCATCTCTGTCTCCTAAATTCTAATTACATTGTTTTTATAAAGGGCATTAACAAATTGTGGCTGGCCCTGCTCAAATGTGCAAAAAGGAAGGGTTGAGGTGAGCGTGGGATCATGGTACACCAGCTATCTCTCTTCCTTCGCTACTAAACTTCACACCAGAGTGCACACTGCATGTGTGTGCTGCTTCTGCAGGAGAGTCCTCCCTCCGAACAGTGCATGGCCTTTAAGAACAATTTAGCCCTTATATGTGGAATTAGATTAGATTTTAGATTAATTAGATTTTCAGTATCTTTTAAACTACTATGTTTTTCAGGCATACACGAAAGTACTTAGGGAATATACTGGAAGTCCTGGCACAGTCAGGGAACTATGATGTGATTGGAATAACAGAGACTTGGTGGGATAACTCACATGACTGGAGTACTGTCATGGATGGATATAAACTGTTCAGGAAGGACAGGCAGGGCAGAAAAGGTGGGGGAGTTGCATTGTATGTAAGAGAGGAGTATGACTGCTCAGAGCTCCGGTATGATACTGCAGAAAAACCTGAGTGTCTCTGGATAAAGTTGAGAAGTGGGAGCAACAAGGGTGATGTCGTGGTTGGAGTCTGCTATAGACCACCAGACCAGGGGGATGAGGTGGACGAGGCTTTCTTCTGGCAACTAGCAGAAGTTGCTAGATCGCAGGCCCTGGTTCTCATGGGAGACTTTAATCACCCTGATATCTGCTGGGAGAGCAATACAGCGGTGCACAGGCAATCCAGGAAATTTTTGGAAAGCGTAGGGGACAATTTCCTGGTGCAAGTGCTGGAGGAACCAACTAGGGGCAAAGCTTTTCTTGACCTGCTGCTCACAAACAGGGAAGAACTAGTAGGGGAAGCAAAAGTGGATGGGAACCTGGGAGGCAGTGACCATGAGATGGTCGAGTTCAGGATCCTGACACAAGGAAGAAAGGAGAGCAGCAGAATATGGACCCTGGACTTCAGAAAAGCAGACTTTGACTCCCTCAGGGAACAGATGGGCAGGATCCCCTGGGAGAATAACATGAAGGGCAAAGGGGTCCAGGAGAGCTGGCTGTATTTTAAAGAATCCTCGTGGTTATGATCCTTGCAGGAACAAACCATCCTGATGTGTAGAAAGAATAGTAAATATGGCAGGCGACCAGCTTGGCTAAACAGTGAAATCCTTGCTGATCTAAAACGCAAAAAAGAGGCTTATAAGAAGTGGAAGATTGGACAAATGACCAGGGAGGAGTATAAAAATATTGCTCAGGCGTGCAGGAGTGAAATCAGGAAGGCCAAATCACACTTGGAGTTGCAGTTAGCAAGAGATGTTAAGAGTAACAAGAAGGGTTTCTTCAGGTATGTTAGCAACAAGAAGAAAATCAAGGAAAGTGTGGGCCCCTTACTGAATGAGGGAGGCAACCTAGTGACCGAGGATGTAGAAAAAGCTAATGTACTCAATGATTTTTTTGCCTCTGTCTTCACGCACAAGGTCAGCTCCCAGATTGCTGCACTGGGCAGTACAGCATGGGGAGAAGGTGACCAGCCCTCTGTGGAGAAAGAAGTGGTTCGGGACTATTTAGAAAAACTGGACGTGCACAAGTCCATGGGGCCGGATGCGCTGCATCCGAGGGTGCTAAAGGAGTTGGCGGGTGAGATTGCAGAGCCATTAGCCATTATTTTTGAAAACTCATGGCGATCGGGGGAGGTCCCAGATGACTGGAAAAAGGCTAATGTAGTGCCCATCTTTAAAAAAGGGAAGAAGGAGGATCCGGGGAACTACAGGCCAGTCAGCCTCACCTCAGTCCCTGGAAAAATTATGGAGCAGGTCCTCAAGGAATCAATTATGAAACATTTAGAGGAAAGGAAAGTGATCAGGAACAGTCAGCATGGATTCACGAAGGGGAAGTCGTGCCTGACTAACCTAATTGCCTTCTATGATGAGATAACTGGCTCTGTGGATGAGGGGAAAGCAGTGGATGTGTTATTTCTTGACTTTAGCAAAGCTTTTGATACGGTCTCCCACAGTATTCTTGCCACCAAGTTAAAGAAGTATGGGCTGGATGAATGGACTGTAAGGTGGATAGAAAGCTGGCTAGATCGTCGGGCTCAACGGGTAGTGATCAATGGCTCCATGTCTAGTTGGCAGCCGGTTTCAAGTGGAGTGCCCCAAGGGTCGGTCCTGGGGCCGGTTTTGTTTAATATCTTTATTAATGATCTGGAGGATGGTGTGGACTGCACTCTCAGCAAGTTTGCAGATGACACTAAACTAGGAGGCGTGGTAGATACACTAGAGGGTAGGGATCGGATACAGAGGGACCTAGACAAATTAGAGGATTGGGCAGAAAAAAACCTGATGAGGTTCAACAAGGACAAGTGCAGAGTCCTGCACTTAGGACGGAAGAATCCCATGCACTGCTACAGACTAGGGACCGAATGGCTAGGTAGCAGTTCTGCAGAAAAGGACCTAGGGGTCATAGTGGACGAGAAGCTGGATATGAGTCAACAGTGTGCTCTTGTTGCCAAGAAGGCTAACGGCATTTTGGGCTGTATAAGTAGGGGCATTGCCAGCAGATCGAGGAATGTGATCGTTCCCCTTTATTCGACATTGGTGAGGCCTCATCTGGAATACTGTGTCCAGTTTTGGGCCCCACACTACAAGAAGGATGTGGAAAAATTGGAAAGAGTCCAGCGGAGGGCAACAAAAATGATTAGGGGTCTGGAGCATATGACTTATGAGGAGAGGCTGAGAGAACTGGGATTGTTTAGTCTCCAGAAGAGAAGAATGAGGGGGGATTTGATAGCAGCCTTCAACTACCTGAAGGGGGGTTCCAAAGAGGATGGAGCTCGGCTGTTCTCAGTGGTGGCAGATGACAGAACAAGGAGCAATGGTCTCAAGTTGCGGTGGGGGAAGTCCAGGTTGGATATCAGGAAAAACTATTTCACTAGGAGGGTGGTGAAACACTGGAATGCGTTACCTAGGGAGGTGGTGGAGTCTCCTTCCTTGGAGGTTTTTAAGGCCCGGCTTGACAAAGCCCTGGCTGGGATGATTTAGCTGGGAATTGGTCCTGCTTTGAGCAGGGGGTTGGACTAGATGACCTCTTGAGGTCCCTTCCAACTCTGATATTCTATGATTCTATGATTCTATGATTCTATGAATATGGAGCTCTTTAAGCTTCTAAATTATTGTGAAAGGCATTTTAAAGATAATGTATGATGTTTTTCTATGCTAGCCAGTGAAAATGTATGCTTAACACAGCTCATTTGAGCTTACTTTGTTGTTTAAAAGTGTTTAATTCAAGTATAATCTAACTGACTAGTATCACTATTACCTAAATAGTTGTGGAGAGGCAGTGTATAAAGAGGTACTATCTGATATTCCAAATAACTTTACTACTTAAAAACCAATTTCATGGAAACAAATATTTCACCTATTCCTTTTAATCTAGTTTTTTAATTCTTTATTCTAATAAGATTTTTAAGTTTTATTTGAATGCTCTACGTGATAGAGTATAGATCATAAAAGTAAAAAAAGTAAGTGTGTACCTTTTGATGTTTTAATAATGCATGCCCTTTCTCACAGATATAGATTTTTCTGTTTTTTCCCATCTACTGTGATATTTCTTTAGAGCCCTTTATAAAAAATTCAGTTAACCAAGTCATCATCTTGAATTGTGTTTTCATACTCTGAATGAAAGCACTCATTTGAAACGTCCGTGACTTAGTGGTTGTCAATCTGGGCTTGTAGCCAGGGGGCTGTTGGTGATTTTCATTCTGTCTTCATGCACAATAATTTTCAAAAACCAAGGGAAGGAATTTTCCAATAAGAATTTTATACTATAACTAACAATGTAGGTATATCCACTCCGTCCTCAGTTGTATTAGTGCTGCTTTGTGCCACTCCAATGGCACGGAGCAGCTCTAAACTCAGCGTAGTGAACCCCAGGAGGATAACCCCATGTAGTGGGATTCTTGAACATTGTAGAGCTGCTAGAATAGTTCCTATGCCATCTTTTCCTTGACACCGCACCCAGAAGGTGTGTGGGTTACACAGCCAGAATAGAAACATGACCAGGGAAAGTGACATGGCTGGAGTTCACCTGCACCCTGGTGTCAAAAGCAGCTGACATGAGTTACGAGGGCTGCCAAGCTGTAACTTGCTTTGGGAAACTGGCCCTTGTGGACAGCTGTCCTAGGATCATTGCTCTTCCTAGCCAAGAAACAAAGCTTTGGGTTTTAGACATTCTCATGCTAATTTTATTGATATGCCCCAATTTTTGAAGTATAGGGTCTCTCTCAAACCAGAACCAGCAGGATCATTCAAAAGAAAGAAGCATTTAGCATTTAGCAAGACACGAGAAGTCATTCTTCCGCTCTACTCTTCTCTGGTTAGGCCTCAGCTGGAGTATTGTGTCCAGTTCTGGGCACCGCATTTTAAAAAAGATGTGGAGAAATTGGAAAGGGTCCAGAGAAGAGCAACAAGAATGATTAAAGGTCTTGAGAACATGACCTATGAAGGAAGGCTGAAAGAATTGGGTTTGTTTAGTTTGGAAAAGAGAAGACTGAGAGGGGACATGATAGCAGTTTTCAGGTATCTAAAAGGGTGTCATAAGGAGGAGGGAGAAAACTTGTTCATCTTAGCCTCTAAGGATAGAACCAGAAGCAATGGGTTTAAACTGCAGCAAGGGAGGTCTAGGTTGGACATTAGGAAAAAGTTCCTAACTGTCAGGGTGGTTAAACACTGGAATAAATTGCCTAGGGAGGTTGTGGAATCTCCATCTCTGGAGATATTTAAGAGTAGGTTAGATAAATGTCTATCAGGGATGGTCTAGACAGTATTTGGTCCTGCCATGCGGGCAGGGGACTGGACTCGATGACCTCTCGAGGTCCCTTCCAGTCCTAGAATCTATGAATCTATGAATTTTTGCATGCAATCACTGAGCAGGTTGTGACAAAGTTCAGTTGATTTATCTATAAAAATATTTTATATATTTTAATATAATACTATACTTTTATTTCAATCATAAGTTTTACCTTTCTGTACACTCAAAGCTATTGGCCCAGTCCTGAAGTTCTTACTGATGTAAACCTCCTATTTAAGAAGTTTTATCACTTTAAAACACTTCTTAAAGACATTAGAAGTTTTGCCTGTGTAAGGACTAATGGCTTTTGGATTGTACCATGTACTTGCTATATTTGTGTATGTTGTTATGGTCTTTAACATTCTGTACAGCCAGGCTAAAATAACTCTCAGTATGATGCATTTAATTCCTAGTTCCTTGTTTCTGCTTTCAGCTTGTGTTTGCTACATGTACTGAAACATCTCTATTGATCTGCTCATCTATTGTTACTAATCTGGTCAGTTGATCAATGAAGAGTGGCATGTAATTAATTGTAAAATATTTACATGTTCTTTTCAGTATCTGTCTGGCAAGATTTACTTGTTACTATTTACCGCTGCAGCTTTACTAAACAGTTTCAGGAGGAGATAACAAGAAACATTTTTTTTCCTGGTTTGTTTATAGAATTATTTTCAAAGGGAAACAATATTTAACACAATATTCCAATTTACTGCTGACTGTGGACTTGTTTCACATATGTTAAATTTATTATTTTTACAAAACTGTTCAAGACAAAGGAATTAATTTACTCATGGAAAAAGCACAAGTATGATTCTGATGTTAAGAAGTCTGGGATCGGCAGAAGAAAATTAAAGGCAGTTTTGTTTTTTGTTTTTTTTAGTCTATGCATCTGCAAGAACCTCATGCATTGTGGCTATAGTGGGCTATACAGAAATAAAAAAAATACCATACAGGATATAGGCATTTGTTTTTTTTCCTCCTTTTTAATTTCGTCACTCACACAACAAGATTGACCTGTTTTTCTGCTGTTTCTAGAAGATAAGTGATGGTATTTGAGGAAAAGTTGCGTCTACCTGACCTATCTGCTATGTTGGTATACTTATGCTGTTTTGGTTCTCATGCAGATGGAGGGAGCGAGGAACCACCAGACCGAAGACAGGCAAGTGTAGACTCCCGCCAGAGCCGATCTGGGCAAGGTAATGCTTGTATCATTTTCCTTCGAGGGTTTACTTCTCTTATGTTACCGCTTTGTGCAGTTTTTCTATTTTGGTAAGATATCCAGCTCTTCTGGTTTATTGTAGCTTTTATTGTAATTTAGATATATACCAATTTAATAACGATCAGAAAGGTACAAAATGATCCATTTTAAGGGTTGAAATGAAGCTGGAATAATGTATGGTGCACAATATTCATGTGGGAGCCTTTCAAATAAATGCTGTAGTATCTATTAATTTATGTAAAAGGGCTTCACATCCTCAGTTCCTCAGGCTGGGGATGAAGGAGTTCTTCCTAGTATTCCACAGAGCAGTGGCAGAAGCACTCTGCAGGCACTTATCTTATGCTGAGAGGGGACATGATAGCAGTTTTCAGGTATTTAAAAGGGTGTCATAAGGAGGAGGGAGAGAACTTGTTCACCTTAGCCTCTAAGGATAGAACCAGAAGCAATGGGTTTAAACTGCAGCAAGGGAGGTCTAGGTTGGACATTAGGAAAAAGTTCCTAACTGTCAGGGTGGTTAAACACTGGAATAAATTGCCTAGGGAGGTTGTGGAATCTCCATCTCTGGAGATATTTAAGAGTAGGTTAGATAGATGTCTATCAGGGATGGTCTAGACAGTATTTGGTCCTGCCATGCGGGCAGGGGACTGGACTCGATGACCTCTCGAGGTCTCTTCCAGTCCTAGAATCTATGAATCTATGAATCTTCTGCCCCCATTTCTGGAGACGGGTGCATGGGTAGTAACATGGAGAGTGTGTAGCATCTAGTTTGGGCTCTGGAAATCCTGTCCTTCACTGCAGTGCAGCAGAAGGACACCATTTCCTTTGGGCAAGTTTCTCCATCCTCCAACACTGAGGTGGGAGGTCCATGTTGTATTTGTGGAGAGCAGTAATACAGTAGGAGTAGAAAAGAGAATTTGGATCTGTTAAATACTGTTGTAGGTCATTCTCTGGTGTTTGGAGCCTTAAATGCAGCTCACCAGCCTACTAAGAAGGCATTCCATAGTAACATGCCTCTCCTAGGTGGTATGTTTGCTCATTCACACTGTGGTTTTCTGCACCTGATTCCAGGAGTAATTCTGTTTCACTTTTCTTTTCCTTCCCCAAATCTGTTGTTGCTGTAGAGTCCGAATAGTTTGTTGAAGTGACATTGACTTCAGAGCAATAGTTCTGTTCTTTGGCTGTGTTCCAATGTTGCCAGCAGAATATTGTATTGGCAAAAGTATTCTGAGTGATTGAAGCCTGCAGACAAATTTAGGGGTATGGGTATTTGGAACTAAAACTATTGAACCGTGTGAAATGGCAACTGTTGATAGAGGTTTGTTGTCTGTAATAGTTTTTTTTAATTTGGAATTTTTTATCTTAAATAATAAGAATTGAGGCTAGATTAGAAAGAAACAATGAATTCTAATGACTGTACACGCTCCCAGAGCCACATTGGATTCAGAACCAGGTTGCTTTCCTGGAGTTTTGGTAGGGAATAAAAGGTTAATAACAGTAAATTATAACCTGTTCTTTTCAATCCTCCCTCTATTTAATATATAAAAGCTATTATTGGTAATATTAATTGTAAAGGGAATATCTGGCCCATTTCCTCTGATTGTGCTCTCTGATGTGGTTTAATTTGTTTAGATTTAAAATATGTACATACATACATATACGTAGGTTTAACTAAAGTCCTGATTTCAGAATGTTCTGATTGTGTTTGATGGACATAACAATCAGGTACTTTGATGGTCTGAGGTACTATATTCTTCTAAAGCACACTGCTGAATACTTGCTAGACATACCTGTGATTCACTGGAAAAGATCTTTTCATGCTATAGGAAAAATGCTAAGCTATGGGCTGCAGGTATGTTGTTTGCTAGTATGTACTTGATCAAGAACATTATATATACACACAAAATCATATTAAAAGATCATTATTAAGGTTGCGAAGTCAAGCACTCAAACACTGGGAAATGCCAGGACTAAGGTGTTTGAATTTACATGAGCAAAACAATGTCTTTTTTACTAGCCTCATTCTTGGAAACAAATTAATTGTTTGGGCTGAAATTTTCCACTAAACTTCAGCCTGAGGCAGACCCTTAGCATAGAAGATTTCAGCCCAGATGGTTAAATTTTGGCAAAGTTATAAGCAATTGAAAACAAGATCATATAATTACACAATTTTAATAGTAGGCAATGTTGCCAGCCCTGTCTGTAATAAAATGACATAGAGAGAAAAAAAGGTGACGCGTATAAAGGTAAATTACAAGATATATAAAAAATATGTTCAGTAATTGAAATGGTCAAGTTAAACAAGATAAAATTTAGGCTTTATCTCTTTCTTTCCCTCCAACACATGGACAGATACATTATTCATAAATTTTCATTTAGGAGTTCTGGAGAAGGCCAGTTTTGTCCAAATAGCATCTTGTTAACCTGGTGATTAAAGTGACTGACCTGCTTCTTCTTTGGTACCATTTATACATACTTTAATACATAAATTTTTTAAATTATTGTTAGTCATTTCCTGTCGAACTATATTAATCATTTATCTATGTAAATGTATATGGTCTTTCACAAACCTATATTGAGACATTAGATATCATCTATTTGTTATTTATAAAAACAATTGTATTGATGGCAAACCCTGTTTTGTATGCTCATTGTTTGCTGCACACAGGTATGGCATGTGTGTTTGAAAGTGTGAGCACATTTTGAAAATGTGGGCCTTTATTCCCTGGACTCTACACAATGATTGTTGTGTAATTCTAACCATCAGAGGAAGCACATAAAGTCCCCTGGATGGATCAGAAATGAGATGAAAATTTAAAAATATCCAGTTATTTAAGGGCTTATTCCCTGTTTCTCCTCCATTCACCTGAAACCACTCAAAGGTTGTGGTTGGAGGAGACAACCCTCTTTTATAAACTGGAATCACTTCCTTCCTCACTTCAGTTTCATGCTTCCATTGTTCCTCCCCTCACTTTCAGCCCCCACCCTATGGGACCCAGCCTCTTTATTCCCCTTCCTCTCATGAACTTCCCATCTATTGTACCTTCTGCTGCCTCTATAAGAGGCTCCCTCATTCCAAATCCAGATAGTGTCTCTTCATTCCACCTTTCAATACTTTTCAGCCTGCTGAGGCCCAGAGTGCAATTCAGTGTGTGACAAAGTCCCACACAAATTATTTATGTTGTAAACTTAAGATGCCATTAGTGTAAATAGCTCTTACTTATCTAGCCGCAGTTTCATGATTGTGTTTCTGAAGTAAATAATTTTCAATCCACACATATGAAGGGGACACCAAATTTGTGTGGAAACTAAGATAGCTTTGAGCCTAAAAGAAGTGATGTCCTTTGAAATGAGGAACAATTGAGAGGTATAGTATTTCCAAACTCAGGAGATCAAAAATCATGAATCAGATCCACAATAAAAGTGAAATATTGCTCCAAAATAATGAGATTTATTTTTTAAGAAATATTATATTGTGGTTTTGATTCGTCTTTTAATTTTTGAACTCCTCTGCCCGTTCCCAATGTGTGTGTGTGTGACAATGAGTGTTGCCCACTCTTGAATGTATTGAAAAGGTGGGCTTAAACCCCAGGCAGGAGCTGAGACACCCAACACCCAAAGCAGTCCTGTCATCCTAGTTTGTCATGACTCGCTGGTCTAGAGCCCAGGTCCACAGAGTTCATGGGAATGGCCATGCTCCAACCCTCCAGCTGATCTGGGACCCATGAAGTCAAGCCAGTGTGAGGCTCTGCCCCGAGGTCCTCTTGGTGCAGTCCCAGGGTGGTTGATTGACCGGCTGGCCCTACTTAAGCCAGCAGTAGGAACAGGAAGCTGTGTGAACAACTGGGCCCCATCCTGCTATGGAATGTGAGCCTCGTGCTATTGCTCATGCTTCTGCAGCTTGATTTCCTGGCATCTGACTCGTAGTTCTGATCTCCAGTTTGTCTCCTGCCTCTGACCCAGCTTGACTCTAGTTCCTGACGTGGTTCTGATCTCCAGTTTGCCTCTTGCTTCTGACTTCCCGGTATCCTGACCCAGCTGACTCTGGACTCCTGTCTCAGCACTGTGGACTCTGGCTTTTATTACTAGGTCTGGCCACCCATGGCCTGACCATGGCACAGTTCCCACATCAATGTTGACACCACATCTGCCTATCTCATCAATTCTGCCTCTCCCACAGCCCCCACATCTGTTCTGTCCACACACCAGTGCTGCAATCCACCCCCATATCCGTGCCAGTTCCAATCTTTATCCCCCATATCAGTGCTGCCCTCAACCTCTCATCTGCCCAGCCATCCTAATCTCTCCATCAGTTCGGCTCCCCCAACCTCACCTCTAGTCCTCCTGTTACTTCGGGGGTTCTTCACTCCACCCCATCCTTGGGTCAGGGGGCTGCAGTGGTGCCCTTATCCCTCTTCCCTATTCCCAAACTGGTTGTTGCATAAAGGGGAAGAGCAAGGAGCAGATTCCATTGCTCATTGGAGTGGAGGAAAGAGCAGAGGCCTACTGAGCTGATGGGCACTTTGTTTCCTCCTTCGCCCTCCCCTCCTGTGAAAACAGTGAGCAGTGGGGGAGAGAATCTACCTGCATCCTTCAGGGTTGAACTTCCTGACAAGGCTGGAGCATTCATGTCATCGCAAGACAAGCTCCAGCCCTATCTGAAACCCCATCACTAATGAAAAAATTGTGAGAGTTGGCAATACTGGAGGCATGCTACTGCTCCACATCCCTTGTCTTATTCCATGCCACCCATTTATACCCTCCAAGACTCATGCCCCTCCTCTCTTTCCCTAGGTTCCTATCCCCATGTAACCCACCTTCTGACTCAGCCTAGCAGTAGCTGAAAAACACAGCATGGAGCCAGCACCAGTTCAGTTTCTGTTTGTAAACATTCAAAATTTGGGATTTTTTTCTCTGTATACACTTGAAATGAGCTCTGTATGAGTGTGTCCCATGGAATAGTCACAATTAACAGGAAAGGGAAAGAAAACAAAGGAAAAAGTAACAAAATACCACTTTACTCTAACTTTTAGCTTGCATAAGCACAACCTATGTGGGCTAGTACAGACAGGAGAAGCGTCATCATGTTGGCATTAAGTTCTGAAGATGAAAATAGATTGGTTCAGAGCTGTCCAGGAGAGGAGACAGTATGACTTCTGCATGGGGAAAAATTAAGGGTGTTTAAGCTTCATGTGATTTATTATTAACTGTAACCTATGTTTATTCCATATGCTAACATACTATACATAGCAACAGAGGGTCCTGTGGCATCTTTGAGACTAACAGAAGTACTGGGAGCATAAGCTTTCGTGGGTAAGAACCTCACTTCTTCAGATGCAAGAATGCACTTCAGATGCACTTCTTGCATCTGAAGAAGTGAGGTTCTTACCCACGAAAGCTTATGCTCCCAGTACTTCTGTTAGTCTCAAAGGTGCCACAGGACCTTCTGTTGCTTTTTACAGATTCAGACTAACACGGCTACCCCTCTGATACTTGATACTATACATACTACACCACAGGGGCTTCGAGATTTTGTTATGCATAGCATTTAAGTGAGACCATCAGACTCTTGCAACAAAAATCAAAATACAATTTGGAATATCACAAAAAAATGTATCTATTAAGTCTATGACATTTTATCATATTGAAATAATCCAGAACACAATTTAATAGTTAGTATATGCACTGTACAGGATATGTCTTGGGTAAGTATATGTTGTAGCAATACTGCTAAAGTTGTGGGTTAGTCACTGTAAATCCTTTGTTTCAGTGATTTATAAATCAGATATTCTGTATGACCGAAACAAATTTCAGAATAATCTGTTCAAATCCTTTTGAATTTTGCAATTGCGAAAAAACAAGAATTTCGATTTCTCCCGTTTTTCCACCCCAAAGATATTCCTTTGCGTTTACTGAATTCAGAATCACTTTTTTGTTAAAATTAAAATCTGGTAGGTAATCCATAAATAAAACATTTTTAATTTAAGTTTTATTAATGACTAAAAAAGAAAAAGAGAATGGTTCACTGTTTTGAGCAAGAGACTGAAATTCAGTGATTCTGGATTCTCTTTCCAGCTCTGCCAATTACTTGCTCTGTGTGACTTTAAGCAAATCGATTAATTTTTTGTGCCCCAATTTCTGTATCTGTAAAATGAAGATAACATCCACCCGACAAGGATTTTATGAGGGTTAGTACATTAAAGTTGGCAAAGCATTTTGAGAATTTAGATGACAGGTGCTATCAGTGTGTATAGCCATTTGTTCACATTATTGCTTTTTTTATTGTTCATTTCGTATAGAAATACACTGGACTACGTATCCCTCAGCTTTAGACAAGTGCCAGATATGATGACCACAGATTCTGTTGCAGACCTATACTATAATGGAGCAAATGCATAGCATTCAAGCCTTATACATCTCTTCCAAAAAACCACATGCAGAAAACTGTGTGGTGCTTACTAAAGCTGTCTCAGAATGCTGGAATTTGAACCTATGTTTTCAGGGAATTTGAAACCTGTGCATAGCACCCCTCCAGGGGCATTATCCTGCAAACTGCTGAGCACTCTGGCCCCAATCCAGCAAAGCATTTAGGCATGTTCTTAACATTTAACAGTATGAAGTGAAAAGAGCAGACCAAAGCGTCCAGCTCAAAGTATTTTTATCAATCATGGAAAAATCGTTATCCATTATGAATTAATTGGAAATTTGCATATCAAAGAAACGGCAGTAGAATGACTTTGAGGTAATTAAAGTCTTAAAAGCAAAAAAAAATCAGTTAAGGATTAAATCTTCGATACGTGGGCAAGTAAAATAACATCTATCGTCAGATGGATGTTAAGAGTCCTACATGGAGGCATCCAGTACTGCACTTGAACATGCATGTGCAATAATAGTTAATTTTTGTTTTGTTTTTCATTGTAGAAGGATACAGCTATGTTTTGAAGTATTCCTTGACTTTGAGATTGGTTATGGGTCCGTATATTTTAGCTGTAAAATGTATAACTTTTTATCAGTTTTCTGATAAGGAGTTGTCTGAGAACTTCAGAATTATTTAAATCTGTTTTCTGCTATGTGAATGAATAATGTATTCCATTGACTATTTTACACCGTTGATATAGCCTTTTTTGGACAGCTACAATAAACTCAGGCTGTTGTCTCTTCTGAATTATAATGTATCGAAGGCATTTATCTTTTCTGCCTTATCCACATGTGACAATTCAGCTCTGTTATCCACCTCTGTGAATTAGTTTTTATAAACCTATATTTATTCACACAAACTACTGAAAGTCACACAAAGCTATCCAATGGAAATCAAATAATTGCTTTCGGAGAGGAAAATTATAACACAGGAACAAAGGTGATCAGAACCCATGGCTAAAATCTATCTGATCTTTTGCAAAATCAAAGAAATGAGATAATCTGGGAGAAATTTAGATGCACCTCTCATAATTCTCTGCTCAGTAAGTATAGTTTATGCATCAGATATCAAGTAATGTATATTTGCAATAAAGGATAACCATTGTAAATTTGGAGGCAAGTTATCACAGAATGCCACAGTACTCCAGTGTATTAGCGAGATGCCTCTGGAAACAGAAGGTCCTTAAGTAATTCTTTTCAAATATTAGAATTGATTTGTTGCAAGTGATGTGTGAAAATTTGGATCCGTTTTTATTTTTAAGAAATCAGTTAATCCTTTCCTGATCACAAAACTGACCCCAAGAAACTAGTTAAAAATGTGAAGACAAAGATCCAAATTATGCCCTAAATTACACTTTTGCAACCCCACTCTTTTGTAAAAGAACAGCAACTCAATGAATGGTACTTTTTGTCAAATGTTTAATTTTGCACCCAGACATGTTGAGCCTCCTTTCCAAGCCAGTAATTTAAGAAACTGAACTATATGAAGCGCCAAAGTACCATTCTGGTCCTCTGAGCACACGCTTCCAAACAATTGGCTTAGGAACAGTTCTCAGATGTCGTCATTACTTGGGAGAAAGGGAATGTGGCATTTAATATGTGGCAGTTTATCGCTATAAAATTAAAGATTGATGCAGATCATTCCTTTTGCAACTTTTGTGTAGCAGATGCTAGCATAGATTTTGACACATTTCTTTTTGTGGCCCCAAATGCTAATAATTAAGAGGAGTAGCACAGAACTCATAGCCCAAGACGAACAAGGGCTAAGGTGGCTTCAAGTCACCTTCATGCCTTCCCAGTTCTAGGCTACTCTGGGGGCCAGAGTAACCAGTGGTGGAATTTTAACAGCCCCGCTCGAAATCACAGCAGGCTGGCCTATGGGTGGCTATGCTTCTCAGAATCTCTGCAGTGTTCTGGGCTGGTGCTATGCGCCTCCTGCCCAAAGCATACTCCCTGTGCTAGGGTTTGTGAGGGAGTCCTGCAGTAATCTTCCTCAGTTTCTATACTAGGGGAAATTCTCCCCCAGCTGGATTCAGGGCTTTTCAAGACCCTTTGTGCCTCTCCAGCACTTGTAACAGGCATAAAGGGACAAGAAAGAGGTGAGAATCTCACGCATCATTTCTAATTTTCCCTCTTCTATTTAAGTAAGAGCTTGACCATCAGTTAGCAAAACCAAGGATGTCTTAATGGATAAATCATAATTTTCCATATTACTTACTCAGTGTCCACATTTCTTTTTGCTTCTCTGCATACAGTATGGCAAATATACATATCTAGAATATCATTCAAATGTCTCTGTACAATTGTTAGCAGTTTGTCCCAATTTATTGAATATTCAGAATATTTGCTTAAAAATTCTGGTAAAGTTAGTAACTGGAGAAGGAGCATCAAGTAACCTGGATCACAAGCAAAGATCTGCTTATTCCATACGTTGCAGGGAGAAATTAATTCTGCTTCCAAATGTTCTCTACGTTAAAACAATAATAATAATTCCCATCAGTCTTCGGTTTGCTTATATTGCAATAACTGGGATACTGCCACCCCATGCCATCATATGAGTACCTTCCATAGAAAATCAATAGCAAAGTTCACAGAGAACTTCAGTGGACTTCTCTCACACTTTTCCCTTTCTAGAGGTAAGCCTCTCTTTGAGGTAGAGTTGTGAGTTTCTTGTAGATCTTTTATTAATTTCCTCTTCTTTGGTTGGTTTGGTTTGTTTGGTAGGGCTTTGGGTAGAAGGGGGCTCGAGCAATTGCAGAAATGAGTGGCAGTGAGATACAGACTAAACTTTGAACTTGAAAAAAGAACAAGGACAAATGAAATGAACCGTTTGATGGCACTGTTCCTTGAGGAGCTTCAATTAGGCCTGATCTACACTGGGGGGGCATTGATCTAAGTTACGCAACTTCAGCTATGTGAATAACCTTAGACCTACTTCACTGCGTTGAGTCGACTGTGGCCGCTCCCCTGTCGACTCCACCTGTGCCTCTCGCGGCGGCGGAGTACAGGAGTTGATGTGAGAGCGCTCGGGAATCGATTTATCGCGTCTAGACTAGATGCGATAAATTGACCCCCGCTGGATCGATCACGGCCCGCCGATCCGGCAGGTAGTGTAGACATACCCTTAGATTCTAAAATTATCACCTGAATTTCAAACAAGGCAACAATTCAATTCGGTAAAGATATTTTACTTAGCCCAAAGGCTCTTTAGTACCTAGTACTCCGATTTGCTGTTCTACAAGAATGGTAATCAAAGAAATAATAAGGTAACAGACTCCATATTTCGCAGCTCCTCTGTCATTCTAATAAATGAGAGTGGAGAAGTGAAAAGAGCAATGGATAGCATCACTGGACAAATAGAAATCTAAGGGATCTGTTTCTGTGTGGTCCTATAAAATTGCATGAAATACACATTAAGGTCTGTTAATTCTGTAGTTTTTAGAGCCTAAAGATTTCTGACTAGTCTGAGATTTAGATGTGTGCACCAGACAGGAATCTTTTTGGTGGGGTGGGAGGAAATCTATTTGGGATTATAAATCATAAGAAACAATACATTTGAAAACCTTTCTGAACAGACTCCTTACACTTTATTTTAAAATAGATCTATTTTATATCATTTAATGTAAGAATTTCTGTATATCTATTGACAAATATCCTTCTATAAACAAAACAAAACTCTGAACTATGTCAAACAAAATTTTTATTTTAGGAATATTTGTATTTAGGAATGTAAATATATTTTATACATTTATAAATATATTTATTTTAAATAAAATAATGTAAGTATTTAATTATTTAAAGCAGCAATGAAATTGAAAAATAGAATACAATATACATTTATAGCTACCATGACAGAGTACAAAAACTGATACAAGTGAGTACAAACCTGTGAATCATCATTTATTAGTGTATTTTTGAAAGATTATCAAGAGCACTTGGAGTTTTAGGAGGTGCTCTTTTATTGCAGAGTAGTAAAAATTCAAATTAATAAATAAATCATATTACAAAGTGAAGAAGCAGGTAAAATGAAGACGGTAAATATTGATGCACCGTGTAATCCAGGCAGAGAGAAGATCTGAGTCTATATCTTCTATCTCCCAGTCTAAAGTCATTCTCCCACTCTTTCTTGCTCTTTTGCCCAATTAATATTTAAGCATTTATAGAAAGTCGAACAGCTTCAATAAGAAAGATTGACTGCAGAATAACCTATAGTCCTGTGGTAAGGATACTTACCTGGTAGAAGCGAGACCTGAATTCAAGTCCCTGCTCCAATGAGTATTTAAATATTTGTGCAATGTGGAACCGTTTCAAAAGGAGACACTGAGAGCAACCAACCCCTGAATAGCCTGTAAACTTGGTGATTAGGATGCTCACCTGACAGGAGATAGATCTGAGTTCAAGTCTTTGCTCCAGAGTGGGGACTCAAACCTGGACCGCCCATCTCCAAGGCAAGTGGCCTCCTAACCACTGGGCTAAAGGTTATAAGAAGGACATGCGCATGCACACACAGTTTTTTGAAGCTGAGTGGACTTTTCCAATTTGCTGACAAATTCCAACAATTTTCAGAACCAAAATGAATGGTTTGTTGGCTGAAAAAAATCAATTATTCGCCAGGGTAGTAATTACATTAAAACTGATCACTCTAGAATGCTTAACAAAGTAAAATGATAAAACTTAAAATCTAACTAGTTATGTTGTTCGTTACTCTATATGAGACATTCACCTCTTTGCTATTGTATAAATGTAATTTCTTCATGGGAAGCATAAACATTTTGTAAGATGAGCATGAGAAGGAGCAGTCCAATACTAAAAAGTTTGTGTGATTTTGTGAGAAATAGTATGGAAATATTAGAAAGTCTCTAGCCAGCTTAAGCCAGCAAATTCCTGAGTCTAGGAATTGATAAAAACAGTAGGCTGCCTTTTATTACAAACCGTTCTGTTTTATTTTTACATTCCTATCAGGCACCTCCACAGAGAACGACTGTGCTTTTGAACCAGACTACGCTATTCCACCACTCCCAGTGACCGAAGGTATGCAGCACATTCGGATTATGGAGGGCATGTCTCGCTCTCTTCCATCCTCCCCCTTACTCACACATCAGTCTATCAGTGTTCGGCTCCAACCTGTGAAGAAATTAACTGGTAAGGACTTTAAATAAGTTCAGTGGGGCTTTTAAAATCGGTCAGTGCAAAATTTTAGATAAAGCTCACCAAACAAGTTTCTTTGCACAAATCTTCATTAGTTAACTACATGGCCTGCTGGAGTCACAAGATTTTGTAATTGGAATATACACCCATGTTTGCAATATTAAATTACTGTAGGAAAATGGGTTGGATCTCAGTTTAACAGAATGACCTATCTAGTCTTTAAATAATCATCTGGTTTGCACACATTCTAGTTTTTCAGGGATGTTGTAAGTAGTACCAGAAAATACTTAATTCCAGTCTCCTCATGAATCAGTTTGCTCAAGTCAGGCCAACAGATGGAGACATTTCAGCAGTTTAAGTAACATGTTAAATTTTTGCATGCTGAGAGAAAGGGACTTCAGCAAACTGTACATTATTTGTTGCAGCACATAGAGTGACATTTCATGTATGTTTTTAAACAAGTTTATTTTAAGTAATTTATTTGGTTTCTGTGGACCAGATCTGTAAAGGTATTTAGGTGCTTAAAGATGCAGATAGGCATCTAATGGGATTTTCAAAAGCCCCTCAGGATTCAACTCCCCCACTAGGTGCTCAGAGACTGGTCATCATAGGGACACTGCAGCTGGGATTGGCAGGGAAAGCGCAGGGGCTGAAGCCATCGGGAGCCTGGGGCAGAGTAGCAGGAGGGGAGTGGGATGGAGCCACTGGTGCCTGACAGGCCAAACAGAAGGCCCTTTGAGGCCAGATCTGGCTCGTAGGCTGTTAATTGAAGCACACTGGTCTGTAAGTACCTACATGAAGAACAAATATTTAATAATGGACTCTTCAGTCTAGCAGAGAAAGTTATAACATGGTCCAATGGCTGGAAGTTGAAGCTAGACAAATTCAAACTGAAAGTGAGGTGTAGATGTTTAACAATTAGAATAATTATCTAGGAATTATTTTAGGGGAATTCAATGGCCTATGTGCAGCTAGATGATCACAGTGATCCTTTCTGGCCTTGAAATCTATGAACTCTTCCAACTTTTATCTTGGCTATTTAGATTGTGAATTCTACAGGACAAAGATTGACTCTTACTATATGGTTGTATAATGTCTATTACAATGACACTCTAATCCTGGTTGGGGTGTCTAAGCACTATTGTAATAAAAATAAAAATTAATAATAATGCAATGGTAGATGTAGTGTATGTTTCTGTAATATCAGTATTGACTTGATCCCTTGGAACTGTGGGTTCAGTTTAGTTGTAAGCTCTGATAAGCAGCATTCAGTGCTCCGTTATCTTCACAGCGGATAGCTATCTTTGTGTTGTGACACAGCATGTATGCTTAATTAATTGTGAGTGCAAAACTGGAGACTGCTTCTCTAAGTTAGGCTTTGTGTGCTTTCCCACTGATAGCTCTGCCCCTTGCGGTCAACAGAAAAATGAAGCAAATTAGAACTCATCCCATCCTTCAGTTTGGGTTCCAGCCTCCCATTTCCATTATACTGTAGGATTCTTGCTGTCACAATGATAGACACATGTAAGAAAAAAGAAAGATGACTTACCTGTTACTGGAGCACTGAGAGTATCTTGCCTTTGCAGAGTTGCACATGTGTCATCAGGGCTCCATGAATCAAAACATTTAGTGTGAAGTTATGTAAGGGCCCATCTCCCCACTGCCCATAGTTCTTTTGCAGCAATTGAGAATATCAAATGAGGACTCCAAAGAAGCAGGGAACTAGGATGAATGAGCCTGGGTCTTCCCAGGCAATATACTTTGAGAACTCCAGCTATGGATGAGTAACTTTCCTTTCTGCATTAATGGTTGACAATACAGATCAACTAACACAAACAAACTGTGGAGTGGGGCTGAGAATAAAAACAAAATAGTTTTCCATGTGATTGTATTTCTTCAGTTAACAATTGTTGGAAAACTCCTATAAAATATAAAAAATGTGTTATAAGAATTACATATTTTTTGGACTTCCCCTACAAAATGTTTAACCATATGGAAGGGCTGAAGAGTTGTTTCTAACATTTGATGTTTCTTTCAGTGACTTTACATGTCTAAGAATGGAAGTGCCTTTTTTGTTAACAATAGGTACATCATTGTTTGCACAAGACTGAAAACAAATAATTGCTTAAAATAATGATTTTTGTTGTTGCTGGTGAATATTTAAATGATTACAATAAAGGAAACACTCTTCCTCGGACTAATGATCCGCATATAGGCCATTAGTCCCAAGAGATCATTACTCTCCATGGAATGCCCTGCAATGAAGACATTATTGCTATTATAAATGAATAGCTCAGAGATAATTTAAAAATGGTTTTCATGTGGAATGCATGCATGTGATCCCCCAAATAATGGTATTGGTGTGATGGTCATGTTGCATCTTTGGCTGTACTGGACATTTCTAGAGAATTAAAGACTGGTATATTGGTTACATGCCAGTCCTTTGCTAGATTTCCATGTAGTTTATAATATTAGCTATATATAGCTACATCTTTGATTTTGTTAGAAGTTTGAGAATTCTCCCAATCAGAAGCAGGGAAGGTGAGATTTTCCTCTGAAATACTAGTTTAAAATTCACTTCTGAGTAGTACATCATATTTCCATGCAAAAAGGCTTTTTTGCTGTTTACTCGTTGTTTTGAAATTGAGGACAGATCATTTTTACTAGGCACTTAAGTTTGAAGAAATATGTTTAATTTAAATTAAGTTTTAAAATGAATGCTTCAGAGAAAATGTTTGTAGTATTTGCCAATTCAGAGCTGGAAAAAATATTTTTAGATTTCTTTTTAGAAAAGGTGTCTTTTTCCTATTTCACATGTCAAATCTTGACAAAGATACTTGGACCAAAGTGAAAGTATCTCCTTTTGGGTGAAATCATGACTGCATTAATGTCAGTGACAAAACTTCTCTTGATTTAACTTGGGCCTGAATTTCTCTTCCTTCAATTCACCTTAAAGCTAGAGGATTCAGTAAGAGCCTCCCTATTAACCATTTTAAACAGGGTTCAAGGTTTTTAGGTCATTGAGCAATAACATTGAAAAGGACTCAAAATCTCACATCATCAGTATAAAATATGCTTTCTCCTTTACATCCCAAATAATTTTGGCAATCTTGAACAATAGTTTCCTCTCCATATGACCCCATTTTGAAACAAGACAGATGCAGAGTTACAGACCAACTTAGAGATGCCAAACTTAAGGTGGACTGGAGGGGTTAGATGTCCTGTTACAGCCAATTCATGTTGCTTTTAAGAGGTTCTTCTTCATGGGACTGAAAGCAACATCTCCATAGTATTTTCAACATTACTGACACAAGCAGAGATAAATTGGGGTTAAACTAGGTCTAATTTATGGCAGCACAGAGACAGTAAGTTAGAGTATTGGGTGGGGACAGATGAATATGCTGTTTATTTCAATTTTCAAATCAATCTGTATGCCTGTATAATAAAGCTTTTTGGGGACAGGTAATATGTCTAACCCTGAAAATCTCTGTGTAAATTTGCAGCTCTATATAAATTACCTTTAATAGTAATAATAGTAAAGGTCCAGTAGAAAGTAGAAAAGCATGTAACGAGTAAAATAATAAAATAAGAGAGCAACAAGAATTAGATTTCAATAGCTAATTATCAGAAACTTGGGCTATGGAATTCCACACTTTTGCAGTTCATTGTTAACAGATAACTTTATTTTTTTCCCCTCTGACACTAGTGTGCATAATTTTAACACTCCATCATATACTTTCAATGTCCAATTCATTTGAAAGATACTCTTATTATAAGAAGAACAGGAGGACTTGTGGCACCTTAGAGACTAACAAATTTATTAGAGCATAAGCTTTCGTGGACTATAGCCCACTTCTTCGGATGCATATAGAATGGAACATATATTGAGGAGATATATATACACACATACAGAGAGCATAAACAGGTGGGAGTTGTCTTACCACCTCTGAGAGGCCAATTAATTAAGAGAAAAAAAAAAAACTTTTGAAGTGATAATCAAGCTAGCCCAGCACAGACAGACAGTTAGATAACAAGGAATTTCACCATGATTTCAATAATTTCCATCCCACCATCAACCTCAGCCTAGATCAATCCACACAAGCGGTCCATTTCCTGGACACTACTGTGCTAATAAGCGATGGTCACATAAATACCACCCTATACCGGAAACCTACTGACCGCTACACTTACCTACATGCCTCCAGCTTCCATCCAGGACACACCACACGATCCATTGTCTACAGCCAAGCTCTAAGATATAACCGCATTTGCTCCAATCCCTCGGATAGAGACAAGCACCTACAAGATCTCTATCAAGCATTCTTAAAACTACAATACCCACCTGCTGAAGTGAAAAAACAGATTGACAGAGCCAGACGAGTACCCAGAAGTCACCTCCTACAAGACAGGCCCAACAAAGAAAATAACAGAACACCACTAGCTGTCACCTTCAGCCCCCAACTAAAACCTCTCCAGCGCATCATCAGAGATCTACAACCTATCCTGAAAGATGATCCTTTACTCTCACAGATCTTGGGAGACAGACCTGTCCTCGCTTACAGACAACCCCCCAACCTAAAGCAAATACTCACCAGCAACCACACATCACTGAACAAAACCACTAACCCAGGAACCTATCCTTGTAACAAACCCCGATGTCAACTCTGTCCACATATCTATTCCAGTGACATCATCATAGGACCTAATCACATCAGCCATACCATCAGGGGCTCGTTCACCTGCACATCTACCAATGTGATATATGCCATCATGTGCCAGCAATGCCCCTCTGCCATGTACATTGGCCAAACCGGACAGTCTCTACGCAAAAGAATTAATGGACACAAATCTGACATCAGGAATCAAAATACTCAAAAACCAGTGGGAGAACACTTTAACCTGTCTGGTCATTCAGTGACAGACCTGCGGGTGGCTATATTACAACAGAAAAACTTCAAAAACAGACTCCAACGAGAAACTGCTGAGCTAGAATTGATATGCAAACTAGACACAATCAACTCTGGTTTAAATAAGGACTGGGAATGGTTGGGCCATTACAAACATTGAAATCTATCTCCCCTTGTAAGTATTCTCCCACTTGTTATCTAACTGTCTGTCTGTGCTGGGCTAGCTTGATTATCACTTCAAAAGTTTTTTTCTCTTAATTAATTGGCCTCTCAGAGGTGGTAAGACAACTCCCACCTGTTTATGCTCTCTGTATGTGTGTATATATATCTCTTCAATATATGTTCCATTCTATATGCATCCGAAGAAGTGGGCTATAGTCCACGAAAGCTTATGCTCTAATAAATTTGTTAGTCTCTAAGGTGCCACAAGTCCTCCTGTTCTTCTTTTTGCGGATACAGACTAACACGGCTGCTACTCTGTGACCTCTTATTATAAGGAATCAAGTTACCCTGAAAGCACACATCATGGATCACTGCATTCTTTTCTGACTTTTTTTCTCTCACTGAGTGATGTTGCTCTTCTGGTGCTTTATAGTTCTTGAAATTCTAGGTGGGCATATACTCCTATGCTTTGCTCTTTGTTCTTGTGCACTGATACTTGGTCATTGTTGTCTGATCTGTTCTCTGAGCTTCCCTACCTCTCTGCTTTGAAGAATAAACAAAAGGAAAATGGGAGGAGAGATTTATCTGCCATGTTAAGGAACTTTGTCCCTAGCAAAGCTCCCACATCCTCAGGTAATAACCCTCTGTTTACCACCCAGCAGTATTTTCTGTGGTGGAATGAACTCAAGGAGTGTAAGATGGTGTTCCCAAAACAGAGAGAAAATTGAGGACCAAACTAAGGGTGCTCTCTCTGTCCTAACCCCCTCACATACCCTGCTCACCACCATACCCTTCTCACACAGTCACTTCCCTGCTCCCCACGGTGGTGCTTGCTGGTGTTGGGGGAACTGGGGATGGCTAGTGGGGCAGGTAGATGGACATGGGCTGAGGAGAACTGTGTGTAGGGAAGGGGGTTGTGTTAGGGAGACATGTGGTATGCAAAAGGGGCTCTGGGCGTGGGAATGCGGGAGAGGAGATCAATCCCCAAGTGTTGATGTATCTGGGGTTTTTTTGTGGACTCCTGCTCCTCACCTCAGCTTCATCCATGGCTCTGCCTTGATGTACAGGGGAGCTGAGATAGCAGTGCCACAAGGAGCTTTTCTGGCATTAATGCCTTGGCATATAGAGACTGAACTCCCCATCCCAGGCCCATGCCAGTCTACTACTCTGGTTTCACTATCACAGGAACTCCCCACACATGGCCCTCTTCTCTCCCAGATACCATGTACATCTATGGCTTCCCAACATTTTCCTGCCTTCACCATATACCTGTTTACCCACCTGTCCCCCTCCTAGAATTCTCTTGCACTCTTCCACTTATTAACACCACTCATCCTCTCCACACCCCCCACCCAACCCTGCTCTCACCCACCTCATGCACATTTTAATGTTTTTTAAAACATGCTAGCTGGTCACAGTCAACCCCAGGGGAGTCAAAGCTTGACCAGTTGACACCTTTTTATGTGTGTTAAATCCGATCTACATTTGTGTTTTTAAAAAAGAGATTAGTTAATATGCATTTTTAAACAACATCTATTTTTCTAATCTAGACATGGCCCAAGGCTGTTGACCTTCAGAGTGTGCTGCAAGGTTGTTCAATTCACTCTGGGTGAAACAGGTTTCACCATTCACAAAGCAGGAATAATTCACTGGTGTTTGTGTGCAGCTCCATGGAGACGGGAGGACAGAATTCACCATCACAAATTACATCAGGCCTTTAGGGTGCATGGCCTCTGTTCTTGCCTAGGGGCTGAAGTAATTGGAGACTGCCTTTCCAAGTCCTTTAAATAAGGAGTTTGTAGTAGTCCCTCCTACAGTGATTTAATTGAGGCCAGCTAAAAGCCTCCTCCCTCTGTAACAAAACTGTGAAGTTGCCCCTTGGTGGCTGCACTGCCTGCCACCCTCCCCCATGGAAAATGCAAGTGGGATTCGGCACAGGACCTCCATACTTAGGGATGGATTTCACCCAGAAGGTTTTGAATTTGTAAGACTATGGTGCCTTTTTTGTTAGACTCCATATAGTTCTTAGTCTGTCTATTTGCTAATCTGTGTACGTTCACTTAGTCTTTTAGTAAAGCACATTGTAATACTTGATAGATAAATATAATTGTTCTCCCAAATATTTATCCTCTGCTTCTCAGGGTGAGTTTACCAAGACAATTTCTCAGTATATAGATGAACTTCAGTATTATCTACATTTGAGATTTTGGGCAGCCAAGTCCAGGAACAAAGATCAAGTGTAGTATCTGTTCTTATCAGCTGAAATAAGGTTATACTCAGTAACATTTTTCTTTAGATAATCATGAAGCTTGCTTTGTTCTAGGTCATCTTCAGAGGCATATGGTAAAAATTAACCCTTTTAAAAACAGACACTGTAGCTTATTCAAAGCCTTTCTTGGCAGTGTTCCCCAAAACACTCTTTTAAGATTTGCATTAAATCCAGATTTTGTCACGGAAAAGGAAAGGACAAATTCCTATAGTGGACTTTGTACTAAATATTAGAACTTACTACCATATTGACAAATATCTTGTGAAAGATAAATACTGTAATGGCTACAGTATTTTCAGTGTCTAAATATTGATACTATGCCACTGTTGGTTTCAAACTTAATATTTTATTTATCGGAAACTACTGATAAATCAGTAACTACACAGTGCAGGAATTCACTGATCTCTTTCAGTTCTTGCTTTTAGTTACTGAGCTGCCACACATGAATGGCTTTAGAATTTGTTAGAAGTAATATCTGATATATAATAAAGAAAACTTGAGTCAATTTCTGATCCACATTGATTGCCCTCCACTTCCACTGAAAGGAGTGAAGAGTGCTCGGCACCTAACACGATCAAATGTAAAATTTGTAAGACTATGTCGCATATCATTCTGTTCCCTCCAAAAATTCAAAATATACAAAATGTTCATTTTTCAGATCTAATTCTTATTATTTTCAATGTACCGTGTTTTTACTTTATTTAAGGCTACTCTTAGGAGACCTGTATTTTACAAGTTCTATATAACATCATCCATGTGATAAATAGGGAGTTTATTATGATCCACATTAGAACTGAGAGTCAGTTTACAAGTGGCCTTATGTTAAGGACAATCATATTACAAAGAGGTATATAATTATAATAAGGAAGCCTTGTAATTCTGTACCTGAAAGCTAATCTACCTGCATTGTTTTCATGAGAATGAATATAGAATACTCCCAAATGAGCATTTCTAATTACTCGAGGAGTGATGGTAATGGAATTATTAGTCTTTCTAGTCTGTTTTGGAGAATGAGATTATAAAGACAAGTATGCTTTTTAGGTTGCAAACAGGAGTTAGCATATGATTCCTAAGCTCTTTTTATAGGACCTTGATAAAAGTTTTAAAGGAGTTTTTCACATATTTCCATTTTCTTTTAAAAGCAAAGTCCTGCATCATGTGGCACAATATGGCATAATAGTTGCTTTGTAAATCGATAGGCCAACAGAAGGTTGTGAGCTTAAAGCATTTTTGTGATCTGACATGTCTGCTGAAATAAGGAAAAGTTTGGATTAAATGAATTACTACCTTTTCCTTAATTTTATAGGCGATAATACTTTGATATATATGATTCTTCAGCTGTATGTATGCTGTTTTCTGATTTTGAATAGAATCAGTAATATTCATGAGAATCAGTTGGGGTTGGTCCTGCTTTGAGCAGTGGGTTTGACTAGATGACCTCCTGAGGTCTCTTCCAACTCTAATCTTCTATGATTCTATGCATATTGAACTAGCTAAAGTTGTGTTAGAATTTCCATTGAAAATCCTGTGTTTCCAGTGTTTACTATCTCTGCTCTTTGAAAATGAAACAACCTGAAAATTGATATACAAGCTGTAAACCCCAGATGCAAAGATTTGTTTTTAATTACCAAAATATATATTTTAATGGGCATCTCTTCATTTATGACGTATGAAGAAATCTGGCTTGTACCTGGCTTCACATACGTTTTTGTTTTTTTTCTGGCTACATAGCTGCCGATAGGCATAGAAAGGTTCCAGGGAATTGCTTCTTAGTGGGGAGTAGATTTTGAACTGAGAGTAACAGAGTTAAATGCTTGAACCACGGTTTGAGAACATGATGTAGGTGTAGGTCATATTTAGATCATCCTATGACGTTACAGGCAAAAGAAAGACCTTTATTAGAAAAGTTGATTTGTATTTGATTTCTTAATTGAAAGTACCACGGGCAACAGTAAATAAAATTCTGAGTTCAAGCCATCCCAAATCTTTAATTCATACTTATAATATGCTGTGAGGATATTATAACACATATGGGGGCAAATTATCTTGTCAGTTACACTGACATACATTCGGAGTAACTTTATATTTTCGCTAGTGTAACTGAGAGCAGAATTCGGTTCATAGTCTTCTATAAAATACTCTTAACCAAGTTATAAGCTTTTGCTAATGACTTGTGTACAGGAATATATGGGCCTAGTGAGGTAAGTTAAGGAAGCTGATATCTTGGAAGTAATTTGAGTTCATGTTTTTTTCATTAACCAAAATATATTTGTAAAAGAACACTTTTGGCAAAATTTGACCTGCAGTCCACCCTTCCATTTCTAATTATTAAATCTATCTAATTTTTTGGGGGGCGGGGAGGACATGCTGTGGGGAGGAGGGTTTCCTCAGAACAAATACCTCCATGCTTTTTTGTTCCTCTTGCAGAAAATATCAACAGGGCCAGCCACTTATGAGAAACCCTAAAATCATAAAGTTATGTTGGGCATGTCATAAAGAAAATTTAGTTCAGGAACAGATTTCCATTTCAAGTGGTCATCAAACAAGCATGGAGAGGGAAATGGACTAGGATGATAAGATCCCCAGAAATATAGCTTGAGGCTCCTTCTCCCTTTCTTGTCCCCCAAATGTATCCTGTGATTCACAACTCTTAGCTTTTGTGGCAGAAGTGACTTTTGCAAAGGGATTTGAAAGTGGTGAAGGAGGTGGCTTGGTGAATACATTCAACGTAGACGTTACACTCATAAAGAAGCATGGTTTTGAGATTTAGCCAGGAAGAGGTCATTCACGACTTTAGCAAGAGCAGTTTCTGTGGAACAGAGAGCGTTGACACTGATAACAATTGATTCCAGTAGTAAGTTTTGAGGTGAGGAGGTAAACACCAGGGTTGTAGGCATCTCAATCAGTGAGTATTGAGTTGAAGGGGAAAAGGGTGATTGGACTGTAGTTGAAGAGACCAACAAGCAATAGCAAGACTTTAACGTATGGAAAGGAGTGTAGTCTAGCTTTATTATCCTACTGTCTTTAATGTGAATTCTGCATGAATAAAGACTATAGGACTGGACCAAAACTTCACATTAAATATGTGAAATATTTTGGGCTCTGAAAAGCAACTTTCATCTTAGCAACAAAGAAGCAGGAGACGAAAGCTATAATTCTTTCTGAAAAAGAAAGCATTGGAGCACTGACAAATTCAACGTTTTGGAAGAATCTTCAAGCTGCCTCATGTTAAGAAAAGTTAACTGTCACGTGTGTGTTCTTCTGGAAAACAGATTATATGAAGCTCAGGCTTTACCTAAAAGGAATTGTTTCCCATTCCTTCTGGAAATACTGTTTTATTTTTAAAAATATCCTGCACTATAGTCCAAAAACCTAGAGTCTACTGGGATGCTTAGAACTATTTTTACTTTATGCTGTGGTCCTCTGGGGTTTCCTTTTCTATAATGAAAAGTCTAAGAATGCAGATATGTTTTTCTTCAGAAGAGTGACATGGTAAAAATAAGGTTATTTTAAAATATTAGTTATTTATTTTAGAGCCAAGAAATGTCCTAGAAGATATAAAAAACAGCTTGGAATGGTATCCAGTTTCATATTAGCTTAGTCTGTTTTAATGCTTTATTATAATTCGTTTCCAGTTATCAATGCATTCTTTATATGTAAATAAATGATATGCTCATTACTACCCTAAATAATCTGGTAACATTGTGTTTGTAATGAATTAGTAATTATTTATATAGTGTGAGACACTCTGCTGACAGATAGGAAGGCAAGTTCCTTGCCCCAAAGAGCTTAGAATATGAAAAATCCTAAGAATTAAGTACAGTGTTCCTCTGAAAAGTGCCATGTTAAGGCCAAGATTTTTTTTTGAACGCCCACATGCATTTTTACTTTTATTTAAGAGAAGCTTTTTAAATTGTTTCTGCCTTTTTGATTCTGCCAGGTACTTTCTATTCTTGTCATATGTGTCAGTGATTCCACACTGTGCAGAGGTGTGGGCTCGGTATGCCCAATCTGTGCAGAGACTGCAGTAGTTACCCAGCTCCACAGGCATGTTCACGCTATCCTCTGGAGAAACTTCTCACCTTCTCATGGACCTTCCAAAGTTCCACTGATCCACATAGTCTGTGGGACTTCAGGAAGGACAAGTATAGATCAGTCTGGTTGTCCATGACTGGCCTTGCCAATCCTGCCACGCAGATCCGAATCGCATGCTTGGTACCCCTACGACATTTAAGGCTTCACAGTCTTGTTGTTATTGCTCAGAACTTAATCAAGTTTAAGGCCTGCACTTACTGAGATTTTCTTATTTGTGGATTAAGTACAATTCCCTATTCCTTTTGTGAATGACATTCAGTGGGTTACCCATGCTCAGCTTGCAGCTCCTCTACATTGACGGGCAAGTATAATGGTTAATCCTTTGATGACTCTACCACAGTTCTTGGACCTCCAATCTCCAGGCTTTTACAGACTTCCAAATCTTTACACTCTTTCTCCAAAGGCCTCCCTTTCTGAAATGGACTGTTTAGGTGCTGTAGGCCTGACCTGCAAATTCATCAATATTTTTTCAAGAACCATATGAGGGGACTTATTTAAATATCAAGATGAATCTGTATTTTGACAGCTTATTAAAGCTGTTGACCATTTTTCATCCTGCTGAGAAGCTAAGGGTTAAGATTAAGTTAAAGAAGCCTCCCTTTTTGCTACTTTGTTGTTTCTCTGGAGTTTCAACTTTGTTTTATCCTGCTGTTCTTTTTCTGCTGTAGTCAGTTTGAATCCATAACATCTAGTTTTTACATTTCCTGACTTCAACGACGTATGGCCCATGTCTTTCTCTTCTCCCATACTATGAGAGAGGATTAAAGGACGGAAGGTCATGTTGTGCCACCAGCAGGGGAAAGAAAGGCCGAGTGCTGAAACACTGCCCCCGATTATATAAACTTAATCTAGTTTTCTCCTTACGGTTTTATTTTCTTCTCATCTTGGAAGCATGGGGGCTATGCCTCCCCCTCTCCCGGTCAGGGACACAAAATAAGAAGAAAGAGGAGATAGGGGAAACAAGAGTAAAAACACTGTAAGAAGCCTGATAATGCTTTTCTTTGAGTGATTTCATATGTGCATTCCGCTCTTGACGTCTGCACACTCAGCGCACGGCTGTCAGAATTTTTTTCCCCTCAGACCTGTTGGGCGGCTCAAGCTCCCTCTGGTGCCACATGCCATTGTCATGAAGAGCTGCCCTAGCCCCTCTCAGTTACTTCTTACTGCCCTTGATGGTCATTGGAACCCCTGTTCAATACCAGAACAGTTCTCTCTCAGCTTTGTGTATGATATTGTATATAATATAATTGGTCTAGTAGTTAGCATAGTTAGTAAGTTTTAGTTGTGTAAAAAAATACCAACGAAGTTTTTTGGACTTGTTTCTCCTCGTTTCAAGGTTTCTGCTGATAGCACTAAGGTATGCCCCAGTTGCTGGGCTTCAAGCCGTGTGCTGCTTGCTCGAGACCTATGCCAGTGAGTGACCCGCACAATGGTTGCCTGAAGAGCCTAGGTGAAGCACACATGAAAGACTGGTGCCAGATTTGCAGGGAATTCAAACCTGGAAAAAAGGAGGACAGGGAGGCTAGGCTGAAATTTCTGCTAGTGGAGGCAATACTGAGGCCATTGTCTGAACCATCCTAGTCTGACTCAGTGCTGAATGCTGCAGCTTCAGTGAAAAGTGCACCTCTAGCATTATCAGAATCCCAGCAGTGAGCTCCCTCACCTAGGCCAGGAAAGATATAGATGGGCAAGAAGGAATCAGATAGAGTGCACCTTAAATCTAAGCACTTTTCCTCCTCCAAATCAGTGCCTAAGTTGGTATAGTTGGCTCTGGCACAGCAAAAGGTTCCGTCGAGTCTGGTGCTGCCAACGTAATTGGCAGCTTAACAAGATACCTTCTCACAGGAAGAACCTCTGATTTCTGGTACATCAAAATCACTACCGGTTCACCGTACTACCATTTAGCTTGTCAGCTGCTCCCAGTGTCTTTACAAAAGTTATGGTAGTAATAACTATATTCCTACGAAAATCAGGATTTCATGTTTACCCCTACCTGGACAACTGTCTTGTCAAGGGCCGATCCAGACTGCGAGTACAGAGCAGTGTGGCCCTGATCCGGTCAGTGTTCAATGACGTGGGACTGCAATGCTGAGAAATCTCTCCTCTTCCCAGTCCAGAGGATAGAGTTTATAGCAGCTGTACTGGACTTGTCTCAAACGAGGGCTTTTCTTCTAGACTTCACATTCCTGGCAATCTAATCAGTTGTTATAGATATGAAAGGTCACCCTATCACAACAGCACAAAACTGTTTGAAGTTTCTGGGACATGTGGCCTGCACCTAGGTGGTTCAATATGCCAGACTATGCCTCAGACTTCTGCAGGCCTGGCTGGCATCAGTCCATTTGCTGAGCCGCCATCAGCTGGACTCAGTGATGAGTGCCCTCTTATGTCCTCACATCACTAGATTGGTGGGCAAATCCAGGCAATGTATATGTAAGCATTCCATTTGCCTGCCCACAGGTGGCGCTTATGTTAGTGACAGACATGTCTGCTCTGGGACGGGGGTCCAGTTGGGTTCTCTACTGACTCACAGTCTATGGTCCTCAAAAGACTTAGCTTTACACATGAGTGTCAGACTGGCATGCCAAATATTTCCATAGCAGAACAGGTGAAGCCGCATGTTAATGCCTCACAGTGGCAATGTTCTTCTCCAGTCTGTCAAGAGGGGACTCTGCTCTGGGAGTTCTGTGTTGCCAATTCAATAGATCTGGAAAGCTCTTACCTGCTGGGGATCCAAAATGACCTAGCAGACCACTTGAGCAGATCGTGTGAGTAACCACAAGAGGTCTCTTTGTCCAGATGTAGCCAGATACATCTTCCAGAAGTTAGAGTTTCCCCTAGTATACCTATTTGCAACAAGGACCAACAGAAAGTGTCAGCAGTTCTATTCCTTATGGGGTCAGAGCCCGGCTTCCCTGACAGATGCATTTTTACTGCCATGGTGAGACAGGCTCCTCTATGCTTTCCCACCAATTCTGCTTATTCACAGGGTATTACTAAAGATAAGAGTCATACTCCTAGCCACTGCATGGACCTATCAATATTGTTTCTTCACACTCCTGGTGCTGTCAGTGAAATGTCCAATTTCACTTCCACTAGACTTAGACCTGATCTCCCAAGGTCAAGGTTGCCTACTCCACCTGAGCCTTCAGTCCCTTCACTTAACTACATGGATGCTCTATGACTAGATAGACATGTCCATAAGGTTTGTATTCTCAAGTGCAAAGTGCCTGCCTGTCCTCCCTGGGGATCTAAACTTAAGTATGATCAAGAACTAGCTCTATGGCCAAGCACGTTCTTCAGAGAGGCTATCTCATGTGGGGCTGGCCTTTCAGTTAGACATCATGATCCTACATTGCAGGATTGTGCTGAGAGGTCACATGTCTAAGGCTACTACAGGACAGGCCCAACAAGGACAATAACAGAACACCACTGGCCATCACATACAGCCCCCAGCTAAAACCTCTCCAGCGCATTATCCACGATCTACAACCTATCCTGGAAAATGATCCCTCACTCTCACAGACCTTGGGAGGCAGGCTAGTCCTCGCTTACAGACAACCCCCCAAACCTGAAGCAAATACTCACCAGCAACTACACACCACACCACAGAAACACCAACCCAGGAACCAATCCCTGTAGCAAACCTCGTTGCCTGCTCTGTCCCCATATCTACTGTGGCGATATCATCAGAGGACCCAATCACATCAGCCACACCATCAAGGGCTCATTCACCTGCACATCTACTAATGTTATATATGCCATCATGTGCCAGCAATGCCCCTCTGCCATGTACATTGGCCAAACCGGACAGTCCCTCCGCAAAAGAATAAATGGACACAAATCGGACATCAGGAATGGTAACATACAAAAGCCAGTAAGTGAACACTTCAATCTCCCCGGTCATTCTATTACAGATTTAAAAGTCACTATCATTGGATAAAAAAACTTCAGAAACAGACTTCAAAGAGAAACAGCAGAACTAAAATTCATTTGCAAATTTAACACCATTAATCTGGGCTTGAATAGGGACTGGGAGTGTCTGGCTCATTACAGAAGCAGCTTTTCCTCTCCTGGAATTGACACCTCCTCATCTATTATTGGGAGTGGACTACATCCACCCTGATTGAATTGGCCCTGTCAACACTGGTTCTCCACTTGCGAAGTAACTCCCTGCTCTCCATGTGTCTGTATATAATGCCTGCATCTGTAACTTTCACTCCATGCATCTGAAGAAGTGAGGTTTTTACCCACGAAAGCTTATGCCCAAATACATCTGTTAGTCTTTAAGGTGCCACCAGACTCCTTGTTGTTTTTGTAGATACAGACTAACACGGCTACCCCCGGATGCTTGTTACAATTTCTTGTGAATTTTGCCAGATGTAGGTGACTTCTACATCAGACACTTCCTAGAACAGTAATGTCGATCTTCTTTATTCACCACCATACTGTGAGAGTGTGCATAGAATTCACAGAGCAAAAGAAGCCCTCAGCTGAGAAAGGAGGTGGCTGTTGAATGACAAGCCATTTATTATATTAATAAATAAAGGGATTGTCCTGTGGGATGTATTATGCGTGGTCATGTGTGGAGGTCCTCATCCTTCTTGCTCATTATTCTGTGTTCTCTCGTTAAAGAAAAGATAAATGTTATTTATTACTTGTTGGGTTAGCCTTAAATTCAGGAGGAAGAGTTCACAGTGTTGCATATTTTCTTTTCTTAACATACTGTACTGTGTATAAATGCAAATTTATTCCAGTTTTACAGATATCTTTTAAATGCATTTGTATAGTAGGGCACGTATAGCAGTATTGATAAATAACATGTTTCAAAATCTCCCAGTGATTGGCAAGCTTGCAGCTTGATGCCAATAAATTGACAGTAAATTCAGGGGGACATTTTGCAGTTACCAGAATCCCAATAATTTTTTTCCATCAAGCCTTCCTAGCTGTGATTTTCAGTTTGTCCTTTTGCTTTTGTCTAATTTTTACTTTCAGTTGTTAATACCACACAATAAAAGCTTGATTCTTTTGGAAAAGGGGATGGGGGGGTTATTTCTGGGAAACCAAGTATTACAAAGAGAGGCTCTTGTCCAGCTGACAGTTGCCACATGGATTTTTCAATGTGACTTTCAGAGCAGAGAAAATTGTTAAGAAATGATCCAGTTGTAGGGTGTTATTTCATGCTCCTTAGTTCCTTCGTACATTTGTATGAGGCTAGCCCATTCATGCAGTGATTTCCATATCTGTGCAGTGACCGGATAGCAGTAGTGGTACCACTTACTTACATAATTGCCTTGGTGTCTTTGAAAAGGCTTTTTTCCTAAAGATTTAGTTTCTTAAGACTGCTGACAGCAAAATATAAGTGTATCCAACAGAAGATTTATATTTGAAAGGATTCTCCGGTGAGGAAAATTGAAGTATGAAAGGACTTTCAGTCTCTTAATAACATAATTATCTTTACGTTACAAGCAATGCTTTACTTAAATAACTTGGAATGTTCTGGAACTTGTAGAGGTGAATAACAGTGTAATTAGTAACGTAGGATTGGCGATATGTTTGGCTAGTTGGTTTAATGAGGGAGAATCTTGTCTGTTTTACTGTAGATAAAATCTGGATGAAAAGTCCCATTTTCAAGATGATTGTAGTAAACTGCATGAAAATGGGAATTTCTAGGCACTTTAGATTGTCAATGTGTGTGGTTGTGCATGTGTATGTAATATGTATGTGTGCACACTTCACATATACACATCATCTTGGACTGGATTCTTTGGCCTGCTAAGATTACTTGGTACCCCATAAGGTATCTCATTCACTACCATTACTCCAGTCTTATGCCAAAGTGGCACCACTGATTTCAGTGGCCTGGAAAGGGGTCTGCGCGGCTGAACCTGTGTCAATCCTTTTGGGAGTCGAGCACCAGAAGATTATCTTCTGTTTTGAGATAAGATTCCTGCAATAGTGAAGAACTAGGCGATGAAATAAGGCAAGAATAAGTCTACAGTCCATTAGTAGTGCCTTTGGGGATTAAAACTTCAGCTCTGAATAAAAGCTCTTAGATTTCTGAAGCATTCTGACAACTCTTTAGCTGTAATTGTTGTTCCTCCTGCCTGGCTGTATTAGTATGTCTAAAACAGTGGTCTCTAGCAATACTTTGCTTGAACTGGAACTTTGCTCCAATGCCAAGTGAGCAGAACCTACACGGCTCTCTTCACAGCACTTGAAACATGGAGTGTGTTGTGGCGAGGAGGGATTGTGGCTGGAGCATACTGCTCTCCAGTTGTTTCTATCTGGCCTCTGGTTGTTGGTTTGCAGCTTCTCCCCTCTTTCCTCTCTCTTGTCTGTGTGGAGGAAAGGGGATCCATCATTTAAGTATTCTCTAGGTTCACAAAGAGCTTGTTAAGCTCCGGCGCAGTTCTCCCAGGGGCTCCCATACCCAGCAGGGAAGCAGGCAATGAAAAAGTCAACTGTACTTTTCTCCTCGCTCTGGTGCAGTAAAGCAGGTGACCAACAGGGCTGCTGCCGAGCAGCTGCAACAGGGAAGACCAGCAGACTCTGGGACAACTCCTGGTTCACATCAGAGCTGCTCCTGGGGCTACAAGGGAGGTAGCTAAAGAGGCAGTGGCCTCTACCTACTCCCAAAAAAGAGAGGGCTACAATTCATAATCAGTCTCTTTCTATCTCAGAACACCAGCCCGGGAAGAAAAGTTTCCCTTCTTTTTAACCTGGTTAGGGCTTGTCCGCACACATTTTGTACCTATTTAACTATATTTACACTATTTGTACCTATTTAACTATTTTGGTTAAGAAACACATATAGTTGAATCACTACAAGCCCCTAGTGTGGATGCAGTTACAATGATGTAAAGGGGTTTCTGTCAGTATAGCTCATTTCCTAATTTAGCAACGTAATTTTAGGAATAAAGCTAAACACTCATTAAAGAAATGCAAAGAAACATGCAGCACAAAGATGCTTCCCCAGTAGAGGAAAGGATTAAATGTATAATGTTCTTGTTTTCAGAAACTGAACTTTTAAAATAATTAACTTGTCTGAATCATCTTTATGGACCAAAGTCAGTTCTCCATCAGTGATGCAGTGAATAATTCCCCACTCATTTGTGGCTTAGGACCATAGGATCACATCAGGCAACATGTTAGTAATTGTCCTCAGTTCCTCTGGGAAGAAAAGACTCTAACATTTTGATTTTTCTAACTGTCTTGTGTAGTCTGAAACTCTGTCAAACTCAGGAAAGCCCATAAATAATCAAAAGAGCCACAGTTTTCATTCTGATGAATAATATGAGGGATTAAAACTAAAATTCATGGGTAATAGGCTTCTTCTCCCACAGTTTACTTTTAAACAAATGTAGAGTTTCCATAGTTGCTGGGAATGAGTTTTAGATTAACGCACCTAATCACAATGTGTGGTACAGTTGGATGAGGTTGTGTTATACCACAGTGCTTGTGTTAAGAAATGTAATGTAAAAAAGCAGGATAAATATCCATAGAGATACAACAGGGATAGGTTGGAAGATATCTGGACATTTTGGTTGCTGCTTGGAGTAAACATTATAATTAAAAGGTAACAATAGTTGCTGCACATACACAGTAGTTATTTTCCAAGTACATTTGGTTAACATTTTCATTGTATGCCTAAAGTGTCTTATTAGTGACAAAAAAAATTTGTTGGCTCTGATTCAGGAAAGCGTCACTATTCTGGACAGCACTTTAGCAGATGGATTTGTGCATGTACTTCAGTGCTTTCCAGAGTCAAGCGCCATAGATAGTAACAGGGCAAGACTAAACTAGAAATATGAGATACTGTCCAGCCAGTGTCAGCCCCTGAAACTTTATTTTCTTGGGGTGAAATTTATCCAGTGTTGAGGTTTACAGGGTTTAATTTATGGACAGGGCCTTACTGGGGAAATAAAGAACTTCCTGCTTTTATACAGATTTTCTCATTATTGACTCTTTGTAACATCACTTTCAAACATAATTTTAATAGAAGCCCTGTTTATACAAGGAAAGCATTCTGATGAAGTAAAACAAGTAAATTAATCATGTTTTCATTAAATTTTGCATGCATGGATATTGTGGTATGAACTAAGAAACATGATTAGTTTGAATTATAAAGCCCTTATTTACTTTCTTGGAACAATACAGATTCTTCCTGTGATGTTATAAATTATCAGGACATTTTCATGTATAGTAACTAAATAATTTTTTAACCTAAAGGTTGTTGTACTGGATTGACTATGGAATTGGTAATGAGCTATAGATAGGTTTGGAAGTATTTAATTTTAAACTGTGAAAGTCAGCAATCATATATTTCTCCTTCTACACAAAAGCTAATGAAAAAAAAATCTGTTTGCTAATCACAGTTTGGAGCAAAGTTAATAATATATATGTTGCACTTCTAGACAACTATTGCATTTTTTTTGTCATCAGTTCTATCCACCACTGAGTTAATAATAAATTAATACTGTCAAATATGATTTTATTTCTGAATCTGTTGTGAATATTGACTTCCACAGTCAGAACAATTTATATAGTGAGGAGTACCTGTATGTTTTTTAGATTTCCTGCTTGTGCAAAAATTCAGGTTGCTAAAAAAGAAAAATGATGTGGAAAAACACTGATATTCATTGCAGTTAACAAAAAATAAAAAAATAAAATAAAATCCTTCCAAGCATAGTTACAAAGAGCCTCTCATCCCTAGGCCATCAGTATCGGAGGAGAAGATTTTAATACTCAAGGCAGAGGATAACCAGTGAATGGCCAAGAATTTCAGCCATTAAGACAGAAAAGAAGGGTTGGATTCTAAAATATATATATATTGCTGTAAAATAATCCAAAGCTTCATGGGTAAAACCATCACATACAATGGTAACAACATTTAAGCAGATGGAGAAGGAAATGAGGGAGGGAAATAAATAAATAAGAAGACAATAAAAGAGAGGGGTAAGTTCACCCATATTCCCAAATGCTTTTTCTTATGTGAACTATCCAATTATCAAGAAATTTAATATTTTTGGGTGAGAAAATCATTTGCAGAAGAATACCATAAATTCATAAACTTCTCCCTCTATCTATCTCAGGATTTTGTACTGTTGCCAATCACCACAGTATCTAAGTGCCTTCCATGGAAAATCAATAACAGTACCAAAGTCCTTAATGGACTTCTTAGAGTCTCTGGCACATCTCTCTTTTTGAAGTAAAATGTCTACTTGAGGGTGGGCTTTTGTTTTTGCTTTTCAGACTTTTATTAAAATCTAAAAAAAACCAAAAAACATATCCTTTTGTGGAGAAGTAGGGGTTTAGGAGTAAAAGGGGGTGTCAGTGTTCTGAATGTCAATTCTTCTAGTATACAGATCTTTTCAAACTAGAATATAACTGTGTATATAAGAAGAATTATAAGATTCAATGCCTGTTGAACCCATTCCACATCTCTTATAAATATCTGACTGAGCAGCCATCCCCAAAAGTTGAATTAGACTCCAGTTTCACCCGTCACACATTTCAAAGTTCATCTATATTAAGTTACAAGATTCTGGAGTGTTGGGTGCCCAAAACCCGGTTGGTTGCAGTGCTTCCAATATCTGCCAGAAAAAGGAATTATCATCTTGTTCATTTTGACTGGTATCCAGCTCCATTGTGTTATGATCTTACATTGAGATGCTAACTAATTTATTAAAACAGCACAAACACACATGAAAGACATGGAACTTTTGGCTCAAGAACCTGTGGCAGATCTCTTCCCCATTTAACTTTTTCTTCAAGAGGCAAGGAAGTCACAGAATTGCTGTGTGCAGTGTTCCCCATAACATTCTGAGCTTCCAAACTTAAAAACGTGGCTTGCTCAAAAAAGAAAAAGCTCTCTAGTACTGGAAACTTTTACCTCAAGATGAATAAGAACACACCTTGTCTGAAAATATAGAAAGAAAGGAAAATCTAATATGTTCAATTTGTGTCTAAGCTCTGTAAGGAATTTATTTCCATTGGAAAAACAAACTCCTCTGAAGTATTCCAGTGAATTAAAATCCATTCTCTTTTTGAAGCCATCTAACTTAGCAGGGGAAAGTGAGTCTTAGATCACATGAGTGTAAAGGAGGATAAATTACATACAATTTGGCACATGCCATCCCCTGTTCAAGCAAAGTGTGATACAGGTTTATGCATGTTGGTCCATAAAAGTTGTAAGACATTGTCCACACCTAGCAAACCACATTTCTTCCCAATGACCCAATTTCCAGGCAAGTATCACCTTAATGTGGGCAATATTGATAAGTACACATTTATATCCCGCAAAGAGAGTCCACCATGTGAGAGAGATTTATGCAGTAGTTTTAGTTGTCTCTTTCCCCGCCCAGATAAAATTAGTGATGAGTGTGTTAAGCAAAACAAACCACTGTGCAAGGACAGCAATGGAAAGCATCCAAAATAGATACAATACCAGGGGTAGTCAGTTAATTTCAGCCTCATTGATATGGCTGACCCAGATAATTGGAAGCAGTCCTCAGACATCTGTTTTCCTACGGAGATTGTGTGAGCAAATCTGGGAAATCAGCCTTATATGTGGAACACATGTCTTTGCATACCATAACCTCAGCTGTTTCAGAAAACAAAATACAAAACAAAACTCAGAACTTTGGGAATTGCATTAACAGAATGAAGGGATACTGGCGCTCGTTAGCAGTCTGTTCACATGAAAATGATCACTGTCAGGGTGGTGGGGCACTGAAATAGCCACAATCAGATGATGGTCATGCTATGTACTAGTACAGGGATTGGCAACGTTTGGCACGTGGCTCGCCAGGGTAAGCACCCTGGTGGGCCGGGCCGGGCCAGTTTATTTACCTGCTGACGCGGCAGGTTCGGCCGATCGCGGCCCCCACTCGCCGCGGTTCGCCGTCCTGGGCCAATGGGGGCGGCGGGAAGCAGCGCGGGCGAGGGATGTGCTGGCCGCGGCTTCCCGCCACCGCCATTGGCCCGGGACGGCGAACCATGGCCAGTGGGGGCTGCGATCGGCCGAACCTGCCGTGTCAGCATGTAAATAAACTGGCCAGGCCTGCAAGGGTGCTTACCCTGGCGAGCCGTGTGCCAAACGTTGCCGACCCCTGTACTAGTAGGACTCAGCTGACCAATGATGTGATTCTGCATCAGTGCATCTGGACAGAATCTCTGAGCCTATGCTTCCCTGTCTCCTTCTGTCCGGTAGAGTAACTCCTCACTTAATGTTGTATTTATGTTATTGAAAAATGCGAATTTAAGTGAAACGATGTTAAGCGAATCCAATTTCCCCATAAGAATTAATGTAAATGGGGGGGTTAGGTTCCAGGGAAATTTTTTTTTGCCAGACAAAAGGCATTATATACATTTTAAACAATTTTAAACAAGCAATTTAATACTACAGTCATCACTGCTGAAGCTTGGTTGAGGTGGTGGAGTCAGAGGGTAGAAGAGGATGGATTGTTCAGCTGCTCCTCTTGCTGTTCTTGCAAGCACAGGCACTGACTTTGCCGGGGGCAAAGGGCTCAACCCTCGGCCCATCCACTCCACCCCTTCCCCCAAGCCCCCCACACTTGACCCACCTCTTCTCCCCCTCCACTTCCTCCCCCTTTACTTTGCACGTGTCCTCGCTTCTCCCCCCTCCCTTCTGAACGCTGCAAGCCCGCTGATAGCCGCGGGCAGGAGGCAGGGGAGGGAGGGGGGAGGCACACTGAGTCCTTGCTCCTCCCCCCCTCCTGCCCAGGGCAATCAGCTGGCTTGCGGCATTCAGGAGGCAGGAGGGAGGAGCGAGGACTTGGAGTGCAGGTTCCCCCTCTCTCCCCCCCGCCTCCTGCCCAGGGCAATCAGCTGGTTTGCATTGTTCAGGAGGCAGGGGAGAGAGGGGGAGCCTGTGAGCCAAGTCCTTGCTCCTCCCCCTTCCCTCCTGCCTCCTAAATGCCTTTTGATTGAGAGAGTAGAAAACTCAAGCAGTCATCTGGCAAAAGACCTCTTAGTTGGATTTTTTGTATTTTGTGGAGGAAGAAGCAGAAAGGACTTGGCCAAGGCCTGGATGTGGTAGGGAAAAGGTGAAGGAAGAGTCAAAGCTAAGTGAGACTGCAAATCTGAGTGCTGGGAGAGGATGACGATAAAGTCTGCACTGAGTTGCCTTAATGTAGTTTTTTGTATGAAATTTCAGGAAAGACTTTTAAATTGCAGAAAGGCTCGGCTGGCTACCACAATGGATTGAATGCTCACATTTCACCTTTGGAACAAAGCATTGCAGCAGAGGCATCGTTTCAGAAAAGTTCAATGCGGGGGGGATTTGTAGCAGCATATAGAACATTATATGGTGGGAGGTGGGAGTGGAAGACACAAGTCAGGGGGGGCAAACCAAGATCTGGGCTAGGGGAGAACTGCCCCCCCCGGCACCATAGCAAATGATGCCCCTGCAGTGCAGTGTTTGATAACCTCAGTATTCTTCAACTCCAAAACACAGTGCACAAGTTGCACAATTTTGCCAATCTTTGTTTATGTGAATTTCAAGAAGAGGCTAATACAGAGATTGAAATATCTCTGATCCCTAGAGAGTGGGCTGCCCACAGGTTAGACTTGAGTTTATTGCTGAGGCAGCGTGGAGAATCTAGCACTGCAGCTTGCCAGACCGTATGTGGTCTATTTTAAAGATTTCTGTTTTCATGGCTCTCCATCTCTTCAGTGTTCATGGAGAAAAAATGTAACTAAAGGAAAATGAAATGAACAGCATTGTTCAAAAAGTATGAAGGCAGTGGCACAAATGAAATAGCAGTAACTGCGCCTTTATCAATGGATTTGTTACTCCGTATTTTACTGACTAAGCCTTGCTTCTCTGTGCTGGTATGTATTTTTCAGGCTTCATCAAACAACCTAAACATTGGACTGCGATTCTGACTGGAATCACCCTGTTGTGATTCCAGTTTTGGGCCCCTACTCAATAGAGTGGTGTCTGTGACAAAATGTACGTTTAGTGTGATCTAGATTTATGCCTAGTGTGGTTAGGAAGGAGACCACCACATTTATTTTCACTTCTAAAGCAGGATTTATAACCCAGGTTGCTATAATTGAAACAGCAATGTTTTAGCCCAGTATCCCACCTAGTCCTTAGATTGCTTTACATTTTATATTTACATATTTTGTAATGGGTAGATTAGAAGGTTAGCAGGTTAACACTTGCAGCTCTATTACTCATATTTACACTGGAGATGGACTGAAGACTTTTATTTATTGGTAAAGAAGAGACCTCAAAGTTCAAAACTGTCCTTAAGAAAAGCACTTCAGGGTGTTTTTGCTGTTTCTGTAAAAGAATGGATTGTGGCCAATTCCTTTGCCAAGTAATTCAGAGTTGCAGAAGATTGGTGAGGGTGGGAGAAGAGGGAGACGTAAATCACAAAAATAGTCTGCTGTGGGTGGAGTATGGATAGGTGAGCAGTATCCATATAAGGAGAATGTTTTATGGAGGCGGTAGTGAGAAAAAGGCTAGAACATGGGATGAATATACAGGAATAACTGTTAATGCTGACCTCTCTACGTACACCTCGACTGTACCTGGAATTCTTTTGCCTTATCTATAAAGGGAATATATTAAAATACATTTAGCAGACAGAGAGTAACTGTCATAGAAACATACATGCAATGTTGTTGTAGCCGTGTCTGTCCCAGGATATTAGAGAGACAAAGTGGGTGAGGTAATATCTTTCATTGGACCAACTTCTGTTGGTGAGAGACAAGCTTTTGAGCTATACAGAGCTCTTCTTCAGATCTGAGAAAGGAAATAAAGGCATGTCTACACTGGCACTTTACAGCGCTGCAACTTTCTCGCTCAGGGGTGTGAAAAAATACCCCCCCCCCCAAGCGCTGCAAGTTTCAGCGCTGTAAAGCGCCAGTGTAGACAGTGCAGCAGCGCCGGGAGCTGCGCCCCTTGTGGAGGTGGTTTTTTAGAGCTCTCTCCCAGCGCTATGCCGCGACTACACGAGCCACGTTAAAGTGCTGTTGTGGCAGTGCTTTAACGTTGTCAGTGAAGGCGTGCCCTAAGAGTGTCACAGCTAAATACAAGATCAAAAAGATAGTTTAGCATAAAGGGTTAGCGCACATATGCTAAGGGTGAATGCAAGGTGAATGGACAGGCACCAGAAAGTGCCATAGGAATGTGAGGGTAGGAATAACAGAACTGCTTTAAGTACAGAGAGGGAGATCAGTGCGGGGGGAAATATTTTATAAGAAGCTAGATAAAGTCTGATACTTAAATTGATTCATTATCCTAACCATTAGCTACATCTAGATGCAAACAAGATTATGTAATTCCGAACAGTTAGGAGACATGAAAAAATCAGTCTTTTTATCTATGTAGTGTATTTTTAAGTACTACTAAAAAGAAAGTTGTTTGACATTTTAAATTATAGGAGAAAATTTTGTGTTAGATGTTGGTAAGTACACTAAGTATTGTGTAGTTAAAAAATAGGTTGTAGTTTTTAGGCAGTTACTGGGCTATATATGTTAACTTCATAGCTGTTGCACGGCAGATTATTTAAGTTGTGTCTCTGGAATCTGCAACACTATTTCCCATAATGGAACCAGAGAGCTTTCCAATTTAATAGTATTTAAGTTACTGTTTTAATAGGAATACATTCAATTGTAATGTAGAAGCTACATAGGTTGCATGGTAGTTAGTGCTGGATGAGACCTCAAGAGTTACCTGTGTTAATTAGTCTGTTCTCATATAATTCTCCATTAGGGCCTGACCCAAACCCCACTGAAGTCAAATTGAAAGACTCCAGCTAAGCCTCGGAAAGGGGTAAATTCTTTGTATGTATTATGTTGGTGATTAAAATTAAGTAACAATATTAGTGTCGACAGTTTCCAATCCATCCATCTGAAGCCTCATGACTATGGTCTCTGTGTCTGTTTGTGGATCAAAAATCCTCTCTCCAGGGATTTCGCAGATGTGGGACAGCTGACAGAATCCATCTGAATTTTTGTATGTATTTCCCTTTAGGTTTACCAAGCAAGGACATAATGTAGAAAACATTCACAGCTTATGTTGGGGAGCTTCCGAGGGATTGGAGGGAGGAGGCGATGTGATGGCTCTCAGGCTCAACACTAATTCCTCCCATCCCAAATTCATCTGTGCAGGGTTTTCCCCTTGTTTCATTCCTTTCATGGCAAAATTCAAAAGGGATTGTTTGTCCTTTAATATGTAATCTAACTAATCTGTCTAAATTCTTATACTGCACTCATCAATGTGGTTTTTCTGAGCTTTGATTATGCAGACTGATGGTTGCATAAGAATGTACATGAAATGGATTTTGTTTAGGAAAGATCTTGAGACATCTTCAGTAAATACAACTGCTGTTGTTTTTATTGTGTATACTGCATCGCTGTGCTTTGAATACATAAGAGTTAGTGCAGTCGATGTGCAAGTAAATCCTGAAATTGCTAAAAAAAAAAAAAAAAAAAAGCTGTAGTGTGTCTGTGTTGAAAAGAAAACAATGACTTTATTACGTTTTGCTTACAACAGTACAGTATTAAGAATGTTTAGTTCATTTCCAAGAAGTCCTTCAGAATTGCATGTCTAAAAGAAATCTGTGTAGAAGGTCTGACCATTTTGTAAAAATGGGTTTACAAAATGGTAGTTGAATTTTTAAGCATCTATAACTGTCATGCAATTTTACATCTTTCTGGGACTCTGTATGGAAAAATAATTAGAAATTATTTGTTTTTAAAAAGAATAATTTGTTATTCCAAAAATGGTGGGTAAGAGATCTTCCATAGAAGTATCTCAAATAGTTTTACCTGAATGATTGAATTAAGCCTTACAGCCACCATGTGAAGTTGACGTGGTTCCTATTTTAGAGATAGGTAAACTGAGTCAGAATGTGTGCCTCGCCCAAGTTGTTGCATCAAACCATGGCCAGAAATAGAGATTAGGAGTTCTGACTCTTTATCTTCTGCTCTAACCCCCGTAAACACATTCTGCCTTGATTATATACCTGTTTAGAAGGTCTTACAGTCTGGAGTCTAAAGATGCACTTTTATTTCTAATATATTTTGCCCTGTCTATAATTAAAAAAAATAAAAATAAATGTATAGGTGAGACTAGATCAGATGGGGGCAAAGTACATCTTTGGACTCGGAAGGATGAGGTCAGATATTCGAGATGGGACCTCTGTTAAGATAGATCAGTTTTTGTCTTAACTGTCTCGACTCTGTATTTTGAAATGCGTGCTTCAAGGAATAAATATGAGACTGGAGACAGTGCTACTACATGTAATACTACACTGGCAGAGAGAATATCTTAAGTGGCTTAGTAAGTCTTTTCCAACTCTGATTTCTAAAGTTCTTTGACTTCTTTGAGAAAATACATGAGACAAATAGCCTGGTAAATGTGGTTGAACATTAGCTGCTAGAATCTGCGTAACATAACGAATATAGGGCAGCTATTAAATTTTTGTTATTTTAATGTTTTAATTTAATTCAGAGACTACAAACTTATAAATCAGTTTGTTGAAAGTATATAGGTAAAATTTTCAGAAATATCCGAGTGACTTAGGAGTTAAGTCCCTTTTTCAAAAGTGAGGTAAGCACTTTGACTTTCAGTCAGACTTAGTATTCTATGTGCTTTTGAAATTTTTACTCTGAGTTTTGGGAATATACGCATTGTCTCTATAAATGCATTTGTTTACACTTTCAAGTTTCTGGCATTTTTGTTTGTCATAAGAAGCATTAATGTATAGGCAATTAGTAATGCACCCCTGTTTCTAAAGAATGTTATATTTTCTAATCAGACTAAGGCCTGGTCTACACTGTGGGGGGGGCGGGGGGGGAGGAGGGAGGATCGATCTAAGATACGCAACTTCAGCTACGAGAATAGCGTAGCTGAAGTCGACGTATCTTAGATCGACTTAGAATCACTTACTTCGCGTCCTCGCGGCACAGGATCGACAGCCGCCACTCCCCCGTCGACTCCGCTTCTGCCTCTCGCTGTGGTGGAGTTCCGGAGTCGATGGCAGAGCAATCGGGGATCGAGTTACACTACACTACACTACACTAGACCTGATAAATCGATCCCCGATAGATCGATCACTACCCGCCGATCCGGCAGGTAGTGTAGACGTACCCATAGATATAACTAAAATAAATGACAAGAGGCTGTCCTATGAAACTGAGACAGTACTGATGGGAATATCTGTTATGTTCTGAAAAGGGCTTTTTTCATGGGGTAATTATATATTTTCCTGTATGGATGATGCAGAATATGGGAGGATAAAGAAATCATGATTGTAAGAACAAGGCTTGAAACATGGAGTTGGTTTAACCTGTCTAGTGTCACATGTCACTGAAGCCATTTGCAGTCTACTTCTTTCATTTGTACATTGCCCATTCATTCTTTTATTACAGAAGATATTAGTGCCTTCTTCTATAGAATTCAGTTTTCCATTCTCTTGTTTTTTGAATGATGGTTTGTGTAGCTATTCTTATCTAGCACTGTGTGACACAAAGCTGTTTACATTTATTTATTTTTATATAGACATTTGCTCTGATGTGATTTGCCGTATTCAGCCATACTTTCAACAATAAAAAAGAAAAAGTTTTAAAAAATGGCTAATTGACCAGATTGTGATCTCAGTTACAATTATGTAAATTCCTTGATTTCAGTGAGGTTTCCCTAGTCTAATATACCCCAGCTACAATATATTAGCAATATGTGTTAAGGTTGCTAACTTAACTTGCCAAATTTTCATTAAACTCTATTGCCATTTGCTTTTAACTTTGCCATAATGTAGCCCTTTAGCCCTACATTTGATATTTGCCTTATAGTGAGGCTGAGGTCTTTTGGAAAAAATAGTATGCAATTGTATAAATGAAGACTGATAATGTATGTGCAGAAGGAGATAGAACTGAGGTTACACAGGCTAGCTTAATTCTTGTATTTCCTAAATTGAGATTGCTTCACTTTACAGCCTTAATCATGTTTTTATAGGCTTTTTTGTAGTTTGCATGTGTTTACATATATGTATACACATACATACAGTATATCATGATATGTTTTAACTGTCCTGGCCGTAAACCTTTGTTTGGTGGTAAAAGCTGCAAAAGCTTAGGCTATGTCTACCCTACAGAGGGTATGTCTACACTGGAAACTTCAAAGCGCTGCCACAGGAACGCTCCCACGGCAGCGTTTTGAAGTGCGAGTGTGGTCGCGCGCGAGCGCTGGGAGAGAGCTGTCTCAGCGCTCCTGGTAATCCACCTCCATGAGGGGATTAGCTCCAAGGGCTGGGAGCGTGGCTCCTAGTGCTCGGAGCCTGTCTACACTAGCGCTTTATAGCGCTCAGACTTGCTGCGCTCGGGGGTGATTTTTCACCCCCATGAGCCAGCAAGTTAGAGCACTATAAAATGGAAGTGTAGACAAGCCCAGAGTTTTATCGACTAAAGTTATGCTGCTTTAACTAAACCACTTTAATTAAACCGCTGTTATGTGTCCACACTATGCTCCTTGTGTCAGCAGCTCTTGCAGTGACAGAGAGAGCAGTGCACTGTGGGCAGCTATCCCACTGTGCAACTGGCTGCAGGGTGCTTTGGGAAAGGTTTCCAGTGCCTCATGGGTAGGACCCTACCAAATTCACAGTTCATTTTGGTAAATTTCATGGTCATAGGATTTTAAAAATCTGAAATTTCACGATTTCAGATATTTAAATCTGAAATGTCATGGTATTGTAACTGTGGGAGTCCCGACCCAAAAGAGAGCGGTGGGAGGGTTGCAAGGCTATTGTAGGAGGGTTGCAATATTGCCACCCTTATTTCTGCACTGCTGCTGGCGGCGACGCTGCCTTCAGAGCTGGGCTCCCAGCCAGCAGCCGCAGAGCTTCCTGCAGCTGGGAGATGTTCACTGAGGTGGGTCTGACCTGACCCCGGGAGCAGCCTATGTTAGGAAGAGGAAGTCCCATCCCTCCCCAGCCCAGCCAGGAGTAGCAGCTGGAGCCTGGTGCACGGTAAGAGCCCCTGGACATCCAGCTCTGAAGGCAGCACAAAAGTAAGGATGGCAATATCGCAACCCTCCTACAATAGCCACTTTTCACAGGGGAGACCACATTTCACGGGAGAGACCAGATTTCATAGCCCGTGCCATTTCACGGCCGTTCATTTGGTAGGGCCTTACTCATGGGGCAGGTACAACATCACATGATGCAGGTTTCTCACTCCCATCATTCCATGGGCATCCTACTCGATTATCAGATGCTTTTCAACTGATGTGGGGAGGAAAGGGGGGAGTGTGTGTGACAGGGAGTGTGTGTGTAAGGGGGAGAGACAGAGACTAGTGTGTGTTGGGGAGTGTATGAGAGAGTGGGGGGAAGTGTGTATGTGAGAGAGACTGTGTGTTGGGGAAGTGTATGTGTTGGGGGGGAGACAGTGTGTTGGCGTGTTGTCTCTTTAAGTTCAGACAGTGGCTGGAAGCAACCAGTCCTGAGGCAGAGGGAGTCCCCCCAACCCCCATCACCCACTGCCTACATCCCTGGCTCTGCACAGCACAGCAGTTCCCGCTCCCATCCCCACAGCAGCAGCCTACCTGCCACTGTGTTCCTAGTGGGGGAAAGAGTAGGATTCTGAGTTAATGATTTGCTGTTTGCTGCTGGAACAGAGCGGCATGCTCAGCTGTCAGAACTTCCTGGAGCTTTGAAAGGGGAGGGTTCATGCCTGCGTAGCTGTATGCAGTGCAGCCGAGTTCAAAACAGTGAGAAGAGCAGTCACAGTGGGCATTGTGGGATACTGGGGGAGGCCAGTTATGGTGACTTAATGAACGTCAACATGTAATTCTACACTGACTCTTTGTTGCTTTAATTTTGCCGCAAAAAGCTTTATGCCTCTCGTCAAGATGGTTTTATTTTGTTAGCAAAACTGGAGAGCTTTCCCGACAAAAGTACCATTGTAGTGTGTACATCTCCGCTGTTTTGTTGGCAAAAGCTGCTTTTTACTGACAAAACTCTTTTGGAAGCTGTTCTAAAGAAAGGTGAGGTTAACAAGCTAAAAACTGCCTTTCACAAAACGAATGAGGGTACCATGTAATAATATAACTGAGTTTGGTTTAAAAATAGTTCGGATAAAAACAGTTAAACTGACATAGATAGGATTGAACCATGAAAAAAGTCAAGTACTTAAAATACTTGACTTGGGTACTTAATTAGTTGAGAGTATTTGAAAAAAACTAAGTATATTGGATAATGGTCAAATATTGGTGAATAATGATACTTGACAGAGACAGATTATATAAAATACTTCAGACAAAGAAGGTTTGCCATATTTTTATTTTTAAAAAATAATTGGCACGATTCTGTTGTTAGTCCTTGGCCCCTAGAGCATTTTGTGTCCCATTTGTATTGATAGTTAATTTAAAATTATAAGCTACTTGTGGAAGAGGCCATTTCTTGGTCCATGTTTTGTTCAACAGCAACAATATTGATGGCACTCAGCACGTAATAACAGTGATACAAATATTCTTCTTGAGGTAGCGGGAGCAGTTTGAATGGATGTTAAGGGCAAGATGGGTGATCAGATGAATCCTGCTTGTTTCTGTTAATATATATGAACTATAACAGAGCCAAACAGCTGGAGTTTGATCCTTGAAGACACTTTGTTGATTGGGAATAACATGTATACAAAAAGTAAGGAGGGGAACATGTTTCTAAAGAGTAGTGCCGGGTCTAAAGAGTAGTATACAATTGCATACTATTTTCTGATGCATTTTTTAGAGTACGTGCCCTTTCAGAAATTATTTTGTATTTAATCCTAGGGAGGGGCAAGATAGATACATTAAGTAAGATTGAAACTGCTAAGTATATACTCTGACAAGATGTTGTCATCACACACTGTATTTGAGGTACCCCATTTGAAGTATTTAAAAGTATAAGCAGCAAAGAGTCCTGTAGCACTTTATAGACTAACAGACGTATTGGAGCGTGAGCTTTCATGGGTGAATACATGCATCCGAAGAAGTGGGTATTCACCCACGGAAGCTTATGCTCCAATACGTCTGTTAGTCTATAAGGTGGCACAGGACTCTTTGCTACTTTTACAGATCCAGACTAACACGGCTACCCCTTTGATACTTTAAAAGTATAGTTATTGAGGAAACAATACAAAACTGAGGAAATTAAAAATGCCTTAAGTAATTTGAATATTATTATGTATGGAGGAAATTATTGCAGGAAAACCAAAAAATATATTAGAAATTACTGAATATACTACCATAAAAATTTAGAGAAAATCATGAGAGGAACAAATGTGACTAATGTCAGGATGTAAAGAGTAATATAATAATAAATAAAGACTTAAATATGTATATAACTAGTCTGGTACAAAGGAATATTTGGAAGATTATAAAACAAACAGGCAAATTGAAAGGATAATTAGATCAGCAAAAAAAGAAATACTGATTTCATAGAATAAAGGGATCTTCAAAGAACACAAGTCAAATTTTCATCCCTTGGTACCGAGAGTTCCACAAAGTCTGCACAGCCCTCTCTCCAGTTACTCTCTGTGACCATGAACTTTTATCCTTGTGTTACAGATTCACTCTTCTTGCTTTCCGGGGTGCATCCACAAATAGCTCTTTGCCCCTTGTTTGAAGGAGTTGCAACACACCACCTCAAGGTGGCACTGCCGAGACATAGTGAAGTCTGTGCTCTCATTTGCCTATCCGCTTCAGCCTGGATTTCAGGCCCTTGAGTGTGAAGCTGCTACCCACTCTGGCCTCACACATTCTCTTCACCATTTCCTCATTGCTGCTTCCCAAACTGGCTTACCTCTAAGGCCTCCACTCCAGCCCTTCTTCAGCACAGCCCCTTTCAGTCTCCTTCTCTAGCGGTTTCTGAGTTGGGAACTTCCCAAAGATCACGCCCAAACTTTGGTCACTGCAGAGGCATAGTGGTAGTAGGTTTTCTCTCCACTTACTGAGAAAAGTAGCTTGCCTTTATACAGCTTTGTTTCCCAGAAGGCCTTGTTCTCACTTCTGTAACACCAATGGTGCCTGAACTACAGGTTCCACAATTCCATTGATCTAATAGAAAACCAGTCACAGGCCAAAACTGGGAGTTGAATCCCCATAAAAGCCAAGCTCATCCTGTGACAGTCTATGAGAATATTTCCAGGTTTTAATATTTGTTTACTATATGTTTGAAGAACAAACATGAAAAATTTTGTTTTTCAGTAGAGAACACTTCAAAATGACCCAGTGAAACAAAAAAAAGTCCTCTACTAGCAGCTAAGCCTGGCGCAGTGTAGGAGCCATTGGCTGGGGCATCCCTGGCGACCCCCACCCCTGGTCATTTATCTGTCCTCCAGCGGTTCCGGGCTCCCAAAATGATGTGCCCACACTGCTGGGGAGGGGCGCATGACTGCTCTTGCAGCTTCCCCTTGCTTCCCCATCAGAAAGTAATTTTTCTGTGGGGAAGCAAAGAAATCTACAAGGGACATGAATTCTGCATTTGCTTGAGGCTTCCCTGATCCAGGATTAGTGCTCTCTTCCTTTGTTGCTCCCTTGTCCTCCCCTGCATGAGTACTGTAGATTTTTTTTTTCTAGAGATGATGATTCTGCTACCTGGAACTCACTGTCTCTTAGAGCTCCAAATTTTCTCCATACTAGTAGGCCAGATATCCCTTCTGTGCTGCCTGAGGATCATGGGTCCCCCTCAGAGCATAGGAAAGCGGGAAGATTGTTCCTCCAAAGTGGTGCAGATCTTTCCCAGTCTGGAGTATTTTGTCCTTTCTTCTCCAGGTTCTGGACCTTCAAACAAGGCACAATGGGAATTTTTGCCAGTGTGGTATTTTTGGATTATTTGCGGAGAGGTCCTTTACCAAGCTGCCTGGTGAGATTGGGCTTTGGTCAGGGATTCTTCTCCCTTCATACTTCATTGTAATCGGAGGAGCTGCAGGAATAGCGGGTCTGTGGCTTTTCATGGCGTTCCTGTGATAGATGTCATTTTTCTAGCAGCTGGTCCAAGTTCAGATCTGTTTCACCTAGTTCTGCTTATTCGAGCTATTGAGAGGCAAATGAGCCCTCTGCTAAAATGGAAACCGAATTAAACAGTTTAGCCAAGGAAATCACAAACCATCAATAGGTGCTGACTGTTTACTAAAACAGGTATCACAAAGAATTCAAACTACCTCCTTCCACAAAGTATTTTTTCCCTTTCTTCATCTTATCAGATCCAAGAAAAAACAAGGAGTTAATGGAGCTCTGCAGCACCTGTGATATTTTCCAACAATAAAGCTGATACAGAAAAACATCAAAATACGAGTCTTCTGTCCTGTAAAGATCAGGAGAATGCCCAAATGACTGAAGGCTTTCATAGCCTGCACGGAATTCAAGTGGGAAATCATAAGAAGCATCATAGCAGTGGGGGAAGTAGATGGCTTTCTCGTGAGTGCTGATGTTAAAGTTGAGATGGCTCTCTCCAAACACCTTTAGAGAAGACATACCTGAACTTTTTACTGGAACCAAATTATGACCATTACTCATCTTTACCCTGATGTATTTTGTTGATGCTTTGAGTCGTCTTCAAAATTCTAATAATGGTAGTTGTTGCTGTTTGCTAATGACATATTCTTGTAGGTAACCTGGCTAAGTGGATCTATGCCTGTAGTAAAGAGGCATTTCTTGCTGCAGGGTTTCTGTGTCCCTTAGGGACCAGAGCTCAGTTAGCCTCAGGCTTGGCAATTTCTTGACTGAGATAAGATCAGTTTCAGGGTTGTAAATCTTCCAGGTAGCCACAGATTTACAGATAAGGAATTAAATTTAATTTATGGACGAATTCAACACACAAATAATTCCATATATTCACCACTTTGAATGAAATAGCTCTATCTGAATTCTCTCAAATCGTGACCGAGAATTTTCCATGACCTTAAAGTGGCTGTTGAAAGGGGAGGATTTGCAGAGTTGCCTTGTGGTTGGAGCTTGGGTTTGTGGTGGGCTTGCCTTGTGTGGGGGGTGGATGCCAGTTGTTTTGCATTTCAAAGATGGTAACCCAGCAGACAAATAATGTTCTTGTATACAGAATTTCATGAAGACCTACCCTATTTCAAAATGGCTGACATCTCCCAATGGGTGTGAGGCCATGGGCTGCCCTTAGCTATTCCTTGCAGTATTCCTATTCACTTACTGGCAGTATAGGCATCTTTCCTGAGGACAGTTTGACTTCAGTCTCTCTTAGGGTTGCCAATTTTGGTTGGACGTATTTCTGGAGGTTTCATCACATGACATAATCTTTAATTAAAGATTAATCTTGAATTCCTGGCGACCCAGGGCAATCCTGGAGGGTTGGCAACCCTAGTCCCTCTGGGAACAATTAGACCATTTTGAAAGAGGGCACCTTAACTAAGAGCTACATGTAGCCTCAGTCTCTTTGAGAACAATAGGAAATGGTGGCCATTTTGAAAGAGGGCCGGACTCTTTATTTCTCTGATGAAGATTTTATGCACCGGCCACTGCTAACAGGTAAATGTTCAGTTATGAAAAATAACTGAAAAAATGACCATTAATCTAAACTCAGTTTAACTGTTCATTATGTTTTGTATTATGCCACTCTGGAGAAGAACAAAGTAGCCAAAGCGTACTGGTGAATCTGGTCATCTGAGTTATAATATCAGTCTTAAATAATTTTACAATTTTCTCTTAAAATCATTAGAAATATTATACAGTATAATTCTCTGAGTTTCTCGTTTAGTGTTCATCTGTGGAATGTTTCTAATTAAAGAAAAAAAGAATTCTCAGGTACAAATTACATTAAGATGGAGTTAACAATGAGTATGTGTCATATTTTGAGAAAGTGCTTAAGAGATATATTATGATTATTCCAAAACCAAGCATTAACTTTGCTTTGTAGTGACACCATGAAGGAGAAAACTTAAAAAAAATAATGATTTAAAAAATCAGTGTAATCTAAACTGGGACCATAAACACTCTTTAGTTTGATGTTTGAAAAAACAACTGATAATTCCCCTGGCTATTAGGTGGGGTGGAGGTGGAGGGGTAATGAGAGGGTGTGTTTGTGTATGGAACAAGGAAGCAGAAATTCCCCTAACATGCTAGAAGAATTTTAAGCTGCTGTTTTATTAAAATTTGGGATGTAGGCCTAAACTACTTAATAAAGACTATCAATAATGCTGATTCCTGATAGGCTAGTCTCTCATCTCAAGCCATACTGTGGGAGAATGTGAGCTCACAAATTAGTGGCCAATAAGGTACAACAGGATTAATAATAGAAACACTTGAAGATTTTTTTAATGATAGAGGCACTGTTCCACCCACTCCCCCCACCCACGCACAAGCAGAATAGTGCTTAAAGATGTACAATTTTAATAATTGTTATTTCCTTTGTGGTTATGGTATTTACCTATTTGGAGACATGGACAAGTGTGAAAGACATTTTCTTACATTAACAGTGTTTGAGAAATTTCCCCCCTGATTGTGACAGCATGGAATGTAGCTCTTTTTCTGGTCTACGGTTTATTATGTAACTATATATATATGGGTAGGTTTTTGCTGCAGTGTCAGTGTCTTATTGGAACCTGGGTGCTTTACAGGGCTGCCAGCCTTCATTGCACAACAGTGACTGATTTACAAGTTGTCCTGAGAAGCTTTTCTGCCTATGGAAGGAGTGGCTGTATCTCTAACCCTTGCCACTGTTGCTCTGTCAGTCAGCCAGCGGATGGTGCTGCAGTTTGGTTAATGCAATGCCTGCTTTCATAAAGGCTACCTGCATGAAGCTACATAGCATCTGAGGTCTCCTTCTTTTCTGCAGTTCTTGACTGACAGGTTCCCCAGGCTATAGCCAAACATGTTGTCACTCTTTTTGTTTAACCATTCCAAGCGGAATCTCTGAAATAAGAGCAAAAGCACATTCACTTACGTTGTGTTTTGGTGCAGTATTCCCAATACAAATGTTTCCTCTGTTGATGTGATTGTGTATGTGACTATTTGTTATGACTGCTCAAATCTAAACAATGAAAACTGTACACAAGCCTCTGAGAGAGGATGCTGCAGCTTTAAAGCATTGAAGGCTTACAGCGTTTTAGTAGAAATTGTTCCCGGAATCCATGTCACAACTCCTTATATGGTGCTGCTTTTTTCCTCTTAGTTGCCATGACAACAGCAGCACTGCACCATTCATCAGCTCTGGACCTGGGCTGCATTGCTAGCCTTTCGTGTTACTCCTGAATGTTAAGGAGAACATCAGTGAATCATTCACTCTGATATACTGCGCCATTATTTACCTGTTCCTTCAGCAATGTGCTGTAACAAAAAGGCAAATTTAACTGCGCCATACAGAGAGATTTTGTAAAAATCCTTCATTTTTCCCCAAAGGAGGCATATGGTCTACATATGCTGCGGCATTCTGGAAAGAAAAGCTGTTTAATGCTGAGAGACTTAATGAAGAGAGAGCTCAGTGTCTGTGTAAGCTTTTCTGAAATCATCCTTGAATCTTCTCCTTTGGGGACCCAGAAGATGCAAAAGTGATGTTTGTTAGGGACAGCAAGTGCCTTAGGGAGATTGCTGTTGTGCTTTTGCGACCAAGCTTGACATCAGCTGCAGGAGATGTCACCTGTAACATCACACTGACGCTCTGAGTAGCAGTGTGGAGCTAGCTCTAGGGAAAGTGCGAGGTGTGGACCAGAGGAGGATTTTGACTGAAGTGCTGCTCTCATGACAACATTACCTACGAATTAACAGGCATTTCAACTTAATGGTGCAAAGATTGCATGCTACCGACTGATGGGGAGGAAAAACAAAACCCTGTGAGTATGTGCAGTGGACAATTTTGTGTCTTGCATGGACTCTGATTTAAAATTATATAAGTCTTTTTAGGCCTAATTTAAACTCTATAGAAAAATCAATGCAGAGTAAGGGATTCTGACACTTGTAGTATACAAGGAAGCCTTTAGGAGACGGCTCTCACATAAATCAGATGTTCTTCTTTAATTATTATTCCTTTGGTTACCTGTTACAAAACTTATATAATGTGTTCTCTTTTTCCTTGCAAAAATGTGCAGTATTTCTTACATAATATGTATTGCAATGAAAAAAATCCAGTGTTGTATTATGTATCTTTATTATGTAGAGGAGTTATAAGTAACTGTGTTTTTTTTTTTTTAAATAGTATGACCATTGAAGGTCATAGCACTTATCGTAGTCAGACCATGATACCAAAATAGTATTTTTGCTCTGTATTGCAAAACCCTTTGAAATCAGATGTTCTTTATGAGTGGATTAGGGAACCTTCAACCATATATATATATTGTCTTTTTACTCAAATATATGCTCCTGACAAGTAAAATGGGAATTTTAAGTCAGTGCCACTGGCAAAAATAGGAGCATTTACATAATATGTTTAAAAGATAAAAATACAAAGAAATGTCATTCTGGGACATGATATCCATGACACATACAATTTATGAGGGGGTCTTGGTTAAAATCTGTAATGTCATTTTAGACATTTGTGCCACTCAAATATTGTTTGTAACATTGATGCTATAAATAACATTTTGAATTGTTTTTCTTTTTTTAATTATTATTTAAATACTCCCATTTTTGCCAGTGACATTGACTTAAAATGTTAATTTTTATGTGGGAGTAGAGGTAGGATTAGAAGCCCACTCTCTCTTGCGTTTCTAAACTACACAGCAATTACAAGGATTGAATTTTCTGAAAAGTATCTCATTAGATTTAATTTTTCTAAAAATACATATTTTCCGTTTAATTTTTCTGTTAGATTGTAAGCCATATTACAAACTTGAGACTTGAACTATGATCTCCCTTTAAAAAAAAATCATTTTGTCTGGGCTTTGGCATCAGCATTTTACCAGTACCCTCTATTCCTGAGTTGAACTGCTGTTGTTTAATTTCATATTGTTTCCAGGAATGTAGGCTGCTGAGATGGAGCGAAATCTTTCATTTACATAATTCTGCTAGAATTTTTTTGTATTGTGCAATTTTTTACTCTGTGATTTCTGATGTTTCATCCATTTTTATGTATCTCCTGATTTGACTTGCCAAATGTGTAAATCGACAGATAGACGCTGAGAGTTTTTCAAAATACAGCAGATGTAAGTGTGTGTGTATACACACACACTTTTGTTTTAGCATGCTTGCACTCTTCTCCATTTTGAAGGGGTTCATAAATTACTTGTCTAAATTTTCGGCGTTCTGAAATTGGACACACCATTTTTAAAGGCAACTTTAGTCAACTCAATTTTTCTTTAATTAAAGATGTACCAAATCCATAACATTTCAGATTACTTTAAAAGTAATGTTTTATACCTCAAGCCAGTAAACCACAATATGAATGAAGCTTTATAAATAAAAAAAGGAAAAATGGAAATGGCAAATTAGTGATTTGAAATATTTAACAATTTTTAATACATGTTATTCCAAAGTGCTGTTTACAAACTAAAGACTCTTCTCTCAATATGTGGGCATCATTTTTGACTCATAGCTACCCAGCATATTGACAAAATAGGGCCCCATAATAGAGATTAGTACAAAATCCCTCATGATTTCTATGGGTGTTTGCATAGTAAGATTAACTGCCTGTCAGGCCCTTTAGAGCCTTCACAGAATCAACTCTTTGCCAGGATTTTGCTTATATACTGTGTAGCTGTTTAAAATCCCAGCAAATGGAATAACATGTCACTACCTACACAATCCCTGGAAAAGGTTGATACCAGATTTTCTTTTTGGTTCTCTTTTTTTTTAATACAGTATTAACAGAAGGAAAAATCCCAAAGATACTAAATTTGTAATTCAGGTAACAAGTATATATTTTACTTCCTTAGTTTTCAGTGGTTTAAGACTGAAAATCTGTCTTTATTTACTCTGTTGTACCTAGGTATTGACGCATAATATGGAACATTATGTAGAGTACCACTTGTGTTTTGAGACTATTCTAATTCCTAGACACAATTGAAGTAATTTCTCAAATATAAGAAAGTTGAGGTGGGAGCCTTAACATGGAATGTTGTTGTACCAGGCCATCAGTTCTCTCCTCTGATACATCACTCCTCCTCATTCTCCTGGAGTGACCCCTGAAAAATACTCCATGCCCTTCATTGCTCTATTCCTTAGCGAGGGTAGGAGGATTTCATAATACAGCTATGTGTTTTTAAATGCTTGTTTCAATTCAAACTGCTTCAGTTGTTTTCTTCATCTCCTCTTCCTCCATATTAGAGACTGTCCCTGATTTTAGTCCTTTGCTCCTGATTTTTCTTGTCTATATCAGAATACTGGGAGTTATATTTTCCCCATGACTGACAATTACCATTGCAACTATGTTTTTAATTTCCACTGTGATTAATATCCATTTGCCTCAAGTCACTTAGGAAACTGGTCTCACGTATTACAACTCATGGTATTGCCCCCATTTATAGAATATGCAACGTGCTAAATGTTCTTGTAACAACACTGATGTGGTTTTGCACACCTTATTGCATATGCTTGTATTTCAGAGTCATACCAATGCATATCCTTCAAGGACACACATTGCTGAGGTTCCTAGAAGTGTCTAACCATATCCTTATGTGCAGCAGGCACCCATAGAACTATAATAACTTTTTCTACAGATGTCTGGTGTACTGTAGGCCCAAGGACACTAAAAGGGATAATATACCTTGGTTTGTGTCTGCGTCATACAAAATATTAACAGACATTTCCTCCCTCCCCCCACATCCCCTTTTGGGGCTAAAAACTTACCATTTTCAGTGATGTGTTCACCCTTTTCCTGTTCAATAATATACAAATTATAGTGGCAAACGGTAGCAATTTAGAATCATAGAAATGTAGGGCTGGTAGGGACCTCAAGAAGCCATCAAGTCGAGCCCCCTGCACTGTGGTAGGACCACGTATACCTAGACCACCAAGACAGGTGTTTGATCAACTTGTTTTTAAACACTTCCAATGATGGGGACTCCATGTATTCCAGAGCTTAACTAACCCTTATAGTTGAAAGTATTTCCTAAATCTCCCTTGCTGCAGGTTAAGCCCATTACTTCTTATCCTACCTTCAGTGGACATGGAGAACAGTTGATCACCATCCTCTTTATAACAGCCCTTAACATATTGTACTCCTGAAGGAATTCTGTGCCATTGCGCACATGCAGAATTCATGTATCCCGCAGATTTCTTTGCCTCCCCTCAGAAAAATGACTATCTGATGGGGAAGCAAAGGGAAGCTGTAAGAACGGTCACATGCACCTCCCCAGAAGCATGGGCACATTGTTTTGAGCATCCAGAGCAGCTGGCGGAGAGGTAAATCACTGCGAGGGGCCAGGGATGGGGACACCTCAGCTGGTGTTGGGTCAGTCCAATCTTCATGCATCCATACCCAGACTCCCCCCACACGCACCTGAACCCCCACCTTGCCGAGCCTCACCCCTTGCATTTGGAGCCCCCCCCCCCACCCAGAACCATAACCCCAGGCACCTGGCTCTCTCCACCCCCACTCGGGGCTGGGGATGCCCTGACCGGTGGCTCCTATCCTGCACTGGGCTCAGCTGCTAGTCCAAGCTGGGCTGGAGAAGGAGCGTATTTCCCCTACATGGAGCGGCTGGGACCAGATGAGACCCACCTCCACCCGGCTCCGCACCGTCCCCCCCCCCAGCTTTCTTCCCCCATTGTTCCTCAGCCACAGTGGAAGGGGTCACTGTACAAGGAGTTGCTCCCCTGGCCACCCAGCCTGTGTACATCCAGATCCCCCCATACCCAGAATCCCACCCCAAACCCACCACAGCCAAACCTCCATCCCGCTGAGCCCTGCACCTAACCCTCCCTGCCAAGCCCCACCCCGCCTGCTTCCAGACCTCACCCCGCCGAGCCACATCTCCTCCTGTATCTGAACCCCTGCACCTGACCCCCCTCCCCACCAAGCCCCATTCTCCTACATCTGGATGCCCCTGCTGAGCCCCACCCCCTGCATCCTGACCCCCCACCCCTGCACTGAGACCACCCCTGCTCCACAACTCAAACCTCCACCTTGACAAACCCCCTCCCCCACACACCCAAACCCCACTGAGTCCCAACCAGCTGCACCCAGCCCCCCACCCCACCAAGCCCTACTCCCCCAGCACCCAGACCCTCCTACTAAGTCCCCCACACCGAGCCCCCCTCACTGAGCCCAACCACCTTCACCTGGACCCCCCTGCAGAGTTCCATTATCCCTCCACCCTGAACCCCCCAATGAGCCCCTGTGCATCCAGATCCCCCCTGCACTTGGATCCCCCATTGATCTGCTCACACCCAGATTGCCCCATACAGGACCCTCTCACCTCACACCTGGATCCTGCTGGGCTGAGCCTGCCTGCCCACTCCTGGTGCACCTGGCCTGGAGTGGCAGGGCGCCAGGGTGTTTCTGGGGCAGGCCCGGACCTTGCACTGTGTCAGGGTCAGGTGCAGCCTCACTGCCAAGTCCCTGTCCTGGAAGGGGTTGGGGGTTGCAGTGTGATCTCCCACCTCCGTGCAACCAGTGGCCTGTGCTCCCAACTGCCATGCTGGAGCCTCCTTGTGTATTTATTGACAAATAAAATTTGCAGAATTTTAAAATATTTTGCGCAGAATTTTAATTTTTTTGGCACATAATTCCCTCAGGAGTAAAGAATGTTGGAAGACTGTTATCAGGTCCTCCCTCAGTCTTCTTTTTTCAAGGCGAAACATGCCCAGTTTTTTCAACCTTTCTTCATAGGTCAGGTTTTCTAAACCTTTCATCATTTTTGTTGCTATCCTCTGGACCCGTGGTTCTCAATCTTTGGCCTGTGGGCCGCTTGTAGTCCAGTCAGCATAGAGCTATAGTACATGTGACATCCTCACGGCCAGACAGGTAGTATTAAATGCGGCCCACAATGGTAAATAGATTGAGAACCACTGCGACTCTTTCCAGTTTGTCCACATCTTTCCTGAATTGTGGTGCCCAGAACTGTATACAGTACTCCTTCTGGGGCTCGCTAGTGCTGAGTAGAGTGGGACAATTGCCTTCTGTATCTTCATTCAAGACTCCTGTTAATACACCCCAGAATCATATTAGGCTATTTGCAGCTGCATTGTATTGATGACTCATATTCAGTTTGTGATCAACTATAACCCCCAGTTCCTTTTCAGCAGTACTGCCACCTAGACAATTATTCCCATTTTGTAGCTGTACGTTTGATTTTTGTATTATTTAAAGGTTGCCTAGCACTTTCCATTATAAACGATTTTTGTGCCTTTTTCTGAGAAGCTGTGATACAGCTGTTGATTGCAATAGGCCTTTGAAATTTGGGAGGAGAAAATCCTAGGGTAGGGGTAGTCCATAGGTGGACCGTGGGCCAAATTCAGACTGCCACATGTTTTTGAACAGACCCTGAAATCTTTTTATTTACTTATTATCATTATTGTTGTTGGTTTTTTTTTAAAAATTGGAGTTTGGACCTTGACTAAGAAATTGGGACCTTGCCAAAAAAATAATTGACTATCCCTTTCTTAGGGCTACAGAAGTGCCTTTTCTTTGTCCCATGTAAGTCTGCTCAGGTTTAGCTGAGTGATAAACTGCTAGAACTGGTCATTTTCCTCTTGTGGTTTGTATTCTTCAGGAAAATGTTGGCAGCATGCCAAAATAACTGAATACAAACATTCTAAAGAGTGAGCAGGGTTTACACCACTACTGCCATAGCCACCGCAAACACTGTACTGGAAATGTCTAGGAGCTACCAGGGCCAGCTGTAGAGTCAGGGAGTGAGGAGAGAGCCAGGCTGGGCTTCCCCCAATGACATGGCCCCAGCATTCCACTTCTCTCTCCTGCACCCCCAGGAAAACTACACACGGGAAGAATGCCGCACTTCCCATGTGGGGGGAATCCAGCCAAGACAGGCTTCCCACAAAATACATCCCCTGGACTCAGCACATTTCCTCTGGGATAGCGTTCTTCTCCTGCTACTAGCTAATGTAGATGGTCCTGTAGCTCAAATGGTAGAAGTCTGTACTACTGTGCTGAATATTCAGAATTTAAAACTCGGATGAAGATGCATGATTTGGAGGTGGGGGGAGTTAGTCTCAGACAATAGAATTTGTTTTTCCTTTTAAAAAAAATCTCTTGGAAAATTAAATTTAAAACATTTCATTAAAAGAATGTTACGGTTCCAAAGTCAAGCACTCAGAAGTTAGGAAATGGCAGGTTTACTGTTCCTTGTGCAACTTTAGCCCTTTGTGCTAATCTATCATGATAGAGTTTTAAATCACATGTTGTTTTCATAGGACTCCTGCCTCATTCAGTGCATAGGTTGGACATACAAGGGGGTAGAATAAAGTTTGCTCTGGCAACCATTATTCTGCCATTTCCTATCTTTTGAGTGCTTGGCTTTGCAACCTACATAACTTTCTTTGAACATCTTTTTGTGTGTGTGTAATACATACAGTGGGTCAGATTGAACCCTGATGTAATCACACTAATGTGAATGGAATTATATCAAAGATATATTTGGCCCAGAATATGACTTGTTTACATGCATGCACACACATGTTATCATAACATTTAAATTTACCAATAGTCCTCACCCCCATAGAATCTGAGATACCACATTTAATTCATATTCTATATATGGCCTAAGAAATAATACTTTCTCTGGTACCAAGATGTGGTAAATGCTGAATTTTTCATGGCAACCCCTGGACATGCACACGTCTCTTTACCAGATGCTTCCTTATTTCAGCATTAACATTAATGGTTTAATAAACTGGATATTTACAGGTGCCTTATTGTGGAAATACTGTTATTTCTTATCGTCTTAAAAAATTGATATCCACATATACTGCATTTCGCATTTCTGTGAGTCAGCACCTAGTGGATATCACACAACTGGATGAAATGAGAGAGTAAAGAGCAAAACTTTTCCTGTCTTCAAGTAAAGATATTTTATTGAGTAATAATAAGTATCTAATCCCAGCTAATTTATATAAATATTTTTATTTTTGTAAGAATTAGCATTCCCCCAACACCAGCATTGTGTCCTGTATCCAGCATAACAGAGTATTTGCCACTTTACATCTTATTTTGTCAAGTAATTTGTTATTAAAAAAAGCAGCTAATCAGAGTCATGAAACATTTCAGAAAGATGAAATGTGACACAGCATAAGGAATACCCCTTCTAACAATATGCTAATATTCTCCTTGTAAGCTCCTTCATTGCTTCTGATGTGATTTGTGGACACTGGTTCCTGTCAATCGCCGTGTGAGATTGGCAGGAGCTTGTGATGTCTGCCTGAGTGCCATTTCACATACTGTATGTAGCATTTTGTGCCTTACAGAAACTGAAACATCCGATTAGATGTGGACAGCAATCTAGCTCAGCATTGTCAAATGAATGTCTTTCTAATGACTTCCTAATTTCACAAGGCATTTTGAAGTGGACTCTCAGTTTCCTAACGGTTTGTAGCTGTGTAGCAGCTGTTGCAGCGCACAAAGTTCTCTGCAAAGGACCTCTACTGCTTTGTTCTCACTTTTTTATTCCATTTTTGTGCATGAGTTTGATCGTCATGTAGCAGATTAGACACTTTGGGTATGTCTACACTGCATAGTGTAGACTCACGGCTGACCCGTGAATTGGGCTTTTAGGGCTCGGGTTGTGGGGCTGTTTCATTGCAGTGTAGACTCTGGGGCTTGGGCTTGGAGCCCAGGCTGTACAACCCTGCAAGGCTCGAGCTTCAGCTTGAGCCCAGAAGTCTACACTGCAATAAAACAGCCCCACAAGCCTGCATCAGCTGGCACAAGCCAGCTGTGGGTTCTTAATTGCCGTGTAGAAATATCCTTTGTTGTGGTGGTCTGTTGTCTCACCACCACTAATATACATCTGTTTTTCTTTGTGTTGCACTTGCTAAACTAGAAACACACCATTAAAGTATTATATAATTTAAAAGATTGATCATTACTATGATAGAATTATTGTTACTATGAAATGCAGCATCTTCCAAATAGGGGACGTACACATGGGAAAAAATTTCCAGTTTTATTAATTTAATTGGGAGCATTGTCCTCTGAGTTTACCATAACTGACCGGACACATCTCAATATAATAAACGATATACAGTACAAGATCACTGCATATTTTACTTCTGCCATGCTCCCTGTGGAACATCTTGTGGACATATACATTGTAAAAAAACCAAGTGGAAAACTTACTTTGCTGCTTTATGGATATGTTGAACCCAGTTCCCTAACCCCTGTTTGTCTGACGTTGTGAACTCCTGGTGGCAGGGACTGAGCCTTCTTAGCTGTCTGGCAAGTGCCCCACATTGTGAGAGCTACGCTAAATAAATAAAATATAAAGGTTTTATAGGTGTGAGTCTGGGATGGTTCTTGTGGCAAAGCATTGTATTAATGATCTATTGCAGAGCCATGTAATAGACTATATTTACCGAACACCTCACTTTCAATCTGACTACTAATCAGTCACTTACAAACAACCATCATTAAAAAGAAAAAAAACTTGAATGTTTCAGGTTTTTCACTTTTCCCCATCAAATGTGGAATTTCCTCACCAAAATTACACTGGTCGGAAGTATAAGATGGACAGTACTCAGTCTTACTTCTGATAGTTTTGGGGTCCAGTAAATTGATGAACAATCCAGGTAAAAAACATATGCTTTATTCCACTGAGCAACGGGGAATCATCTCCTTTCTAATTAAACACAGCATTTATTTTTATCTCCGGCGGGCCACAGTATATTAGCATAGTGACCTTATGATTTATTGAAAAAAATTCACTCATTTTCAGGGTTTTCTAAATTAGTTGTAAATATTGATTAAATTATAATTATTGATGATTGAGTAATTTTAGAGGTTTCTAAAGTGTATTAATTTTAAATTCTCACACACTTTCTACAGCCTGTACAATTGGATTCATGTTACAAAGTGAGTCTAGTTGTATAGGCAGAAAAGTGTGACAATTTGGACCAATAATGTTTTGTGAAACTCTAGAACATTTCTAAATTAGTTTTTCTGTAATACATGGTGGAAGAGAGTAATGAGGTCACCCCAATGCCTTCAAAATCTTTCTATTATACCATCATGTATTGTTATAGCTAGAGCTAGTAGTGATACTTATAATTAAGGTTGCCTATCACTTTCCATTATAAGCCCCCTGTCTTCAGTTCTTTTTAACTTTGCCAAATTTTTACCAGTTTTGGTCTGAAAATTTCCATACTTGGCTACTATCTGAGGCTAAAATGTTTTGAATAGTTCAGCCATTTCTGAAAATGGGATTAGGGGGAAAATAGGTAGTTTTGCTATTGTTACTTTTATTTTTATGAGATCTGATGTTTCTGGTATGGTGTAGGGATTTGACTTTTAACGGAAGAATAGCATTTGGGTTAGAGAGGTTCTTTTGTCTCCCCTTGAAAATCCACACGTTTGACAGTGTTATAATCCTTTGAAAATTGTCATCTGCACGTGCACAGTAGAGTTTGTTAAAGCCTTGCTGAGGAAATCCCTAAACATCCTATCTGCATTGAGCAAACACACAAGCTCCAGAGAGCTTAAACTCCAGATGGAACAGAGGTTGCAGGTGGAACAACAGCCCCCACTTCAGCCTTGGGGAAGGCATGGTGGCCTAGGAGTGTAAAGAAGACCATGAGTTGTATTCTCCTTTGCTGACAAGTGTTAATAAATCTGTGCACTTCATACCCCTGATTTTTGAGGGAGACCTCAGGCCCCTATTTTAGGAGGCAAGGAAGTTTCATTCTCCCCACTTAACAGTTGCATAAGGCCATGGGAGTTAAGAGTATTTCATAGTAATAGACTAAATTAACATTGCCATGGAGTTGAGAAGTTGTTGCTGTGAAATTTGAACCTGTTTTGCTATGGGGTACAAGTAGCCCCAATCTTACCTTGTACCACCACTAGGCAGAAGTTTGTTTCATTGCATTCATTATTGCACCAAGATCATCTTTCTGATTATCCAATATGCAACCCTTCTTTGAAGTGAGAATCATGTGAATAGTGTCCTTGTAGTGCATTGGTAAACTGTAGATTAAAATTCCCCCTTCATACTCCTTAGATTAAAATAATGTTTATTTAAAACATTACAATTTGACTCTTAATATGTCCCGATTTAAGTGTTTCTGCACTATAGGTCTTTTTATTTCATCAGATGATGTTAATGACGCTTTATAACGTTGTTTTACCTGTGAGTTATTTTTTTATTTTGCCATTTATTTTGCTTTACCGTCATATCTCATGAAATTAAGCAGGGGAAATGTATTCTTTTGCTGAGCTGGGTTGGTAAATAGTAATTTAAACTCAACCTTATTCTTTTCCTGTATGTCAACCTTTCACCTCTCAAGAAAACCGAGACTTGTTTATGTACCTCCCATTTTTGGTCGAAGTGGTGGAAGATCTGGAATGTTTGTTTTTTTACATCTTTTGCCTTTTTTATCTTTCTTTTGTGATTATTGTCAAACAAAATCAGTAGATGTTATTTTACACAAAATTGTGCCCCTTTTTTAGCTGAAAGCAGTTTTTTTAATGCTAGTATCCCTAAGGTCAGTGTGTGTATGTGTGTGAGAGAGAGAGAGAGAGAGAGAACTAGTGTCTCTCTGTTTCAGAGCGACCAAGTGGGTGAGGTAATATCTTTTATTGAACCAACTTCTGTTGATGAGTGGCTCTGGGTTAGTGAGTCAAGCATTTCTTCAGCTTAAATTATTGCTAATTTTAAACATACACATCAGTTATGACTTTCTCTTGCCCTTTTACGGCAAGGTCCCATTTTTAAATTTCTCTGATTGGTAGTAGTGATGGAGTCTTTCAGGCCTTGTCTGCCCCCTGCTGCAAGTGCCAGCGCCCTGACACCCCCCTGTTCAGGAAACCCCATTCGGACCAGGCTACCTACCAATAAAACTTAGTCCTCTAGATGCTTAGAAGGGCCAGGAGATGACGCTGACCAATTGGGAGCCAGCAGTCTAGTTAAGAAGGCTTGCCTGTTTCTTCTCAGAGCCCGGGGCAACGAGCGGGGAGACTGGGACAGAGGAGGAACTTCTCAGTGCTAGCCGAGAAGCCCAGACCCAGGTCAGGGCCTTTCCTTCAATCGCTGGATTTGAGATTTCTTTGTTTGTTTAAAGGCACAGACAGCCAGATTTTGGGTTTTGTTATCTTTGGTCAATTGAAACCAAGCGCACAGCACAAGCCGCTCTGTTCTGAGCAGGAGGCCACAGCTTGTGGACTAAGGGTGGCCAATTTTGGTTGGACGTATTCCTGGAGGTTTCATCACATGACATAATCTTTAATTAAAGATTCATCTTTATTTCCTGGAGACTCCTGGAGGGTTGGCAACCCTGGCTAAGGCAGAGGGCACTTGCAGCACCATGCTTGAACCTGCAGTGGCTGCTATGGAGCAGTCCTATCTGTGACAGTAGGAAAATTGGTTTGCAGAGGATGGAGGAGCATGAACTCTTTGCCACTACAGTCAGTTGCCCTTTAGTTGTCAAAACCATGCCATGCATGGCTCGTAGAGTAACTACCCGCCCCTTTGAAAAACTATTTGGATTAATGGAACTTGATACTTATTTCAGGCACATAAGTTGCACATATAGCTGTGTGTTTTGTAAAATCAGCCAGCCTGCATGCTTGTTTAAACACAATAACTGATTATGTAACCCAGAAAGAGAGAGGTCCCTGTATATCTGAAATCAAAATTGGGGCCCAAAGCTTCCTGCTTTTGCAGAGTGTGGAAAACTGAAATGCTGCATGAAAGATATTATGAAATTTAACAGGGTTTACAGCAGAGTTATCTTTTGGAAAGTTTAGGTTTAGGAAGAGGTTGTTTTTCCCCACACTTTCTTTTAAATCCTCCCTCCTCTCTTCCCTCTCTCCCCTCTCGCCCCCCATGATTGCTAATTGCTGTACAGCAGGAGTGCATATTTCTTTAAGGGTATATCTGTATGTACAGCACCGCAGCGGCACAGTCAATACAGCTGCCCCGCTGCAGCATATCTGGTGAAGACTCTCTTTGCCGACAGGAGAGAGCTCTCCTGTCGGCATAAAAAACAGCTCCTGCTGATCGCGGGGGTTATGTCGACAAGAGAAGCTCTCCCACCGACATCGTACTGTGCACACAAGCACTTACGTCATTCAAAGGGGTGGAATAGTCACATCCCTGAGCTATAGACATAGCCTAAGGCAGGGGTCGGCAACCTTTCAGAAGTGCTGTGCCGAGTCTTCGTTTATTCACTCTAATTGGAGGTTTCGCTTGCCAGTAATACATTTTAACATTTTTAGAAGGTCTCTTTCTATAAGTCTATAATATATATCTAAATTACTGTTATATGTAAAGTAAATAAGGTTTTTAAAATGTTTAAGAAGCTTCATTTAAAATTAAATTAAAATGCAGAGCCCCCCGGACCAGTGGCCAGGACCCAGGCAGTGTGAGTGCCACTGAAAATCAGCTCATGGGCCGCCTTCGGCACGTGTGCCATAGGTTGCCTACCCCTGGCCTAAGGAAAGAGGCCAGGCTAGCCAGTTTCTTTCTATAGAAGAATGTATTTCCCCAGTGTCTGCCATTAATGCCACAATAGATGATGGCTTTGCTCATCTGAGAAGTACCAGTGATTTTGCTACAAGAGTGAATTTTCCAGAGCAGAGAACTCCTGCTTAGTAGAAATTGCTCAAGTGTTTGTCTAATTAGTAACGAAGTGCTAATGTCCTCTTTTACAGGAAAAACAAAAATATTTTGATACTGCTTGGAAATGATGTTGTAAAGTACCATATGCATACTGTGCATATTTAAGTAATATAATATTTAATATATTTTATTGTAAAAATAAAATCTTTTTTTAAAAAGCAGGAGAATAAATGGATGTATATGTGTGGTATTGACCCCTTTTAAAATTATTTCAGTCATATTTACTAACCGAGTGCTTACACAAAAATGTATATATATGTATGTTTAATAAAAGTGATAAAACTACAAAGTCCTCTGTTATGGAGGTGTCAGCCACGGCTCTTTAAATAAGGTTGACTTGAGTTTTACACATCAACAAGAATTCATCCTCTTTGTTATGTATGAAGAATAGAGTGCATTCTCTCTCAAATTAGAGTGCTTATTCTTGGAGTCAGAGTAGCAGCCGTGTTAGTCTGTATCCGCAAAAAGAAGAACAGGAGGACTTGTGGCACCTTAGAGACTAATACATTTGTTAGTCTCTAAGGTGCCACAAGTCCTCCTGTTCTTATTCTTGGAGTATTGAATGAAACCTTGATCCTTAATGAGTCCCTAGATGCTGCCATGATATAAAGAAAGAATTTTCATAATTTTACTGTATTTTAACGTGTGCTCCCAGATTAGATTAGATTACACTGATTTTTAAAGATGCATTAGGGGTTTTTTGAATATTTTTCCATTATGGTGTCACTATAGGGCCGAGTTAAGGTTGTTTGGGAGCTTTAACTGTGCATTTCCATATACAGATATATTATAAAACACATATTGGATAAACAGTTTTAATTAACTATTTATCTATGCCAGTTTTCCCACAGTTCTTTTTGTTCTTAGTTCCTTTGCTAAAGTATAGACGGGAGAACTATTCTGAATATATAAATTGATTAACTAAAATAGAATTTAAAAAGCAGGCAGTAAATTACAGAAAGTAAAATAAAGATGGTTAGTTGGTAGTATTTACACTTAAAGATAAAAAAATGACTTCAATATGGGATGTTACAATTTATTAAGAGATATCAAATCGAGTCCTATAAAATCTTGTATGTAGGCAAACGATCCTAATTCTGTACTATTCAGGGCAGGTGACCTGTACCAACATAGAAGTATGCATCCTTAAATACAGTTCTTTATCAATGAGCCAATTATACTTGCATGCCAAATGAATGATCAGACTGCCTTTCTCAATTCAGCCAAACAACTCTGAGGTTAAAATTTAGAAATTTAAACAAGTTTTGTGATTATCAAAAATGTCAGTTCAGTTCAAAATTACCTTGCCCAGGTGAAATTCCTAGACAAGCTTTTTCCCCCCCTTTACACGTGTGATATCATCACACCATAAACCCCAAACATATTATGCAGATTAACCATTTTAAAGCTATTGTAATTTTGGGGGGGTTTCATGATTCATGTAGGCTCTTGGAACACTTTAACCAAATATTCAACAGTGACAGAAATTCTTAGCTTACAAATCAGTTCTAACTTCTCTTTCTTTCTCATTTGAGGAGTTGTCAGTTCCTTGTGACTGAACAAGGCGCAACACTTCTTTAATTGATTGCTTTAAAATGCTCACATGCTCCATGTTCTGAGATTTACCGTTGCTGAAAGTGGCCATGTTTCCTGTTACAAATAATACTAGGCTTAGTGTATTGAGTTCTTCCAATCTCAACGCTCTTAGATTTTCTTGTAAATTGTCAGAAAATTAATTATGCTAGTTACTATGCACACACTTAACAAAATAATCCATGCCCCAAACAGTTTGTCTTTATTGCATAGCATCACTAAATCGTTCCTGGCTTTGTAATGCTTGTTTCTGAGATAATGACATCCCCATAATATTTTTTATCCTAAATTACTTATATGTATTCTCACTATAACTACACTTTCACTTAGGTTTTGTCTGGGAATAAATACATATTAGCTTGTGTATTGTACATTCTCGGTGGGATTTTCTAAAGCATTCAACATTGGCCTGACTGCTTCTGCTGAAGTCAGTGGTTAAATTCCCATTCACTTCAGTGGGAGCAGATTTAGACAGCTTGGAAGGAAAATTACCATAACAAGAATTCACACAGGTACAACCTATTGTTTCTTCACGGACGACTGAGCAGTCCTGTGACGTTTATTTTGCCACATAATAATGCAGAGTGAGTCCTGTCTTAATCTCTTTGCTTGTACAAATTTTGCTTTCAGTCTGCAGGACAGTTTACTTGATCAGGTGCCACCATACTGATGAATATATTTTCCTGGAACTGTGAGACAGTCTAATAGCAACAGAAATGCAATTAGTGCTGCATCAGAGTGCAGGCTGAATTAACAATCGAAACGGAGACTTGTATTTCAGAAATACAGGCTGAATAGAAATGTAGGCGCATGTAATGTTCTGGTTGTAGAGACATTATCCAGTCTGTTTAGGAGATAGACAAAGGTCAAGGTTGGTTGCTAGCCTCATTATTTATTATTTGCACTTCTCAGTTTGCTGGGTAGCTGCTCTGCACAATCCAAGCTAAATATATTTGGGGTACCTCTTCGTTATTGAAAATAATATGCTCCACATTTATTTCACTTGGCAATGTTCTTCCTGGCCATGTTGTTCCTGATAAGAGAGAGAGCATGATACCACCAAAGGTTTTGCCCACTTCTGTCTGACTGCATTTTTTGCTGTCCCTATCAATAGTTAGTTATTGTTTCTGAATTTTTAATCATTGTTTGACCATAAATAAATGCTTTGTGGAGATGTCTAGGCCAGGAGTTCTCAACCTTTTTCTTTCTGAGGCCCCCCCCCCCAACACGCTATAAAAACTCCACGGCCCACCTGTGCCACAACTGGTTTTCTGCATATAAAAGCCAGGGCCGGCATTAGGGGGTAGCAAACAAGGCAATTACCTATGGCCCCATGCACAAGGGCCCCTGCGAAGCTAAGTTGCTTAGGCTTCAGCCCCGGGTGACAGGGCTCAGGGCCCCAGGCATCAGCCCCATGCAGTGGGGCTTTGGCTTTCTGCCATGGGCCCCAGTGAGTCTAACACTGGTCATGCTTGGTGGACCCCCTGAAACCTGCTCGTGGCCCCCCCAGGGGGCCCTGGACCCCTGGTTGAGAACCACTTGTCTAGGCTACTAAAATGAGTGTGTTTTCATGTTTAAGGTTTCTACTTACTTAATAGCACTTCGGCTAATGTTGATGAACCTGTCACCTCAAAGGCATACCATGCCTTTTTAGAGACATTCATAGCTAAGAGACTAAACAGATTTTAGGTTTTCCTCAGTGCAAAAAAACCAATGAAACACTATTAGAGCAAGAGCCCTTTTAACTAGTAATGAACACTGTAAACTGGACACTAACTGTTGAAGTGTTTGGGGTGTTTTGTTTTATCTTGCTTGTTTTTAATTCTGGAAGATGATCAGAAGGGATATATGTGCTTGTGCTACTACCTTTTCCAATAATAACTGTTTCACTTGAGAAAGTCCATGTGCTATAGGATTTAGAGGATAATGGTATATGAGTCTCCCCTTTTGGCTAGTATCTGGCTGCACTTCTAATATGAAACATAGGGAACTCTTCTCACTTTGGCATTAAAGCTAATGCATAGCTGAAGACTAGGGATATGAAGGCTAGTCCTGACCTGTGGACAGAGTAATCACTCCTCATCAACTATTTATGCTAATTTCTCCTCTATTTAATCTCAGAGACATAATTTATGTTTAAAATATACATGGCATGTTCTCTTCACCTCTTTGCTAGTTATGTTCCTTTGTTCTCTTCCCTCTGTACTTTCAAACCCTTTGTACTTTTTGGCTTGCCATTCAAGTATTTGCGTTCTAGTACATTCTTAGATTGAAAAGTCCTCTGGATTCTGTTTTTTTAATGATTTAAAACTAGTGCTCCAGTGGGCTATATATTCAAGAGGATACCATTGGGTATTCTAATGCTATTGACTCTCTGAGAGTTACAACCAATCCTGGAGCTTTGTAAGGTACCCTAAACAGACAATATCATTTATTCCACTGATGATATAAGATGGAAGTAGCTGACAACTCACCAAGAACTGACGGTACAGACTAACAGTCTGGAGAAACGGGGGGGGGGGGAAGGTTTCACCAAGAATGTATAAACAATATTTCTACCCATTTAGGTGACACTCAAGGCCCTAAAAACAAATTATACTGGGGAGGGGAGGGGGGTCCCCATGACATGTTCTAGAATATTGGCAAGAGTGACAAGATTGAAAGTTTGTTTGCTCAAAATGTGAAGATTAAGTAGTTAGGTAAACAAATTCAGTAGCCTAAACTATATTTTCCCCCAGCAGTCCTATACAACTAATATCTTCCTCTGTGAAATGACTTGGCCTTTCTTTGAGACAATCAGCCATTTAAAGCTAGGGTGGATAGAATCTATTCTCTCTCTCTGTGTGCATGTGTCTATGTGTGTAAATATACTTCATCTGCCTGGTTTAGTTTGGACTTTGGATGTTCACAGTGTATTTTACTGCTTAGTTTGGGCCTTTTAAATTGTTACATTTTTTAGGTCTGGAATTTAGGGACTATACTGAAAATAGATTAGGGCTCTGTTTCTATGGAATTTGGCACTCCCACAGTTAGTTCTTTCTCTTCGTGTGGATTCAGCCATGGAGAATCCAAAGTCCAGCTCAGACGATACCTAGGAGTTTTGGTTTGCTATGGTATGTTTAATTAGTACACACAGTAACAGCATCTTATACTTGAATTTGGATACTTCTGTTTCTCCTCTCAGGCCAAGTCTACACTATAAACTTACATCGGTATAACTACGTCGCTCAGGGTGTGAAAAATCCTCACCTCTGAGCCACACAGCTATATCAGCCCCCCCACTGTAGACAGCTCTATGTCAAGGGGAGAGCTTCTCCTGTCGACATAGCTACTGCCTTTTGGGGAGGTGGATTAACTTCACCGATGGGAGAAGCTCTCCCATTGGAGTAGTAGCATCTTCACTGAAGCGCTACAGCAGCACATCTGCACCGGTGGAGCTGTGCCACTGCAGCATTTTAAGTGTAGACTGTCCTCAGATTCCTGCAAGACTATGGTTGTACGATTACAGTTGTTTATTATTTATTTGTATTACTGTAGCACCTGGGAGCTCTTGTCGTGGGCCAAGCCTCCATTGTACTAGGTGCTGTACATACACATAACAAAAAGATAGTCCTTGTCCAAAATACTTCATCTACTACCCGAGAGAACAGACGGACACAGACAGATGGGGTAGTAAAAGGAAACAATGAGCCAGGATTGGTCAGCATGTTACGCCGTGATCTCAGCACACATGAAGCCATGATAGCACCCTATATTCCTTGTCTTCTAAATTAGCCTCACCCTGCGTTGCTAGAGATAGGATAAAATAATCCTGGTAGGGGAGCGGAAAACCAGTGGCTCAGTCTTTTTCTGGTTTAAACAGTTGTATCTGTGATTCAAATATTATTAACAATCAAATCTCAGTGTAAGTCACAAGTGGAGATATATGCACTGCAGAAATGTTTAAAAAAAAAAAGAAAACTCAGGAACATTAGGTTTATTTTTAGCAGAAGTTTTATTGCACGTATTGATTTCTTTTATGGAAATAGATTTATTTAATATTTCTACTTCCTCTTCATTGAGTTCAGGTAAATTAAGCTGCCTTAAAAATTCTGTAAGATTACTAAGTTCTGGCTTGCCCAAGGTATGTCGGTTTTTTGTAAGGAGAAATAATGTATTTTTTAAAAGGAGGTAGAGTCTCCAGCTTTACCAGAATTGCTATTCATTGTAGCAGTTGTTGTTGAGGGGTTTTTAAGCAACCAAGTCACAGCACAATAAGTTTTGGGGCTCATCGCATAAAAATATTGCGACACGGTGCAACTGCCATTCTCTCTCATAAGTTTCTAAGGAAGCTATATGTCCCCAGATTTGGAAAATTTAACCTAGGCAACCCTTCTTGGGGGAACTTTGTGGGAGTCAACTTGTGTTTCTTAAAGCGAAAATAAAGTTGCTTTAATTTTTGCCTTATATTGTTATAATGAATCGAAAATGAAATTAACTTGCTCCAGAAACCTGCTTTTATTGGTGCCATGTAAAAAGTATGGGTTACTATCCGGTGTCTCATTATTAATTAAAAAACTCCGCAATGATATTTTAAATCTAATCTTGGCTGACTTTCTTTTGCAAATTCTGTCTCTCTGTGGACTATCTGAAAACCTTAGACAAAGCATTATTTAATAAGAATTGTAACTTTATGGCGCCAATCCTGCAGTGAGCTCCGTGTGTGGACATGTGCAAAGAAAGCCCCATTGAAATTGTCACAAAACTGCCTGCATGGAACTTATTGCAGACTCAGGGTCTAAATGAGCATGATCGGATAAAGAAATTGGACCAATGTCTAGTAACTGTAAGGAGTTGTTATAAAGGTTTTATCAGTAAAATTTAAAGAGTTGGAGAATAAGTAGAATGAGGGATGAAAAAGTATCTTTCTTTTTGTTTTGTTTTTGTTTTAAGTGACACCCAAGAGTCAGCCAAATTAAGCTCATTTATAAGTTTGTTTATGTTTTAGACCTGGAAGCATATTGGTTTTGGTTTGCATGTCTTGTCTTATGTAGCTTGAGAACACAATTGAAATCACCCACAATAAGCAGAGTAAGTCCTGTGAGCAAAAAGAAATATTATTGAAAATGTTATTGAAGAAAGCACAAAAATATTAATATCAAGCATGGGCTTTCACAGTTGTAATGTCCACCCCATCTATTTGTCCTGAGATCAGTAAGAACCTGCCATCTTTAACAATGAAACAAAGGTAGAAATGAAAACATTACAGATAAATATACAACCAACTGGCTGTTAGTAAAGCATAAATCAAATTCTATAACACTAATAATTTAATTAATAATTAAATATAATAAAATATAATACAAAATAGAATATAATTTTTCAGTTATATAGGATATTTTTTAAAAGCTAAACTGGTGAGCATAACATAATGGGGCAAATTCCTAACATAATCCCATTATCAATTCCCAACTATCATAAAATCAAAGACTTTTTTTCTTACTTTATCAAATCAAAAAACCAAGGAGTACTCTCTTATGTTAACATTTAAGAAGGGGCAATGAACCCAATTCTACAATTGAATATAACAAATACAGAAATGAACTTCGCTTCCAGAATTTTTCAGAATTTTTTTGAGTGAGCTTTGGAAAGGGAAGGTTGGAGCTGCGATTGTGGTGCGCTTCAAGAAATTCCTCAAGATCCTGTGGGATATTAGAGAAGCAACATTTTCCTTCAGAAAGAAAGATGAACTTTTCTAGGTAACAGATGGCTGAATAAATATTCCTTTTGACAGGGGGATCTTCAACTCTATCTTCTGAGAGTTTCCACATATAGATCAGGGTAGAAGAAAATGTGGTTGCTTTGGTTTTCCATTTATTGATGTGTCTCAAAATAAATGTTTTATTTTGATGTCTTGGTTTAACAGTTTGATGATTAAGGCTTGCTCAGATTTGTTCTCTTTAGACTCGTGTCTCAGAGTATGATGGGCTGGTTCAGTTTCAAACAATGGTGTATTAGCAGGTTTACTTAGATTTAATTAAGGTGGCTAAGGCACCCTGCTTCTCTTTTTTAGAATAAACACCATTTAAAGTATGTCCTAATCTTCCATGCAGGTTTCTGGTCATTTTCAGTGTCCATGCAGTATTTGTAACTCCTTGAACTGCTGAAAAAAGGGCTTTGCGGATAGTGGGAAATGGAGCTGGAGCAAGATGCCTCCTGCTCAGCATTCACATCATGTGACATCTCCCTCTCATCCAATGTAAATTTAACATCAAATGAAGTAATGCCAGTGAAATTGTTGGGGGAAAGGAAGTGGAAGTGTTCCCCACCTCAGCACTGGCCTCTGGTGTTAGGCGGGTGCTCTTCTATTTTAATTGAGTTTTGCATCAGATTTGATGGTACAATATACCCTGTGTGACACAGGTCCTCATTCAGCAGAGCCGATAGTATGTGCCAACTCTGAAGCTTTAAAAGCAACATGACAAGGGCACAAATTTCTGAAAAATATCAACCAGCGAATTACTTATTTTCAAAATTAAACAGCTGAAAAGATATTTTTATTGACGTCTTTTCTCTCTTCCCGCCTTCTGTCCTCTCCACACACAATTCCTTGTGGGATGAAACCAAATATGAGAAATGTCTGCCAAAACAAGTGATTGTTGAAAAGTTTTATAAGAAACTGAAAACATTGTATAATGGAATGGTCTTGGAAATCTCTACTACTGTGACTTCTTATTGTGAAGAATTTTCACCATACATACCTACTCGCAGTCAAGAGTTAAAAGAAACATAGTAATTTTGAAGGGAAGATCAAAGCAGCATATCTTCACCTGCATGCATTTATTTTAATTAGCTTCACCTTCCAAAATATTTTTCATCAAGCAGGTATACTGGAAGCTTTCTGGCAGCTCACATTAAAAATGAACTTGTGTGCAGAGAAACCAGGAGTTTTTCCTGGCGCCCTTGTTAGAGAACCTTTCTTCTCAAAGTTTTGCCAGAGTAATCTTGACAACAGCTGTTCATGCTGGGATTCCCAATCTGGTATAATCTATATTAAAGGCAGTTATCATGACCAAGAGGAGGATCGGTTTTCTGCCTGTTGTTTCCGGTAGTAGTAATTATGCATCAAACTTGTCATTTAATTTGCTATAATTAACTGTAAATAGCGTTATAGTCATAAGCAAAGTTGGAATTGAGCTATTATTCCTATTGGAAGTCCAGGAAGATACAGATTAGTTTTTTAGGAAGAGTAAAAAACTCTCCCTGAACACACATTTAATGTAAATAATTTTTGGGAAAGGTTGAAATAATCATTATTAAACACTTTTTACACGTGTTCTGTATAGGTTTTGCTGTACTTAGTTAACTTTTTTCATGTTTTAGTTAGCTGTTCTTATTCATATAAACCTCTTCAGCTTGGCTGAGTGATTTTCTGCTTTGGAAATTAATTAGTGCTGCCTGTTTATACAGGAAGAGATCTTGATCGGTTTGTTTGTTATGATTTGAAGGAGATTGTAATCATGTCTCTAAGTGGGATGATTATAATTTGATTTAATAAAATGCTTTTCTAGGAGACACATTGCTTTTTCGTTTCTCTGTCATTCAACATCTTTATATAACATGTCACTGTTGCGGCTTATCATTATATTTTGTGCCTCCCTCTTCAGTGTTTTGTAGGGGATTTCTTAGAGGTGCAGTGGTTGAAGGGAGTGAGTTACAGCCAGAGACACACAAATAATATTATAGTTCTTTGTGTATTGAACTAGTATGGTACTAGAATGAGCAACGTTGGAAGTATTAATTTCTTCTGTAGTATTGATATCTGTACCTTAAGGCATATCATTTTGGTTAAGGTCAAAATGATATGCAAAGATTTTGTCTTGTCAGGATTGAGAATGTGATGACATTGTGATACCTGTGTTATGAAAGGAGACAGGTTCACTTAGTGAATCTTTAGGTCCCCATTGACATTTTGAATTTACAAACATAACTGAAGAAAGCTTTCACGTTCATTAGTAACAATCCATTGCCGTTGCACAAGATATTCTTTCTTTAAAAAGAAGCATTGACATGTCTCTTTGTTATGATTGGTGCTCTAATAAAAAAAATCCTAGTATTCTAGTATTTATTAATATTTATTTACCTTTACAAATATTTTTGTCCATTTTAATTTTGGTTTTAATCTCATGCAAAAATATCCTTTCTATAAATATTTCACATATTAGTGCCATGGAAGACACAACCACGTGTTCTATATTCTGGTATTTATATAGCTCTGGCTTCAGCAGAGCCAAGACGCGTTTGGGACTGAGAGGACTGAAGGCTATAGCCATAGCTTTAGTGGGTTTGGTCCAACTACTTTGAAACTGATAGTCATTTGTTTCAGGACTTCTGTGGATCAATAACACTGCAGCACTTAAAACATTTTACCATCAGGGAGACTTCAATAAAGGCTGCTCTCAGCAGCATTATATAGTCATTGGGCAGCTTCCAGCACATGAATGAGCCTCTAGCAGGGCTAGTTCCATTGTTAACTTAAAGATGGGGAATATACGATGTGCAAAAAGCCAACGCAGAATTGCCACTGTTGCTATCTTTAAAAAGTGGATTTACCAGGTTTCCCTTTTAAATTCGTACTCGGCTTTTCCCATTTCAGTCTAATCATTAGCAGTTTTGCAGTACAGCTCAAGCACATCTGAGAGATTTATGTAAAAAAGTTAGTGGGAAATTCAAAACAGATTGCTATTGAGGGCTATATCCAGCATTTACAGTGGTATTATTTCACTCGGATGGGAAATAACAATACCTTTACATCATTCAGAAAGATACAGATTTTATGTTCCAGTTCTCCCTTTTGTGACTGTGGAAGGGCCAAAACTCAGTGGAAATTCAGCAGTTCTTTTATACAGGATGCAGCCAGAAAGTGGACAGACCACTCAAGGGCACTTTGAGCTAAGCTTCCTTGGGGGCTGTTAATGGGGTTAGTAGGTCAGGGGAATTCAAGTGTGTGGCCAATGGTTATATGAACTGTGTGCATCTGTGTAATGGATTTCTAGAATGGCTCGTGTCTTTTTTTGCCGCTAGGTTGGATATGAGGATTCCAAATCTCCTGCTAACTCATATATTCAGGCTTTGTGAGGGGGAATGGAAATGCTCCTATTCTGTTGTTTTTTTAATTCCAATGGAAACAAAAAAAACATTTTTAAGCAGATTTGATCTCCTGAAACCTAAATATTGTGGAATTCTTCTGGTCGGGGAGCATCTAAGTGAAATTGACTAGCAACTGACTGCATATGAAGATGAAGCATAATAGTTTATTTTATTTTCTGAAATAAATAGATAATTGATGCAAAGAGACAGACTGTCAAATATCCCTAATTATCTATTTTATCAACACGTTCTTTGTAGCCTGGAAATAAATTCAGGTTTCAGAGTGGTAGCTGTGTTAGTCTATATCAGCAAAAAGAACAGGAGTACTTGTGGCACCTTAGAGACTAACAAATTTATTTGGGCATAAGCTTTCGTGGGCTAAAACCCACATGATAGCTTATGCCCAAATAAATGTGTTAGTCTCTAAGGTGCCACAAGTACTCCTCATTCTTTTTTAAATAAATTCAGTATTTCTTCCAGCTTTTTCCCTTGTCTTCAGATGCATTTTTGTCTCTCTCTATGTCTATGTATGTATATACACATACATACCAAATGCATAGAATAAGTTCATATCAGTGGGAAGCAATGACACCGAACACCTTGCATAAAATGCCATAAGAAGGTAATTCAGCTTTAATTCTCCTTTTAACTAAAACTAAACATTTAGTTAGAGAGCTGAAACTGAATTTCTGAGATGGAAGTCTTTCACTAATCCATTAGATTGTCCTTTTATAACTGCCTTTCTTTTAATCTGAAGAAAACTTTCCTAATTAAACACTAGCTCAGTCATAAACTGCATGACAGAGAAATAATGACATAAATAGAAAATGCAGTGGAATTAGTGAGCTGCACAGATATTAAGTACCTCATGTTAAGCCACAATAAATGCTACTAATAGGACAGAGAGAAAATGTGATAGCTCTAAAAGAATAGATAATTTCTAATGTTTTGTTCAAATTTTATTTTATATTAGATTGTAATCCTGGAATTAAGCACTAACAGATAAAATTGATCCTAATATTCAGTCCACAAAAATAAAGGATGAACCCTCAGTGGCTCTTCAATTTCTAAATGTTTTCTATGCCTGATTGGAATGTGTTGATAGCACAGCAGTGAAAATGAACGGGTAGCTGTCGCAGACCATACCATACCATTCATTCCATCCTTGTCTTTGTGATTCAGTGAGCAGATCTTCAGACAGAACTAACATGCTTAAAGAACAGTGATCCCCAGTCTGTGCCTTAGAAAAATACTATAAATTTGGGCTGACAGGTTCTAATCCTCAGATGGGTTTTCGTTTGCAATACCGTGGATCTTTATGTTCCTAAAGAGTTCTTGCGATTACACTGCCTTCTTTTTTGCACGTTCTAAAATATTTCCCCTACTGTTTGTTTTATAGTATTTTATTAAATGGGTATACATAAATTTTAACCAACATTTTAAGATTAAGAATACAGACAATTTCTAATTCACACCCAGCTAACACATTAGGTGATAAAGTTACTCTTTCCTCCCTCAACATAGAGACGCAGATCTAGTTTGGGGCGGGAATTGTGTGCACCTCCTGCTAATCAACCCTTTGGACACCATTGATAGCAGTCAGTGCATCACTTTTCTCCTTGAAATTCTTGCTAATGGAAAGGTATCTCTGTATGGATCATGCCAATGGGGGAGAGACCAAAGGATTACGGGTAAATTGTTAGGAGACCGTTCTGGAATGAAGACACTAGCATTTGTCCTCTTTGGAAAGTATTCTCCACACTCACAAATATATTTAGACTAAAGTAAACATTAAAGGTCCCTGCTAAGCTAATCCACAATGACACATTCATAATTGTTATAAACACTGGGCATCACTTGCCCTAGTGACCGATTAAAGTTCTGTACTGACAGTGTCCTTGAGGATATAAAGGAGAATCAGAGTATTACAACTGAGAATCAGAAAGACCGGCTCTTTGCCCCACTGAAAAGCAAACATCCATTGCAGAAATTATTATTATAAATTAATCGTGCCAATTAAACTTTTTGAATATTTATGTAACTAAGCAGTTCGCATTGTGTTATTAGTTCCTATCATTGGATGAATCTTCTAGCCCTTACTCATGCAAAATTCCCATCAAAGTCACATGGGAGTTCTATTTGCAGCGGTGCAAGAATTTCCAGTTTTGGTCCGTTGACTTCAATAGGACATCAGTGGGAGTTAAGTCTTAGTAAGGACTGAAGGATTGGGTATGTAGTACTTATAATATGTGTTTCTGGGTAATTTTTTAACCTATCTTAATATAACTTCCTACATTTGGAGTATCATTCTGCTGCAATAGAAGTCAATAGGACGTTTGCAGTTGTCTAACTTTCTGGGAATAGGGTTGGACCTTAAAGAGTACACACAAACAGGACTTACGATAGAAATTCAGAAGGAGTAGCAACTGAAAATGCCTTTCCGCCTTACTAACCCCAATTATGGCTCTTTTGACTCTATAATATTTATTGTAATTGATGCATTTCTCTGAATAAGATCTGTATTTGCAATTCCAAAAAGAGACCCGTATTAATTATTGACCTCTTGACTTATAGTCTGCCACATTGCTGTAATTGGTTACTGCAAACATCTGTTTTCTAGGCCAAAATATGCACAATTATAAGGAATGTACTAGTAGGGATGAAAAATTACTGCCTGTTCAAAAAATTGTGAGGGCTGTGTAAATAGGAAAAGCTGTTTTAATGTTTATAGTTTTGCACAGTTAATGCTTATGGAGAAACAGCCCATTTCATACGGAAAGGCAAAAAGTCAGATGTAAAGGATACTTATGAACAATTAAGGGAGAATAATGGCAAATGCACAATGCATTTTTATTGTTGTTGTATTTTGTCAACTTTATTCTGTACACTGAATCCTTATCCTAGTGGTTTTAGCATAAGAAAGTTCACCACACTTGTGACAGACAGCACGTACAGCACATATTCAAACTCTGTGGTGCAGGAAGTCTTTACTAGGAAGGAACCTATATCACCTTTCAAAATTCAGAGAAATTATTATAATAAGAGGAAAAGGTGAAACAAATCCCTGAATCTGTGTTCTGTTTGTTGGTATTTTGGTTTTGTTTTATTTTTCAGCAAAGAATGAGTGCCTAAATGAGATCTGGTAAGAATAACCTTGTGCACCGATGACGTAGGAAAGTTCAACATTTTTAAGCAAACCCCCTATTTTAGTAGGATCAGATTGATATGAAATTTTTTATTTTATTTTACATTTTAGGATCCTCAGAAACCAAAGAAGCGATCATTCTGTTCCTCTAACTGCAGTTATTTCTAGAGATTGTGTTAACTTTAAAAGAAATGGTTGGGTTTTGGGTCACATTATTTGAGAATTACTTGTTTAATGATAGTGGGAATCCTCAAGACTCACATCATGTTTTTAGGTGGGGAAAACCACTGTGTGAAATTCAAATATGTTAGCTGAATTTTGGGTCAAGTAAGAATTGATTATGTTGATCATTGATCATCTAGAGGTTCCTCTGATCCTGGAAAGAGTATACATGAGCCTATTGAACTAATTCTTCACTTAATTGTGCCTATTTTCATTGGCATGTTGATTGATTGCAGGCAGCAGAAATTAGTCTAGAAGATGTCAGGAGATGTGGTTAATCTTGTCAGTCGGCTGCAGTCTGAGGGAATAAGGTCGGATGGATTCATATAAATAAACCCCAAACTGAAACAGTTTAGTGTACACTCATTGTGGGTCCACCAAAGTCACTCAGTGGGAACTGATCCGTTGGATGGTAGTACAAGGCCACAGGCGATATAATTTTTAAAAAACGCAAAGTGACAACCTCTATTAAATTGTTATTTAGAGACCATAGAAAACTTTGATAGATGAATGTCTGATAAAACAATATTTTAAAACAGCTTATTTTTTAAAATCATGTGACATTAGACAATACATACTTTGGCTTGTCTTCAATATAGGGATATCTTTTCTTTCTCTCTGTGTTGCGGTTGATACCTGGGTATACAAGCGCTATTTCTGCTCCAGACTTAGCAGAGACAATTTTGTTCTTTACTATAGTTTCGACCAGTTTCCCCGGTACTGAAGTCAGGCTTACTGGCCTGTAATTGCAGGGGTCATCTCTGGAGCCCTTTTTAAAAATTGGCGTCACATTAGCTATCCAGTCATTTGGTACAGAAACTGATTTAAATTATAGGTTACAGATGACAATTAGTAGTCCTGCAATTTCACATTTGAGTTCCTTCAGAACTCTTGGGTGAATACCCTCTGGTCCTGGTGACTTATTACTGTTTAGTTTATCAATTTGTTCCAAAACCTCCTTTAATGACACCTCAATCCGGGACAGTTCCTCAGATTTGTCACCTAAAAAGAATGGCTCAGGTTTGGGAATGTTCCTCACATCCTCAACCGTGAAGACGGATGCAAAGAATTCATGTAGTTTCTCCGCAATGGCCTTATTGTCCTTGAGTGCTCTTTTAGCATCTTGATTGTCCAGTGGCCCCACTGGTTGTTTAGCAGGATTCCTGCTTCTAATGTACTTTAAAAAAACTTGCTATTACTTTTGGAGTCTTTGGCTAGCTGTTCTTCAAATTCTTTTTTGGCCTTCCTAATTATATTTTTACGCTTCATTTGCCAGAGTTTAACAGCTCAGCCACATGGACAGAGCAATCCCTGGGGTTTGATAAAATTCCATTTGTTCAACTTAAACTGCATTGAGCTTCACTATTTGTGAAGTGGATTGCGGTATTATCCCTGTGAATTTCTGTTGCCTAAAAAGTTAAGCGCGACAAAGTTGAGCATCGCAGCACCTAAGTCTCCTTGCGAGTCTGGGCCTTTATGCCTGGTTTCAGTTTCATTGTGGTCCCCAGCCTCCCACAAGTCAAGTGAGTCTGGTATGGAATATTCAGCATGAAAAAGGATCTCACTGCTGATCCAAACCAGCTCCCATTGAAGTCAGTAGGAGTTTTGCCATTGACTTCAGTGTGAGCCACCTTGAATTAAGGAGTTCAGGGGGGAAGTATCAAATTCTACATTGCCAGTAGCTTCCATTGGTATAACAAATAAAAATTCATTACCATCACTTATATATATGTGGCCTAGGTACCATATTGATAGGGAGATCATAAATGACAAACAAATATTTTCATTCTTATGTTCAGATCCTCAGTGTCCTTCTCTTTTCCAATTTTTCTTTGCAAAGTGTCCCTGATTTCACCATCTTAAAGAATTGTTTCCCATTGTATTTTATTTGCAGTTTTTTCTGATACAGGCTGCCGTGTCACTGTTTAGTCCATACGTTTTTTAAACATAAATATTGATTCATTTAATAGGTATGCTGCTGGTCTTAGTAAAGAAGAATTAAAAACAAGAAAGAGAATAAAGGGATGGTTTTACAGATGTTAATAATATGCATTCAGTTCAATAATGCAAACTATATGGCACTTATAAGAATGGCAAAAAAACAGAACCATTAGCCAGGAAACACCCCTGCCTCCTCAGAAATTTAACTTCATAAATCTGCCCCCCCAAGTTACTTTTTTTTTTATGTTAACGAGTGCTGTGCCATGATCAGATCATTCTAAAGATGTAGGGCCACAAAATGAATCTGAACAGATCTGCTTTGATAGCTAAACTTGGACTTACACATCCTCTGATGTCAATAAAGATGAGCCTTGGCGCAATTGTTTAGTGTATTTAACTAATTTAACAAACAAATCATATGATTTCAAATTAAAACACAAGAGCAGAAATCTTTCTTTGATGTATAATTGCAGTGGAACAACCCATTGTTATGGAAATAATTTCAAAGTGTGAGGCACCATCTATTGAAACATCAGAGAGCTAGAAATGCTAAGACATATTAAACATGTTATTTCACTGAATACCTTTTGTAAGCTGATGGCTGCTCCCATTAAAGTTATTGGCAAAAACTTCCATTCATTTCTGGGGAAGCAAGAGCTGGCCATAAGAGACCCACTCAAAAATTTAGATTACAGCTTATTGAACAGTGGTTAGTAATAAAATAAGTATAGAAGAGGAACATTGTGGGTAAAAGATTCTTTGAAGTATCCAAACAAAATCCTTTAAGTTGTTAAAAATGTTTTGTATCAGAGGGGTAGCCGTGTTAGTCTGGATCTGTAAAAAGCGACAAAGAGTCCTGTGGCACCTTATAGACTAACAGAAGTATTGGAGCATAAGCTTTCTTGGGTAAATACTAGTGGGTGAATACCCACTTCGTCAGACGCATGTGTCTGACGAAGTGGGTATTCCCTTACAAATGCTTATGCACCAATACTTCTGTTAGTCTATAAGGTGCCACAGGACTCTTTGTTGCTTTTTTTAAATGTTTTGATTTCCAAGTTAGTACTAAAGGAAATGAGAGTTTTAGGTCTTCAAATCCAATTCTTCTCTTTCATGTAGATCTTCCAATTTGGATACATGTGTACTGGGAAAATGTTAAACTTGGCAAAGCTATTGTCTGGACTGTTAAAGCGTTTAGAGACAAGTTGTTTCAAGAGGGCACTAAGTTTGTATTTCCTTTTCTTCACACTGAAAATTTTATATGAAGCCCCTTTCCTCATAGTGCTTAATTTAAACACTGGATTTTCACCAACTAAAGGTGCGTAATATAACTCTTGATTTATTCAGCTCCTTAATAGTAATAACAGAATTGTGAATCTGAAACTACTTCATTGCTGTTTGTTTGTACAAAAGGTGTTTTATCTGTATTGATACCAGAAACAGTCCTAGAATTATTTCTGCTTTCCTGCTATTCCTGATAGAGTTAATGGGATAATCCCAGAGATTCTAAACCAAAAATTAAAACATGCCTTATAAGGCCCTGTAAATTTATAAGGAAGTGGGATATTTCACCTTTGTAATGTCGGAATTAAATCACTGTATCACTCTGATTCATGACCAAAGGTGTCAAAGATGCCAGTAATTAACATGTGGCACAAATGATTGTGATAGGCAGCAAGTAATACTATCAATAGACATGATTTAAAAACAACATCCAGTATTTGATAGAGTAGTTATGCAGAGTACATCTTTCAAATAAACAAATTATATTGTTTTAATAGAGGTTAAGTAATGATAAGGTTCGCTGAAAACCCCAGCAGAAGTCTAGGGATTACTGTTTTCTTGTTGTCTTTAACACATGGTTGTTCGGTAGATTTTTTTTTTTAAACAGTATTTTTGTGGTTTGGTTCAGCTGGTCAAACATCAAAACCGCATGGAGTTCATTTAAGGATGCTGACAGACTTCTGCTATGACTTTATATATAGCAATATTGTAGATGAGTCTCAAAAGTTAATATTTATGGCTGTACATAAAAACTAACAATCCAGACAAAACAAACAAAACCCAGTAACAGTTACTACTACTTGTTTGTAGGTTTTTGCTTAGGACTGGTTACTTACTCATTTTAGTAGGTGTCACAGGCTGTAATTGATAACAGGTTTTAAAATGAAATTTTCGGGAACTGTCATATAAACACTGGCTGCACTGTATCCACTGTAATAACTGGCTCTTAAAAGAATTCATTTTGTTTTGATTGCTCACATTTGCAGCTGTGTTAGGATTGTTCTCTGGTTTGTTAGTGCTACAATGGTAGAAATTTACAAGAGCAAATGTTTCCTTCTCTTTGTGACCAAATTGTTCTTTTGTTGTGTTCTGCTTTCCTTACTGGGTTTAATTTAATCTGGAATATTTGTATGCTTTCTAAAGCAATTCTGAATATGTACGTCAGGCTTTTATTGACACGTTTTAAGCAGAAGTGCTCAGTTCAGATTTCACTGAAGATTTGATGATCTCTTTAAGTATTTGAAATCTTTTATTTTTACCATTTGTACACATTTTATTTCTTAATCTAAAATCATAGGCAGGCATCAAAGAATTGCTTGTAATTATATGATATATAACCTTTCAGCAATTTTATGTGGTCACTGACATAAAAGGTGTTACATTTTATCCCTACTATATTAAAAATATAGACTAAACAATAGATATTATTTTAATTGGTGATGTTGCATTTTTCTTTTGCCCAACATATTACAGTACACACCAATAACAGATATCAAATCATAAATATAATATGGATGGAAAAGAAGAGAAATCAGTATCATAAGGGTATAAAATTAGTTAAGAAAGAAAAGCAGTAGAGCAAAAGAGGAAGACGTGTAGATTGAACACTATGTGACTGTTTTAGAGAAAAGAATCCCTTGTAATGTTCCTGAGAGCTGAATTAATTTAGCAAGGCTTTTCTAGACTAGGACATATCTTTCAGAAGTGATTTTTCAAACTTGGTTAAGTCATTGAAAGTTACTAAAGAAATCTCTTTACAGTTGGCTACTTCATTTTGGGCAGTGGTTTTTAAAACATCTATCAGTGTCTTTACAGCTGTAGCTATATCTGCATAAAGGGCACTAACTTTTCCAATAAAGGATGCAAACACATCTCTGTTAAGTTGTACATGAAGCAACATACTTGTGACCAAAACCTCAACTTAACAGATGTAGAAACTACACTATGAATAATAGAGAGGCACTTAGGCCATGGCACAGTAACTAGGGTTCAGAACAGGTACTTGATCAAACTCTTCTGTCCCGGTTCAAGTTATGTTGTCTGAATGTCAGAGAGAATTCTACCTCGATCCCTCTGGGGATACCTTGCTCAAGTTTGGTCTGTTAAGGTATTTTATATTTTTGTAGTGAAAGAGAACAGTTCAGATAGTCTCCCATCTGTGACAACTTTTCATCCTCCCAGGTCCCCTCCCTTTCCCTTTTCTTTTTCTTTTCCTCTGTTCACTGTAAAGAAGAGCGAGTTCTGCACACTGAGGGATAGGCAGGGATGAGCAGTTACATGTGGTTTTACAATCAAAGTTTCAAGATGTGTAGCTGAAGAAATTGAATTTAAAATGGCTGCAGGACTTTCATATTTATCTGGCTGATTATGGCTGCCCTGTTCATACATGGTACAGTCTCTCTGTCTCAAAATTATATGTGATGTGGACATTATACAATAGTTATAATTAATATTTTCTTCCCTACAAAAAGTGAATCACAGAGACCAGATTACTCTGTGGAACTGGGAATGGGGTACAAAGCCTTTCATTTCTTGTCACTGAATCAAACCCATTCCAGGAATAGTTCAGTGATTTGAAACCCAGGGTTGTGAGTTCAAGCCTTGAGGGGGGCCATTTAGGGATCTGGGGCAAAAATCTGTCTGGGGATTGGGCCTGCTTTGAGCAGGGGGTTGGACTAGATGTCCTCCTGAGGTCCCTTCCAAACCCTGATCTTCTATGATCTGACAGCACTTTATGTTCTCAGTCTATTTTCTGACTGAGATTCATATCAGTAAAATCAGCATTGAATGGGCCATTGCGACAGTATTACTCTCTGGCCTCCATTAGTAGTATCTCCAGGACAAGGTTGAGGTACAGTGACAGAGTGTTCCTGAGCTGGGAGGGGGAGAAGCCATGCAGTGCTGCTATACGCCTTTTTTGCAGATGAATGGAGGACTTCAGGCTGCCTTGTTTTCAGTCCAGCACTTTTCACCAAGTTCATTTCAATATAAGCAGGAGAGATGTAGTCGTTATGATGATTCACTTTTACCCCTTTTTTGGCTTAACAAGATTTGATTTATATTTATTCCATGGTATGCACGCCCCTGCTGTTAGCAATATAGGGAGTTGTACTCAGTGAAATAAAGATATGACATCAAGAAAAGGACGTAATACAAACAGTTTTATATGATGTCTGGAACATATTTTAAAATGTACTTCCTTGGGCCCTGATTCAAGAAAGAATCCCTGTTCATGACACCACTTAAGTACATGCTTCAATCCCATTGAAGTCAATGGGACATAATCCTATGCATAAGTGTTGTTCAGAACGGGAATGGATTAATACATGTACTTACATGTTTTCCTGAGTTGGCCCTAAATGAGGAAACGGGGAAGATGAAAAGTTGACAAGTGTCAGAGTTGTGGAGAAGGGCAAAATTAAAAAAAAAAAAAAAAATTTAAATGCATGTCATGGTCATCACACACTTTACATGTGCATCTGTTTTTGTGGAATTTATATAAGACTGAACTCTAAATAAATATATTAATAAAAGAAAGTGACCTCTGAGATATAGAAAGCAGATGTAAGGAGGGCAAGGGACACACATTGAATGATGGAGAAGAATGCATTTGATTTGTGTATTTTACTTCCACTCTCCACAAATGTACAAAAATTAAATCAGTGATTCCATCTTGTGGTCCTTATGACACAAAGTAACCACGTAAGCCTCAATCTTATGATTTATGATGCTACCTGAATTCCTTGATGAATGTGCAGTTGGGGTACATTATTTTGTTTCATATGAGGTTGCTATATGTGCTGTACTGCAATAACTCCTTTTGATTTAATATCATGTAAATGTAGCTTTATATAACTCCCGGCTCTAAAATTGGTTAGCCAGAAACTATTATGAAGAGAAAGACAAGCTATTACCTCTTTATAAGCTGTATTAAAATCCTTCCAGGGTTTACTTAAACAGTGTCAAAATGATGCTTGTATTCTTTATTTCATGTACGGGTGTGTTGTATGCCATACAAAATCTTAATAAATAGGAAGAATAATGTTACTGGACTCTCCTCAGTGGGATGAAACCTAAATTTCAGTACATGCCTTTGTGAAAGTACAATTACAGCTGCAATATTAGTAAAATGATCTGTGTGGGATGATTATCTGGGTTGGTTCTAAATGTTACAATAGTATTCTCCTTATAGTTACCTGTTTTCATCAAAATCTTCTCTTCTATCACCATATCAGAATTCTGGGAACATTTTTTGTGTTGCTGGCTGTTTTCTCAAACTCTCAGATAACTGATGGAATTTTTATCATTTCCATACTAATAACTTGGAATTTTAAACTTAACATATTGCATGGTGTGGGCTGTGTTGCACAGCATACCCTCGGAGCCCAGAGTGACTGTAGTACATAAACTCAGTATCACCTAATGTGTGGTTGTAGTCAGAAAAGTGGCAGTATAGCAATGGCACCTTCTTAGTCATCAGCTCAACTCCCGTGGAACACATTCTGTTCTCAGTTACACCTGTGTAAATTCGGAGTAATTGTACTCAAGTCATTGGAGTTGCTCAGCATTTATAGCAATGTAACAGAGAGCAGAATTTGGTCCCCTGCATGTATTCTGTCTCATAGCTCTCTTTGCTTTTGTGATTAATGTAATTTTTTCCTCTTTTTATTTTTGTTAGTACTGTAGAAACAATGCAGTTAGAGAAAATGAGCTGGATTGTAATCCTCCTTTTGCATCAGCAGAACCATTAACTAATTTCCAATCACGCAGCAAGTCAGTTAACCCTGCAGTTACATGTATTAGCAACAGTGGGATTCATAGCTGCCATTAAGGGTATTATTTGACCTGTAGAACCTTTATTACAGGTGATAGTACATGAGAAGGAAAGAATCCAACTTGACTTTCAATTCCCATATTTAAAATTTGCAGGATTGGCAGGTATAAAATAATCTTTTTAATTGTAAATTGAGGATATTTGAGTTGCCGAGATTAAACCTGGTGACCCATGATATTATTTTTAAAGTAACTTTTCAGATTGCACTCGGACTTCAGTGGATATGTGAGAGTTCCATTCAGTTGTAATTTTCATAACAATTCCACTTTGAATATTGTATAACTTTATCCAATCTTTTCTGCATATATTAACTATTTTCCTAGATTTGTTTCTAATGGCTGGCAAGATTTTTTGTTTAAAATCTCAGCATTGAAAGTGTTTTTATAAATTGTATTTCATTACACACAAACATCCTAAAGCCTAATGCCTTTCACATTGCTCACAGCTCAAATTTGTTGCTAAAATCACATTGCTGTAGAAGTCAATGTTTCCTTACTATATCAGCAAGGGCAATATCTGAGCCAAAAAAAAATTTTTTTATTTTTTATTTTTTTGCTTCTTTCTTTTAACTCTCTTGGGCCTCCTGGGCTTGCAAGGCTAAGCGAGGTGATCAATTTCCTTCTTAAGCTGTGTAGTCAGATAACTCATATTTAATACTGAATTTTCTAGAGCAGAAGATACTGAGTGCCACTGATATTTTGAAGTTGAAGTTTCTGTTCAAAGGAAGCATTTTAATTATCTAACCATTCTTATTCAAAATACCTTAAAACTTAGCAAGCTCTGTTTTCCTCTCTATGATCTTAGCCTTTCTGTACTTGTTGAATCCAGGTTCATTTGTTCCTCATAAAAGATTAATTTTAGAGAGGGGAGGGGAAAAAAGCCAGTGTTTAGACAACCAAGAACTGTGCTTCAGTGCTTGCACGCTTTAAAGTAAGACTTTGCAGTTTGTTGTAGCTTTTGAATAAGCCCATCTCCTTTGTGAAGAATGCAGATCATTTTTTTTCTGGCACACAAAAAAAAGGGTAACTTAATATGAGTCTGACACAGTGTGTCATTTAGTTAAGTGCTTCCATCTGTTGCCTGCTGTTTCCCTTACTCTTGACCTCTCTTTCTTTCTTCCCCCTCCTTCTCCTTAGCCCCCCTGAGGAAGGCAAAGTTTGTTGAGAGCCCTCGAATCCCAGAGTCTGAGCTTGGCTCACCAACGCTCACTTCAGCACAGAAACTGGACGTTGATGCATACTGCCCTGGTAAGCATGCATGCAAAGCCTCTAGGACGGGCCCTTCCAGCACAGCACAGTTTCATATGCATTGTGCCCCCTTTTTCTAAATGATTGGTTGGCCCTTCCCCCAACCTAGTTTTATGGACTTACCCACTTGGCTGGGAGGCAGTCTCTAATTGATATCTGTACTTTATTTGTCACTTGTGGTTGTGTGTTCATGTGACACATTCCCCCCTAAAATATGAAGAAGTTACTACAGAGTTGATTTGAAGTGAATAAAAGCTGATCAAACAGCCATACTCTCTTAACGCTGATTTTTATTACTGACATATCTTCAGAAATACTGGAATAAAACACATACTTCTGGTGTATTCCATCATTAAATCATTTCATACATAAGCATACATTCTTGTATATTTGCTATTAAGCACATCACATTTATTTCAGAGGTAGCCATTAATTTATGTACCCTGCAGAATTTAGGAACTTTTAAAGCATATACATCTTGTTAGAGGCCTCTGTCATAATCTGGTTAAAAACATAGTTGGAACTGAAGTATTTTATTTCCCTGAGTTAACCTTATATTTTTCTGACTTTTTGATCAGTTCATTTGGTAAATATTTTCAAGCACTGACAGGCTGCATACAGATGTGTGAATTCCATTACATCTTTATATAGCTGTATCTTGCTGAGGACTCAGTATCATTTCCCAGATTCTTCTGAACTTGTACTAGTTGCTTGGCAACCTCATTAAGGTTGAGAAGATAGTTTATGGAGCTGTGCCAGAGATGTTACAGTTACAGTCGGCTGCAGATCAGGGCTTAAAGGAGCAGGAAATGTTCGTTTTCAGATCTTTGCTGAATTCTGCAATTTTCTCTTCTGGATAATCAGTGTATAAGCTACAGGATCACGTGATCAACATATTCCTATGACAGAGTAAAATGGTAACAATTGCTTCCAAATAGTATGTGACCACGTGGAATCTTGCCTTTAGAATCATGTCCAGATAGAGAAGATGCCAGTACTTGAGTCAGTGTCAAAGTACAATATCACTTTTGTCAGAGATGTGTTTAAAGAAAATGAATGATTTGGTGAAAAGCCATATATTGCACAGATATTAAAAGAGAACAGCTTTCTTTAATGCAAATATGTTTGAAACAGAATAAAATTCTTATGGGAAAGTTGTTGATACTGGATCCCTATACTCAGAGAATGCTTTCTTTGCGACCATATTTACTGTGAAAAGTGATCATTCTTTCTAAATGAATCAGTCAGTATTACAAACAGAATTTTACTGATATAACTTTTGCCCCTTCTGTGTAACTAAATATCTTCTACTGTGATAATCACAATTGGAAAAGAATACTGTCATGGCTGTATTAATAAAGAACTGTAATCGATTGCATAACTTGCTTAAAAGGAATTAAGAACTACTCTCTCTCTCTCTCAAATTTAATATGACACAACTTTTGGAGGATGCAGACACTCACAGAGGCCTAGCAGGCGACAGTCAAGAAAGGCTGCTTTGATAGTGGAGTCTTGAATTTTGCCCTCTGTTCTCTTTCTATAGCTCATTGATTGTGTGGATGAACATGTTAAAAATGTGTGAGGATTCTCAGCACCTCAACAACCATAAAGTGTACTTAACAAAAAAAAAAAAAAAAAGAAAGAAAGAAAGTAAAAAGGCATGCCTTTGTGGATGTCAATGAGAAGCACTGGATAGGAGTAAAGACAGAGCAAGTAGATTATGGGAGGCCCAGAGGACTTTTTTTGTGTGTAGATCCACACGTCAAGATATCTGTCAGGGGGCGCCTGACCCCCTGCTGCCTGGTTGCACATTTGGCATCCAGCAGCTCTTTTAGTAGAACTGCAGTTTACTGGATCCCAGAGAATGCAGAGTCTGAATGGCTATGCAGACTTGAAATGTGTAGTTATTTATGTTTATTTGCAATCAATATGAGAAGTTCTGCTGAATAGGAATTGAACCATCTATTGAGAGGAAGGACTTCTGAAACTGAGGCAGCCATTCACACAGAAAAGGGAGTTTGTATAGTGTGCGATTCGCTGTTTTCTTCCTCTTTCCCCCCCATGCCTTGGAACCTTAAAATGAGGTATGTACATGCAAGCAGTTCTCCATGGGTATTTACTCTTTTCTTTTGTGGTAGAACTGGGTTATGCTTTAACTATCTGGATCCAGCGTTCCTGCTGTGAAAACAGTGGTAATTTGAAGGCTGGAGCTCTTGCTTTCTACTAATACATTTTAAGAAATCCTTAGTCCTCTGAGAGTTTCTGCTTGATAGCATACAACCCTTGCTTACACAGAGGTGTTGTAACTAGCCCACTTTATTAAATGTCTAATAAATACTGTTGGGGGCACTGAAAAGGCTTCTAAAGCATTTGACTGTAAATGTTCTGATTCTGTTCTGCCCCATGCTCTAGTGAAATTGTGTGCTGAGAGTGTGGGAATTCAGGGTGGAAAACCTCAAGTACAGACTGTTAGAAAATATCTGTTTTAAAGTAGATATCAGTTTGCAGTTAGGAACATAAAATGCACAGAACTTGGCATTGCCATCTAGGTATGCATATGTGATAACAGGGTGGGTTGGTATGTTTTATTTTGTCTGTTAGATTTATACAAAGTAAAAAGAGCGCCAATTCCTTCATTATAGGTACCCGCTGATAGAACTTAAAATATCTAAAAGTCCTGTCACTATGACTTAACTTTGCTGATTCCATTCAGCCTGACTCTCAAACAGCAATTTACAGGCAAATTAAATATTGAAACACTTCCTCTTTTCTGCCACTAACCATCTCAAAATTCTCCACCTTCACAAATGCTGGGAGGAAAAGATGAGCTTTGGGCACAGGCCCTAAAGATCATAAAATTTGGACTACTTTAAATAGGGCTGAGAAACACCAGAAGTTGAAATGTCCTCACAGAGAACACCATGCTAGCAGCTCACCCTCTATTATACTACAAGGGCTACAGCTCAAGCTTTGCAAGCCCAGAGTGGTTGTCCCACAGGTATGAAGGTCAACAGGCATGTAGAGATTTAGAAATCAGAAACATCTTTTTAAATTTCACCTGAAAACCATTAAGCAACTAGTGCAGATCCTGGAATATGTATAACAGACTCAGTGCATGATACTCCCATATAAGAAACAGACACCTGAACCCTGCACCAGGTTCAGTTTCAGGTGGTTATAAGATGTTGCTGTACATCGAGCACATGATAGCGATGTAATCTTGAGCTGACAAAGGTATGGAAGACAGTCACAATATCTGCTGTTATAAGAAACAGTCACAGCCTCCTGATGGTGCATAAATGATAAAAAATCATCCTGAATATGGTTGTAACCTGATCTTCTAATTAGATTCTATATACACCTCTACCCTGATATAACGCTGTCCTCGGGAGCAAAAAATATGACCACATTATAGGTGAAACCGCGTTATATCGAACTTGCTTTGATCCACCGGAGTGTGCAGCCCCCCCCCCCCCCCCCCCCCCCCCCCCCCCGCCGAGCGCTGCTTTACCGTGTTATATCCTAATTCGTGTTATATCGGGTCGCGTTATATCAGGGTAGAGGTGTAGTTCAAACCTGTACAACAAGAGATGGACACAAACCTCAAGTTAAGGGACAGATGTTATCCTCATGCCTTTGTCAACCAGGATCACCTCAGTTCTTGTGCGGACCGAGGTTCAACTAGATAAACCTCATCCTGCCCCCATCTCAGGCAGACACTGGGTAGGGTTAGTGTTGGGTATTTTATTCCTCCTTATTAGTTCTGCCCTTCACAAAAGCACAGGAGGATCCTTGGACCTGTACGTCAGTGTTCTGGGCCTTTTAAGGCAAGCTTATGGCTCAGTTCAACTCTGACTTTGTTGAAGCAGCAAGGCATTATGGGGTTGCATTTCTGGGGAAGCTGAGATTAAAGGCTGTAGCAAGGAATACTGGGAAAGAAGGCAGTTAATCTCACTGTACTCATAAGAGAGAGAGATCAGGAAGGGGGCAGGACCTTCATTGATTCTGGAAAAGGCTTGGCTGGGGTAGAGAGTCCAGGAGAAAAACCATGGGAAGGAGTTGATGGCTGGAGAAAGAGCGTTCTAAAACTCATAAGAGGAAGGGTAAGGAGCTCTAGAGAGGTGGAAGTCTACACAAAGACAGACAGGGCTGGGAGCTGGTCACCGAGAGACCTGCCCCTGACATACAAGCATGAGAGGGGTTGGAGTGTACTTTGGGCAGCAGAAGTCCATAGGCAGTTTGAAGACTGTTGTGAGTCTTGCCCAACATCATATGGAACTTTTCTATCATGGTTCATATACACAAGAACACCAAATGAAGGTAGCCATGGCAACCTTAATTTTGGCATGTCCTCACTTTTGAGATGTGAACTTTGCAATCTGAATGCAGTTTAAACTAGGGTGACCAGATGTCCCGATTTTATAGGGACAGTCCCGATTTTTGGAGCTTTTTCTTACATAGGCACCTATTACCCCCCCACCCCCGTCCCGATTTTTCACACTTGCTATCTGGTCACCCTAGTTTAAACACAGGTTTTTGTATTACGGTAATATGACTAAACAGACCAAACTTGGTGCATCATCTCGAGGACGGTTAGAATATATAGAGAAAATGATTAATCCTAGCCTGAGTTATATGGGGTGGTACAGAAAGGTACATAAAAGAGAGAGATCAGTCCCCATAAGAATACAAGCAGTTTTTATGCACAAAATATTTTCAAAGGAATTTGAAATCATTTCTTTAATATTTGACCTGTTTAAACCCTTTTCTAAAATGCCTGTGTTTTCTGAAGGACTTTATCAAATACTGTCAGAACATAGGTATCCCTGAAGGGGTAAAGTTAAAGAAAAGAAGAAAAAACACGAGGATAAAGATACATTTGAGTAGGGGTAGCAATAATTTGTAATGTGATCTGTGACAGGTAATCTCATTAGTAATACACTTAAAGGCCGTTTAAAACAGTAAATAGTGATGAGAAGTGAACATTACCTACTCTGCATGTAGAAATACTCATCTCCATTTGTGGTGCCTAGAGATGGAATTTTGCTCAGTGCTAAAATGTTTATTTTTAAACGTCAGGCATGTTTCAGCACATTACTAGGAGGTGGTTTCCTGAGTAACTGTTGTCCTGTGGTTTGCCTTTTGTGCTTGTATCATGCAGTATTTCTTTTGATATGTTGTATTATGGATCATTGTAGAATGTTACATTTTGGGGAGGAGCAAGGGGGAGTAAGAGATTCCTGAGAGAAGGTATCTTTCTGTTAGTAGGGGAGGAATTGGGCTATTGTAGCAAAAATGTTCACTCTCTATTTAAATATTTTTATAATCTGAGCATTCTGTCCAATATGCTTACCAATATTCTGCCCAATATGCTTACCTGCACAATGAAGAATATGAATTAAATTCTTTAAGAAGGAGCAAACGAAGTTGACATTATAACTGAGAACAGAATTTGGTCCAGTTGTATAAAGTGTTATCACAATATTTCAAAATGATCCAATCAGAGATGACAATGAATAAGTTGTTTAGAATTTTTGGAAAGCAAATATTCCTCTGAGCTGTAGTGCCAGGTTTAATTTGGTAATTATGATAGTTATTAATTTTGAGCTAAATCTTGCTCTGTTTTGTTTGGGAGTGCATTTTTTGAAGAAAGAGGATTCGACATTACCTTCTTGCCAGTACCTCCATGGGCAGGATACACTTGGTGCTATCTTGAAGGAGTGTAACAAGTCCTCCACCCTCTCTGGACTCTGTTTGTATGCTGCACTCACCATTTGATAGATGGGTGTATGTGCTAATCTCAATCAAAGCAGCTGTGAACTAGAAAGTGTTTTGCCTCAACCTTCCTAAGCCATCCTGTGTTACACTGGCAGGGTCACTCAGGGACCCAGAGCACAGCCAGCATTTCTCCTCTTCCCCACCTTGCATGGCCACAGCACGGAAGAGCAAGATGTTATTGTTAGGTCGCTGTTGTTCAACTGTGAATTATTTTGGAATTGACTTTGGCATTTGTGATTTAATATCTAATGATAGCCAATAGAATTTATTTATTTGTATTGTGTCTCCCTAATGCTGAAATTTAGAAGTAGCTTTGTTTATATGATGTGTGGTGTACTGTTCACTTTGTTCCACCTGGTGTTTTACTCTAAGGACTTTAGTCTCTAGATTACTTTTTGTTTTGAACTTTGCATCTAAAACATGCCCACATGTTATTTATAAATGCTCAGGAAACCTATTAGACGTGTCTGAGATGGATAGCGCTTTCAAGTAATTGCCTTTTGTGTTAGATCAGTGTTTTCAGTTGCATTTTGCATGATTTATTACCTAGTCATTGCATTTCAAAGGCTAACCATATTATAGCATTATCTTTTAATTTGATTTAATTCTTCTTCCGAAATTTTGGGACACAAATCTTAAATGCTTGGTCAGTGGATGTTTTGCTTCCCTCACAGTAAGATCAAAGTCATCTGTTCTGATTAATAACTGAATTAGATATCCCAATGGGTATCTCTTCCATTAACAGTGAAAGACAGTTCACCACCACAGTTTTGTTTGTTTAACCTACTATTAGATACATTTTTCTTCTCTCTTTGATTTAAAGAAACATTAGGACTGAGATTTCTGCCTGCTCTACCTCTTAATTTTAAGTATATGAAGTCCATATAATTCTTCATAGCTGGATCTTGGTTTAGGTTTTCAAAACAAACTCTGCACTTTTTCTTAAAAAATAAAATAAAATAAATGCAAGCAACGCAGCTCTCACAAGAAACCCTACAATAACCAATATGTGCATCATGTGATGAAAGAAAATAATTTTAGTGAAGAAATGTGTTTATGTTCTGCCTTTGTGAAGTGGTGGTAGAAACAGTGAGTGAAAAGAAAAATACTTTAAACATTTCAAAAATATTGTGGGTTTGTCCTGTGCCTTAATGATAGAATCTCTGCCAGTACCTGCAAGACAACTAGAGGACTAAACTTATTCAAGAATAACAGAGAATGGGAAAAGACAAAACTTAGTGCTGCCAAAAGATTTGACTGCTTGACCTTTTGGTTGTCCCCGTGTTACCTAACTTACTGACTTGGCGGGAATGTGAAATCAGAGTGATCTGCCCTAATTGCAAAAAGAAGTTATGGCAATGTAATGTGTTGGTTCCCCTGGAAACCTTTGCCACTTTTGAGGATTCCATTGGGAGGACAATGCTGTTTTCTTTCATTGTATCTTGAGGTAATAATAGCTAGATCAAAAATTGTAGGTATTAATAATTGGGGGGAAAAAACCTGGAAGCTACTGTAGAAAGCTGAAATAATTGACTGTGATAGGACTATTGCCATATTTGATGAGTTTCAAAACTGTGTCTCAGTTTAGACTGATCCATAGACCAGCTGCCATTTTGTAAACTTAGCCTCTAACCTGATGCAACTTGAGCATAGAGCGGACTTAGAAAGCTGCATTTACGAGTGCATGAAGTGGATACACAACTCAGACTAGTCTATAGAGCCTTCTTATCTAAAGGGAAAAGGCTCTGGACAAGCATTTCTGGAAATAACATTGTATGTGCAGTTTATTGTTCATGTACTATCTTTAGCTCTAGAACTTTCATACCCTGCTGTTACACATTGTACTTATTAAATGGATTCTTAAACAGCTTCAAATAATTCTGGTGTTCTTCCAGCTTCATCTTATGATCTAATAATAGCCAGTGCTCTGTGTAACTTGGGACTTGGTGTCACCAACATAACTCTAAAGAAGCTGTTTTCTTTATACATACAGAGTCAGAACTGTTATTTTAGTTATTTTAAATAACTAAAAAATTATCATGGCCTAGATTGGAATGATATGTGCAAGCTCTTTTAGCAACATAATTTCCTGCAACGTTACATCCTTACCTGCCATTCTGGATAGATTTCAGACAACTCAGCAACAGAGTTCTGCTTCAACAAGTAGGGATGTTTGTACCCAGCGCCTGTTTTGGGAAGTGGTAGCCTTCTGACACTGGTGTTTGGCTGACTGGATACTTCCTGTGGCCTTCTAACTTGCCACTAAACAAATATGTAGACAGATAAATTGTTACAGACCACAAAATCAGCACAAGTGGTTTTTGAAGCTGTCCATGGTAGACCTGTCTTCTCGTAGGTCTCTTTGCCACAAGCAGCAATGGAAACTTTCCTTGTTTTTGCTTCACAGCAGAGAACTCAGTAACAGATGGATTTTATTGATGTGGACCAGACATCTGTATCTCTTTTCATTCCTTTTCATTGGTGATAAGAAAGATCAGACAAGGCAAGACCAGAGTCATTCTGATCACTGCACCTTGGGCCAGGCAATGCTGGTATACAGATCTCCAGGATCTTTTATTATTTGTAGATTTATTAAAAACAATAAAAATGGGGCATCTAAATGCCCTTAGTGTAAATTATGAAAACAAAATTAAATCAGCTTCAGAACAACAAAATTTCCCTGTCCCTCAACATCTGGTTTCGCTCAAAGACCTATCTTCACAGCAGCCTGTGTAATTAGATATCTGATGCAGTGTGCTCGGAAGGGACCGTGGCTATTTCATTCAAAGGATGAAAGCTTGTTCCAGAGCTGAGGGCTCCTTACACAGAATGCTCTAATTCCAGCTCCCTCTCTTAAATTGAAGGGAGCCAACTTGAATGGCCTCTAAAGCAGCAAGTTCCCAGCTAATTTAGGTCTTTGTAGATCAAAGTCAGCACCTTAAATTGCCACCTCAGTCTGGATGGGCACATTTTTTGAAAGGTCTGGAGCATCTCTACCCACACGTCCAGGATCCCGTCCCCCTTTTAGCCCCCCCCCTCCCCCCGGGACCTGAATCTCGTGTTGTCGAGCCTCATGGGGTCTCTGTTTGAGCCCCTGGCTTCCTGCTCTCTCCTGCTTCTCTCCTGAAAGGTTTTGTTCCTGGTTGCGATGTTGGTCCGCTGGGTATCCGAGATCAGGGCGCTTACTTCGGAGCTGCCCTATACGGTCTTCTACCAGGATAAGGTCGAGCTGCGACCGTACCCAGCATTTCTGCCCAAGGTCGTTTCCTGGTTTCATGGCCAGGACATATACTTACCTGTCTTCTTTCCAAAGCCTCATGCATCAGATGAGCAGTACAGGCTACACACCCTGGACGTCAGGAGGACTCTGGCCTTCTATGTAGATAGAACAAAGCCGTTCCGTAAGTCAACAGAGTTGTTCGTTGTGGTGGCAGGCAGAATGAAAGGTCGCCCAGTGTCTGCTCAGAAGATTTCGTCCAGGATCGCTGCCTGCATCCGCTACTGCAATGAGCTGGCGAAGGTGCCTCCACCGGCGATCGTGACGGCACACTCGACTAGGGCACAAGCATTGTCAGTGGCCTTCCTGGCACAGATACCAATCCAAGAGATCTGTAAGGCTGCTACCTAGTCATCTGTCCACATATTCGCGTCTCATTAGGCACTTACCCAGGAAGCTCGAGACAAGCTGGCTTTGGCAGAGCAGTGCTGCAATCTGCAAGACCGTGAACTCCGAGCCCACCTCCATTGATACTGCTTGTGAGTCACCTAGAATGGAATTGACATGAGCAAGCACTCGAAGGAGAAAAAACGGTTACCTACCTTTTGTAACTGTTGTTCTTCGAGATGTGTTGCTCATGTCCATTCCATTATCCGCCCTCCTACCTCTCTGTTGGAGCTGCCATCAAGAAGGAACCGATAGGGCATATGGCCAGTGGCGCCTGATATTCCAATGCATGAATGTGGCACTCAAGGAGTGCCACAGGTGGCCCTACGGATACCGCTAAAGCAAAAATCTCGAACGACTGCGCACATGGGCGCGCGCACACCTAGAATTGAATGGAGATGAGCAACAGATCTCGAAGAACAACAGTTACAAAAAGTAGATAACCATTTTTTCTTTTCTAAAAAATTCTTCAAGTTCAGTGGTGCCAAAGGGTGCATCCCAAATTGAGAATATGCAAAAGGAATACTCAAAGAACCACCATTACCTTCTGCTGCTGATTTTTTTCTCTCCTATTATCTGCCTTGATTTCAGGGCATTGTGGACCAAGCATTAGGGGGTTAGACTAGATGACTCTTGCGATCCCTTCTAACCCATGATTCTATCTCTGATTCTCTCCTAGAGTGAATTTAGTTCCCTTCTTCCATAATTTTGCTACTCGTTCTTTGATGGCTCTTCTACGCTAAAACCTCTCCTCTGTAGAGTATCAAAAGATTTGATTCTCAACATTCTCTTCTTTTCTGTCTACTTCCTTCCTCTTGGTCAGCTTAACAGCAACTTTTACACTGAAGAAGCTTAACTGTATATGTCTTTTGACACTTTTTTAATTACTCCTCTACTTCTTCCTGATTCCTCTTAGTGCCTGTTCTATCCAAATGAATTTGACTGTATCTAAATGTCTTCAGTTAAATGTCTTGAATATAAATATTATAGCGGTTACATAGTACTTTTCACTGAGAGATCTCAAAGTGCTTCAACCACACTGTGTAATAATTTCCATTTTACAGGTGGGGAAACTGAGGTACAGATAGGGGACATAACTTGGCTCAACAGCATACAATAGGTCAGTAACAGAGGAATTGAACTGAGGTCTCTTGACTTCCAGTCTTGTGCCTTAGTCATCCAGTCACACTCCTTTCCTAATAATAATAATAATTAATAATAAATACTTAGCTCTTATTATAGCACTATTCATTCTTAGATCTAAAAGAGTGCTCTTGGGGAAGGGGAGAATACTCTGGAACAATTTTCTCTTTAGTTCAGGTCTCCTATTTGCTTCCTCTGTACATCAGATGGGTGTCACTCTTAAATTTTCCTTCTCCCACATACCTTTCTGTAAACCTGTCACCACTTTCAGAACATTATCCATGTGCCCACTGCATCAACATGATATACTTCTAGTATCCTTATTGTGATGGTGTGCACTCACTTCTCTTGAGCATCTCCTGTCGGCTGGACGCAAAACTATACTCTCTCTGCTTGCAGTGCCCCCTGTTGGCTGTTGTCCTTGTCAGGCAGGTCTTCAGTGGCTCAGCCTTCTGGCTAAGTCACACAGTCCAGCACATGAATGAAAAAGCTCTTCTTGGGTAAAGGGTCCAACAGGGCTTGTCCCTATGCCCTTGGTAATGTCTGCAGCCCTGTCTCCAGGCTCAATTCTCAGCACTTCCTGGGCTAGCTTTAAGTCCGTCCCTGCCCTGTTATACAGCAGTGCCGCCAGGGCTTCCTCCCTAAGTCCTGCTCTTCACCTGGGCTTCTAAATTAAACTCGTTCCCTTCTCAGCGCTGTGGCCACTCATTTAATCCCAAGTCTCCAAACTTCAAAGTACAGCTACCCACACATTCTTACATGCATTAAACAAGTGGGGTGTACTGAATAGCTAATTTTTGGGATGGTGAAATATCTGAAAAGTTAAATAGAAATTAGTCAAAGTCACATGTAAGATATCTGATCATTTATTGCAAGAATATATTAGTAATCAAAAACAAGTTAGACTCATAACCTCACAAAGCATGTGATTAATTAGATACCACTTTCCCTATTTTGTTTTGTTAATATCTTACTTATGTCATCATCATATATGGTGGCAGATTCCCACGGAGAGACCATCTACTTTTTATTAAGCAGACGTCCTGAAATTTCTATACCAAGATCCTACTAATAATTAAAGGCTATTCTCCCACTGTCTATAAAGATGTATTGGCAATTAAATCTGTTCTGAAAAAGATGATATGTGTTTTAAAGTATGATGCAGACTAAGCACTCTGGAAAGCATAAAGACCTTTGCACTTAATGATATTTTGCAAAACTATCGAGCTAGAAGGTTATGGCTATAATTAAGTCTAGATGAATAGATTTGTCTCTGCCTCTTTTAAGCAAACCTCATTGTTAATGGCAAAATACTAGTTTGAAAACACTGCAGAAGTGAGTGAGGAATGAGGCCAGCAGTTTTCCTACGAGAAAAAAGACAGCTCAGACCTGCAGCTTGCCTGATCGGACTCTGCCACAAGGCAGAGGTGGCCAATATCATCAAGAGGGTTAGGAAGGGAACAGAGCCTCATCGTAATCACTCCCTCTTCCTTTAAACCACACTGAGCTACTCTCAAAATTGGCCATCAGAATGGGGGCGATGAAGCAGGCAAGCTTAGCCATGTTACAGGGGAAAGGAGGTATGTGTCCTCCTACCAAGTCAGCTTTGAAGAATAGCCATTTGAAAAATAAATCCTCTGAAGCCAAATATCAGAATTTTAGCTGAATACCTGTTTGAAGCTGAATTTTGTTGCAGCCTGCAAGGAAGCATGACTATATCACCCCATCTTCAAAACCCTCCATTGCCTCCTTATTAGTTTCAGGGTCCAGTTTCAAAATTGCCCTATTGTTCTTAAAACACTCAATAGGCTTGCATCAAATTACCACACAAACGCTTCCCCTTCTCTCTCTCTCTCTGCTTTTTTCTCTACTCTCTTCACTCACTTGGCCCCTGACCTTTTATCCATCCTCACAATCCCATCCTGGTAGTGCAACAGTTCTCTCCTCTGCAGCTGTTGGTGTCTGGAACAGCTTTCCTGTATCTCTATTTTGTTGACTGTCCATCTTTGCAGATCCAGTCTGAAGACATTTATTGTGTATTTTTGTGTGTGTTCCCACTGTATTCTCTTCTGTTCTTGGCAAACATTTTGCTCCCTGATGAGGAGAAGTGACAATATGTATGGTTACCTACATAGCCATCACCTGTGCACTTCCCTGACAAGTCAGCATGGAGTTTTCAAGCAGCTGTCTCTCTCTTTCAGATACTAACATTATGTCTGCTATGTGGTTGGCCTTTGCCACCTAGAGCTTTTTAGACTAAATCTTACTTGCAAGCAAGGTTCTTCCCCAGCGAAAGTCATTTTTAACAAGACTAAGTTTCAGGGATTGTTAGTATTTTTTTTCATCTTAATTCTCATTTTTTCCATTTATATTCCTTTTTAAAATATCTGTGGACCTAGATAATAAGTATTAAAATTGTGTAATCTGCAATCACCAGACAGTACAATACAATTTCAAATTAACCTCAGGTGATTTCATCTCATTATTTTACAATATCAGTTTCTGAGATGGACTTCAGATTCTGAGCTGGAGAAGGCTGAGTTCATCACAAATGCTCAGCCTTTGTTAGCTACCATGATCATGTGGGTAACATACAAATAATTAACATTCATCTCAAAGGAAGCTGCTTGGCTGACTTTGTGGCAGGAAGAACAAGGTGAAAGAGAAGTAGACGTCTTAGACAAAGGGGAGGTACAAGTAACAGTGGAAGTGAAAAAACATGGAAAACCAGGAAAAAGTAGTTCAGTGAGCTCAGGAAACATCAATGCTACACTATGAAAAGTCAGGATATCATTATATTGTCTGTCAGGTCAAAAGAAAGCATCATGATATACTGCATTCAAAGTGGACTTTATAGTGGTAGACTTGACCCTATCAAAGGAATATTGGTGGACTTCATGCTACTATACTTCCACCTTAAGTATACTCTTGAGACTGCAGATCATATGCTGTGCACCCTTGGACCTTAAGAAAAATATGCTGGAGTCAAATTGGTTTTATTTGAATGATGTTAAGTTCTTGTGAATAGGGTTTTCATTTTGAAAAAAAATACATGAATTAAGTAATTCTCTTTTGTCAGAGTGGACAGCACATCATACATGTGCAATCTGTACTTCTGTGATTATTGGTAAAAACACTCCCTTGAAACATTTAGGGGACACTACTTAGCTATGGCCTCAAATGTTGAGTCTGATTAAAAATCAGGGAGATTGGTGGTTGAGAGGAAATATTTCCAATACTGTGACAATTAAATTTTGTGGGGTGCTCTTATACATTTCAGTATCTGGAGCATAGTTGCAGGCTTTCCTTGCACAGGAACTTGCTTCTCACACAGCTCTCACAGAGCCTGAATCTGTTGACCTTCAGGATATGTGGTAGGGTCCGTCTGTCTAATGAGGCTTTCACCTGAGAAGGGTATGGTTGGTGGCCAGAACAGCTTAATCTTGTGATGGGAGCTCATTTATGTTGGCATTGTTCACTGAATTATACATTTTAAAGTTATTGAATACATGGTCAGATACTACATGATGGGCACGTTTTGTCAATCTACAGATATATCCTTAAAGTTGTAGTAATCTAAATTGTTAATAAATGACAGCCTTCAGTGACTCTTAAAATTACCTCTGATAAGTAAATGAAATGCTGTGAAAGCATGAGTTATTCACATAGTTATGGTAAAACATTGCCGTATTCTGTAGCAATTGTGTAATAATTACACAGCAGCTCCACGGAAAACCATTGTAAGTACATGGTAAGTCACATATTCACTGCAGTTAGACACACAGTCTATTGCCCCAGTTAAGGAAAGCATCCCTATTCAGGAAGGATATGCTTCAGTTGTACTTAAAGTTCAGATAAAGTCCCAATGAATGCTGTAATTTATGTGCATACTATGAAGTGTACGGCTGTGTATTTATTCATCCATGTTTGCTGAAGTGGTAGGAAGAAAGTGTTTGTTTGGGAGACATAGGTAATATTAGAAAAAATGGAGAGAATTTAAAGAGCATCATATTGAGCTATTACAATATGTCTGCAGTGTTCCACTTCTTGAAGTATGATGCTTGTGATCAAATGAATCTGGCATTATTGAACAAAAATCTGAATGACTTTACGACAGAGGCACCACTTGCATCATTACACTTCAGGCTGTGTATAGACCATATTTTCAAGATTTAAAATAGTGATTTGCTGGTTTCAGGAGCTTTACTTTGTTACATTCTTGTACATCACATGGTTTAGTGTTTTAAAATGAAATTTTGTGATAGTTCATCTAGATCAATAGACAGTTTTTGACAGTAACCTAGACTAGATGCTTTAAAGCAAGGATTCTCAAACTGGGGGTCTGTTACATGGGGTGTTACGAGCTGTCAGCCTCCACCCCAAACCCCACTTGCCTCCACCATTTATAATGGTGTTAAATATATAAAAAAGTGTTTAATTGATAAGGGGAGTCCGCACTCAGAGGCTTGCTATGTGAAAGGGGGCACCAGTACCAAAGTTTGAGAACCGCTCTTTTAACGGAAGGCAAAATAACCCATCATGCACCTGGACAATTGTGCAGAACTATTCCATGGAAGATATTTTTTTTCTTGACTCCAATCTTGTGGTCTGAAACATGAAGAATAACAACTCTTATAATAGATATTCTAGCAAGTGTAACTATAGATGGTAGTGATATTCATAGATGTATATAATTGGTTTTGTGTATATTTCAATAGCAGCAAGTTTTAAGGGTTGATTATCCAAGGTGTAAATATTTCTGTATTCGGAATCTATTCTGTTTGTTGATTTGTAATTTCACTAGATCTGTAGACTTGTCTATGTATTATCAGATGGAGTAAAAAATTCAGCCTATTTGTCTTCTCTATGTAATTCAATGCCTTGCATAATTAACTCACATAACTGTGTGGGCCATACCCACAGCTGGTGTAAAGTGACACAGTTCCATTTTTATCACAGGAGTTATGCCTGTTGTTAACTAGCTGATGATTTGGCCCAACATGTCTGCCCTTGCTTCCACTCAGTCATTCTCCCTTAGGGGTGTCTCTCATCTTTGGCTGCACAATCATTTGCTGCACCTTTCGCTTAAAGAGTTCACGCACTGGGATTCTGGCAGACTGCTACATAGATGTACAAGGAGGAAGGATTCCCTGTAGCATCTCTGCCACCTCTTGCACCAAGTCAGGGCTGTGCAAAATCTGGCTTTTAACTGCTAACGGTGTAAAAGTGTATATTATACATACTAATAGATGGTCTGAACTGAATACAAGGCTGATTCATTCATGGATTTGTGATGCCAATGATCAAAGAAGGCTCGTGAACAGAGACCTTCACCAACCTTTGTTCACCTGTGTAGGGCCACAGAGTGTGGCTGGGAAGTGCAGATATTCTGATAGGGTAACCTAATGAAGAGAGTTTGGTTTCCCATTGGGAAGAAGATGAAGGCAGGGAGGGTCATGACTAGCCCACTCTTCCGACCCTATGCACACCTTGTCCCCAGCAGGAAGTACATTCTGCGTCTGGCAAAAGAATGCAAAATTCCTCCTGCAATTTGAGGTCCCCCAAAGTTGCAGGTGGAAATCTGGCTAAGTTACCCAAGACTTAGGCTGAAACATAAAGAATTTCTCCAAGCCAATGTTGAAGTTGTATTACAGGCCAAGACAGCTTCCCTCTCCGTCTCCATAGAAGCTATTGAATCATACCCTAAGGAACTATTGTGTGTGGTAATCCACTTCATCAACGCTGACTGCCTGCAGTCCACAACAGAACCCAACAACAGATACAATGAATGATCCTCTTCCTTCAAAGAAAAGATCATCTGCATTTAGGAAGGATACTCAAGCTGTATGGATCTGATCTCATGCCCGCAAACCATCAGCCTGCCATCATTCCTTGAATTTCGCTCATTCACAACAAAGGAAGTATTTGTACATCCTTAACAAAACTCAATGCAAAATTTGTGCCTCTGATCCCTGCCCTTTCTGGTTAGTAAAAGAGAGTCACAAGCAACTGCTGCCTATCCTGTGAAGAAATCTTCCCTTTCCCTTATTAAGATGCAGCAGTCCAGTCAGTATGAAAGTGAACTCTGTGACGGGTTGGATCACAGAAACCCCCTTGGGAGCTGCCACCTAATGTACCAAGACTACTACTATTCCTGTTTTTCCTGCCAGTTCAGGACTTCAGCACCCTGTCTTGCTGAGCCAGACACTTTTGTCTGCTCCAGCATAGACCCAGGGTCTGAATTACTTGCCCCAAAGCTGCACGTTTACCTGAAAACAGCTCACAGAAATGTGCTTGTCTTAGCACTTAGATGCCCAACTCCCAATGGGGTCTAAACCCAAATAAATTTGTTTTACCCTGTATAAAGCTTACAGGGGAAACTCATAAATTGTTTGCCCTCTATAACACTGAGAGATATGCACAGTTGTTTGCTCCCCCAGGTATTAATACATACTCTCAGTTAATTAATAAGTAAAAAGTGATTTTATTAAATACAGGAAGTAGGATTTAAGTGGTTCCAAGTAGTAACAGACAGAACAAAGTAAGTCACCAAGCAAAATAAAATAAAATGCACAAATCTATAGCTAATCAAACTGAATACAGATAATCTCACCCTGAGAGATGCTTTAGTAATTTTTTTCTCAGACTGGACACCTTCCAGGCCTGGGCACAATTCTTTCCCCTGGTACAACTCTTGTTCCTGCTCAGGTGATAGCTAGGGGATTCTTTATGATGGCTCCTCTCCTCCTTTTTGTTCTGTTCCACCCCTTTATATATTTTTTGCATAAGGCGGGAACCCTTTGTTCCTCTGGGTTTCCACCCCCCCCCCCCTCACTGGAAAAGCACCAGGTTAAAGATCGATTCCAGTTCAGGTGACATGATCACATGTCACTGCAAGACTTCATTACCCACTTGCCAGCACACACCTATACAGGAAGACTAACAGGTAAAACACAGCCATCTGCAGACAATGGTCCTAGTTAATGGGAGTCATCAAGATTCCAAACCACCATTAATGGCCCACACTTTGCATAATTACAATAGGCCCTCAGAGTTATATTTTATATTTCTAGTTTTAGATACAAGAGTGGTACATTTATACAAATAGGATGATCACACTCAGTAGATTATAAGCTTTGTAATGATACCTTACAAGAGACATTTTGCATGAAGCATATTCCAGTTACATTATATTCACTTATTATCATGTTTTTATAAAACCATATAGACTGCACAACGTCACAAACTCATCCTAGAGGCAACAGACCTAATTATCACCTACTCTCAAACCTTCCATACCCACACAAGTTCATAGAGAAGCTAGTCAAGGTCACCTTCAAGCTCAACTAGCCAAAGCATAGATCTCAAAGTTCTTTACAAAGTAGGGTAAGAATCATTATATGTGTGGGAAAATGAGGTATAATGGTAGTTATTTGCCCATAGTCTCACACAGTAGGTCAGTTGCAGAGCTGAAAGTAGAACCTAGGTCTGGCTCAGTTTCCTATCCCCCAGACCATGTTACTTGTATATAGCTATATAACCCCAACTGTTTAAGATGCCCTTTTACACTTTTCTATTTGATGTGGGTTCCGTTAAGCTACAGTTTTGCTAAGCCCTAAATGACATATTAAGAAGTAAACAAAGTGAAGAATCCATTATCCTCAAATGTTTTAGTTGAGAATGTAGGGTCTAATAATGTGTTGTACATATTTTCAGTATACCTAGCATACTGATCCCCTCCCAATTCTACATCCAGCTGACTTTCCTCTATCTTTATTTCTATTTCATGTGGCAGAATGCACTATCAAAGTTAAATTTGGTCAACAGCTGTAACTTCCCACTAGAGCTGCTAGAGCACTGAGATAAATCAGGTATTACTGGGTTTATTTTGTTCCCAGTTCTCAGTAATAGTGATGCATAACTGAGCTATAAAATATGCAATCGTGAGACTTGCATCAGATTCCTGACATGTGAGAAACTTTAAAGAGGAGGGAGTGGGAGAGATTTTGCAGAACAATTGTTGAAATTTAAAAAAAATGTTTGGAGTGGATTACGTGAGACAAGCCTAATATAGCACAATTAATATATGAAACACTGTTTAAGATAATCTTACTGCTTGTTTTTTAGCAAACAGATTAATTTTAAAGGAAGGGTTCTTCTTTGATTGGGAGTGTTATAAAGCACTCAGCGTTGAAAGCAATTTAATATAACATCCTCCAACCTGTCTCACATGATGTATGGTCAGTTTCTTCCATCAACGTGAGTGTGTCACTCTGATTAACATTGATGGGAGGTTGTGTGTTCAAAGAGGGTGAAGAAACCCAAATTTAATCTTCAGTGTGACCATTTGAAAACAATAGGCCCCACAATTTTAGTTGGTATTAATTACTGTAGCTCTGATTTACATCAGCTAAAAGACTATCCCAGTAGGTCCTTTTGCTTCCTCCACATCTGCCTTCCACCAAAATGTTGGAGATTATCCAAATATTTCAGCTACCATTTTAGGAACTTCAATAAAGGACCTGTTTTTAAAAAGTGTACAGGCCCCAGCAGCTTCCATTTGTGATACTTGGTGCCTAATTGGTAGCTGATTTTTCTTAATAATCTAGGCTCAAAAATGAATCCAGAGCTTTTTGAAAATTTTGAATACAGAGCATAAAGCACAGTGGATATTGATTTTTGTGATAGCATCAAAATTATGTTAATCTGTTTTCAGTTTAAATTCAGTGTCTTTTAAAAACTTCTTCACTGTCTTTCTGTGGGTATTTGTGAAGGAACACTAGAGGGGAACATCAACCTAATGGCATCTGGAAGAAGTGGAATTGATGTAATTTTATATGTGGTGGTGGGCATAGTCCTTAATTTTATTTTATAACGAGTGTCGGTGGAATTCATGTAAGAGAATGTCTTAATGATTTGGAATTAATGATGAGGCTTACTGCAATGGAAGAGAAGCCAATTTGTTGGGGAAATGGTTGAGTGGTTTAGTAGACAGTCTTGTCACTTGTGAGACCAGAGCTTCATTCCAGCAAGCAGCAATACATACAATATGAGGACTGGGAGTTGAAAGGTTAGTCACTTTTATGTTTATGCTAGCTAGCTATATAGCTTAGTGGAGCTCAGAGTCAGAACACAGCACAGAAATTTCTTTATCATTACAGAGGGTTGCCTATTCCAGTTAAGATTTAGGTCGTCTGTCTTTTCTTTGTGGTCTTTTTTTTTTTGCAGTATTGTTGTAGCTGTATTGGTCCTTGGATATGAGAGAGAAAAGGAGGGTGAGGTAATATCTATTATATCTATTATTAGACTAACTTCTGTATTGTCTTGTAGTGCATACAAGCACACAACCAGAAAGGGCACTGATGGCAGTGGAATTGGTATGTATACTGTATGGGATTTGGGGTTGGAAAGTAGGGCAGGGTGCCAGGACCCCTTCAACCCTGCCATAGAGGGGCTTTAGGTGAGGGCAGAGAGGGTAGGGCCAGTGAATCCATTGGCTATTCTCCCATTAAGATGGACATGTCTATGAGTCATGGGTAGCAAAGCAGTTTAAGTTACCAAGTAGTTCCATGTCCTGTCAGGCAGAATTCCTTTCCTTCTGCTCTATAGAACTCCCTACAGATACTCTGCTTCTTGAACTAAGTGCTGGAATCAGGATTTGTGTCTTTATGCTTTTAAATCATTTACCGAAGTTGCAAACGGGTATTATGTCCTCTTGCCAGTTGTAGAACTCTCCCATAACCCATGCCAAAAGTCAGCCTCCAAGATAATCAGATAAATGTTTGGCTTATCTTCAGAGCATTGATATTGGTAATCTCTAGAAATGTACCTGGTCTGTTTGTGTAAAATTATGTAAAATTTAGGTTAGTGGGTGTGATTCTCCATTGCCCTGTGTCATGTGTAGACACTTAAAGCATTTTACACACAATTTACACTAGTGTGAGGTTGATACAGTGTTTTCATAGGAATAATAAACAACCAAAGAACATATTCCAGAGAGCAGGACCGGAAACAGAATTGGATGTTGTTTGATGTAATATCTCAAATATATATACAGAATAGTGCAAAGCAGATTTATGTATTAACAATGCAGGGCATATCTACACTTGTCATTTAAAACACAAAAAGTCCCTTTTTTGTGCAAAAACCACGGGAGCATCTGCACTTGCCAATGACTTTTTGTGGTGAAACTCAGAAGCAAACAGAAAACCATCTCCATAAGAGGCGTACAGTTCTTACCACTGACCCTTTTGTGGTGATGTGCAAGTGGAGACACGTTCTTCTTGTGTAAACAGCTTTTAGTCTCCGGACGATATCTCACAGTACCTAGGGTGACCACTCTGGCCAGCAGCTCTGCTGCTCTGACGTCAGGTAAACAGACGTCCACCCCTCCCCCTGTAAAGCCCGGGGAACTTTGAAACTCCCTTTCCTGTTTTATTTGCAAGTGCTCATCTGGCCAAGTGACCATGGCTGCTCCTCGGAGCAAACGATCCCGCGTTTGGACCCTGCGCTCATCCCCCACCTCTTCCCACAAGACCTATAATCAAAATGGAGAGAGCTGCACTGTGGGATAGCTGCCCTCAGTGCTCTGCTCTCATCCGCCATGGAAGTGCTGCAAATGTAAACACTATCTGACACCTCTGGGAAGTAAGTGCACAAACCAGTGTTTTTCTTTCACCGGTTCACTATCACCGTTGAAACTGACAGTGCAAAAACTTTGCAAGTGTAGACATGGCCACAGGTTCATGCCACCTAATGGGAGAAAATTCTTGGGGCAGCAATCCAGCAAATAACATAATCTGAAATCAAAACTACTGACAATGTAATTTTCAGATTTATTTCTGTCATTTTGTGTGTGTTCACTCTTAGGAAATAGCTATTTTGGCTTTTCCAACATAACCAGAATTTTCCCATTTAAGATAATTCAATTAAAACTTCAGTGTTTTAAAAGTAAAATGTATGATGAGTTTCATTACATGAACCAATATCCTGATTCATCAAGGTTAGCCCTTAATTGATTCAGTTTTCAGATTTAATTTAAGTAATATTAGGAGTCATTCTTCAGAAGCAAAAGACTGACCATTAAAGGAATAATAATCACTCTCTGGTATAAGGTTGCACTGTAAGCATTACTTTTCTTTTATCCATTATTATAATGCATCTAAAAATTATACAATGATTGTAGCCTTCACACTAAGTCATAAAATTCAATAAGAAATCATTATCCTCATTTGGTTTTAAAGCAAATACTGCTGTAATATGTGGGGCAAATTTCAATATAGGAATTCACAAGGCTAGAGAAATGATTTTTTTAAGATTGTACTATGTGTTAAAAACACTGCTCATTGTATGTGCTTTTTTTGTAAAGAGAAACTTAATAAATTTGGGTTATTTAGGGAATACTGTGGGGTTATTCATGTCATTTGAGGGAATCAGGATTGCTTTATTTGATTTCATGTATGGTACCAGAGTAGAAAGTCTTAAAATAGATGAAAACAGGTAGTTCATTATTAAGCCAGTCAATAATGTAAATGGCTTTAAGGAATTTTTTAGCTGAAGGTGTGTTGAGGCTGAAACAACGATTCTGTATTTACTGAAGAGCACAGCATGGGCTGCAACCTCAACATTCGGCATGTTGCTTGTAGCATTTTACTTAGTGAATGTTTTGTATTTTGGACATTTGTTGAATGTTAGACATTTCTTGGGAGGGTTCTGTTGATGGCTCAATTCTGCCTAAGTGTGAGGTATGTTTGTGCAATGCTATAAAGTGTAAGCCATTTCAAATGAGGATAGTTTTCGTGAAAGATACTCCTAACATATGTGGCTTACGTAGAATATTCATTGGTTCTGATGAGAATTCTCCCATCTTCCCAAAATAGAATCTCCTTCATCTGTAAAGGTACTCCGGCATCACAAATGAAGGTATGATTTCAGCATGGGTAGGTGTACCCGTGATGGCTTTAATCTAGTTGATGTTGGTAACTCTGGTAGTGAGAACATGGCAGTGTGGGCTACCTTAGCCAGAACAAACCCCACAGAAACTCTTGGTATATATTTTGGTTGCTGCCTGTGTCAGGGTCGGTGTTGCTGTGTCATATTTCTGTGCAACCTGTGGTAACTAGATTAAAGATAGTACTGCTATGCCTACCCATGCTGCAATCACATTTTCATTTACGGTGTAAACCAGCGATCTCAAATCCCAGCCCGTGGGTCATCTGCAGCCCGAGAACCTCCCCACTGCGGCCCGTGGAAACTTTCAAAAAAGTTATTTCATCCAGCCCCTGTGGCTGCGGGCCAAGGGGGCGGGAGGGGAGCGGGCAGGAGAGATTCACATGCCCCTCTCCCCGGAGGAGAGACCCATGCAGCCATGCTGCTGGCTCTGTCTGCTGCAGGCGCTGCCTCCCCCCCCACTGCAGCTCCCATTGGCTGGGGGAGAGGGACAGAGATACTATCACTAGTCGCCGGGCAGAGGCAGCCAGGGCGGCATGAGGCCAAAGGAGCAAGGTGACATTATTGGACCGCTGGGAGGATTTGAGGACTGGCACTGGCCCTAAGATAAATGGAGTTTGAGACCCCTGGTGTAGACATACCCTAAATTAAAATAGTTGGATGGCAAGTATACTAATTCCACACCCTTCCATCCCCAAATATTTGTCTATTAAAGCCCTTTTCCTGGTTTGTGGTGGTTCTTAGCATTGTTAAAATGTTGCATCTTCAGTTAGTGGAGTATTCCTCCTCTGGGATTAGCAGAGTTGGCTGGAAAATGGATGAACCCCTATTTTCTTTTTTTTTTAAAGTGCACTTTTTAAAGAACATGCATTCTATGATTTTTTTTAACTGTTATAATTTTTTCACTTACTAAAAATCTATGTCCTGATAAACAAAGAAAAAAAATCAATGTTTTCAATAAAAGTATTAAAAAAGACTTGATTTTTTTTATGAAAAACAAACAATTTCAAAAATGTGAACTTTTTTACAGAAAAATGTTATTTGAAAAAAGCCATTTTCCAACCGAAACCAAAACCTTTTCATAACAAAAATGTCAACCAGCTCTAACCCATCATTAGTTTGCAGTGACAGTATTGGGTTAGATACAATTTCATTAGCAAATGGTTGTGTTGTAAATAATGAATTTGCCAGAGCTGTATGTAACATACATTAAATTATGACATGGGATAAATAGATATTTCATCTTGAAAGAAAGAAAAAAAATATAGTTGTCAAGACTGTTTCCCCTAATTGTCCTAGAATTGGCCCTGATGAAAGTCAATGTGACTGTTCATTGTAGTAAAGTCAAGCATGTGCATGAGGGTTATAGGACTGGGGCCACAGTCTCTATTGAAAAAAAAAAAAGATTTTTTTCTAAATACTAGTGTATTTATTTTCATATTCTAAGAGTTTCTCGGGAAATATTAGCTTTGTAATGAGATCACAGTGGATTTAAGTGCCAGTATAGATTGATGTTTGACAGAAGACCTAGAAAGAACTTTACTCCAGGAAACTTTTTTTTTTTTAAAGTCAAATATCTGAGGCTACCTTTTAAATTAATTTATCTAATATCCTAAGTGAATTAATTGCAAAGAATGAATTGATAGCATAGTTGATGAAGCAAAGGACCCTGGCTTATTTTCTAGTTTGGTGGGATTCTTTTCATGCTTTTTGTTTTCCTATCTACATAAAGCCCATGAAGTTAGATTGTTCTTGACTGAGTTTCTTCCCCTGGACAAAAAAACCCCACCAAACCAAACTTCATATAACATTGTAATTTTGGCTCCTGAATATTGAGGCTGATTTTCTTACAGTTCACCACCTTATCCCTCCTGGTAAGAGACGTGTCGAAAGCTATATCGAGGGCCAGACACACACACAGACACACACACACACACACACCCCGCCCGGACTGTGCCACCCCAAGAATGGACGGCATGCCGCCCCTTAGCATGTGCCGCCCCAGGCACGTGCTGCCTCTGCTGGTGCCTGGAGCCGGCCCTGGCTGTATCATCTTGTTGTTAAAATGAAGTTGTATTTATATGTACCACTTATTGCATTAATCTGAGAGTCTTTTAATACAATATGATGGAAGAGGTCAACCTCTTGGCCTCACTGACAGTGCCAGCAATGTCTACAGGAAGATCTATCAATAACCTTCCCTTAGTATCTGAACCAACACAGCTTCCCCAGTTATTTTCTTATTGGCATTTGTAGGGTGATTTGGGACTTATAATGTGCTAGTGTATAAAAGTGAATGGTGGGCAAGCACCATCAGTAGAGCTCACCACACCTGAAATTCAACATCCCTTGGCAATGCCTACAGAGCAACTGAGCTCTCTGGGCTTCTCTTTGACCCCAGCTTAGAGGGCCTGAAGAATGGTCTGCAGAGATGTCGTCAGAAACCATTCTCTTATAACTGATCCGACCATGTGTTTACTTGGTTTTGACTTGCCATTCAACTCAATGTCCCTTGCATAGACGACTCGTGCCTCCCCATAATGGGATGGCACCAGCTAAAGGGGAGGACACGTGACCTCCCCATGTGTCTCCTCCCTGCCCCCAGGCTGGGGCCCCTGCACTCTCCCCACTCTACGGTACCTGCAGGGGGGTAAGGACTCTGTCCTCCTGCTGCGGCGGCTTTGCCCCGACATATTGGGCTGTTACCGATAGTACCTTGACTCCTGCTCCCAATCCAAGGTTTGCCAGACTTTGTAAAGTCTGCATGAGCTTTTGTGGACCTTGATAAGTCACTAGGATCCCTGTGTTGACTCTATATCTGCTAACCTGCTAAGGTCGACAGCAAGTCTTGTGGACTTTAAAGATCTGTAGTGAGACAAAGCTGATAGGAACAGAAATCAAGGTAAGGAATTGAAGGGGTTCTCAAATTTCATTGCACCGCAACCCCCTTCTGATAAGTTACTACATGATCCTGGGTGGGGTGGAGCCCAAGCCCCACTGCCCCAGGTGGGTGGAGAAGGGGCCAGAGCCTAAGCCCCACTGCCCCGGGTGGGGGTGGAGCTTAGGCTTCAGCTTCTGCTAGGAGTCCCAGCAAGTCTAATGCTGGCCCTGGTGACCCCATTTGGCAACCCACTTTGGAGTCCTGACCCATAGTTTGAGAATCACTGGAATAGGGGAAGTTGACTGAGAATCTTGCTGAGGTGCTCCACAGGGCTTTCTTCTTGTTGGATCCTAGTATATCTTAAATAAAAGTAGTATGTGATCACGTAATTAAAGACACTGTCATAATATATATCCACAAGAAGGTTGATGTAAGTTTTCACAGGCATCCTTATTTCTGGCATTTTCAAATTTCTGAGTGCTTGACTTTGCAACCATCCAGCATACTGAAGCCTTTGCAGAATGTAGCATCCCCTGCTGAGTAAAGTAGAGTGTCTTGCCACATTCATAATCAGCCAGTATTCCATCATCCCCACTAACCTGTGGGTTTCTGGATAAAAAGTGTGGTTTTGAAGTGTCCTAAGACCTGCCTCTCTACCTGTGTTGAACTACCACAGTTGAAATCAGCAAAGGCACTTAATCTGAAGTCATACCATTACGAACACACAAAGGCTGCAGGCACGACGTTTTCCATATGGTCCCTGTGGCTGTGAAATTCACTTTAAAACAGCCTGAATCTGGTGACCTTCAGGACACGCTGCTAAGCTCATCTTTTTTCCCCAGACACTTTAAATAGGATGAATTGCTGGAAAGGGAGGGAGAGGGGGATCTGAGCTTTCAAGTTGCTTGGCTTGCTGATGATGAGTTATAGTGGATTGTACTGCTGCACTTTAGTATGTGGTGCTTGTTCTGTATTTTAAAGAAATGGGAAAGTTGGTGAGTGTGTAAGGATAATTACCCATTTTTGTTTTTGTATAAATCCAAAGGGTAAAATCTTTAAAGCACCTACACTTCTAAGGAGCCAAACCCATTTTCTGGGATGACCTAAGCTCCTAAGTGAATGGGACTTTGACTCCTAAGTGTCCGTCTCTTTTGAAAATGGGACCTGGTTTTCTAAATTGCTTAGGTGCTTTTTAAATGTTTGCCCTAAATAAATAAACACTTTGCCCCCCTTTCCCATACTTCTTCTGCTCCCTTTTCCTCCCCTCCTCCTGGCCTGCCTCCGCCAGAGTCCATCCTATGTGACCTTGCTGCCCAATTGCTATTCAGTCCATCTGCCCCATAGGTACCCCCAATCAATAAATGGCTTCTCTAAACCCAGCAGTTCATCCTCTGTTGCAACATCCATCCCATCCAATTGACCTTTTCCTCACACCGGCAACCCAGACCCTCCCCAACTAATTGACTTTCAGGTTTTCCAGATGCCTGAGCCAATTAACCTTCTCTTACTCCCTGGACAATTGATCCACTTCTTGTCCTCTGCCTTCACTCCTACCCCAGCAGTCTTCCTACTTATTAGCAGACTTTTTGCCAGGTTTCCAGGAGTTCCTTTCCTTCTCCTCCCAGATTAATGGCCAGACGGGGAGGAGACTGGGTCACCTTTTCTCCACCACTATGAGGGCTAGAATCTTACTTTTTTTTTTTTTTAATGAAAGCTGAGGTTCCCACATAATTACTTGACTTCAGGATCAGGGGCTTTAAGAAATGCTCCAAATATCATGAGACTCTCAGTGAAATCTAGAGCAGGGGTCGGCAACCTTTCAGAAGTGGTGTGCCGAGTCTTCATCTATTCTCTTTAATTTAAGGTTTCGCGTGCCGGTCATACATGTTAATGTTTTTTAGAAGGTCTCTCTCTATACGTCTATATTATATAACTAAACTATTGTTGTATGTAAAGTAAACAAGGTTTTCAAAATGTTTAAGAAGCTTCATTTAAAATTATATTAAAATGCTGATCTTACGCCGCCAGTCTGCTCAGCCCACGTCCAGCCTGGGGTTCTGTTCACCTAGGCCTGCAGTGGGCTGAGCGGGGCGACTCGAGGTGAGGGCTGGGGTGTGTGTGGAGGTGCAGGGCAGAAGGCTGGGTGTTGGGGGGAGGTCAGGGCAGAGGGCTGGGGGGAGGTGTGGGGGTGCAGGGCAGAAGGCTGGGTGTTGGGGGGAGGTCAGGGCAGAGGGCTGGGGGGGGTGCGGGGGTGCAGGGCAGAAGGCTGGGTGTTGGGGGGAGGTCAGGGCAGAGGGCTGGGGGGGTGCAGGGCAGAAGGCTGGGTGTTGGGGGAAGGTCAGGGCAGAGGGCTGGGGGTGTGGGGGGGTGCAGGGCAGAAGGCTGGGTGTTGGGGGGAGGTCAGGGCAAAGGGCTGGAGGGTGTGTGGGGGGTGCAGGGCAGAAGGCTGGGGTGCTCGGCTCATGGGGGTGCTCCCAGCCCCCTGCCCTGAGCGGCTCATGGCAGGGGGCTGGGAGGGATATGCCCAGTTCCACCCCCTTCCCCCAGGCCCATCCCTACCTCTCTCTGCCTCTTCTACGGAGCTGTGTGCACGCTGCTGCTCTTCCCCCTCCCCCTCGCAAGGGCCATCGAGGCCTGGAGAGGGAAGAGGAGGGGGCAGAGGGGCCAGAATGCACCAAGCTGTGGGAAGAAGCTTGGCTGCGGCAGGACCAAGCTTCTGCCTCCTGCCCCGGCAGGGGAGAGCGGTGGGCGGGGGGGGCTGAGTGGGGCGGGGGATCGGGATCCCCCCCACCACTCTCCCCTGCCGGGGCAGGAGGCAGAAGCTTGGTCCTGCTGCAGCCAAGCTTCCCTCCTCCCCCGCTTCTTCCCCCAGCGTGGCGCTTTCCGGCCCCTCCGCCCCTCCTCCTCCTCTCAGTGGGCAGGCAGCGTGGTGCTCAAAATCGGCTCGCTGTGCCGTAGATTGCTGACCCCTGAACTAGAGGGTGGCAGCACATAGGCTCTCTGAAGCTTTCAGAACCAGCCAGAGTATTGCACTCTCCTCTTCATCCACAACCCAGCGTTGTGGCTCTTGTTTGTCAGGTGGCTAGCAGGGACACTGCTGTGCTGCCTAACAAGGTAGGGAGAGCAACCAGCTGCAGAGGCTTGGGGAGGCAGGTTTGTTTTTAATTCAAGAGGTTTCTTGGGTGCTATTACGCCCTCAGTTGCAGCTGTGCAACCCCAAAGATTTCATTGGGTTTGTGGAAGAGTAGCTGCAAGGTAGAATTTGACACTTGTGAGTACAGAAGTCTGAGTAGCTAGTACTGCTTGGCTGTGCTTTCCCAGGGCTCTCACTCAGGCCCTCACTTTTAAAATTTCCATGCTAGAAAATTGGATGTTGGTACCATGCTGGTTTCTGAAATTACTTTATATTTTCTGCTCCTGAATTCCATCTGTGGATTCAGCAAAGTTAAGACTTCAATGCTCTGATTTACTCCTTCCAAGATTCTTCTGACCTGGCCAGTAAAACACCAGATAGTCTAAACATGAGTGGTATTTTAATCTACAGAGGGACAACCTGTTTCACATCTGTGTAAAAGCTGTTATTTATTTCTCTTACATAAAGCAGTGTGAGTCATACAGAGCACAGTTACCTGTCACTTCTGGAGATTCAGGACAAAAGCCAGAAACTATTAGTGTGTCTTTCCTGTTCATCAATCGTGTAAGAGTTGGATTAAGTTTCTTTTGTAACTTCTTAAATACTGTTGGTCTCATCTAATTTAGTAAAACATTGTGGTAATAATGGAATGTTCAGTATCAAAAAATCCCAAAGGTTGTCAAGTTCTTACAGTGCAAAAGCAGGGATACTAGTTTTTTTTCTTTGTTCTTTAAAAAAAAAAAAAGGTATACTGGGTTAGCACAATTTTCTTCTCTCTCTAACCCCAGTCCTCCCCTTTGAGGACGGATTGCACGTTGGTGAGGACTCTTAATGACTCTTACTGATGTCAGTGAGAGATCGGGCCCTCAGCAACTCAGGCTTCACCCACATCTATAACAAAGCCTTTGGGCTGGCAGCAAACACATGAATACTAGTCTCTCGGTTCTGACCCCATATCCACTAGCTGAAAGGCTCCAAGTCTGAGTCATTTTAATTTTTGAAATTAAAAGGTAAAAAATTCAAAATGGATAAAGGGAAAGGTGTTTTATGCCATTTTTAGTTAATCTATGCACATCATTAGTACAAGATATTTTGAAGACAAATAATTTAGTAACATTTGAAAAAGAATAGATTCTTGTGTGAATAAGAATAGAAACTGCAGCAATGTAAGCTAGGACAACACTAGCAGGATACCAGCCCCCCTAGGTCCGAGCTAATGACTAGCTGAAATAAGAAAAGTCATCCCGGAGCTCAATAAGCATTGCAAAGTAAGAGACATTATGTAACCTTGGATGGTGTTACTCCTTTCTTTGAAGCATTTACAATTGGCTCTTTTCAGAGAAGGGGTTGTAGACTAGATGAATCTTTTGTCTCTTTGGGCATGGGAATTCCTAAACTCTTATGCTGTTACTCAAACCCCAGCCTTTTTACTTTTGCTTCAGTTAGTGACTTCCTAAGGGGGAAGAAAACATGTTCTTCTACTTCTATATAGATGCAGAATCTTTCTATCTAAGAAACTTATATGGGCAATTGAGACACAGAGAAGGTAACTGATTTGCCCAACGCCACACAAGAAGATTTCAGGCTAGGTCTCTTGGTCATGGGGTTGAACCCTAACCACTCAGTAAACCTGCTGCTTATCATAACTATCATGTTTCAGGGTAAAATCTCCTTCCATAGTAGAAAAGTAGCTTCAAATTCACTATGTGGATACTACAACATACATAGAATCACAGGACTGGAAGGGACCTTGAGAGGTCATCTAGTCCAGTCCCCTGCACTCACGGCAGGATTAAATATTATCTACACCATTCCTGACAGATGTTTGTCTAACCTGCTCTTAAAATTCCCAATGATGGAGATTCCACAACCTCCCTAAGCAATTCATTCCCGTGCTTAACCACCCTGACAGTTAGGAAGTTTTTCTTAATGTCCAACCTAAACCTCCCTTGCTGCAATTTAAGCCCATTGCTTCTTGTCCTAGCCTCAGAAGTTACAAAGAACAATTTTTCTCCCTCTTCCTTGTAACAACCTTTTACATACTTGAAGACTGTTATCATGTCCCCTCTCAGTCTTCTCTTTTCCAGACTAAACAAACCCATTTTTTTCATAGGTCATGTTTTCTAGACCTGTAATCATTTTTGTTGCTCTTCTCTGGACTCTCAAATTTGTCCACATCCTTCCTGAAATGTGGCACCCAGAACTGGACACAATACTCCAGTTGAGGCCTAATCAATGCAGAGTAGAGCGGAAGAATTACTTCTCGTGTCTTGCTCACAACATTCCTGCTAATACATCCAAGAAGGATGTTTGCTTTTTTTGCAACAGTGTTACACAGTTGACTCATAGGTAGCTTGTGGTCCACTATGACCCCCAGATGCCTTTCCTCAGTACTTCTTCCTAGGCAGTTGTTTCCCTTTCTGTATGTGTGCAACTGATTGTTCCTTCCTAAGTGGAGTACTTTGCATTTGTCCTTATTGAATTTCATCCTATTTACTTCAGCCCATTTCTCCAGTTTGTCCAAATGATTTTGAATTTTAATCCTACCCTCCAAAGCACTTGCAACCCCTCCCAGCTCGGTATCGTCTGCAAACTTTATAAGTGTACTCTCTCTACTGTTATCTAAATCATTGGTGAAAATATTGAACAGATCCGGACCCAAAACTGATCCCTGCGGGACCCCGCTTGTTATGTCCTTCCACCATGACTGTGAACCACTGATAACTACTCTCTGGGAACAGTTTTGCACCCATCTTTTAGTAGTTCCATCTAGGTTGCATTTCCCTAGTTTGTTTATGAGAAGGTCATGTGAGACAGTATCAAAAGCTTTACTAAAGTCAAAATATAAAAACAAGGAAGGGGGCACCCGGATTTGAAACAGAGACCTCTTGATCTGCAGTCAAATGCTCTACCCAGGCTGAGCTATACCTCCACCATACATGAACACTACAGTCTAAGTACCAATGGTGGTGTTGGAGACATTCTTCAGAGGTTCAAATTCTTTTAAAGCTAGATATATAATTTTAATCATAGTACTGTACTAAATGATTAGCTAATCTTGCTTTTAAAAAAAGAAATGGCAAATGGCATTTTTCGTCACTTTATGAACAGCCACCATTCTAAAGCTGGAGAGTATATATATGTGTGTGTGTGTGTGTGTGTGTGTGTTTATTTTTATGCTTGTACCATATATAATTTTCCCGTTGTTTTGAGATAAATGCTCTTTATGCCTGAAAGATAATGTTTTGGTTATATTTTTTATATATTAAATAGTAGTTGCTTTCCTCAGAATTGGCAGTTGAGCACAAAATTTTTTTAGCTATTTTTGAATTATTGAATCATAACACTATCACAATCCAGTTTTGCCTTTTTTCTTTGAGTGAGGGAAACAATAAATTCAGTTATTTTTATCATCACAGTAGAAAGGTTTTGTGAAATCAATACATTTATTTGTTATAGCTGGACCTCAGTTAAGAATGCGGACAAGTATAACAAAGGTAATTTATCTTTTCTTGTTATGTGACAACCAGGGGTCCATGGCAGCAAACAAAAGAAAGTATTTTTTCACACAACGCACAGTCAACCTGTGGAACTCCTTGCCAGGGGATGTTGTGAAAGCCCAGACTATCACAGGGTTCAAAAGAGAACTAGATAAGTTCAAGGAGGATAGGTCCATCAATGGCTATTAGCCAGGATGGGCAGGGATGGTGTCCCTAGCCTCTCTTTGCCAGAAGCTGGGAATGGGTGACAGGGGATGGATCACTTAATGATTACCTGTTCTGGTCAGTCTCTCTGGCACACCTGGCATTGGCCACTGTCAGAAGACAGGATACTGGGCAAGATGGACCTTTGGTCTAACCCCATATGGCTGTTCTTATGAGCCCATGGGCAGAGATGGGGGGGGGGCACAAAGGGGTGGTGCCCCCCAAACTGAAGTGCCAGAACAGCGCAGTCCCGGGGGCAGCTCCACCCCCCTGGCCAGATCAGAGGCAGGAAGCTGGAGCCACACAGCATAGGGTGGCTGCTCCTCATCTCCCAGCCCCTTTTGACTGCTCATGTAGCCAGTAAGAGCCGCCCTGGTGAGTGGACCCAGCTCTGGGGCTAGCAGAGCCCTCGGGGAGCAGCGACCGCAACCTTCCTGGCACACAGTCCCTAACTGTCCCTCTCTCTGCACCCTGAGCTACCCCCTGCCCGCACACAGCCCCTAACTACACCTCTCGCTGCACCCTGAGCTACTACCCTATCTGCAGACTGTCCCTAGCTACCCCCTCCCTGCACCCTGAACTACACCCTGCCTGCACACAGCCCCGAGTTCCCCCCGTCTGCACCCTGAGCAGTTTTCAAACTTTGTGAGCTGAGCCTCCCCCTTTGAGTTATAATTTTTGGTTGTGCCCACCACCCCAGTCCCAACCCAGACAGGCAGGGTGGCCTGCTGAGGTGAGTTGGGGGTGGATGTGCCGCTCCCTCCCTGGGCCCTGGTGTGCAGAGTTGGCGCAAGCCCTTCTGGGCCCTGCCCCCCTCCCTCCCCCCAATAGAAGTCAAACTGTGCCTATGCCCCAGGCACATCTCTCCCTCACTCCCCCTGGCCAGCAGATGGAGCCCTGGAGCTCCACAGGGCTAAAGCCCCAAGATCATGCGCCCCCCACCCCATCCCAGCAGCTGAAGCCAGGAGCCCTTAACTGCCCCCCCTTACACACTGGTCCCTGGAATTTTTATAGCATGTTGAGGGAGCCTCAGAAAGAAAAAGATTGAGAATCCCTCTGATAGACCTCAGCAACCAAACTCCATTATTACTATGGACAGTGATGGTGACTCCAAGAGAATGTGTAACTTCAATATACATTGTTAAGTTGATCAACCTTTTAGGTTAATGCTGCATATAAATAAGATCCTTGGGGCAGGGACTGTAATTGCATTTGTAACTTGTACAGCACCAAGCACATTATTGGCACATAATAATAAATCATATTTTCAGGGAGTTCTATCTCGTATTGATTCCATGACTACTTTAACTCAGGAATTATAACTAAGGGCCTCCTAGTCCAAAAACCAGACCCTATCACTTAAGCTAAGGGAAATCTCTGTTAGCTGTAGTAGAATGACAGGTTGTATATTCCGTTGCCTCCAAGTAACCAGAGAATGACATCAGCCCTGATCCAACAGAGCACTTAGGCACATGTGTAATTTAAGTCCTGCTAGGTCAATGGACTACACACTTGCTGAATGTTATGCACATGTTGAAGTTTTTGCTGGATCGGGGCCATTGTCACAAACACCAGAGCAGGTCTAACATTCCATTCAGAGCAGTGGTGGTCAGACAGTGATCGCCATTAAAAACTGGCTCTTTACCATTAACTGAAGTTAACTCTACCATGATCTCTGCAGTATTTGAATGTAGGAAATCTTGCAGATATCTTGGAAAAGGTAAATACTGTATCGTTATAAAAAGCCATCTTTAATGGCATGTATGATGCACACTAACCAATATATTTACAAACTCCACCCTGAATATTTACTCTGAGATTGATGTTCTGCATACAACCCCTCTGCCCGAAAATATGTACATCACTTGTAAATAATTTACCTTGTATGTAACTTAACATTGTGTTCTGCTGCTGCGCTGTAATTTACTTTTCAGAGAAATGTCATAAGGGTTTTTGCAACAGATACAGTCTGCATTTGGAGTGTGTACCCTATTTATACAAAAGACTCTAACAGATCAGATATGTCGGGGTGGGACCCCCATACAGTACCGTGGAAATTCTGGGCAGAAAGGCTGCTCCTAGGCAGCTGGTGATAGGCTGTCAAAATGGAAGTAATCCTCAGGGCTCTACCTCAGTTATTTCATGGGTCTCTCTCACTTCTGGGACAGCCCAGGATTTGACGGCTGCAAAAGTGGCTTACAGTCACTATAGCTCTGCCTCTCCCTAGGCTGTGTGTTTTGTGGTGTTGTGAATCTAAGAATTTCATCCATAGCGCTCAAGGGAAAAGATGGACTTCCTTTCTTCTGCGAGTCATCTCACCATCCTGAATTCCTGCCACAGAATCAGGGATATACCTCCAGAATACAATATCACATAAACAACGGAATGCTGATGGACCAATAGCTCACCACTGGAGTCCAGGGCAAGCAGCTAGGCTACAACTTTGTTTAAAGGTGTGGGGTGGACACCAGGAGTCTTGGGAAGGTTAGGAGTACTTGTGGCACCTTAGAGACTAACAAATTTATTAGAGCATAAGCTTTCGTGGACTACAGCCCACTTCTTCGGATGCATCCACGAAAGCTTATGCTCTAATAAATTTGTTAGTCTCTAAGGCTTGGTCTACACTAAACCCCCAAATTGAACTAAGGTACGCAACTTCAGCTACGTGAATAACGTAGCTGAAGTCGACGTACCTTAGTTCGAACTTACCGCGGTCCAGACCCGGCAGGCAGGCTCCCCTGTCGACTCCGCGTACTCCTCGCGGTGAGCAGGATTACCGGAGTCGACGGGGAGCACTTCTGAGTTCGATTTATCGCATCCAGACAAGACGCGATAAATCGAACCCAGAAGTTTGATTGCCTGCCGCCGAACCAGCGCGTAAGTATAGACAAGCCTTAAGGTGCCACAAGTACTCCTGCTCTTTTTGCAGATACAGACTAACATGGCTGCTACTCTGAAACTTGGGAAGGTTAGGGGTGGACAGAAGGTTTCAGAAGGTGATGAAGATAAAAGGAGGCAAGGAGACTAAAAAACATCTCCTCTCTTTAGCCTTCCTGGAACAGTATAGGGAAGATAAAGAAAGGGCTCAGTCCCATCTTCCCGTTCATCCCTCTGTAAATGCCTTTTCACTTCCAGAGCCTACATACAATTCACCATCCAGTCACTTTCCACCAGTGCCCGGGCACAGACATCACTGTAATGTGACGTTTTCAGTGCCAGGTCAGAGCTAATGGTTCATTTTTGCAATTGGATTTACTGCACTTTTTGGAGGCTGTAGCTCCAAGAAACAAACTTTGAAAAAAAAACACCCCATACACAAAATCCCTTGTTAAAATATGCAAATGCTCTGCAGCTCTAAAACCAATTAGCAATATGTAAAGGGCGGAGTTGGTGTTAGAGGAGAGATTGTGATTGATCAAATTGGGGGAGCATTTGAGCATTGACCTGCTAAACCCTGGGTTGTGAGTTCAATCCTTGAGGAGGACCACTTAGGGATCAGGGGCAAAATCAGTACTTGGTCCTGCTAGGGAAGGCAGGGGGCTGGAATCGATGACCTTTCAGGGTCCCTTCCAGTTCTAGGAGATAGGATATCTCCATTAATTTATTTATTAAATGTATTTCTTTGTGTACTGCATTTGGGAAAAAATGAGGTTTACCTTTTTAGTGTGGTGACTTTGAAAATACAGTAGTGGCATAATTTACAGCCCCTTCTAATCACACAGTGAGATGGTGTCAAGTATCAGAGGGGTAGCCGTGTTAGTCTGGATCTGTAAAAAGCAACAAAGAGTCCTGTGGCACTTTATAGACTAACAGAAGTATTGGAGCATAAGCTTTCGTGGGTGAATACCCACTTCGCTCCCAATACTTCTGTTAGTCTATAAGGTGCCACAGGCTCTGTCGCTTTTGCAGTGAGATGGAAATCTCTTACTAACTTGCCTCTTTGTGAAGACATAATGCATAGCATGTTAGACATAAAATGACAGTCTTCTAGGCCCCCCCCCTTCCAACTCCCTTCTAATGGATTGAGTTGCAGAGAGATGTTTTGGCTTTGTCTATAGTATTACTGTAATGCTTATGTAGAAATGTGCGAGTTGATATGACACACAACCAGAACTTCAACCTATGGGCCAAATTCTGATCTCTCACACACACAGTCCCATTGACTTCAGTGGCCTTGCATGCATGTAGCTGAGCTTAGAATTGGGTACTATCATTGATACATTGGATATTACTTACAAAATTTGGTCCATGGTATTCAAGGGATAGAATAAATAGTGATGGAGGATAAAATGGTTATGCCCTTTCACTGAACTCAGTGAGTGGGCATTATATCTTACCATCATCTATGAAAGGGGAGTAACAGGTACCCTTGCATCGATGTCTAGGAGCTGGTTTGTCTCTTCCAGGATATCAAGTTAATTAAATGTTTCAAACTTTTTAAAAAAAAACATGAAGCCCAAAGGCAGAATAATCCAGTATTACACTACCTTGCTTGAGTTCCAAGTTTTTTGTACTTTGAAAGCTATAATAAAATAACACTTGGTGACTTTATGGTAAATTTGACACGCACAGGACTTGGCTGGCATTTATAAATTGTTTGAATTGTGCTTTTTCGTGTTTTGTGACGTCCGCAGAACTTTTCAAGTGAATTAGAGTTGTAATCACTGTGCAGACATCTGTTATCCTCCATATAATGAGACCACATCCAGCCATTTCAAGGTGCTCTGACTTAGAATAAGCTCATCAGTTTGTTTATTTGAGAGGTAAATGACAGTTTTATACCACTTGCAGGCTTCTTAAGGTTAATATAGAACAGAAGAGTGTGTGCAAGTTTAAACCTACAGACTCAAATGATCAAGCTCTGACTGTTTAGAGAGCAGTTTCTTCTTTGAGACAGATGAAACCAGCTGTTCTGCCACAAACTCGACAAAGTACCCAGTGTACTCTGGAAGTACTGCTGAAACTAACTAATCATAATCATGCATTTCAGCCTGATGTATTTCAATCCTGTTTCATTCACATAGTCCAGAATGCACCAATCTGCTTGCCTAGTGGAATGGATTGGTATGAAAACATTGCACCTGTGCTCAGCAAACTGCATTGGGTTCCCCTCTGCTTTCAAGTGTAATTCAAGGCACTGGTTTGATCTTTACAGAGCTTTATAGTTTGGACCTGGCTACTGATGAAACTGCTTCTCTCTCCATGCACCACTGCAATGCATGAAATTAATTGAGGTTGTCATGCAGTCCATTCCTTCGTTTGCACTTTTAGACCCAAAACCAGTCTCCAGTACAGCACATAGTCTGGTGACTTGTCTTCATTGCTAAAAAAGGTGCATTTTCTACCTCGGGTAACTAACATGCATGACCTGTCTGAGGTGAAAGCACAATGAAGACCATGCACTTTAGTTTTACTGTTGAGGTAAGCAATCCTATACCTCCTCCAGCGGTCGACCTCAATGAGTTTACCTTGTGGTAAAACTGAAGTGCCTGGTTTTTACTGTGTTTTTACTTCAGGATAACTCACAGGTCATGTGTTCGTTACCCCCAAGGTTTAAAAAAAAACAAACCTTTTTTCTCAGTGAAGGCAGGGCCTGAGTAACTAGGCTGTGTGGTGGGAAGTTCTTCAGGGGCTTTAGCAGGGGATCTTCCACAGGCTTGCCTTGCCTCCAGATCCCCACTGGACTGTGACACATATAGAACCTCTGCCCACACACAGAGCTGGGTTCAGTCTCTCTGCAGGCAGTCTCCCATACAGCAGAATCACACAGCCCTCCATTCTCACGAAGGATATGGTAGTATTTTCACCTTGATGACTGGAAGCGAGGTCTCTGGGTGAAGAATTCATTCATTTTCATAGCAGCAAAGTCTCCATGTAAGACAATTCAGGGCGCGTATTTCACAATGTTGCTGGTTATTATGAATGTGGAGTCTATGTTGTGTATGAGATGCTGCATCTGTGAACTAAGGTGCACTCCCCACTAAGTATTTGTTTAATCATCCTCATTAATCAACATTATCTATATCCTTTTAAAAGCTCTTTTAATCTGCATTAGTATGATCGAGACAATGAAAAGTTGTTTTATGCTTCTGGGAATTGAAATTCTGACCTTGAACTGGGATCCCTAGGAGCAGCGGGCTAATCTTTTTATTGAGCTCTCATGCAAGGTTATAGTTTCAACTGAATTGTACCTTTCAGCAATAGCTTTGAGTGACATGTAAAAAACCAACCTCCCTCTACCCTAACTGTATACTAAGTTCTCCAGCACCTTTTGGGAATGTTGACATCTGTATTCAAGAACGGAAAGATAAGATGTAGAGTAAGATACATTTCATTCAAGGAAAAAAAGGTAGATCCAAAAAAAGTAAATGAGCTTTAAAATGGGGTTCTATTCAGAAAAGTGACTGTGTAAAAATGCCACCATCTTACTCAACAGATCTTTTTGTTGTATATCAGTCATGTCTGCTGACTGTTCTGACTAGGATAAGGTTTTACTGCCACTAGCATTGCAGCGCTAGAACAGCCTTGGGAAACGGATTTCGCTTTTATTCTGGATTTAACATTATCCCAAAAATAATTACCTACGTTGTAATTGCAGGCCCAGGTTTTGCCCTTAGTTCCTTCTCCGCAACTCCTCTTGGAACTCAAGTTGCACATGTGTAGAACTTGGCCTACAGGATCTTTGTTACTGATGTTGATCTGAACAGGGAAGAACTTCATTTTCAGGCCCTGGATTACCTTTGGGACACTGATGATCGGGGGGAAAAAAAACAATTTTTACTCTCATTGAGAGCCCTGTATCTGTAGAGATGGAGAGGCAATAAACACAGAAACCAATTATGCTTTTTTATTATCACTTTCCAGAGTAGAAGCACATTGTAATTCTCACTATAAATGCAGTACTAACCTAATACACATTATTAACCAACATCGTAAATATGCTAACTAATTTAAACTAATTAATAACCTGGCCATGAGGTGATCTTAACTCAAGTTAGAGCCAGGACCCAGACTTCTTGCCCCTCTTTTAACTCTTACTTTTTGGGTTCTCTCTCTCTCTCTTTCTCTCTCTCTTTCAGCTTTATGTCTGCTCCTCTGTATAGAACAGCCCCATGGTCAGGATAATTCAGTGTCTGTTTTCAATGTTCGGAATTTTAATGGAGCCTACGTTTACCCCAGCACTATGTCCTTTCTCCTGTCTTCCATATAGCTTTGCATTTCCTGATGTTTCTTTGAAGTTTTTTTTTCTAATTAAGATGATACTTTTTTTCTAATTAAGCTGATACTTTTCAAGTCTCAGCCTGAAATTGAAATATGCCTGTTATTTTGCACCATGTTTCTGTCCTAAAAAGAGACAGATGCTGAGTATTTTTAGAAACACAGTATAGTTAATTAGATATTAGGTTTTAAAAAATATGCATAAACATATATAGACACACCTATAGCTTATAGTCAACATGCTGAACATTTTCCTTTCCAGCACTTATTCTCTTCTCCTTATGGCTTTGATTACTCTAGCATTTCCTAGGAAAAATTTTCCACCTACATTAACTCCCGTTCAATTCTACTGATGGTAATAATGGTGGGAGCACTAGTGCAGCTAAGGTGCCAGTGGCTGAGTGTTTTACTGCCATGTCATGTAGACCTGCACTGAGCAGGTTTCACTAACATGGGTCCTCAACTGCTGGTGATCACCTGGAAGCCTGTGTACACCAGCACTTGCTCTGGGATCCGGACTTTGCTGTCCGTGCAACAACTGTACAAAAAGGCATGGTCTTGTGGTTTAGAGTGCATTCCCTCTGACGGTATACAGATCAACAACAAATGAAGGCTGGCAGATGATGGTTGCATATATTGTTCTTTCCAACTTTGACTGGCTTGATCCCTGTTTCAAAGGAATCACTGGACAGTATTCCTTTCTCTCATCATGCTGGACTAACCAGCATGGCTCTAATATCTGACCTGAAGCACACAACCTACTATGTCAGAATTACAATAAGGGTCTGAATGAAACTGACAAAAGTCCATAGATTCAGATTAAAATTTGAACCTCTAGCTTAATCTACATGGTTGGGTACAAGTGTTCATGCTGCTTTGAAATATTAGGGGACTCTATGTGGCATTTATATTCCTTGGCACAACAGAACGTGTTGAGTGAACTTTCAACTTTCCGAATCTTAGTTTTTTGTCAGTTTGAGAGACCCTTAGCAGTAATGATTTGATTCTGTGAAGCTTTTTAGAGCAGTTAAAAAGAAGGGCTCTTGTGGGAAGTAAATGGGAATTAATAAAATAGTCCAAAGCATCCACATTTTTGTCTACTTTTCCTTTTGTTTATGTATCATTTACCCAATAGCCTCCTTCAAAATCACTATAGTCTATGCTGCAAATAGGTATTGAGAGTTTAAATGTATTTTACCTAGCAGACAGCACACATTCCAAGCTTGTGCATTTCATGAGTAAATTCATAATTGGAAATTCTGAAAAAACAAAAAGTGAGTATTTGACCTGATAGATAATAATATCCTCCTAGGAACTATTATGGCTTCTTGTGCAATATTTTCCCAGAGATAGCAGGTGTGACAAAAATCCTTCTCAGTTTATTTTTTTGTAGAACGGCTGCACGAAAGTTGTTGGATCTCTCAGTAGATTTAAAAAAAAACCTCTGCTTTTAATGCTTTTTGAGAGTATGAAAGACTTTGGTTAATTTACCAAAGGGCTGTAGGAGTGCACTCGAATTGTGAGTTTTGGACTACGAACGTATGTGAATTGAACTGCCTTGTTTGGCCCTGGGACAGGCTGAAAAAGGGACTATTATCTTACTCTACCTTTCCTAATGAACAATAGATCAGTCTTTAAACAAGTCCCTTCATGTTATGAAATAATGAATTTCAGCTGCTTAAAACTGTGGGCCTACTGGTATGAATGTCACTTGAGTGCATTGCTAACAGAACATCAAACAATTCACATACAGTCATGAGTTCTCTGCAAATGGTGACATAGAGGTGACTCATTTGGTTGTGTATGTGAGAGAGGAGCGTGGTTTCAGGATTGCATTTTAGCAAAGTCCCATCTCTTGGTTGAGCCTAGAGGGCTTTGTCATGAACTTCGGGGGAAAGGGATGACTGTCTGCATCTTGCCTAAAATGAGGTGTTGAGAATTAGCAGAAAGAGAAGGAATAAAGGGTAGTATTAAAAGAAATGCAAAGTGACAATTTAAACCAATGAATGTCCAGCAAATAGTGTTGAGTGCGACAGAGAAGATGTGTGTGACCTGAAAACCCGTATAATGGAGTTGCTGTGTGAAAAGTTGGCTATACCATTAAAACAGTGGGTAAACAATAGTAAAGTTAAACAGTTTCCATCATAAATTATGTTTTTCTTGTTGTTCAGGTGAAGCTGAGCAGGAGCTGGGACCCCCTCCATCCGTAGATGAGGCAGCAAACACACTCATGACTCGCCTGGGCTTCCTCCTTGGCGAGAAAGTCACAGAGGTACAGCCGGGGCCCCAGTACAGCATGGAGGTGCAGGATGAGAATCAGGTATGAGATCTTCTTCGGCATTACAAATGTACAGCAATAATTGGTTGGTTGTGATGTAGCACATGAGTTTTTGTAATTATCACATGGTGTATGTGTGGTAGAGATGGAATGATTTTCACAAAAGGAAAAAGCTAATAATACCATATTATTAAACTGTGGGTCATAATTACACACTAGCAATACGTGTTTATGGGATCAGCTGATACCATTTGTGATAGTTTCTGGCATTTTCCTGTTTGAGCTGCAAGCTTCCTAAGGGACAATAGCCTCTCTTACCATATTAGATAATAGTGCTCAAAATAATTCGTATTCTATGCACCTTTCCTGTGAGGCCTTTAAAGTACTTTAGAAACATTAAATAAGCCTCGTAAATCCCCTGGTGGGGCAGGTAAGTAGTAGTATCCTAATTTTACAGCTGCTTACATGACTTGCTCATATTCACATATTGAGATGGCTCAAAGCTGAAAATATATACAAACACCAAATTATTCTTGTCAAATTCTCATTGAACTTAACTCAACTTTCTGGATGTCTCAAGAACAGAGTGGCAGCCAGGCACTGGTTGAATAGTAAATTCGGTGGGAGTTTTGCCCGAGTAAGGACTTTGGATCCCAGTTCTGTAGTAATCACTCCTAGTCTTCTGCTCTGGACAGTAGACTCACTCCCCGCACAGGGAAGTGAATAAGCTGAGGACATTTCTACCAAACTGAGATGTGATGGGGTGAGAGTGAAAACCAAAAAAAGGGAGTCTGTTAATTGAAGAAGGATGGTCCACTGGTTAGGACTCTAGCCTGGGACGCGGGAGATCCAAGTTTAATTTCCTGCTCTCTGACACAGACATACTGTGTGACCTTGGACAAGTCACTTAGTCTCCATAAAAAGAACAGGAGTACTTGTGGCACCTTAGAGACTAACAAATGTATTTGAGCATAAGCTTTCATGGGCTACAGCCCACTTCATCATTAGTCTCTATGTGCCTCAGCTCCTTGTGTGAAAATTGGGGCTATTGTGAAAAATAAATAATTAAAGATTGTGAGGTGCTCAGATATGGTGATTAAAAAGGCCATGCTAGTACCATAGAGGGAAGTGGGTATTGTTGTTTACAGGCTTATTTTTCTTACTCATTGCCTGAAGTTCCTTTTATTACATCTGCTTTGGTAGGCTAACAAAGCAATGACTGTCTAGCTTGTCTTTGTGATGAAATAAAAGCTCTCGTGTAGTTTTTGGTTCCTCTTTGGACTGACTTGATACTGGAATAATAAATTTGTCTGCGTCTCTGAAGTGTGATTGGCCATTTTTTTATTTTTCCGGTGATTCAGGAAAGCTCCTCTTCTTCAGACTGAAGTTTTCAGCACCCTTCTTTGCTCTTTGATTTTACACTGCCACTGAACAGAATTTTTAAAAATAAATTCTATCATTTTTAGCGGTGCAAATCACTATTGAATTTAACCCCTCCTGATTTTTTTAAGAACGAAAAGGAGGCTGTTACTTGCAGATAGGTGAGTAGTGCCGGTGCCAGAGCTAGAGAGGTAGGCTGGATCAGGTGGGTGAAAAAGCTGGAGCAATGGGAGGAGGTAAGTAGATGGGGTAGAGTTAGTAGCCGGAGTTATGGATGTCCAAAGAAGAGTGGCAGCTATAGATCAGCTAACCTAGAGAGGAAGGAAGCTGTATTCCTTCAGCAGCAGGGAGTGAAGAGGTTGGCCTGCAGGGGGACTGGAGAATTTGGTGGGGGAGGAGAGGGCAAGCTCTGTGTTGTCCTAGATTTCCATGAGTGTTTTTGAGCAGTCCATGGCACAAGTGGGACAAAGGGTTAACACGCTTTTCTCTTCCAAGCAAAGAAGATGGATTTTTCTAAAATGTTTATTCTTTAACACATTAATTAAGTTTTTCATGATTTCACGTCGTTTTTTGTGTACGTTTTGTTGGCTCTCTTTGAAATGCACTATATAGTACATTGTGTTAGGAAGTGTATTTTTAACAGGCACTTATTTAAATTGAATACTTCAAAGCAGAATAGAGATTTCTACTATAAATGGTTCCTTTTGTTGGCTTTTTTTTAATTAAAAACCCATCTTTTCTGAAAATACTCCTTTTAAGAATAAGTAAAAGAAAATATCTTTACAGAGACAGCAGGGACAGTTGCACTCTGAAGTAGATTGATATCTTGGGCTCTGCACCAATTTTTGCATGAAAAAGTTTTAGAGGCCCTTTGAACACCATTCATGTGCTTAGTGAAGATAGAGAAAAGCCAAGTTCTTAATTTACCAAGAGAAATTTGTTGTGGGGTTTGTTTTTTTGTGAGCAGTGCCTCCTCTGTCAGTGCTGCATATTTCCCTAAAGTCCACATCTAAGGGCTGGTCTACACTGGGGGTGGAGGGGGGGAGAAATCGATCCAAATACGCGAATAGCGTAGCTAAAGTCGAAGTATCTTTGATCGAGTTACCTGGGGTCCACACGGCGCAGGATCAACGGCCGCAGCTCCCCCATCGACTGCGCTACCGCCGCTCGCTCTGGTGGAGTTCTGGAGTTGACGGTGAGCGCGTTCGGGGATCGATATATCGCGTCTTAACGAGACACGATATATCGATCCCAGATAAATGGATTGCTACCCGCTGATACGGCGCGTAGTGAAGACATACCCTACGCTGCTAATGGCCAGTCTAAATAGAGTCGTGTGGAATTTAGTTTCTCTCCCCTCTATTCTGAAGGTGTGATTGCAGCAATCCTCTTCCAGACAGGAGGACTGTCAAACAGCCTTGTCCGAGTTTGATGTCAGTCTTACTGTATGAATCCACTGGCATTTGTGTGACTAGCATTTGTGATTCTCTGACTCCTAACCACATCCCTCTGAAGGCAGGTCTACACTTAAAACACTGCATTGGTGCAGCTGCGCCACTCTCATGTTTCAGAGAAGACGCTCCTACGCCGATGGGAGCGCTCCCTCAGAGCCAGTAGCTATGTCACCAGGAGTTCTCCCACTGATATAGTGCTGTCTATATCGGGACTATGGCTAGGTCTACACTATGGGGGTGGGGGTCGACCTAAGATACGCAACTTCAGCTACGTGAATAGCGTAGCTGAAGTTGCGTATTTTAGGTCGACTTACCTGGCTGTGGGGATGGTGGCGAGTCGACCGCTGCTGTGCCGCCGTCGACTCCGCTTCCGCCTCTTGCCGCGGTGGATTTCCGGAGTCGACGGCAGAGCCATCGGGGATCGATTTTAGCGCGTCTTCACTAGATGCGAGAAGTCGATCCCTAATAGATCGATTGCTACCCGCCGATCTGGCGGGTAGTGAAGACGTGCCCTTAGTTGGTATAACTGCATTGTGCGTGGGGTGTGGATTTTTCACACCCCCCGAGCAACATAGTTATACCGAAATAAGTGTGTAATGTAGACCTGGCCTAAAAGTGGCAGTCCATCTAAGTATTTCCCAAAGTAAAGACCCTTCTGCTGCAGCACGTGTCACAGCTCTGTTGCCATCCCACTAAACTAGCCCTCCAAGAGTTAATTCTTCAGCATAAATCATGGATGCAGGGATGTTGTTGGGGTTTGCAAAGATTAATTTGCAAAGATGCTGACATCTGATTGAAACTTTGGCTACCATTATGCACTTGAATTTTAAAAAAGAAAAGCTCTTTCTAGATTTTAATTCATTAGTTTATGTGGCTTGAGCAGTGAAAGCAATCTCTGTGTAAAAAGCTAGGACTAGATGGCTGCTTGCTATTCTGACCATGCTCTGCCCTCTGAAGCGAGAATATAATTATTTGCAATCTCTCCAATGTTGAGGTGAAATGAAAATAAGGAATAGAGCTGTTTTTAACTAAAACTGTCCCAATCTATAAATCCAACACATTGCATTTCCACTCGAGTGCTTTATTTTGATTATAGCAAGGGACACATTTTCTTATTCAGATTGCTAAGAAGTTGCAACTTTTTATATACTGTTTCTTACTTAAGCATGTTTTCCTTAATGAGAGATCACAAATGCCAAAGAGTAAAACCTTTTTCTCCTATTCTTCACAAACTTTCTTTTGCTTTATTGGCTACCAGTAAAGCAAAAGGAATATGAGAGCAGTATAGTAAAGTTTACTTTTTCAAATGCTTTATTAGAAATATAAAAATAAATGTAGCAACAATGTTGAAAATACAGAATTGTCTTATGAATGGAAATGTATATTTATAATTGGCATAGAGGAATATATGATGAGTATATTTCTGTATCAATACAAAAAACTCTTTTTTTTTGTCAGGGCAGAGTAATATATTATAAGTTTGAATATTTCCATTTGCCAAGCATCTTGTTGCTAACTGGCTGCAATAGTAACATTAGTTAGAATTGCAGCAAACATTAGCTTGAAATAACAGTTGAAAAAGTGGCATGGAAACCCTCTGCTTTGGAGAAAATACAACACCAGATGAATAACAACACTAGGGTTACCATATTTCAGCAAGCAAAAAAGAGGACGGGAGGAGCCCCACCCTAGCCCCGCCCCTGCCCCTTCCACTTCCCGCCCCCCTCAGAACCTCCAGCCTTCCCCCCGCTCCTTGTCCCCTAACTGCCCCCTCCTAAGACCCCCCCCACCCTAACTGCCCCCCAGGACCCTACCCCCTCCTGTACCCTGACTGCCCAAAACCTTATCCACCCCCCATAAAGCCCCCCCCCGAACTCCCGACCCCCCCTTTTGACTGCTCCCTCCAGAACCTCCCTGCCCCTTCTCTGACCCCCTTACCCTGCCGTTCATCCCAGCACGCTGGGCAGCAGGGGAGGAGGAGCGGGAGAGGAGCTCCAGACTGCCGGAGGCGATCTGCGAATGCAGGGAGGGAGGGAGGGAGTGATCTCTGCTGCAGGGGAAGCGGAGGAGGGGCTCTCTCTGGCAGTCAGATCCCCATGTAAGTGGCACCATCCGGCCGGCTGCCCTGTTAGCTGCACGCGCTCTGCCTGGGGGGGAAGTCCGGACATTTACAAATTCCCCCCGGACGCTATTTTTAGCTCAAAAAGCCGGACATGTCCAGGGGAATCCGGACGAATGGTAACCCTAAACAACACTTTACATTTGTATATCTCCTTTCATTCTGCAAGATCCCAAAGATGACATAAAATGTATGGATGACACAGTATTATTTACGCTAGTTAGGATAGAGAAAACCATTTGGAACTCTGAAAGGCCCTAACAGAACTATGCACTTGAGAATCATGGTGTCAGAGGCAATTCATGTACTGTAGGTATTGCACATTAGAAGGAACCATTTATATTGCTCATATCTATTGATGGATTCTAAGTAGTTCTAGCAACTCAGAAAAAAGACCTTTGGCATCCAGAACAGCTCAAAGAAAATATCTGCATGACATGCAACAGTGATCCAAAAAGTGAGCTAGATGTTAGGTTGCACTCGGAAAGGGATAGAAATGTTATAGTCTTACTATATAAAATCATGGTTTACCCTCACCTTGAATACTGGCATATAGCTACTGTGTTGCTAGGGGCAATAGAAGTATCTAAGTAGATCAAATTATTTAGTTCTGTTCATTCATCTCAAAAAGGATTTAACAGAAACAAAACAGATCCTGAGAAGAGCAATGAAAATATTTTGAGGCCTTGAAATACTTCCTTTTGCGAAAAGGTTAAAAAGATAGAAATGTAAAATTTAGAGCGGAGACAAATAAGAGGTGAGAAACCGTACCTCAAGTGCTCTAAATGCCCCAATAACAATTAGTGGGTGAGACCAGACCATCGCTATGCTCTTGAATGAACTCATACAGGAAAATGATAAAAGACAAAAACACCATATCATCTGTGGGCGAACACCTTTCACAAAGTGATCACTCTATATCTGACCTCTGTCCTCATGATTAAAGGAAACCTATAGAGCGCTTTCAAAAGATGAACCTGGGAGCTTCAATTCATAACTTTTCTAGACACTAATAATCATGGACTGAATAGAGACACTGGATTTATGGTTTACTACAGCAATCTATAACCCAATAACACACCCTCCCATCTCCCATCCCCTCCCTTCCTGTCCCCCTATGACTGGAGGGCTGTTAACCAGCCACTTCATGTTGAATGGTCCCTTGAAATATGTAACTACTTATGCTAAACAATCTGTTCCACCTTATATTTAGCTGTGACACTGAATATGTTTTCCAGACCTGAAGAAGAGCTCTGTGTAAGCTTGAAAGCTTGTTTTTTCAACAACAGAAGTTGGTCCAATAAAAGATATTACAAGAAAATATGTTTCTTCACAATGTATAATTTAACATGTGGCACTCATTGTCACAAGATATTGTTAAGGCAAAGAAATCCATAGATCTCAAAGAAGATTTAACATTTATATGAATAATAAGAATATCTACAGTTAAACTTACTAGGATTTAAAAAAGAATAAAAGTCATTGTGCTCAGCCACTAGCTGTATTGGTTAGAAAAAAAATTCTCTTTGTGAACATGTTGTTACATAATTGTCCATTAAGGTGATTTTACACCTTCCTTAGAAGCATCTTTTTATTGATCACTGTCAGAGATTGGCTATTAGTTTAAATGGACTACTGGCAATGCCCGTCTTATAACCACATAAAATAAATAGACTTCATTTTTTAAAATGTAATCCAGAAGGAACCAAAACAGGAAACTATGGTATGAAGTGTATGTGCTTATTAACAGCTAGGTCAACCTTGCTGAGATTTAAATCTGTAGTTTCTAGGAGACTAAATATTTCAAGAGCAGCGCTCTTAGACGTAGGGAAAATTGACACATTAGTCAAGTACTGTTATTTCTAGAGTGTGAAGTATTTAGTTTGCAACATTTGTAGTGTTATGTTCATCTATTACTCGTATTGCTGTGTGCGTGTGCCTTTTGCAGGGAGAGTAGAGGAACCATGTTGGTTTGTTCCTAATGCTTCAAAAGATGATCTGATGGCAGCCACCTAAAAAGATAAAGGAATAAAAGAGTGCAAAAATTTAGCAAATGTTCATACACGACTACTTTTATACGGAATCAGATCATAAGGGGAATTATAACTAGAGCTGTATGGGAGATGGCTTTCCCATTCTGCAAAACTTTTCAAGATTTCAAAAATGCTCCTGTTTCACATTGGGATGAAACCAAATTCTTTTGAAATTTTTCATGAAAATCTACCAAGAAAGACACTAGAATATCCAATAGCCTGGTGTTTGGGGCAGTCACGATGTGGGGGACCCAACTTCATATCTCTGTTCTGCCATTCTCCCATGTCCCAGATGAGTGTCCTCCTGGCCAGGCTATTGGCCTTTCTAGGGTAGGGGGTCTCTGTGGTTTTGATCAGAAATGTCATTCTGGACCTGAGAAACTTTTTCTGATGAAAGTTTAATCAAAACTGGTATGTTGCCACAAAAAGTTTGTTTTGATGCATCAACATTTTCTAAGAAAAATCCTCCCCATCAGTCTAAATATAAGCTGGTTGGAAGTGCCTGGATGTCCTCCTTTCTACTATATAGCAGTCTCTAGGAGTTATTATAAAAGCATGTTCGTGGTGGTCTGTCTGGATGAACACCATATACCTGGTTCACCAGTGTGTTACTCCAGGTCTGTGACGGTAGATGGTTATGATTAAATCAGTGGAGTTACACTAGCATGGAATTAGAGTAATACAGTGGTGAATCAGTCCTCATGTTTTTTAGAGTTATGCAATCCCACCTATTGTGCACAATGCTCCATTTTCCCTCAAATGGCTGGTGATTGCCGGCTGAGTAAGCGAGCATTTTCACAAGCCACAGTGGGATTTCTGTGACAAATTGGATAGCTCCCCTCTAGCTACACATGGGATCTGCCTTCTAATTTAGAAGACAATGAATCTTTCACATGTCCTACTTATAAAAGTCAGTCTCAATCATTTTTCAAGCTTCAAGTACGGTATATAATGCTTGAAAAGAAAAAGTTAGATTTCAAAGGCCTTCTGTAGTTTGCAAGCACTGTGCTTCAGTGTTCAGTTTTTCCCAGTGATTCCAGGATCAAATGGTATTTTTAAAAAGTTAGGTACAGTTTTCTATAACTATTATAAAAGCATCCCTTGTAAAATAAGCAAGTGTTCATTAAAGTTAATTCCTATTGAGATTTCCTCCACACCAATAGCATTTTACCGAAAAACAAGACATTACTGTACAAGGGGACTAAATGTTTCAATCGGAAAGCAGAGACAATTGCAAAGAGAAGTAACCATGTACTGCAGTGCTTAGTAAGCTGTTAGGAAATGAAGTCACTTTCCCTTATTGTAGTGACATGGTTTGAGAGAATCAGTCTGTTCACAGGCTATCAATGGTGCTGAACTACTGAGTGCAACTGGCGTATTCTGAGCTGGAACTAAATGTTCTTTTGTGTCTAAAAGCTAAACGAGAACTCAGGGACTTAGTGGATAAAATACAGGAACTTTACCATGAGTACTGCGATTGAATGCTAATCTACAACCCAAATGACATGGGTTTGCTGCTGTCGTCCCCGGTGACCAACAAATTTGAACAGGCAAGTTTTATAGAGACAGTAAATAGAAGTTAATGGCTGAAAAGCTACCCTTTGGTACACACACAATTCACAGCGAGGTTGATGGGAGACGTGTGTGTGAGTCTGAGGGCAGAAATTGTAGCCTCCCCATAACTTCTGCAGTGCCTATGAGCACCACTAGCACTTGAAATATGAAGCCTTCCTTTAGTGTTGCTAAAAGCATATCAAGTTTGTTTCTGGTGCAAGGGATTCAGCATCTATCAAAATCAAGAGTCAAAGAGATTTTAAAGTTGGGTTTTTATTTATTTGTGAGAAATATGCTAGCTACAGTTATGTTTGTTTCAAGAAATCACAAAGTTGTATGTGCATGGTCTGATGTAGGCACTCTTTAGTGTTTAATAAGTCATTACATTTGGTGGATGAGACCACATTAACTTGTTTATGGTCAGTGAGCCCTGTCCGAAACCTGCTGTACCTCAATAATTCAGCACAGTATGTCTTATTTATGTACAGGTATTCTAGGATAGGGTGAAACCGAGTAATTTTTTATCTTGAGAAAAGAGATTTCTTTCTTTCTCAGGGAAGCATGCAGATCACTTTTGAACATGTAGCCTGATACAGAGAATTTCAGCTTCATCACAACTAGTCTTTAAATGCAATGTATACAGATTTTATCTCTTCTAATAGATAATCTCTGTATATAGTATTAAATATATTAACTCTAGTGGGATTCATTTGCACAATTGCTTATAGATTCTTTCAGCAATAACGTTTAAAATGCAATCTTTTTCATGGTGCCATGCTTTTGCCTTGTTTTGCCTTGCAAAGTCAATCTTTCACTACTGTAAATTATGAGAAGTCAGCCTCTGGTGTGGAAAGCATTTCTTCTGGGGAAAGAATTCCTTTCATTTAGATGTGGGACTTGGCACTTCCTCTTTCAGTGTAAACGTATTGTTATTTTTCTTGAATGGAAGAAACATTCACAAAACAAAAATTGCAAGCCAACTGAGATTTCTGACCAGATGGAAATGGCACAGATTTCCTGTTTGTGTTATTTCTTGCCATAAGCATTAAGTAAAGGTCAGATCATGCAGTATAATTGTCACCAGGAGTTTCTTTGCTTGTGTGGAAAGCAAAAGTTTTACCTCATCCTTCCAGGTAATATTATTTTGTTTTGTTTTTATTGCAGCTTAATACTAACAGGGAAATTTAACAGCTAAAATTTCCTGACAAACTTTGACATAAACAGTAAAATTACTACATAGTAAATCGCAGTTTGTGCAAACTTCACCAGGTTTCCTGTTGAATTCAGAACTGAGGATCTTTCATTTTTACAGTGTGTAAAAGAAATTAAAACCAAATTGTTAATATTTTTACATTTTTCGCAGAGGCTGAGCATCGTGGTATTTTCATTTTTAGCCGTAAAACATATGTGGTTCTTTATTGTAGAGGGTAAATTCTCTAGTGTGAGCTATAGATACATTTTTTTCACAGTAATTGATCGTGGTGAGTGATGTGTTCCTGGTTTCAATTTTTCAGACTTCAGCAGTAACACAGCGGATAAGTCCCTGCTCCACGCTGACCAGCAGCACTGCCTCACCACCAGCCAGCAGTCCCTGCTCCACCCTCCCTCCAGTCAGTACAAATGTTACAGCCAAGGATTGCAACTATGGGGCTGTTACCAGCCCTACATCCACTCTGGAAAGCAGAGATAGTGGTATCATAGGTGAGTAGTGTTCTCTCTCTCTGTGTCTCCCCTCCCCTACCCCCAAATACTAACCTAGGCAATGATTCTGTGTATTTGTTTAGCAGGTGCTGCTTGAGAGTAAGTTTTTGGGTCTGTCTTTCTGCTGTTAAACAGGACATGTTAGCATGATTCAGATTTATACCATTTAAGTTGGTGGGAAGGATTGTTTCTTTTTCGAGTGCTGGTCCCTATTTGTATTCCACACGTAGGTATGCATGCACCTAAGAGTGGAAAATCTTGCAAGTAGTGTCCATTGTTCTGTGCCTGTGCCCTGGATCTCCTTGTGTTCAGCACCACTGGTGTATGGGGATGTGCGGACTGACCGACTCTCCAGTTCCTTCTTACCACTAAATGGCCTGAGTCAGAATTCTCTGACGCTAGCCTTGCATTGTCTTCATCTCTGTCAATATAACTGTATATAGTTTATTGGTGTTGTATAGTGTTTTATAATATTTTATTCAATTAGTGTAGCTTAGTTTTCCCCACCCTGGGGACCCATCTCCCCCTTTCGGGAATAGGACTGTGTCCAGAATTCCAGGATTTAAAAACTACATCTGTTGTCCTCACTCCTTCTCGATCAGCGACATCACCAGCACTGCCTTGGCAAGGCGCATATCTCCACCAAGTGCTGGATGTGTCACTCTTTCCCACCCTGGACCTGAGAGGGATGAAAGCTCTGACTGAGGAAGCACCTCCCAGAGAAAGCCTTGAGACCCCAATCAGATCCAGGCTGGGGAGACCCTCCTGTACACTGGTTTCAGTTCTCGAGCAGCAACAGCTCTGGAGCAGAGGCTAGAGCAGATGACTCTAATGACCCGTTGTTTCAGGCTTCCTGTGCATGTAAGGGACACTCTCAAAGATATACAATCCTCTAAGCTTCCTTCCAGGAACAGGGATCCCTCCCCAATTCCTTCCAAGACAGGGGAGTTTTCACATGCAGATCTGAAGGACTTAGGTCTGCCCAAGCCTCCCAACCAGCAATGGAAAGCACACAGGAGCAAATGTCCAACAGTACTGGCTCTGGTACCGACATTGGTTGCCTCTAGCAAGGCAAAGGACCAACATCTGCCAGTATCAAACGAGCTCTAGATGGGACACTGTCTCTGTCGGCACTGGTCAGGATCCACCAACCACTGAGTCTGTTGTGGCACTGGATCCGGTGGAACCAACACCTAGGACCCTTCATTCTGCAGCACGGACTCAGACATACGCTACCCTAGAGGATATCTTCTCCTCCTGTACTTACGTAATGCCTTTCACCAGGCTGCATCTCTACTGTCTGCAAGCCTCGCTCGCTCTAGTCAGTATATACGCCAATCAGTCACAACATGAACACTGTAGTTGTACAACAACTAGTAATGGGTGAAACATAATAGATAGTATCAGAGGGGTAGCCGTGTTAGTCTGAATCTGTAAAAAGCAACAGAGGGTCCTGTGGCACCTTTGAGACTAACAGAAGTACTGGGAGCATAAGCTTTCGTGGGTCAGAACCTCACTTCTTCAGATGCAAGAAGTCTTGCATCTGAAGAAGTGAGGTTCTGACCCACGAAAGCTTATGCTCCCAGTACTTCTGTTAGTCTCAAAGGTGCCACAGGACCCTCTGTTGCTTATAATAGATAGTGACAATCCCCATTAATGTTAGGGCTTCACTCACCTGCTGGACAAACCCAGAACACAAGTGCATTGGAGTCTCTTTCCGACCTTCCAACCCCAACATCCCTCATAGACTGGGAAGCTCACATGGGTGGTCACATGGTAGAAGGTACGTGGACACCTCGGGAGGCCAGGATGCATATTAATCTCCTGGAACTAAGATGCATTCCTCCCATTCATACATTCCTGACATGTACAGATAACATCAGACAACATGATGTCCAACTTCTGCAGAAACAAATGAGGGGCAAAATCCCTTACACTGTGCATAGAGGCAGTTGACTTACAGAACTGGTGTGTCAGGAACCACATCACTGTTTCTGATACTGTACTTCCCAGAGCCTCAGAACTCATTGGCAGACAACCTCAGCAGGCATTTTGCCACTGATCACGAGCTGGAATTACACAGTTCAGTGATGAACATCTTCATGCAGTGGGGAATGCATCTTGGGACCTGTTTGCCTCCCAGATTGACAAGAAATTCAAGGTATATTGATTCAAAGCAGCTCAAGGTTTGTACTCCAGGGGCGTTGGTGCAACTGTCCTGGACAGGCAACGTAACATATGGGTTTCCTCCCATCCCACTATTATCCCAGGTTCTACGGAACATTTGTCAAAACAAAGCATGAGTCATTCTCATCTCACCCAGTTGGCCCAGAGATTTTTGGTTTCCAGACCACCTATGAATGTCAATCCATCAGCACTCAGTCTTTCCCAGATCTGCTGGCTCACGAGAACCGCAGGATCAGAAATTCTAACCTGGACTCGCTTCATCTCATGGCTTGGCATTTGGATTGGTGTCAGACCTAGAGGGTTCATGTTTGGAGACCTAATAGTTCAAACTATTCATAATCACAGCAGGAAAGATTCTACCAGAAAATGTTTAGAGCCTGGCGTGGATAGAAAAATGTGGATCTGCATCTTCCGGAATCAACCCGCGATCCAACTTGCGATCCGCTAGCCATCTTTTACCTGTATCCGCATCCACACCCAGCAGCAAGCTGTCTCACAAGGGCTAGCGACGGGGTGTGGGGGAAAAGAGTGAGTGGGGGGCAGGGTTTTGCAGGGAAGCAGCAGTGCGAGGGTGGGGACTGGGAGTAAGGGGCAGTGTGGGGGTGGGGTCTCGAGGGGAAGCGGAGGGAAGGGGTGTCGCATTGCGTGCTGCTGCTGGAGGCTCACGAGCAATGGCAGATGGCAGCGGCAGTGCTTGATGCATCACAGTGGGGCGGAGGGGTGGGGCGCTGGGGCCCCGCCTGCTCCAATCCCCGTGGCCGGGCCCTGCTGCCCAGGAGCTGGCGGGCTGGGAGCATGGACAATGCTGCTGGGCCAGGCCATGGTGGGAGCGCTGGCGCTGCCCGAGGGGCCCGAGCTGCTGGACCGGGAGCGGCACGGTGAGCCAGTGCTGGCCAGCCCTGACTCTGACCTACCCCCAGCTGCTGGCCACCGGCCATGAGTGTGTTGTGCCCCCCAGGCTGCCGCCACTGGTGAGTAAAGTCCTGTGCGGCTGTATCTGCATCCGATCCACTATCCGCAAAAATGGTCCGCGGATATCCGCAGATTTGCAGGGCTCTAAAAATGTTATCTAGCCAAATGGAGGCAGTTCTCTATCTGGGCACAACAGAACCAGTGTCATCAAGAAGGATGTTGGTCAATTGTAGAGAGAGACTCAAAGAGCTCAATCTATTTAACTTAACAAAGAGAAGGATAAGGGGTGATTTGATTATAAACTTTATCTACATGGGGAACAAATATTTAATCATGGGTTCTTCAGTATAGCAGAGAAAGATATAACATGATCCCATGGTTGGAAATTGAAGCTAGACAAATTGAGACTGGAAATAAGATGTACATTTTTGACAGTGAAGGTAATTAATCATTAGAACATTTTACCAAGGATTGTCATGGATTCTCCGTCACTGACCATTTTTAAATCAAGATTTAATATTTTTCTAAAAGTTCTGTTCTTGGAATTATTTTGAGGAAGTTCTATGGCCTGTGTTATGATCACAGTGATCCATTCTGCCCTTGGAATCTACCGCCTCATTTTCAAGACACTGGGTCTTTCTCTTCGCTTGCTGTGGGTCTGCTTATCAGCAGTTAGTGCCCTCCATTCTCAATAGTTAGCTATTCTATATTTCGTAAAAAGAAAGTATTGCTATCTGTTGCTATAGCAGAGTGAGCAGGGGACAAGTGATATCTTCTCTGAGACTCTCTAAGCGAATTTCTAACTGTATCCTCCTTTCCAATCAGTTGGGGCATTTCCCTTCCCCAAATGGGTTAAGAACCTCTTCCACTAGAGCACAGGTGAGCTCAGAAGCATCTCTTTGAGTTGTGCTTATGCTGGACATTTGTAAGGCAGCCACCTAGAATTCCATCCACACCTTCATGAAGCATTTTGCTTTGGTCCAAGCCTCTTCTGCTGGCACAGCCCTTGGAATTGTAGTATTACAGACATCTATACCATCTGCATCCTCGTACCTCCCTCCTATTTCAGTACTGCTTGCCTGTCATCCGTATGTGTAATACACACAGAGATAAGCACTTGAAGAAGATCCAGGGAGCAGGCGTAGATAAGCGAATACTACTTGTAAGATTTTTCCAGTTTCTGGCACACACACAATGCATGTGAGTTATTGTGCTAATTTGGTAGCATAGCAGGCTTGGGCATCCTATAAGGATGTGAAGAAGGTAAAGATGGTAGGTTTGGTGCCAGACAATAGCCTCCCACTTAGGAAACAGGTCCAGGTCCTCCTAGTTAACATGAGTAAGTTTAGATAAGTGAACAAAAATCAAATCCTGTTTTTCTGCCCCTTTCTTCTCTCACTGGCAGTTGCTCTATGGCCATCATTACAAGCGAACTGTCACTGTCCTAGGACCCCGGGCACATTTTCAAGGTGCAGATCTTCTGTTTGGCATCCCCTCCTCAGAGGTGCAGCCACCTGCCCATTCCTTAGAACGAGTGCTGACTCCCCAGACACCCGCCCCCCATCTGCCCAATAGCTTAAACACACCATCTCCCAGAACTCCAGTTTTGCCTTTTTTTGAGCCCGCAGTTTGTCTCCTCAAGGAGCACATGAATAGTGTAATACATATAACACAGAGAGAGACTTTGCACAGAATTCTAAAACCACTGCTATTTACTTAGTTGCACAAGAAAGACACAGATCGACACAAAAATAATAAACCCTACATGCATTTCCTTGCCTCTGTTTCCTTATCACTCCAGCGCACTCTTTGGGCTGGGGTCAGAGTTACCTGGGGCTGTCCCGAGTCCTGCTGTAGCGCATCGCTTATGTTCTGAAACATGGTACCTTCTCTGGTTGTGACCAGTCTGCAGTTAAACAGGATACTCACCTCTGTCCCCACTATGAAAGTAAACCGTCTGCGAGCCTCTCTAGTTTATATCTCCCACCACCAATACCTTTGTCTCTTTGTCCTACTGGTAACTACTGAATAGACAGTGGTTGAGTTCTAACGACCCACCATTGTCCCTGGTACTAAATGCTTAAAGGCTTCTCAGCAATAGTGAACACAGAGACAGACATTTGTGATTCAGCAATTGCCATAGTAACAACTGCATAATAACTTCATAATATCAACCAGAATCCATATGTTGTACAGAGCTTCCTCAAATCATCACAGTTGCATTAACCTTCCTAACCTAGCCGTGTTGCGTCTCATGTTTTAGAGGAATTATGAGAATTGCCTTGGGGCAGAGGTGTTCTGGTTTCATAAGCACACCTCTTTTCCTCCCAACAACAGCCTGAGCCTTCCCATGAGACAACTGCTTCTCTCACCTTAAATCCTCTTTCTGTTTTATATTCAGTGTGTCCAGCCCCAGTGTTTGGCCACTGCAAGGACAATATAAGCAAGGGGACAGTACCTTGGACTGCAGAGTTTGCATGCCCCATTGCTGATTCTCTGTGGCCCATACCTGTGACTTTTCTGAACCTTTAGGAGAGTAAGCTTCCACTTGTGCTCCCAAAAGTCTGTCTAGTTTTCTTTAGCTCAACCATTGGCAAGACTTGCCTCAGTGAAGAACCAGGATGGCTTTAACACAGAATTGCATGGTTGCGTCCCTTGCATGTATCTGTCTAGCAGATTTTTAGTGACTGTTTCATTAGTGCCCTCTGCATATTGCAATACATGTTTAGATGGGAGAATTTAGAATACAAATGTGTATATTTTATTTCAACTCAACACCTGCAAAGACGCAGTTGGAGGAAAAATAATTTCTATGTAAAATCAGATGGGATGTTTCTAGCTCAGTAGCTCTTTGTCATGTTTCAAATATTGTATATTCTTCCTGCTAAGGGAATTCTTTTCCCTTTCATAGATTATTATAGGACTGGAAGGGACCTCGAGAGGTCATCGAGTCCAGTCCCCTGCCCGCATGGCAGGACCAAATACTGTCTAGACCATCCCTGATAGATATTTATCTAACCTACTCTTAAATATCTCCAGAGACGGAGATTCCACAACCTCCCTAGGCAATTTGTTCCAGTGTTTAACCACCCTGACAGTTAGGAACTTTTTCCTAATGTCCAACCTAGACCTCCCTTGCTGCAGTTTAAACCCATTGTTTCTGGTTCTATCCTTAGAGGCTAAGGTGAACAAGTTCTCTCCCTCTTCCTTATGACACCCTTTTAGATACCTGAAAACTGCTATCATGTCCCCTCTCAGTCTTCTCTTCTCCAAACTAAACAAACCCAGTTCTTTCAGCCTTCCTTCATAGGTCATGTTCTCAAGACCTTTAATCATTCTTGTTGCTCTTCTTTGGACCCTTTCCAATTTCTCCACATCTTTTTTAAAATGCGGCGCCCAGAACTGGACACAATACTCCAGCTGAGGCCTAACCAGAGCAGAGTAGAGCGGAAGAATGACTTCTCGTGTCTTGCTCACAACACACCTGTTAATGCATCCCAGAATCATGTTTGCTTTTTTTGCAACAGCATCACACTGTTGACTCATATTTAGCTTGTGGTCCACTATAACCCCTAGATCCCTTTCTGCCGTACTCCTTCCTAGACAGTCTTTTCCCATTCTGTATGTGTGAAATTGATTTTTCCTTCCTAAGTGGAGCACTTTGCATTTGTCTTTGTTAAACTTCATCCTGTTTAACTCAGACCATTTCTCCAATTTGTCCAGATCATTTTGAATTATGACCCTGCCCTCCAAAGTAGTTGCAATCCCTCCCAGTTTGGTATCATCCGCAAACTTAATAAGCGTACTTTCTATGCCAATATCTAAGTCGTTGATGAAGATATTGAACAGAGCCGGTCCCAAAACAGACCCCTGCGGAACCCCACTCGTTACGCCTTTCCAGCAGGATTGGGAACCATTAATAACAACTCTCTGAGTACGGTTATCCAGCCAGTTATGCACCCACCTTATAGTAGCCCCTTCTAATTTGTATTTGCCTAGTTTATCGATAAGAATATCATGCGAGACCGTATCAAATGCCTTACTAAAGTCTAGGTATACCACATCCACCGCTTCACCCTTATCCACAAGGCTCGTTATTCTATCAAAGAAAGCTATCAGATTGGTTTGACATGATTTGTTCTTCACAAATCCATGCTGGCTGTTCCCTATCACCTTACCACCTTCCAAGTGTTTGCAGATGATTTCCTTAATTACTTGCTCCATTATCTTCCCTGGCACAGAAGTTAAACTAACTGATCTGTAGTTACCTGGGTTGTTTTTATTTCCCTTTTTATAGATGGGCACTATATTTGCCCTTTTCCAGTCTTCTGGAATCTCTCCCGTCTCCCATGACTTTCCAAAGATAATAGCTAGAGGCTCAGATACCTCCTCTATTAGCTCCTTGAGTATTCTAGGATGCATTTCATCAGGCCCGGGTGACTTGCAGGCATCTAACTTTTCTAAGTGATTTTTAACTTGTTCTTTTTTTATTTTATCCGCTAAACCTACCCCCTTCCCATTAGCATTCACTATGTTAGGCATTCCTTCAGACTTCTCGGTGAAGACCGAAACAAAGAAGTCATTAAGCATCTCTGCCATTTCCAAGTTTCCTGTTACTGTTTCTCCCTCTTCACTAAGCAGTGGGCCTACCCTGTCTTTGGTCTTCCTCTTGCTTCTAATGTATTGATAAAAAGTCTTCTTGTTTCCTTTTATTCCCGTAGCTAGTTTGAGCTCATTTTGTGCCTTTGCCTTTCTAATCTTGCCCCTGCATTCCTGTGTTGTTTGCCTATATTCATCCTTTGTAATCTGTCCTAGTTTCCATTTTTTATATGACTCCTTTTTATTTTTTAGATCGTGCAAGATCTCGTGGTTAAGCCAAGGTGGTCTTTTGCCACATTTTCTATCTTTCCTAACCAGCGGAATAGCTTGCTTTTGGGCCCTTAATAGTGTCCCTTTGAAAAACTGCCAACTCTGCTCAGTTGTTTTTCCCCTCAGTCTTGATTCCCATGGGACCTTACCTATCAGCTCTCTGAGCTTCCCAAAATCTGCCTTCCTGAAATCCATTGTCTCTATTTTGCTGTTCTCCCTTCTACCCTTCGTTAGAATTGCAAACTCTATGATTTCATGATCACTTTCACCAGGCTGCCTTCTACTTTCACATTCTCAACGAGTTCCTCCCTATTTGTTAAAATCAAGTCTAGAACAGCTTCCCCCCTAGTAGCTTTCAACCATCTATATATTAAAAAACAGGATCATAATTTAAGAAAGTTAGTTTTTCTAGTCATTGGTGTTTTGCATGACTGGTCAGGAAACCTAAGTTTAATTTCAGCTCTTCCACTTCCCAGAACCGTTGTTTGTATTACTTTTGCTTGCACATTCTTGTAATGAAAATTTAAAAAGTACTCTGAGTGATATATCACTGTGGGTTATTGAACTCTATATGGAGTTACTGCACAATCACATGTAGTTATCTATTCCCAGTGCTTGATAGTCAGAATCTCAGTCTGTCCAATTGCAACATCCCTATGAAGTATTGTGCTGGGGGATCACGGAGTGTCCTAGTCCATTATCAGACCAGTCAATTAGGACCAGGATTTGAGCACTCAAGAAATTAGAAGGCAGTGGAGCTTGCAAAGCACCAGTGTGGTGTGTTTTCATCAGTCTTTGTTGCAAGCGATGTGTGCGTCTATGTGCTATGTCGTTTTCATTGTCTGTAGTGGTTCCATCCATCCCCAGATGAGTGAGTTGCAAAATCCAACCTGAAGGTGATGAAATTGCCCATTGCCACAGGTAGAGCTGTTCATCTCAGAGGAATAGGTGAAGTCTTCTGGTCAAGTGAAGGTGTTTCTCACCATTGTGGCAATCTGTATGTAGTTGAGTAGAGCAGTGTAGAGTAGTGAGGCATCTAAAATGATCCTAATATGTCACATCACCTTGATGATCTGTGAGTTGATGACCGTAGTCATTGATGAGGCTAATACGTTGGAGAGTTGAGCAAAGTTTTTCCATTGCCTACCAACAAGACTTCTGTTTTTCATGGGTTGACTTTGAGTCAACTGTTTTTCATAGAGCAGGCTGCGATAGTGGGATTTTTCCCACACAAAAAAAAGTTGCAGGAAAAATCCCCTTAAGGAATTTTTCTGGCAGGAAATTCCAGTTTTCCCATGGAAAATTTTGACAACTGTGGGAAAGCAGTAAAAAAAGTGGAAAGGGAACACCTTAAAAAGTGAAGGTGTCACTTTCTCTCTTCAAGTAACACTTTCAACCCTTTGTTACTATTTTCTGACCAACAAAATTTGTACAAAATGTGGGGAAATGGGTTTTTCCCTACTTTTTCATATTTTCCAAATAATAATTATTAAATATTTAGTAGGAAATTTTGAACAAAGTCTGATTTTTCCATACATCTGCTATTTTCTCCCAGGCAAAGGACATTTTGGGAATTGATGTTTTTTCATTAGCATATTGGTGAGACCTGAGTCCGTGATGTCTCATAATCACTCTGAGTGGCGTAGTCTACATGACTAACAGTACTCTGGAATTCTCTTTAGTACAGAATGTAGTGGATAGAATGCTCTGCAGACAGGAATCAATCCGCTCTTCACCCAGATCAATCTGTTCACTGCTGCAGAGATCCCCGCATGTCAAAAGGTTTTTGGTCCAAGTGGCTCCACATGCTACTTCAAGAGTGTAAATCTGGAGAGTTAACGTATTGAGATAATTCCTTTTACAAGTTAATCATATCCTCCTTCACCCTTATTCACGATTGGAAGAGACCTACATATTTCCCTAGAGGTCACACAGTTCTTGAGTTTTAGTCCCTCCTCTGATTCCTAAATTGGTGCATAGATCTATTATCTCATCTCTGCCCTGCCTCAGGCCGATATATTATTTATATAATATTCACGGAAGACTCTAGATTATTTCCCTGTTATCACATTATCATATATGATTCTTGTAAAATCTCTTCATCTCAATGCCTTGATGTGTTGGTTTCAAATGAAACAAGGCAATACAGTCATGAGGACATTATTGGCATTCCATTACTTCTTAAGAATGCCACTAACATGCATGACCATTGTATCTCGTACTTGCACAAAATACAGTGGTTCTGAAATGATGTTCCAGAGAGTGGCTGGTCACGTGTTACTTGCTAATCTTTCTTGTTTCCAGCTGCTAAAGACATCTAACCATAGAATCAGTACTTGCCTAATGTTACTTTTTCACATAAACAGATGATGTAGATGCCTTCGGGAGGTTCTCTTTGAGATCACAAGTTGGGGGACGAGCAATTGACAGGATAATATGTATCTCTGTTAAGATATAGTCCACACTATGTCAAAGGTCATTACTGAGAGTCTGGCTTAAGCCAACAAAGCCCAAGAAATACACCTCTACCCCAATATAACGCTGTCCTCAGGAGCCAAAAAATCTTACCACGTTCTAGGTGAAACTGCATTATATCGAACTTGCTTTGATCCGCCGGAGTGCGCAGCCCCGCCCCCCTGGAGTGCTGCTTTACCATGTTATATCCGAATTCGTGTTATATCGGGTCGCGTTATATCAGGGTAGAAGTGTACATAATCTTGTTATAGTTAGTATGGTAACACCCATTCTTTCATGTCCTCTGTGTATATATATCTTCTTACTGTATTTTCCACTGCATGCATCCGATGAAGTGGGTTTTAGCCCATGAAAGCTTATGCTCAAATAAATGTGTTAGTCTCTACAGTGCCACAAGTACTCCTGTTCTTTTTAATCAAGGCTGCAACTTTTTGTTGTGCTTAGCTATTATTATATGGTGTAAGGAAATCTGTACGGTCTCATATTTTCTCTCCCCATAAAATGTCTAGGCGTCTCTTAAAAGGCATGTTATCCATGTGCTTTGATGGTCTCTGTGGTCCCAGTTGTCAAACTTAAAGGGACACATTTTCACTTTATGCATCTAAATATCTGATTTTAGGCACCTATGTAAGGAGCCTAAGTAGGAACTGAGGTGCCTAAATCAGCACTTGAGTGCATAAAATGGAACTTAGGTACCTAAGTAGGGACATAAATGCCTAATTTTAAGTACTTATGTTTATAAATTGGGCCACATGTAACTATTTGTTCCACCCGTGCTCTTTAAGTTCAGTCCTGTCTGCTTTCCTTGTTTACTCCTTATTTCCACATTTTTTAGATTGTGCTCCTCAGGTTTTACGTCTAATCAGTGTGAATAAATGACCATCTCATGCTTACTGAGCCCCTGAATAAATTGTATTGCTTGCATTAGAGTAGGTTACTTTGAAGTCTTATGTTCTCCAGAAAATACAAGGTTCAGTCTGTTTAGCCTTTCAGTATAATGAATATTCTTTAAACTTGGAATCCTCCCAGTTCCAGCCCTCTGCACCTTTTTCAGGACATATCTGTTCATCTGTTCCTCTAAATATCTGTTTCGAAAATGGAAATCCCTAATTTTTTTGTGTAGATGAGTTTTGGTGACAAGCCTTGTATGGTAATAATATCACACTTACTGGGAAAGGGTCCAGTCCCACACTTCATATGAAGGGAAACCGCCTATTGATTTTCAACCCACCTCCTCCCATTCAGTGGGCAGTTTATCTAAGTAAGAGATGTAGGTTGATGTAGTAGAACCTTAGAGTTCGGAACTCCTTGGGAATGGAGGTTGTTTGTAACTCTGAACAAAATGTTATGGTGTTTGTTTCAAACGTTTACAACTGAACATTGACGTAATACAGCTTTGAAACTTTACTGGGCAGAAGCAAAATGCTGATCTTAATTTAAATGAAACAAGGACAGAAACCGTTTCCATACCTTGTCAAACCTTTTATTAACTTTCCCTTTTTTTTCTAATAGTTTACATTTAACACAGTATCTGTGTGTGGGTTTTTTTGGTTTGTTTTTGTTTTTGGTCTCTGTTGCTGCCTGATTTCATATTTCCAGTTCCAAATGAGGCATGTGGTTGAATGGTCACTTCATAACTCTGGTTTTCGTAACTCTGAGGTTCTACTGTACCTCAAAATTGTATTATGTCCTTTATTGCTATATCCCAGCTTAGATTTTTACTACAACTGTTAATTAGGATGATGGCATAAACAACTTTTAATTAGCTAAAATATTGAGCATATCTGGGTAAAGACAAAATTTCAATCTTAATTTTGAATTTTCCTGGCTTCTGTCAGTTTAAACTAGCTCATTAGTGTTTGTACATAGTTATTTTCTGGAGCTGTTTTTTCTTTCTTTCAGAGTTGTTATAGTTTCTTATATGAATAGATATTTGGAGTCTCTTAAAAAACGCCAACAGATTTAGACGCTGATAGACCATAACAATTATCCATCTGTCTTTCATAGCAGCTAAGCCCATGTAATAAACTTTCTCATTATTTTATTACAAAAGTACAACCTATGATGTAACCATTTTTCTAAATAGCAACTTGATTCTTTTCTTCTAAAAGCCTCAGTGTCACTAGTCCATATTGTATGTTAATGACTTGCAGAATTTTTATTTAAAAAATACCTTGAGTGTGTTCTATGATGGACAGTGTTGTTGTAGTTGTGCTGGTCCCAGGATATTAGGGAGACGAGGTGGGTGAGGTAACGTGTTATTGGACCAACTTCTGTTGGTGATTGAGCACAAAAAAGCTTGTCTCTTTCACTATCGTTAAGTATAGCCACAATTGAGAGAGAGAACTGCATCCTGCAGTTATAGGAAAAATATCAGAGAAAGATTTATTTTTTCTGCTATCAGAGGATGCCCAATTTTATTTCAGTTGCTTTTCTTATAGTAGCACCAAAACCCCAATAAACACAAAAATGAAGTTGTAAAGGAAAGGGGGGATTAGGGGCAGGAGGGAGAGAGGAGAATGCCAAAACCAGAGAGAGGAGCAGGTAATCTTTTTCTCCTGTGAGCCACTAACCCTTTTTCATGAAGCGACAGAGTAGCTGGTGAAAATGTTGACCTAATTTTAACCCCTGAATAGTTTCCAGGGTTTTTTTGGCTCTCACAATATAAAAGCAGCCAACTGTTAATGTTCAAAGACTGCTACTGAAGAAAATCTGGTAACAGAATCATGTACTTTTGAAATCTCCTACATCACATTCCAACAAGAAACAGACTTTTAAGGCTCAGCTACTAACACCTTAACTACGATAAAACACAGAGAGATTTCCCAACTATCTTATGCAAGACTACAAAATAAAATATAAATCTTCTCTAATGGAATACAAAGCATATCAAATTGGTAGCAGTCTGCTAGGGACATAGCATGCTTCAAGTCAGTGTTTCCCTAAATATTTTTTAAAACTACCATTTTGTGTTTTGTCTCTTTCTGGGAAAAGTGACATTTGTGGCTGTGCTGTCTAAACCATCAGCTGTTGTGTGTGTGTTTCTTCCTTAAAGTAAGGCTTGTGGTGATCTACAGTTTATTCCCTGTTTAGTTATTCAGTTTTCTTGAGTGAGATTTTGGTAAATCAGGTAGAAGAAAAGCATATGACACTGAAATAGCTTGAAAAAAAGCCCATGAACTGTGCACATCTCTTGCAGTGCTGCAGCAATAGGGTGGATCTGTCTAATACCATGTAGGCAGTTGTCTCCTCTTAAATTTTGCAGGATTTTAAATGAAGAGCTCGAACACTAAGGGAAGGGCCCTCATTCCAAAAGTTACTCTGGTGTAGCAGCTTTCATGCTTGCTGTTCTTCGTTTTGTCCTCTAGACTTCTTTATATCTAGTTGCATGTTGCTACAGATAAAAATAGCTTTGATAATGAATTCATCTAGAGTGTGTGCTAAACAAGATAGATGATACAGACAAGCTGGGTCTGTTTGGGAATAACTAAATATCTTAAGGACTAAAGAGACACTAAAACGACACTTCAGCATAAAGCCAGATTAAATATTTTTGTTGTTTTAGAACTAAAAAAACCTTGAATAATTCTAGTTTTGCGATCAGTATTTGTTAATGGTCAATAAATCTCCTAGAATTGCACAATTAAATCCTTTTGAGCACCTCGATAAAGGACCTCCATAAAGGAAACAAGTAGATGTGAAGGATCTAATTTTGAAGAATGCTGGGCTTTTGTACATTACAGCATCTGAATGTTGAAAGTGATGGCAGTGGTAGTTGTTAGATAAAAAAGGACAATATCTATCAGGTTATCTAATCAGGCGTGAGGGGAAAAAAATCAGTGGGGTCATGGATTTGCTATCAAGTTAAATACAACACATATCACTTGAGGATACAGACTCCATTAAAAAGCACAGATTTAGTGGAAAGAAAACTGCATTTAATTTGTGTGTATTTATGGCATCATTTGTGGGAACTGTCAGGGTTGAGAGGTCTAAACAATCTACCATAAAAGAAAAATGATTATTAATAAAATGTGTATAGTACTGTACAGTTACAAAATGTTTTCCAAACATAGATTAAGACGCCATTCCTCCTACGAAGAGCTTGTTAGTCCAAGGGCCAGTTTCTGCCTCTTCCTAACATTGAGTAATGCCCTACTCCATATGTAGTCCCATTGAAGTCACTGGGATGGTTTATGGAGTGAGGTATTACTCAACATGAGTTAGGATGGCAGAATCTGGTCCTTAATAAGACAAATAGGTCAACAGATCAGAATAGAGAAATGGAGTGAGGGGATTATTAATAAGGAGAAGGGAAGAAGGAACACTTGAAGAGCAGGGCTGACGGAAGAGGGGAAGGGCATGTGGCATATGAGGATGGGGAGATTATTCCAGGCGTACAGCATGATAAAAGGAACAAAGATGAGTGGGAAAAGAATCTGAATGAAGCAGTAAATTGAGTGGACTGGGCAGAAAGTTGCAAGAGGAAGAAGTAGTGATGCCAGCTCATGATTTTATCCTGAATATTGCTATGTTTGATGTTTTCCTTAAAGTTCCAGCTGTTGGGGACGTGATTAGATGAGAATCTCAGCTTTCAAAATGAAAGGTCAATTTCTAGCCTTCCTGGTTGCAGAGAAACACTTGATATCATGACCCAAGTTGTACTCTAAAAACCCCCAAACCAAAGGGCAAATAAAAATCAGTCACATTTATTTTTGAAAATCTTGTGTTTTTTTAGACAATCTCATTATTTTAGTGGACGTGACTCATGATTTTGGGGTTGACATTTCTGAAGGAGGAAGAAATTAGCAGAATTATTGATGGTACAGGGACAAGTAATGCCTTTGATGCAGAGAACAAATCAAGAGATGCGGTTAAATCACAGAGAGAAAATTATATTTGTCTAAATGACCTCAGTAGCTGTGGTCATCCTTCTAAAATCCAAAATTCTCAGCCTCCCGTAATAAACATAGGGTGTGGAGTCAGGTAGAGAGAGTAGAAAAATAGCACCTGGGATTTATACACCTCTACAAATGCAACAAACTCTGTGTCCTGGATAATTTGATGATGAATCACTACTGAAGATTTTAACTCTGAAATAACCCTTGGATTAGATATTTTTTATTAAGGACATGTTTAAATCATATTTTATAGGATATTTAACTTTTCTTGATTGATCATGTAAAAGGGTGCATCTTCGCTGCTGTCTTCTTGCCCTGCAGAAATTGTGCAGACTCCATTAGTTGTGCAGTCACAGTGCCTTTTATTTTGAGTCCCCTCCCCCAATACCACCACAGTCCCTTGAAACAGTCTATTTACAATATATTCTGTGCTTTTAGCCCTCTCATCAGGACCTGAGGGGAACAGAGGTCTCCCTTCTCTGAGGCCTTTGTGTGAATGGACTCAACTAACCCTGTTCCCCCATCCCTCCTGGCACTTCCTTCCTCTTTATCAGATTTGGGCTGATGGGCTAATTTGCTCTGTATCCCATTCAGCCCACAAGCTGATTATCTGGTTACCTCAGTCAGCTTTCTCTGGGGGACTAATTGGTGTCAGAGTGCAGGCTCACCTGTTCACTCTGAGCCTGCACTCTGTCACAGATCCCCTTTAATTGCCATTAGTGTTACTGACTCCTGCTTGAGGTTTGGGTTCTTGGTACTAGATTTGTTTAAAATATATAATAATAGACATGACAAAATATGCTTAAACTATATATTTGCTTCTGCACATGATAAACTCAAGTAGAAAGTAAGGACTGTTTTATCTCATTGCCATGGTATTTGCAGCAAGTAATCTATGATACGAGCCTAGGCGTGTCTTTCGATGCAGTAGTGCTGTGCGGTTATATCCAGGCCTTACATTTCCAGTCTCAATCTCAAGCATGAATCCCTGCTGTCTTTGATGCATTAAATTCATTCTGCTCATCTGCTGATTCATTAGGGAATTTAAAATGTAGAGCAGAAAGGGTCAGGATGATGCCACTATCAAGGTATTTTCCATAATATTTCAAAACCCTTTGTGTACTTGCTGCCATTTATAATATTGCCTTGAGGCTTGAAACTGAAATTGGTTTTCTGGTTTCATATTTCTCTGTCACACACAGACTTTCTCTTTCAGGACAGGATTGCTTATTTGTATTAGGCCACAAACCTTTGATTTCATTTTAACAACATGACCATTACATCACTTGTTTTAGAGGAAATTAAGCACACAGAGAATTATGGGAACTTTTAACTCCCTCCCTTGAGTAGTGTTGGTTTAAAGGCGCTGTTCTGGAGAAAGAAACCTTTGCTTTTCCTGTCCTGTGACAGCTCCACAAGGTTGTATGCTGCATTGCTGTGGAGGCCATGGCTGTTCTGAGGGGTACTTTCTCTGGCTGCATCATGCTGCTTCCCAGCATTGCCACTGTCCCACGGGGAAAGTCACAGACCCTGCCTACCCATTTTCTATATGTGGCAGCCTCGCTCACAAGAATGATGTGGGTGACACTGATGCCCTTAGATGGATTATTTTGTGGCTGGTTCACTGAAGGCTTGCCTAAACTAAGATAAATAAATGGAGATATCCCATCTCCTAGAACTGGAAGGGACCTTTTGAAAGGTCATTGAGTCCAGTCCCCTGCCTTCACTAGCAGGACCAAGTACTCATTTTGCCCCAGATCCCTAAGTGGCCCCCTCAAGGATTGAACTCACAACCTTGGGTTTAGCAGGCCAATGCTCAAACCAATGAGCTATCCCTGCCCCCCTTACACATTTATTTTAAAATGTGTAAGCTAACATGTTTTAAAACTGTAGCATGACACGGGGTAAGTTATATTTTATCACACCTACCAGCTGACATGTTAAAATAGGCTTGGTCCTAGGCTTTATGGTTTTAGCATCTAATTTAAATGTGGCTTATGGGGTTAGGTACCTCGAGATAGCTCACTCTTTTTTTTTTTTTAAAACAACAACAGTTTTTCATAATCTAGACATATCCTAGGTCTGTATGGGTTTGAATATTATAGCCGGTGCTGGTAATGCCCACCATAGTATTAGAAAACCACGTTCCATTTTAAGCCTCTATTGCCATATGCTCAGAACTTTCGAAGCCACCTTCGGGCTGAAATCTTCTAGGCATGCTCTCGGCCCAGGGAAGAACTGGAAAGTTTGTCTAATTGTCGATTGTTTTCAGTGGGACTGACACCATAGGCTGCTGACTAAAGCCATTATATTCCTCATCCTTCAAACCTGTCAATGGGTCACATACAATCAAAATGTATGATGAGTAAACAAAGTATGGAATGGGTTTGTTGCACGTCAGGCCATAAGTGACAGATTTTAATGGCTTTTAATTTATTGTGTGAATTGAATAAACCAGTGGTTTTTTTTTTTTTAAAGAAAACCTGAAAAATAGAAATGACATCACCTGCAACCCTAAAGACTCCCCACATGGGTCAGACCTTTATCAGTTGAGCTCTAGGCATAACTGTTGTCTGCTATGTGGAGCAGCCACTAGAAGCAAATTACTACATATTTTGTCAGTGGGTCACATAACTGAATGCTAGACAGCAGTACAATGCTAGAACTGAGGAATCCTGAGTTCTATTCCTGGCTCTTGAAGGGAAGTGTCATCTAGTGACTAGAGCTGTGGTTACAGGCAGCGTAGCAAAGCACACAGATTTGGCAGAAAGCAAGAGTGTGCTTGACACTTCACAGACATTTCTGAATACAAGAGTCCTGTCCTAAATAATCTGGTTATATTTGTGAAATTCACTGCTCCTTGGTTGTCTCATCACGCAATTTGTTTAAACTAATGCGCTGTAGGTGAAATGGTCCTAGAACACATGCATGTTCCTGCAGCCATCACATGATTAACACAGTTAAGCAATTTAACATAAAAATGTGTCCCTCTTGGAAGCAGATTCCTCATTGTTAGGATTTCCTATTCATTGGCTATAGCAGCTGTGAAAGTTATAGAATCACAGTTAAGAGTTACACAGCAAATAAACCTCTGAGGATTTACACTAAATACTTTGTTTATGATTTCTTTAATCTAACCAAAGTAGTGTTATCAGGCGAAATTGTTTGCATAATTTGGAGGGTCATTTTAACTATAATCTGATGCTTTGATTATGGGATTTCTCTCTCTCTCTGCATGTATAATTATATATAAAATATCTGGCAGAAAGATAGTTATCTACAATGATGTCATTATGTCATTCTGTGTTTGCTGTAATACAATTCCTCTTCAAACTATTTCCAGCGGTATCTTCTCCCCCAAATGGGAAAATAAATAACTTGGGCCAAATTCAGGCCCAGTGTTTTTAACATGGACATGTTTGCACTTTCATGATGCAAAGGCAGTCCTGTTCTGGACCTGCATTATATCTGTCCCAAGACTGCATACCCAGTCCCCATGCAACTGCATGTGGCGATTACTCCTGCAAAGCACAATTAATCCGCAGCAGGGTGAATGTAAGAGATCATGGGGATACGTGCTTAAACACACTCATCTTCTGAACCAAGAACCTGTCCTGGATTGCTCTTGCTGCAACCCCTGTCCATAGGAAAGTTTAGACTGTGAATTCAGCAGTTTGGGGGGAAGAATTGCTTCACATGCTTCTCTTTTTGGTTGCAGGTATTCCCCTACTGCCTAAACACATCCCGAAGCCTAAATAGCTTCCTGTATATACAAGTCTTATTAACTTTTCTCCATGTAGTATTACATTGAGACAGACTCATTTGACGTAGACAGTGTGACTTTTCTGAAATAGAACTATGTTCTCTACGATAGTGATTGAGAAGTGGTAATTTCATAGCTCTGATTGCCTGTGGTAGGCACAGCCCGTTCGCTGCACCATTACTTATGTTTTAGTTCTCCTCGGAGACATGCACTGCATACTAATTCAGGATGCTGAGTTTTAGCAGTCTTTTTTTTTTTTTTGGTCCTTTTAAATAAAATTAAAATAGTTTTGGTTTAAAATAGCTCACAGAACGGATTAAAGCCATAGAGCAATTGATTTTAGCCTGCATAGTAGTACTTAGATCATCCAAGACCATTCAGAAGGTAAATTAACCCACAGGGAACAATCCCAAATACCTGAGTCAGTGAAGAATTTGCGCATAAAAACAGCTTGATTTTAAACCAGTGAAAACTACATTTCAAGTATACACAAATTAGCAGTTAGGAAGAGGACCTTCAGGGTTTATTCTTCATTTTCTGTTGTTGCCTCATTTAAAGCAAGATTATTGCTAAAGTTCCTATCTGTCAAGATACTTTGTTTTCCACAATTTGCGCTATTTGGAGATTATTTCCCTCCGTTGATGATGTTTCTGGAAAGATTGATTGGAAATACGTCTTTGGCAAAAATTAATTTTTACATAAATACATGGTACAGTATGTCTCAGCAACACAAACTGAGACTATGAATTAGAGATTCTAGAAAAGGCAGCTGAAAACATATTTCCCAATAATTAAACAGTGTTGGGGGAGGGGATCTGCTAACAACATCGGTTTCTTGTTTGATCTCATTTTCCCATTTTAACATATAAAATTGTTTTCCTGGCAGAAAATATATATTTAAATGCCAACAAGAATATATCAAATATTTAGCATTCCTGTAGTTGTTTTGAACTTAAAAATGCTTTACAAACATTAACTAATCCTTGCAGCACCTCTCAGATAAGGAAATATTACCCCATTTTACAGAGGGAAAAACTAAGGTACAGAGTGATAGTGATTTGCCCAAGGTCCCCAATGAAGTTAGAGTCAGACCTGTGATTAGAACTCAGCTGTTTCTGACTCTGTCCTGTGCCTAAACCACTTGGCCACACCTTGTTAGAGGTTCCACATTCTTTTTGAAATAAGCCCATGGATCTTTAATCCAGCCAGACATTTTTTTTTTACACTCATTTTACAGTGTGTACTTTTCTAAAAGGACTTCAATCCGTTCTTGTTAAAGGAAAGATCATCTATGTCATGTCTTTTTTCTGAACAGTTCAAAGACAAGTGGGATCTGCAGAATGGTGACGTTTCACTATGTCATGGTGCACTTAATTGCCCTTTGCACTTGTAGGAGTATTAGATGGCCTCCTTGCAAGTTCCCTTTTGGTTTTTAAACACTTGAAACTTGCAAAAGTCAGAGAAATCAAGTGACAGGTAGCTCTTGTGACACTAACAGGCACAGTAACTTCTGGGATGGCATCTCTTTTGTCTTGTTCAGAGTACAATAGCTTCACTATTAATTCCTTCAGTTGTCTTTTTTCCCCTTGTTATGATGCTTGTGACTTTATTTATAAATATTTAGCCCTGATTCTCATTATATTATCTCACTACAAATATTAAATGTCACAGACACAATGGGCCAGATTAATCCCTGGTACTTCCACTGAAGCTAATGGATGTTCAAAATGCTATTATTTGGGATGCTGTGGTTCAAATTGTGTAAGAAAATCCATTAAAATCCTTTTTTGTGAGATGAAACTGCTCTCTTTACGAATTTTGCTTTAATTTGAAACTTGGCATAGAAAGAGCTTAAGCCTGAAAGCATATGCTTCTTTGGAGTAATTTTGTGTTTGTTTTTACCAATATAAAAGAAATTAAACCACTCTGGTTGTTGTTAATGAGACCACACAGATACAAGCCATTATGGCTTTCCATATCTTTTGCTTCAGAAATGGTCTTTTGTGTGAATGCAAGGAGAAAAGCCTCTTTCAGAAGACAGGGCATTATCATAGAATATTTTGGAAAACATAAGTGTGATCTTTGTACTGTAAACAGAAAGTGCTTAATTCATGTTGTGTTATCCAGGGCCCTGTGGCAATAGTTTGTTGCATTTTAGACACATTAACATAGACTTTAGGTTTGGAGAAGTAATTACAGTGGTTAAATGGAAATGAAAGTATTAGAGTTTCAATGGAGGAATGGTTTATAAAGTTATATTAGTTATATTTATAGACATTTGAGGCATAGGAAAGTTCAAGATCAAGTTGGATATCTGGTTTCCTGACAGCACAGGATGGGTGGAGGGTGATGAGTTTAGGTTGAGAATTTTCTGCCTATCAATTAGTAGGATAGCAGTTTGGATACCTGGGGCCGGTTAAGACCTGATATAGTCAGATGCCTCCCTCCCCATTGATTTAAGTGGAGTAACATGCACTTATATCAGATCTGAATTTGTCCCATTCACTTGAAAGATATTGAGCAAAGTTTAAAAAAGGGGGGGGGGGCTTTTGCTTTGGCAGTATCATAGTGGAAGTAATACCTAAAGTTGAAGTCAAAAAGAAAAAAAGGAGGAGACCATGAAATAAACCCCAACAATGTAGCACCAACAGTGTAATCCACACAGTAAAAAGGTGAATTTATGTATTACCTTTGAAGCTTCATAAACTCTGTTAGAAATCAGATGTGACCGTAAGGGTTAACATTTATACCCAGTTGATTTTTCTAAAACAAGTATGCTACTGTCCTTTGTTATACTCTGTAGTTGATTATCACAAGCATTTTTGATAAACTTTAAACTGATACAGTTTGACTCACTGTATATTAGAAGAAAATGGAGACAATGAGCAAAACTGACTTTGTATTTGTTCTTAATCGCCTTTATTATAAGTCTGTGGGATTGTGTGTTTGAACAAATACAGTTATATGTAGCATTTTAATACTCGTGATAACTGCAAATGCCTTTTAGTAATGTCAAACAAAACTTTTCAAAGCAGTAAGTAGGACAGCTTCACTCGGTTCTATAATCTCTGATTTATGTGAGAATGCTGGAAAATATGATCAGCTTTATTTTTGTTATTTTCATTGCACATATCGTCTTATATTGTTATGTATGCAGCTACTTCTTTCTTTATTATTCATCTCTTTTTTATTTGTTCCTTCAAGCAACTTTGACAAGCTATTCTGAAAACATGGAGCGCACTAATATGGAGGGGAGAGCAGCAAAGAACTAGGATCTGGAGGAAACCTGAAACCTTGGCAGTCTCAGAAATCCAGCATGGACTCCTGTTTATATCGCGTAGATGAAAATATGACCGCCTCCACCTACAGTTTAAACAAGATCCCAGAAAGGAACCTAGAGACGGTTTTATCCCAGTCTGTGCAGTCTATTCCACTTTACCTTATGCCACGGCCAAATTCAGTAGCAGGTAAGAAATGATTTATTTACTGTTAGATTAGATCAAAACAAGCCATCAACACAATCTTCTCATTTACTGTTTTCATACAATGTCTTTATGCAAGAGAAGTCTCATCGCCTCAGGAAACTGCCATTGGGTATGATAATCTCCATTTCTGTCTGAAATATCATTTAGAAAGTGAAAACCACTGAAGGAGGAGTACATTTTCCACCGGTTAGTTCAGCAATCTAGGCTCCCAAAATCCGGTCTTTTTAAAAGTTCGTGGCCATCAGCTCATTTGAGAGTGATCTCAAAATCTGCTTTAAAAAAAGTTTAGTTATTATTTTTGATTAAATGCCATCCCAATACTAACCCCAGCCTCAGTTCTAAAATAATGCATAATTTCCAGGCATAACATTTTCAACTCCAAATTAATCAGCAGTAATAATATCAAGAGCCTTTTCTGCAGTTCATAATTAAAACTTAGGAGGATGGGGAAAGATATGTGCTGGCACTTAAAAAGCAAAGCATCACAATATAAGAATACATTTTAGAAAACGTTAGTCTCTCTTCCATATTGGCTGCAGTGGGAGGGAGCATACAACAAGATTTCTTTCACAGTTTTCAATTAAACAAGATACGTAAGCATCCATTAGAAATTAGAATTATGACGAAGTTTGCATGTATTAACAGTTTTTTATAGACTTCAGAGCTAAAGGGACAACCATTGTCATCTAGTCTGACCTCTCTGTACAACATAGTCCATAGTGATTTTTCCCTACCACATATTTGAATTCCATCAAATCCAATAACTTCTGGTGAACAGAACATAACTTTTGAGAAAACATTCAACTGAAGCTTGACGTCTCCAAGTGACGGTGAATTTACCACATTACTTATCAAGCTGCCTTAGTGGTTAATTCCCTCAGTAAAAACAACAAAAAGTTGCATTTTATTTTTCGAATTTCAGCTTTCATAACTTTATGCATTTAATAAACATGGAATTATAGTCCTATTTTGGGAAACAAGCATCTTTTCATAAGGCTTTCCATCTACAAATAGCTATACTTGGCATCCTAGCTTTCCTGGTGGGATTTTTCCCTGAATATGTTTTAAATATATATAACTAATATATATATAAAATAATTGCTGGGCAAAATGCTATGAACTGTGTTGTGCTGGAGAGGTCAGATTAGATGAAGATGGTGGTCCCTTTAGCCTCAAAATCTATGAAACACTGTTTAAACAATACATAGATATTTATTTTGCCTGTTAATGTTTCCTGAAAGTGCTGGTGAAGCATGTCTGAACCTTAATTTTGAAAATTAGAGGCCAAAATCATCTCTATTTCCTTGAAGGTCTGGTGTTTGAAAGATTCCTAAATGATGTTGCAATATCTTGTTATAGCATTTAACAACCTCTCAGCTCCTTCCTTAGAATTCTCTTCACTGGCAAACATGAAAGAAAGAAAGAAAGAAAGAAAGAAAGGATAAGATTTTAAATATATTAACCTAATTTAAAAGCTTTTTATAAGTATTCCTCCTCGCTTGCTGTCCTCCTTTGCCCTTTCTTCTGGATTTTGTACCATATCCTAGTGTAAGGATAATGGGTGAATAGCTGCCATCATCCATAATGTTGGAGTTGGAAGCCCATCTGCAATTCAATAAATACAGGTTAAATTTTGTGTTGAACTGGCAAACATATATATTTTGTCAATCCTGGTCCCTGCAGGATTCTTTAACTAGCTTGCAAAATATCAATGATGGACTCATGAACCTGGGATACTGTGCATCAAAACAGTGTGTCTTGCCAATGCAGGCTGTACTATACAACTGAATAATATTTATGGCCTAACACTCCTTCATAGTAGAGTTCATTGGATGCTAACGACTAAAAGCAGCTGTAGAGATAAGAACTTATAGCTGCTAACACCTGGAGGCACTGACTATTGTGGTACCACCTCGCACCATTTACTTACAACTAAAAGAACTTGCTACCCAGTTGGGAATAAGAGTTGGGAATCAGAGTAAATCAGGGTGGCAAGAATATGACTAGAGACTCTGGTTGAACAACTAAAGTTTGTTATGGAGAAGTTTAATCTCTCACATGTGAAACCTCACCTTTGTTCTTCTCCCATTGCTTCCTTGAGTTCCTCCTTCATGCTGTCATTGTTTCTACATGCAGTGCCTAGCAAAATGGGGCCTTGATCCATGATTGGTTCCACAATACTACAACTAATAGTTGTGCAGAATGCTGACGATCCAGTACTTGGTGTAATTATTATAAATAATTTATTGTAAAATTATAGTAAAGTTTTCAGGCAACAAATTTGACCAAATATTTTTCCAGGTTGACTGACCTGCTTATTTGTGTGTATTTGGGTGGTACCAGAGGTTAGCCAGGCTGGGTCTAATACACTATTTCAGTGCTAATCTTCCTAAATAACTAAAGCAGACAAGTTTTGTCTTCTTGAAACAAGCTTTGGATTTACTTTGTAAGCAAGCACTTTACTATAGTTCTGGGAACAAATGTGTGGCGGTGCTTGTCCCAGAAGGTGTTACAGTATCTTTTCAAAAAGTTCCTTTGCAGTCTACAAAAATCTGCATGAAAGCATTCTCTAATTTCACTCATCTACAAGCAGCATTTATTACTATTTAATGAATACCTTCATGCTATCAGAAAAGCACAAAATGAAGAGGAATAACTCAGTAAAGCAAAGTAATTCTCTTAATAAAACATCATCCTAGTCTTTCAGTACTTTGTATGCTGCATCTTTGTATTTGGTCAGAAATGCTACTTTTTCACAAATATTATTGAAGGAAACTTCAATAAAAAATAGTCTCCTGGACCACTGAAAGGTCATGTGTATGATAATTTACTGCACGAAATGTTCTATTCAGTGGAGCTGTACATTCAGTGTTTTAGCGGATCACTCAAATTAATGGGTTACTGTACATGTGATATACATTTTTTTCAAAGGTCCAGTTGTGGGAATATGTAGAAGGCTTCGTTCACATGAGCTCACTAGGCGCACATATGGTGACCAATTATTGGTGACTCACTGCATGGAGTATAAAAATTGATAAGCAATTTTATGGTACTAAGGCAGAACCAGCTGTGAAGGGCACTGCGGCTTTGCTATGCAGTAACCATTAAGAAATAATTAACAGGCAGAACAAGAGAGATTGAGCAGTGAAAGAACAAGAAGAAATGTTTGTCATCTCACTGGGCCAAGGAGCCTAAAGTTGTTGGGGTTCGATTTAATTTATGGAGAAAAACTGTTACTTCATCTGCTGTTGGTTAAAATACTACTAATAAAAATAACATCCCCAATCCAAATGGAAATAGCTTTACAATTAAGCGATAATGTTTACTTAAGAAGGGAAAATGATAAGCAAATAAGGAAAGATAAACAAGAAATAGCTGAAACCAGAATGCATTGGAGAGCATCTGGGGGTATGTCTACACTGCAAAAGAACACGCATGGCAGCAAGCATCGGAGCGTGGGTCTAGAGACTTGGGTGTATGGCGCTCATGCTACAGTGCTAAAAATAGCAGTGTAGACGTTCCTGCTCCAGCTGGAGCTTGGGCTCTGAAACCTGGCAAAGGAGGTGAGTCTCAGAGCCCAGGGTTCAGCCTGAGTGGAGTACCAGCACTGTTTTTAACACCGTAGCATGAATCTGTGTCTGTAGACCTGGGTTCTGAGACTTGTTGCTGTGGGTTGTGTTTTGTTGTTGTTGTTGTTTTTTGCAGTATTGAGATACCCTGGAATGTCCTATGGGGCAATTTTGATATTAATTTTATTATTGTTGATCTGTGATCCTTCAGTGCCATTCCAGTGACTGATATGTGCCACTGTCTTCCCTTCCTTAGGATTAGGGTGACCAGAGAGCAAGTGTGAAAAATCGGGACAGGGTGGGGGGTAATAGGAGCCTATATAAGAAAAAGACCAAAAAATTGGGACTGTCCCTATAAAATCGGGACATCTGGTCATCCTACTTAGGATAGTTTTTCTGAGTTTGAAAAAAGAAAGAAAAAGGTGAATGTAGTATTTGTATATTAACACTTCGCTTTTAAAAAGGTAGAATATCCAAATCTTGCCACCAGATTAGCTGAATTTTTCTTCTTAAAAACAGCATTGAACATTTACAATGACAGTTAGATTATGCTTCAGATCTAACGTCCTTTGAGGTGAATTAGAGCAATTCATCATGCTAGCTAGTCAAACCATTCCAGCTCTGAATTTCATCAAGTCTGCAAAAAATCCAGTTTAGTGCCTGAAATTAGTGCACAAGACCATTCTCAAGCTGCCTTTATAAATGCAGAAAGAAACCCAGCCTGATCGTGAAACACTAATGTCTCAGTATTGTCTTTCTCTTTTTGATATGGGAGAAGATATTTCTGATCCCCAAACTTCTTCAGGGAAGCTTTTTGAGATGTCCTTATTAAGTTATTAGCCTTTGTCTCCTCGTCCAATTTCTTTCTTGCAAGTTGGTGGAGCTAAACATCCTTTCACCCTTTTTGATTCATGATGACAGGCTCCTCTTCCCTCTGCAGAACTCCCAGTCTCTTTATAGTTTTCTGAAGCCTTTTGGATATTTTTCAATTTTCCCAATCCTGCTGTTGCACTTAAAAAATCTCTAAAAGGCCCTTACAGTGTTTTTCTAGCAGGTTTCCTCTGATGCGGTCGCTGATTTGGGGTACTTCTGTTGCTTCAAAAATGTCAGTAGGTCTCTAGATGTATTTCTTTTATCTTCTGAGAGAATGTTTAAATGTATGATAAATGTTGAGAAATCCAGTATTTCATCAACTAAGCGACTTTATAAATAGAGAGCTAAGTTTAGAAGAGGTCTCAGTATAGGTCTTTCCCCAGAAACCAAAATAAAAGTCAAACCCAATCATATTTTGGCAGATAAAGAACAGTGGGCCTCCTTGGATAAGCTCTTCAGTTTCTCTTATTCCCTAAGCAGGACTTGGAATGAAACTGACCCAGTAGCTCCTCTTTGGATAAACAGATGCACTACAGATGTCTATTATAAGAATGGATTTTAGTGTCCATGGAACATTTGTTTGCCTCTCTCATTATAGTTGTTTTCATTAATAAGTACTACGGCTGTCAAGCGATTAAAAAAATCAATCACACTGTTAAACAATAATAGAATACCATTTATTTAAATATTTTTGGATGTTTTTACATTTTCAAATATATTGATTTCAATTACAACACAGAATACAAAGTGTACAGTGCTCACTTTATATTTTTTTTATTACAAATATTTACACTGTAAAAAAAACAAAAGAAATAGTATTTTCAATTCACGTAATATAAGTACTGTAGTGCAATCTCTTTATCATGAAAGTTGAACTTACAAATGTCGAATTACATACAAAAAAAAACTGCATTCAAAAATAAAACAATGTAAAACTTTAGAGCCTACAAGTGCACTCAGTCCTACTTCAGCCAATCGCTCAAACAAGTTTGGTTACATTTGCAGGAGATAATGCTGCCCGCTTCTTGTTTACGTCACCTGAAAGTGAGAACAGGCGTTCTCATGGCACTGTTGTAACCGGCGTCGCAAGATATTTATGTGCCAGATGTGCTAAAGGTTCATATGTCCCTTCATGCTTCAACCACCATTCCAGAGGACATGCGTCCATGCTGATGACAGGTTCTGCTCAATAATGATCCAAAGCAGTGCGGACCGATGCATGTTCATTTTCATCATCTGAGTCAGATGCCACCAGCAGAAGGTTGATTTTCTTTTTTGGTGGTTCTGTAGTTTCCACATCTGAGTGTTGCTCTTTTAAGAATTCTGGAAGCATGCTGCACACCTCGTCCCTCTCAGATTTTGGACGGCACTTCAGATTCTTAAACCTTGGGTCGAGTGCTGTAGCTATTTTTAGAAATCTCACATTGGTACCTTCTTTGCATTTTGTCAAATCTGCAGTGACAGTGTTAGTAAATCAAATAGCATGTGCTGGGTCATTGTCCGAGACTGCTATAACATGAAATATATGGCAGAATGCGGGTAAAACAGAGCAGGGGACATGCAATTCTCCCCCAAGGAGTTCAGTCACAAATTTAATTAACGCATTATTTTTTTAATGAACATCATCAACATGGAAGCATGTCCTCCGGAATGGTGGCTGAAGCATGAAGGGGCATACGAATATTTAGCATATCTGGCATGTAAATACCTTGCAACGCCGGCTACAAAAGTGCCATGCCATGTTAAAAGTTGTTTTTTCTTCTGTTTATCTAATGCTGTGTGGTATGTTTGCATTGTGTAAACTGAATTAATTTAAACAAGAAAACAGAGTTCTCCCACTTTTAATCAAGAAGTATCCCTCCCATGTAGATAATCGTAGACATAACCCACTCAATCAAGGTAAGGAGTATTTGCAGGTATACATAGACTCTCGGGGATCTGGCCTTTACTGCATGAGGAAATATCATTTCACTTTTCTAAAATTAATAGCAGTCTCTCTCACTGTGCAGTCTTCACAGAAAGGCATTCAGCAATCTCTACTTCTAATCAGAATCCACAACCTGGAATCTTTAGGGCTTACCTAGATGGTGCGCCAACATGCAGTACAGGGAAGTGATTTCTACAGCCCACTAACATATTGTACAATAACTGGTCCATGTAGACCCTGCTGGTGCACACTCAGAATTCCCTACAGCATTTTTTGCTGACATAGTATTTTTTCATACAGCATGATGTTAAAACACACTAGGGAACTTTTAGTGTGCACCAACAGGGTCTACGTAGACAGAGCGCATTAGAAATCACACCTCCATAGTGCACATTGCCGGATTGCAGAGAAAAGCCCTTTTATTTAAATAAACAAGTAAGGGAGAGAAAAGAAGAAAGTGGAATGGGACAGTCAGTGTATAGCACCAGGACTCTTTGTGGTCAGTGAAATACTATCCACATTACAGGAAAAGGAAACAAAATGGCAGCCAGCCTGTTCTCAGTTACATGCTGTGTAGAACAACCGCCAGCTGTTTGGGAAATGAGTGAATGCCGTGTGTGAATTATCAATATGCTAATCAGAAAGGACGCTCTTTTTATGTATTTATTTAGATTTATATCAAAAGGGAAAAATATTCTATCCTGCCCTTTTGTTGATTTTGATATAATTTTAAAAATACAGGGATATGAGCAAACAGCCTCCCCGCAGCCAGAAAATAACCAACCAGAGCTGTGGACTCAGCATCCTGCGAAAAACATGCCACATCCACAAAGAGCATCTGTTTTCATGCTCCTTGCTGTGTGCGGCTCTTTATTTTCAAAGGATCCCGTCTCTGTTAAACAACATAAGGCCTTGTCTGCACATAAAATGTACTGCTGTAACTAGAGTTGCCAGGAGTCCGGTTTTAGACTGGAACGCCCGGTCAAAAAGGGACCTTGGCGGCTTCGATCAGCACCGCTGACCCCTGGGCTGTTAAAAGTCTGGTCGGCGGCGCAGCAGGGCTAAGGCAGGCCCCCTGCGGCTCCCAGAAGCAACCATCATATCCCTGTGGCCCCTACATGTAGGGGCGATCAGGGAAGCTCCACGCACTGCCCCCACCCCAGTTGCTGGCTCCGCAGCTCCCACTGGCCGGGAACCACAGCCAATGGGAGTTGTGGGTGTGGCGCCTGTGTGTACGGACAGCGCGCGTTGGGCAGAACTGCCTGGCCACCCCTGTGCCTGGGAGCCGGACGTGCCAACCGTTTCCGGGAGCCAGGAGAGGCAGGGAGCCTTCCTTAGCCCCACTGGCCCGTGGACTGGGAGCTGGCACCCGCACCACAACCCCCTGCCCTTGGTTGGAATCCCCTCCTGGAGCCCACACCCCGTCCTGCACCCCAACCCCCTGCTCTGAGCCCTGTCCCACCCCCAAACTCCCTCCCATAGCCCGCACCCCCTCCTGCATGCCGTGATCCTGCTCCCACACCCCAAACCCCTCATCCCCACCCCAGAGCCCACACCCCGAGCCAGAGCCTGCACCCCCTCCCGTACCCCAGCCCCCTGCCCCATTCCTGAGCCCGCTCCCACTGTCCGAATCCCTTGGCTCCAGCACAGAGCTCCCTCCTGCACCCCAAACCACTCACCCCCAGCTCCACCCAGAGCCCACACCCCCAGCCGGAGCCCTCACCCTCTTCTGCATCTCAAGCCCCGACCCAGAGGCCCCTCCCGCGCCCTGGCCCCACCCCAAAGCCCACACCCCAAGCCAGAGCCTGCACCCCCTCCTGTACCCCAGCCCCCTGCCCCATTCCTGAGCTTGCTCCTACTGTCCGAACCCCTTGGCTCCAACCCCTCACCCCCCCCCCGCACCTCAAACCACTCATCCAGAGCCTACACCCCCAGCCGGAGCCCCCACCCCCTTCTGCATCTCAAACCCCGGCCCGGAGCCCCCTCCTGCACCCTGGCCCCACCATGGAGCCCGCACCCCCAGCCAGAGCCCTCACCCTCTCCTGCACCCCAACCCCATGCTCCAGCCCACTGAAAATGAGTGAGGATGTGGGGGGAGAGAGCAACAGAGGAAGGGGTGACGAGGCCTCGGAGAAAAGGCATGGCAGCGCTTCAGGGAAGGGACAGGGCAGGGGGTGGGGCAAGGGTGTTCGCTTTTGTGTGATTAAAAAGTTAGCAATACTAGCTGTAGCTATGTCTGTCCAGGTAGAACAATACAACCCCCTAGTGTGGATGCAATTATACTGCTATAAATATGTTTATACCGGTAGAGCTTGTTTCCATATGGGAAGAGGAATAAGCTATACCGGTATAACTGTGTCCTCACTAGGGGTTGTACCAGTATAACTATATCGGTAATGCCATAGGTGTACAGACCCCATCCTTCCATGGCCACCAAGGCACAAACAGGTGGGCCAGCTACATCCTTAGCTGGGGCGAATTGCTGGGCCAGCAACAGCTGGGGGATAAGAAATTGCGGCTCAGAGGAGAGGGGGGACTGCCAGACAGACTGAGGGATTGCCCAGCGGATACTCCTGCAGCAGCAGGCTAGCAGGAAGCTGCCGAGGAGATCAGACTTCCAGTGAGGGAGAATCAGAGAACATGAATCTGGAAAAGGCCTACAAGAGAGGTGAGGTAGGGAGCAGCAAGGGACTGTGAGGAGCTGCTTAACACAGGGTCTCTGGGCTGGACTCCAGCAGAGTGGGTGGGCTTAGGTTCCCCTGCCATCCCCAGCAAAAGGAATAGTAAAATCCCTTGGTACTGTGGGGGCCTGGGCTTATTGATCCTTCTCTAGGGTCACTGGACTCCTGCTCTGTCAGACTTTTTATTGGCCTGAAAGGGGAGATAAATGACCCGGCTGGAATCATAAGAGGAAGCCATCTGGTACAGGCCAAATGATTGTTAGCAGAATGAGAGAAATTGAGGTAGACTCATCGTGACATCATGCATAGCCAGGAAAGGGCGCTGGCTGACAGAGGCACCCTCTGAATGGGTAAAAAAAAATAATAATCACACCCCAAGTTATACTGGTGCAAAATCTGTGTGTGGACCAGACCTAATCCTCTTATATAGTATAGGAGGCCCTGATGACCAAGATGTTTGAGGAGGTCACAAAGCTAATCCAGGAGTCCTTTATGATTATGGCACTTCCTATTTTCAAATAAGATGCCAATAGCAATCAAGCAAGCAGGTGGCTTACTGTAGTTTCCGTTTTTGTTCTACTCACCTGTCCCCAGGCAATCAAATTACAGTTTGGGATGACTGTTAAAAATATGCGACCTTTCTTCCCTCACCATGCAGACCATTTCCGCTGTTTGGAAAGATTATGCAAGTTCCATTGTATTGTACTAAATGAAAAGGGCTTGCAATTTTTGATCGAAGAAAAGGTTACAATTCAAGAGCAATCACTATTAAAATTATCCCTCAGCCTCTGAAAAATCTTTTGCACTTAGATTTACAATTCAGAACCCTATCAATCCATTTGGTTTGCTATTTTATTGTTCCAAAGAATTGAAAACTGTGCATTCAAGTATGTTTTCTTCCTATTCCATCCCATCCAGTTATGCACATAATCCCCTTTATTTTATATTCTATACCACTTTCCACGCTAGTCGCCTCAGGTACCTTGCTTTGGCATTTGAAAAAAATCTAATGTTTTCTCCTCCATATCTCTGCCATGCATGAGATGAAATATCCGATCTCGCATTATTTTGGCCACATCCTAAATACATAATAAAAATAAAAAACACCCATACAAATACTAGACCCCATCCATTCTCCTCCTTTGGAAAGGATAAAATAAGCACAAATGAAAATCTGCAGCAAGTGTTAATTCTGAATTCCTTAAACAGTAAAAGATGCATTTTCAAAGATGAGGCCAGTGTTGCGTAAACACATACAAATGGCTTTTTTGTGGGCACAGTGAGTGCAGATGCAGTTTGAAGGAGCAGCCTTTGCTTTTTACTTTGGCAATGTGAAATCTAAGGGCTAAGTTTTGCTATCTAGACACTACCCTGACTAGGGTGCAGTTCAAGCTCCTTGGTGCTGGTAAGAGTCATAGAAAATGTAAAGCCAGAAGGGACCACCAGGTCATCTAGTCTGACCTCATGTATGTTGTAAGTCACCAACACCACCCAGTTACCCGCACACTCAACCCAACAACTGAAATTAGCAAGATATACTGCCCTCAGAAGGCTAAAGAAAAGAGTACAGACTGTACCAACCCTGGCCTTGCCTCCTATCATCCGCTTTGTGGTGATGTACACCACAAATGGAGTATGGTGGGAACAGTTCCTCTGCTCTTCCAGAGTAAAAGCAATTTGCTGATAGATTCAGTGTTTAATTGGTCACCTATAAAGTGGTTTCTTAAAGTGGGAATATGTTCACATTCTTTTTTTCTCGCATACCCTCCTCAAAGGAACCCAGCAGCCAGTTTCTGAACTGGGGAGGGAGGGATAGCTCAGTGGTTTGAGCATTGGCCTCCTAAACCCAGGGTTGTAAGTTCAATCCTTAAGGGGGCCATTTAGGAAACTGGGGTAAAAATCTGTTTGGGGATTGGTCCTCCTTTGAGCAGGGGGTTGGACTAGATACCTCCTGAGGTCTCTTCCGACTCTGGTATTCTGTGATCACACAAGGCAACAAAGAATGATCTAGTCTTGCAGAAACAATGCCAAGAAACAATCTTGAGATCAAGCTGAGACAGAAGCGAGCACATCAAAAGCTCTGAACACTTTTCAGTCATCACTAGAAGAAGAAAAGTAATATACAAATTAGAAAGAGAGAAATATAAAGTTAAATGAAACACACTTTGAGAGGGAGGGTCCAATCAGGTTTCTTATATAGGGTTTACTTCTGTTGTACATTTCCATATAGCCCCTGTGCTCTGCCTCCAGACTTAGGGCTGCACTGCAGCGTTACAGGAATCTGCCTACTTTTTATTTTTTTACTTTCAGAATTGGGTACAATTCAGCTCCAAATTATCTATAACTGTGCACAGCAGTCATAGGCGGAAGACAGATGAAACCATGAGGGAGCTTAGGCTTAAGAGTTAGAATTTTAGTGTTTTTCTGGTTGAGTCTGAGGGACCGTCCTCACACACAAGACCAGACATCTGGTAGATAATGATGCCACAATATCTGTAGCATATTTATCAGCAAAGTTGTAAGAAAATTGAATTTGGGGTACACAGAAGATACCTAACTTTACATAATGGTATGTGTTTGCCTGAAGTAACATTAAGGATCTGAAGAAAGATCAAGGGAACTGTGTGATAAGAAGGCCCCTCCATCCCTCACCAACCTCCTCCCTGTTGCCTGAGGAAAAAGATAAGCCTTGCAGCAGTTATGTAACAAAACTCACGCTCTGGCAGACCAAGTTCCAGAATTGAGGGAACTTTCCTGAAGAGCAACCTATCAGCAGCTCTATCTGTTTATAATGAAGGAGCTCCACAAAGCAGACACCTTGCTCCATCTTCTGTGGCTGGAGTATGTGAAAAGGGTCTCCCGGTAAAGGACTACTCTGCTGCACTCAACACCCAGGTCACCTTCTCTCTTTGTTATTCCTCATGCTAATGTTGTAATATTTATTTTGTTCACGAAAGCCAGTGTGATATAGATATATAAGAAAATTAATGTTTTAAACTTTAAATAGTAGTCATACACGAGTTGCAACCACAAAAAGGTAAACACATAAATTTCAGACATCCTACTGCTTTATTAATTCTTTTAAAGGGATCTATAGAAAAGGTCAGGCAGCCCATTTTTTAAACTTGTTCTTTTAGAACTCTCAGAACTAAGCTCACATTGGCCACTTTTACTTCAGAGCAGGCTAGAAGATTCTAGCACTTTACAACAAAGTGCAATTACCATTTCAGTTTAATCCTGTAATTCAAAATGCACAAACTTTAGGAGACTTTTCACCCCTGCTAAAATGAACATTTTGGCACTGTCTCCATTTATGGTGGCCAGGCAACCACTTCTGGCACGAGTGCAGGTATTCAAATATATGTGCTCATCCCCATGTGAATTAGTGAGTTTGTACATGAACACCCATATACACTTGTGTAACACCTAATACCCCCCCCCAGGGGCAAAATAATAACAATAATAATAGTCATAATAATAAAGTTTGCAGACATGGACTGAAATAAGATCTGGATTAGGCAAACAAGTTCACAAATAATTTTGCTTTACTATTCACCCAGCTTGGCTCATCAACCTGTGTGGCATTTTAAAAGCCAATATTTTGACAGTATTCCCTGTTAACCTCTCCCAATCTTACTCATTCTAGAAGATGACCTGAGAATAAGTGCCTAAATATCTTCCCATCATATCTACAGCATTCATTATTTACTTAATCTGCATATTTTATGATACATTGTCCAAAACATACTGTGAATAATTATGAACAGCATTATTGCGGTAGTTAATAGAAAAATGAGTTTATGGAACAAGCCAGAGTCGTTTGCTCAGAGATGAAACCCATACAACAGAATAGCATTCAGCACAGTTTGGGAGTGAGGTTCCTAGAGGAGGGATTCACTCTTGTTACCTTCACTGGAAACGGATACGGTTATAGCAATAAAGTATAATTGTTCTGATTAGTGAACACTGCATTCGCAGATTTGACAAGTACCAAAGAAGACATGTTTCATATGTTACTGCTTTGAGACACATTGGCAGCTTATGTTGGTGTTCTGGCTTTTATTACAACAGACCCATAAACAAAATTAACCAGCCACTTGGATCATTTAGGAATGACAAAACAATGAAGCAAGAACATTTCCAAAGGCTTGTTTTTAAGTACTGTACGCTGAAGAGGACTTTGGAAGTAAAGGAGTAACACAGCTAGGAACTGGGTACTGTTTTAAATCTCAAGCATGTTAATAGCCAGTTATACGTCGTAAAAACATTCTCTTCAGCCTTCCCCTGATACCACCTTCTTCCCAAACTACCTACAGAGAGATGTTTTAAGTGGATACACTGTGCGTCAAACAATAGTCATTTATTAATCCATTTGTGTCACAGTAACATCTTAACTCATCACCCCACAGTGAAGTTCATATGAGTATTAAATTGATCTCCCATAGAAAACAGTTTGTTTTCAGAGGTGCAGTTGTTTACACTAGACTACATTTTTATAATATTTTGTACCTGATCGTACATCAACTGTTTGCTGTTTTTCATCCGTTAATGAGCAGTTTAGATTAATAACAAAAAGAGACCTCCCATTGGAAAGAGAAAAAAAATCATAGAAGAAAAAAAGGCACGGTGTGTCACTACAGATATCTGAGAATCCAGGAACAGCAAGGGATCCTAAAGGACCCTAAATGTGCAGATGTCTTTGATAAACAATGGATGGATCCCATCGATGGAATGAACATTGACATCTCTCTGTCCCTTAGCCAGCTCTTCCAGTTATTTTCCTATGTCAGCCAGCATCTTATTAATAGTAATACAGTACTACCTTAGATTTATGCATAACAGACTCTTGGCCATGTAAGTGGCATGTTTTGCTTTAACATAAATGTGTTTTATGTGAAATAATCATGTGCTTGATTTAAATTAACATTTCTGTTTTGTGCAAAATTGGATTAAATTCAAACAAAATATGATGTTTGTGATCCATTTTGAAAAAATGGTTTTGGATTGTAAATCAGTTTGAAAGGAAGGAACTATTGTTTGTACAGGTGGTATGCTAGAATGAAAACAGTTGTATATATTATTTGGTTTCAGTTGTACTTTAATGAAATATGTATACGTAAGAGTTTTTCTAAGCGTACTCAGTTGAAAAGACTTTGAGGAACTTATATGCTTGGTTGTCCTGCTTCTTCCCTCCCCCTTCTCCCCCATATCCTATGCAATTTTAATGCCCCTTTTGTATTTCCTGGTCTTTGTTGATTTGAATGATAAGGAAATATAGGCTATGGATGGTTGGTGATGGTGGCTGTTCAAACATTACATTGAAACTGCAGTGCCCAGGGCCGGCTCCAGGCACCAGCCGAGCAAGCTGGTGCTTGGGGCGGCAGCTTATAGGAGGCGGCATTCCGCCCAATCCTAGGGCGGCACAGCCGCTGTTGTTGTTGTTGTTGTTCCGCTCTGGCCGCCCTGTAGGGGGCAGCGGCGTGGAGGATGGGAGCGCCCTGCAGCAAGCCGGCAGGGCAACCCGCGTCCTTCCCTCCCCGCCGACCGTAGCAGTGTGGAGCCCTCCCGGCAGGGAGCATGGCGGGAGGGGCCACGTGGCAGCGCCCCGCTGAAGCCCTGGCCGCCCTCCTTCTCTCTCTCCCCCCACTCCCTTCCCCTCCCCCCGCTAGCCAGGGCACATCTGCAGGGCAGGGAGTCCCCCTGCACCCGCGCTCCGGTCGCGCTGCAGGGTTTTTTTTTTTCCCGCTTGGGGTGGACAGAAAGCCAGAGCCGGCCCTGGCAGTGCCCTCCGTTCTTTATCTGCAATTTCAGAGCAAGGATAATATTTGCCATATGCAGATATTACTATTATCGGGAAGGGATTTTGTAGTGTTAGTGTTTTATTTCACAGTCACTGTATCCTGTTGGGTGGAGTAAGGTTTGCAGTTGAAAGGGATGCTTTCTACAGTTTAATACTGTATATGTTAAACTGATTTTGAATAGTTTCTGAAGAACTTTCTGGTAGCTATGCGTAGGCAGATATCGGGTGAGGGTGACTAACTTCAGTGTCTGAATCAAAGTAGCCCCCAGTTTAACCACCACAGTGCTACTTTCTGGGCACTGTTCAGGGCCTGTCCCCACTCAAAAAGCCAGATCTGCAACAGGGTTTGCTGTAACACTGGTCTCTCAATGGCCATCACAGAAGCATGATACAATGTAAAATACTGATTCTTAAAGCGATCTGGCAACATAGTGATGATTGCCACATGAGGCACATCAAGGGGCTGCATGAGGAACCCAGCTGTCCATGGCAGTGACCAGCAGAATACCTGTGTGTTTTGCTTCATCAACTCTGTTCAGTCCCTGTTATCAGCACACTAAGGGTATGTTTATACTGAAACTAAAAACCCAAGGGTGGCCCGTACCAGCTGACCTAGCTGGAGCCCGAGTCAGCCGGCATGGGCCAGCCCCGGGTGTCTAGTTGCAGTGTAGACATGCCCTAAATGACATCATCACAATCCGATCTTCTTTGTCCCTTTTCAGTCACTCTTTTGGAACAGATTGAATTGATGCATTTTTCTATTTTCATAGTAAATTACTAAATATGATGCCTTATATGATCCCTTTTATAAGAGCCACCGGTACTGGAGGAGTGTGAATAGTGTCTCTCAGACTTCATGCATGTCATTTAAGCGAAACCCACAAATTACAGTTCATCCTTCAGGATTAGGGCTATTTTAAAAGGTTTTCAATAGCTACATTTAAAAAGCAACAGAGGGTCCTGTGGCACCTTTGAGACTAACAGAAGTACTGGGAGCATAAGCTTTCGTGGGTAAGAACCTCACTTCTTCAGATGCAAGTAATGGAAATCTCCAGAGGCAGGTATATATCAGTGTGGAGATAACGAGGTTAGTTCAATCAGGGAGGGTGAGGTGCTCTGCTAGCAGTTGAGGTGTGAACACCAAGGGAGGAGAAACTGTTTCTGTAGTTGGATAGCCATTCACAGTCTTTGTTTAATCCTGATCTGATGGTGTCAAATTTGCAAATGAACTGGAGCTCAGCAGTTTCTCTTTGGAGTCTGGTCCTGAAGTTTTTTTGCTGTAAGATGGCAACCTTTACATCTGCTATTGTGTGGCCAGGGAGGTTGAAGTGTTCTCCTACAGGTTTTTGTGTATTGCCATTCCTGATATCTGACTTGTGTCCATTTATCCTCTTGCGTAGTGACTGTCCAGTTTGGCCAATGTACATAGCAGAGGGGCATTGCTGGCATATGATGGCATATATAACATTGGTGGACGTGCAGGTGAATGAGCCGGTGATGTTGTAGCTGATCTGGTTAGGTCCAGTGATGGTATGCTGGTGTAGATATGTGGGCAGAGTTGGCATCGAGGTTTGTTGCATGGGTTGGTTCCTGAGTTAGAGTTGTAGGAGAACACTTCAACCTCCCTGGCCACACAATAGCAGATGTAAAGGTTGCCATCTTACAGCAAAAAAACTTCAGGACCAGACTCCAAAGAGAAACTGCTGAGCTCCAGTTCATTTGCAAATTTGACACCATCAGATCAGGATTAAACAAAGACTGTGAATGGCTATCCAACTACAGAAACAGTTTCTCCTCCCTTGGTGTTCACACCTCAACTGCTAGCAGAGCACCTCACCCTCCCTGATTGAACTAACCTCGTTATCTCCACACTGATATATACCTGCCTCTGGAGATTTCCATTACTTGCATCTGAAGAAGTGAGGTTCTTACCCACGAAAGCTTATGCTCCCAGTACTTCTGTTAGTCTCAAAGGTGCCACAGGACCCTCTGTTGCTTTTTACAGATTCAGACTAACACGGCTACCCCTCTGATACATTTAAAAAGTTTCTTCCCATAACACAGGTCAGCATGAACTGGCAAAATTACATGACCTGTAATAGTTTCCAAGAATCCATCTTGGAAAACATCTCCGCAGCTAGCAACCATTGTAGTGTTGGACAGAGCTTAAAGGCCATTGTGCAAGATGTCCTCTCAGTATCATGAGTGACAAACAACAGTTTGTTACTTGGGCCTGTGAATTTAGCTTCCTCCTAAAAATCCTTCCCGTTCATTGTAATTTGTGAGTTTTGGTTAAGAGGTATGTGTGAAGTGGCTGAGACATTCTCCTGTATCTGGTAATTATGGCCCTTATATAAGAGATCACATAAAACATCACTCCAGTCCATTGAAATTAATCTAAAAAAGATGATTGTAGATCAGTGGTTCTCAAACTTTTGTACTGGTGACCCCTTTCACATAGCAAACCTCTGAGTGCAACCCCCCTTATAAATTAAAAACACTTTTAAATATATTTAACACCATTATAAATGCTGCTGGCAAAGTGGGATTTGGGGTGGAGGCTGACAGCTCGCGAAACCCCATGTAATAACCTCACGGCCCCCTGAGGGGTCCCGACCCCCCAGTTTGAGAACCCCCGTTGTAGATGAACAAAATTTTTCCTCCCTTTAGAAGAAAAAGGGAAACAGTTCTAAATATTAAGACACAATTAATGAAGAAGTGTTTTCAGCCACCATTTTAAAGAAATGTTTCTATCCTTTCACGCTGAATGCCACTCACTGGTAAAACCATTTTAACCATAAAACCTGAACTGTTGACAAAAACAAATCGAGAAAACTGTTTCTAGATCTGGCAGAAATTGTGAACAGGGCCTGAGGGATCCAAGTTATGCATGGCATGTGAAAGATGAGCCTCTTAATAATACCAGTTTAACACCTAAAATCCCATATAATTGATATCAATATACTTAATAAAATAAAACCTTAAAAAATAAAATTGTTAATCCGCGGGGATTGCGTGGCCAAACAGCCAGGCATGCACCGAATTTACACTGCAGTAATTCATTATCCCTAGTGTGTAGATTGCAAGTCTGGCTTGTGGAAGCACGTTTTCCCTTAGACTGCAGGGTAAAAAGATTTTATTGATGTCTATTTGAGCACTAATGTGAGTTTTCATAACAAGACTTTTTTCCCATTGGTTTTGGTTGATGAGTCATCTAAAGAAACTCGTTCAGTTTTGTTTTTTAACTGAGAATATATAAAACCGAAAAGAAACTTCTATCAGTTTGCAGTAGCAGTGAAAGAGTTATATAAACAAATTAAATTGCCAAGGAGACTAATGTTTGTGGTCATCCTTGATGGCTACGTGTGTGCTTGGAGGAATTAAAATGAGATTTGTGCAGAGCTAGACAGGGAGATTGGATGCAGGAAATGTTTGCTGTGCAGCAGCTGTTGTCAGTCGGATATGTGTGAGAGGATCAGAGTTCTAGCAATGAAGCACATGAACAACTCTACTATAATATGGGTCTCCACGTCTGCTTGTATAATGTTCAGGGCTGCCCATTTTCTTAAGAAACAGGAGCTGCTTAAACCAGGTAACGAAAAGATGAGTGTGCCAAAGGATTTAATAGAATTCAGCAAGAAATCTGCTATGATGTCACAAAAACAGTAGTTCTTTTAGCTAATAAGTTTGTGTACTGTATTTTTTGAAGCCTTCAGTGCAGCAGAACTGCTGAGCTGTGTGTGTAATACATTAATAACTCCCTTTCAAGTAAAAGATATGCCTTATCCTAATTTTGTGATCTGCATAAACTACAGTACTGAAGTGTAATTTACAAATCTTGAAGGGAGGAAGTGTTCAAACTTGGAAATAACCAATCTCCTTTGCTTGAATATTTCTTTATTAAACTTTCTAAAGAGCGCTGAAGGATGAGTTTCTGGTTTGGTTGTATAGCATGTTTTAAAGATTAGTAAATTCTAGTAAGTTTTGTCTATTTTTTTCTCTTGCAGAGCAAACAAATTGAAAAACTATTTTATTTGTAAATTAAGGGCCTGTTCTCATTTGTACCGAGGCCTCTTTATAGTACTCAGGCTCATTTACATGGCCATAAAGTGAGTCTAAATTACATGTCTACTCACGTGTAAAGGCCAGTTTGCACTAGCAGAGTGATGTAAAGAAAGAATTGGATTATCTCATCAATTGTTACTCTCCTTCCTTGCAGTAAAGGTTTGGTTTTGGTCAACTCTGTAAGAGGAGAGGAGCATGAAGGGTGAAGAGCATATTTCAGAACATAAGAAAAACTTGTTCAAAATCACATTTTCTTATTGTTTCAACTCTTTCCTCCCGTTTCTCACCCCATTTTCTTGGGGTGTCTAAATTTTGCATTGGTCGCAAAAACAATAGTTAATGTTGTCTAACACTTTCCATTAGAAAGTCCCTTTTTGAGTTGCTTATAACTTCGTCAAATTCTAATCATTCAGACTGAAAATTTACATGCCTCCATTATACAAGCAGACGTCAATGAAAATGATTCAGCCACTTCCAAGAATGAGGTTAAAGAAAAATAGGCAAGTTTGTTAGTGTTCATTTCCCCATCCCAATTGTTTATTTGAAGAAGAGCTCTAGCATGGTCCATCTAACCAAGTTCCCGTCTCTGACATTGGCCATCACCAGATGTGCCAGGGAAAGATTCTTCCATAACTGCAAGGCAGTTGGCAGTTATGGAAGAATCTGCACCCCATGAAAGTCTCATCCTTATGCCTAATAGTTAGAGATGAGTTTAAGCCCCAAAGTATGAGATTTGACACCCCGTTCAACATTTTTGTCATCATTAGCTATAGCATCATGTCTTTGAACTCTGCTAAATTCTTGATTACAATGACATCCTGTGGTAATGAGTTCCACATTCTAACCATGCATTGTATGAAAAGGTATTTCTTCCTCAATTTAGAATTTGCTGCCTTTCAATTTAATTGAATGTCCCTTTTTGTGTTCTGAGATGAGGAAAAAGTATGTTCTCCTGTGTTCAAGGCACTGGACTTGGACTTGAGAGAGCTGGGCGCAAGTGCTTCCCCACAGAAATAACTTGTTCAAGCCCATACAGGAACTCTGGAGGAGACATTTACTTACTTAATTAATTAAATTTAAAATTGTAATTTTATTTGCTTAATATTAAGTAATTGAATAAAATATTCTCAACTGTAATCATTTCGTTTATCATCTACTTCTCCAGCTGAGACCATTATGATGCTAAACAATTAAAATAATAATGAACACATTAAATAAGTCAAACAAAATATTCAAAATCCTGAATAGCAAGCAGTGTGATTTCCATTCCTGTGTAATTAATAGGAAGTATGGAAATGATTATCTGAACAAGGGTAGAGTCAGTAGGATGATTATGGTCCAGGTGAGAGAGGATTTTGTCCCAGTATAAAGCAGTGGCATGAAAACCTTTTTGGGTTAGAGAGCCACCTTAGTGCTGTGCTTGGGAGGTTATGCCACCACATCTGAGGCCACGTCTGCACTACAAAGTTTTGCTCATATAGGCATGCTGGTTAGGGGTGAAAACTCCTTGTGTAGATGTAGTTTATACCAGCAAAAGAGCCTTTTGTCAGTATAGGTGATGATGTTCAGGAAGGTGTTTTAACTATACTAGCAAAAGAACTCTTATTCCTGGTTTGTGCTGCATCTCCAGTAGGGAGCTCTGCTGATATTGCTTTACCATCAAAGCCTTTGTAGTGCAGACTAGCCCTAAGTGGGTCAAACTAGGGTTGCCAGTCCTCCAGGATTGTCCTGGAGTCTCCAGGAATTAAAGATTCATCTTTAATTAAAGATTATGTCATGTGATGAAACCTCTAGGAATACGTCCAACCAAAACTGGCAACCCTATTCAAAACTGACTCTCTAGTTTGGAATCCACATGATGGATGATCTCACACAGCTCCTCCTCTTGCTGAAATGCTGCCCACGTGCTTCAGCTGTCTTAAAGTGTGTGATGATATCAAGGAACAGCCCAATAATACCATTTAAGTGAGAGTCTGTAACCCTTTGGATTGGTCTGCAGTATTTTCTTCAAGTAAACATTCAGCAAAAGGCAAAAATTCCAGTATCACTCTTCTTGCCTTAATATAGCATCTCTGTGTGAAAAGCAGGGAAACAACTCTAGGGGAAAAAACCATGTTGAGTGTTTGAATGCTGTACTGGGCTCATGATAATCAAAAATGAGAGCTCTTTTTCCTGGATGTCATCCCACAATTGTTTTTCTCAGAAGTCTTGTTTCAAACAGCTCCTAACTTTTCACTATGCAGAACGTCAACTCTTGTTTTTGTTTATATAAAAATGAGTTTCAAATCATACTCACTGGTTAACAATGAGAAACAAATGAAATCTACAACAAATAGGATTATTTGTAAATGTAATCCATTCCAGTACTTTTCTTGGTAATCATAAAACAAGAGTGCTATGGTTTCTGTTGTCACCAGAACAGAATCATTTTGGGGTCTGGTATTTTCCAGGAAAATTCGGCAGTACTCCATTTATTCAATGGTCAGATGAAATGTACTGTATGTGTTTTCAGTGTCTTGTAATCACATCAAGCTTTTAATGGCCCTGCTTTACTGGTTGCCAGGCAAAATGTGCTAATTTCTTCATAGCCGTGTGATCCAGTCTGATTGGTTGTTGCATATATTGTTCTATGTGTCCTACTTTTCAGTTGGTTTGCAGGTAACCATCTCTGCAGAAAGTGCTTCATCTTAAACAATAATGAGTAAATTACACTAAAAAACTGAACTGAAACACTGATAAATACTGCATTTGAAAGAACCGTGCTCACAGTACAATGGAAAAGCCAATGTGCGTTAAAGTTACCATAGATACATCGCTCCGCCCAGTGCAGGAAATAAGACACCATGTGTGTATATGATTAAAAACTATATTCATTCTAACATAACCAGAACAGAGCTACAGCATAGTCCCCATTCTGCCAGAAGGGCAAGCCCAGCATGTTACATTATCAAATTGCCATGGAAACAGGGTCTAATCGTAAGGAGGAGGCTAGCCCACTTCTGTCAAATCAAGCAGACATCAGAACTGAGAGAGCCCCCAGAATCCCCAGACTTTTCCTCGGGTGAGGGATGTGGGTCTAGATGAGAACTTCCACTTTCTGGGCTAGATACTGAATCCCGCTCCTTGTTGTGCAATGCAGAGCAGTGACTGCAGCCAGAGGCCACTGAGCCAATGCGACTGTGAAGGCATTCCGGCACCCTTACCTCACTTAACCTGCTGTAAACATCTACAGAAACTTGTGACAATTGAACAAGTATAAACAGATTCCTTCCTTAAACCAGACCTTCTGTGTGCTCTGATGAAAGTGAAAACCCAACATTTACTTAGTGCCCATTTTGTGATGAGGGGAAAGTCCTAGTCCTGAAAAGATTACTGGTGGAACCTCCAGCAAAACAGAAAGTCTTGCAGCAAACGTGGCAGTTAACTAAAGAAAACCCAGGAGAGGCGAGGGAAGAATGGGTGATGTGTGCAGGAAGGAAATGTCTGCATGGTCTCACGCCTGAGAGGAATCTTTGAAGGCCATACCCACAATGGATCAGGGAGATTGGCCAGTGGGAGGTCCTGTGGCATTCAGAATGGTCAATCAGGTGAAAAGAGGAAAGGCAGGGCAAGCGTGGTCAATTCCTTTCGACCCACAAGGCATTTTGGTTTTGTAAATTGAGACAGTTGACGGGGCCATTGAGAGCCTGTGTGTGGGCACCGTTTATTTATTCTAAATTAGAGGAAGAAAAAAAGAAAAATAAGTACGGTAAATCTCTTAATGGCTCATTGTACTTGGATTCTAGTCTCACGTGAGATCTTGGCTTCAGGTTACAGTGCCTAGAGAGACAGTCTCTGCAGTAGTTAGAGCAGGGCAATGGGAATCAGGACTAGTACAAATGACTAACTCGGTGTGTGACCCTGAGTGAATCACATAACTGATCTGTACTTGAGCTTTCTATCCCCAAAAGGGGGACAGTAGTTAGAGCAGTGGTGAGGCTTTTTAAATTATTGTTTGTAATATGCTTTGAGCTACTTGGATGCAAGGTGTTATAAAAAGCCAAAGGAATATTAAAATGTGATCTGAATACCTGATGATTAATAAGCCAGTTCTTAAACATCCTTTTCTTAAGATGTTATAGTATATTAACAACCTCTCTTTTCCCCCAATCTTCCCAATGTCAGCTCTCCTTGTACACACAAATACTCTTTCATGTACTGATTTATGCAGTCTTGCTAAGAATGATAAGTCTGGTTATTTCCCTTCAATGAAAACTGGGAGTTGTTTATTCCAAATTTATAATGTGTGTGAATGTTTACTGATGGGACTGCCTACGGGTTCTCCCCCTTCCTCTCTGGTTTTCTGTCCTTCTCCCCACTCTCGTTCTTGGGTGCTCTGTTGATTATGAATACAAAATCTCAGTCAAGTTTATATTTTTAAAAGTATATTGGTTGGTCTCTCTCCTTCCTGAACTGCTCTTAACTCTTGGCTAAGCAAATCACTCGTCTCCCTTTGAAAATGTTGCCGTTTGTTGCTCATTTACAGTCCAGTCTGAGTGGAAGCCTGCTTCCCTTCTTCTCTGATAACAAAACTACTGTTTAGAAATCTTTTCAACCAGAGGGTTTCTTCGTAAAACAAATGAACACTTAACGAACTGACCATTGAAATAACCATTGTAAATGTCGCAATTTTGATTTAAAAAAATGACAACTGTAAAGCATGGTAGGGCAGGAGGCCATCTTATCTAAAAATAAATATTTTCACGTCAGGATGAAAGTACTCTTTAAACAGTGCTTCAGTGTATTTAATCTGATGCCTCATGGAAGTTTTGCTTGTATGGTCCTTGCAGAAGTAGCCCAGGTGTATTGCCCAGGTGTACTGCCCGCTGGTGTTGTGTCTATTTTTAGTTCTTAATTTGAGATTGGAAAAAATAAAATGATCTGCGCTGCATAATCTGTCACTTTCCACAAGGTAAGGGATACATTTTCTAGCAGCCGGCATTATTGCATCCACATATATACACACAGTGGAGTTGCCTTCAACTGAGTGCAATAAATTACTCCTATTTAATCTATTGTTATAAGGCAAATGAAGTTCTACCATGAACAAATAATGTTGGTATAGTGAAGTTGTCTTCTTTAGAACTGAGACTTACTTCTCTTTATCATCTGTGCGAGTCCCTTTTCGCCTGGAGGTTTAAATTTTCTATCAGCAGTTCTAACAGTCTGAATAGGTGGATGTTAATGTCCAAATTAGGCAGATCTAAAATAATTGAAGAAGAGATTTGTTGACATTCGCTTAAAATGCATTATTAAATTCCCAGTTATATAGCTGGAGCCTTTGACTTTATCTGTTAAACTTTTTGCACAAGCAATTAAATAATCCTTTCAATAGGAAAGGCTTGGCAGCTATAAGCACCTCCATTTCTATTTGTCTTGTCATTTCTGAGCATCAGCAGGAAACCAAACCAGTACAAATATCTTGGGGGCATGAGCGAAGTGGTACCAAAAGACCTCATTATTCCTAGCTGTGTGAAATTATTGTGCCCTATGTTATCCAAACTTTCATTTCATGCATGGTCTATGCAGATTTCTCCCTTTAAGAAACCAAAGAGCTGGAAGGAAACATACATTGTTCTTATAGGCCTATGCAATATGAATACGACTTCTCAATTCATATTTTACATTTGCATTTTTGTCCACCATATGATTTATGACCCTTCAAGGTCGAAAGTCGTAATCTATAATATCACATGCAGGCTTACTTCATCTCAGTGTTGCTGATTTAATATAGTTATAAATGTCTGAGTATTTAGTGTGAAAAAAAATACTAGATGAATAAAAATACCAGGACTTGGAGCCAGGTCTCATAGTTGTTTGCTTTCCTTTGGCAGCCACCAGCTCAGCCCACTTAGAGGATCTAGCTTACCTGGATGAGCAGAGACATACTCCCCTACGTACGTCCCTCCGAATGCCTCGGCAGAGCATGGCAGGTGCCCGCATACAACAAGACCTAAGAGGTAAGGACCAGCTGAAGACTTTTGTGCGGCCACATGCCATAGGTAGTAGCCACAAGGATCTGACTTTATATGGTGCTTCCTGCAGTTGTCTGTTATTTTGGTGGAAACGTCTGATTTATGTAAAGTTTCCCATATTACCGTATATACTCGTTCATAAGCTGAATTTTTTTAGTAAAAAAGGGAAGCATCAGAGAGGGGGGTCGGCTTATGAACGGGTATAGAGAGGGGGAAGGCGGGACCCGGCCCCTCCCCTAACAGAGGAGGCAAGGAGAGGCAGCGCAGCCAGCAGAGCCAGAAGGGAAGAGGCGGGGCCAGTCTCTCTCCTCTTCTGGCCACGCTGCTCTCCCCCCAGCCTCCGAAGCAGCTGCAGCTCCGGGGCTGGCAGGCTGCGGCTGTGCCGCCCGGCCCGCCGGTACAGGCTGTAGCCAGGCCAGAGACATCCTCCCCTGGCCCTCCCCAGGTAAGGTGGGAAGGGATGGGATGGGGAGACTGTGGGGGTCCCGGGCTAGGGGCTGGGAGGGGTTACACGGGGAGGGGTTACACGGGGAGGGGTGGGGTCATGTGTGGGGTGGTCACAGGGGTTACTCCCTTGACCCCCCAGCTTCTCCCCCCCCCAAAAAAAAATTTCCCCACCAGTTGCTGCCCTGGCCAGTCAGGGTAAGCTGCTGGCAGGTAGGGACATTTTGTTTACTTAGATTTACCTCCGTGCTTGTGGATGCTCGAGGTAAACAAACCGTTTCGGCCTGCCAGCAGCTTATCCCAATGGGCTGGGAGCCAAAGTTTGCTGATCCCTGAATTATAGGGTCGGCTTATGAATGGGTCATAAAAATTTGCCATTTTTACTTATCCATATTGGGGGGTCGGCTTATAAATGAACCAGCTTATGATCGAGTGTATACTTTATATACCTGAAGTGCTGCCTCACTACTGAGAGATGAGGTGGCCTCTTGTCTTGCAGTGTGTTTCTTCCTAGTATTGTCAAATAAGAAGGGAAAGAAAACTTGAGAGAAGGTGTAGCAATAGATTCAAGTACTGATCTCTTTAGATGATAGTAGTTTGCCAGTGGCTGGGCCATGTTTCTGTGAGGAACAGTGCAAAGGGAGCTACATGGAGTGTTGTTAAAGTACCCTTTCTGGATTGCTCTTGCTGTGATATTTGCTTAGAAAGCAAATGCGTCAAACTCTGATGTCTATTTAGGTTGCTATATACAGAATTGTGTGCTGGCAGGTTATACATACTTGTCAACATTGCAGCCTGTTGCACCCTATTTTTTCCTTTTATTGGACTTTGGTTTGTTTGCATTTCAGCAGTTACTGCTTGCAAAAGATGCATCATGGTTAAAGGTTTGGGTTTGGAGGGGTTTTTTGTTTTTGATTTTTGGTGCCCTCAGATATACTGTAACTACAGTATCTGAATGAGCATACACTGAAAAGATGCTTGAGTCTTGAGTTGTGTTTCAGCTGTGTGGGACAGTTCCTGCTGTTGGTTTGCCACAGGGCCATCCTATGTTTGCGTGTCTGCAAGTCATGCCGTGCTTGTTAAGAGTCCATAAAGCTCTCCTCTTCTCCTCTGGGTGCTGTGTTTATTTTTACCTTGAGGAGCTGACCTACTGTCTCAAGTAAGGCAGTTTGGAATGTGCCCATCAGTCCACGCTAGACTGGTTTCTAATGTAGCAATCCAATGGCACTGCAGGGTTGGCCGGTTTTAAGTCTGATGGGGATTTGTACAAAATACACAACCCTTGACTGAAAGAGAAAAGTGATTTTGTGTCGTCTTGGATCACGGTTTGTAATGAAATCATATTGGCTGGTGATACAGTTATAAAAATGTACTGGCAGGCAGTAAGCGAAGAAAGCAAACTTGGACAGACAGAATTCCCATATGTTCTAACTGAGCAGCTTGCCAAGCCTTCATAATTTGCAGTGATTGCATCCAAAACATTAAACTTTATTGTAGGAACAGAATCAAATTGTTTTCCAGACACACTTTTAAAAAAAACATGCAGCACCACATCTTTTCTTTTCTTTTTCGGTTAAGCCTGCATGTGAATAGCGAGCAGTGTTCCATATTTTATGTCTGTTTCTGGTTTTTGTTGTAGTGACACGCTATCTTAACAAAGGGGAGGGAGGGAAAGCACTATAGATAATACCACTATTTGGAAGTCTCTTCTTTTCACGGGATATGTGATTTTTTCTGAGTGTTAAAACGTTCCAAATGTTTCCTTGAAACTGTGTAGAACTGGCCTGTTCTAGTGACCAGGTCTTCGAGCTGTTGTGCCAATTGGAAATCCTAAACTTGGGCTCAGTCTTAGTATGTCATGTCTTGGGGATTTGCAGAGATGGTTCTCAGTCTTTAGTGGAGCAAGTAGTGGCTTCCGATCTGAGAGCCAAAGATTATGACTATTGTTTAACTCACCAATCCCCCTCGTGCCCAAATTTTAATTTTTCATGGAGAGGTTCAATGGGTAGACATTGAACAAGTGACTCTTCCCTTCGGTCCATTTTGTCTGTTAAATCAACCTGTTTGAAAAGGGGAATTGCATTCCTTCCCCAGCTTAATACTAAAGGCTCAGAGCAGGAAAAATATTTTGTGCAAGTGGCAGGTTACAAACCGAATACTGAGTGCACTTTTCATTTTACTGTCATGAGCCAGAGGAATTTAAGGTTAGTTTAGGTTAATATAGCTTAACCTGCAAGATAATAGTTGCAAGGTACCCTGAAGTAGAAGTGTATTGTAGAACTAAGTACTGGGTATTAAAACATTCGCCAGTGTTGTCATCATGTTCCCATCCCAGATAAGGGAAAATCAATGGTAATTTACTATGTAAAACATTCTTCTTGTCCTTTATAGGAAATATTTTGGGGACAGATGATTGGATGGAGAATTCCTGAGTGCTACAACTCTTGCATTAGAGTACTAAAGTACTGCTACTATTATTAATATAGGCAGTGCTGTAGTGCCTAACACTTTCCATTATAATCTATAAAATCGCCTAACACTTTCCATTATAATCCCCTGTTTTCACTTGCTTGTAACTGTTATACACTTTAGCCTTTTGGGCTGAAGTTTTCCATGCTTCATTGATTTTTATGAAAACTTGATAAAAATAGTTCAGCCATCTCCAAGGAGGTGCTCAATAAAAAATAGATATTTATATACTGCTAAATGTATGCAAGGTTCTTTACAGAAAAATAGTATTCTCTGAAGAGCTTGCAGTCTAAGTGGAATAAAAGGAAGATAGGATCAAGATTCTCAAGCATTTAATATACCAATGTTTGCATGCTGCTGTTTAACATAGGATAGAAGGAGATGACAGTTGACAATACCGTGTTCCTCAGATCTACATTTCAATTCTAATAAGTATAAAGTCACTCGTGTCCAGGCGTTGCTCTCTAGATATTTGCAATACTCTTAGTATGTGGCTTAGTACTGTATGGGCTTTGTATTGGACAGCAAGATATCTGTGTGTTCCAGCTGCTGGTCCTAAAATGGAAACTGGCAAGTACACCACACAGCTTAATGCTAATAATGAACTGTGGATGCTTACTGCCAGCATAGCTCAGAAGGAGTTCTTAGTCTCTTGGAAGAGAAAGGCGTCTGCAAGCCAAATAATTTTCTAACAGGCACTTCAACAAAATCAAATTACAACTAAGAATTCAGTTTGTATAGGGGAGAGTGATCTAGATGGTACAGAAGCGTGTCTCCTGAAGGCCTGTGTTTAAATCTGAAGGTTAGGATCAGAAGTGAAATAAATTATTGGATCTCAGCTGTGCGGATTTTGTGCATTTGTTCATATTATTCAATCAGCCTTACTTTGGTATGATTGGCATTTTCTGCTATGGAGGGACCCAGGACTGGAATAGCAGGTGTGTTTCAAATCAGGATTGAAATGTGTTTTTAGGTCTCTACTGGAGAGGTTTGCAAAGCTTATGTGTTATCAGTCTCTCATTTAGCACTAAAAATACACTCTCTACCTGCCCCCCCCCCCTAATTCTTTCCAAAGAAATATAGATTTAATTTACTTCAACAAGTTATCTCAAGTTCAGGATATTAGCATGGGACTCTAGCCTCAATTCTGTAAAATTCT